>NC_059172.1:19924260-21124260 GCF_019923935.1 Bubalus bubalis | reverse complement strand
GGAATGGATAGATGTGGTACCTATATACAATGGAATATTACTCAGCCATTAAAAGAATGAAACGCCATTTGCAGCAACATGGATGGACCTATAAAGTCATACTGAATGAAGTCAAACAGAGGAGAAATATCCTATGAAACCCCTTATATGTGGAATCTAAAAAGAAGTGATATAAATGAACTTACAAAACAGAAACAGATTCACAGACTTGGCGAACAAACTTATGGATATCAAGGGGAAGGGATAGTTCAGGAATTTGGGATGGACACATACACGCTGCTGTATTTAAAATGGATAGCCAACAAGAAGAATCTACTGTATCGAACATGAAATTCTGCTCAATGTTATACGACAGCTTGAATGGGAGGAGAGTTTGAGGTAGAATGGATACAGTAAATGTATGGCTGAGTCCCCTTGCTGGCTACCTGAAACTATCACAATATTGTTAATCAGCTATACCACAATACAAAACTTTTTTTTTTTTTTTAAATGCTGCAGTAATCCTTTCAAGCCACAGTTTAAGCGGCCATCTCTTAACACATGAAGACTTCCTTAAAAGCTGATTCTTGAGTTTGGCACTTAGGTGATTATACTGTGTTTTTAAAAAAAGAAAGTTCATGGAGTTAGAAAATCAGGCTTCAAAACCCAGAAATAAAAGAAAAAAACAAAAATCTGAACAAGTTTAGTAATGCAACCCTAAATCTGACCACAGATATAATAGTCACACTGCCAAAAATACTACAAGAATGAATATCTCTAAGATTACTTCTTGACAGATTATATACTGACTGATAAATCACAACATGACATAGTCAAAACAAAATGACTTTATACCCAGACAAATATAGTAAGTATTCTGCCAGGTATGAAATATACTCATATGGCAATATGATTCAATTATTGCCCTCTAAAGAAAGCCTCAATTACCAAAACTGGCTGCCAGAAACAGCTAACAATAACAGATCCCACATGGCCATTCTTTGGAGATTGAGTCAGTAATGCAGGTGTGGTAAATGCAAAGCCTGAATGGTTTAAAAGTTTCCCAGGTGATCCTAAAATTGTGTTGTTTGCACACTTTGGCTCAAATGGGTAACAATCTCTTGATTTAATTTACTCATGTATGAAAAGGGGCTAAGCTAATTCATCTTCCAGCTCTAAATTTGATTGAAATGTAACCTCCATCTTGACTTTAAATATGTAATACAGAGCCAGTTTGTTGGATTAAAGAATTTTCAAGAAAATCATCAATATGCAAGTCATTACCTTTTCTTTAAACTCAGTTATGAAAAAGTAAGTTATGGAAAATGTCATCATAATACCATTCCCCTTGTTAATATGTGAGGTGATATATGTTAACTAAACATTGTGGTAATCATTTCACAATACATACATGTATCAAATAATTTTATTTTTATGTCTTAAACTTATAAAATGTTGTATGTCAATTATATCTCAACAAAACTTAAAGAAAAAAAAGACCATTTCACATATAATCTTTAGACAGAGACTTATAATAGTGTTATCTGCATATGCCAGAGCTAAAACTTTGTGTTTTTTTTTTTTTTAAAGGTTGTAACAAACATGTTCTGTAATATGAATCAAAGTATTAGGGAGATTAAAAATAGCTTTGGGACTTCATCTTTGGATATTTTTACAAAAATATTTCACACCGTCCTTGACATCAGATGGTTTTCAGAACTATCACTTAACATTTCCAAATACAAAATTTTTCTTTGGAGGTTTCCTAGCATATAAAATGGTAAAACTTACCCCAGGTTATGCTTCCCTGAGCTTTGAAAAGTCGTTTAGTTTCTCAACAGGTTGTAATCAAAGCAAATATTCACCATTTTGTTGAATTTGCTGTAGAGTCTGAATACATGGAGGAAAACTTTATACAGAATTCAGTTTATTATACCATTATATTAATCAACTACGTTTTCTGCTCCAAAGTTGCTAAGAGCAAAATTGTTTACTAAGAAAAATTAAAGTTTAAAAAGTTATTTACAAGCAAATAAATGCATTCTTGTCCACATTCAGAAGTGTAGTTTTCATAGATATCACTATCATTATTTCAGACATCTTCATTTCTTGGAAATGCCTTGAGCCATATTCATTTAAAAGGAACAGCTGTTTTTAAGTTGAAAGCACATATTAAACAAAATATAAAACAACAAACCTGTTAGAAAACACTTGAGCCTTTATGCGGTCTTGTCTTTTAAGAGGAAGTCAATTAATTGCCACCAGGTTCCCTTATGCTCAGAAGTTAGAACCAAAGCCGATTAATTCTGCTTCCAAATACAGGGGTTTCTAACTCCCTATTATTGTAAAGGTCTTAGATTCATTTGTGTTTATTCATGGTTGCCACGTGTTGGAGCATATCTTTAGTATCTTTTGTGATAGGGGTGGAGGTTGTATTCCAAATAAATACTCTAACGTCTTACTGATTATAATCCCCAGTAATCAAAAAAAAAAAAAAAAAAACGCAACACCCAATTAAGTATCAAATATTGTATATTAAGTGTTGTTATTCCATAAATGCTCAAGAAATTTAGGCTAAACCACTACCCACAGGGAAACCTCAAACTGCATGATCCAATAGCCCTTTGTTTCACAACAAATTTTGGAATGTTTGAATTTAAACAAAACCTGGTTAGAAATGCCTTTTCCAGGTTTTCAGAATACACTATAACTCTTATGAGATACACAAAAATAGAATATAAGAAAGCCTGGTTAAAAATTGAGTCTTTGAAGGGGGGCGGGGGAATGATCCTTTTTCCCCAGATTTTTTTATCAGTGATTGCAATGCTTATAAATTTGTTTTACAAAGTTAAAAAAATATAAAAATGATCAGGTTGATTAGTAAAAATTTTGCCTGAAAATAAATGGCTACATTTCACATAATAAACGATCTTGAAGATATAAAGAATAGAACCTAAGATTTTTTTAAGAGAAATTTTGTTACATAAATTAACTGTCCTTTTGCAAATAGATTATGCAATGCCTGGGGTGAAAAGAAAAGGCTCCAAGGGAAAAAATGTATAGATCATGTTAGTAGAAGTGACAACACCTAAATATCTATGCTACTATAATGCCAGAAAAATGAATGGGATAGTTCAGTAAGACCTAAAATAGAAGTTCGATACTTAAAATAGTAAATGTAAATACTTCCTTTGTTTTAAAAACAGTATGTAATTATTCATATCACTTTCAGGTATTTGATCATCAGTTCAGTTGTTTGCAAATAGTTTGTTTTCTTTTACACTCCTACACTACATTTAAACATGCATGTAAGAAACTATAGATTTAAAAAACATATTGCATTTTAGAGGACAATCTGAATAATCACACAGACATGGACCAACATTTATTACAAACAGGAATAAGAGCAGATCTATAAGAAAAGAGTACAGATTTTTTAAAAAAGACTGCAAGCTGAAGTATAGAAAAGAAGTTGTGATCTATAATTTTTTTCCTGCATTTAAAAATCACATTGCTCAACATGTACAAAACATTATAACACAGTAGTTTAAACTGCTACTTAGAGGAATTAAAACAGTATAGACAGTGGAGAAGTTTATTTCAATTTAGGTCACCCATGATCCATCCTGAGTTCACTTCGATTTTCCAAGAAGGAAGGTATTTTTAAAGGTCATTTTTCCCAAGTAGAAAGGTTATTTTGAAAAACTGAAGTATGTACTTCACATCCCATTATAAGAAAAGGATTCACATTAAAATAGTTTTAATAAAAGGCAATCAATTCTCTATATACTTTTATTAAACAATTACAGCTTTCACAGACAGCAAGACACAATGTTGCTATTACCAACAGTATTACCTTCTTCATTTCTCCTTCAGCTAACAATTAAAAAATCATCCTAAGAAAATTTCTTATGAATGTGGCTCAATTAAAAACAAATTACTGCTAACACCAAGATATTGTAGCTTACATGCTGTCACACTGATTACCTAGCTACATGAAGAGCTACAGTAACCAAAAGGGGGAAAACCAACTTAAAAAACAGAAAAACTATAAATTTTTTCAATTCACTAATACTTAGTGACCATTCTAAAAAGGGGTTCATTATGAGCACTCAGGCTCTAAATGGATATCCCTTAACTTTACTGTTTAAAAACTCTCATTTTTTAAACTCTAAAATATACTGCAGTGCAGATTTAAGACATCTGTCAACCAGAGATGTATTAAGATGTTTCCTTTGCTATTTTCATACCTTAACAATTAATACTTTATAACTATATCACTTAAGAATAGTCATATTGTTCGCTTCTATGATATT
Organism: Bubalus bubalis; assembly: GCF_019923935.1. Taxonomy (NCBI): domain Eukaryota; kingdom Metazoa; phylum Chordata; class Mammalia; order Artiodactyla; family Bovidae; genus Bubalus; species Bubalus bubalis. The sequence continues at coordinate 21,119,965 of NC_059172.1, read as the reverse complement.
GCTAGACCACATAAAGTAGCATTTTGGAATTCAAGAGGAAAGCAATTCTATGAACTGGAGGCAAAATATGATCTCCTACATAATATATACAATACTAAAATAATTTGGCCTGATTTTGAAATTAGGTATGTATTATATATAGGTGTATTAAATATACAGATGGTGGTCCTACATGTCCTTTCAATAGAACAAGAGAATTTTACCTTCAATAAGCAAAAAAAAAAAAAAAAGTAGGTAATGAATTAAGGATGACATTTTAAAGTTCAAATTTTACAAAAGTATCTAAGTATTGCTAAACGCTCACTGATATGAGAAAAGATATACTGGCAAATATTAAAAATACCAGATAGTGTTATTAACTTCTTTACTAAGAATTATTTATAATGTGCTCCCATTTCCAATTGATGTTCCAAGTTTAAAAGCAACCCTCTGACTCCCCAAATCCCCAAAACACCACTCCCCCTTGCCACTTTGTTCCTAAGTAGGATTTTCAAGAAGTTTCTCTGGGGAAGAAAATTATCTCATTTTAAAAGATGTATGTACTTTCTATTAGAAAAGAACTAAATGTATTTGGACTCGCACACACTGATTTAACTGAACATAAATAAAAGAAACTTTACAATTTTCCCACCATTAAGTAGTGAGTTACAACAAATGTCTTAACAAAACTTTATTTTCTTGAGAGTGCATACAGGATGTTATGCAAACACTGTTAGTAGTACCTTTAATGTGAAGACATTCTTATTATTACTTCAGATTTTAATGTTTCATAAATAGGCTATGTGTCTTCTTCAGAAATATTCAAGGCTACATTGAGTGATAAGGCCAAAGAAAACTTTAGCCCCTCACAGACTAAACAAAGTACATATGTGAAAATAAAAAAGAACAAATTAAGAAAGAGAAAACCATTGCTCAGCATATGCATTTTTAAAATTTGCATTCAATGTAACATCTTAATTTCTAAACCAGAAATAAAAATTTTATGAAATACACATATATATTCTGTACCATTTTTTTTTAATCAAAAGACGTTTTACACATACATTCATATTTGTGTGTCCAGGTGTGTGAAACTGCAAACATTACCAACTAAATAAATGTCAGGCAACTGCTAACAGCTCTGAAATAGTATGTGAAATGAGCCAATTATTTAGACAACTTCAGCCCTTTGGAATAACATCTGGTCTGTCTTAGAATTCAGTTTTTATTTTTAGCTAGCAAGTGGAAGAAATAGACTCACTGTGCTTTATGCTTACAGAATGAATATCTAACAGCTAATTTCAGTTTAAATTATGCTATAATAAAATGAATGAATTATAACTGAATATCTGAGAAACTGAAAGAAATTTCTAAAACTCAGAACATACTATTTCATTATACCATGTACCAATTATGTTAATTTCTGATGAGTTTGCAGAATATCTGCATATAAGCTAATATGTAAAGTCAAACTGGAATGAAGAGCAAGTATATGTAGATGATCCTGGCTTCAGCATACTTCAGACAGTTTTATTCACTCACCTGGTGAATTTCATGCCAGTATACTCTGATGATTAGATATACTAAGGAAGGAAATGGTCCAAAAGGATAAGTGATAAAACCTTAAGGATATGGTGGTCTTGGTCCAAAATCACAACCAGACTCCACATAAGATACAATCTCTCTCACACATACAAACACACAAACACACATACCACATACACAACCACACAGAAAAACTTCAACACACACACACAATGTTCCTGCTACTGTCCAGTAATTCCCCCAATCCCAACATAACACAATATAAACTATAACACAAATACAGTGAGTACACTGTAGCCTCAATTTAAATCTGCAGTTAGTTAGGTCCATTCTGAGGGACACATCACAGGTGACACTGTGCTGTGTTGAAGTCTGTTCAGTACTGCTGACTAAAGCCCTTTGATTTGTCCAAAACAGACCCACATATTATAAAATTTCAGTTATTGTGAAAATGTTATGACGAGGCTGCAGTGTACTTGATTATGTTGAGAATTTATATTATAAATTAATATTCAAATAAGAATACCTCATAAGTATAAATAAGTTACAAAAATAAATGGATATCAATTTTCAGCTTAATGTGGATTATCAGCTATTCCCATCTCACCCCATCTCATTAATGTATCACCAGAAAAATGATTATTTGGTGCCAACTGTTATCAATACATTAACATTTTATTATCATCTTGATTGCTAATTCTGATCTTCAAAAGTGAACATTTCCATTCTAATCATAAACAAGAATGGGGCCTTTACTCTGTAAAATAAAATGCCTGACTTCAAATTTCAAGACAGTTATAAAGAAAAAAATAATAATAATAATAAAAACAAACAAAAAAAAAAACCAATCGAAGTATCATTGGGTAAATTATGATTACATAGGTTTGAGTTCATATTAACTTATTACTGTATAATGTAAACTTTATCCTAAAGAAAAACTTTAAAAATTACTGAAGTGCTTACATTTATTGACAAACCATGCATTTTCACAAAATTAAAATCGAAAATAATTTTTTACCTAAAGGTTTCATTTCACCAGAGACACTCAAAACACCCTATGAAACTAAATTAACATTTCGTATTTCCTTATAATACCAGATTCATTTGTAAATAGGAATAAAAAGAAAAATGAGTTCTAAATAAATGACACAGGAGGCAATAAATTGACACATGACAAGTAAATAAAAGGCTAAAGCACTCCAATACCATTGAAACTGTTTTAATGTTGTTGCAACTCCAAAATGCAACAATCATCAGCTTGTAAAGACCCAAATTTCAAAAATTCATTTTAATTACTCCTTCATACCTATTTTACAAAATAAAGGCAGAAGACAGTTTAAATCCTCCTTGTCCTACTTGTGCTATCTATGTTCCTAATTTGTTTTCTATCACTACAGTGTATGTTGCAATTCCCATCAAATGCTATATAAGAAAAAATAAAATAAAATATTAACCTCTGCTTCAATGTACAGTTTCCAGAATCTGCCAGAACTGGGGAACTGGGCAACAAGGCGTTCATAAGTCTTCCGTGCTTTGTCTATAGGTTGATTCTAAAATTGAAAACCAATAAACAGCATTTACAATGTTAGGATTATGAAAATATTATTTACTGCAGAACCAAGTAGTGTGATTGGACCCATAGAGAAGGAAATGTAATCCTATATCACTAAACCTGTGCCTCTCGAATGAGAATGCTCCAAGCGTCAAGGTCATAAGGATTCTCTTCTAATTTCTTTTCGGCTTTCTTCACCTTCTCTGGGACATACTCAGCTGCCTAGGGGGAAGAAAAATAATGAACTCAAGTTACTGTTTTAAAAATCTCAGGACTAATTTAATCCAAGCACAATATATTAGTTCCCAGATGCAGTATCACAATAAGAAGCATGAAGGTTTATAAAAGAAGGCTTCTTATAAAAGAAGCCTTCATTTTCTGTAATCTAAATCATTTGCATAATAACAAATTCAAATGGACACATACTTAAAAATTAAAACATTTGTAAATTTAAATAAACCCATCTCTTTTTTAATGAAATAAAACATGGCAGCAGTTCTCCAACTTTTTAGACTCGGACCCCTTTTATACTCTAAAAAGTGAGTACACCAAAGAGTTTTCGTTTATGTAGGTTATTTCAGTATTTACCATGTTAGAAATTAAAACTGAGACAAGGTTAGATATTTATTCACATACAAATAATAATAAAAGTATTTACATGTTAACATAAATAAAATTTAATGAAAAATAACTTTAAAAATTCATTTAGATGATTATCCTTGTGACATATATTTGCAAACCTGTGTATAATAAATATGGCGGGCTTTAAAATGCAGCTGGATTTTCACATATGCTTCTGAACTCAACCTACTGCAATATCAAATCATGTAAAAATTCCACTGTACACTCATGAGAATTAAAAGTGAAATAGGCAAATAATGTCTTAAATCTATTATGAAACAGTATGAGCTCACAGATCAAAGTCTTAGGAACCCACAAGGTCCCTGGACCAACATTAAGAAACACTGCTTTAGAGAATTCATCCTGAATCACAATGAAAAAGCATGAAATCACATGAAAACTTTATTTTGACGTAAAAGTTTTAAAAGCATTATTTACAAACTGTATATACAGCAACTGTATATGAAACTGTACTTACAACTGTATACAAAAACTATTAAAGAAATCTACAATGAAAGAGACTGAAAAGACTGTAAAATAGTCATGTCTGGGTGATGTGTGGTAGATGGACAGCTGACTTCCCCCCCTTTCTCAGTATTTTCTAAACTCTTTAATAAAAGGTGGTTTTATTTTTATTATAGAAATACAATCTTAAAGTCAATACCTAAAAAAGTAGCCAGGACCTATGGCACACATCCAAGCATTACTTTTCAAATTGTTGTTCACAATACTATTTTGTACCACAAAAAGAAACGGATACGAAATAAGCCAGATAAATTTGCATGAAGTTTTGTTCTGCCTTTGTGGGAGGACTTCCTGAAATCGTAATACAGCAATGCTGTGCTGTGCTGTCATGTCCAACTCTTTGCGACCCCATGGACTACAGCCCGCCAAGGACCTCTGTCCATGGGGATTCTCTAGGCAAGTATACTGGAGTGGGTTACCATGCCCTCCTTCAGGGGCTCTTCCTAACCCAGGGATCGAACCCAGGTCTCCCACATTGCAGGTGGATTCTTTTACCATCTTCGCCACCACGGAAGCCCAATGTAGCAATAAATATTAGTAATATTCAAGAGAGGGAAGCATTGCTTCTAACATCTCTTCCCCCCTCACCTTCTTCAGTGGCACTTAATATATCACCAAGCAATTGGGGAAATACCAGTTGGGGAAAAAATTTTTAAGTCATGTGTTTAGGTGGGAAAAACTACCTGGAAGAAGTATACTTTCCTTAGGAATAAATCAAGTTTCCACCACTGGTAAGTACACATTTAGAAAGGAAAATGTGTTTTAAAAGACTAATGTGATTTTCTATCAAAATTATGATGTCCTACTAATACACAAGAGCTTTCAGAAGCTTGCTCAAGAAACTAAAACTGGAAAAGTTTAATAAAGGAAAACCACTGGCTCCACTCATGTACTAAACATGATACACAATAAAAGAGTTCTGCAATGGTGATAAATCAATCACTGGATCAGGATGGTTCAGAAAGAGGATACATGGAAAATTAGCAAATAAAGGTGATATTTGAAATCAGAATGTTGGGTTAGTCAATGCATGATGCTAGAATAACTATCTTAGAACAACTGCAAAGTCAATAAAAGCTGAATCCCAATTTTAACCATTCTATCAAATTAATTTCAGACAAATCAAAAACATTAAAAACAAAAACACAAGAAAGAACCATCAGAAAATGTACTGAAATTTATCTTTGTGTGGGAATGCTCTTTAAAAGCCTTTGAAAAGAGTAAACTTAATTCGTAAAGTTTATTTACATTTGTCCACGGGGAAAGTATCACAATGAAAGTGAAAAGATGAACTTGAAAAAAATATCCCCAGCACATATGGCAAAGTATTAAATTTATTAATATAACATCTAGTCACTAAAACGTCAAAAACTAAAGAACAAAATGGGCAAAGTATTCAAACAGCTCATAGAAAAAGAACAATGAACTTTAAACGCTGACAACAAAACAAATATAAGCCATAAAATAAGATATCAAAGGTGTTTTATAATTAACACTGCACTGGCAAAGATACTATCAAATCAAATCAGTCCATCCTAAAGGAAATCAGTCCTGAATATTAATCAGAAGGACTGATGCTGAAGCTGAAACTCCAATACTTTGGCCACCTGACGCAAAGAACTGACTCACTGGAAAAGACCCTGATGCTGGGAAAGACTGAAGGCAGGAGGAGAAAGGGACAACAGAATAAGGTGGTTGGATGGCATCACCGACTTGATGGACATGAGTCTGACCAAGCTCCAGGAGTTGGTAATGGACAGGGAAGCCTGGCATGCTTCCGTCCATGGGGTCACAGAGAGTCAGACACGACTTAAGTGACTCAACTGACTGACTGAACTGGTCAAGATATGTAGAAACAGACATTCTCAAACTGTTGGCAGGAGCAAGCAGTAATACTGACCAAAAAGTAACACGAATATCTGACCCTGCATTCCAGTTCTGGCCACTTATCCTACTCTGCTAAGTCACGTCAGTTGTATCCGACTCTGCTCGACCCCAGAGACGGCAGCCCACCAGGCTCCTCTGTCCCTGGGATTCTCCAGGCAAGAACACTGGAGTATTTCCTTCTCCAGTGCGTGAAAGTGAAGTCGCTCAGTCGTGTCCGAGTCTTCGCGACCCCATGGACTGTACCCTACCAGGCTCCTCCGTCCACAGGATTTCCCAGGCAAGAGTACTGGAGTGGGGTGCCACTGCCTTCTCCTTATCCTACTCTACATGTATACAAAGATGTGCACAGAATACTCAGCTATGTGGCTGTTTGTTGCTGTGCAAGACTAGGAATAATTTAAATAATCAAAAAAAAGAAACTGGTTAAATAAATTATGGAATTTGCAACCACCAAAAAGAACAAGGCAGGTCTATAAACAGCAACATGGGACATAAGAGCCAGTTTAAAAAAAAAGTAGGTGTGGCTGGGGAGACACACACACACCACATACAAGTGTACTTTACACATCGTATACATACTCTTCTGCTGTTTGAAATTTTACTGTTCACCTGAAAAATATTTCCTCAGTGCCTATTATGTGCATTGTTTAAGGGGCATCTGGGATACAACAAAACAAAGACTTTCAGTTTACTTCTTGACAAAACAAATTTTAAAAATATTTTAAAATAAATGATGGTTTGTAAGATATGAATCATAAAATATTAATGATAAAATAAGTAAATATGATACAGAACTTTAAATTACGACCTAAAAACCAGCTAAGCTAATCAAAGCTACTAATAATAACAATTAGTATTTCAAAGCAGTCTAATGGGAGGCCAAATCATTCAAATTCACGTCTTCAAAATTAACCTACCAAATTAGATAATGTATACTATATGCAGAGTACATCATGTGAAATGCCTGGCTGATGAATCACAAGCTGGAATCAAGATTGCCAAGAGAAATATCAACAACCTCAGATATGCGGATGATGCCACTCTAAGGGCAGAGTATGAAGAGGAACTAAAGAGCTTCCTGATAAGGGTGAAAGTGGAGAATGAAAAAGCTGGCTTAAAACTCAACATTCAAAAAACTAAGATTACGGCATCCAGTTCTAACACTTCATGGCAAATAGAAGGGGAAAAGTGGAAGCGGTGGCAGATTTTATTTTTGGGGGCTCCAAAATCATTGTTGACAGCAATTGCAGCCATGAAATTAAGACACCTGTTCCTTGGAAGAAAAGCTATGACAAACCAGACAGCATATTAAAAAGCAGAGACATCACTTTGTCAACAAAGGTCCACATAGTTAAAGCTATGGTTTTTCCAGTAGTCATGTACAGATATGAGAGTTGGACCATAAAGAAGGCTGAGTGCCAAGGAATTGATGCTTTTGAATTGTGGTGCTGGAGAAGACTCTTTAGAGTCCCCTGAGTAGCAAGCAAATCAAACCAGTCAATCCTAAAGGAAATCAACCCTGAATACTCATTAAAAGGACTGATGTTGAAGCTGAAGCTCCAACACTTCGATTACTTGATGCAAAGAGCCAACTCACTGGAAAAGACTCTGATACTGGGAAAGACTGAAGGCAAACAGAGAAGAGGGAGGCAGATGAAATGGCTGGATAGCATCACCAACTCAATGAACATGAAATTGACCAAACTCTGGGAGATAGTGAAAGACAGGAAAGTCTGGAGTGCTGCAGTTCACGGGGTTGCAAAGAGTTGGACACAACTTAGTGACTGAACAACAACACATACCATAATCTGCAGAACAGAGAAACTCAGAAGATGGCATCTAATATGTGACCAGCGTAACTGCAGCAAGGATAAATGTCTCCTTATGAAATAAAATAAGCCATTCATTTAGTGATTCTCAACCCCGGCAGCACATCAGAATCACCTTGGGTAAAAAGCATTTAAAAAGATACTCAAGTCTCACTCTGGATCATTTGAAATAAAATCTCTAGGAATGAGCCTGAACTGTCACTATTTTAAAAAAACTCTTCAGGTCCAATTCAAGAGACATAAGGGATGCAGGTTTGATCCCTGGGTTGGGAAGATTCCCTGGAGAAGGGAATGGCAGCCCAGTCCAGTATTCTTGTCTGGAGAATCCCATGGACAGATGGAGCCTGGCAAGCTACAGTCCAGGGTTCGAAAGAGCCAGACATGACAGCATCAAGTGGCACACAGCACTAGGTGGTTGCAATGTGCAGCTGAGTGGAAAGTAATGGCTCTGGCTCAGTGGTAAAGAATCCACCTGCCAATGCAGGAGACGGGCAACCCACTCCAGTATTCTTGCCTGGTAAACCCCTTGGACAGACTGGTGGGCTACAGTCCAGGGGGTCACAAGAGTCAGACACAATTTAGCAACTAAACAACAACAAGCAGTTCCAAACTTTTTTTTTTTTTTTTGGTACCACTGTACCTTCTTGCCACTGATGTCCATGGGAACTTTCTCAGGATAATGTTTTCAAATATACAAAATAAACTATGTGGGATTCAATTATACTGAAATATAATTATCTAAATATCTTAAAGTTTTACACAGTAACAAACACTTAACACATGAAATAAAATCTAGTGAATCTACTGATGAGTGCTAACAGCACTGTGAATCCTTCTGTCCCAGTCACACAGCTGTTGCTCACAGTACTAGCATGGTTTCTTGCCCACATTCATAATAGAAGGCTTGATTTCAGTTAAAATTAGTGAAAATAGTTTTATTTTGCTCACTCAAGTTCATGGAACACCAAAAATTGTATCAACAGACACTTGGAGGATGGAGTTACCATGGACTAAGAAGCCCAAGGAAAGGATGATGGATCAAATGTAAAACAAAACAAAACATTTATTGACCATCTACTATGTTAGGCATTAATCGCCACTCCTTGTTAAGTAACCAATAATCCCATTCTGTAATAAAAAATATAATTAAATTACATGAATCTGCCAGTTAAATCTGGCAGAACTATGAATCAGCTCTTTGCAGAATCTCTTACAATGGTAAATGTTTTCCTCCGGACAAGGATGTAGTCAAATGTTTGTAAAAGAATCTATATATATATTCTCTATCAACTGAATTAATAGAAGATAACTGAAACGGCCCAGTATCCTCTAGTAGTTAAAGGCCACATTTCTCACAAGAAGAAGTCATTCATTGTCACAGATATGAACCAGTTGGGTAACCAAAGAGTATAACATTTTTGTTTTGTGGTCTGGTTACTATACTTGCTGTTGAGCAAATGAAAATGGAAGTTTTCTAGAATCAACAAGTAGACTGAGGCTTCATAAAGAACAGAGTTCTATTATTGGGTTGGCCAAAAAGTTCACTTGTCATTTTCCACAACACCTTACAGAAAAACCTGTTCTGGCCAACCCAATATTATTTTCTGAATCTGTTGCCAGATCAGAGAAATAGGTCACTTTAAGAAAACTTGTCGCAAAGTTTCTAGTGCCCATTTGTAATGGAATTAGGTCAGAACTCTGTCCGCTGCTGCTGCTCAGTCGCTTTAGTCGTGTCCAACTCTGTGTGACCCCATAGACAGCTGCCCACCAGGCTCCCCCGTCCCCGGGATTCTCCAGGCAAGAACACTGGAGTGGGTTGCCATTTCCTTCTCCAATGCGTGAAAGTGAAAAGTGAAAGGGAAGTTGCTCAGTCGTGTCCGACTCTTAGCAACCCCATGGACTGCAGCCTACCAGGATCCTCTGTACATGGGATTTTCCAGGCAAGAGTACTGGAGTGGGGTGCCACTGCCTTCAGCCAAACAGCCATCTCATGTTTACATGTCTCAAAAACAACTATAAAGAAACTATCAAAATCCAGCTTGTCTTTGGAATACCTGTAATTCTATTATCATCCTATAGGGGGATGTTAATGGGGAATAGGATGGGCCCCAAATCAAATGAGCAGAACAAAGGCTGGACTAGTTCAGTTCCCAATGCATGCACATTTAATGACACTAGTAGGGCACTGGGAGCTGCTTTGATTTGCACAATTTTAAAATCAGAAAAATTATAAGACTGTAAGGAGTATACAGATACACATCAACATATACTATTTCAAATGGGTACAAAAATCAGAAAAACTTGTGAAGCAGATGACAGACTTTTTTTGTAGAAGGCAAAAATGCTGCTGAGGAACTACCTGAGTATCTGTTCTATGAACAATTTTTCTAGTCGTAGAGTATTGCTAAAATACCAACTTCTCTCTGAAGAATTCCCCCATGGACAATTGACTTAAAGTATGGAGGTAGGATACATTATACATGTTTGACCTTTTTTATTTTTAATAATAGCTTTATTGAGACAATCAAATTCCATACAATTCACCCATTTAAAGTGTAAAATTCATTGCTTAAATTTAGTATATTCACTATCACAATAAATTTTAGAACATTTCTATCACCCTAAATAAAAACCCATACCCATTAATTGGCATTCCCATTTCCCAATCCACCTAGGCCTATGCAACCACCAATCTGTTTCCATAAATGTGTAGGCATTTCATGTAAATAACACAATGTGTTTTGTTTCTGACTTTCACTTTGCATGTTTTTAAACTTCATGTCTTCATATCAGTACTTTCCAGGGCCAAATATTGCACTGAATGGATATCCCACAGTTTATTAATCAGTTGATGGACATTTGGATTATTTCTAGTTTTTGAGTGGAGTTCCTTTTGTATTTTCTTTTTACTTAGGTGTATCAGATGAGATCAGTCGCTCAGTCGTGTCCGACTCTTTGTGACCCCACGAATCGCAGCACGCCAGGCCTCCCTGTCCATTGCCAACTTAGGTGTATACCCAGAAGTAAAATTGTTATGCCATAAAGCAAACTATGTAACACTTTGAAGAAGAGTCAGACTGTTTTCCAAAGTGACTCAACCATTTTACAGTTCCACCAGAAAAAGGGCTCCAATTTTTCTTACATTCTCACCAACACTTGGTATTATCTTTTTGATGATTTTAAAAGACAGTAGAGTGGTACCTCATTGTAGTTTTGATCTTTATTTCACTGGTAGTTAATGAAGTTCAACACTTATGTTTTTATTGGCTATTTGTATGTAGTTAATGTCTTTACAGATTCCTTGCCCATTTTTAATTGAGTTTTTTTTTTGTTATTGCATTGCAAATGTTTTTACATATTATAACTATTAGTTCATTATTGGATATATAGTTTACAAAAATTTTCTACCCTTCAGTTGGTTGTCTTTTTACTTTCTTTTTGCTATGGGAAGCTAACTCAGAGAAACGGAACTTACAACACTGTCTCACAGGTTCCTGCATTATTTCAATGGTTCTCAAACTTCTTATAGAGAATCACTTTGCACTCTTACAACTGAGGAACTAGAGGCATTTTATAAAATGTGGGTCAAATCTATCAATATTATATTAGAAATTAAAACTTCAAAAATTTTAATGTTAATTCATTTAAAAATAAATTTCTAATTTTAGTTAAAAATATTTTCCAGGACAACAACAACAAATTAGTGAAAATGATGTCACTGTTTTACATTTTTGTGATCTCTTTAATATCTGGCTTCTGCTTTCAATCTGCTGCAATATATTATTTTTGATGAAGACCACAAAACTACAATTATGTAGTCTGAAAAAGAAGCATTTTTTAATCATCTTTTCTTACAATTGTCATGTGTCATGGATATGCCACATAGCTTCGAAACTGAGGCTGCAAACCACTGTCTATACAATAGTTTAATTTATATTAGGTGGTTGTCAATAGGGTGGGGTGCGGAGAAGTGACAGACTATTATATTAATGATTTTAAATGTATCAGTCAGCTCAGTTCAGTCACTCAGTTGTGTCCGCGTCTTTGTGACCCCATGGACTGCAGCATGCCAGGCCTCCCTGTCTATCGCCAACTCCCGGAGTTTACTCAAACTCATGTGCATTGAGTCAGTAATGTGTATAATCTAATTTAATTTCTTCTTTCCATTTCCACCAGGGAAGTAAAACTTGGACAGAAAAAAAAAAGTACTTCACTTTCTTCAAATAGCTATTTTTGTGATATATGGAGAGGGTGTTATGCTGGAGGTCATATGTAAATTAAATTAAAACAGAAGTCAGTGAAAATTTAAACCAAGTGATAAAAATCAAAAGTATGCAGAGAGGGATGTAGTAAGTTAAAGAATGTAAAGTTACATAAGCTTTTTGACAAAGAGTTTTGTTGATCTTTGCAACAGAATTAGCAGAGTCACAAAACTAGTTTTATAATGAGTATTTTCCATTCGTGAGTGACTATAGTAGGGACTACCAGATCACCTGACCTGCCTCTTGAGAAACCTGTATGCAGGTCAGGAAGCAACAGTTAGAACAGGACATGGAACAACAGACTGGTTCCAAATAGGAAAAAGAGTACATCAAGGCTGTATATTGTCACCCTGCTTATTTAACTTCTATGCAGAGTACATCATGAGAAACGCTGGGCTGGATGAAGCACAAGCTGGAATCAAGATTGCTGGAAGATATATCAATAACCTCAGATATGTAGACGACATCACCCTTATGGCAGAAAGTGAAGAGGAACTAAAAAGCCTCTTGATGAAAGTGAAAGAGGAGAGTGAAAAAGTTGGCTTAAAGCTCAACATTCAGAAAACTAAGATCATGGCATGTGGTCCCATCACTTCATGGCAGATAGATGGGGAAACAGTGGAAACAGTGTCAGACTTTATTTTGGGGGGCTCCAAAATCACTGCAGATGGTGATTGCAGTCAGGAAATTAAAAGACGCTTACTCCTTGGAAGGAAAGTTATGACCAACCTAGACAGCATATTCAAAAGCAGGGATATTACTTTGCCAACAAAGGTCCGCCTAGTCAAGGCTATGGTTTTTCCAGTGGTCATGTATGGATGTGAGAGTTGGACTGTGAAGAAAGCTGAGTGCCGAAGAATTGATGCTTTTGAACTGTGGTGTTGGAAAAGACTCTTGAGAGTCCCTTGGACTGCAAGCAGATCCAACCAGTCCATCCTAAAGGAGATCCGTCCTGGGTGTTCATTGGAAGGACTGATGCTGAAGCTGAAACTCCAATACTTTTTTTGGCCACCTCATGCAAAGAGCTGACTCATTGGAAAAGACCCTGATGCTGGGAGGGATTGGGGGCAGGAGAAGGGGACGACAGAGGATGAGATGGCTGGAATGCATCATCGACTTGATGGACATGGGTCTGAGTGAACTCTGGGAGTTGGTGATGGACAGGGAGGCCTGGTGTGCTGCAATTCATGGAGTCACAAAGAGCTGGACACGACTGAGAGACTGAACTGGTAACTGATAAATATAATAGGGAGAGAAAAATCAGTAAAATACTATCAAAGGCCTCAGTTCAGTTCAGTTGCTTGACTAGACGGACCTTTGTTGGAAAAGTAATATCTCTGCTTTTGAATATGTTGTCTAGGTTGGTCATAACTTTCCTTCCAAGGAGTAAGCATCTTTTAATTTCATGGCGGCAATCACCATCTGCAGTGATTTTGGAGCCCCCCAAAATAAAGTCTGACACTGTTTCCACTGTCTCCCCATCTATCTGCCATGAAGTGATGGGACCACATGCCATGATCTTCGTTTTCTGAATGTTGAGCTTTAAGCCAACTTTTTCACTCTCCTCTTACACTTTCATCACTCCTCTTTCCCTTTCATCAAGAGGCTTTTTAGTTCCTCTTCACTTTCCGCCATAAGGGTGGTGTCATCTGCATATCTGAGGTTATTGATATTTCTTCCAGCAATCTTGATTCCAGCTTGTGCTTCATCCAGCCCAGCGTTTCTCATGATGTACTCTGCACATAAGTTAAATAAGCAGGGTGACGATATACAGCCTAGATGTAGTCTTTTTCCTATTTGGAACCAGTCTGTTGTTCCATGTCCAGTTCTAACTGTTGCTTCTTGACCTGCATACAGATTTCTCAGGGGGCAGGTCAGATGATCTGGTATTTCCATCTCTTGAAGAATTTTCCACAGTTTGTTCTGATCCACACAGTCAAAGGCTTTGGCATAGTCAATAAAGCAGAAATAGATGTTTTTCTGGAACTCTCTTGCTTTTTCCATGATCCAGTGGATGCTGGCAATTTGATCTCTGGTTCCTCTGCCTTTTCTAAAACCAGCTTGAACATCTGGAAGTTCACAGTTCACGTACTGCTGAAGTCTGGCTTGGAGAATTTTGAGCATTACTTTACCAGCGTGTGAGATGAATGCAATTGTGCAGTCGTTTGAGCATTTTTTGGCATTGCCTTTCTTTGGGATTGGAATGAAAACTGACCTTTTCCAGTCCTGTGGCCACTGCTGAATTTTCCAAATTTGCTGGCATATTGAGTGCAGCACTTTCACAGCATCATCTTTCAGGATTTGAAATAGTTCAACTGGAATTCCATCACCTCCACTAGCTGTGTTCGTAATGATGCTTTCTAAGGCCCACTTGACTTCACGTTTTAGGATGTCTGGCTCTAGGTGAGTGATCACACCATCATGATTATCTGGGTTGTGAAGCTCTTTTTTGTACAGTTCTTCTGTGTATTCTTGCCACCTCTTCTTAATATCTTCTGCTTCCGTTAGGTCCATACCATTTCTGTCCTTTATCGAGCCCATCTTTGCATGAAATGTTCCCTTGCTATCTCTAATTTTCTTGAAGAGATCTCTAGTCTTTCCCCTTCTGTTGTTTTCCTCTATTTCTTTGCATTGATCGCTGAGGAAGGCTTTTAATCTTTCCTTGCTATTCTTTGGAACTTTGCATTTAGATGGTCATATCTTTCCTTTTCTCCTTTGCTTTTTGCTTCTCTTCCTTTCACAGCTATTTGTAAAGCCTCCTCAGACAGCCATTTTGCTTTTTTGCATTTCTTTTCCATGGGGATGGTCTTGATCCCTGTCTCCTGTACAATGTCACGAACCTCCATCCATAGTTCATCAGGCACTCTGTCTATCAGATCTAGTCCCTTAAATCTATTTCTCACTTCCACTGTATAATCAGAAGAGATTTAGGTCATACCTGAATGGTCTAGTGGTTTTCCCTACTTTCTTCAATTTAAGTCTGAATTTGGCAATAAGGAGTTCATGATCTGAGCCACAGTCAGCTCCTGGTCTTGTTTTTGCTGACTGTATAGAGCTTCTCCATCTTTGGCTGCAAAGAATATAATTGATCTGATTTCGGTGTTGACAATCTGGTGATGTCCATGTGTATAATCTGCAATGTTTTTCTCCATTTATTTTATCAATGTATTCAAAACCAACTTTGAAGGTCCAAGTATCTTCAATCCCTAACCTAAGTGGTTTACAAACTCATTTACTTAAATATCACCGTGATATTCATTTCCAATGAAGATTTTCAGCCTCACCTACAGAATCTATTGCAATATATCTAAAATTGAGGTACAGGCAATAATGAAGCACCTAAGTGAATATGATACAATGGACCACTGACTCCATTTTGAGAAACACCACCGAATCCATCTGTTCTATAAATATGTGTTTCCCCAAATGTTGTTTCCTCAAAAATAAAGCAGAATCAGACCTAAGCCATTTCTTTTGTTGTTGTTGTTAAAATATTAAGAAAACTGCAAACACTAAACGTTTCAACTCGTAAGTTTCTCTTGGTAGTTGTTTTCCAAAATCAGAACTAGACTACAGTAGTACTCGGCAAGACTATTCAAGAAGTAACTAAGCCACTTCATATGCCTAAGGCATTTTACGTGACAGGTGACATTAGTACTGGATGCCA
Organism: Bubalus bubalis; assembly: GCF_019923935.1. NCBI lineage: Eukaryota > Metazoa > Chordata > Mammalia > Artiodactyla > Bovidae > Bubalus > Bubalus bubalis. The sequence goes on along the minus strand of NC_059172.1, from coordinate 21,104,098 downwards.
GCTTAGTCCTATGTTCCTTTACCAGTGCGACAAAACTACTAGATGTTTTCAGTGAACAAATCTGAATATATATCCTGCATATAATCCCTTCAAATCTTTCAAAAACTTAAGTCTACTAAACATACAACATTTCAAAAACTTAGAAAAAGCAGGCCAATGGCTATTGGTCCAAATAATTATACTTATCATACTTCTTAAATTTGTTTATTCATTCGCTAGGAAACAAACAGCTTCGAAGTATTTGTTTTATACATAAAAATCTTAATCTTTTAGAATGTGAAAAATGCAGCTTCTTTTGATCAGGAGGGACCAAAAAATTAATTTATTTCATAAGCTAAGTGAAACACTAGAAAGACAACAATTAAGAATACTTTTACCTTTCGGGTTTTAATAAATATTTACTGCTTATTATAAACTATCCATTAATCTAAAATTAGGTTAAACATTTGCCCAACTAAAATCTCTTTTAAAATCAATCTCACACCATTACCAACTATTCATTAAAAACAAGAAGACTCAAATTCACAACTAAGTTTTGTCTAAAAAAGAATAAAGATTTAGGGATAATGGCAGAAAAGTCGAAAACTATGAATTGTTTTTTGCAATCATCCACTTAATAGATACAAACATCTGAATAGATTTTACCATTCTGGAAGGCCTATCTAGGATGCCAATTTTTGTGTTCCTAAGGAAGACAGAATGCAATCTCGTCTAACACAACCTCCCTCTGTTGTACTTTTCAGGAAAACCAGTACTGTAAACACAGATCTATCTCTCTTAGGAACAATTACTAACAGATACAGTATCCTATATAGTAAATTTCCTCAAGAAATATTAACAATAAGATGAAATCAAACTTGCCTGTCCAAAACTGTTACACTAAGTATCACTTAAAATAGGACAGGGGAAAGTTAGAAAAGGCTATTACAGAAAGATTTTGTTAAAAACAGATAAAGATAATTGTATCCAAAGAAAAGACTATCATTATAACATATATTCTTGGCTTTTTCCCTTCCTCTTCTAATCTTCACACACATCCACTTAGGTTTAAAATAGGCACTTTTTCCTTTTAACCACTACTAGATACTAATCGTTACTCAACAAAATAAATCAGGTTTCAACAGTTTTATCTTTCTTTCCTAATTAATAAGTACAGAATAGAACACATATTTCTCATGTTTTCTATATCTTCCTAAACTTATTTTTCACAAAAGCAAAACACTTTTATGGCCCTGAATTCTCCTCTTTGTTAAGAACTTTATTAGCCATTAATTTGAGCTTCTTCAAGTCACATAATCCCCCCCCCCCACCCCCGCCAAAGTAAAGATCATTCTTTTTATACTTCAGGCCTTCCTAACTCTAGGAAAGGCTATGAATTGTTTGAAAACTGAAATCTTATTACTGAAAAACAAAAGTGTAGAATCAGAAGTTTAGGGACTTAAAAGTTTCATCGGAATTGACTTGGCCAAATACATTTCTCCCTTCTTCTTTTTCTGTTGGTCAACAAAACTTTACAAACCATTCACTCTTATGCCCAAAATACTTTATTTTGTATTATCAGTAATTATAAGCACTTGTCTTCCCAAAAAGATACAATTCTATAAAATTTTGTAACATATAGCATATGGCTTGAGTGCAAAAATGTATCCATTTCACCTTTAATTACCAAAACATTGATCTAGGTTTTTAAGGTGAATAAGGCAGCCCTTTCAATTCAAAACTCAGTGAACGAACTCGAAATAGCCTATTAAATGCTGTAGAGGTGGCGCACAAGGTAAAATGGTGTGAGGAATGAGATCAAAAGCTGAATCAAGCAGTTAGAAAAAAATGTACAAGATAAAAATAGAGCCATAATTCCACAGGGGAACCAGATGTGCTTTTGTCAGGGGGGAAATCTATATGCATGTGGTTCTGTCATGACTAAACTGGCAAAAACAGTAAATACGAGGCTCCAGAATACCCACCAACACTGCAAAGTAATTTAAACAGCACTCTAAATGTAAAATAGAACATCCTTACAAGAGTTAAAAAAAAAACTACACACAAGTAAACCTCACTCTTGATTTTGCTTGTCTACAATCATTTCCCTCTTTCACAGAGCACAAATCCAGAGATTCAGTACCAAGAAATGACCATCTATATTTTTGAATAACAAATCTAAAATATTATCAGGTTTACTGAACAAATTATCATTTTTTTGAGTTTCGATGCTAAACAGCTAAAAGAAATCTACAATTCATATCTCAAAGGAGGGAAACCCCTTGGCATCTTTCCAAAGCAAATCCACCATTCAGAGTGGTTTTGATCTTTTTCTCATTATTCTTCAAGTTTTGTTTAGTCTTTTTTCCCCCCTTGTCCATCATCACTCAATTTTCCCCTAAATTTTCATTGACTGATGCCTTACACATCAAGCAAGCTAGCTGATTCATATTTTTGATCATGTCACCCTTCAAGGTATTGTTTAACCACTGTTCCAGTTAAAAGTTGAATAATATCACATCTGGGATTTGCTTCAAAGTAATGGAGGTGGGGGGCTTCCCAGGTGGCTCAGTGGTAAAGAATCTACCTGCCAAGTAGGAAAGGCGGTTTCGATCCCTGGGTTGGGAAGATCCCCAGGATAAGGAAATGGCAACTCACTCCAGTCTTCTTGCCTGGGAAATCCCAAGGACAGAGAAGAGTGGCAGGCTACAATCTATGGGATTGCAAAAGAGTCAGACATGACTTATTGACTAAATAACAACAACAAATGGAGGTGGGAAGAGTAAGTGAAAGTATGGAGAAAACAGGTTTAGCTGTGACAAAGCTCTGTAATAGAAGCATTATATACTATTCTTTTTTTCTTGCATGTTTGAAATGTATCTTTAAAAAATTCAAAAGATTATATGAAGATAATTCTTTGTTGGTCATCAGATGTCAAAAAATGTCTTACAGACTGATGGAAAAAATATATAGGATACAGGAAGCACCATAAAAGTTAGGACAAGTTAAGCATAAAAAAAAAAAAAGCTATAGCTGAATTTAACATAGTAAATTCAGAAAACACCATAAATCCACAACAATATTCAATCTTTTAAAAGGAGGGGAAAAGAAAACAGGAATTTCTTCTTTGAGGAAAAGTATGAGCCAGTAAGTCGAGACAGAATAGAATTTTTTTTAAAAAATCACAATTTGCCATTTCCAAGGAAATAACTTATTTATTCAAGGATTATCAATTGACAATAAATTAACTAGATAAAAGGTTATTGAGGAACACAGTTATCGACCCACAGATTACTAACTGCAAAGGGGGAAATAATCCTTTACAATGAAAAGACCCAGCAGTCATTACCCTAACCAAGTGAACAAACTTAAACCATTGCTGACAGAGGAATAACCTAGCATGAAGTGCTTTTTGATGCGATGCTGTATTATACACAAAAATATTTAACCTGAATATTATCAAAGCTCTGAGTTTAGACATAACTGTTACTTTCCAGGAAATACAGAAGATGAAAGAACAAGTTAAATGATACCTCACACACATCAAATAAATCCAGACAGAAAATGAGAAGTTCTACGAGAGAACTGTTCTGGATTCTTCGAATAGACAATAATTATCCTAGGGGACAAAAAATAGAGGGACTATTCAAGAGACATCAAATGATGCAAATAACCTACATTATACATTCTAATTTTTAAAATAATAAAACCCTCTGAATCACACTGCCTTCTGGAAAACTGAGGAAATTTGAATATGAACTAATTTTTAGAAGTGATACGGTATTACTATTAATTTTCTTAGATGGGAAATGGTATAATGGTTATAAAATAGCATTAGGTCTTTATACTGTATAAGAGAAGCTGAAATAAGGGGGGCTGAATATGTGTTGACTTACTTTCAAATAAACATGTACAAGATATAAAGCAAATATGCCAAACACTCAACAACTGTCGATTCTAGGTGAAGACCTGTACTATAGGCATTCACTGCACTTTTATGTCCTAAACTTGGCACATAAAACTAATGGGTGAAACTTTTTTCAAAAAATTACCACTTTCTCTCCCACTTAAAACACCACAGTTCTGAGTTGAAAAGGTCATGGCACCATTTCAGTGTGTTTACAATTTTAGATAAATTTAAGAATTAACAATGAATTCGTGAAACTTTCAATGAAAATCTTAGTACATTACTCCTCCTCCACTTGCAGGTGACAAAACATGAACCCAGAAAGAGGGTAGTATATGTAAACACATGTGACGTAACAATTTAAGGACTGCAAATCTGGGGCATTCTAACAGGATGTAAAATGTAAATACTGAAAATTTCAGGACAGAAATTTGTCGACGAGCAAATACAAAATTCAGTTTATCAAAACTTTAACGACAATACAATTTATAGTCACTCTATTCTCTTCAATAGAAACATTCCAATTTTGCCTCATCTCTGTCAACCTCCAAGAACACTTCCCACTCCACAAGCCGGGCACTTGAAAAACGGAAACGTAAGTGTATTTCGTTGCTATGGCAATGGGAAATTTCAGGAACTCGAACTTGAAATCTGCAGTCTATCTAGCCTCCATTTTAAAAACCATTTACCTAAACATACTAAACATAAATCGAAAAAAAAAAATCTGACATCTTTCATAAAATATCAGTTTCCTCTTTCAAACTAAAAGGTAAAGACTATCCTACAAAATTCTGAATAAAAAGCAAAAGGAAAAAATCATTTAACAAAAACCCTGAATTTTGTAATACTTATATGTCACATATCCAGTACTAAAACAGCTGTTTTTATTTACAGTGTCCATATCGAACTTCTCATTTCGGATTTATCAAACTCTACAATTATCTGTGTCGTTGGAAAAACGAAAATTAAATACTACGGGAGGGAGCGGGAGAAAGCCACAAAATTCCCAACTTGGCATAACGATCCTCTACTCCTATACTGCTTCCTCCCTCATTCGCTCTGGCGAGAATCTATTTCTTCAGATCAGTTTCATCTCAAATTATTTCTCAAACTAGTAACCAGTTTCTGGGTACAGTGTATATCGGAAAGACGGCTGGAGAGAAAGAACACTGTCAAGTTTTTCGAAAACAGCGAGTACACGTTAAAATAATCAATTCCTAACCCCTAAACACCAAAATGGTATTAAAGTAAAGAATCTCACCGGCTAAGTCCCATAAACCTAAACAGGACGAAGTAGTTTCCCAGCTATTGTCTAAATCAAATATTTGTTCATATTAACCCCTAAGACAGAGAAGCCAAAAGAGTTTCAAATCTCAGTCAGATCTCGCTCCCCATTCCCACCGTACTTCTGTACCCAGCCCTTGGGATTCACTAAACCCCTGATTCCTTCCTTCCTCAAGCGAATATGGCTGGAGTACTCGGACGAACAGAGACGTGGAGAGAAGAGGTCGCCACGAGGCCCCACCACTCTCCTTCCTCACCTGCTCCGTGGCTCCGTCTCCTGACATGGCCTCAGCCGATTAGAATTACGAACTGGCCCGCGATGCCAAGCTAGAAAAGAAAAATTAAACTAAAAACCACCCCAAGCCAGTAAAGTTGCCCCCTGCCCTGCGGAGCCAGACGGCCAACACGAATCGCCACCGCCCACTCAGATATGAATTAAAATGGCTCCGTCCCGGCCGGCCGAGTAGGGGGTGTGGCTTCTGCATTAACTTCCGGGGCAGTAGGCAGAGCTAAGAGCGCAAACTCCTAGGTTACTCAACCGCGCAGAAGCAGAAAGACCCCAGGGGGCGGGCCTAGTGCCTGTACTGACGTCACAGCCCTGCACTAGCGAGGCTCTTCTCGAGAGAGCGGCAAGCGGCTGGAAGGCGGGAAACTGTTTCTCTTGGAGGCTTCTACGCCTTTTGCAATTTAATTATCAACCTGCGGAGCCGAGCTCTTAACTGTTAAAGCCTGAAATCGGTTCTGTTCAGGCAAACTGGCCATCTTATGGATCAGTGCTTAGTGTTAAATTTCTTGTTGTTCCGTCGCTCAGTCGTGTCCGATTCTTTGCGACCCTGTGTACTGCAGCAAGCCAGGCTTCCCTGTCCTTCACTGTCACCCGGAGCTTGTTCAAACTCATGTCCAATGAGTCGATATTTTAGAGATCATGAATCTATAGAGTTTTCTATGGTCTCAGCTAAGGTGCCTCACACTTTTCCCGGTATGAGGGGAACAGATCAAGCCAATGTTTATTTATGCATTACTCATGTGTCAAAGATTTGAAGTCTGTAAGGGCTGGATTTAAGCTTGCCACCCCATCATGGTTTTTGGTTAATAGCAGTGAGGCTCTAGAACCAGACATGGAACAACTGATTGGTTCAGAATTCGGAAAGGAGTACATCAAGGCTATATACTGTCACCCTGTTTATTTAAAGTGAAGTCGCTCAGTTGTGTCCGACTCTTAGCAATCCCATGGACTGCAGCCTACCAGGCTCTACCGTCCATGGGATTTTCCGGGCAAGAGTACTGGAGTGGGTTGCCATCTGTGCAAAGTGTTGTTCAGTCACTCAGTCGTGTTCTCTTTGCGACCCCATGGACTACATCATGCCAGGCTTCCCCGTCTTTCACCATCTCCCAGAGCGTGAATACATCTTGTGAAATGCCATCTTGCAAAATGCTGGGCTGGATGAATCACAAGCTGGAATCAAGATTGCTGGGAAAAATATCAACAACCTCAGATATGCACATGATACCACTTTAATGGTAGAAAGTGAGGAGGAACTAAAGAGCCTCTTGATGAAGGTGAAAGAGAGTGAAAAAGCTGGCTTAAAACTCAACATTTGAAAGTCTAGGATCATGACATACAGTCCCATCACTTCATGGCAAATAGAAGGGGAAAATGTGCAAACTATCAGATTTCATTTTGTTGGGTATCAAAATCACTGAAGATGGTGACTACAGTCATGAAATTAAAAGACACTTGCTCCTTGGAAGAATAGCTATGACAAACCTAGACAGTGTATTAAAAAGCAGAGACATGACTTTGTCAACAAAGGTCCATATAGTCAAAGCTATGGCTTTTCTGGTAGTTGTGTATGGATGTGAGAGTTGGACCATAAAGAAGGCTGAGCGCAGAAGAATTGATGCTTTCAAACTGTGGTGCTGGAGAATACTCTTGATAGTCCCTTGTATAGCAAGGAGATCAAACCAATCAATTCTAAAGGAAATCAACCTTGAATATTCATTGGAAGAACTGATGCTGAAGCTAAGGCTCCAATACTGTGGCCACCTGATGCGAAAAGCTGATTCATTGGAAAAGACCCTGATCCTGGGAAAATTTAAGGGCAAGAGGAAAAGGGGCCAACAGAGGTTGAGATGGTTGGATGGCATTACTGACTCAGTGGACATGAGTTTGAGCAAACTTGGGGAGATAATGATGGATAGAGAAGCCTGGTGCTGCAGTTCATGGGATCACAAAGAGTCGAACATGACTTAGTGGCTGAACAACAACAACTGGAGCTAGACTATATTAATTTTTTTAATTAATTTACTTTAATTGGAGGCTAATTACTTTACAATATTGTAGTTGGTTTTGCCATACATTGACATGAATCAGACATGGGTGTACATGTGTTCCCCATCCTAAACCCCTCTCCCGCCTCCCCATCCCATCCCTCAGCGTCATTCCAGTGCCCCAGCCCTGAGCACCTTGTCTCATGCATCGAACCTGCACTGGTGATCTGTTTTGCATATGATAATATACATGTTTCAATGCTATTCTCTCAAATTATCCCACCCTCGCCTTCTCCCACAGAGTCCAAAAGACTGCATTAATGTGAATCCTGGTTTCATCTCTTGCTAGATGGGTAATCTTGGTGAGTGACCATGGTCAATAAAACATCTCTGTCCCTCAGTTTCCTTGCCTACAAATAGGAATAACAATAATACCTGCATTTTTTTTTTTTTTTTTAGACGGAAGGGCATGTGGATCTTAGTTCCCTGACCAGGGATGGAACCTGAGCCCTGGGAAGTGAAAGCATGGAGTCCTAACTGCTGGACCATCAGGGGATTCCTAGTACCTGTAATTCCAATAAGTTATACATGATAAAGTGCTTGGAACTGTACTTGACATAGTCCAGGATTAAGTGAGAGCAAGTCTTCGGAACTCTTTCCCATTCACAGATCATCATAAGACTTATTCCATGCTCTTGGCTATGGTGCCGTATGGCCCAAAGTAAAATATTCAGCCTTTCTCATACACTCCTTGTTCTTTTCAGTCTCCTCTGCCTCTGCTCTTGTTTCCACATCTGCCCTTTCCACAGCCTGAACTCTAACTCTTCAGAGTAAACACATGAGCACAGGGTGTGTATTAGAGATATTTCTGCACCATCCAGCTGTAGAGGACTAGTTTTCTATGATAAACTCTCTGTCTCTTTTATCTTCTATATCTCCATTATCCTATGTTCCAAGACCCCTAGTAGATACCTGAAACTGGATAGTAGCAAACCCTATATATTCTATTTTTTCCTGTACAAGTATATCTATGTTATCATAGTTTAATTTATAAATTATGAATAATAAAAGATTAAGAATAATAAAGCAATCATAACACCGTGATAAATGTTATATGAATTGCATTCATTCACCCACTTGTGCGCTTATTCTCTTTCAAAATATATGCTTGTACAAAGTAAATGCCTTTTCCACCTCAACTAAGCACCTATCACATACTGTGGCCATAAACTTTGCAGTTTGAGGTACAACAGTAAAAGTAGAATGAATTTATTTTTTCTTCTTCACAATTTCACAGATACAGGATTTGTTCTTACCATGGATCTTAGCAACCTCAGCACACAATATTTTTCCTTCCTTTAATAAGGCAAGAACTTTCACATTTTCATTTAAAGAAAGCACATTACAACTTCTTCTGGCATATGCAAATTGCCAGCCTCACTACTCTTGCTTTTGGGGGCCATTCTTAAGTAAAATAAGGGTTAACTGAACACAAGTACTGAGATACCCCCTCAGTCAATCTGATAACAAAAAGGGAGGGCTAAGTGGCACCAAATTTCATCATGCTGCTCAGAATGATGCACGACTTAAAACTCAAGAATTCTTTTTGGAATTTTCCATTTAATATTTATTCAGACCAAGATTGATTACAGGTAACTGAAACTGGATGGGGTGGGGAAGGGGAGGCAGAGACTACTCTACATCATAAGACGTCTCTACAATGGAATATCATGTAGCTGGTAAACTGATGCTAAGGTACAGTTACTGACAGAAACATCCATGATATTGTAAAGCGAAGAAACAATACAAAAATAGTGTATGTATGTATGTGTGTGTATATATATATATATATATATATATATATATATATATATATACATGAAGATCCCCTGGAGAGGCGGATGGCAACCCACTGCAGTATGCTTGCCTGGAAAATTCCATGGACAGAGAAGTCTAGTGAGCTACAGTCCATAGCATCGCAGAGAGGTGGACATGACTGAAGCGACTTAACACACACATATATACACACATGTATGTATACAGTCAATCTTCCATATCTGTGGATTCTGCATCCTTAGAGTTAACCAACTGTGGATTGAAAATATTCTTTTAAAAAATCCTGAAACTTCCAAAGAGCCAAACTTGAATTTGCTGCTGCTTACAACAATTTACATAGAATTTACATTGTCTTTACAACTACTTACAGAGCATTTACATTGTATTAGGTATTATATAATCTAGAAGTGATGTAAAGGATGTTCATAGGTTAAATGCAAATAGTATAACATTTTATATAAAACACTTTGAACATCCACAGATTTTGGTGTCTGTTGGATGCAGGAGGGTGGACCCACTGTATATATAGTGCCTCAAAGCATTAACAGTAGTTACCGTAAGTCCCCTACAGATGAAGCTTTAAGTTTTGAACTTTCACAGATGCGAGTGAGCACAGAGAAAGGATAAAGACAAGAGGAAGAAGTAACTGAAGAACTGAAGAGATTCCCAATGCAGGAAGTAGCAAGGGGATTTTCTTTATTTGAAGAGGCCTGTTAGTTTTGGAGGCACAGGACCCAGACATGATTGGCCATGGAATTTAAGCTGGGTAAGGAGGAGAAACGAGGGCGCCAAAAGTGAACAACAGTAGCATCTCTAGATTTGAGGACCTCTGGTGGCATTAAAGAGTCCTCTAGAATGGGAATTCCCTGGTGGTCCAGTGGTTAGGACTCCATGCTTTCACTGGTAATGTGTCATGTGGCCAAATTAAATGAATAAATAAATAAAATAAAGGGTCTCTAGATAGAAGGAGGACTGAGCTAGAAAGATAGAAGGTGGTGATCAAAGAACTGAAATGCAAAAAAAAATGAGATTACAGGGAATCTGTAGTTTTCCATAATGACAAAATCTAGGGTGTGACCATAGAAGTGAATGGCTGAGGTAGATTTGAGGACAAGGTCATTAGAGATGTGTTCAAAAAATTGAAAAGTGTTGGTGTGGGAAGTTTTCTCTAGGCATACATTGAGCAAGAACTAAGAAAGGAGCTATACTAATGAGTCAGGAACTAAAATCTTTGAGAAATAGGAAGAACATATTTCCAAATGTTGATAACAATATTCAGTTCAGTTCAGTTCATTTGCTAAGTCGTGTCCGACTGTTAGTGACCCCATGGACTGCAGCACGCCAGGCTTCCCTGTCCATCACCAACTCCCGGAACTTACTCAAACTCATGTCCATAGACTCAGTGATGCCATATTACTACTGTTAATCACTCTAAGGAAGGAAGTATAGAGTTTTTCTGTTAGAGGTTCTTTAACTTTTGGTTTCAAGATCATTGTAAACTCTTAAAAATTATTGAGGACCATATAGAAATAAAAACTGATAAAATGTCAAAATATTTATTAAGTAAATTAAAAATAATATCATTACAAGTAAACATACATGTTGTACATTAATGAAAAATAACTGTATTTTCCAAAACAAAAAATTAGTGAGAAGAATGGCATTTTGCAAATTTCCTTAATGTCTGGTTTAATAGAAACAGCTGGATTCTCAACCTGTTTCTGAATTTAATACATTCACATGTCATTTAGCCTCTGGAAAACTTCCCTGTATGCTCATCAGAGAATGAGAGTGAAAAATGACTTACACATTATTGTGATAAATTTTGATCTTGTGGATACCCTGAAAGATCTAGACATGCCTGTAGCAAGATATGGTAGCTTCTAGGCCTATCTCAATAAAAGCCCCACCTGCTCAGAGCTCCCCTTCAAGCTAGATAATCTCAACACACACTAGCCTCAACATTAATCAAAATGTTACTGGTATTTTTGCTGTAGTGTTTTCATATATGTTATCTTAATTTTTATTTTTTAAGCAATGAGAGGAATTTTTTCGCTCACCAAGGAAAATTTGAACAGCCAAATTATGTGAAAAAGCAAGGAAATCTGGAATTGAGGAAAAAGTGGTATCAGGGGCGTAGTCACAGGATTCTCTCCATCTTCTTTTTCTTGGTATATTGATATTATCCTTGCAGCTGACTGGCTTTCTCTTTGTATGATGGTGTTAGAGGCTATATAAATACACCACTCAGTTGTTCTTGAGCTGGCCTTGAGAATGGGCCTGAGAGATGTGCAGCTGCAGAAAGCTTCACTGACCAAGGGTCCCAGTTGTCGAAATCCATTGAAGCTATGCTTTTCATGAGCTGCTCCCAGCCAGGGAGCAAGAACACACAGAAGAGCTATACCAAAAATGTCTATTAAGACCTGGATAATCACAATGATGTGGTCACTTCCCTAGAGTCAGACATCCTGGAGTGTGAAGTCATATGGGCCTTAGGAAGCATTACTATGAACAAAGCTAGTGGAGGGGATGGAATTCCAGCTGAGCTATTTCAAATTCTAAAAGATGATGCTGTGAAAGTGCTGCACTCAGAAATCAGCAAATTTGGAAAACACATTAGTGGCCACAGGACTGGAAAAGATCAGTTTTAATTCCAGTTGCAAAGAAAGGCAATGCTAAGGAATGTTCAAAAGAATAAGTGAAGTGAAAGTCGCTTAGTCGTGTCCAACTCTTTACGACCACATGAACTATACAGTCCATAGAATTCCCCAGGCCAGAATACTGGAATGGGTAGCCTTTCCCTTCTCCAGGGGTCTTCCCAATCCAGAGATCAAACCCAAGTCTCCCACATTCCAAGTGGATTCTTTATCAACTGAACCACAAGAGAAGCCCAAGAATGTTCAAACTACCTCACAATTGTTCTCATCTCACATGATAGCAAGGTAATGCTCAAAACCCTTTAAGCTAGGCTTCAGCAGTATGTGAACATATGCAGGCTTGATTTAGAAAAGGCAGAAGAATCAGAGGAGATCAAATTGCCAACATTTGTTGGATCATAGAGAAAGCAAGAGAATTCCAAAAAAAAATCTGCTTCTTCTTCATTGACTATGCTAAAGCCTTTGACTGTGTGGATTACAACAAACTGGAAAATTCTTAAAGGGATGGGAATACCAGACCACCTTATCTGTCTCCTGAAAAAGCTGCATGCAGGGCAAGAAGCAACAATTAGAACCGGACGTAGAACAGCAGACTGGTTCAAAATTGGAAAAGGAGTACGACAAGACTGTATACTGTCACTGTGTTTATTTAACTTATATGTAGAGTGAATCATGCGAAATGCTAGGCTGGATGAAGCACAAACTGGAATCAAGATTGCCGGGGAAAAGATCAACAATCTTAGATATTCATATACCACTTTGATGGCAGAAAGTAGAAGAGGAACTAAAAGAACCTCTTGATGAAGGTGAAAGATGAAAGTGAAAAAAGATGGTTTAAAACTCAGCATCAAAAAACTAAGATCATGGCATCAGGTCCCATCCCTTCATGGCAAATAGATGGGGAAACAATGGAAACAGTGACAGACTTTAATTTGGGGGCTCTAAAATCACTGCAGATGGTGATTGCAGCCATGAAATTAAGATGCTTGCTCCTTGGAAAAAAGTTATGACCAACCTAAACAGCATATTAAAAGGCAGAGACATTACTTTGCCAATAAAGGTCCGTCTAGTCAAAGCTATGGTTTTTCCAGTAGTAATATATGGATGTGAGAGTTGGACTATAAAGAAAGCTGAGTGCTGAAGAACTGATGCTTTTGAACTGTGGTATTGGAGAAGGCTCTTGAGAATCCCTTGGACTGCAAGGAGATCCAATCAGTCCATCCTACTGGAAATCAGTCCTGAATATTCATTGCAAGGACTGATGCTGAAGCTGAAACTCCAGTACTTTGGCCACCTGATGTGAAGAGCTGACTCACTGGAGAACACCCTGATGCTGGGAAAAATTGACGGCAAAAGGAGAAGGCAGTGGTAGAGAATGAAATGATTAGATAGCATCACTGACTCAATGGACATGAGTTTGAGTAAACTCTGGGAGACAGTGAAGGACAGGAAAGCCTGGCGTGCTGCAGTCCATGGGGTTGCAAAGAGTCAGACATGACTGAGTGTCTGAACAACATTAGCAGTCTAGCCAGGAACTGAGAGTGTTAGGGATTCAAAGGAGGGCCCATTCCTGGAAAACCAGAACCTCTTGATGACTGATTTTGAAGACTTTCCAACAGCTTATTAAATCTTTCTTTGGCTACATGGTAATCTAGGTTGCTACTTTCATCTGTCTCTTACCTGGAGTCAGACTTGTACTGCAGTTGGACGATCCTCCTAGCCTTCTCTGGCTCCTTTCCCCTCTTCTCTCACTGGTAACTTGACTAATAAAGTCCTTGAACATTTAATCCTGTTTAGTTTCTGCTTCTTGGAGGACTAGACTAACAGACTCCTTTAAGGGAGTCGGCTGTCGGGGAGCAGGGTTACTGAAATGCCTGGATGTACCCCTTGTTTTTATAAATTTCAAATATTGATCCTGGCAGCCTCCAGTTACCTCAGGCTGCCTGTAAAGTAATCCAGGTGTAATCAATTATTATTTTTATTCATGCTTGGTTACAAAGTGACCCTTTGTAAGGGTCAAAGTCTGCTCTCAACTTTTTTTTTTTCCCTCAACTAATCCTCTTAGTTTAAGCATACAACTTCGCAGAAGGCCAAGTCCTTTTAGAAAAGCACAGATTTCATTATAGCAGAAATATGTGTACGTGCAAATGTTCTTATCCCTCCCCTCTTTATTTCATGGTTTTGCTCTTTGCCTTTGTTGTTTGTATTGCAGATAATCTCCACATTAACACATCAGATTAGATCAGTCGCTCAGTCACGTCCGACTCTTTGCAACCCCATGAATTGCAGCACACCAGGCCTCCCTGTCCATCACCAACTCCCGGAGTTCACTGATGCCATCCAGCCATCTCATCCTCTGTCGTCCCCTTCTCCTCCTGCCCCCAATCCCTCCCAGCATCAGAGTCTTTTCCAATGAGTCAACTCTTCGCATGAGGTGGCCAAAGTACTGGAGTTTCAACTTCAGCATCATTCCTTCCAAAGAAATCCCAGGGCTGATCTCCTTCAGAATGGACTGGTTGGATCTCCTTGCAGTCCAAGGGGCTCTCAAGAGTCTTCTCCAACACCACAGTTCAAAAGCATCAATTCTTCGGCGCTCAGCCTTCTTCACAGTCCAACTCTCACATCCATACATGACCACTGGAAAAACCATAGCCTTGACTAGATGAACCTTTGTTGGCAAAGTAATGTCTCTGCTTTTGAATATGCTATCTAGGTTGGTCATAACTTTCCTTCCAAGGAGTAAGAGTCTTTTAATTTCTTGGCTGCAGTCACCATCTGCAGTGATTTTGGAGCCCCAAAAAATAAAGTCTGACACTGTTTCCACTGTTTCCCCATCTATTTCCCATGAAGTGATGGGACCGGATGCCATGATCTTCATTTTCTGAATGTTGAGCTTTAAGCCAACTTTCTCACTCTCCACTTTCACTTGCATCAAGAGGCTTTTGAGTTCCTCTTCACTTTCTGCCATAAGCGTGGTGTCATCTGCATATCTGAGGTGATTGATATTTCTCCCGGCAATCTTGATTCCAGCTTGTGTTTCTTCCAGTCCTGTGTTTCTCATGATGTACTCTACATATAAGTTAAATAAGCAGGGTGACAATATACAGCCTTGACATACTCCTTTTCCTATTTGGAACCAGTCTGTTGTTCCATGTCCAGTTCTAACTGGTGCTTCCTGACCTGCATACAAATTTCTCAAGAGGCAGATCAGGTGGTCTGGTATTCCCTTCTCTTTCAGAATTTTCCACAGTTTCTTGTGATCCACACAGTCAAAGGCTTTGGCATAGTCAATAAAGCAGAAATAGATGTTTTTCTGGAAGTCTCTTGCTTTTTTGATGATCCAGTGGATGTTGGCATTTTGATCTCTGGTTCCTCTGCCTTTTCTAAATCCAGCTTGAACATCAGGAAGTTCACGGTTCACATATTGCTGAAGCCTGGCTTGGAGAATTTTGAGCATTACTTTACTCAAGATGTGAGATGAGTGCAATTGTGCAGTCGTTTGAGCATTCTTTGGCATTGCCTTTCTTTGGGATTGGAATGAAAACTGACCTTTTCCAGTCCTGTGGCCACTGCTGAGTTTTCCAAATTTGCTGGCATATTGAGTGCAGCACTTTCACAGCATCATCTTTCAGGATTTGGGATAGCTCAACTGGAATTCTATCACCTCCACTAGCTTTGTTCGTAGTGATGCTTTCTAAGGCCCACTTGACTTCACATTCCAGGATGTCTGGCACTAGGTCAGTGATCACACATCGTGATTATCTGGATCGTGAAGATCTTTTTTGTACAGTTCTTCTGTACATTAACACTACATTAACATTAACACATAGAGATCTTCAATCATTTTTATAATTGTGAAGGACTCCATTGTATGGATGTACCATAGCTTGTTCAACTTATTCCCTATTGATAGACAGGAGGGTTGTTCCAATCCTTTGCTATTACAAATAGTGCTACAATAAATAAAAATGTGCATATATTGTTTCTATTTGTGGCGGCATCTTCAGCACAATTCTAAGAAATGGAATTGATGAGTCAATTGGTAAATACATTTGTCATTTTGGTAGACATGAGATATTTTTAATGTTGGCTTGTACCATTTTGTGCTTTTACTGCCAATATCTGAGTGCTCCTTTCCTCACAGTCCTGCTATAGGGTTGTTGTCAAACTTTTGTATTCGTGACAATTTTAATAAGTGAGGCATGGTGTCACAGTGAAGTTTTGTTTTGCATTTTCTTTATTACACATGAAGTTGAGAAGATTTTCTTATGTTAAAAACCATTTTTACTTTCCTATGAACTCTATTCCTGGCATTTGCCCATTATTCTATTGGGTGTTCATTCCTTTCTTTGTGATTTCTAAGATCTCTTCACATAGTAAGGAGGTCAGTCCTCTGCAGTTTAAGTTGCACATATTTGCCCTCCCCCAGGTGTTCTTACATGATACTTTACCAGATCAACTGAGCCAGAAATGATCTCTGCTTCTAAAATTCTTAGAAGTGCCTCATTAGCTCAGTATTGTCAGTCTCATAAAATCCTTAGAACATTTCTTTGTATTGCCCTGTGTTGTATTTCCATTCATATTTTCTCTCTTCTGCTAGATTATATCCACTTTCTAACAGAGTACTTTTGAATGAATTAAGCAGTTGATTTTAGCTATTGCTTGAAATGTGTAAATCATCAACTAGAGTTCGGGAATTTGTCCTGTATTATAGTTGTTATTTAACATTTTTAGAATTTATTTAGTTCAGTCCTTTCATTAACTCTCAACATCCTTTTAGAGCTAAAAATTATTCTGATACCAAAACTGTACAAAGTTGGCACTTACAACAAGTGTATGATGTGTATGCTCAGTTGTATCAGATTCTTTGTGACCCCATGGACTGTAATGTAGCCGATCACTCTCCTCTGTCCATGGGATTTTCCAGGTGAGAATACTGGAGTGGGTTGCCATTTTCTTCTCCAAGGGATCGTCCCAACCCAGGGATTGAACCATGTCTCCTGTGTTTCTTGCTTTGACAGGTGATTCTTTACCAGAGCACCATCTGGGAAGCCATATAACAAATACTAAGGCAAATCTTACTTATAAACAAAATAAAATTGGAAAAATAAAAACTCAAAATTAACCAAATAAAAGAAAAACAAATTGAAAACAGCACCAAGCTTAAAAGAAAATATAAAATATCAGATAGTTAGATTTATCCATAAGCATGAAATAATATTAGCAAATCTATTAATGAAGATGTTGTTATAACAATTGAAAAAGAATCATTATTTTCTGATATTTGTTTAAAATATTTGATAAAATTTCACACATATTAATGATTTAAGAAAAAGAGTCTCTAACAAACTAGGACTAGAAGGAAACTTCCATATTTAATAAAGAATATTTCCCAGAAATATACAGCAAATCATTTAAAATTTAGATATGCCACTTAATGCCAAATAAAGTATAAATGTTGGAAAGTAATCTCTGAATATTTTCATAGAATATGATTTTCTACCTAGAAAATACAAGTAAATCAACTGATAAACTATTAGAAATAATAAAATCCAGTAAGGTGGCCCAATTAAAAATCATCTTACAAAAATGAATAGTTTCTTATACTCCATTAGCAGTGAACTAGAAAAATATAGGAAATTCCCTGGCAGTTCAGGGGCTAGGACTGGTCCAGTTTCCACTGCAGCGGGCACAGGTTCAAACCCTGTCAGGGAACTAAGATCCCGCAAACAGAGCCAAAACAAACCAAAAAAAATCATAAATGAAAAGATATTCTGACAATAGCAAGAAGATCCATAAGACATCCAGAAGAAGTGTTTCCACTGCAATGATTTGGACTCTGGTGTTTCCACTGCAGAGGGCATAGGTTCAAACCCTGTCAAGGAACTAAGAGTCCTCAAGCATGGACAAAAAAGTCATAAATGAAAAGATATTCTGACAATAGCAAGAAGACCCATAAAACATCCAGAAACACCTATGACCTCCCACTTGCCAAATTCAGTGTTCAGCCTAAGTCTTTTGCATCTTATTCGGTGTATAAGCAGTATATGACAAAGCTAATTACTGTGGGGTTTTTTTTTGGACATTTTCATCACTTTGACATTTAGGATACAAGTTTACTCCTTTTGCCACTACCTCAATGGCCGCAATTATGTAAACAAAACACTTTGGTACAAATGTTGTAATACCTTCTTACAAAGAATTTTGCCACTTGCAATGTTTCCATGAATCCCCCAGGTGGCAGACAAATGCAATTTCCCCTTCATTTGGTAAGAACATTACTTCCTTATTACAAATCAGTTAGAAATATTAATCAAAATTCTAGCATATAGTTCAATCATACCTACCGTATGATTAAGGAACTAACTTCTTATAACTCACATAAATACTTTATTAGAAACATTAATGGCAACTGTAAAATTGCCAAGCAATCGTTGTAATTAGACACTCTGATAAATATATATTCCAACTGATCCATCACCCTATACTTAGAAATGTATCTGCTGGCTATGAAAGTCAATACAGCTCCTTTGTTTGGGATCTGAAAAAATTAAGTATCACTGATAATAAACCAAAAGCTCTATTACCCAGCTGATTGGAGTTTTCAAAACTTCTTGGATTTTTCTACAGTTATTTCTAATTTTAAACTCATATCTACTAAAATTGGTCATAAAAGGCTGGGTATATGTGATACTTGATTATAATACACTCACTTGCTATAAATACATTAATCATATCCCATTTCCTCACCCTCATGGCTCTATTGTCCTAATGTTTTAGTCTGCTATGTACATTTTGATCTATTTTACAAAAAGGTTAACAGGCACATGATTACAGCTATGTAGAGAGATGGGCAAATATTTTAAAAGCTTGTGTGAGAAGGACACAAATATATCTGGAATTTTGTTTTTAAAAAAACATGTTACCACTTCCAAGCAATGCATTCTTCATGTGCATAATGAAACTGACTTGAATGACTATTGACTCATCTTGAATTAGAACGTTAATTAAACTCATCTCTTACACATGTCCTAAATTTAGTCAAACTCTACTGCTTGAGTTTAAAATGATTTCAAAAGTAAAAAAGATAGAGATCAGTTCAGTTATCAGTTCAGTCGCTCAGTCGTGTCCGATTCTTTGCGACCCCATGAACCGCAGTACGCCAGGCCTCCCTGTCCATCACCAACTCCCGGAGTCCACCTAAACCCATGTCCATTGTGTCGGTGATGCCATCCAACCATCTCATCCTCTGTCGTCCCCTTCTCCTCCTGCCCTCAATCTTTCCCAGCATCAGGGTCTTTTCAAATGAGTCAGCTCTCCGCATCAGGTGGCCAAAGTATTGGAGTTTCAGCTTCAACATCAGTCCCTCCAATGAACACCCAGGACTGATCTCCTTTAGGATGGACTGGTTGGATCTCCTTGCAGTCCAAGGGACTCTCAAGAGTCTTCTCCAGCACCACAGTTCAAAAGAATCAATTCTTCAGCGCTCAGCTTTCTTTATAGTCCAACTCTCACATGATAATCAGTTTCAAAAAACATCTGCTACTGCTGCTAAGTCACTTCAGTCGTGTCTAACTCTGTGCAACCCCATAGACGGCAGCCCACCAGGCTCCCCCGTCCCTGGGATTCTCCAGGCAAGAACACTGGAATGGGTTGCCATGTCCTTCTCCACAAAAAACATCTCAGATCAGATCAGATCAGTCGCTCAGTCAGGTCCGACTCTTTGCTAGGCATTGTTAAATTCATTGTTCTAAATATTTTAAAAACCTTCTTAAATTAGTCAAACATTAGAACAACAGTGTTGGCAAAAACTGGGGGAGGGGAGTAATTACAATCTCACCACTTTGAAAAACATATTTTATTTCACATTGTCCCTTTTTGTATTTAATCATATGCAAATATTTCTTCCCTTTTGGTACACTTCGGGTATACTGTACAGTTTTGATTTCTGTGGAGGGCTATTTTTTGTTTTTAAAAATGGAGGGCCAGATAACCTAGAGAGGTGGGATGGGAGAATGGGAGGGAGGTTCAAGAGGGAGGGGACATATATATACATATGGTTGATTCACATTGCCGTACCGCAGAAACTAACACAACATTGGTTTCTTTACAACACAACATGTTTTGGTTGAAAATTTCTTTTTGACACTGTAAAGCAGTTTTCCTCTAATTAAAAATAAATTTTAGGGAGAAAAAGATGGCGGAGGAGTAGGTGGACGTGGAGTACATCTCTCTCCACGGATACATCAGGAATACACCTTCAGACACAGAAGTGAATGCAAAACACCAGCTGAGAGCCAACAGGAGTACCTGACCAGAGGAAAAGAATATATAGAACCTCACAAAATTCAGTAATGAAGGAATTAGGGGGGAAAACAGGAGTGTTAGTAGGACTGGACCTGCCCTCGGTGGGTGGGGGAACTGAAGCAGCAGTCTGATCCCCACATCAGGGCAATTGTCTGGGTCAGAGGAGAAACATTTAAGGCTGAGAGTAAAACGGCTGATCTGTGGCAGCCTTAATGGAATGAGAATCAGACAGTCCTTGCTGTAGCCATACATACCCTGGGCAGGGATACAGGTCCACTGGAAGGCGCAGCGGCTGGGAGCTGAAGTTTAGGGATTGTGGAGCAATCCCAGGGCAAGGGCTGCTATTGAATGCAGAGAGATGGACTGAGGGGATGTGAGGGAAGAGATTGTGGTGGGAAATGCCTGTGGAGGAAAGCCACGCAGCCAGGGAAGCAAGGCGATACCGCTGAGTCACAGGTAGGGGTTGGAGCCATCACCATATCCTCTCTCCCCACAACCCAGCACCCGCAGCTGAATAGAGAGACTGGCACATCAAATGCCCAATGCACTGCACTACAGAGTAGGATCCCACCCAGGGTGCCCCTTTAAGGGCCTGAAGTGCTTATCTACAGAGTAGGACCTCAGCCAAGGGAACCTCTCTATGTGCCTGATGCTCCAAACAACAGACAGGGACCCCAGTGCCTGAATGGGTGGACCTCCAGAGAAAGACTGGTGAAAGAGGCCTTCTGATCGCCAGCTCCAAGAGGCTCAAAAAAACACTCTGATAGGGCCATAACTCCTGTGGCGGAGGCAGTGCATGTCACTCCACACTTGGTGCTGCCAGGGTCCCTGAAAGCCAAGCAGCTGTGCCACTTTTACGCTCAACTCTCACTGGGGTAAAGCTGCCCCAGGCAAAAGAAGTCTTGCATCTATGCACACAGGTTTGCTTCAGTAGTGTTTGACTCTGCGACCCTGTAGACTGTGGCCTGCCAGTTTTCTCTGTCAGGGAGAAGGGTTCTCCAGGCAAGAATATTGAAGTGTACTGGCCAGTACTGGTTGTCATACCTTCTAGAGCACTGTATTTCCTGCTGCCCTCGCCACCAACTCCCCTGGGTACCTGGTGCTGTCAGAACCCATGCAACCCAAGCAGCTACACCACCTCCACACCTGGCCCTCACAGGGGCAAACCCAAGGCAGCCTCAGGAGCAAATTCCAGTGGACAGATGACCCACATACACAGGTGGAAGTAAAACCACAAGTGAAACCAAGGGGCAGTGTGGCTAAGGAAGAAGACTCAAAGCCTTCCTACCAGCTGTACAAGCTGCAGATTAAGTCCACATGATTTTCTTTATTCGCCGGGCCAATCAACTGTACTGTATTTTTGTTGGACTGTTTTGACTTTGCTCATGGGTGTATATGTATATATGTATATTCCATTATTTTAATTATTATTTGCCTGATTTTGTAACTGTCATTTGTCTGGGGTTCATCTTTGGCTTCTCATTTTTGAATATTTGTTTTAATCTCACTTAATGTCATAACAAACCACTTGTGGAGCTTAATTCCTGACCAGAGATCAAGCCCTGAGCCTTTGGAGTGGGAGCATTGACTCTAAGACCCTAGACTACCAGAGAACTAACCCTAGGGAGTATCAAATAATGAGAATTCACACAAAGAAAACCACTTGAATACAAGACCCGGCATCACCCAACCATCAGTAGCACCCCTGCAGGCTGCCTTATATAAGCAATAAACAAAACAAAAACGCAAACCCAATCATCATCAGACAGGATTAGCAACTCATTCAGCCTTGCCCATCAGAGGAAAAACAAACAAACAAAAACTCAGCAC
The DNA here is from genome assembly GCF_019923935.1 of Bubalus bubalis. Taxonomy (NCBI): domain Eukaryota; kingdom Metazoa; phylum Chordata; class Mammalia; order Artiodactyla; family Bovidae; genus Bubalus; species Bubalus bubalis. The sequence continues at coordinate 21,082,027 of NC_059172.1, read as the reverse complement.
AAATCTCACCCTGTATGAAGCTGGACCAACGGTAGGAGGGCAGAAACCAAAAGGAAGAAAGAATTCAATCTTGAAGCCTGTGGAAAGGAGACCTCAAACACAATAAGTTATAAACAAAAAATGAAAAAGCAGAGAAATATTACACACATGAAGGAACAAACTAGAAACACAGAAGTCCAAATAAATGAAGAAGAAATAGGGAAACTACCTGAAAAAAACTCAGAATAATTATAGTAAAGATGATAAAAAAAAACATTGAAAACAAAATGGAGAAAATACAAGAACTAATTAACAAAGATCTAGAGGAATGAAAGAATAAACATACAGAGACATAATTACTGAACATAATTACATACAAAATAACATAATTACTGAAATTAAAAATACTCTAGAAGGAATCAATAGCAGAATATCTGAAGCAGAAGAATGAATCAGTGAACTGGAAGATAAAATGGTGGAGATAACTTTTGAAGAGCAGAATAAAGTAAAAGAATGAAAAGAACTGAGGCTAGTCTCAGAGACCTCTGGGACAATGTCAAAGGCACCAACATTCAAATTATAGGTATTCCAGAAGAAGAAGAGAAAAAGAAAGAATATGAGAAAAAATTTGAAGAGATTATAATTGAAAATTTCCCCAATATGGAAAAGGAAATAGTCAATCAAGTCCAAGAGGCACAAAGAGTCCCATACAGGATAAACCCAAGGACAAACATGCCAAGACACATACTAATCAAACTAACAAAAACTAAACACAAAGAAAGAATATTAAAAACAGCAAGGGAGAAGCAACAAGTAACATACAAGGGAAATCCCATACGCTTAACAGCTCATCTTTCAGCCGAAACTCTGCAGGCCAGAGGGAATGGCAGGGTATATTTAAAGTACTGAAAGGGAAAAATCTACAACCAAGATTACTGTAGCCAGCAAGGATCTAATTCAAAATTGATGGAGAAATTAAAAGCTTTCAGAAAACAAAAGTTAAGAGAATTCAGTACCACCAAACCAGCTTTACAACAGATGTTAAATGGACTTATATAGTCAAGAAATATAAGAGAAGAAAGAAGATCTACAAAATCAACCCCAAACAATTAAGAAAATGGCAATAGGAACATATATACCAATAATTAATTTAAATGTAAATGGATTAAATGCTCCAACCAAAAGACACAGACTGGCTGAATGGATAGAAAAACAAGACCCATATATATGCTGTCTACAAGAAACCCACCTCAGACCTCAAGACACATACAGACTGAAAGTGAGAGGATGGAAAAATAGATTCCATGTAAATGGAAAGCTAAAGAAAACTGTAGCAATCCTCATAGCAGACAAAATAGACCTTAAAATAAAGAAGATTACAAGAGATAAGGAAGGACAGTACATAATGATCAAGGGATCGATCCAAGAGGAAGATATAACAATTGTAAATATCTATGCACCCAACATAGGAGCACCTCAATACATAAGACAAACACTAACAGACATAAAAGGAGAAATTGACAGTAATACAATAATAGTAGGAGATTTTAACACCCCACTCACACCATGGACAGATCATCAAAACAGAAAATTAATAAGGAAACACAAGTCTTAAATTATACATTCGATGAGATGCATCTCATTGATATCTTCAGGACATTCCATCCAAATCCAGAAGAATACACCTTCTCAAGTGCAAATGGAACATTCTCCAGGATAGACCACGTCTTGGGTCACAAATCAAACCTCAGTAAATTTAAGAAAATTGAATTCATATCAAGCATCTTCTCTAACCACAACGCTATTAAGACTATATACCAATTACAAGAAAAAAAAAACAGTAAGAAACAAAAACACATGGAGATTAAACAACACGTTTCTAAATAACAAACAGGTTACTGAAGAAATCAAAAGGGAAACCAAAAAATTTCTAGAAACAAATGATAATAAAAACACAACTACTCAAAACCTATGGGATGCAGCAAAAGCAGTTCTAAGAGGGAAGTTAATAGCAATACAATCCTACCTCAAGAAACAAGAAAAACATCAAATAGACAACCTAACTTTACACCTGAAAGAACTGGAAAAAGAAGAACAAAAAACCCCCAAAATTAGTAGAAGGAAAAGAATCATAAAGATCCAAGCAGAAATAAATGAGAAAGAAATGAAAGAAACAATAATAAAGATTAATAAAACTAAAAGCTGGTTCTTTGAGAAGATAAACACAATTGACAAGCCTTTAACCAGACTTATCAAGAAAAAAAGAGAGAAGACTCAAATCAACAAAATTAGAAATGAAAAAGGAGAGGTTACAACAGACAATACAGAAATACAAAGGATTATAAGAGACTATTGTGAACAACTATATGGCAATAAAATAGATAACCTGGAAGAAATGGATGCTGTTGCTGCTGCTAAGTCGCTTCAGTGTGTCCGACTCTGTGCAACCCCATAGAAGGCAGCCCACCAGGCTCCCCCGTCCCTGGGATTCTCCAGGCAAGAACACTGGAGTGGGCTGCCATTTCCTTCTCCAATGCATGAAAATGAAAAGTGAAAGTGAAGTCGCTCGGTTGTGTCCGACCCTCAGCAACCCTATGGACTGCAGCCTTCCAGGCTCCTCCATCCATGGGATTTTCCAGGCAAGAGTACTGGAGTGGGGTGCCATTGCCTTCTCTGGAAGAAATGGATAGATTCTTAGAAAAGTCCAATCTTCCAAGACTGAACCAGGAAGAAATAGAAATTATGAACAACCCAATTACAAGCACTGAAATTGAAGCTGTGATAAAAAAATCTTTCAAAAAGCAAAAGCCCAAGACCAGACAGCTTCACAGGAGAATTCTATCAAACATTTAGAGAAGAGCTAATGCCTATCCTTCTCATTTCAGTTCAGTTCAGTCGCTCAGTTGTGTCCGACTCTTTGCGACCCGATGAATCGCAGCACGCCAGGCCTGCCTGTCCATCACCAACTCCCAGAGTTTACTCAAACTAATGTCCATCAAGTTGGTGATGCCATCCAGCCATCTCATCTTCTGTCGTCCCCTTCTCCTCCTGCCCCCAATCCCTCCCAGCATCAGGGTCTTTTCCAATGAGTCAACTCTTCGCATGAGGTGGCCAAAGTACTGGAGTTTCAGCTTTAGCATCAGTCCTTCCAATGAACACCCAGGACTGATCTCCTTTAGAATGGACTGGTTGGATCTCCTTGCAGTCCAAGGGACTCACAAGAGTCTTCTCCAACACCACAGTTCAAAAGCATCAATTCTTCGGCGCTCAGCTTTCTTCACAGTCCAACTCTCACATTCATACATGACCACTGGAAAAACCGCCTATCCTTCTAAAACTCTTAAAAAAAATGCAGAGGAAGGAACACTTCTAAACTCATTCTATGAGGCCACCATCACCCTAATACCAAAACCAGACAAAGATGACACACAAAAAGAAAACTACAGGCCAATATCACTGATGAACATAGATGCAGAAATCCTCAACAAAATTTTAACAAACAGAATTCAGCAACACATCAAGAAGCTCATACACCATGATCAAGTTGGGTTTATTCCAGGGATGCAAGGATTCTTCAATATATGGAAATCAATCAATGTGATACATCATATTAACAAATTGAAACATAAAAACCATCTATCATCTCAATAGATGCAGAAAAAGCCTTTGACAAAATTCAGCACCCATTTATGTGTTTCAAACTCTTCAAAAAATGGACATAGAAGAAATCTACATCAACATAGTAAAGGACATTCTCAATGGTGAAAAACTGAAAGCATTCCCCCTAAGATCAGGAACAAGACAAGGATGTCCACTTTCACCACTATTATTCAACATAGTTCTGGAAGTCCTAGCTACAGCAATCACAGAAGAAAAAGAAATAAAAGGAATCCAGATGAGAAAAGAAGTAAAGCTCTCACTGTTTGCAGATGACATGATACTGTACATAGAAAACCCTAAAGATAATATTAAAAAATTACTAGAGCTAATCAGTGAATTTAGCAGAGTGGCAGGATACAAAATCAATACACAGAAACCACTTGCATTTCTATATACTAACAATGAAAAATCAGAAAAAGAAATTAAGGAATCAGTCCTATTCACCATTGCAACAAAAAGAAATAAATATCTAGGAATAAACTTACCCAAAGAGACAATAGACCTGTACACAGAAAATTATAAGACACTAATGAAAGAAATCAAAGATGACTTAAACAAATGGAGAGATATTCCCTATTTCTGGGTGGGAAGAATCAATATTGTGAAAATGACTATACTATCAAATGCAGTATACAGATTCAATGCAATCCCTATCAAATTACCAATGGAATTTTTCACAGGACTAGAACAAAAGATTTCACAATTCATATGGAAACACAAAAGACCCTGAGTAGCCAAAGCAGCCTTGAGAACGAAGAATGGAGCTGGAGGAATCACCCTTCCTGACTTCAGATTATACTACAAAGCTACAGTCATCAAGACAGTATGGTACTGGCACAAAAGCAGAAATATAGACCAATGGAACAAGATAGAAAGTCCAGAAATAAACCAATGCACCTATGGGTGCCGGGGTCCAGCCCCAGCTGATCCAGGGTATTCGAAGGAGAGACGGCATAGGCGAGGGTCAGGAAACAACTGCTTAATTAAACGTTAATTAAGGATATAAAGAGTAATAGAATAAGGATAGCTCAGTAGGAAAATTCAGTGGAGAAAAGAGGCTGAGTAGCTTGGTTTACACGGGGGACCAATAAAACTTCAAGACAAGAAGCTTGCACCACTTACGTAGGCCGCAGGCGTCCTTCCGTTCTCCCGAAGGAGAGGAGACACTGAGGCCTCCCCGGTCGGATCTTAGAAGCCCAGGCATAATTAGTAAGCATGGTGGGTTCCGCGCTCCAGATGGAGACTCAACCAGAGTGAGAGAGAGAGACATGGGGAGACCAGTCTTTCGAGGAACTGATCCCAATTCTTTATTTTCCATGGTCTACTTTTATACACTGAGATGTTATGCAAAAGTCACGCGGGGTCAGCAGTCCTGACTTTTATCAAAGTCAGGTGCTTCATACAAATGTATACAGAGGTCTTAGGGGTGTTACATCATCTTCTGGCCAGGGGGCCTGCTGACAATTTACGACCCTCTCCTTGTGACAGCGGTCAGTCAACCAGGACACTTATTTCTCCAGGGGTGATTATTCTTAAAACAGACGCCACCCAAATAAAGTTACATTCCTATAGGGTGAGGGTGTAGTGGGTTTTAGTTAAGGAAAGAATTTACTTAGCCTAAGGTCTAACGTGATTTATATCAAAGGTTAATACTTATTTCTTCTATATATTCATTAATGTGTGTAAGGGCAGGGGATATGGAGACTTAGCAACAAACATTGGCTCAACAAATGAAAAAACCCTTCACCAATACAATTTCTAATCAGCCCATTATACTTATACTAATAATTTTCTAACTTTTCTAAAGAACCTGTTTTTAGAAGGTTTAAAGCATCTCGTGCCTCTCACAGTTGGGAGGCTGTGAGCAATCACATGTGGCCGGACAAGCCTGTCAGGCAGGCTAGAGAACCTTCAGAGGAGTTTGTAGGTTAAAACACTCCTATCACGCCCAGGAATTATTATTAACTGGAGCTCTAAGTTAACTCCTTCTCCGAAAGAGGTGGTGGGGGACAGCCCCCCATAAAGCCAGAGGTGTAGGTGAGAGCACAAAGTAGTAAAGTAGGCAGGCTCTTGTTATGGGGGTAGATGCTCGAGGATTTCCAGGGGGACTCCTGAGGCTCGATCCCGCCTTTGCGTATGTCGAGCCTCCTTCCTCATGACCTTTGCCATGGGCGGAGTGCCTCACACCGGCCCCCAACATATGGGTACCTTATTTTTGACAAAGGAGGCAAGAATATACAATGGGGAGAAGACAGCCTCTTCAATAAATGGTGCTGGGAAAACTGGACAGCTACATGTGAAAGAATGAAATTAGAACACTTCCTAACACCATACACAAAGATAAACTCAAAATGGATTAAAAACCTAAATATAAGACCAGAAACTATAAAACTCTTAGAGGAAAACATAGGCAGTGTACTCTATGACATAAATCAAAGCAAGATCCACTATGACCCACCTCTTCAGTTCAGTTCAGTTCAGTTCAGTCGCTCAGTCATGTCCAACTGTTTGTGATCCCATGAACCGCAGCACGCCAGATCTCCCTGTCCATCACCAACTCCCGGAGTCCACCTAAACCCATGTCCATCAAGTTGGTGATGCCATCCAACCATCTCATCCTCTGTCGTCCCCTTCTCCTCCTACCCCCAATCCCTCCCAGCATCAGAGTCTTTTCCAATGAGTCAACTCTTCGCATGAGGTAGCCAAAGTATTGGAGCTTCAGCTTCAGCATCAATCCTTCCAATGAACACCCAGGACTGATCTCCTTTAGGATGGACTGGTTGGATCTCCTTGTAGTCCAAGGGACTCTCAAGAGTCTTCTCCAACACCACAGTTCAAAAGCATCAATTCTTTGGTGCTCAGCTTCCCTCACAGTCCAACTCTCACATCCATACATGACCACTGGAAAAACCATAGCCTTGACTAGACGGACCTTTGTTGGCAAAGTAATGTCTCTGCTTTTGAATATGCTATCTAGGTTGGTCATAACTTTCCTTCCAAGAAGTAAGCGTCTTTTGATTTCATGGCTGCAATCACCAACTGCAGTGATTTTGGAGCCCCCCCAAAATAAAGTCTGACACTGTTTCCACTGTTTCCCCATCTATTTCCCATGAAGTGATGGGACCAGATGCCAAGATCTTAGACCCACCTCCTGCTGCTGCTGCTGCTAAGTTGCTTCAGTCGTGTCCGACTCTGTGCGACCCCATAGACGGAAGCCCACCAGGCTCCCCCGTCCCTGGGATTCTCCAGGCAAGAACACTGGAGTAGGTTGCCATTTCCTTCTCCAATGCATGAAAGTGAAAAGTGAAAGTGAAGTTGCTCAGTCATGTCTGACTCTTAGCGACCCCATGGACTGCAGCCCACCAGGCTCCTCCATCCATGGGATTTTCCAGGCAAGAGTACTGGAGTGGGGTGCCATTGCCTTCTCCGCCACCTCCTAGAGTAATGAAAATAAAAACAAGTGGGAGGGACCTAATTAAACTTAAGAGCTTTTGCATAGCAAAGGAAACTATAAGCAAGGTGAAAAGACAACCCTCAGAATGGGAGAAAATAATAGCAAATGAAACAACTGACAAAAGATTAATTTCCAAAATATACAAGCAGCTCAGACAACTCAATGCTAGAAAATCAAACAACCCAATCAAAAAGTGGGAAAAAGACCTAAACAGACATTTCTCCAAAGAAGACACACAGATGGCTAACAAACACATGAAAAGATGCTCAACATTGCTCATTACTAGAGAAATGCAAATCAAACTACAATAAGATATCACCTCACACTGGTCAGAATGGCCATCATCAAAAAGTCTACAAACAATAAAGGCTGGAGAGGGTGTGGAGAAAAGGGAATGCTCTTGCAATGTTGGTAGGAATGCAAATTGATACAGCCACTATAGAAGACGGTATGGAGATTCCTTAAAAAACTAGGAATAAAACCACCATATGACACAGCAATGCCACTCCTAGGCATATACCCTGAGGAAACCAAAATCGAAAAAGACACATGTATCCCATTGTTCATTGCAGCACTATTTACAATAGCTAGAACATGGAAGCAACCTAGATGTCCATCAACAGATAAATGGATAAGGATGTTGTGGAACATGTACACAATGGAATACTGCTCAGCCATAAAAAGGAATGCATTTGAGTCAGGTCTGATGAGGTGGGTGAACCTAACCTATCATACGGAGTGAAGTGAGTCCCAAAGAGAAAGATAAATATTGTATTCTAATGCATATGTATGGAATCTAGAAAAATGGTACTGAAGAACTTATTTACAGGGCAGCAATGGAGAAACAGACATAGAGAATAGACTTATGGACATGGGGAGAGGGGAGGAGAGGGTGAGATACATGGAAACTCACATTACCAAATGTAAAATAGATATCCAACGTGAATTTGCTGTATGGCTCAGGGAACTCAAACAGGGGCTCTATATCAATCTAGAGGGGTGGGATGGGGCGGAAGATGGGAGGGAGGTTCAAAAGGGAGGGGATATATGTGTGTATACCTATGGTTGATTCATGTTGAGTTTTGACAGAAAACAACAAAATTCTGTAAAGCAATTATCCTTCAATAAAAAAATTAATTAATAAAAATAAATTAATTAATTTATAAAAAAGAAACCTGTTGGGACAAGATCAGAATGAAGGCAAATTATGAAATGGAGACAGCCTTGCTTAATGGATGTGAATACACACAGTTACTATTATTTTCATTTTTTCAAAGGAATATGTGTACATGTTTAAAATAAAATAGACCAGAACTTCTTATTAGACAATAAAAACCTCTCACCTCAAAAAACAAAAAAAGTGAAGCCTGTATGAAGTGGTTTAACAAAGACTTTCTACTACCTCCTACTGTCTCTTAAAAGAAGAAGCTAAATGCTTTTGTCAGGAATAGGCACCAGGGTCAGAATCTACTGAATAAGAATCTACCCAATAGATATACTCCACACTGATGAATTAAACAACCCAATGACAGGTACCCAACTTGAAATTCTAAAGCTGAAAGAAGAGGGACACCAGAAGAGGGAGAGAAAGACCATGTGGACACATGTGACCAGCCCTGGAATTGTCTCGATTATGAAACGGCCTAACAGTTGTAAACCACTCGTGTCCTCACAGTTAACCTCCTTTGTCCTTAAGGCTGAAAGAGCTTCTTTTCTTCTTTACAAACTAAAGTGGGACACAACCACATTGTGATAAATTATCAATTTGTGTCCTCTTTCTCCTTCTTTTTCTGCTCACTCACCTTTTATGTGCGCTTGTTCACCAAATGATTCATTTGAAATAAAAGAACAGATTTTACCATCTCCAAAAACAACTTAATGTGGCATAAAAATAGAGAGTATTTTAGAACTTGGCTCCCAAGGTTTCATTATTATCCTTTATTCTGGAAATTGTGTGAAGGATGTTTTTATTTTCTAAAAGAAAAATCTACAATATCCATAAATTTACATTATCTAAAATGCCACATGTTTTGAGGACATGAATTTGTCCCACAAAAGACTCTCAGTAAGTATGTATGCCTCATAAACTTTGCACAGTAGTACAATACTACCACTATACTCTGTGCTGATTTTTTCATCCAAAGACTCCTAAACGCCTTTCATGAGGCAACAAATACTTTGACTCTCTGATGGTCATTTCATTGTTTACTGGTAATAGTACACAGAAGGATGGAATGTGCTATCTCTGGCATGAAGGGTTCTGCTAGAAGTTTAAAGAGAATAAAATGTCTTCATACTTCAGTGACTATAGAGAAAACACTGTGGAAAAGAGAGAAAGCAAAGTTCCAAGAGGTATGTATTTATTATCTCCATGCTGGTTATTTGGAACTTGTTGTCAATGAGGTCATAGTTTTGATCCCAATGTGGCTCGTTTATCGTTGCTAGCTTCCTTAATCAGAGGCTGCACCCCTAGCTCCAGCCAACTGCTTGACAAATGTCTCTTTTTGATCTAAAGAATTCCTGAAAAGAGAATAAAATGATTTGTGTAAAGCCACTGGTATAACTGGAAAAAATAATTTAAAATGCTTTTCCAATTGACTGGATTAATTAAGCTATCTCTAGATGGTAGTCATTTAGAAAGGCACTTCCTATATGTGTGCTGTGCTTAGTCACTCAGTCGTGTCCGACTCTTTGTGACCCTATGGACTGTGGCCCTCCAGGCTCCTCCATCCATGGGATTCTCCAGGCAAGAATACTGAAGTGGGTTGCCATGCCCTCCTCCCGGGGATCTTCTCAACCCAGGGATCGAACCCAGGTCACCTGCACTGCTGGAGGAGTCTTTACTGTCTTAGCCACACAGACAATTCCTAAGTGATTTTAAATGAACAATTAATTGATTCATCTTAATGGAGATGGATGATTTCCCTGGTGGCTCAGATGGTAGAGTCTGCATACAATGCAGGAGACCCTGTTAGATCCCTGGGTCAGGAAGATCCCCTGGAGAAGGAAATAGCAACCCACTCCAGTACTCTTGCCTGGAGAATCCCATGGATGGAGGAGCCTGGTGGGCTACAGTCCATGGAGTCGTAAAGAGTCGGACACGACTGAGTGACTTCACTTTCATTATCTTTCCATGGAGATGGGCTTTCCTTAATGTGTTTCTTGTGTACCAGTCAATGTACAAATGAAGTCATTTATTATTTTAAAAAAATTTATAACTGAAAGTTATATGTAAATAACTTTATATATATATAAATAACTTTATGGTATTATATATAAATACTATATGAGATAGGGTATTTGTCTCTCTCTCTCTGACTTATTCATTTAGCATAATGCCCTGGAGGTCTATCTGTGTTGCCTCAATGGCATATTTATTTCTTTTTTTTTTTAATGACATTAATGTTCCACAATATTTCACAAATTCTTCATCCATTCCTCCATTAATGGTCATGGCTTGTTTCCACTTGGCAACTGTAGATAATGCTTCAGTGAACAGGGGAGTGCTGATATCTTTTTGAGTTAGTGTTTTTGTTTGCTTCAAATAAATACCCACTTCAAATAAAAAACTGCTTCATATGGTAATTCTTTTAATGTTTTAAAAACTTTGGGCCACGCCATGCAGCATGCAGGATCCTAGTTCCCTGATCTAGTCAGGGAACCCATCCCCCCCACCCCCTACATTGGAAGCTGGGAGTCTTAACCACTGGACAGCCAGGGAAGTCCCATTGTAGTTCTTTTTTAAAAGGTTTTAGGAACTTCCATACTATTTATCACTGTGCCTTCATCAATTTACATTCCTACCAACAGTACACAAATATTCTCTTTTCTCCATATTTTTTAAAATAATAAATGACTCCATTTGTACATTAATTGGTATACAAGAAACACATTTAGGAAACCCCATCTAACTCTAATCAATTAATTGTTCATTCAAAATCATTTAGGAATTATCTGTGTGGCTCAGATGGTAAAGAATCTGCCAGCAATGTGGGAGACCTGGGTTTGATCCATGGGTTGAGAAGATCCCCTGGAGAAGGGCATGGCAACCCACTCCAGTATTCTCCTGTCTTTTGAAAACAGCCATTCTAATAGGTATGAGGTGATATCTCTTTGTGGCTTTGCTTTGCATTTCTTGATGATTACTGATGTTGAGCACATTTTCATGTACACATTGGTCATCTGTGTGTCTTCTTTGGAAAAACATCTATTCAGACCCTCTGCCTATTTTTTAGTCCTATTGTTTGTTTTTTTTTGCTTCTGAGTTGTATGAGTTCTTTATGTATTTTAGATATTAACCCCATATCAAATCATGATTTTTGAATATTTTCTTCTATTCTATAGAGAGGATATCTATATCTATCCTAAAGATAGGGATAGTCTGACTTAGTCTGCTCTCACAAGGTTTGTTAACAGTTGGAAGATCAGAAGATGTTGGTTTTTTATAAAAAGGACAGTTTAGTTTCTCTGGAATCCTGTTATGTGTTAAACCACTTTCTCAGAGTTTTAGGTCATGGAGGGAGTTGTATCAACATATAATATCCTTTCCAATTAGATAATTAGGAAAGTATGCATGCATGAGGTTTTCTTAAAGAAATAGCCAAAGAACCATCTACAATCAAGGACTCAAGGTTGTAAGTAGATTGGAATTTTTCTCCTAGTCTCCTGGTAGACTAATTTGACCCTGTTTTCTTTTCATCTTTTCTTATAGACTACATATGACTCTAGGATTAATGTTCAAGGAAAGTAAAAAGAATAAGGGCTACTTGGAGAAATTGTTGATTTCAAGCTGGGGCAGGGAAAGACAAGCTGAGTTTAGGATATCCCATTGTATTAGAAAGTAAGGAAGGGACTTCCCAGTTGGTTCAGTGGTAAAGAATCCTCCTGCCAAGCAGGAGACTCAGGTTTGATCCCTGAGTCAGAAAGATCTCCTGGAGAAGGAAATGGTAACCCACTCCCATATTCTTGCTTGGGAAATCCCATGCACAGAGGAGCCTGGTGGGGCTACAGTTCATGGGGTTGCAAAAGAGTAGGATATGACTTAGCAACAAAACAAACACATACACACAAGAAGAGGGAGGGGACCTATGGCTGATTCATGTTGATGTATGGCAGAAGCTAACGCAATATTGTAAGGCAATTATCCTCCAATTTAAAAAAAAAAAGAAGTAAGCAAGTATAGAAAAACTGATGGGGACGCAGGAGTCAGCTTGAGGCAGGTCCCACTGGTCAAATATTAATCAAGTTGAGCATTGAAGTACATAATAATAGGAATGGGCTATCACTCATTGATTAACAAAAAAGAACTTACGAGTCCATGTTATTATAGAAAAAAATCACCGTTTTATAGCTCCCATAGTCATAATTGATGTATACAAGAGTCATCAAAAAATGCTAAAACTCTTATGTAGAAGACTCTTGGGGAACAGAATGCACTCACTCCAGTACTCTTGCCTGGAAAAATCCCATGGATGGAGGAGCCTGGAAGGCTGCAGTCCATGGGGTCGCTGAGGGTCGGACATGACTGAGAGACTTCACTTTCACTTTTCACTTTCATGCATTGGAGAGAGAAATGGCAACCCATCTGTATCCAAGTATCACTCTACAGAATCCTGTTGGAGACATTCGAAAGGAACTTAGTCAAATGAACAAAGTTAACATCTATAATAAAGCAAACTAACATTAAGACTCCCTCAGGTTTGATCATTGTTTAGAAGTACTCACAGAACTCAAAAAGCTGTGATCACAGTTACAGTTTATGATAGCAAAAGTTTAGAGACTAAATTCAGCAGAGTGAAAAGAAGCACAGAACCAGGTCTAGGAGGAACCGGGAGTATGGCTTCTGGTTGACCTCTCTTAGTCCAGTGGATAGCACTTAATTCTTTTAGTAACCATGTGTGACAATATGTATGAAGGCTTGCAAACTGAAGAAGCTGACCCAAGCCTGGGTGTCCCAGGTTTTCTTGGGAGTCAGTCACATAGACATGCAGCATATAAAAACAGGTACAGTCACCAGATATCAAATTGTTAGCATAAATTATCTGATCAAACAGATATGGGATGGTCCAAGTTCGAGAGCATACAAAAACATTATTTTTAGGCCAGACTTTCAAGGGCTCAGAGGTTATCTCCCTGGAGGACATAAGGGTCCAACCAGTCCTTTCTTTGGAAGGTGTGGAGTTTGAGCAATCAAGCCTGCTGAGTTAACCCTTTAATGCATACCACCTGATAGGGAATCTGCCTGCAAAGACCTGGGTTTGAACCCTGGGTCAGGAAGATTCCCTGAAGAAGGAAATGGCAACCCATTCCAGTATTCTGGCCTGGAAAATTCTGTGGACAGAAGAGCCTGGCAGGCCACAGTCCATGGGGTCAAAAAGATTGGGCAACTAACACTTTCCTGATAGGGAAAGGACACAAATCAACAATGCAGTATTGTGATAAGGTTTTAACCTAGATCTAGTCATGATGGAGAAGGCAATGGCACCCACTCCAGTACTCTTGCCTGGAAAATCCCATGGATGGAGGAGCCTGGAAGGCTGCAGTCCATGGGGTTGCTGAGGGTCGGACATGACTGAGAGACTTCACTTTCACTTTTCACTTTCATGCATTGGAGAGAGAAATGGCAACCCACTCCAGTGTTCTTGCCTGGAGAATCCCAGGGATGGGGGAGCCTGGTGGGCTGCCGTCTATGGGGTCGCACAGAGTCAGACACGACTGAAGCAACTTAGCAGCAGCAGCAGCAGTCATGAGGATATCCAGGGTGACTGGCATTTGGCAAAACAACTGTTCTAGCTTTTAAAGAATGTCAGTGTTACAAAAGACAAAAAGCAAACAAAAAAGATGAAGAACTGTTCTAGGTTAAAGGAGACTAAAGAGATATCACAATTAAACACCATATGTGATCCTTCATTGAATGTCCTTGATCAAAACAAGACAAACAGAAACAGGTATAAAAGACATTATTGTGACAATTGTGGACATCTGAATATGGACTGTTTAGTAAATACTAATATGGTATCATTTAACTTATATGCAGAGTACATCATGAGAAACGCTGGGCTGGAAGAAGCACAAGATGAAATCAAGATTGCTGGGAGAACTATCAATAACCTGATATGCAGATGACACCACCTTTCTGGCAGAAAGTGAAGAAGAACTAAAGAGCCTCTTGATGAAAGTGAAAGAGGAGAGTGAAAAAGTTGGCTTAAAACTCAACATTCAGAAAACTAATATCATGACATCTGGTCCCATCACTTCATGGCAGATAGATGGGGAAACAGTGAGAGACTTTATTTTTTTGGGCTCCAAAATCACTGCAGATGATGACTGCAGACATGAAATTAAAAGATGCTTACTCCTTGGAAGGAAAGTTATGACTGACCTAGATAGCATATTGAGAAGCAGAGACATTACTTTGCCAACAAAGGTCCATCTAGTCAAAGCTATCATTTTCCCAGTAGTCATGTATGGATGTGAGAGTTGAACTACAAAGAAAGCTGAGCACCAAAGAATTGATGCTTTTGAATTGTGGTACTGGGGAAGACTCTTGAGAGTCTCTTGGACAGCATGTAGATCCAACCAATCCATCCTAAAGGAAATCAGTCCTGAATATTCATTGGAAGTTCTGATGCTGAAGCTGAAACTCCAGTACTTTGGCCACCTGATGCGAAGAACTGATTCATTGGAAGAGACCATGATGCTGGGAAAGATTGAAGGCAGGAAGAGAAGGAGACAACTGAGGATTGAGATGGTTGGATGGCATCACTGACTCAATGGACACAAGTTTGAGTAAGCTCCAGGAGTTGGTGAAGGATAGGAAAGCCTGGCGTGCTGCAGTCCATGGGGTCGCAAAGAGTCGGACATGACTGAGCGACTGAACTGAACTGATTTAGGAGTAATGTGTCATGATGTATGCCACTAACATGTAAATAGTTTAGTACAATAAGTATAGTTATGTATGTAAATGTACATATGTACTTATGTATATTTACATATATGCATACATGTTAGTGTGTGTGTGTGGGGGGAAGACACAGCAAGAGAAAGAAAAGCTATATATAACAAAATGTTGATATTAACTAAATCTAGGATAAACATTCCATTTATACTTCCTACAACCTTTCTGTTTTTTAAATTTTACAGAACAAAAAGCTGGAAAAAAATAATTCTATAAACCTTTGGGGCAGGAAGAAAAACTGTTACAGAAAGAATTTTACCAGGAAGTTAGCTGTAGCTTTGGGGTTTCTCCCCTTGATATTTATTTATTTATTTTATTGTGGTAAAAACAATATGCCACATTAAATTTACCATCTTAACCATTTTTAAGTATAGAGTTCAATAGTTTTAATGCATATATATGGAATTTAGAAAGATGGTAACAATAACCCTGTATGCGAGACAGCAAAAGAGACACAGATATGTAGAACAGTCTTTTGCACTCTGTGGGAGAGGGTGAGGGTGGGATGATTTGGGAGAATGGCATTGAAACATGTATATTATCATATGTGAAGCGAATCGCCAGTCCAGGTTTGATGCATGATACAGGGTGTTCGGGGCTGGTGCACTGGGATGACCCAGAGCGATGAGGTGGGGAAGGGAGGTGGGAGAGGAGTTCAGGATGGGGAACACATGTACACCCGTGGCAGATTCATGTCAATGCATGGCAAAATCAATACAATATTGTAAAGTAATTAGCCTCCAGTTAAAATAAATAAATTTATATTAAAAAATAGAGTTCAATAGTTTTAAATATATTCATTAAGTGCAACAAATTTCTTCTAGAACTCTTTCATCTTATAAAACTGAAACCTTGGATCCATTAAGCACTAATTTCCCTCTTTCTTTTCCCCAGCCCTTGCCAACAACCTTTCTACTTTCTGTGATTTTAGATACCTCATATAAGTGGAATCATATCTTATTTCTGTGACTGGCTTGTTTCACTGCATACTGTCCTTGAGGTTCATCCATGTTGTTGTATACTGTAGGATTGCTTTCTAAGGCTGGATGATATTCCATTGTATGTATGTATCACATTTTCTTTATGCATTTATCCATTGATGGACATTTGGGTTATTTCTACCTCTTAACTACTGTGAATAATGTTGCAATGAACATAGGTATGCAAATATCTCTTTGAGATCCTGTTTTTGAATTCTTTTTAGTATATATCCAAAAGTAGGAATGATAGATTACATGGTAATTATTTTGGTTTTGATTTGCCTGTCTTATGTCTAGTAATGTTAAGTATCTTTTCATATGTTTGTTGGTCACTTGTATATTTTCTTTGTTTGGGTTAATTGTTTTTATTGTTGTTGAGCTGTAAGAGTTCTTTATATCCCTCTTATCAGGTGCATGATTTTCAAGTATTTTCTCCCTTTCTTTAAGTTGATTTTTCACTCGGTTGACTGTTTCCTTTGAGGCACAGAAGTTTTAAATTTTGCTGTAGTTCCAATTTGTCTATTTTGCTTTTGTTACCTGTGTTTTTGGTGTCATATCCAAGAAATCATTGTTAAATCCAATGTCCTGAAGTTTTTCTCCTTTGTTTTCATCTAGAAGTTTTATACTGTTAGGTTTTAGATTTAGATATTTAATCTATTTTGAGTTAATTTTTGTATGTGGTATAAGGTAAGGGTCCCACTTCATTACTTTGCATTGGATATCCAGTTAGCTATTGGTTTTTAAACTTCTTTTTATTGTGTGACTGGCAAAGATCTTATTTTAACAGCATAATATGTTGATTAGTGAGGGCATGATAGTGGTGGTTTTTTTTTTTTTTGGTTTCACTTAAACTTGATAGGAAAAGTTATCTTAGTTTGATTACATGAAAGCTATGTGCAAATTTTCTCTATAGATATATTTAACTACATAAGCAAGAAGTACATTCTTATACCTTTTATTAATGTGTAAAAGGAAAAAAAAATCTGAGGAATTCTTGTGGTACTCAGCAAGCCATAATATAGAAAAGTCAGTTGAATAGAAAGAACAATAACAACAGGAAGAAAGTAATGTATTAGTTAATTTGTTTTCCAAAACTTAAACTGTAAAAAAGGGGGTCTTGCTTAGAAAAGCAACATTGAAAACAAACTCATATGCCACTCATTGTGCTAAGCGATTCTCTGGGGGAAAAAAAAAACAGAGGAATGTCTTAAGTAATATGATAGTGGAAGATGGGACAGAACAAGAGGTATTTGGAGTAATTGAATTAATTAAGAATATAGTGTTCTACACATGCATAAACATAGATCAGTGGCAGATTCAGGGGAGCGCTATTAGACTGCACCTGTTGGAGTCCTCAGTGAATCCAGTCCTTGTTTGAGGCTTCCAGTTGGAGCTGGCAGTTGTTGTAGGGATTAAATTATTTAAAGCCTTCAGCTGGCTAGTGTAGGCAAGCAGTGGCTTAGAAAACACTTAATCTATTTTTTAAAATCTGTTCCTAAGTTTGTTTTGCTTAGACTGTAAGACTACATGCACCACCCACCTGCCACATTCTGGAAACCTTTTGTCAGAGTGGGGAAATTTATCCTAGAAGAAGAGATCTTAAGGGACTAGCTCTATTTTAATACAGCATACTTTTACTGAAGCATAATTTGTAATAAATATTTTGTTAAGCAACTAAAAAGGTATTGTTTAACAGTGTATTTTCAAATTGTTATCACCGATTTACTTATTTCAACAGTTATCTTTTAAAGTTTTATTTTTAATTATAGTTAGAGGGGCTTCTGGTATCAAAAAATATATGGATCCTTTTAATAGAAACATTTTAAAAAGGCAACTCCATGTGTATTGAGTAATTTGGTAGACTATTTCAATATATGTAACTTCCTTTTAGAAAACTAGTATTACTTAGTAAACCATACTGTGCCTTGAAGTAACCTAACAAGAAATTTGTATAAAATCTTCTGGATAACTCTAAAGCAGGGGATAATGGCAAATCTACTTACATGTAATTAATGTTACTTACAGGCCCAGACTATTCTTTCACCTGCAAATATCTTCTGTCCTACTAGAAATATTTAGTCTGATTTATGTCCCTGTCATTCGAATCTGTTGGATGCATGATAGATTAAATTAATATATTTCCAAAATAAAGAACTATGTCTTTGACATCATTTACTGCCTAAAGTTCTTTCTTGGCTGCTTCTAAAATAAAACTATTTTTCCAAATTGTGAGATGCAAAATAAAATAACTATGGTGGCCACATACTCGTTTTCCTAAAATTTATGTGTTAGAGCTTATGAAACAAAAATAGAAACAAAACCCAATGTAATAGGAATAAAATGTTGAATATAAAAGCTAAATTTTTAAAGTTACAGGTCTCAAGATCCCTTATTTGTAAAGCTAAGAAATTTCATCACCTTGTTTCTTTTCCTCCTTAAGACCTTTCATTACTTTAGAAGCGTATTTTGGGCATGATAAAATGAAGACAAGATTCTTAGCTATGTAGCTGAGGAAGAAAATCAATTTAAAATAAATTGTCTCTTAAATATAAAAAATAAAGATCCAGCTATTCTAGCACAGTTTTTTACTTGACTGCAAGTATACCACCCCCCCTCCTCCCCCAAAGCGAGCTATGATTTCACACTGAATGGTAGCAGCCTTTGGCCTGGGCCAATCAAACCAAATGATCTAAATATTCATACCAGAAACATTACCATGATTTTTATTTAACTAATTTTATTCATTTGGCAGAATTTCATAGATTCTCCAGTTTAGTTGCTTTAAAGATGTTATCATTGGGCACTATCCCAGGACTCCATGGGCAAGGCTGCTAGGAGTCAGCTATATTCCCGCTTCCAGGCCACCGCCCTTGGAGTCTCTTGCTTTCAGCAGGCCCCTGGGGATTCAGCACTCATTCCTCTACTACTGACAGCTGCCACCGCCTGCTCTATTTCCTGGGGTTCCTCCCCCACCCCATCCCACCTAAGGCTGACTGTTGTCTGACCCAGTTTCTTTAGCTTCCCCCCTTCCTTTCTGTCTCTGAAAATAAGTGTGAAGCCTGTTTAAAAACTCAGAACACAACATACCAGGGCAGGACCTACAATCCAGCTGTCCTTGTCTTTGTCATAAACACATCCTTTGTGGAAGACCCATCAACTCTGAGGAGCCTCACTTCCCCTTAGAAACCATAAAGAATAAAACCAGTGTGTTTATTTAACTTTTCTTCAATCTACTTCCCTTTTCAGCTGGTACTCCTCCTCCTAGAGTGGCTACTTACCACATTCATGATGATTGTTGGCATGAAATAAACAAAATCCTGAGCTGCTGTCGAATGGGGTCAGAGCAAGCAGGCAGTCCTCACTTTGCTACCCTGACCTGCTACTCCCAGGTACACCAGGTAGAGTCATCAGCATGGCCTCTGTAGGCATCTGAAATTTCCCTTCCCACCTTAGATGTCTCTCAACTGAAGGCTTATCAAGATCAGCCAAAAAAGAAAAAAAAAAAAAAAAATCAGCCAATCATGTAAATTTCAAATGTTTACTATTGAAAGAGTTCTGTTTGGAGTTCAGGAGTAATAGGTTGGAGCCTTGATTTCCCATACATTAGATGGGCAAACATACCCCTCTCCACATGAGTGGAACTCTTTAACTCTTCTCACCACAACCACCCCAGAGGCCACTGGTAACTCTCTGTGGCCAGTACCTAAATTCTCAGTTGGGTAAGGATTCAAGATCTCTCTCTTTTAGTCTGTTTGGTACCATCTCACATATTAGCTCTCCTCCAGTCCCAAGCTGTACAAAAGAACTGTACAAAAAAGATCTTCATGACCCAGATAATCATGATGGTGTGATCACTCACCTAGAGCCAGATATCCTGGAATGTGAAGTCAAGTGGCCCTTAGAAAGCATCACTACAAACAAAGCTAGTGGAGGTGATGGAATTCCAGTTGAGCTATTTCAAATCCTGAAAGATGACACTGTGAAAGTGCTGCACTCAATATGCCAGCAAATTTGGAAAACTCAGCAGTGGCCACAGGACTGGAAAAAGGTCAGTTTTCATTCCAATCCCAAAGAAAGGCAAAGCTAAAGAATGCTCAAACTACCTCACATTGCACTCATCTCACACGCTAGTAAAGTAATGCTCAAAATTCTCCAAGCCAGGCTTCAGCAATACGCGAACCATGAACTTACAGATGTTCAAGCTGGTTTTAGAAAAGGCAGAGGAACCAGAGATCAAATTGCCAACATTCGCTGGATCATTGAAAAAGCAAGAGAGTTCCAGAAAAACATCTATTTCTGCTTTATTGACTATGCCAAAGCCTTTGACTGTGTGGATCACAATAAACTGTGGAAAATTCTGAAAGAGATGGAAATACCAGACCACCTGACCTGTCTCTTGAGAAACCTATATGCAGGTCAGGAAGCAACAGTTAGAACAGGACATGGAACAACAGACTGGTTCCAAATAGGAAAATGAGTATGTCAAGGCTGTATATTGTCACCCTGCTTATTTAACATATATGCAGAGTACATCATGAGAAACGCTGGGCTGGAAGAAGCACAAACTGGAATCAAGATTGCTGGAAGAAATATCAATAACCTCAGATATGCATATTACACCACCCTTATGGCAGAAAGTGAAAAGGAACTAAAAAGCCTCTTGATGAAAGTGAAAGAGGAGAGTGAAAAAGTTGGCTTAAAGCTCAACATTCAGAAAACGAAGATCATGGCATCCGGTCCCATCACTTCATGGGAAATAGATGGGGAAACAGTGGAAACAGTGTCAGACTTTATTTTTTTGGGCTCCAAAATCACTGCAGATGGTGACTGCAGCCATGAAATTAAAAGATGCTTACTCCTTGGAAGGAAAGTTATGACTGACCTAGATAGCATATTGAGAAGCAGAGACATTACTTTGCCAACAAATGTCCATCTAGTCAAGGCTATGGTTTTTCCAGTGGTCATGTATGGATGTGAGAGTTGGACTATAAAGAGAGCTGAGCACTGTAGAATTGATGCTTTTGAACTGTGGTGTTGGAGAAGACTCTTGAGAGTCCCTTGGACTGCAAGGAGATCCAACCAGTCCATCCTAAAGGAGACTAGCCCTGGGTGTTCATTGGAAGGAACAATGCTAAAGCTGAAACTCCAATACTTTGGCCACCTCATGCGAAGAGTTGACTCATTGGAAAAGACCCTGATGCTGGGAGGGATGGGGGCAGAAGGAGAAGGGGATGACAGAGGATGAGATGGCTGGATGGCATCACCGACCCAATGGACATGAGTTTGAGTGAACTCCGGGAGTTGGTGATGGACAGGGAGGCCTGGTGTGCTGCAATTCATGGGGTCTCAAAGAGTCAGACAATACTGAGTGACTGAACTGAACAGGGAAATTAAATTAAATCCTTTCCAGAGCAGAGGCCATGTTGTATCTCTCTTTTCCATAGGAACAGAATAGTGTCCTTTGTGTAATGGCACTCGTCATCATATTTTGTTGTTATTGATGATAGTGTTGGAGTTCATGGCTTTGAGTGCTACTTCTGCTTTAAGAAGCACCCTGTAAGTCTTCATCTCTGCAGTGATGTGACCGATTTATTGTCAGCCTACAGGGGGACAACATGGTGTAGTGCCTACCATCATGAATTCTGGAGCCAGACTCTCTGCATTCCAATCCTTGCTCTATCACTTTCCAGCTATGTGAACTTGACCAAGTCACTGAGCTTCTCTAGGCCTCCATCTCCTTATCTATAAATTGGGTATAATGACAATACTTATTCCCTAGTGTTGTTACGCAGATTAAATGACTTAACAGTAGTGGTGGACTTAGAACAGTGTCCTGAATTTATAACATAGTAGCACAGAAAGTGAAAGTAAAAGCCCCTCAGTCATGTCCGACTCTTTGCGCCTCCATGGATGATATAGTCCATGGAATTCTCCAGGCCAGAATACAGGAGTGGGTAGCCTTTCCCTTCTCCAGGGGATCTTCCCAACCCAGGGATTGAACCCAGGTCCCTCGTATTGCAGGAGGATTCTTTACCCTTGAGCCACTTCTGCTGCTGCTGCTGCTAAGTCGCTTCAGTCGTGTCCGACTCTGTGCGACCCCATAGACGGCAGCCCACCAGGCTCCCCCATCCCTGGGATTCTCCAGGCAAGAACACTGGAGTGGGCTGCCATTTCCTTCTCCAATGCATGAAAGTGAAAAGTGACTAGAGAAGTCCAATAGCACAGAACTAACACACAAAAAAGTGATTTTTAAAATAAACAACTGGTCTGCTTTTACCCTCCTGCTACTGCTGCTAAGTCGCTTCAGTCGTGTCTGACTCTTAGGTATCATTAAAATAATACAATTTGGAATAGGTAGAAAATTGTGTGTGTGTGTGTGTATGGCTCAACCAGGTTCCAGAATGATTTTAATTTAACTATAATTGCTTTTCTTACTATTGAATGCTTTCAGTCTCGGCTTCCAATAACTAATGACAGTCATCCGGTGGATAATCAGTGTTATGTCGATTACTCTAAAGGTTAGCAATGAGGGTCTTTAAAAAAAAAAAATTTCTGGAAAAACAGAAATATCTTTCACATAAAATAAAGGGATGCTTAGGAAGTGTGTTTATTTAAGTATAGTAGACAGCAAACAGTTAAGTTGTTTGTTTTAAATTTTTTCTACATTTTTCATTACAAATTAAGACTTACTAATACGTTGACAACACCCTAAAAAGGAATGATTAAAATAAATCACTGTGCATCCTTTTAAAAATGGCCTACTATGCAGCTGTTTAAAAGAATGCAGTAAATTTATACATACTAATAGGGAACAGCCACCCAGCTACATAAAAAAGGAAAGCATAGAACAGTATGTATGGTATGCACACATATGCTTTTGAAAAATCCTATTAAATGGGTCACACTCAAGATAAAAGTAGAAATCATCCTTACTTTTCCCCTTAACTATCCCTTTAAACCTGGGACGAAATCCCATTCAAGATCATAATTTTTTTGGCCACCCTTAGGAAAAAAAAGTCTCTTGAACCTTTTTATTTTCAATAATAGTTTCATTGCTATAATTAAATTGATCAGTGAACTAACTGAAACTCCAAACCCCTCTGTAACTTAGAACTTATCCTTTCTACAGTTCAGCTGGCTGTGGGCCTGAGGAGTGGGCAGGTGAGAGGGTTCCTGCCTCCTCCATCTTCTGCCTCTACTGCCTCTGGCCTGCTTCTCTAAGTTTTTCTGACTCCTCAGGGTTAAAAGAAGAGGGAGAAGTTAAAGATGGAAAAAGTCACACTTGACTGGCAAACAGGTCATTTTAGGTGTGGCCTTCTAGGAGGAGCAGATGTTGGTTGTGATTCTTTAAAAAAAAAAAAAAATTTATTTATTTATTGTTTGGCACTGAGTCTTAGTTGTAGCACACCAGATATTCGAATTTAGTTGCCACTTGTGGGATTTTGGGGCCTCCCTCATAGCTCAGTTGGTAAAGAATCCGCCTGCAATGCAGGAGACCCCGGTTCAGTTCCTGGGTCGGGAAGATCTCCTGGAGAAGGAAAAGGCTACCCACTCCAGTATTCTTGGGCTTCCCCTGTGGTTCAGCTGGTAAAGAATCTGCCTGCAATGTGGGAGACCTGGGTTTGATCCCTGGGTCAAAGGTAAGGGGAAACATGAAACATCATTCTCCCAATCCCCCTGGACATGACACAGTCCTCTCCAAAGAAAATCCCCCTCAGGTCACTTCAGCTTCAAGTCTTTTATACCCTCAAAACTGGTTAAAGTTTGGAAAGCTAGCTTTTGATTCTCAACTTTATAAGTCCCGTTTGGAAGGTGCCACTCTCCTGGGAATGTGAATGTATGTGGTAGTTACTGTTTTCTTTCAACCTTTGAGGCTGCAGCTGAAACTAAGACAGAAAGAGTCCCATTACAACATCCTACTTAACTTACATATCCACAGAATATCTCTTTAAGGATACCCAAGAGACAGTTGCTTGCCTCCAGGGGACTGATGGACTTGGGGAGAGAGGTATAGAGAAAGACATGTCACGACATGCTCTTGTACCGTTAACATTTTGCACCATGTGCATTTGATACCTATTCCATATATATATAATAATCTTATCCCAAGATGCTTCCTTTTGTACAGTCGGAGCAAAAACACACTAAAAAACGGTTGTTTTTTAAAAGAAAAATTATAACTCAAGTGAAAAATTGATGTAATTTTATAGATTGCCAAACCAAGAAAGGCAATTTATCTTTAATTCTTTAAGTATATCTGTTTTGTGTTTTGTTTTGTTTGGACTAAATTATATTGTTTCAGTTCCTCACTGTTTATTTCTGCCTTCCTGCTACCACCAAAATGATAAATTATGGTTGACCCAGTTGTACCTGGGCTTCCCTGATAGCTCAGTTGGAAAAGAATCCACCTGCAATGCAGGAGACCCTGGTTTGATTCCTGGTCAGGAAGATCCGCTGGAGAAGGGATCGGCTACCCACTCCAGTATTCTTGGGCTTTCCTGGTGGCTTAGCTGGTAAAGACTCCTCCTGCAATGCGGGAGACCTGGGTTCGATCCCTGAGTTGGGAAGATCCCCTGGAGAAGGGAAAGGCTACCCACTCCAGTATTCTGGCGTGGAGAATTCCGTGGACTGTATAGTCCATGGGGTTGCAAAGAGTCAGACATGACTGAGTGACTTTTACTTTCACTTTCAGTGTACTTCTGTTCAACATTCGAGTTTGAGGCATGGAAGTGTAAAATTGGAAAGAAACTCAAAAAGTATTCTTGAACTGTTACTGAGGTCATAAATGAAAGTTAAGGCCCCCATAGTAAATTATCAACAGAAACATACTTCAGTAAGCCTCTGGAGCAACTGGAAGCCTGCCTGTTTTTTGTTGTGTGTGTGCATGCATACATGCTTGTGTATGTGTGTTGTATTCTTCTTTTTTATTTTAAAGCAAGTGTTGAAGATATATGAGAGTCTCATATAATCAGTGATAGCGATTGTTCCTGAGTTGTTCTACCCTTAGGGTAGGACTCAGTACTTCCCTTTCTATCTCAAAAGGAAATCTAGTCTACAAGGCAATAGAAGGAAGATTTTGCAGACAAAATGGATTGGAAGGTTGCATCATATTACACACAGTAAAACTTAATAAAAATCATCATTAACTAGTTTTGTTTTTTTCCCCCAAGTTCATCTTCAGACCTTCTCGCCCTTCTCAGTCTTTTTTTTTCAGGCAGTCTTGTTAGGGGCACCTGGTTATAATCTGCTTTAGGGCCCCTGGAATCATCCTTCCAAACCTTGTAAATCTCTTCATTTTCTCTTGCAGGGCAATTCAGGTTTCTTCTGGTTTCTTCACACCTAAAATCCTGTTCATCCAATAATGAACTTCCATTAGAAGAAAGCCAGTAATAAACAAAATTTTACAATCTTCCTTGTCTTAAAACGATTTTTTTTTCCTTGTCACCTTGCAAGAAAGCAACAATAAGTCACACAGAATCAGGTTTCTACAGCTGAGGACATTGGATGTCACAAAACCCCAGACTATTAGAGGTATGGGTGCTAAGTCACTTCAGTCGTATCTGACTCTTTGCATAGCCCACCATGGTCCTCTGTCTGTGGGGATTCTCCAGGCAAGAATACTGGAGTGGATTGCCATGCTCTTCTCCAGGGGATCTTCCCTATTCAGGGATCCAACCTGCATCTCTTCTGTCTCCTGCATTGGCAGGCAGGGGTCTTGACCACTAGCACCACCTGGGAATTAGAGGTATAAAGCCCCCGATTTCACAGATGAAAAAACTGCTATCTAGAATGAGATCCATGGAAGACTGATAGTTCTCCAAAATCTGTTTCCTCATCTTCCAAAGTAGTAAATTTAAAGCTCGGTGTGGCCACATGACTAGATTCTTGCCAACAGAATGGGAACAGAGGTAACTTGTGTGCAGCTCCCAAATCACAAACACATCATGCTCTTCTAAATGTGGTCCTTGGGTTAGCATCATCAGCATCAGAGCTTACTAGAAAGAACGTTAGTGCAAGCCCGTTCCCAATGGACTTCATCAGAGTCTGAAATTTTACAAGATGCCCAAGATACTCACATTTATTTTAAAGTTTGGGAAGAATCACTCAGAAGATAATGGATCTACAAGATGGAAGGAGTCAGAGTCCCTGATTTTTAGAAGCAGAACTCCTCAACTACCACTAACACACCCCCATTTTTTTTTATTGTGGGTGGAATACACAAAACAGAACTTACCATTTTAACTATTTTAAAGTGTACAGTTCAAGGGTATTAATATTCATGTTGTTGTGCAACGATTATCTCTAGAACTCTTCATTTGCAAAACTGAAACTCTAGACTTCCCCATTCTCCCTTTCCCCAGTTCCTGGCAAGCACCATTGAATTTTAGGCTGGATTCACCTACTTTGGAGTTATTAAGAGAGAGAGAAAAAAAACTTCTAACTTATTTAAGCCACTATGTTTGGGGCTGTGCTGCTCAGATTCCCTTCCTTTAGGACTGAGAGACTTAGTTCCTCAGCTGCTAAGGGTATTGGCAGACAACAGCCTTAGCTGAACCACTCTCCAGAAGTTGCCCTTGGCTGAAGGGAGATACTTCACCCAAGGTCTTCCCAAAGTCAGCTATTTCAGATCCAATGGATGCAATTCGGGATAACTCAGGAAAGTTGTTCTAGCTATGAAGGTTCCTTGAGTTACTGTGATTGAATAACAGCTCATCTTTCCCCTCTCCTAATTCTGCTTCCTTTACTCTGTGGATTTATTGGGAAGCATTCATGAGATCAACCCTGTGAGGGAGTAACGCAAGAGCTCTCAGACAGACCCGAGCCTCTGCCACTTGCTAGCACTTGGTCATTAAAGATAGTACTTCTGCTGAGTTTTAATTTCTTCACATGTGAATAGGGATCATAATAACAGTACCTGTTTTGTAGGCTTGGTGTAAAGATTAAATGATATAATTTTAAAAATTATCCTTTAATGTAGTTTTTTTGGTTTTCCTTGGGAGGGTTATATGGCGGAGCATGGTGGGCTGCTGTCTATGGGGTCGCACAGAGTTGGACACAACTGACTTGACTTAGCAGCAGCAGTCCACTTTATAATCAGAAACAGCTTGTCAGTCTCTCGGAAATTGGTTTGTGTTCTTTTGTCTTCTTGGTCTCATGAAGTTGGCGAGATCTTAGTGCCCAGACCAGGGATCAAATCTAGGCCCTCTGCAGTGAAAACGCAGAATCCTTACCATTGAACCACTGCTAAGTCGCATCAGTCGTGTCCAACTCTGTGCGACCCCATAGACGGCAGCCCACCAGGCTCGCCCGTTCCTGGGATTCTCCAGGTAAGAACACTGGAGTGGGTTGCCATTTCCTTCTCCAATGCATGAAAGTGAAAAGTGAAAGTGAAGTCGCTCAGTCGTGTCTGCCCAAATGACACAATGCTTAATGTATAAAGTAAAACCCTGGTACATAACCAGCCTTGATAATATTAACTGGCATTACCCTTATTTCTGCATGGGTTCTGGCATCTAAGGAGTCACCCTCTTTCTGTACCTGCCTTTATCCCCAGCCTTGGCTCCTTATTCAGACTAGGCAACCCTGATTCCCGAGAGTCCATTTCAATCCAATTACTCAAGCTGGAAGCCTTGGCTGGCAAATGGAAGAGAGCACACTATGATTCACCCTCGTGTACATGCCACATAGAGATTCCCCTGAGCCTCACAGGTGTTCAGCAGGCACACAGCATCTGCACACAGGACTGTGTAAAATGCAGGACCGTTCATTCGTGCCTCAAGTGTCATCATCACTACGTTATTAGAAGGCAGTTTTTCTTTGAAGGTAGTAGTGCTGAAAGGGTTATCCCTGTTTTACCAATACAAATGCATCACAACATCTCCTTTGTTATCCGGAAATAAAATGCATTCATACAATAACTCATTCACATGTGTAATTTTAAAAAATGAAGGTCCTAAGTCGAACATAAAAGAAAAATGAGGGGAAAGTGTTTTATAACAAAATACATATTTCAGTGTATCTATATTTGGGCATGACAACATTATGAGACAATGAGGCTGTGGAATATTTGCACCTGTGCCTAGAATTTTGATGTCATATTAATAGCTATAAATGCAGGTGATGTTATATTAATAGCTATGATTGCTACAATTGTATTGAACTAGTGACTTGAATAGTGGGAGAAATGTGATTGTTAGTGATTTTTTTCTGAAATGGTGAAATGTTCTTTGTAAAACTCCAAATGAAACAAAATACAGCCTTCCCCCATTTTACCTAAAGGGTGTGTTTCTAGAAAATTCAGTGCGTATTAGAGCTGGGGGGAAACTTTGTATTTATATGGAAAACTAACATTGGTTCTAGGCTCAGGTAATTATGAGCAGACTTTTCACTATAATCTGGAGAGATATAAAAAGTTGTGAGGGATCCAGGATAATACTTTGAAGTGGACATCACTCCTGGCAACTGTCCATTAAATCCCAGCCATGCTTCTAATCATTATGAATGTAAAGATGAAGTCAAAATGTCCCTGGAGAAGCTCCACCGGCTTTGAGAACCTTTAAAGAAAATGCTATTATTATGCATATTTTTGTAATGTCAGAGCAAGAGCACTGAAAACTTCCCCTAAATTTTGTCCTCAATATAATAATTATTTTACACCATGCATCACCACTTCGTGCTTCCCAGGAGGCGCTAGTAGAGAATCCACCTGCCAATGCAGGAGATGTGGGTTTGATACTTGGATCAGGAAGATCCCCTGGAATAGGAAACAGCAATCCAGTCCAGTATTCTTGCCTGGAAAATTTCATGGACAGAGGAGACAGCAGGCTACAGTCCACGGGGCCACAGAGAGGTAGACACAACTGAGCGACTGACCACACACACACACACATCACTACTTTACAAATGAGGAAACAGCCCCATAGAAATTAAACTACTTGACCTAGATCACACAGCCAAAGGGACACATTTGAACAGTTCCAGCTCTTGGTCTCACCCCACCCTGCTCACGGCAACCCCCTCCCCCACTAAGAATGCATTAGAAAATTTGCATCTTTGGCTCAGGGCCCCATAATGAAATTGCCAGAAATTCAGTCTCTTCCCTCACCTTCATTCCCTCCTAAAATCCCTCCTAAATTCTGTTCCAGGGGCTCTGCTGAGCTGATGTTTGCCTCTCATCAGTCACTGTTCCTGCCTCATTTCCATGTCCACTGGCTGCTATTTAGGTCTTCTCCTGGTGAGAGGATGGAGAAGGCAGAAGAGTTGTCTCCTCCCTCACCCTCCATGGTTAGGTTGCAAAGCAGAGTGGACTCTGTTTCTTGTTTCCTGCAGGGTTTCAAGGAGGCAGCAGCTATTTTATTTGTTTTGGTCTTTATTTTAGGTCCTTGTCCCTGGAGCCTGATACGCTTACCTGAGGCTGGCTTAGAGGCTCTGTGTTCACCCTCCCCAATACTGTCCTTCACTTCTGTATCCCAACCGTGCTAGTAGCCTCCACTTCTCTTTCCCTCCTAGGGACTCCTTACTTCAATTATTTGACTGTATAGGAACTTAAAAGGGGGAGTGGACATTATTCAGCAGCTCCTTAGGGTGATCTCAGCTCTGGTGGGATATTAACTTTGTGCTTCATCAACTGGGGTTGGCCGGCACAGCAGTAATATCCCTCAAAATATGCAGTGATGTGATGGAGAAGCAATAGGGTAAAAAAGGAGTATATTTTAGAACCCTCAATTTTTCTAAATGTTAAGTGATCTAAAATATCTCAAATTCATATTAAATGTGGAGGTATCGTAGAATAAAATACAAAATATTCTTGAATGCTTGGGATAAAGTTTGTGACATAGAGAGATTTCTAGTTCCTAGACATTCTGTATGCCTATCTTCTCCCCTACCCCTTCTCTTCTCCATCCCACCCTCAGACAATCAGAACTACATATTCACTTTCCTCTATCTTAGCGATAAAAGCTGGGACAACATTGGCTTAAGACATCTCCTATAGTGTAATCAGATGTTTACGGTAACAATCTGTTGTTTGTCCCAACTCTTCCATTCTCACCCCCAAGTATGTACATTCTCAGACGATGCCTTGCATTGCCATTCATTTTAGGGTGCCCTTCTATGTACCCCAGGGCAGGGTCTGACCTTATTTTATATTTGTATCATTTGTTCGTATCATGCATGCATGCTAAATCGTTTCAGATGTGTCTGACTCTGCGACCCTATGGACTGTAGCCCACCAGGGTCCTCTGTCCATGGGGATTCTCCAGGCAAGAATACTGGGGTGGGGTGCCATGCCATCCTCCGAGGAATCTTTCCAATTCAGGGATCGAACCCGCATATCTTATGTCTCCTGCATTGGCAAGTAGGTTCTTTACCACTAGCACCACCTGGGAAGCCCTTGTTTGTATCATATTGAAACCAAAAATAGTGCTGGTATTTAATAAGTGCCCAGTAAGTATTAGTTAAATGCATGAATGAAAGAGTGAATGGCATAATCTACCTCCCCATTAATTAAATGCAAATTAAAACAAGGGGTGCCAGATACTACCACTTTTTTGGCAAATACTTTTGAGAGGATAAAATACAATTTTAGTATGGTAGAAGTAATACAGGTCTTCAGTGTAAGGTACTCTACAGGCACTCTACAGCGCTCAGCAGTCCTGAACGGGAAGGAAGAACAGCCTGCTTAAATTCACATGCGATTATATGTAGTGAGACTGTACTGTATTGCTGAGGGGCAATTTGGTGACATGTGCCAATATTTTTGTGCTCTTGAGTCAATGTCTTATCTTAGGGAAAAGATGAGATATATGTAAAAAGGTTTGTTGACAGCATTATTTAACTTGGAAACAAGTATACAAAATATGGTACTGATTAAGTTAATTGTGGCATATTCACACAATGGGTTATTATAAAATCATAAAATAATATCTTCAAAGAATATTTAATGACATAAGAAAAGTTTCCATAACATATGTGCGGGTGGGGAGAAATTTTATCTCTGGAGGAAAAAGAAGGATTTGAAGGTAGATAATGAACAGTTTTTATATTTTGTTCTGTATATTTCTCTTGTTTTGGTCTGTACCATCTTAGTTCCTCCTCTAAGGACTGAACCTGAGCTGTGGCAGTGAAAGCACTGAGTCCCAACCCCTGGATCACCAGGGAACTCCCTGTATATATCTTTATTGTTTGCATATTTTACAATAAGGATGAAGTCATTTAATAATTGTAAAAAGATATTTTTAAAAAGACGAAAACATTTAAGGCAATAAAGATATTTTTGAAAACAAAGAAATCAATGAAATAGCTTTATGAGAGGAGACAAGATTTAGAAAAAAAGTAATAAGGAGCTCTGAAGACCAAAAGATCTAATAATATATGTTTGACAGGGTTAGGAACTAAATGTCTTTTTCACTTTCTTAAGAGACTTCTAAAAGATGAATGTATTTATAGAGTACATTTGAATATGCATATGAAGTACATTTTGGTGTGTATGTGTTTATTTTGGAGCTTATTCACTTATAATACTCATGAGTTCACAGTATTTTCTCACCATTTCAACAAACAAAGCTTTTTGTGAACAAGAAGCTGGTGGCACTAAATATCTAATATTTAATACTCAAGATACATATTGTTCTATAAAAAATGTGATATACTTTTAATGGTGTCACACTATATCAGTTAGAAGACTTTCAGCTGTAGCTAACAGAATACCTAACTACAGATTAGAAGAGGCCAAGGAACCAGAGATCAAATTTCCAACATTTGTTGGATCATAGAAAAAGCAAGGGAATTCCAGAAAAATATCTACTTCTGCTTCATGACTACGCTAAAACCTTTGACTGTGTAGATCACAACAAACTGTGGAAAATTCTTAGATGGGAATACCGCATTACCTTACCTGTTTCCTAAGAAACCTGTATGCAGGGCAAGTCACATCAGTTAGAAACGGACATGGAACAATGGACTGGTTCAAAATTGGTAAAGGAGTATGACAAGGCTGTATATTGTCACTCTGCTTATTTAACTTATAAGCAGAGTACATCATGTGAAATTCTGGGCTAGATGAATCACAAGCTGTATTCAAGATTGCTGAGAGAAATATCAACAGCCTCAGATATGCAGATGATACCACTCTAATGGCAGAAAGCAAAGAGGCGCTGAAGAGCTTCTTGATGAGGGTGAAAAAGTTGGCTTATACCTCAACATTCAAAAGAGTTCATGGCATCCAGTCCCATCATTTCATGGCAAATAGATGGGGAAACAATGGAAACAGTGACAGATTTTATTTTCTCAGGCTCTAAAATCACTGCAGACTGGGATTGCAGACATGAAATTAAAAGACCCCTGCTCCTTGGAAGAAAAGCTACAATAAACCTAGACAGTGTATTAAAAAGTCAAGACATCACTTTGTCAACAAAGGTCCATATAGTCAAAGCTATGACTTTTCCACTTGTCATGTATGGATGTGAGAGTTGGACCATGAAGAAGGCTGAGAGCCAAAGAATTGATGTTTTCGAACTGTGGCGCTGGAGAAGACTCTTACGAGTCCCTTGAACAGAAGGAGATCAAACTGGTCAATCCTTACGGAAATCAACCCTGAATATTCATTGCAAAGCCCAATGCTGAAGCTGAAGCTCCAATACTTTGGCCACCTGATGCAAAGAACTGACTCATTTGCAAAGACCCTGATGCTGGGAAAGTGGATATCAGGAGGAGAAATCAGGAGAAGTGGACAACAGAGGATGAGATTGTTGGATGGTATCACTGACTAAATGGACATGAGTTTGAGCAGACTCCGGGAGATGGTGAAGGACAGGGAAGCCTGGCGTGCTGCAGCCTACGGGGTTGCAAAGAGTCAGACACAACTGAGTGACTGAACAACAACAATATGTACATATGAACCATGAATTCACATTGACACACCCAACTCCAGTCCAATAGCATAGGATTTACTCTAGTTTTCTTCTTTCTATAGTTGTACCTATTCTCTCATTATTCTCAATATCATTTTATGAACCCCCTGTATGTAATTCATCCCCCATCTCTGTCACAACTCTGTCTACCTGGAGAAGCTCTTTTACCCTGCTCAGGCTTTGACTCCCCAACTAGACCACATTCCATGCAGACACCCTCTTCACCTTACTCATGCTCCACCACTCACCTTGGTCAGACCTTGCTCTGGCTGCCATGGCTTCCCCAAACTCAGCCTAACATAGACACCACCTTGCTCAGACCTACCTAACAGCCTCAGGACTGAAATGACTAAAGAAGACGGGGGAAGAGAAGGGAAGGGAAAAGAAAGAACAATAATTGGGGATTTAACCACTGAGTTTTGGGATAGTTTGTTAATCAACATTATTGTGGCCAGAATAAACCAAAATACTGGCTTTTATTATTTATTCCTACTATTTATGCCTGCTGTTACCTGGAGGCATAACTGCTGCTGCTGCTGCTGCTGCTAAGTCGCTTCAGTCGTGTCCGACCCTGTGCGACCCCATAGACAGCAGCCCACTAGGCTCCCCCGTCCCTGGGATTCTCCAGGCAAGAACACTGGAGTGGGTTGCCATTTCCTTCTCCAATGCATGAAAGTGAAAAATGAAAGTGAAGTCGCTCAGTCGTGTCCGACTCTTAGCGACCCCATGGACTGCAGCCTACCAGGCTCCTCCGTCCGTGGGATTTTCCAGGCAAGAGTACTGGAGTGGGGTGCCATTGCCTTCTCCGGGAGGCATAACTACCCAAGTCTAAACCAGCTTGTCTGGTTTTTACTTCAGTGCCTGTGTGCTTGCTCAGTTGTGTCTGACTCTGCGACCCTATGGACTGTAGTCCGCCAGTCATGGGATTCTCCAGGCAAGAACACTACCCAACTTCAAACCTGCCTCTCTTCACTCTTAAAGAGGAGAGGGATTAGATATTCAGTTAATTACTGAAGACAGTTAATTCTACCTCTTAAATACTTTTGAATAGCTAACCTAGGCCAGAGTGATGGGGTGTAGCCAGATTAAATCAGTGTTTATTCCCCTGGTACATTAAAAGAGCTGGAGTCAGACCTAAAACTAGAACATATGAATAAGAGAGTAAGGATATAAAGAGGAAAATATGAGTCTTTTAATATAAAATGATTTTTAAATCAGTTCTAGTACAAATGACAAAAAAGTTATAGCAATACAATCACCGTATCGAGCAGCAAACCAGTCCTAATGTAGACTAAAGTTTAAATGTACCACAGTGATCAAGTAGGCTAGAAAAATGAACTGAGTCTGTGTAGCCCAGCTAAAAATATCTTTGGATAGAGTTTTGTTTGAAGGGAACTAAGAAACCTATTTTGTAAATTACTCTAGTTTCGTGTGTTGAGTTTATGCTTTCTTTTTTCTTATGAAAAAATCCAACCTTTGGCATTGTATTTCACAATTTGGTATTATATATTGAGAGTTACAAAAATGTTCATAGCTTTCGACCCAGTAATTCTGATCTTGGCAATATACCCTTCTTATAAGAGTGCTAGGTTAACAAACAGTCTAAATGTGCAACAATACAAAAGTGCACAAGTAAATATGGATTATTTTGCAACCACTACAAATTATAAATACGGAAACTATGGAGCAACTTGGAAAATAGCTTAGGGAATAATGTTACTTGAAGTAACCAGGATACGTACGTGTACATACAACATGATTCAACCATTTTAAATTATGTTTTTAAAATGAGATAAGAAGTATGGTAAGACAGTCAGATTACGAGTCAAAGATTTTATTTTTTTTATAATTGTATTTATTTATTATTTTTGGCTGTGCTGGGTCCTCATTGTTACGCATGCTTTTCTTTGGTTGTGGTGAGCAGTGGGTACTCTCTAATTGCAGTGTGCAGGCTTCTCTTTGTGGTGGCTTCTCTTATTTTGGAGCACAGGCTCTAGGGTGCAGGGGCTCGGTAGTTGCAGTTCTTGGGCTCTAGAGCCCAAGCTCAATTGTAATGGCACATGATCTTGGTTGTTCCAACGCATGTGGGATCTTCCCCGTTCCATGTCTCCTGCAATGACAGGCAGATTCTTTACCACCAAGCCACCAGGGAAGCCCTGAGGCTTTCATTTCTTTTTAAATTTTGCTCTAATGCTGTACTATTTCATTTGTGCTATAAATAAAAATCAAGGTGACGTGGTAAAAAACCCAATTTTATTTTAGCTGAAGTAAAGGGATCGAATAGTTAAATTGGGAGTCAGTGTGCTTTCAAAGGTGAGTGATGAAAATATCATCATTATAGTTAACATTATTGAGCATTTACCATTTTCCAGGCACTGAATTAAAGGCTTGAACATGCATTCTGTATCCTTAGTTAAGACTTATTTATAAAACTACTGAATTATTTTGCCAACCAGATAATTGACATCTCTTCTTGAATGTTTTACAGGCACCTCAAACTCAGCAAGTTCAAAATGCTGCTGCTACTAATGGCAACCCACTCCGGTGTTCTTGCCTGGAGAATCCCAGGGACGAGGGAGCCTGGTGAGCTGCTACTAAGTCGCTTCAATCGTGTCTGACTCTGTGCGACCCCAAAGACGGCAGCCCACCAGGCTCCCCCGTCCCTGGAATTCTCCAGGCAAGAACACCGGAGTGGGTTGCCATTTCCTTCTCCAATGCATGAAAGTGAAAACTGAAAGGGAAGCCGCTCAGTCATGTATGACTCTTAGCAACCCCACGGACTGCAGCCCACCGGGCTCCTCCGTCCATGGGATTTTCCAGGCAAGAGTACTGGAGTGGGTTGCCATTGCCTTCTCCAAGTTCAAAATGAAACTTTTAATATTCTTTTCCAAACTGGCTCTGCCTACAGTCATCTCTCAGTTGATGGCAACATCATCCTTCAAATGCTCAGAATGAAACCCTGTGAGTCATACATCCAGTTTATCAGGACATCCTGCCAATTTTATCTTCAAAATATGCCCAGAGTTTGTCCACTTCTCACCTCTTCCACTGCTAGCACCCTGGTCCCAGCCATTTTGTGCCCAAATGACTACAGTGGGCTCCTTGCTGACTTTCCTGCTTTTATATTTGCCTCTCTAGTCTATTCTCAACACTTGGAAAATATTCAGAGGCATCCTTTTAAAATCTGTCAGATCACGTCTCTCCTTTGCTTGAAATTCTCCAGTACCTTCCCATCATACTCAAAATAAAAGCTAGAGTCCTAACAATGGACAAAAGGCTCAACATCATCTGTGCTCCCCTGGCTTTTAAGACGTTATCTCCTCCCTTTCAGTCACTTCACTCAGCCACAGCCACATTAACATCCTTGATGTTGATACCAGTACCAGTCATTCTCCTGTTTTGGTGCTTTTGCCTTAGGACCTAGCTCTCCTCTTCTTGCAATACCCTTCACCCATATGTCCACGTGGTTCATTCCTTCTCTTCAAATCTTTGCTCACACATCACCTTTGCCATAAGGCTACCTCTGATCATTCGGCAACAATGTAGCCTGCCTCTATGCCTCCAATATACCAGATCTCCCTTACTCTATTCTTTCTATAGCAATCATCTTCTAATGAGCTCCATTAGTATTAAGACTCTAAGTCTATCTCTAATTTTCTTGATGAGACCTCTAGTCTTTCCCATCCTATTGTTTTCCTCTATTTCTTTGCATTGTTCACTTAAAAAGGCTTTCTTACCTCTCCTTGCTATTCTTTGGAACTCTTTCATCAGATGGGTTTTATCTTTCCTTTTGTCCTTTGTCTTTCACGTCTCTTCTTTTCTCAGCTATTTGTAAGTCCTCCTCAACCATTTTGCCTTTTTGCATTCCTTTTTCTTGGGGATAGTTTTGATCACCACCTCCTATACATTGTTACAAACCTCTGTCCACATTTCTTCAGGCACTCTGTCTATTAGATCTAATCCCTTGAATCTGTCACTTCTACTGTAAAATCGTAAGGGATTTGATTTAGGTCATACCTGAATGGCCTAATGGTTTTCCCTGCTTTCTTCAATTTAAATCTGAATTTTGCAATGAGTTCATGATCTGAGCCACAGTCAGCTCCCAGTCTTGTTTTTGCTGACTGTATAGAGCTTCTCCATCTTCAGCTACAAAGAATATAATCAATCTGATTTCTGTATTGACCATTTGGTGATGTCCATGTGTAGAGTCGTCTCTTGTGTTGTTGGAAGAGGGTGGTTGTTATGACCGGCACATTCTCTTGGCAAAACTTATTATTAGCCTCTGTCCTGCTTCATTTTGTACTCCAAGTCCAAACTTGCCTGTTACTCCAGATATCTCTTGACTTCCCTACTTTTGCATTCCAGTCCCCTACAATGAAAAGGACATCTTTTGGGGAGTTAGTTCTAGAAGGTTTTGTAGTTCTTCATAGAACCTTTCAACTTTCACTTCTTCAGCATATGTATATACATACATGTTCTGAAATTAGATTAGATAGTAATGATGGCTGCACAATATAAAGAATATTTTTTTAAACTGGGACTAAGTTTTATTAATTAATTAATTTTTAAAAAATCTTATTTTATTTTACAGTTGATTTACAATGTAGTGTTGGTTTTAGGTGCATAGCAAAGTAATTCATTTATACATATACACACATGAATTCTTTCTCAGATTCTTTCCACATATAGGTTATTACAGAGTACTAAATAGAGTTCCCTGTGCTGTATGGTACATCTTTATTGATTATTTTACATACAGTAGTGTGTTTGTGAATCCCAAACTCCTGACTTATTCCTCCCTTCCACATCCATCTTGGCAAATGTAAGTTTGTTTTTGAAGTCTGTGAGTCTGTTTCTCTTTTGTAAATAAGTTCATTTGTACCCTTTTTTTAGATTTTGCAATAAGTGATATCATACAATATTTGCCTTTCTCTGACTTACTTTCACTCAGTATGACAATCTTTAGTTCCCTCCATGTTGCTGCAAAAAGAATATTTTATTCTTTGTCTATGACTAATATTCCATTGTTGGGGTCACAAAGAGTCGGACACGACTGAGCAACTGAACTGAACTGAATATTCCACTGTATATATCCCTCTTTCAGTGGACATCCAGGCTGCTTCCATGTCTTGGCTATTGTAAACAGCACTGCAGTGAATATCGGGGTCCATGTATCTTTTTGAATTATGGTTTTCTCGAGATATATGCTCATGAGCGGGATTGCTGTATCACATGGCAGTTCTATTTTTACTTCTTAAAGGAATACCCATACTGTTCTCCATAGTGGTTGTACCAATTTACGTCCTCACCAACAGTGTAGGAGAGTACCCTATTCTCCATACCCTTGCTACTGTTTATTGTCTATAGACTTTTTGATGATGGCCATTTTGACCAATGTGAGGTGATAAGTCATTGTAGTTTTGATTTGTATTTCTCTAATAATTAGTGATGTTGAGCATCTTTTCATGTGCCTGCTGGCCATCTGTATTTCTTCTTTGAAGAAATGTCTATTTAGATCTTTTCCCATTTTTTTATTGAGTTATTTTTTTGATATATAGCTACATGAAGTATTTGCGTATTTTGAAGATTAGTATCTTGTCACTTTTCTTCATTTGCAAATATTTTCTCCCATTCTGTGGGCTTTTTCATTTTGTTTATGGTTTCCTTTGCTGTGCAAAAGCTTTTAAGTTTAATTAGGCCTTATTTGTTTATTTTTGTTTTTATTTTCATTGCTCTGAAAGGTAGATCCAAAAAGATATTGTTGTGATTCATGTCAGTGTTATGACTATGAAGAATATATTAAAAACCAGTAAATTATATACTTTAAAATGGTGACTTTTAAGTTATATGTACTATATCTCAGTATAAATTATATATGTATATTATAGACAGATAAATGAGAAATAAATATATGTACATATATAAGTATATACATACACATACATTACATACATACATATCATGTATTCTGTCCACTGAGAGAATGTAGGAATCATGACCCCTCAACAGCAATGTGCATGTCTAGTGGCTTGATCCTGATTTTTAAATAGTATTCTCCACTAAAAAGAATTAGGACTCCTTAAGGAAATGGCTATTTCTAGGTCTGGCACAGAGAAAGAACAAAATGATCTCAGGATATCTTATTGTGTCAGAAAGTAAGGAAGTAGCCAAGGAATGTTGGGGACATGTCAAAGGATGCAGAGGCCAGCTTGAAGGGGCTTGCAATGGCGAAATCTGGAGAAATTTAAGAATCAAAATAAATAATGAAAATGACAGATTACAATCTATTGAATAAGATATGAAAATATATAGATATATCATTGTTTAAACCATAAGTTTGATGAAGAATGAGACATTTGCCTAGTATTCCTAAAATATGAATTAGTTAGAGAAGGAGAAAAAGTTTATAGTGGAGAAGTGTGGCAGATACCATTTTATTCAAGTGATCAAGTTAACATCATTCATAATGGGACATATTGAAATCAGGTATCTCCGGACAGGATGGAGTAGGAAGAAAACAAGATCACTTCTGGAATGTTCCTGCCAGAAGGGAAGGAGTCCACCACATGGGTCTGTGCCCTGATGGAGAGTATGGAAGCCCAAGTATGGTGGCAAAAGTATCTCTGTAGAGGAAGTCCTGGTTCAGGGGGAGAGGACAAGGTGAGCATCAACTTTTGGGGGTGACCTGGTGTGGGGCATCAGAGCCCCACACCAGGTGGGAGGGTGTGGAGGGGCAACCTGAAGTGGAGTGTTGGAGCCCAAGTGGGCTGAGGAAATTGTCCACGCTAGGTGGGTGGCCCACTGAGGAGAGGCAGGCCTGAATGGGGGAGGAGGGCTTCTGAATTTAGAAGTAGCCTAGCCCAAGGTGTCAAAACCCAAACAAAGTGCTTACCTGGGGAGGAGTGCTGGTGTGGGGTGTTGGAGTCAACTAAAAGGAGCAAAAATCACGCATAGGCATTTCATATTCAAACTGTGGAAAACTAAAGACAAAGAGAAAATTTTGAAAGAAGCCAGAGCAGGGGGGAAAAATCACCTTAGCTATAGAGGAATTTTCAACAGAAACCGTGTAAGAAAGAACTGCTGCTGCTGCTGCTGGGGCTAAGTCGCGTCAGTCATGTCCGACTCTGTGCGACCCCATAGACGGCAGCCCACCAGGCTCCCCCGTCCCTGGGATTCTCCGGGCAAGAACGCTGGAGTGGGTTGCCATTTCCTTCTCCAATGCATGAAAGTGAAAAGTGAAAGTGAAGTTGCTCAGTCGTGTCCAACTCTTAGAGACCCCATGGACTGCAGTCCACCAGGCTCCTCTGTCCATGGGATTTTCCAGGCAATAGTACTGGAGTGGGGTGCCACTGTCTTCTCTAGAGAAAGAATTGAGTGCAGTGAAATATGTAAAGTGTGAAAAATAAAAAAAAATATATGAACCTAATGTATAGAGTGAACAATGAATAATATAGTGGTCATATCCAGTGAAATTATCCTTCATAAGTGATGGAGAAATAAATGTTTTCTCATACAAATAAAAACTGAGGGAATTTATGCAAGAAGACTTACCCTGTAAGAAATGTGGAAAAAAAATTCTCAGTAAAAGGAAAACTACATAAGTCAGAAATTGAGATCTACGTAAAGAAAGGAAGATCATTAGAAAAAGATTAAGTCATGATAAAATATTTTATTTTTCTTTTAAAATTGATTTAATAAATAATAGTTTGTTTAAAGCAATAATAGTAACAATGTATCGAATGGTTATATCATATAAACAAGTAAAATAAAAGACAGAAATGTCACAAAGGATAGGAGGGAAGAATTAAGAAAACTATTGTAGGA
Organism: Bubalus bubalis; assembly: GCF_019923935.1. Lineage (NCBI taxonomy): Eukaryota > Metazoa > Chordata > Mammalia > Artiodactyla > Bovidae > Bubalus > Bubalus bubalis. The sequence goes on along the minus strand of NC_059172.1, from coordinate 21,041,263 downwards.
TATCTGCCATCTCTGGGGTCGCACAGAGTCGGACACAACTGAAGTGACTTAGCAGCAGCAGCAGTACTGCTATACATGGAACAGAACGGTGTGATTTGAAAGTGAACTTATATTAGTTAAAAATGTATATTGTAAACACTAGAACAACAACTAATTTTGTTTTTGAGGACTATAACTGAGCAGCAACATTCACAAGAAAGGAGCACATCTGGTGCCCAACTATTGTTTCTCAATACCATTTTCTACTAAAGGGAACCAAAATTCCTTGAAGAAATGGCTGGTTGCACGGCTGGTGCAGAGGAAGTAAAAGATGCTCCTGGACCATATTAACCTTACAAAGCAAATGAAGGTGAAAGTCACTCAGTCATGTCTGACTCTTTGGGACCCCATGGACTGTAGTCTGCCAGGCTCTTCTGTCCATTGAATTCTCCCGGCAAGTATACCTGAATGGGTTGCCATGCCTTCCTCCAGGGGATCTTCCCAACCTAGGGATCAAACCCAGGTCTCCCACATTGCAGGCAGATTCTTCACCACCCGAGCCACCAGGGAAGCCCAAAGAATACAGAGACATTTCAAAAAGACACAGAAGCCAGAGTGAATGAGTTCCCAATGGCCAAAAATTAGGCATCTAAATAAAACGACACCATCTTTATGGCAGAAAGAAAAGAAGAACTGAAGAGCCTCTTGATGAAAGTGAAAGAAGAGAGTGAAAAAGCTGGCTTAAAACTCAACATTCAGAAAACTAAGATCATGACATCTGGTCCCATCACTTCATGGGAAATAGATGGGAAAACAATGGAAACAGTGAGAGACTTTATTTTGGGGGCTCCAAAATCACTGCAGATGGTGATTGTAGCCATGAAATTAAAAGACACTTGCTCCTTGGAAGAAAAGCTGTGACCAACCTGGACATCATATTAAAAAGCAGAGACGTTACTTTGCCAACAAAGGTCCGTCTAATCAAAGCTATGGTTTTCCCAGTAGTCATGTATGGATGTGAGAGTTGGACATAAGAATTTGAGCAAGCTCCAGGAACTGGTGATGGACAGGGAGGCCTGGCATGCTTCAGGGGGGGAAGAACGCTGAGCTCTGAAGAATTGATGGTTTTTAACTGTAGTGTTGGAGAAGACTCTTGAGAGTCCCTTGGACTGACAAGAGATCAAACCAGTCATTCCTAAAGGAAATCAGTCCTGAATATTCATTGGAAGGACTGATGCTGAAGCTGAACTTCTAATACTTTGACCACCTGATGTGAAGACCTGACTCATTTGAAAAGACCATGATGCTGGGAAAGATTGAAGGCTGGAGGAGAAGGAGACAACAGAGGATGAGATGGTTGGATGGCATCACTGACTTGATGGACATGAGTTTAAGCAAGCTCCGGGAGTTGGTGATGGACAGGGAAGCCTGGTGTGCTTGTCCATGGGGTTGAAAAGAGTCGGATTGAGAGACTAAACAGAACAACAGATAATGAACCATTGAATAAAATGGAAAATGTGAGTTCATATTGTTATAAATAAATAAATGAAGGAATGAATTGAGATTTGACAAGGAATGGGAAATGTACACAATTTAAAAAAAACTCCTAATTTACATTACTCCTTTGTAATGCAAGAGTTGGACTGTGAAGAAAGCTGAGCGCCAAAGAATTGATGCTTTTGAACTGTGGTGTTGGAGAAGACTCTTGAGAGTCCCTTGGACTGCAAGGAGATCCAACCAGTCCATTCTAAAGGAGATCAGCCCTGGGTGTTCTTTGGAAGGAATGATGCTAAAGCTGAAATTCCAGTACTTTGGCTACCTCATGCGAAGAGTTGACTCATTGGAAAGACTCTAATGCTGGGAGGGATTGGGGGCAGGAGGAAAATGGGTCGACAGAGGATGAGATGGCTGGATGCCATCACCAACTCGATGGACGTGAGTTTGGGTGAACTCCGGGAGTTGGTGATGGACAAGGAGACCTGGTGTGCTGCGATTCATGGGGTCACAAAGAGTCGGACATGACTGAGCGACTGATCTGATCTGAATGAGGTATCATTAGCGTCTTACTCTCTAATGATTCAAGGTGAAAAATTCTTTGTTTTAATGTACTTGCATGTTTCCTATGTTGCAAATTTTTTAAACATAAAATAACTTTTTGTGAAGGAAAAAAAGTTAAAGTTTATGTGCGTGTATATATATAAATAAAGAACTGCAAAGATGTACATGTTAACTGTGCTTAATTTTGAGATGGGAATTATAAACTGGAGTAGGAGTGAAGAAGGATTTTAAGATGTTACTCCATAAACTTTTATATTGTATGAAACTTTCCGGGCAAGGGGGGGAGGCTGGAATGTCAATCTGTATCTCTGAAGGAAAGTTGAAATGACTGAACTTTAAAGAGCTGCTAGTCATAAACAACACTTCTGGCACTTTGTGGCATCCAGACTGCAGGTTTTAAAAGATTTTTTTAATGATAATTTTATATATTAGCTATCAGTGTAGAATAATAATGTTGCAATGTTGCTTCATAATCTGTTTTAATAGTCAGTTAGCCTTACTGCAACAAAGTTCAGCTACCAATTTGTTATGCTTTTGTTTACTTTCTCTAACCTTCCTTCATAGATGTTTGAGAATTTGGTAGTACTTGATTCATCAGAACTTTATTATGTTGTGTTAATATAACCAGAGATTTTGTAAATAAATACTTAACAAAGAAAAGATAAACAAATGAGTACACTACTGGGAGGGGCTTATGTTATAAATTCTGTGTTTAAATAAAAGCCTGAATTCTTGCTATAACTCCTGATGAGTCCACAAGAATTTAATAATTATTTTAGGGAAGGCATTTACCCTGAACTTTGTGTGACTGCTAAACTATAATTTAAGTTGCCTTCAGTTTTACTGAGTAGACATTATAAATGTTAAAAAAAAAAAAAAAAAGAGGAAGAGGCAATTTTAAAACCATACAACAAGATTGTTTCTCAAACCACAATGTTGTGCAATTACCTTTAGTTTTTTGAGTTTTTTTGAAAGAAGTGTTGAGGACTCAAAGATAATGTGAAGGCAAGGTCACAAGTTTCTCAAGTAACGTATTTAGGGGAATTTGTTCTCTAAAGTGTTTTAAAGTAAAAAACCTATATATATTTAAATTACAAACGACCCTCTGTACTAGTTGGAGTCATAATCCTTTAAGTCATCACAGGATCTCATTTCTGGCCCCATTTTTTCACTGGCTTCTAATGACTGCTACATAAGATGACACAACATTCAATATTAACAAAACATAGCAAAAATATATATACATTTAGGGAAACTCTCCAACATGGGAGGCACCTGATGAGAAAGAGAGCTGAGTTTGAGGAGCCATTAGGAGCCATTAGGTTTCAACTTAAAAAGAAAACAAAAACAAAAACACAAAATTAGGCGGTAGGCTTCTTTTGCAATGTCCAGAGTGCCTAGTACAGCGTTTGGCTTCACAAAAGACTCAATAAGTACTTGTTGACTTCAGAAAAACTTACTCTGATATGTATCCTTAGAGACATATTTCCCAGCCCTGATTCCCTGAGGTTCATGTAAAAATAGAACATGACCAAAATGTGAGGCAGAAAAGATTCTGGAAATATTCAGTACTGGGTCATGCTTTTTCACCCTCTCTACCAGTACCCACAGGATAGTTACATACATGGAATTGCAATTTCCCCCTTTGTAATTTTTCACTAACATTCCTACAAACAAATAATCAGTTTAAGCATTTAAGTTTTATAATATTTGGATGTAAGAGTTTCTCACTTAGTAGTGCTTCCTCACAAAATCATACTCTAGAGAGAATGGGATCTGACTTTCAATCTCTACTAATATTAATAAGCAAAAGTTTTCAAAAGACTTTTTTTGTGTGTGGCAATGTGGGATCTTAGTTCCTGGACCAGTGATCAACTTGTGCCCTTGCATTGGAAGGATGGAGTCTTAAACACTGGACTGCCAGGAAAGTCCTTCAAAAGATTTCTTTAGACATAGTTTTGTACATTCTCTACAAAAAAATACACAATAATAATCACACACTGATTTAGAGAATATTTTACTCATTCATTATTTGAAGATCTGACTCTTTAAAGGTTTCTAGCTTGAGTAAACACAATTTTCTTTCAGAATAGAACAAAGCACCATTTATTTATTTACTTATTTTGTTTCCAAGGCACTAGTATTTATATTTGTATAGCACTGTGGTTCAGAGATTGTGCTCTGTCAGACAACTCCCTTGTTTGAAACCCTGCTCACTGTGCTGTGAATTCAATTATCTCTACCTCAGTTTCCATATTTCTAAAAAGGGGATAGTTAAATCTATCCTTAGAAGGTTATTGTCAGGATTATATTACTATATACTGCTTAGCACAGTGTCTGTAACACAAACTAAATTTTGACTGAGATACAAGAAAAAATGGCTCCAGTTTCCAAAGAGTTTGAAATCTTAAACTGACCTGCACTAGTATAACTAAGTGCTAAGTTAAGAGATAAAAATCTCTATGTTCAGAATGAACACAGAGAAGGAAGAAATCTGCAACTAAAGTCCTTGGAGGGGATTTAATGGAGGAGTAGAACCTGTACTATTGGCTTTAAAGAATGAGTAAAGATTAAAAACTTAGGACCATGTTAGAATAGAAGCAAACTTTTTTTTTTTTAATTTGAAGATTTCTTGGCACTCATTCATATGAAACTATTTTGATTATTTTGTTTATACCAAGTAGTTATATGAGTTTAAGCTGCTTAATTTCTTTATAAATGATAACACATAATCTAATTGGAGAAAATCCAATTAAATGATAGGTACTTAATTACAGTTCCTTCAGATCTGAAGAACATGCTAATTTACTAGGTACTAATGACTTTTCGGGCTTCCCTGGTGGCTCAGAGGTTAAAGCGTCTGCCTGCAATGCGGGAGACCCGAATGACTTTTCAGCACGGATATGCCTTTCTTCATTCATCTTTATGGAAAACTTGTATCTTTTATACACCTAAAGAAAGTGTAACTGACTGATCTGCTAGCACCAGACTTCACATCAGAATTACAGATGTTTAAAATCAATGAAGATATTGCTGCAAAGTTCTGTTTAGCGTTTAGTTGGCAGTAACATATTACGAACCTTCAAAATATACTGTAATTTCCAAAAGGAGACATGGGAACCCAAAGCTAAAAATGACCTCTTAAAACAATTTAGACTGACTTCAGCCTTCTCTGTGTTAAAATCAGGAAACTAAGTCAAATTCTCCGATGGCCCTAAGCCAGCCAGAAAGCCGCACTAATTCTTCCAGGTACCCCTGGGGTACGATATGATGCTGTTGCCTTCTTAGTCACCAAATCATTTACAATGTGGGACAATAACATATGTCTTCAAACGTGATTCCTAGGATGAAGCCCACACAAGTTGAGAAACTAGGAAAGGATATTGCCACAACCTCTATCAAAATGCTCCAGCTTTTAAAGAACACACTTTTCCCTATTTACATTCCCCAGGGAGTTTATGCAGCCTCCATAACCATCCCATCCTCCCAAGCTTTTCTGCTATTGTGAGTGCACTCACTCGTGTAACTCCTTCCCTCTACAAGTCATGCTGTGTGCTTCACACTTTCTGCTCAGCAAAATTTACCTGTCGTTTTTCCTATTCCTACACACATTATCTAATTTAATAAAATAACTACAGTAGGAAATCAGCATTTTGCTTCCCTTCAGTACTTTATTGGAAAGTCTATTGCAAAGAGTATTCAAAACATTGAAAACCAAGAACACTATGTCATTCTTGGAGAGTTCTCTTCTAAATGTCAAATTTGATATGTTATTTTACTCCTAGTGAATCATGGGAGGAACAATCAACTTTATAAAGCACCAAAAGGCAATGGGGAGAAGAACAACCTAGGCGAAATTTAGACCTGTTGAAACTTATTTTCAGCTTAGAAATCTATGGTTAATTTGCACAACATGTTCTCAGGCAGAATGACTTCCTAAATTTGAACTTGAAGTTGACAGAGAGAAGCAATCTGACACCTCTGTTGCAACCAGCCTATTTTCAACAGTCAGAAAAACAAACTCGTATAAAACTTATCTCTGAGATTTTGGTAGGGTACCATTGAAAGAATGATGTCAGTTTTCCTTTCTTGTGCTTTTAAGATCTATGAGGCCATTTCCTGGAAGATGTGTTCCTTTACTTATCATGAACATGGGCAGGCAAACAGATCTCACAAGATGCTTCAATGTCTGAAAATTTGCAGTTTCTGGTAAGAGCTGGAAATTTCTATTCTAAGTGAAGTCTTGGTAAGCAGCGCTGATAAATGTTTTCTCAATTGATTTAATTACTACTGATTTTCACATTCTGCTTTTGAGTTGAATCCTAAATATTTGACAGTTTTAGAATGTGGAATTCACAACCAGCAAATAAAGAAGCCATCTTTATAAATGTCTCCAACATTTTAAAAAACAGTAATAAGCATTTTGAATTTATAGTAAGCACTTGTTCAACAAATTGGGCTGTTGTCCCAATGGAAAGAAGCTTTCTGTTAACTGGATGTCTTGCCTGTATCACTTTTATGATGAAAAATGGTATAGTGTTTTAGGTATCTTTTGCCAAGAAAAGAACTACTGAGTAATGATAAAATGGAAGGGACTGTTTGGGAAACAATTCTTTTAAAATACAAGGTCTTACAGGTAGTATCCTTTTCATGAATTAACTGGCAAACAAGAAACACACACACATCACTGTGACTGAATAAGTGGTATAATTTTCAAGGTCCAAACAAGAAAATAAAAAAGAGATGAGTGAATATTATGTATTTGATGGCAGTGAACTAGAATGTATTACAAAAATAGTGAATGTATTTTTAATGTGCATACTTTAGCTCCTATCCCAGGAAAGCAGATATCAGCTGAGAATTAGAAGTGCAAGAGATTTATTATGGATAAGGCCTGTGAAAGATAAAGGAGAGAAAACAGAAGTCAGTCTGTGATGAAGGTCTGACCTTTGAGAGGTGGGAGGGAAGAACTGAGAATTGGATGGAAAGAACTTTGGCTTATGGAACAGCTCTGAGAAAGTCTTGGCCCTTGTAGTAGAGAGCTGCAATATGAAGACTGCCAACAGAGGAGCTCTGTTTCTGTTACTGAACCAAACAGGTCTGTTCACCTGATGTGCTGCCAATCTACTGACATTGGGTTGTGGTGAAGGAAAGCACAGAGTTTACTGGAAGGTGCCCTCAGTTCAGTCGTTCAGTCATGGCCGACTGTTTGCAACCCTATGGACCACAGCACACCAGGCCTCCCTGTCCATCACCAACTCCCAGAGCTTGCTCAAATCCATGTCCATCGAGTCGGTGATGCCATCCAGCAATCTCATCCTCTGTCGTCGCCTTCTCCTCCTGCTTTCAATCTTTCCCGGTATCAGGGTCTTTACCAATGAGTCAGTTCTTTGCATCAGGGGCCAAAATATTGGAGCTTCAGCTTCAGCATCAGTCCTTTCAATGAATATTCAGGACTGATTTCTTTTATGATTGCCTGGTTTGATCTCCTTGCAGTCCAAGGGACTCTCAAGAGTTTTCTCGAACACCACAGTTCAAAAGTATCCATTCTTCAGAACTCAGCTTTCTGTATGGTCCAACTCTCACATCCATACATGACTACTGGAAAAACCATAGCTTTGACTAGACGGACCTTTGTTGGCAAAGTAATGTCTCTGTTTTTTAATATGCTGTCCAGGTTGGTCATAGCTTTTCTTCCAAGGAGCAGGGTGCCCTATATAGAGTCAAATAAGGAGAATAGGCAGCTTAGGCTCAAAAGACAGGAACTACCCTATGGCTTTCAGGGAAGGGTTTTGGTTTTTTTTTTTTTTTTTTTTTTGGACTGTGCTGAGTCTTTGTTGCAGCTCATGAGTTCTTTGTTGCTGCATGTGGGCTTTTCTTTAGTGCAGGGAGGGGAACTAGGACTTTGTTGCTTCAGTGGCTTTTCTTGTTGTACAGCACAAGTTCCAATAGTTGCAACTCGTGGGCTTCAGAGCACAGGCTCATTAGTTGTGGCACACAGGCTTAGTAGCTCCACTGCATGTGGAATCTTCACCGGTCAGGGATCGAACCCATGTCTCCTGCACTGGTATGTGGATACTATACCAGGGAAGTCCCAGGGATACAATTTAGAAAGAACCTTCTTATTATAAATCTTTGCATTTCTGAATGCGTTTAATCAAAGAACAACTCAAAGTTCCAAAGCACGCTGTTTAAAAAAAATTAAACAAAAACAACGAATTATTCTCTATAGCCATATATTTGTGTGATAAGGAGTATTGTGATACTATGTAATCAAAACAAAGTATAAAAATTAATTGGAGGGCTTCCCTGGTGGCTCAGTGGTAAAGAATCCACCTGCCAATGCAGGAGACACAGGTTTGATCCCTGATCTAGGAGGATCCCACATACCACAGAGCAACTAGGCCCTTGTGCCACACTACTGAGCCTGTGTTCTAGAGCCTAGGAGTTGCAATTACTGACCCCAAATTCTGTAACTACTGAAGTCCATTTGCCTTAGAGCCCATCCTCTGCAACAAGAGATGCCACCACAATGAGAAGCCCACAAACGGCAACTAGAGAGTAGCCTCTGCTTGCTGCAACTGGAGAAAAACCTACTCAGCAAGAATGACCTAGCCCAATCAAAAATTTAAAAAATAAAAATAATAATTGGAGGAAAAGACAAATACAAGGCAAATGATTATACATAACTTCTGATTTCCATTTTTCACATTCGTCAAAATGGCTTTATTGTTCCTTTTGATTGACTTGATAAAAGTAAATGTAAATGAGCTTATAAAATAAATGTATGTCAAAATTAAATTTATTCTACATGAAATATTGACCTAAAATGTGTTTTGCAGTTTTAAAATTTGGAGAACACCTCTTTTACACTGCAGATTAGAGGGAGGAATTTCTTGGGGGTGAAATAGAGAATAAAAGGATTTTGAGGAGACAAAATTACTGAAAAATAAAAGAGGAGCACTCCACAAGGTGACCAGTTTTTTAAAGACTTTCCTTGTTCTTTCCAAGCCATCAGTTGCGGCTACATTCCATCTTTAATTAAGCTGGATCCTCAGGTGGGTGGGAATTGTAACAGGTGATCTCTTCTGCAATCATCAAATTAATGTTGTCAGTTCTTTGTGAAATCAAAGGATCTTTTTTTTTAAATACAGACCACTTCATGAATTGGTGTGTAATCCTTGTGCAGAGACCATGCTTATCTTTGCTGTATCATTCCAATTTTAGTACACGTGCTGCTGAAGCATGCAAAAAGGCATATCCTTTAAGCAATTGCTTCAAAAGATGAAAAAGACTATACAATGAATAGTAAGTCTCTCTTCTTCTGGTCCCTACTTACCCAGGTAATTTTCTGGAGAGAGTACAAAAAGTGAAGACAAAAACACAAACACAACTATATAACCAAAACCTAAGCTATTAGCTTTCTTGGTACATATACAGTAACTACCAAAAAAAAAAAAAAATTTCATTTAGAAAATTTTTGTTTCTTGTTTATTCTTTCAGAGAGATTCTATATATTTGAGTATACACATATACCCATAAATCTTTATCTTCCACATTAATCCTAAACAACAGTACGAAGAACATACTTACATATATATTATTTTAAAAATGTAAGAATATATCTCTAGGATAAATACTTTTGTGCTTTTTTTCTATCAAGATTTCTAATGATTTGTTGGGAGCTGTATATTCATACAAAGAAAGCAAGTCTTCAATGTATGACTCCATAGTTTTTCAAAAGTGAAAGTGAAGTGAAAGTGAAAGTTGCGTTTGACTCTCTGCGATCCCATGGGCTGTATAGCCCTTGGAATTCCCCAGGCCAGAATACTGGAGTGGGTAGCCTTTCCCTTCTTCAGGGGATCTTCCCGACCTAGGGATCAAACCCAGGTCTCCTGCATTGCAGGCAGATTCTTTACCAGCTGAGCCAAAGTTTATGTTAAAAGTGGACTGAGGGGATTTCCTGGCAATCCAGTGACTAGGAATTGGCACTTTCACTGCCCGGTCCAGGTTCGATCCCTGGTCAAGGAATTAAGAAGCCAAGCTGCTGCCGCTGCTGCTAAGTTGCTTCAGTCGTGTCCGACCCTGTGCATGGCCAAAAAAAAACAAACCTGGGTTGAAATCTTTATATATTGACTTTTCACTTTCTTATTATGAATGTGTGTAGTATAAGGGGAAAAGGGAATTGTATAGATCTTCAGTAAGAAGTCTTGGTTGAAGTTTCCTTATATAAAATGATATTTTCCTTTACAGCACAGTGAATTGTGTGTCCTATTAATATAAGGACATACAAAATTTTTATAGTGATGAGGCTTCCCTGGTGGTCCAGTTGTTAAGAATCCACCTTGCAGTGCAAAGTACACTGGTTCGATCCTTGATCTGGGAAGATTCCACTTGCCGTGGAGAAACTGAGCCTACCACAACTACTGAGCCAACGTGCTGCATCTGCTGAAGCCTGTGTGCCTAGAGCCTGTGCTCTGCAGGAAGAGAAGTCAGCGCAATGAGAAGCCTGCACGTGACGGCAAAGACAGCCCCTGCTAGCTTCAGCTAGAGAAAGCCCTTGTGCAGCAATGAAGACCCATCATAGCCAAAAATAAAATAAATAATTTGAAATAAAATAACACTTTTAATATTTCTTACCTGTGCAAATCTCTTTTCTACTTAATATTTGTCACGTTCAGTAATTTGCTCCTTCCTCAATGCCAGCCTTAACAACTTGTTATATCAAGAACTTGAAAACACCGAAACATAAAGTTTCTGTAAAGTTGGGCCTTTTGTAACAATTCCCACAGACAGATGCAAAACTGTGATCTAACCCACTATTTCAGGAGTAGAGAGAACACTTCTGTGACATATGATCAGAGTTAAACCCTACTGAACTACAGATGTTTGTGTTGGCATTACAGCAGTTGTGATCTGCAAAATCTTAAAGCAAATTTCTATTGTAGCAAATTAAATAATATGTAAGCAGTTAGGTTAGTTTTGATCCTGTGACTCAAGATTTAAAATAAATTAAAAAAAAAAACACCTGTTTTCAGTGTTTACAAATTAACTTCCTTTAGCTTTCAGAATATTTTTCATTTTGACAAGAAAAGAATGACAAAAATGTCATGTATTAAATGGTGCCATCTTCCTATGATGCCAGTTTTGGAGAACTCTTTAAAGAGCATGAACTTTTAGAAAGATATTTACTATTTGTAAAGAACATAACCCCCAAGAGGTTTTCTGGACTGTTCCGTAATTTGTTGGATCTTTATCAAATTTCCTGCCTCTGCTCATGCACTCACACTTAATTTGTCATAATTCTCCTTTAGAAAAGGCTCATTTTAAGAGAAGCGCAACAACTGTGGTATCTTTGGAACTTATAAATACCTAGTCTGGGATTTCCTTAAGCCTGTCATCTGTTTCCTCATTTCAAAACTTGAAACAGTGTTAGGCTGTGTTTTTAAAATGTTGGGTTTGTTTTGCAAATACAGGAAAAGCAACACTTCCTAATTTGCTTAGATGAGTGCCCATGTAATTTGGAATTATATCAACTCGTGTTAAGTACTGCTGTTGTAACAATAGGAATGATCAGGTTTTATGTGCCTGCATACACGTAGAAGCCTTTGTGTGTCTGTTGTATGAGTGCATATAATTAGTGCAATACAGGATTTTAGAGAATCAGTATGAAAGTCAATCCATTCTTTAAATATTGTGAGAGAGAGACTGAACTAAAGTGAACATACCCAGATCTGCTAAGCATACTTCCTCTCTTTTAGTCATTGATTAACCTATTTCCCCTAACTGGAAAAGTGACAGTATTTTTCCATTCCTTAAATCCTTGAATTAGAATTCATTAACAACAGTATTTTTTGTGGAGCATGATATTTCCTAAAATGGTGCTTTTAAATGAGTCACATATTTGTTCAGTCTTTTAGATACTTAATAGTTGCTTATATCATTTATATTTTAATTATATTAAAAATTGGATGATAGATCTAGCTCAAAATTCTATTCTATACTGGAATTTCCCTTATAATTTCTGTGATAAATAGTTAATCAGCTTTTTGTTGTTCTCTTGGTTAAGAGAATGTATAGGAAAGCATCTAGTACTTTTTCTGGTACAATTAATTTTTTGCTAAAAATATTTTTTAAGTGAAGAAATTTTACCAGTAGATAATCATTTATTCAAAGGTTATCATAAGGTTATTTTTTTCTCCTGATTGGTTACATACTCTACTGATTATCTGAATAAAATACGTTTATTTTTATAAACCCAAACAAAACAGAAAGTTAAAGTGTACTATAATCCCACTTCTTAGTCATAGTTACTATTAACAACAACCCAAGAGACAAATCTACACATAGACATCATCAGATGGTCAATAGCAAAATCAGATTGATTATCTTCTTTGCAGCCAAAGACAGAGAAGCTCTGTATAGTCAACACAAACAACAACCGGGGTGGACTCTGGCTCAGATCATGAGCTCCTTCCTGCAAAATTCACGCTTAAATTGAAGAAAGTAGGGAAAACCACTAGGCCATTCAGGTATGACCTAAATCAAATCCCTTACAATTATACAGTGGAAGTGACAAATAGATTCAAGCGATTAGATTTGATAGAGTGCCTGAAGAACTGTGGATGAAGGTTCCTAACAGTGTATAGGAACTGGTGATCAAAACCATCCCCAAGAAAAAGAAATGCCAGAAGGAAAAGTGGTTGTCTGAGGAGGCCTTACAAATAGCCAAGAAAAGAGGAGAAATGAAAGGCAAGGGAGAAAGGGAAAGATATACCCGTCTGAATTCAGAGTTCGAAAAAATAGCAAGGAGAGATAAGAAGGGGTTCTTAAATGAACAATGCAAAGCAAGAAAGGAAAACAATAGAATGGGAAAGACTAAAGATGTCTTCAAGAAAATTGGAGATATCAAGGGAATATTCCATGCAAAGATGTGCGCAATAAAGGACAGAAACAGTAAGAACCTAACTGAAGCAGAAGAGATTAAGAAGAGGTGGCAAGGATACACAGAAGAACTATATAAAAAAAGGTCTTAATGACCCGGATAACCACAATAGTGTGGTCACTTATCTAGAGCCAGACATCCTGGAATGTGAAGTCAAGTGGGCCTTAGGAAGCATTACTACTAGCAAAACTAGTGAAGGTGATAGAATTCCAGCTGAGCTATTTCAAATCCTAAAAGTTGATGCTGTGAAAGTGCTGCACTCAATATGCCAGCAAATTTGGAAAACCCAGTAGTAGCCACAGGACTGGAAAAGGTCAGTTTTCATTCTAATCCTAAAGAAGGGCAATGTCAAAGAATGTTCAAAACTACCATACAAACACACTTATTTCACAAGCTAGCAAGATTATACTCAAAATCCTTCAAGCTAGGCTTCAGCAATACATGAACTAACTTCCAGATGTACAAGCTGGATTCAGGAAAGGCAGAGGAACCAGAGATCAAATTGTCAATGTTCATTGGATCATGGAGAAAGCAAGGGAATTCCAGGAAAACATCTACTTCTGCTTCATTGACTATGGTAAAGTTTTTGACTGTGTGGATCACAACAAACTGTGGAAAATTCTTAAAGATATGGGAGTACCAGAGCACCTTCCCTGTCTCCAGAGAAACCTGTATGTGGGTCAAGAAGTAAAAGTTAGAACCAAACATAGAATACCAGACTGGTTCAAAATTGGGAAACGAGTATGACAAGGCCAAAACAAGAAACACCTGGAGTAACAGGCAAAGTTGGCTTTGGAGTACAGAATGAAGCAGGGCAAAGGCTAATAGAGTTTTGCCAAGAGAACGCACTGGTCATAGCAAACACCCTCTTCCAACAACACAAGAGAAGACTCTACACAATGACATCACCAGATGGTCAATATCAAGATCAGATTGATTATATTCTTTTCAGCCAAAGATGGAGAAGCTCTATACAGTCAGCAAAGCAAAACCGGGAGCTGACTTTGGCTCAGATCATGAACTCCTTATTGCCAAATTCAGACTTAAGTTGAAGAAAGAGGGAAAACCACTAGCTTTCATGGTGGCTCAGATGGTAAAGAATCTGCCTACAATGCGGGAGACCCAGCTTCAGTCCCTGGGTCAGGAAGATTCCCTGGAGAAGGAAATGGCAACCCACTCCAGTACTCTTGCCTAAAAAATTCCATGGACAGAGGAGCCTGGTGGGCTACAGTCCATGGGGTCACAAAGAGTCAGACACGACTGAGTGACTTCACACTCACACTCACACTAGGGAAAACCACTAGACCATTCGGGTATGACCTAAATCAAATCCCTTACGATTATACAGTGGAAGTGAGAAATATATTCAAGGGATTAGATCTGATAGAGTGCCTGAAGAACTATGGACAGAGGTTCATGACATTGTATAGGAGGCAGGGATCAGAATCATCCCCAAGAAAAAGAAATGCAAAAAAGCAAAATGGCTGTTTGGGCAGGCCTTACAAATAGCTGTGAAAAGAAGAGAGGAGAAAAGCAAAGGAGAAAAGGAAAGATATAGCCATTGGAATGCAGAGTTCCAAAGAATAGCAAGGAGAGATAAGAAAGCCTTCCTTAGTGATCAGTGCAAAGAAATAGAGGAAAACAATAGAATTGGAAAGACTAGAGATCTCTTCAAGAAAATTAGAGATACCAAGGGAACATTTCATGCAAGGATGAGTACAATAAAGGACAGAAATGGTATGCACCTAACAGAAGCAGAAGATATTAAGAAGAGGTGGTAAGAATACACAGAAGAACTGTACAAAAAAGATCTTTACAACCCAGATAATCATGATGGTATGATCATTCACCTAGAGTCAGACATCCTGCAATTCAAAGTCAAGTGGGCCTTAGGAAGCATCACTACGAACAAAGCTAGTGGAGGTGATGGAATTCCAGTTGAGCTATTTCAAATCCTGAAAGATGATGCTGTGAAAGTTTTGCACTCAATATGCCAGCAAATTTGGAAAATGTAGCAGTGGCCACAGGACTGGAAAAGCTAAGTTTTCATTCCAATCCCAAAGAAAGGCAATGCCAAAGAATGTTCAAACTATCACATAATTGCACTCATCTCACATGCTATCAATGTAATGCTCAAAATTCTCCAAGCCAGGCTTCAACAGTACATGAACGATGAACTTCCAGATGTTCAAGCTGGATTTAGAAAAGGCAGAGGGACCAGAGATCAAATTGCCAACATCCGCTGGATCATCGAAAAAGTGAAAAACATCTACTTCTGCTTTATTGACTATGCCAAAGCCTTTGACTGTGTGGATCACAACAAACTGTGGAAAATTCTGAAAGAGATGGGAATACCAGACCAACTCACCTGCCTCTTGAGAAATCTGTATGAAGGTTAGGAAGCAACAGTTAGCACTGGACATGGAACAACAGATTGGTTCCAAATTGGGAAAGGAGTACGTCAAGGCTGTATATTGTCACCCTGCTTATTTAACTTATACGCAGAGGACATCATGAGAAATGCTGGGCTGGATGAAGCACAAGCTGGAATGAAGATTGCTGGGAGAAATATCACTAACCTCAGATATGCAGATGACACCAAACTATGGCAGAAAGCAAAGAAGAACTAAAAAGCCTCTTTATGAAAGTGAAAGAGGAGAGTGGAAAAGTTGGGTTAAAACTCAACATTCAGAAAACTAAGATCATGGCCTCTGGTTCCATCACTTCATGGCAAATAGATGGGGAAACAGTGGAAACAGTGACAGTCTTTGTTTTTTGGGCTCCAAAGTCACTGCAGATGGTGACTGCAGCCATGAAATTAAAAGACACTTGCTCCCTGAAAGAAAAGTTATTACCAACCTAGACAGCATATGAAAAAGCAGAGACATTACTTTGCCAGCAAAGGTCCGTCTAGTCAAAGCTATGGTTTTTCCAGTAGTCATGTGTGGGTGTGAGAATTGGACTATAAAGAAAGCTGAGGGCTGAAGAATTGATACTTTTGAACTGTGATGTTGGAGAAGACTCTTGAGAGTCCCTTGGAATGCAAAGAGATCAAATTAGTCAATCCTAAAGGAAATCAGTTCTGAATATTCATTGGAAGGACTGATGCTGAAGCTGAAACTCCAATACTTTAGCCACCTGATGCGAAGAACTGACTCATTTGAAAAGACTCTGATGCTGAGGAAGATTGAAGGCAGGAGGAGAAGGGGACGACAGAGGATGAGATGGTTGGATGGCATCACTGACACAATGGACATGAGTTTTAGTAAGTTCTGGGAGTTGGTGATGGACAGGGAGGCCTGGTGTGCTGCAGTCCATGGGGTCGCAAACAGTTGGACACGACTGAGCAACTGAACTGAACTCATGACAAGGCTGTATATTGTCACCCTGTTAATCTAATTTCTATGCAGAGTACATCATGCGAAATGCTGGGCTGGATGAGTCACATTCAGGAATCAAGATTGCCACGAGAAGTATCAACAACCTCAGGTATGCAGATGATACCACTCTTGTGGCCGAAAGTGAAGAGGAACCAAAAAGCCTCTTGATGAGGGTCAAAGAGGAGAACGAAAAAGCTGGCTTAAAACTCAACATTTAAAAAACTAAGATCATGGCTTGGGTCCTATCACATCATGGCAAATATGAGGAGAAAAAGTAGAAGCAGTGACAGATTTATTTTCCTTGGCTGCAATATGGTGACTGCAGCCATAAAATTAAAAACGCTTACTCCTTGGAGGGAAAGCTATGACAAACCTACACAGCATATTAAAAAAACAGAAACATCACTTGCTAACAAAGGTCGGTATAGTCAAACTATGGTTTTTCCTGTAGATATGTACAGATATGAAAGTTGGACTTTATAGTCCAAAGGCTGAGGGCCAAAGAATTGATGTTTTTGAATTGTGATGCTGGAGAAGGCTCTTGAGAGTCCCTTGGACATTAAAGAGATCAAACCAGTCAATCCTAAAGGAAATCAACTCTGAATATTCATTGGAAAGACTGATACTGAAGCTGAAGCTCCAATACCTTAGCCACCTTATGTGAAGAGTCAACTTCTTGTAAAAGACCCTGATGCTGGGAAAGATTGAAGGCAAAAGGAGAAGGGGATGGCAGAGGTTAGAAGGCATCACTGACTCAATAGACATGAAGCTAGCAAAATCCAGGAAATAGAGGAGGACAGAGGAGCCTGTTGTGCTGCAGTCTGTGGGATCAAAAAGAGTTGGAAAGGACTTAACAACTGAACAACAATAAAACATATATATTTGAGTACATATAAATGTTAATGTGTTATTTTTTACTTTACAGAAATAAACCAAATGTAACAACATTTTAAAGCAATGTATCTTAGACATCTTTCTCTGTAAATAAAAGTAGATCTATCTTATTATTATTATTTTTATAATGCTGCAGTTTCCATTGTATGGCTGTAGCAGAGTTATTTATCCAAACTTTCTAAGACACATTTTTCTTTTCCACATTTTAGAATTTCTGAAAATATAAAAATTTATATTTTACAAATCCATGACGCTACTCACTGCACATGGGCAGCAATTGTGTCCTGGTTGTTTCTGCCTAGTTGTTTTTGTGAGTTTAGTTATAATTGTTCAAACTGTTGTCACCCTAATGCAGTTACATGCATTGCTGGTGCTGTAGATACTGAGTTTAATTGCTGCTTAAAATGGGAAAAGATGGCACTAATATTTTTCATTAAAAATTTATTGTTTATACAGAAAGACACAGAGCAACAGGGCACAAATTTGATATTTAGTGAATATTTGTCATTCAGGAAATAATTGTAATTTCATTTTCTTTTTTTCAAAGGAATGATTTCAAATCCTGTATGAGATGGAAAAAAGTACTGATAATAATGAAGATATGTTTCACTTTATTATGAAGATGTATGCAAGAGGATTGCCTAGCAGCAGCCAAGCAATGCAAGTGAGAGCTGAAAAACATGCCAAACTACTCAAAATTGATAAAATATACTTCAAAGCAATGGGGAAATGGCATGCCCAATTCATACTTCTCACAGGACCATTCTTAAGGCATTGTGTCATAATTTAATTTACAGCAATTTTTCTTTCTTGCTACCCTATAAAATAATAATGATTGTTTTTTACTATCAACAATGGCTAAGGTTAGATAAACTACAGTATTTCAATGAATAGTTGGTATTGTGCTGAAGACTTTATATATATTTCCTACATACTTTTCTAATTGAATTTTAAAAAATACTTTGTTTTTTAGAACAGCTTCAGATTTAACAGAAAATCAAAAACATATTACAAAAAGTTCTCATATATTTCACATCCAGTTTCCCTTATTATTAATATTTTAGTATAGTACATTTGCTAGAATTAATGACTAAGTATTAATATATTATTATTAACTAGGGTTCATGGCCTGTTCAGATTCCTTTAGCTTTTACCTAATGTTTTTTCTGTTCCAAGATTCCACCCAGAATATCACAGTACATTAAAATGTACTGTGGTACATTTTACTATTTTATTTTAAAATATTCTATTCTTTTTTTAAAAAAAATAATTAATTTATTTAGCTGCTCTGGGTCTTAGTTGGTGGCATACAAGATCTTTAGTTGCCGCATGTGGGATCCAGTTCCCAGACCAGGGATGGAAAACCGTGCTCCTCGACACCCTCCCCAGTACCCACGCCCCCAGCCCCAAGAAAACGGACTGTAACTCCCCACTCCTTACAGGAAGGCTGCACATAATGACTTCCTTTAAAGTCAATATTGAAAGGTGGGAGGGTAGGGAAGAGTGGGGCGTTACGGTCCATCTTCTTGACAATGGGATGGATATCTACATACATGTTTTGAAATTCTTCTGCATGGGAGATTTGTCTCTTTTCTCCTATTTGTCTACTTATCCAGTCATTTGCTTATATCATCATAGACTCACTTATCTGATACTCTGAGTTATGGTTCAACACTATTTCATTTGTTTTGTTGCTTAAAATGTTCCAGATGTATTCACTGAGAGCTCCTTTAGTTGCTTCCTGTGGCCTTTGACATACCCCTCATCACTGTAGGCTTTTCTTAAATTTTTTAAAGCACTTCCTTACTTATTGGCATTTAACTGAATTCTTATAATTCTATGAGGTAGGTATTACCACCTCTTTAGTTATAGAGGACAAAATTGAGGCTTAAAGAGATTAAGTAGTTTTCCCAAGGTCACATAGGAAGCAAATGACATGATTTGAATTTTGCTCTGTTTGAAAGTTTTAATGACTTTTAATACATTATGCTGATACTTTAAATGGTAATAAATTACATATCCTTTTAAGAAAAAGAATTCTGCCATCATAATTCAATAGATGTATGCATTACTATCTTTATTTTGGACTAAGAGGGGAGAAATATATCTACTTAAAGTCAAATACCTCTGGAGAAGGAAATGGCAACCCACTCCAGTATTCTTGCCTGGAAAGTCCCATGGACAGAGAGCCTGGTGGGTTACAGTTCATAGGGTTGCAAAGAATCAGATACGGCTAAGCGACTGAGCACAAAGTCAAGTACATAACTTTTGGAATCCCATAAGCCTATGAGTGTCTACTCAGACTGTCAGAGTTCCAATTATCTATGGCTCAGAGCTTGCCCACCCTCCGGTGGGAGTTGATTTGTTCTACATGGAGGTTATCCAGGTGGCGCTAGTGGTAAAGAACCCGCCTGCCAATGCAAGTTAGACATAAGAGGTGTGGGTTTGATCCCCTGGTCAGGAAAATCCCCTGGAGGAGGGCATGGCAACCCACTCCAGTATTCTTGCCTGGAGAATCCCATGGACAGAGGATGCTGGTGGGGTACAGTCCACAGAGTCACACAGAGTTGGACACAACTGAAGCAACTTAGCACACAAGTACACAGAGGTTATAGCTTTTGTAGTAGAGTATGTTAGGCTGTAATGTTGTTGTGTGTTCTTAAAGGAATTTATTCTTTTCATTCATTTGACAAGGTTTTATGAGAGTTTACTGTTCTGGTGGAGGTTATACTCCAATGTTGTTTTTGCTGTTTAGTCATTAAGTGGTGTCCGACTCTTGTGATCCCATGGACTGTAGGCTGCCTGGCTCCTCTGTCTGTGGGATTTCCCAGGCAAGAATACTGGAGTGGATTGCCATTTCCTTCTCCAGCAAATCTTCCTGATCCAGGGATTGAACCTGTGTCTCCAGCTTGGCAGGCAAATTCTTTACCACTGAGCCACGTGGCAAGCCCTATACTCCAATAGGAGGGGACAAAATCAACAATTATGTAAGCAAATGAACTTGATATTTTTAGAGGGTAATAGCTGCTAGCTGAAAGCCAGTCTAACCAGAACTGCAGTGACTGAGGGGTATATGGGAGGGGATGAGGTCAGAGAGGTAGGTCTGTAGCCCTTGGATAAAAGCATGTGTGTTATTCTCATTTTAATAGTTGGCTTATGAAGCGTTTAGGCAAGGAAGCTCCATGGTCTGCCTGACTACCCACAGATCTTCCTCATGCCACTCTGTCCCTGGTCCCTTCTCTCTGGTCACATTGGCCTGGCTCTTCCTGAAATATGCCAACTCTTTCCTGCCTTTGGGTCTTTAGAAGAAAGAAACAAAAGCTACTATTCCTCTACATTATGATGTGACTCCCTCCTTTACATTATTTAGGTTTCTGTTTAAAACCATCTCTTCGGATATTCTATCTAAGAGAGCTTCATTCCCAACCCTACCAACATGTCTCCTCTCCAATCCTCAAGCTGCTTACATCTTTCTTCTTATTTTTCTTCAGAGCATTTATTGCTACCTGACTTTATTTATTTCTTGCTCACATTCTGTCAGCCCCACTAGAAAGTAAGTACCACATGAGGACACAGAGTTTGTTCTGTACATCATTACTTCATACCCAGTGCCTAGAAAACTGTCTAGAACATAATAGGTAATTTTACTATTTAGTTATCTATTGCTGGGGAACATATTACCCTAAATTTCAGTGGCTTAAAAGAGCAAGCATTTATTATCTCACAGTTTCTGTGGATCAGGAATTCAGGAAGGGCTAAACTTCCTGAAGGGTGGTTGTGCTCAGGGTCTTGTAGGGGCTAAAGTTATCTGAAGGTTGGACTGAGGCCGGAAAGACTGGCTTCCAAAGTCTTTCACGTGGTTTTTGACCATAGGCTTCAGTTCCTTGGTTTCTTTAAAATTGCTCTCAACATAGCAGGGAAAGCCCCTACATCCTTTTGTGACCTAGTGTCTGAAGTTGCACACCATTATTTCTGCTTAATTCTATTTTTTAAAAAAGTTCAGCTCAGTTCAGTCACTCAGTCGCATCCGATTCTTTGTGACCCCATGGACTGCAGCACGCCAGGCTTCCCTGTCCATCACCAATTCCCAGAGCTTGCTCAAACTCATGTCCATTGGGTCAATGATGCCATCCAACCATCTCATCCTCTGTCGTCCCCTTCTCCTCCTGCCTTCAATCTTTCCCAGCATCAGGGCCTTTTCAAGTGAGTCATTTCTTTGCATCAAGTGGCCAAAGTATTAGAGTTTCAGCTTTAGCATCAGTCCTTCCAATGAATATTCAGGGCTGATTTCCTTTAGGATTGACTGGTTAGATCTTGCAGTCCAAGGGACTCTCAAGTGTCTTCTCCAAAACCACAGTTCAAAAGCATCAGTTCTTTGGTGCTCAGCTTTCTTTATGGACTTGTTTAAAAAAACAAGTCACCAGGTCCAACCTACATTGAAAAGGAGGGGAACTAGAATTCACTTCTAAAAGAGAGGAGTATCAAATAACTTTGGACATATTTTTTAAAGTAATGCATGGATCAATTAATATTCATTGAATGTAGGGATATATAATTTGGGTTACGTTTTTATTCCATTTCTTTTACAATTTTTTATTTTTTTATTTATTTTTGGCTGTGCTGGGTCTTCATTGCTGTGTGGGCTTTTCTTTAGTTGTGGCTAACTGGGGCTGTACTCTAGTTGTGGTGTGTAGGCTTCTCATTCTGGTGGCTTCTCTTGCTGCAGAGTACAGGCTCTAGGGCTCATAGGCTTCAGTAGTTGTGGCACAGGGGCTCAGGAGTTGTGGCTCCCAGGCTCTAGAAAAGTGAAAGTTAAAGTGTCAGTCCTGTCCAACTCGTTGCAACCCCATGGACTAGCCCACCAGGCTTCTCTGTCCATGGGATTCTCCAGGCAAGAATACTGGAGTGGGTTGCCATTTCCTTGTACAGGGGATCTTCCTGACCCAGGGATCAAAGCTGGGTCTGCCACATTGCAGGCAGGTTCTTTACAGTCTGAGCCACAGGGAAGCCAGGCTCTAGAGCACAGGCTCAATAGCTGTGGCACAGGGGCTTGGTGTTCCATGGTATGTGGGGTCTCCCGGACCAGGGATTGAAACCACGTCTCTTGTGTCTCCTTCACCGGCAGGCATTCTTTACCACTGAGCCACCAGGGAAGCCCCTGGTGTTTTAAGCCACGGGGATTATATTTTTAAACAATCATGCTGGCTGCTGTGTGGAGCATGGACATTAGGGCGGCGAGCTCAGAAGCAGCATTGAGACTGTGACAATGATGGCAGCTAACATTTATGAATTCTTTTTATGTGCCAGGAACTTTTCTAAGTACTTTACAGCTATTAATGCATTTACTTCTCAGAACACTCTTAGGAGCTGTGTATCATTCTGTTGTCTCCATTTTATAGATGAGGAAACTGAGGCACACAGATATAAGAAACATAATATAAGTGAAAGATGATCTGATGCGTTCAGTTCAGTTCAGTCGCTCAGTTGTGTCTGACTCTTTGTGACCCCATAGACTGCAGCACGCCAGGCCTCCCTGTCCATCACCAACTCCCAGAACTTGCTCAAACTCATGTCCATCGAGTCGGTGATGCCATCCAACCATCTCATCCTCTGTTGTCCCCTTCTCCTCCCGCCTTCAATCTTTCTCAGCATTAGGGTCTTTTCAAATGAGTCAGTTCTTCACATCAGGTGGCTAAAGTATTGGAGTTTCAGCTTCAGCATCAGTCCTTCCAATGAATATTCAGGACTGATTTCCTTTAAGATGGGCTGGTTGGATCTCCTTGCTGTCAAAGTGACTCTCAAGAGTCATCTCCAACAACACAGTTCAAAAGTATCAATTCTTCAGCACTCAGCTTTCTTTATAGTCCAATTCTCACACCCACACGTGACTACTGAAAAACCATAGCTTTGACTAGACGGACCTTTGTAGGCAAAGTAATGTCTCTGCTTTTTCATATACTGTCTAGGTTGGTCATAACTTTTCTTCCAAGGAGCAAGTGTCTTTTAATTTCATGGCTGCAGTCACCATCTGCAGTGATTTTGGAGCCCAAAAAAACAAAGTCTGTCACTGTTTCCACTGTTTCCCCATCTATTTGCCATGAAGTGATGGGACCAGATGCCATGATCTTAGTTTTCTGAATGTTGAGTTTTAAGCCTACTTTTCCACTCTCCTCTTTCACTTTCATCAAGAGGCTCTTTACTTCTTCTTCGCTTTCTATAGCAAAGCTGGTGCTATAGTTACACCAGCTCTGACTGTGAAGACTTTAAATGCCTCTGTGTTCTCTAATTTGTGATTTCAACTCTTAAAAACTCTGAGCTCAATGTATCATAGGAATCCCTAAATTGCTTGAAGATAATACCACAGACATACAAAATAATACACTCAAAAATATGTACCATAGATTCTCAGTTTCTTCCAATGATATTAGAGTAGTCCATCTTTTCAATAACAGAAGTACATTGTTATGATGTGGAATTTATTTAAAATTTTTCTTTCATATATTTTTAGGGCAAGAAATAATAAATTTATAAATATAGGGGAGTCATGAGTGTATTTATCCTTTTGCAGTTTGTATAAAATTTTTTTGTTTTTTTAGTTTTTCAGATATTTAAATAAGTATATCTTAAGACTCAGAGCTTAGTATATAATTATCAAGCAACTGATTTTTTTTTTTACTGAATATAGATTTGTGTGTGATACATGATTTCCTAACATATCAATTATATAAGAACTATATTAATATAGCATTATTTTAGTTCATTTATATTTTAAATAAAATAAACTATATATAAACAAAGTAGATTTTCCTTTACATGGTTTTGAAATATTCTGCTTCCCTGCTGGCTCAGCTGGTATAGAATCTGCCTGCAATACAGGAGACCTCGGTTCCATTCCTTGGTTGGGAAGATCCACTGGAGAAGGGATCGGCTACCCACTCCAGTGTTCTTGAGCTTCCTTGATGGCTCAGCTGGTAAAGAATCCTCCTGCAATGCAGGAGACCTGAGTTTGATCCCTGAGTTGGGAAGATCCCCTGGAGAAGGGGAAAGGCTACCCACTCCAGTATTCTGGCCTGGAGAATTCCATGGACTGTATAGTCCATGGTGTTGCAAAGAGTTGGACACAACTGAGTGACTTTCACTCATTCCTTATCATGCAAAGAATAAATGAAGTTCTATAGTCTGTAGATCATGTATGAACATTACATAGTAATTCTCAGTATACTGATTAAAAATGAACATTTGTTTAGATTTTGTTGCATATTTCATTTAATTTTACTGCAACATGAACTGATTGAACTCTACATGAGAAAATATATCATTTTAATTTTTTGCTTCACATTTGATTGCTTCTTTCAAAATCTCATAAGCCTTTTAATAATTTTCCCTCTTTTTTTTCATTTTTTTCTTTCTGCAAATGTTTTTTTCCTCTCATAAAAAAGAAAAAAAAATGTTACTGCATTAATCCCATCAGCAATTTTATGACTAATGTTTCCTTCGTTATTTCAAGGATGTGGGCCTAGGCCACATAAAAAAACTATAAAGCCGGAAAATACTTGAACAGAGTTTCCTGTTTAGAGAAAAAAGCAAGCTGCACCACAGCATTAATCTCACACATATTTAATAACATACACTATCATCATGCTACATAGTAATTTAGACATTTGGGTAATGAGCAAGAGGCATAAATAACTATATAATTACTGAAGGCAAAGCAGACATTTTGGGGATCATTTGGGAATAAGGGAAGTGTGAACTTAATTTGAACAGAAATTTCAGTTGATATTTGATTATTAACTGACAGGAATCCATATAGGATTCTAAACTTTATGGTTGGGGCTTATCCCTAGGATAGACTTCAGAATTTTGCATTTAGGGCAAGGCAGTTCTCCTGTCTCAGGGAAAACTGCCTTTTTCAAAGTGGAACAAAACTTAAAAAGGATGGTTCAGACATAACACCGGGTAATAAAAGGAGGAAGAGAGGTTTAAGCTTGAGAAAACTGGTTGGTCCTTGAAGTAGCAAAGAAGGGGAGGGAGGCAGAGAAAGGGGATCTAGAGAAAGGTAAACATTGCCTTTTGTAGCTAAATCCTTCCCCATTTCTCCCTGACTTCTGCGGCTGATCTCAAAAGGCAAATAGACCCAGAAATGTAACCCTGAATATCTTCTCCAAGTAGCCTGAAATTTTACTAATTAGACATTCTTAAACATTTAGATTCACCTTTTCAAAATTTTTTCTCCTAGTTTTATTGCTATATAATTGACACATAGCACTGTGTACATTTAACAGCACTATGTATGTTTATGGTGTGGAGCATAATGATTTGACTTACATACATCATAAAGTGGTTATCACAGAAAATCTGGTGAATATCTACCATCTCATACAGATACAAAATAAAAAGAAAAAAACTTTTTCCTTGTGATGAGAACTCTTAGGATTTACTCTCTCAACAGCTTTCATATATAATATAGAGCAGTGTTATTATATTTATCATGTTGTACATCACTTCCCTAGTATGTATTTATCTTATAACTGGAAGTTTGCACATTTTGATCACCTTCATCTAAGGTGGTCACCTAATCTTCACATTGAGCCCACCATATATTGAGTTTGCACAATCTACCTCATTTAATCCTAAACTTGCCTGCAAGATGAATATTATATCAAATTTAAAGATGACGATAAAGACCTGGAAAGGTATGAAACGCCCCCCGAGTCACACAGGCAACTTAGTCTCCTGATTACTTCTTGTCTAGTCTCCTTTTACCGCTTCCTACGAGGGACAGAGGACAAGAAGGGGAGGCTGTATCAGCAGGGCTGCTGGGGTGGGAAGGGTGGAGGGCATGAGACATACTGCAAACATCTCAGGTTTGTATGTTTATTAAGAAGTCTTTCAGACATATGGCAGAAAAGTGTGCTGCCTTAACAAAATCCTTATGATAGGACAATTTTCTGACAGACGGAAGCAAAACATCATGAGAAGTGCCTTTTTTAATTCCAGCAAAAGGCTTTGTTTAGGCTATTGGCTGCTTTAACTACTTTGAAACATAACATTTTAAAGGATGCTTTAAATAGAATGCTTTCCTTTCCTTAAGATTAAACTTGAATTTACTTGGGGGAACGGATATTTTCATCAAAGCAAGGAGTGACCCTGAAACCCCTGGGCAAATAACCAGAGAAAACCATAATTCAAAAAGATACATGCACTCCAATGTTCATTGCTGCACTGTTTACAATATGCAGGACATGGAAGCAACCTAAATGTCCATCAACAGGGGAATGGATAATGATGTGGCACATACATGCAATGGAATATTACTCAGCTATTAAAAAGAATGAAAAATGCCATTTGCAGCAATATGGAGGGACCGAGACGTTATCATGCTGAGCGAAAGTAAGTCAGACAAAGACAAATATCTATGGTATTGCTTATATTCAAAGTTTTTTTAAAAAGAAGTACAAACGAACTTATTTACAAAACAGAAATAGAGTCATGGATGTAGAAAACAAATTTATGGTTACCAGGGGATAAGGAAGGGTATGGATAAATTGGGAGATTGGGAGTGATATATACACACTGCTGCTGCTGCTGCTGCTGCTGCTAAGTCGCTTCAGTCGTGTTCACCTCTGTGCGATCCCATAGATGGCAGCCTACCAGGTTCCTCCATCCCTGGGATTCTCCAGGCAAGAATACTGGAGTGGGTTGCCATTTTCTTCTTCAATGCATGAAATTGAAAACTGAAAGTGAAGTCGCTCAGTCGTGTCCGACTCTCAGCGACACCATGCACTGCAGCCCACCAGGCTCCTCCGTCCATGGGATTTTCCAGGCCAGAGTACTGGAGTGGGGTGCCATCACCTTCTCCAGAAAAACAGCTGCTGATAAGTCACTTCAGTCGTGTCCGACTCTGTGCGACTCCATAGACCGCAGCCCACCAGGCTCTCCCGTCCCTGGGATTCTCCAGGCAAGAACATATACACACTACTATATATAACACAGATAATTAACAAGAACCTGTTGTATAGCATAAGGAACCCTACTCAATACTCTGCAATGACACAAATGGGAAAGGAATCTAAGAGTGGATATATGTATATAACTGATTCACTTTGCTGTATACCTGAAACTAATACAACATTGTAAATCAACTATACTCATATAAAATTTTTAAAAATTAACAAAGAAAAAGAAAGAAAGAAGAAGTAATTTTGATGGTAGAGATCTCTGGATGCTTGGCAGCCAGAGCATAATCTGCAGTTTGTAGGGAGTATCTTTGAAGAGAGGAATGGGAAGTGCAGGTGTGTAGGCGAATGTAATATAAGGAGCATCACAAATAAGTAGGAGAAAAGCACCAAGGAAAAAAGGAGAGTACCAATTCATACACAACCTTACCTAGAATCACTGCTGAAGTGTTAAAGGCACAGCTGTCCTTAAGTTGTCCCCCTTCATTTTCCATGCCAGTGCCCTGGGAGAGCACTTCCCTATTTCTTGTCCCCTAGAAGAGCCAGACTGACACATACGTAGAGTAGGCTGTGATGTGGTTTGAGGACAGACCCTGACTAAGAGACTGTCTCCTTAAATGCCTGAAATCTCCCTAACTCAGAGGAATATGGATTAGCACACAGAGTTTTTATTGCAATTGTTACCTGGCTATGCATGATCGGCATTCCCACGGATTCTCCTGGATGTTTGTGGCATACTTCCTCACACATTCCACTATGGCAACGGTGAGCTCAAAAAGGAAGGGTGGGTAATTTCTATTTTGGAGCCAGGTAGTCAATATTGAGTGTGGAGGAACTGAGCTGTTTCACTAGTTCAGGTATTAAAAGAGGAAAGAAGGAATTTAAGGATAAATCAAGGGGTTCCTGTTCTGGGAATAAAATCATTCTGATGGATCAGTTGGGATGACTGAGGCAGGAGGACTGGATGTGGATGGTCTTGGGTAAGGAATGAAACCTACCTGAGCCTCTCTTCTCACCTATCTGAATCTCATCTCTGTTCTCTCATCTGTGAAAGGAGAATGTGGGACATGATGAGCTTGGGTGACTCTTCTCTATGTATCATTTTAGAGAATTATAAAACTCTACTTTTTTTAAGAGTTTAATGTTTGTCATAGCCATGGTTTGATGCTGAGACTTGTCAGGAACACAGTTCTCAATGTGAACTTTTCCCAAAGTAAATTACAATTTCCTTTATTCCTACATGCTTTATAAAAACATTTTCAAGAATGCATTTAGTGAAAAATCTGTGATTGGGGTAGATGTTTAAGGACAGACAGCTTAATTACAAATCCAGCTCCATTATTTACTGTGTTAACTTTGGACAAGCTTTTTCATCTCTCTGTGATTCCATTTCCTCATCTATAAAATGAAGACAGTAACAGTTATCCTTGAGTAATTAAATAAAAGCATTCAGAACAGTGTCTGGCAAGTGGTAGGATTTGAAAAATATTTGTGGGGAGCATATATGTCACTTAAGAATGGTATGTTCAATCAAAGCTTTTTGGAGGCATGAACATTTAACTTTGAAGGAAGGATGGGATTTTAATGATGAGAGGGCAAGCCTGATAAGCATGGAGAAATAAAAGGTTATCACTGGGGAAAGAGAAAAGCACACTTTGGTGGGATCACAGGGCATATAGGAAAAATGGACGGAAAGGTTTTATGGAATCCAAATGCAATGTCCTTCAACAGCCAAATTAAGAAATATGGGCAGTTTTAGTGGGTGACACAGTCAAAATGCTTGTTGAGTAGGGAAATGTCAAAATCAAAACAAGATCAATGGTTTATTTGCCTTCTTTGCATTTCCTCAGTTTAAACATCTCTTTTCTAATATAAAAACTACGCTACTCTGTTAAATTGCATCACCAGTACATTTAACTTCCGAGAATTAAACTCCAGAAGCTCTGGAGAGAATGGAAAATGTAAACAGTGTGGGTGCTGGCAGCCCTTTTCTCTCTAGGAGCTGATGCAATGGATTCAATCAAACCTGAAGTAGAATTCAACTAGAGATTGTCATACTAAGTGAAGCCAGAAAGAGAAAGACAAACTCCATACCATATCACTTACATGTGGAATCTAAAATATGACACAAATGACCCTGTCTATGAAAACAGAAACAGGGTCTTTCCCTGGAGGCTCAGATGGTAAAGAATCCACCTGCAATGCAGGAGACCTGGGTTCGATACCTGGGTCAGGAAGATCCCCAGAAGGGAATGGCAACCCACTCCAGTATTCTTGCCCAGGGAAATCCCATGGACGGAGGAGCCTGGCAGGTTATGGTTCATGGGGTAACAAAGAGTTGGACACAACTGAGCAACTGAACAGGCATGCTTGCAAGGTATAATACACATTTCTCTGTGTATATAATCCTGTACAATAATAAGTACATATTAATGATGTGCTACTTGTAAGTAGTCATAAAGTAAATGTTTCATGTGGTTCACCTCTTAGAGCACTTAAGAATATTAATGACGATTATAAACTGTAGGCTTTTCCAGTTTCATCATCTTAAGATGGAGTCCAGCAATCACTCTGTTTGTTACAGTTCTTCTGTTAAATCTTGAATTTCTTCCTCCAGGATGATGGACACACCCATTCACCTGACACCCAAATGGCATCTACGTGAGTGAAGAATCCTTAAAATCCATGGCACGTTATTTTCAGTTTTTGCCATTATACATTAGGGGCAATTTTTGTATTTTTCAAGGATGAATTTTATGAGATTTTTGTGCTGACTGTAGTACCAAGATCCCGATTTAAGATGAGATTTGTGAAGTTCCAGATTAAAATGAGATTATTTTAATCTATAGTTAGAACCATTTTTTTTTTTTTAAAGAAAGGAAACAGATCTCTAGGCTACAAAGAGTTATTTGGAGTGGGCCCTTCAGTCATGCAAATGTAGGTAGTCTTGAGACACTCCTGAACATTTTTTTCATCCTACCCACCCCTCCCTGAGGCCCAGGTGCACAAAGCTATCTAGAGGGAAAGTAGATTATTTGCATAAAGTGGCTGGGAGCTCCCAGGAGGAAGGAGACAGGATTTTTGCTGCTGAACCTCTCTGCTTAGAGTCCACTTTCTGGTGGACTAAGTGCTCCTCCCCCCACATCCCATCAAGGCAGGACTGGAAACCTAGGGTCTGGAGGAAGTCAACAATAACAGCAACAAATCTCCAATTTCTTTGAGGAAGGGAATGTGGGTTGATGACTCGGGCTCTGACAAAATCCCAAGATTTTTCTTTTGGAGAAGGGTCAGCCTCATTCCCTAAACCTGTTGGATTTCTCCATTTTGGAACCTATACGAGGTAAGTGAGGAAAAAGGGCAGTGACGAACACAAGGTAATTGGGAGGAGGACTGTTCTCCTTTGTGTATGTGTCTGACTCTTTGTGATCCCTTGTACTGTAGCCCACCAAGCTCTTCTGTCCATAAAATTTTCCATGCAAGAATACTGGAGTGGGTTGCCATTTCCTCTTTCCGAGGCTCTTCCCCACCCAGGGATCGAAGCCGTCTCCTCTGTCTCCTGCATTGCAGGCAGATTCTTTACCCACTGCTGCGCCATCTAGGAAGGTTGTTCCCCTTTTGATGAGTAATTTTGGGATCTGGGGGTTGGGTAAAGACCTAAGATAAAGAAAGAGAGAGGTCCTGGATTTCACATTTGGGTGTTTTGATCAACTGTGACAGTGGCAGTCTGAGTTTATGGAGTTTCTCATAGTGATGATACAGAAAACTCATCTGTTCATTTTACAGGTATCGGTTTCATTACTTTTGCATGCCAGACAATGATCTAGGCTCTGGGAATAATGCAGCCAACAAAACAAACAAAAATTCTTGCCCTCAGGAAGCTTCCTGTCGGGGTTGGGGTTCAGGGCGTGGGGGGTGGGGAGAGGCAGAAAACCCTACAAAATAGTATCTTAGATGATGCTGAGACCTAAGGATAAAAATAAGGATAAAAATGGGGGGGGGGGTTATGTGTATAGATAGGTGTTATTGTTGAGGGAGGCTTCACAGACAATGTAAATTTGACTAACGATCTGAAAAGGAGGTGTGGACAGAGTGTGATCCAGATAGCTGAGGAGGGACAGTGACTGGAGTCTTTGTGAAACTGGGGCTGGAGCGAGACAAAGTGGGAGGTGAGTTCCTTGTGCGCTTTATACACCATTTTAGGTCCACTGCAAGGTTTTTTAGCTTTTAATCTGAATGAGACTGGAAGGAAAATTTGAAAAACGCAGAAAAAAGCAAAGAAGTGATTGAAACATGGATTTTACATGGAAAGCCAATGGCTTCTTTGATGATGCTGAAAGTCACTCAGTCGTGTCTGACTCTTTGTGACCCCACGAACTATACAGTCCATGGAATTCTCCAGGCCAGAACACTGGAGTGGGTAGCCTTTCCCTTCTCCAGGGGATCTTCCCAACCCAGGGATGGAACCCAGGTCTCCTGCATTGCAGGTGGATTCTTTACCAGCTGAGGCACAAGGGGAGCCCAAGAACACTGGAGTGGGTAGCCTATCCCTTCTCCAGCCGATCTTCCCGACCCAGGAATCAAACTGGGATTTCCTGCATTGCAGGTGGATTCTTTACCAACTGAGTTATCAGGGAACGCCTGTGTCTCTGTTAAATCCTTCAGCAGTTTCTTTTGCTAGCAGAATGAAGTCCTAGATGCTAATCTGGATCTTGCTTCTCCCTCTACTCTTATCTGCTTCTGATTTATCCTCACTCTGACTAAAAACAATCAGTTTCTCAAATTTCTACTCTCTACCACATTTTTTTTCTATGACTTTTGCATGAATCTTATCTTCTGCTCTCAAGTGTTCTCTCTTTGTTAGGGCTAATTCCTATATTCTTTAGATCTTAACTTTAACTCAGCCTGTGTACTGGCACAAAGTCCTGTGCTTAGAAAGTTAACTCTGAGAGACAGTGAAGGACTGGGAAGACCAGTGTGCTGCAGTCCATGAGGTCACAAAGAGTAGGACATACCTGAGAGACTGAACAACAACGGTTTGTTTAATGCTCTTTTGTCACCAACCTGAAATGCTTAATAATTTTGAACAAGGGGTCCCGCCTTTTCACTTTGCACGGGGCCCTGTATCCATACGTACATACCTAGTCCTGTTGATCCTCTACTATGCACCACTGCCTTGGTGCTGAACATACAAGGGAGTACCAGAAAAAGATGTCCTCCCTACTTTTGCAGAGCTTTCATACTGGTGGAAGAGGTAGGTAGACATTAATCAAACAATCAGAAAATAAACATAAAATTGCAATTGAGAAAAAAGCTACAGAGGAAGATATATGGAAATTTGGGTTAGTCAGAGAAGCCTGGAGATTCCCCAAGGAAGTAAGTGTTTTATTTAGCCAAGTCCTGTGTGTTCAATAACTCAGCTGTGTCTGACTCTTTGTAGCCTGCCAGCCAGGCTCCTCTGTCCATGGAATCTTCCAGGCAAGAATGCTGGGGCAGGTTGCCATTTCCTACTCCAGGAGATCTTCCCTACCCATCTCTTGGGTCTCTTGCATGGGCCGGCAGATTCTTTAGCAATAGTGCCACTAACCAAGTCCTGGAGGATAAGAAATGA
Organism: Bubalus bubalis; assembly: GCF_019923935.1. Lineage (NCBI taxonomy): Eukaryota > Metazoa > Chordata > Mammalia > Artiodactyla > Bovidae > Bubalus > Bubalus bubalis. Next base: position 21,008,440 of record NC_059172.1, on the reverse strand, counting down.
ACCAGACTTTCCATGGCTTGCCCCTTTCCCTACATTTGATTAGGTTCCTGTTCTGACCCCTCTTTGTGTCCTGTACTTTTCTTTTTGACTGCTATTATTACTAATTATTAGTATGATGGCCAATTTTTAGGGAGAATGTAAGCTCACATGGTGTCTCATTTTTCACACTGTATTCTCAGATACAGTGTATTCTCACTGTATTCTCAGCACAGTTCAGTCACTCAGTTGTGTCTGACTGTGACCTCATGGACTGCAGCACGCCAGGGCTTCTCTGTCCTTCACTATATCCCAGAGTTTGCTCAAACTCATGCCCATTGAGTCGATGATGCCATCAAACCATCTCATTCTCTGTCTTGCCCTTTCTCCTCATGTCCTCAATCCTTCCCAGTATCAGGGTCTTTTCCAAGGAGTTGGCTCTTCGAGTCAGGTAGCCAAAGTATTGGAGCTTCAGCTTCAGCGTCAGTCCTTCCAATGAATATTCAGGACTGATTTCCTTTAGGATGGACTGATTTAATCTCCTTGCTATACAAGGGACTCTCAAGAGTCCTCTCCAACACCACAGTTCAAAAGTATCGATTCTTTGGTGCTCAGCCTTTTTTATTGTCTAGCTTTCACATCTGTACATGATGACCAGAAAAACCACAGGTTTGACTAGATGACTGAGCAACTATCAATTGACTATATGGACCTTGGAAAGGCGATGGCACCCCACTCCAGTACTCTTGCCTGGAAAATCCCATGGATGGAGGAGCCTGGTAGGCTGCAGTCCATGGGGACGCTAAGAGTCGGACACGACTGAGCGACTTCACTTTCACTTTTCACTTTTCACTTTCATACATTGGAGAAGGAAATGGCAACCCACTCCGGTGTTCTTGCCTGGAGAATCCCAGGGACGGGGGAGCCTGGTGGGCTGCTGTCTATGGGGTCGCACAGAGTCAGACACGACTGAAGCGACTTAGCAGCAGCAGCAGCATACGGACCTTTGAAGGCAAAGTAACGTCTCTGCTTTTAAATACACTGTCTAGGTTTGTCATTGCCTTTCTTCCAAGTAGCAAGCATCTTTTATTAATTTTATGGCTGCAGTCACCGTCCACAGTGATTTTGGAGCCCAAGAAAATAACGCTAGTCACTATTTCCATTGTTTCCCCATCTATTTGCCATAAAGTAATGGGACTTGATGCCATGATCTTTATTTTTTGAGTGTTGAGTTTTAGGCCACTTTTTTCACTCACTTTCACCTTCTTCAAGAGGCTCTTTAGTTCCTCTTTGCTTTCTGCCTTAAGGGTGGTATTATCTGCATATCTGAGGTTGTTGATATTTCTCCTTGCAATCTTGATTCCAACTTGTGCTTCATTCAGCCCAGCATTTCACATGATGTACTCTGCATAGAAGTTAAAGCAACATATGGCCTTAACTCCTTTTCCAATTTTGAACCAGTCTGTTGTTCCATGTCCAGTTCTACTGTTGTTTCTTGTCCTGCATACAGGTTTCTCAGGAGGCAGGTAAGGTAGTCTGGTATTTCCATCTCTTTAAGAATAGCTTTGACTACATGGACCCTTGTTGACAAAGTGATGTCTCTGCTTTTTAATACGTTGTCTAGGTTTGTCACAGCTTATCTTCCAAGGAGCAAGTGATGTTTTTGAATGAAAATTTTTAGCAATATTTTTGAACAAAAAGATTATTTTTTGGCTATAAGCTTTTTACACATAAACTTTTTTCATGTACAATTTAGTAGTCTGCATTTTAAAAAGAACTTAATTCTATGAGACATTTTCCATTTTCTAAAACAAATTTCATGAACTGGCTAAATCAGAGGCTTTGAATTATATGGAGGTTGGTGTTCTGAGGGCTTCCCTGGTGGCTCAGACGGTAAAACGTCTGCCTGCAATGCGGGAGACCCAGGTTCGATTCCTGGGTCAGGAAGATCCCCTGGAGAAGGAAATGGCAATCCACTCCAGCACTCTTGCCTGGAAAATCCCATGGATGGAGGAGCCTGATAGGCTATAGTCCATGGGGTTGCAAAGAGTCGGACACGACTGAGCGACTTGACTTTCTTTCTTGGTGTTCTGAATGGATAAGAGAGGGAGAGACTGGAGGTAAAGAGATTAAGAGACAATACATACAAACTAAGTGTTCATTTACTTATTCAGCTACACTTACTAAGGACTTATTATAAATGAGCTAGTGTAATAGGCATTCACAGAACAATCATTTTTTCTTTTTTAAATGATAGGATCTGCTCCTTGAACTTACAGTGTACTGAGTATCAGTGACAGGGCTAGAAAGGAAAAAAAAAAAAAAAAATCCTTCCCCTTTTCAGCTTCCTTCATAGATGTAGCAATGCTGTAATAGACAGAATAGAAGCCTTCCATTAGCAGTGACGCAGAGAAATGTTTTGCAAGAATTCTGAAAGTTTGAAGTTCTAGTGGAATATTTTTCTTGTTTCAATGATAGATTTTTCTATTACTGTAACTTTCTCCTTTGAGTCATGCTTTTATCCTTTTTTGGTTCTTTTGACTACTTTTTAAAAAAAAAATCAAAAGTAACTAAATACTAAGTAAAAAGGAATGGCTAATACGCTGCTATCTGAGAGACAGACAGTGTTTTGTTTTTCTATTTTGGAAACCTTTGCAACTGGTTATCCTCCCTAACTTGAAAACTCTTTCCAAAACGTTATTTCCTACCGCCTCAGGGCATACTATCCTTTTCTCTTTTAAAGGCATCCTTCAAAATACTCTTCTCCCAGTTGGAAAAGCAGCAGGGAGTCAAGGTGTGGAGTTAAGACCGGCAGCAAGTTGCCACTCCCCTTGCCCTGCCTCAGTTACTGCAAAAGCATACATCTGGGGATAAACCCTTGTGTGGTAGAGTCAATCCTCCTAGTGAAGATTATGAAGGGAACAAAGAGAGGGCCCTTCCACGCTTCAGAGAAAGGTGTTCTCACAAACACTAATTCAGGATAAAAAGAAACAGAGGAAATGAACATTTAAAAAGATTAACTCTGAACGATACCTATAAGATCAGTTGTTCAACAAGGAAAAGAAGGAACGAGGGAGTACAGACCAGGACTCGGCTGGATAATCTTGGGTAGGTCACCTAAACTTCTTTGAATCCCTGCCCTATTTAAAAAGAGTTTGGACCAAGGATCTCTTAAGGTTCTTTCATCTATAAAATTCTATGGTTCTAGGATGGAACCATCCTAGAAGGGCCATTCTGTTGATTTCCTAGTCTCCAAGAGGGAGATAACTAGTTTCTGGGAGAGGAACTGACTGCCTTGATGGAGAATTATCAACGCAAAGGTGGGTGAACTTCTTATTTACGGGGGTTCGGACCGTAGCGATGCTTTTGGAGAATTTCCACGAGGGCCTTTTCCTCGTTCTTTAACCTGATTTTACAATTCTCTTGACGCTTTAGGATGACGGAGCGGGAAGAACATATTCAGACTGGGATTGTTCACTTCAAGCATTTTCCCCTTCCTTATTATTAGACCTTAAAAACAAACAAACAAACAAACAAACAAAAAAACCCGCCAAGAAACAGATCCGAAAGGGATGGCAGGGGAAACTATGATTACGGGATCTCGAAAGGCCTGTAAAATGCGCTTCCGCATTTTCATCTTTTCTTTGGCATTAAGACCTTTTTGAAAAACAGATTTTTGGCGGAGTGGGCCCAAGAATGAGGTTCAGAACAGTAGAGGGGGTGCTGGCGTGGGGCAGCTCCGGATCGGACACTAGCCGGCCGCCTGGCGGGCTAGAAGCTACAAGGGCGCGGCCGCGGGCGGGCGGGCCCCGGGGAGGGGCTTTGCGGAGGCGCCGCGGCCCGAGCCGAGCGGGGCCGCCGGGGCTCGGCGCGCAGAGCGGCCGGGCGGGCGGTGGCGCTGCGGAGGCGGCGACCGAGGCCGGCGGGCGCGGAGGAGGGGCCCGAGACTGGGGCGGCCGGCGGCAGCCGCCTCGGTGACGACTCCCGGCAGCGCGGCGACCAGAGGAGACCGAGCCCCGGGCCCCGCCGTCGCCGCCGCTCCAGGCTGTCTTCCTTCTCCTCCAGTCTCGGCGGGGGCGTCAGGAATGGGCCCCAACCGCCGCGGGCCCCGCACGCTGCGCCGTCCGTAGGCCCCCCAGCAATCGGAGGTCGGCCGGCCGGCCTCTCACCACCCCTCACCCCAGCCGAACCGTCCCCACCCCAAATCCCCGGGAAGGAAAATGAGGGAAACGGGTCCGGCGCTCAGCAGCCAGAGCAGCAGCAGCAGCAGCAGCAGTGGTCGGGGGAGGGTGTTTCGCCGTTTCCTCTCAGCCGCCAGGACAAGATGGCAGCGGCCGCGGAGAGGGGCTGAGCCCGGGCTGGGTGGTGCCGCCTGCTGAAGCGCCTGGCTCCCTGTCCCCGGCACGGCCCCGCACCCACCCCGGACATGCTCAGGGCTGCGGCCGCCCGAAGAGGGGAGAGCGCAGGCCTCTAGGAAGGTAAGGGACTAGGGTAAGGGGGCGCCCCCACCCCGTGGCGGGGGTTGGCGGTGGGGGGGGGGGGCGGGAACGGCTCCACCAGCCGCGCCTGCGTTCGGAGGGCCAGCGGGCCCCTCCTCCAGACCCTCCCTGGGCCCGACGCCCCCTAAGCGGTCCGCACCCGTCGCGCGTTCCGCACCCGGATCCGCATCTCCTGTGCGCTCGTGCTCCGCGTTTCCGCCTGGCCCCCTTGGGGTGGCGGATCCAGGCGTCTCCCTCGAGGCCGAGGCGCCCCAGGCCCGAGGCCGCCGGACGCGGGGGGCCGCGCGTGGTTCCTGCGCGCGGTGGCGCAGCCTCCGGGAAGCCGCGCTGGGGCTGGGCCGGGCGGCCCCCGCCGCCCCCTGCCAGGGTTGCGCAACGGCTCTTCCCAGCAACCGAAGTTTTGTTTAGTCCCACTGGTGGGGCGGTGGGGGGGGGGGGCTCTTCCCTCCCCGCAGCCCGGGCCGTCACTACGGAGACCTCTTGTCTTTCATTAAGGGGAACAAACACAAACACACGCACGCACGCAACTTGAGCTCCGCGGCCGATGGCTGCGTCCCTGGCTTTGTGGCCCAGTCCCCAGCGTCGTCGGGCGGCGGGTCCGGAGGGTGTCAACTCGAGGGACGTGAGTGCGTGTGATTGTTGGGGAGGAGAAATGTGATCCGCCGCTCCGCGTCCCCCGCCGCGGCCGGAGGAAGGCGTGGCGGCCGCGCGGCAGGTCTGTTGCCGGCGTCTCTCGTTACGGTGGCGGCCGCCCGCTTCCCTTCGCGGCGCTGGGAGAACTCGCGGCAAGACTTCGGAGGAGAGAATGTCTGTTTTCCTGTCGGGAGGGAGACGGCTGTTTTAACATGGTATGTAGCTCTCGGCGAAGCCTGTTGTTTCCCAGTCTTATCTCTGCCTGAGGAATTGCGCTGAAGGGTGTGTGCGTAAATTACCTTGGACCTGTTACAGAGCAGTCACAACACGTTCAGTCCTTGAACCGTGTTTTCACAACCTCTTGCTGCCCTGTTAGAATTTATTTTTCCACCTGTCGGTCTTTGCTTCTCATTAAAAGGAGATTCTGTTAGCAATAGAGAAGTTTTTCAGATTATTGTCCAGTTTACAGGCAAAGCTCATGGTTGATTCCATTGTCAACTTTGATGTCTCTCTGGTCTAGGGCCAAAAAAGTTAGCTGGTAAACCAGCCTGTGCCTCTGTTTAGTAGTTTGGTGATTATTATTATTATTATTTTCTATTTTAGGTATTTGCTTGTTAGCTGTAGCTTCTGAAGATGAAGGATTTATATTTAAACCGTTTCTGTTTATTTCCAAATTTTAATTACTGGGCGCTTTAAAATTTTAAGAGGTTCTCGTAATCAAATATTTGATGAGAACTTTTAAGCAGGATCGGTGAGTTTTGTTACCCAACTAAAAACATTTTAATCCTGCATTCTCAATTTTTCAGAAGCTAGGCAAACCTCACCATATGTTTGATAAGTCTAAATTCTGCTTATGCTTGCAAGTGCGGTGCTAATTTTATACAATGAGCCATGATAAGATTTTGATAGGTCATGATTAAACTTAGGATTTAAGTAAACAAAATAAGACTGGCCCTTTTTGTTTTCTTTAAAAAAATTAGTTTTTATAGTTTTGTTGGTTACCTCATGCCTTCATGCCACTTAAGAGTAATTGAGATGTACCAACCAGGTAAAGTTCCGTGCTTTTTAATCAACAAGCTGTTTCTTGGTATATTTATGGGTGTATTCGTGAAGTTTAGGGTACTTATTTGTGAAATACAATGGTTGAGGTTTATTTTTTTTCACATTTCTGAAACGTTTTTAATTTGTGTAAAGGTAAAGATGTGCTGATACATTTGTATTTTGGATATTTCATTGTGTGTGGTTCTTTTTTGTATTTATGGGAAAAATTGAATAATTTAATTTGTTCCTTAATTTTTTATACTCTAGGGACTATATTTAAAAAATTTTTTGTGGAGAGTGTTAGCTTAAAACTATGTTTTAGAAAGATAAAATGAGCTTGAACTCTAGAACAGAGCCAGCCATTAAATGTTTCAGATTTATATTTGGACACTGCTGACTATAGTAGCTAAACATACATATTAGGCAGGCAGATCATAACCTGGTGAGCCAGTCTTAGTTTACTGTCATAATACCTTTTCCATTGAACTTGTCATTATCTTGCTTCTAAACCAGTCATTGGCTTCTGGGCATGGAGTTTTAGAGTCACATAAAAGTGGATGATTTTTATGGAATAATTCTTCTTGTAAACATGCTTGAAAAGAAGCTTCAGATCATACTATTTTAATTTTTTGGATGTTCAGTCATGGGTATCATAAAACAAGGTGCAAATTACAGAGGTGGGTTTCTGTAGCTAGTAAGGCAGGGCATGTAAGTATTTGTTGAATGCAGATTATTGAAAGCCCCACCCCCCTTTTTTTTCTTGCAACTTAAAATAGCAGCAGCTGTCAAATGAACTTTTTCATTGAGCTTTGTTTTAAATATTTGATATATCAACATTGAGGGCATCTCTATGGAAGGGCAGATGAAGAAAATGTAAATTTCAGAGTGCTAAGATGCTGTTTCCCAATCCTGTTTCACATCCATTGAATGGAATACTTGTTTGAGTGTTTCCATTTAAATGTTAATTTATTCTGGTAACTTTCGAAGTTAATTTTCTTAATATGATGATATGGTAGATTAGAATTGCATTATTGGGGGTTAGTTAATTCAAAGTCTTTAAAAGTATATAGTTTTCCATTGTAACTTTATGTTTGAATTTGGAGATGAAAATATCATGGCAATATTTAGATTTAAGGGTGTTTTAAGGACCTTTGAATTTTTCCACATTTAAAGTATCTGTCCAGAATTATTCTTGCTTCTTAACTATTAAAGGATATGAGATGCTTTGCTGCATGATTATATTGTTGGTACCGAAAGAGATCTTCATGTGAAGTTTCTGTGTTTGCAGCTGTCCTGGCTTCCTAATGTCTGAAGTTGAGACTCCCAGTGTGGTATGTTTAACTTGGAAGTTACTTTTGATGACAAACCCTAGAACTTTGTAAAAATCAAGGAACCTATCAGTGTATTTTATTTTAAAAGAACCCCTCCTGGCTCCCTCGTTCCCCCCTCTCCCCCCGACTTGCTGAAACCTTTGTGGTGGGTATAACCTTTTCTGTGTAATACGAATGTAAGTCTAAATGAGTTATTTGAGATGTCCTTTCTGATTCTGGATTCAGCTGCTTAAAAAATTTATATATATACACACACATGCATATATATATATATATATTTGTCTAATACGTTAAAGCATACACTATAAGTTGAATATAGGGCTATAGATTTGGAATAGAAGTTTTAAATTAGTGGAGGATTTTAGGATTAGCCAAAGTCCACTCCTTTTAGTTTGGTTGGTATAATTAAGAATGATTTGGGGAAGAACAGTTTAATGTTAGTGTGCTGCTTCTGTAGCTTTGTCACAGCTGTCCTTTTTTTAAAAATCTTAATCACTGTCAAGACAGAACAGATATTTGGAGGATGTATGTTACACATTTTACCCAAATATTTGTTGAATTAGACCTTGACCAATTTAGTGGTTCAGGCTGTTCTCCGCAGTTGCTACTTGGGCCCTGTGTCGCTACATAAAGGCAACATATTGTCTCGATTCTGAAGCATACCCCTGAGTGCTAGGGTGTTGGAGCTTCTGTTCTCACCACTCCTGTGGGAATTAAAAGAGCTGGATGAGTATTGGAAATACTATATTTTTAGGGTGGTGTTTATAGTTTGTGGACAGTTAAGACATTAAGCTGATTTACTTTGTCTTTCATATTTAGTAGTTAATGGCAAGAAAGCTGTCTTTTTTTTTCTTTGAAAGCTGTCTTTTTCTAATGTAAAAGTCTTTGAAATGAAACAAACCAAGATAATATTTTTTTACCTTAAGTGCATTTTATTTTGATCCAAACAATTTGTCTAATTTTCTGAGTGAGCATTTTTCACTCCTGAGGGAGACTGAGGGGAAAGGTAGAGGGGAGATGCTTCAGAGAAAGCTGGGCTGTGGGGGGGTGATGGTGAGGCGTGAGTTTCATTGGATTTGGGAGACTTAAGAAATCTGTTTTAAATGTTCAAGTTGCTAGAAACCAGAGTTCTCTTAGTTGTAAAGTCAATGAAATATTGTGGTAGTTTGGAGGAAAGATTATGAATATGGCATTGGCACCTGCCGAATGATCATTCTTGTGAAATAATATGTTTATCATCCTTGACCAGTTTTTAAATCCTCCCCAGCCCCCAATTTATTTTCCTTAAAGTATAATTTAGGGAAGATAAACTTTTTATACAATTTAAAAACAAAGAACGTTACAGGCCTGTCTTGAAATTAGAGGTGTGACGAGAACAGAACATATTGCCATTATGATGAGTTTGATTTTTGGGAATAATATTTTTAGTTTTTGGAGATCCTTAAAAATAAAACTGAAGTGCACTTAATACGCGAATCTAGGTTTTTCAAAACACAGGCTTCTTTGTCACACAGTTCATTTTTACATTCTAAGAGGAACATCTCTTTTAAAGATTAGACTTCCAGGTACTTTTTCGTGTTGCATTTTCTTTCTTGCTTTGTCTCTTTTGTTTGTTTTGTTTTTTTAAATGAAAAGGTGGTTACACCTTGTTTGTGGAATAGGGAAAAATAGTACTTGGCTGCTCTAAACTGTACCTTTTCCGTGATCTAAGTGAAGTGAAGTTACTCAGTCGTGTCCGATTCTGCGACCTCATGAACTGTAGTCTGCCAGTCTCCTCCATCCATTGGATTTTCCAGGCAAGAATACTGGAGTGGGTTGCCATTTCCTTCTCCAGAGGGAATCGAACCTGGGTCTCCTCCAGTGCAGGCAGTCTCTTTACAGTCTGAGCCACTAGGGAAGTGAGCATCTAAATTGTGAAAAACTGGTTATTTAGTATAACTCTTTGGTCACATTCAAAATAAGAGATTGCCAAGGGTGGTCAGATTTAGTTCTTTTTCGTGTAATTATTAATGCTGGAGTACCTTTTCTAATTGGAAAAAAATTGTTTTAAGTTTGATAGATACTGAAATAATCAAATCAGCAGACTATGAATCATTCTCTCCCTCTTTTAAAATTTTGTAATCATTTATTATAAATTATATTTGATTACATATGGATTACCAGGAAATTGTATTTCGGATTTGATAGAAAATATAAAGCTTTACTAATTAATTGGCTAGTATTTGACTAGCCAGTTAATCCATTTTAGAAATTTTAAAAAGTATTTGATTTACTAAAAAAGCATTTATATTAACTTCAAACTCTTCAACTTCTTCTTGCTTTGTTGCATATAGTTCATAAATAAAATATGTTACAGTTTTTGAAAAACAGAAGGTAAACTTTGCAGAAAATAACTTGTTTAAAAAATGTTTCCTCCCCTATAACGCTATTATTTTAAAGGCGTAAAAATTTCATTACCGTATATATTGACTGTGTGTTATCTGTTTAATAATACATCAAGAGTCTTGTAGGTCTGGTAAACTATACTACTTTAGATAAATAATGCTCAGTCTTACATAGTTAATAAGTTAGATGGACTGATAACATTGAAAATTGAACCCGACTTTCTAGAGACATTTTTTTTTAAAGAGTATAATACTTCTGAGGATTTTAAATCTGTAATTTATTGTAACTTTTAATGAGATTAAATAGGGTACAGTGACATAAAACCACAATGAAAATTAGAGGTTATGTGCTAGATAGCCTATAGCTATGATGCTGTTTTTCACTACATTCTCAAAACATGTTTTGGGCCAGTTTCAGTGGTGACAGTACAGGTATCTCTATAGTATATTAGTTATAGTTTTATATTTTAAGTTAGATAAGAGTAGTATTGGGTTCAAAAGTATTAGGTTTTTAATCGGGCTAGTATGCTTTAAATATTTTTTTGTAGCTGGATCATTGACTCTGACCACAAATAAATGAAATTTTATTATGATAGGTAAAACAGTGATAAATAAGTATATGAAAATTAGTACATGTTTGAGTGCCTGTTAACTGCAAATTACTGTCTATGGATGAAGAGTAAGACATGATAATCTCTGCTTTGAGGAAGTAGAGTCTATGAATTTTATTTTTGTGATAATCTTTCCATCAAGTCTAGCCAATTTAGTAGTGTAATAACCTTATATTGCCTAATAGAGATGTGTTGTGTTATTTAGTCGCTAAGTCGTGTCCGACTATTATGTGACCAGTAAACTGTAGCCTACCAGGTTTCTCTGTCCATGGGATTTTCCAGGCAAGAATACAGGAGTGGGTTGTCATTTCCTCATCCAGGGAATCTTCCCAACCTAGGTATTAAACCTGCGTTTCCTGCATTGGCAGGCGTGTTGTTTATCATTGAGCCACCAGGGAAGCGGTTGAGTAGTGTAATTGCTTTCATTGCCTTATGGAGACATGCATATGTTAATTTAAATGAAGGAGAGGGTCATTTCTCAGATACGGTTAAACTCATTCCCTTATTCTCTAGTGTTTCATTCTGGACTTGCCCCATTCTTGTATTGCCTGAGCAAGTTATTATAGGATTGCCTCTTCTAATTATATTATTACTTTCTCAGTTTGGAGTAGGGCTCTCCAAATCTTATTCTTATGCCATCTGTGGGAAGAAAACAGGAGAAAACTGGGTACAGATAGAATTTCATTTTCAGTCAGTTCAGTTCAGTCACTCAGTCGTGTCCGACTCTTTGCGACCCATGAATCGCAGCACGCCAGGCCTCCCTGTCCATCACCAACTCCTGGAGTTCACTCAAACTCACATCCATTGAGTCGGTGATGCCATCCAACCATCTCATCCTCTGTTGTCCCCTTTTCCTCCTGCCCCCAATCCCTCCCAGCATCAGAGACTTTTCCAATGAGTCAACTCTTTACATGAAGTGGCCAAAGTATTGGAGTTTCAGCTTTAACATCATTCCTTTCAAAGAACACCCAGGGCTAATCTCCTTTAGAATGGACTGGTTGTATCTCCTTGCAGTCCAAGAGACTCGCAAGAGTCTTCTCCAACACCACAGTTCAAAAGCATCAATTCTTCGGCGCTCAGCTTTCTTCACAGTCCAACTCTCTCGGCCATACATGACCACTGGAAAAACCATAGCCTTGACTAGACGGACCTTTGTTGGCAGAGTAATATCTCTGCTTTTCAATATGCTATCTGGGTTGGTCATAACTTTCCTTCCAAGCAGTAAGCATCTTTTAATTTCATTTTAAGGTACTTTTAAAAATATTGAAATTTCTGGCTATAACTCATCTTGAAACCACTCTTCAGAAGGTATATTATTTGTGTACTTAATTTGTGTAAATCAAGTCTGTCTTATGTTGAGGTCCTTAAAACTAGTCATGCAAAAGGCAAGTGTTGTATTGTGTTTCTCCTATTACGATTGTGTATGATAAATTCTTAATGAACTTTGACAATTTGGTAACATTTTGATATTTTATACATGTGTATTTAAAATGGAATTCTTTTTCTTTTTGGCCACACTGTATATCTTGCAGGATCTTAGTTCCCCGACCAGGGATTGAACCCAGGCCCCCGCAGTGAAAGTTGTGAGTCCTAACCCCTGGACCACCAGGGAATTCTCTAAAATTGTTTTCTGTATGGAAGCCTACTCAGAGTGTTAGGGACTATAGCATAATTGGTTTCCTAATAGCTTTTGAGTAGAAACTAGTTGGAATGCTTGCCTTGTCAGTTGCCCCAAGCCTAGTGTGACAGTGCTGGAAGTATTTCTAGTGGCTGCATTGAAACTTGGAAAATCACTTTAAAAATATCTCATATCTGAAGGTATATCTAGCTTGAAATTGTTTCCTATTAATCTGATTGGAAGAAAATGAAATACCTCAATTTATAACCTATTTTTATAAAATAACAATATATTCCATTGTAGGGGAAAGATTACATTAAAAAAATATAAAATCATATCTAAACTGTTCCTTGGTCAGAGACCATGTCTCAAAGGTTTTTATATCTCCTCAACTGCCTGCTTGACATTTGGGAGTCAAATATAATTATCATTGATAGTGTGATAGTGAAGTCACTCAGTCATCTCCAACTTGCGTGACCCCATGGACTGTAGTCTACCAGGCTCCTCCGTCCATGGGAGTTTTCCAGCCTAGAGTACTGGAATGGGTTGCCATTTCCTTCTCCAATAAAAGTAGTCATAAACCATAAAAGTAGTCAAATACTGGCATACTTTATTGAGTAGCTTGACTGGTACCTGACGAAGCAATTGTGAATGTATCAAAGACCCATTTGACTTCTCAAAACACTACTTTTCCCCTCACCTCCTTAATTCTAGCAAATGAGTTTGTTTTTAGGTAGAGGTCAACAGACATCAACTTCTTGCAGATTTCCAACCCTTTACTTCTGAGTATAACTTTTACGATTACCCATGTTGTTTTTCCACTACTCTCTCAAGAAAAGAAATACCTCTTTTCCTCCAAGACTACTCCCTATTCTCTTTTGTGGATTTCATCCTAAAATGTTTTTCAGCATCTTGAACCTATCCAGTAACTTCAGTCTCCCTCTTTTTCTTGACCTCTTTTCTTCAGCCTTAAACAGGCATCTTTTAATTGTGCCTCCACAGGTCTGTGGACCTATCTTCCCTACTCTATTTCTTCCGCATTTCTTAATGTGTACTCTAGCCTCTACTTGACAATGTAGCTCTCTGTCCATGCCACTCTAGTGAAGTTACTCCCACTAAGCTCTCCAGTAGTTTTCTCTTATTCATGGTTTGTGTATCCCTCCAGATGATTGCATCCAGTCACTATTCAGTTCTGAGCTTCTTGTAGCTCATCTTCTGAATTGTCTCCTGAACTCCCTATTTTTCCTGTACAGGTAGCTCAAACTTAATTGATAATCTTATTTCCAAATTTGTTCCTTTTTCTGCATTTTCTTTTTGGTATTCATATTCATTTTCTATTGTGGTTTTAATGTTTGAAACTTTAAGTCTTAAACTATTTTTTTTCTGATGAGTGCATTAAAAAAAATACTACTAAAAACAAGACACACAGCCAAAACTGTGCTTTGCAAAACAAAATCTTTCAGTTTTTATTAAGTCTCTTTTTTGGAAATCCATATTAAGAAAATAAAGTATGTATAAAAGCTATATGAAAATATTTACAACTTTATAAATGTGAAAAAACTGGGAAAAAAGCAGTCTAGCAACTTAGATATGCATATGTGGTAGAATATTATGCTGCTGTTTAAAATAAGAGTAAAGATATCCTGTAAGAGAACAAATTGATATCAGGTTATACATGTATTATGATTATAAGCATGTAATGAAGCATACATTAGAATGACTGAAGGAAATGTTTTTGTGCAAAATGTTAAATGTCACAGATTAGTCCACTCATTCTAGCCATCTGATTTCAAGTAACGATAAGGCTTAGTGATAATTTTTACTCTTTGAATTTGCAAGGCTTCTATGAATAAATAACATTTAAGTTATAACGTTGTAATATGACCATTTTGGCATATTCATCATGTATAGTTAATATGTAATCATTAGTTTTACATCTGAGATTCTATCTAGCCTCTTACGCAATTGCCTGAAAAATGGCATGAGGTCAGTTTTGCCAATAAGAAATTTTTAGTTATTATCTGGAGGATAAATTTCTCATCAGTAAGCTATAACTACTTTGTGGTCATTTTCGAATGATTTAGTGTGTTTTTGTTTTATGCCATGGAATCAGTAGCTAGCCTTAATTTTGAACTTAAAAATTAGGGGGCTTTCCTGGTGGTTCAGTGGTAAAGAATCCGTGCACCTTTACAGGAGACTCAAGTTTGATCCCTGATCCAGGAAGATCCCACATGCAGCAGAGCAGCTCAGCCCCTTGGCTGCAGCTATTGAGCTTGTGCTCTAGAGGGAAACGCGACTTTTGAGCCCATGTGCTGCAGCCAGCGAAGCCAGCTTTCCTCAAGCCTGTACTCCACAACAAAAGCTGCTGCAAATAAGAAGCCTGCCCAATGCAAAGGAGAGTAACCCCTGCTCGCTTTAGCACAGCCAAAAATAAATAAAATAAAATAAATTATTTAGGCAAAAATGTGTTAGCTATTACAGGCAACTTAAATCTGAATTACTTTCTTTTTTAAAAAATTTATTTTATTGAAGTATAGTTGATTAACAGTGTTGTGTTAATTCTGATGTATAGCAAAATGATTTGTTTGTACGTATATATATACATACATATCATTTTTTCATATTTTCCATTATGATTTATTATAGACTATTGAATATAGATATTGAATATACTGCATACCCTGTTGTATATAGTAGGACCTTTCTGTTTACCAATGCTGTGTATAATAGTTTGCACTGCAGTCCCCACTCTCGATTCATTGCCCCTGCCCACTTAACAACCACAAGTCTGTTATATTTGTGAGTCTGTTTCTTTGAGTTAAAAATTTTTTGAATTAAACTTTCTTAATCATGTTTTTATCTTTTAATGCATTACTGTCGTTAAGAAAACTCTTTAGCCAGATAAATCTTGAGTTTTTCTTATCATTATAATTCTGATACATATAGTTATATGGTATCCTATATGACACTGTGGCTTTTTACACTGATATAACACATTTTTTTCAATGTTTCTGTGAGCTTGTTGTGGAAGAAATAAATGTTTGTGTGACGCTTGCTAAATGGATATAAATCTGCAGTTTTAGTTCACAGCTTATTACATGCAGCCCAACAACGTGTCACTTTAAGAAGTTAGAGGTAGTCAGAGCCAAACAGAAGCAGTTGTAATAGTTCTAAGAATTCAGCGTCCTCTAAGAGTACTTTTGAGAAGCTGATTGTTTTTCCTCTGTAAGGCTTTATGAATTGCTTTGTTCTTTAGTTTTTTTCTGGCTTTCTTAAGGATATCCATTGTAAATTTCTGCCCTGTCCTCTTCCTCAAATTTGTCATGAGAATAAGAGTGAGATCTTTGTTTTTCTTAATATAGTCTCATTTCTGTTCCTTCTATTGTTTCTCACTTGATACCATAGAGATTCCAGAAGTGCAGGATTTCCTGATGCCATTGTGAAAGATCATCTTCACAAGATGTATATGACATTTAAAATTTGAAACTAAAGTTTCTTTACTTAGAAAAGTATTTGAAGGTACTTCACTAAATTCCTCAAAAAGGACTTTTCTATAAAATGGCGTATCTGGCAACCAGCTATGAAGAGAGAGAACATAATTATAGGAAGAAAAAAAACTATGAATTTAGCAGTGTAGGTCACATCAGGAACGTACAGGGTCTTAACATAATTTGGAAAGAACAAGGAATTGACTTTTTTGTTCCAGTTTATTTTTTCAAGCCCTAAAATGTCTTTCATAAAGATTTTTCAAAACCAAAAGTACTAAAATCAAGCTTAAGCAACTGTAAATATTTGTCTCTTCAGCTCTTAGAAATACAAAACTGTTATTAGTGTGTGCATGGTGGTGGGCAGCTACTGTTCTCACTTCACACTAGTTTTTAGACTTCCAACTCATGTAGTATATATAACTCTTGAGTGATAGTACTCTTAGTTATGTATGAAGAACACTGTACAGAAAGAGAATCTTAAAACTGTTTATTTAGCATAGCCCATAATTTAGAAAATTTTTGTAGAACTTGACCTTTAATTCTATAAATGTTCATTTAGAACTTTGAACTCTTATCTCTTATAAAAGCCTTAACTTGTCAGCAGCATTTTTTTTTTTTCTTTATTTTGGTTGATCAGCAGTGGATGTTTGATCAAATTATTAATCTATGATTCACCTTCCTCTGAATTGTTTCAGAGGTGTTTTAGGTTAGGAGATATTCATGCTTTAACAGTTGGTTACATGGATTTTTGTTTTAATAAGAAAAGTTTTGTAGTGATTCTTTTGGGACAGACTTTCCTACAAAGTGGAAAACAATTCATTTGGCTTTCTAGAAGAGAGTTATTTTTATTCATAACCTAAAGATGTAAGGCTGTTTAATTTTTCTAATAATCCATTGGTAGGTACTGGCATTAGTAGATATTGTGTGATGAATTTAAGGAAATTTTCTTTTGTACTTGTTTTATAAACTAGATTTGAATTATGAATCTTAAAGTTTATTTCAATAAAAAAAGTTCTTCAGAGAAACTTTTCACTTTTAGTCAGCTTTTCTGTCAATATTTCTATTTCTGAGTTTTGATTTTTGCATAGCTTCAAAAAAATCTAGAGATTTGTATGCTTTAGAAAATGTAGTTCTTAAATACTGTTTTTCATTAACTCTCTTCTAGCCTTTCTAAAGACTTGTATTGGCAGGGTGAATTCTAGCAGCTTTGAAATGTCCAACGGATCACTTTCTGTTCCAAAAGTTGGAATGTTTTGCTAAGTCAGATGAAGCTTGTTATTTAACATGCTGATTTGTGTTATAGTCAACACATTCCCTAGATGCTTTGTTCACAATACTGCTGGAAAATACCCAAGACTTTAGTGTTTTCAAATAAATGTTTTGTAGGTACCTGAGACAGCAGGTTTATTTTATGAAGCTTTACAATTTGAAGTGGTTCATGTATATGCATTTTCTTACATGAAATGTTTTAGTATCAGTAATCTCCTGGATATAATATGCACAGTGACCTCTTTAATAATATAGATATTAAAAATGGCCAGTGAAGAGTTAAACTTACTATTCACACTGAAAACTTATTTTCTGGCATACCCTGTCTTTTATTTTTAAGAAGACTTGTTGTTTTGTTTTTTATAAATATGTACTTTAAACAAAGTAATTGAAAAATGAAAGCGTGACTAGATACTACTTTTTATTGACTAAATATTGCTAGTCATATAGTTTCATTTTCTAATTCCTGTTGTAGAACCTTGTTTAGACTAGTACTAAGGTTCTCTGTCTTTGAAGAATAAAAAGACTCTTTTATTGTCAATTTATTGGACCACATAGTGAAATACTAAATAGTTTTAGTCTCTGTTGATTGAAGAAGTTACATAATGACCCAAAGCTTGAAAAGCAAGTGTGAATTAAGTAATATATTTTAATGAAAAGATTTCCCGTCACTGCTTACGAATACTTTTTTATTAATGGGGGCACATGATCCCAGGGACTTGCTTTGTGCCTGACAATTCTAGGTGATCTAGACCATACGCTAGTAAAGTAATGCTCAAAATTCTCCAAGCCAGGATTCAGCAAGTAAACCGTGAACTTCCAGATGTTCAAGCTGGTTTTAGAAAAGGCAGAGGAACCAGAGATCAAATTGCCAACATCTGCTGGATCATCAAAAATCAAGAGCGTTCCAGAAAAACATTGATTTCTGCTTTATTGACTATGCCAAAGCCTGTGACTGTGTGGATCCCAATAAACTGTGGAAAATTCTGAAAGAGATGGGAATACCAGACCACCTGACCTGCCTCTTGAGAAACCTATATGCAGGTCAGGAAGCAACAGTTAGAACTGGGCATGGAACAACAGACTGGTTCCAAATAGGAAAAGGAGTACGTCAAGGCTGTATATTGTCACCCTGCTTATTTAACTTCTATGCAGAGTACATCATGAGAAACGCTGGACTGAAAGAAGCACAAGCTGGAATCAAGATGCCGGGAGAAATATCAATAACCTCAGATATGTAGATGACACCACCCTTATGGCAGAAAGTGAAGAGGAACTAAAAAGCCTCTTGATGAAAGTGAAAGAGTGAAAAAGTTGGCTTAAAGCTCAACATTCAGAAAACTAAGATCATGATATCTGGTCCCATCACTTCATGGGAAATAGATGGGGTAACAGTGGAAACAGTATCAGACTTTATTTTTTTGGGCTCCAAAATCACTGCAGATGGTGACTGCAGCCATGAAATTAAAAGACGCTTACTCCTTGGAAGGAAAGTTATGACCAACCTAGATAGCATATTCAAAAGCAGAGACATTACTTTGCCAACAAAGGTTTGTCTAGTCAAGGCTATGGTTTTTCCAGTGGTCATGTATGGATGTGAGAGTTGGACTGTGAAGAAAGCTGAGCACCGAAGAATTGATGCTTTTGAACTGTGGTGTTGGAGAAGACTCTTGAGAGTCCCTTGGACTGCAAGGAGATCCAACCAGTCCTTTCTAAAGGAGATCAGTCGTGGGTGTTCATTGGAAGGATTGATGCTGAAGCTGAAGGTCCAATACTTTGACTACCTCATGCGAAGAGTTGACTCATTGGAAAAGATTCTGATGCTGGGAGGGATTGGGGGCAGGAGGAGAAGGGGACGACAGAGGATGAGATGGTTGGATGGCATCACTAACTCGATGGACGTGAGTCTGAGTGAACTCTGGGAGTTGGTGATGGACAGGGAGGCCCGGCGTGCTGAGATTCATGGGGTCGCAAAGAGTCGGACATGACTGAGCAACTGAACTGAACTGAACTGAACTGAGGCCATACCTAAGCAGTTCATTCTTAAATGAGTAACGCTTGAAGAGCAGCCTTGTACAAGAAAAGCATTGTCACTTGACAAAAATTCAGACCTACAGAAAATTTGCAAGAATAGTACAAAGAATTCCTGTGTATTTTTTCACCTGGATGCTTCAAATGTTAACACTTTTACGCCATTTGCATTTACCTTTTCCTCTCTCTATCTGTGTTTTTTTTCCCCCTGAACTTTTTGAGAGTGCGTTGCAAACTTGATGTCCATATACCCCTAATTTCTCTTCCATAAAAGCAAAGGCTGTTTTGTTTTATATCTCTGTTTTCTGTAATCTGGAAAGTTTCTCAGTCTTTTTGTTGTTTCCTGATACTGACATTTTGAAGAATACTGCTAGTTGTTTTGTAGAATGGCCGTCAACCTGGATGTTTGTTTTCTTGTGCTTAGAAGTAGCACAGTGAAATATATTCCTCTCAATACATCATACATGGAGTCACTGATGGCAATATAGCCCATTACTAGAGATTTTAACATTGATCACCCGATTAATGTGACATCTGCCCGTTTCTTCTTTTTGATTAATATGTATCTTGTGGGAATGTACTTTAAAAATATGTGATTGTCAAGAACTATGAAAGGTCTTGCAAACTAACAGATTAGGAATGGCTGCTGCAGAAGACAGACTCAGGTAAGAGATAAAGGACTTTCTTATTTCTTACTTACTGAGCAATAGTAGTAGTCAGCGGCTCAGTATTTCCTCTGTTTCCCCAGCTCAGTTCCCACAGGGTGATGCAAACAGGGCCAAGAGGAGCTGCACTGCAGGAGTGGCACCCCAGGTTTGGAAAACACAAATTTTTCGTAAGGGGCAGTGAACCTGCCTGACATGCGTGCAGGAGGGAGTCATTATCTTGGCATG
This sequence comes from Bubalus bubalis, assembly GCF_019923935.1. Lineage (NCBI taxonomy): Eukaryota > Metazoa > Chordata > Mammalia > Artiodactyla > Bovidae > Bubalus > Bubalus bubalis. The sequence goes on along the minus strand of NC_059172.1, from coordinate 20,988,666 downwards.
AAGCAGCCTGCTCTTTGCTCAGGAAGACGCTATCTCTACTTTCCAAAGCTGTTCAGTATACAAATATCCTTGAGAAGAGACTCCAAAACAAAGGCATTCAGTGTCCCTGCTTACAAGACACGGAGAAGCATGAGAGATCCATGGTGAATTGTCTCCCAAGAATGATATCCTGTTCTTGAAACTTTCACCATTTTTTTTTTAAATCTTATTGGAGTATAGTTGATTTACAGCATTGTGTTAGTTTAAGGTATACAGCAAAGTGATTCAGTTATACATATATTCATTCTTTTTCTTACCCACTAGTTTTTGCACCCATTGATAATTCTTGTTTGAATCAATTATTACGGTTGTTGCCAAGTAGTTAATTTTTAATTCCATCATTCCTTTACATTTATTGCTTTTCCCTCTTTCCTAATTATCCCATGTTGCTTACTTGTGCCCCATGGGATAGCTTCCTAAGTAAACTACTCGAATGTAGGCCTTTTTGTAAGAATCTGCATTTAATTGGGCTCAGTCATAAGGTACCTCAAACTCAGCGTATCTAAAATTGAATTCAATTTTTCCTCTCTCATTTATCCTTTAAAATAATTTTTTGGTGCACATTTAGTTATCATTTTTTCAAGTCAGAAGCATGATTGTGACACTTCCTTCATCCTCACCAAGTTCTGTGGCTCTTATCTCCTGGTCACCTATCACTATTGGTAATCAGCACTCTCTCACTCCATTACTTCTGCCTTTGCTCAGACTCTGATCAGCTATTATCTGGATTATTAGGGTAGTCTTTCAACTGTTATTTCCATTATCGTCTCTTTCCAGTTTATTGTTCACAAATTTTCCTGAGTTATCTTTCTAAAATACAAATAAGATTAAAAAACGCAAATATGATTATATTGATTTCCTATTTAAAACATTTCAGAGACACCTCATCACCCATAGCTTCTTAGTATGGAAGATGAAGTTCTTTGTGATTTTTCTTTTTAAAGTTGTCTTTCTTCTTCTCAAGAGAATCTTTTTCTCCAGCTGCCCCTGGCAGCAAGTATGTTCTAGAGCAGAGGTTGGCAAATTTCTTAAAGGGCTGAATGGGAAATAATTTAGGCTTTGCAAGTGGCATATGATCCCGGTTGCGTGCATTTTTTCTTTTTTTTTTAAAGCTTTAAAAATATAAAAGACATTCTTAGCTTGTGGGCCATACAAAAATAGTCTGGGTGGAATTTGGCTGACTGTAATTTATGGGCCCCTGTTCTAGCCACACAAAGCCAATGTGTCATATTTTTCATTAGTCTCTTCTCTTACACGAGCTATTGGTTTGTGCTATTGGAATATCCTTCCTAAGTAGCAGACTTCTTTCCATCATCCTTCAAAATCTAGCTCAGGTTAACTTCTTAGTGAATCCTGTGTTCTTTCAGGCATAGGTTAATCATCCCCTTTTTTTGCTACCTGTGTGCACCGTATATCCTTGTTACTGCCCTCATTAGTAATATAGCTATATGTATACATGTGTTTGCCTTTTCCCAGAAGGAGCTCATTGATGAAAAAAATGCTTCATTGTTAAATCTTCCTCCTCCTAAATATTTTTACTTGAATTGAAAGAAAAATTTAAAAATTGAAAGAATGGGATGAAATAGTGTATGGCTGACTGAATAAGCTAATAAAATATATCTAAAATGGTTATATATGTTCTAGCTCTTAAAATTAAAGAGGATATCCTCTTCTCTGGTACGTTTTTTTCCTTCTGTATTTAAAATTAATGTACATTTAGGCTGTGAAAGTATAGAGAATAAAAGAACCAGTTCCTGTGCAGCTGCCACCCTGGGTACAAAACAGTTCCTGCAGTTGAAGTCTCTCCTTTTCCCTTTCTTCTTGGCATGTTATAATTTCTGTGCATGATTTTATACTTTTGCCACATACTTAATGTATCTAAAAACACAATATAGGTTTGTTTGCTATTGACTTTAAATAAATAATACATGTTTTTCTGCAACTTGTTTCTTGTTTTACATTGTTCTGAGATTTATCCATGTTATGTGTAATTTACATTAATTCGCTTTGCTGCATGTCTTTAATTCTAACATGCACAATTTTCCCCACGTTTTAACATCTTTGAAATTGTGATAGTATCTTAATTAGTGTCTTAACCTTATAATTGTTTTCTTTTTGCAGTACAGAAGTATATGATGATTGTGCTATAAGCCACAGTTGTGTGTTGTATGAAAAAGTCAAAACAACTATATCCATTCCTTTTCTGACGATTGCTTCAAAATTTTGTTCCTCTGCAGCAGTGAACATTATTTTACCTGTTTTTGTTTGTTTGATTAGTGCTTTTACCTTCTTCTTTTTTATTTTTTAAAATACTAAAAATATTTTGTATTGGGGTGTAGCCGGTTAACAGTGTTGTGATACTTTGAGGTGAACAGTGAAGGGTCTCGGCCGTACATAGTCATGTATCCATTCTGCCCCAGACCCCCTTCCCATCCAGGCTGGCGCATAACGTTGAGCAGAGTTCCATGTGCTAAACAATAGGTTTTTGTTGGTTATCCACTTTAAATATAGCAGTGTGTACATGACCTTCCCAAAGTCCTTAACTGTCCCTTCCCCCTGGCAGCCATGAGTTAGTTTTCTGTGAGTCTCTTTCTGTTTTGTACGTAAGTTCATTTGTATCACTTCTTTTTAGATTCCACATATAAGGGATGAGATGTGATGTTTTTCCTTCTCTGTATGACTGACTTCTCTCAGTATGACACTCTCTGGATCCATCTATATTGCGGCAAACGACCTTATTTCATTCTTTTTACTGACTGAGTAGTATTCTGTTGTGTGTGTGTATATGTGTGTGCATATGTATATATATACACCAAATCTTCTCGATCCTTTCCTGTAGATGGACATTGAAGTTGTTTGCGTGTCTTGGCCATTGTAAACAGTGCTGCGGTGAATACCGGGGTGCATGTATCTTTTGGGGCCTTGTTTTTCTCTGGATATATGTGAATTAATTAATCTCTGCGAGTTTTTTAGACATTAAAATACTCTCATAGATTATTAACTCATTTATCATTTGAAATATATGTTGACAATTAGGTCAGTTAACAGGAATTCAAACTTCTGCCCAAATAATACAGTGTTTGGAAAAGGTTTTCATTTGTGGTATCATCATAATTATTTTAGGGGGTGATGTTTTAGAAAATCTATACAATAAACTAATATTAATTTTAAAGTTACATTTATGAGCTAATCCAAGATAAGATGGTTAAAGTGGCATTACAATAATAAATAGTTGTGCAGTTAATAGCTTTTTTCAGTCACTCTAAGTCAAGTTGTGTGATACTTGTCTTTAGCATTCTTCTCTATGTTTGATATCTTGTCCTTCAGCTTTAAAGCTCTTAAGAAGAAGGTCCTTTTATCCCTCAATAAAATGTTGACGAATTCTCAGTTGAAATGGAAATGAAGTTCTGATATTGATTGCATGGTGTCCAGTTACAAATATCGTAAAAATGTTTCTGAATGAAAATATTTTAAAAGTGGAAAAAAATGGAAACCTTTTCTAAGTATATTTATGAAAACAAAGCTTTTAAGTCTGTGCATAAACCAAACTGGAACAATTTATTATTTACATGAAACTAGATTAGAGACAGTATTGTTACCTTGAAGACTTCTGTCTCCTTTGATCTCTTTGTCAGACCTAATGAATCAGTCATTTGTACAAAAATTAGAGTTGTGATAAAACTAGTGTTTGCAATATCATATAAAAAAATAAGTGAAAATGTGTGAAACTGTAGAACACCTTGAGTCTTTATTCGTTTAACTCTGTGCTAGACTTAGTGAAGAATGCAGAAGTAGTGTAAGACTCTGATAACAAAGTCTTGCAGAGATGTTTGTACATTCATGTCCACAGCAGCATTATTCACAGTAGTTGAAAGGTAGAAGCAACCCATGTATCTTTAGATGACTGAATGGATAAAAATACGGCATAAACATCAGTGGGATATTAGCTTTAAAAAGAAAATTCTGACACATGCTGCAACATGGATGAACCTCGTGGACATTACGCTAAGTGGAATAAGCCAGTCATCACTGACTCGATGGACGTGAGTCTCAGTGAACCCCGGGAGTCGGTGATGGACAGGGAGGCCTGGCGTGCTGCGATTCATGGGGTCGCAAAGAGTTGGACACGACTGAGCGACTGATCTGATCTGAAAAGGATAAATGAATAACTAAACTCATGGGTAGTCAGAATTGTAAATGTAGAGTATAGAATGCTGGTTGCCAGGGGCTAGTGAGAGGGGACAATGGACAGTTGTTTAATGGGTAGAATTTTAGTTCAGAAGAGGGAAAAAAGTTCTGGATATGGATGATGGTGATGGTTGCACAATAGTGGGAGTAACTTTAATGCCACTGAGCTGTACACTTAAAAATGGTAAATTTTATGTTATGTATATTTTACCACAGTTTAAAGAAAAAAAATTAATGAAGTTTGAACAAGTAGAAGAAGAAAGTTGAGTAAGGAGAATGCAAGGCATTAAATATATTTTTGATAGAATATTTTAAATAAGAACCTGATTACATAGTACCATGTTTAAGTTTGGCAGAAAATGACCCAGAATTTTCATATTGGCTCAGTGGGTAAAGAATCCACCTGCAATGCAGGAGACTCAGGAGATGCGGGTTTGATTCCTGGGCCGGGAAGATCCCTGGAGGAGGACATGGCAACCCATTCCAGTATCCTTGCCTGGAGAATCCCATGGTCAGAGGAGCCTAAGGGGTACAGTCCATTGAGTTGTGAAGAGTCAGACATGACTGAAGTGACATGAGCATGCAAGATGTTCAAAGTATTTCTATCTCTGCTCCCTCCCTCCCTTTTCAGAGGGTCCGATATTGTATAATAATATTATTATATTATAATGTATTATTATAAGAAAAAAGAAACTATCTCTTTATGGTTAGTGGTGGTTTGGTTATCAACATTGGTTACATTGCTGTTTCAGTAATTGTAAAAGGATGTGAAGAATTTAGATAGATATCAGATGAGTCTTAAAATTGTTTTTAGAGGAATGGGAAAATAAGGCCTGTTCAAGTACACGAGATTATTAAACCTGAGGAATGCAAGCTTAATGGTTGCTCTACCAGAGGCTTGACTGTCCTCAGAGTGCCTGTACAGGTAGCTTCAGCTTTCAAAAGGGTAGTATTCCAAAACTTCATTTCTTAGTCAGATGGTAAGAACAAATGACAGAGTTTATGAAATACAGCTGCAGAGGTGTGACAGTATGTATGGCAATGAAAAATAATAGGAAATATGTAGTAGTGAACTAAACCAGTGTTTGGAACCTAAGCAGCTTCTGGGAGTATCGACTATGCTCAGTAAAATTCATGAACACCAAGGATGAGAGACTTCTCTCAGGTTATGAGTTAATGTGATGGTGGGTGGGAGAAGGGAAAGACTTAATACCTGTGGTCAGTTTGATTAGTAATTTAGAGTTCCTTTCTTGTGGTCTGTTATAACAACTATCTCCAGCGTTACCCCCTCCCTCCCCCCTTTTTCTTATGTGCTGTGTAAATTATGTGACACTTCTACCTTGTGTTTTAGAAAGAATTTTCTAAAATGCTTTTCGAGATTGGTACCCCAGCACACAGTGTTGGTGAGAGGTAATTACTTTTTCTAAGCTTCCTTTAGTTGGCCCTTGGATTAAGCTGATTGTCTGCCTTCTGGCTTGGCATGTTGGAAAAGGAAAAGTAGTGACAGCTGGATTCAGAAATTGCATTAGTTTCTTTAATATCTCCAGGTAAATTATCTGGCTTTCGGTTGTTGTCCATGTTCAGTTTAGTCACTCAGTCATGTCCGACTCTTTGCAACCCCATGGATTGCAGCACGCCAGGCTTCCCTGCTTCCCTGTGTATCACCAGCTCCTGGAGCTTGCTCAGACTTGTGTCCATCGAGTTGATGATGCCATCCAACCATCTCATCCTCTGTCATCCCCTTCTCCTGCCTTCAGTCTTTACCAGCATCAGGGTCTTTTGCAATGAGTCAGTTCTTCATATCAGGTGGCCAAAGTATTGGAGTTTTAGCTACATCATCAGTCCTTGCAATGAGTATTCAGGACTGATTTCTTTTAGGATTGACTCGTTTGATCTCCTTGCAGTCGAAGGGACTCTTGAGTCTTCTCCAACACCACAGTTCAAAAGCATCAGTTCTTCGGCCCTTAGCTTTTTTTATAGTCCACCTCTCACATCCATTCATGACTACTGGAAAAATCACAACTTTGACTAGATTGACCTTTGTTGGCAAAGTAATATCTCTGTTTTTTCATATGCTGTCAAGTTTGGTCATAACTTTTCTTCCAAGAAGCAAGCGTCTTTTAATTTCATGGCTGCAGTCACCATCTGCAGTGATTTTAGAGCCCCCCAAAATAAAGTCTGTCACTGTTGCCATTGTTTTCCAGTCTGTTTGCCATGAAGTGATGGGACTGGATGCCATGATCTTAGTTTTCTGATTGTTGAGCTTTAAGCCAACTTTTTCACTTTCCTCTTTCACTTTCATCAAGAGGATCTTTGGTTCTTCTTGGCTTTGCTGAGCTCACACGCTAGCAAAGTAATGCTCAAAATTCTCCAAGCCAGGCTTCAACAGTATGTGAACCGTAAACTTCCAGATGTTCAAGCTGGATTTAGAAAAGCCAGAGAAACCAGAGATCAGATTGCCAACATCCGGTTGGATCATATTAAAAGCAAGAGAGTTCCAGAAAAACATCTACTTCTGCTTTATTGACTGTGCCAAAGCCTTTGACTGTGTGGATCACAATAAACTGTGGAAAATTCTTAAAGAGATGGGAATACCAGACTACTTGACCTGCATCCTGAGAAATCTGTATGCAGGTCAAGAAGCAACAGTTAGAACCGGACATGGAACAACAGACTGGTTCCAAATTGGGAAAGGTGTGCATCGAGGCTGTATATTGTCACCCTGCTTATTTAACTTATATGCAGAGTACATCATGTGAAATGCTGGGCTGGATGAACCACTAGCTGGCATCAAGATTGCCGGGAGAAATATCAATAACCTCAGATATGCAGATGGTACCACCCTTATGGCATAAAGTTGTCCATATAACACCTTGGTTTAACATGGTATGGATTGGCCTAGGAGGGTATATCTTTTATTCTCTAGAACTTCAACCTGATGTTTCAGACTTGAAGGCCCTGAATTGGTCAGACTTGAATTTGCCTAGGTTTTTGTACAGACTAGATCATTGATTCTCAGATGTTAGTGTGAATCTAAATGGCCTTGGGAACTTGTACACATATAGATACTTGAACCTCATTGCAGACTTACTGAACAAGAATCTTTCTGAAATTTTAAATATATTTTTACTGAACTTTGTATTAAGGAAAAATGTAAGCATTCAAAAGGAGACGGGATAGTATGATGACCCCTTTTTACTTAAAATTAAGCTCCTATGATAATTTATGGCTAATCTCATTTTATCTATATCCCCATCCACTTTCTCTTCTCTATTAGTTTGAAGCATATCCCAGGTATATTATTTCATGTTGAAATTTTTTTGTGTATATATTTTATTAGGTTTCCAGATGATTAAAAAACTTTTGAACAGTTAATACATGTACAAAGTAAAAAATAAGGTGGTTAAAAGAACATATAAAATAAATCTTTCTCATTGCCCCCAGTAGTCTTACTATTCTCCAAGGCAAAGCAGCCTATAACTTATTTATGTTTGTATAGATACTAATATATGTGCAAAAATATAGATATAGAATTCCCCCTTTAATTAAACATATATGGTAATATCTATTGTAAAGTACACATTTTCCTAAATTTTGCCTTTTTCATATTACAGTATTGGGAATCAGGTTGCAGCAGGTTAAATAGGTTGTTTTCATTCTTTTTCAAAAAGATTCTAGTTGGTCTGTGTATCAGAGTGTATGTAACTCATGCCTTTTGCATGGGTGTTTAGGTTTTTAGTGTTGTGTCTCTTTGCACATAGTGCTCCATGAATACCTTGTACCATATTTGAATTGTCCGATTCTTGATCAGAGAACATGCATGCATGTGTGCTAAATCACTTCAGTTGTGTCAGAGTCTTCGTGACCCAATGGACTGTAGCCCATCAGGCTCCTCTGTCCATGGGATTATCCAGGCTCACTAGTTCCATTAAAAAAATTATTTTCCTGTCTCTCCTGTTTTTGTTCATGCTTTTCTCTAAATCTATTAGTATATTTACACTTGCTACTTTAGGAATTTTGTTTATTGACTGTCATTCTGTGTGTTTCTGTGATTGTGGGTTACAGAAGGGATTTGAAATAAGAATGGTGATGTTAAGTTATTGAAGATGAGGGTGGGGAGCTTCACAGTGTCAAGCAAGCTTGATATGTTCAGAAGGAGTTATTGATGTGGCTTTGCATCATTAAAAAGATGATAAATTGGTGGAGTTTGAAAAACTCCCCTGAGTAACAGCATAGAACAGATGCCAAGAAGAATTTAAAAAAATGGATGAAAAGGTTTAGATCCAGGATTTCAGTTTACAATTTCTCATACATGTTGAACAACAAATCTTAATTTGTGTAATAAGTTTTTGTAGCTGATTTCTTACTAAAGCCAGGTCAACTTAAGAAAGTGGTAGTAACAAGAATTGTTTAGGAAGTTGAAAGAGGCATAAATTTATGCCTTTTACCTGAAGGGGCAGTGTATCTTCCTGTTGATTTTACTTCACCTTAGGTATAGGACCTGGAACCAATTAACTAGTCCCTTTGGGCTTCCCAGGTGGCGATAGTGGTAAAAAACCCGCCTGCCGATGCAGGAGACATAAGAGGATGCAGGAGACATAAGAGATGCAGGTTCGATTCCTATGTTGGGAAGATCCCCTGGAGGAGGGCATGGCAACCCACTCCAGTATTTTTGCCTGAAGAATCCCATGGATAGAGGAGCTTGGTGGGCTGAAGTCTGTAGGGTCGCAGAGAGTTGGACATGACTGAAGCAACTTAGTGTGCATGCATTGAGCTTTAATTTTCTTAACAGCAAACTTGGACTACATAAAATACTGCAAATAAAGCATTTGTCAAACTGTTGCATAGTAGGTGGTAGCTCTTATTATTTTAAGTGCTGCATATATTACATATTGTAATGGCAATCTGTTGGTTATTTTATTTATTTATTTGACTGTTCTGGGTCTTAGTTGCCACATATGGGATCTAGTTCCCCAACCAGGAACCAAACCCACATCCCCTGCATTGGGAGCAAGGAGTCTTAATCACTGGACCACCAGGGAAGTCCCATTTTTTAGAAGAATGGAAATATTTTGAAATCAATTCCCAAACAACATTTATTAAAAACCAACTTTATATTCTGAGTACTTTGTTTTAGATCTAGGGAGAAAGACTGTTTTATACACTGACAATTATAACAATGTCAGTCACGTCATATCATGCCTGGAGCGTGAGCGGTGAGTATATGTGTTCTAGGAAAGGGTTCATCAGGAAGGTATTGTATTAGGAATTCCCTGGTGATCCAGTTGTTAGGACTCAGTGTTTTCACTGCTGAGGACTGGACCAAAAAAAAAAAAAGAAGAAGAAGGACAACCACTGTATCACTTTGATTTGAATGTAAAGGAATTTACTATTAATACATGTTCAGGGATGATGTGAAAAGGACTTTAAAGAGAACATCATGAAAGTGACTTACATACTTATTTTTACAATTGATTTTTTTTTTCCCAAGGTAGTTCTTGAGCTTTAAGTTTAAGGAATATGACAACATTTGTGTAATATATATTTTCTGCTCTGATCATTGATTCATAAATGATACATTGGTAATAGAATGCTTACTTTTGCTAGATGTATACAGCTTAAGGATCTGTACATTTTCTTTTGGAGGGAAAATAGTTGGTACAGTTCCTTGGTTATATCTTAGCCATTGTAGCTTGTCCATAAATATTGATTGAATGAAGGTTCTCAACTGTTTAGTCCCAACCTTTCATGCAATGCACAAAATATCTGAAACACTAATTAACTAAAATGGAGACAGTGAAAATGTTTATCTTTTCCAAGGTGAAGAAAATCTTCATGGACCTTAACTGTTTTTATAAATGATGGACTTGACTCGTTAAAAGTTTTCTTCACGAGAGTTAAAAAATTGAACTTTTGTAGCTAATGTGACCCTTTTTTGTTTGTTTGTTTGTTTTTGTAGGTATGGCCTCACAAGTCTTGGTCTACCCACCGTATATTTATCAAACTCAGTCAAGTGCCTTTTGTAGTGTGAAGAAACTCAGAGTAGAGCCAAGCAGTTGTGTATTCCAGGAAAGAAACTATCCACGGACCTATGTGAATGGTAGAAACGTTGGGAATTCTCATCCTCCCACGAAGGGTAGTGCTTTTCAGACAAAGATACCATTTAACAGACCTCGGGGACACAACCTTTCTTTGCAGACAAGTGCTGTTGTTATAAAAAACACTGCGGGTGCTACAAAGGTTATAGCAGCTCAGGCGCCGCGAACTCAAGTGGAGGCACCTCAGATTGGGGCGTGGCGGCACAGGTTCAGTTTCCTAGAAGGCCCCCAGCGATGTGGATTGAAGCGCAAGAGTGAGGAGTTGGATCATCATAGCAGCGCGATGCAGATTGTCGATGAGGTGTCCATACTTCCTGCAATGTTGCAAACCAACATGGGAAATCCAGTGACAGTTGTGACAACCACCGCAGGAACCAAACAGAACTGTACCACTGGAGAGGGCGACTATCAGTTAGTGCAGCATGAAGTCTTATGCTCCATGAAAAACACTTACGAAGTCCTTGACTTCCTTGGTCGAGGCACTTTTGGCCAGGTAGTCAAATGCTGGAAAAGAGGGACAAATGAAATTGTAGCAATCAAAATTTTGAAGAACCACCCTTCGTATGCACGTCAAGGTCAGATAGAAGTGAGCATATTAGCAAGGCTCAGTACTGAAAATGCTGATGAATATAACTTTGTACGAGCTTACGAATGCTTTCAGCACCGTAACCATACTTGTTTAGTCTTTGAGATGCTGGAACAAAATTTGTATGACTTTCTGAAACAAAATAAGTTCAGTCCCCTTCCACTAAAAGTCATTCGACCCATTCTTCAGCAAGTGGCTACTGCACTGAAAAAATTGAAAAGTCTTGGATTAATTCATGCAGACCTCAAACCAGAGAATATTATGTTGGTGGATCCTGTTCGACAGCCATACAGGGTTAAAGTAATAGACTTTGGGTCAGCCAGTCATGTGTCAAAGACTGTTTGTTCAACATATCTGCAATCTCGGTACTACAGGTAGGTGATGATTATTTTTTGGTTATTCGATAAGTGTTGAATTTTTGCTGAATGAAATACTTTTGTGTGTGTATGTGGTGAAAAAGACTGCTTTGGATACATAGATATCAAGATACTTTAGGCATAAAATCTGTTCAGGCAGAATAGAAATTTCTACTGCAAATTTCTGTGCTAGAGACATCTGGTTATTTTTATTGTTAATAGAAGACCTGAAGGATTGATAGGTGGTTAATGATGATTAAACGGAAGTCTAAATATTGAGAAAGGGTTTGTAGTAAATTTTGTACATTTCTTTGGAGAAGAAAGTGGTAGCCCACTCCAGTAATCTTGCCTGGAGAATTCCATGGACAGGGGAGCCTGGTAGGCTGTAGTCCATGGGGTCGCAGAGAGTCAGGCATGACTGAGCAACAGTCATTTTCTTGGGCATTTTTCAGTGCTTAAGAAAACTAGCTTTTTAAAGACACATCTGATAGAACTGAACATTTAGAAAGTTTTAAAAATACAGAAAGTCACTTTGATTAGTAATTTTAAGATTTAAACTTACTTCCATGGCTACCACAAATGTTCAAGCTGCTCTTTTGTAACAAGTTTGGTTATGTTCTTTACATATATGTTTTAGGTAATGCTATTTTGATGTTCGTACTATGGGTGGAATTTAAAGAAGAAAATAATTTCCATGCAATGTCATGATTAATATAATGCTAGCCTGGAGTACAATAAATGGTCTTGAGGTTAGCTAATCATTACCAAGATTCAGAGTATCTTAAGTTTGTAAGTGTTTTTAAATTCATAGTTGTATAATTTTGAGAAATTCTTTTCATTTCAGCTTAAATGAGTTTTATGGTCTTGGTGTATTCTGGAGCCCCACAAGCCCCAACTCAGCGGGCAAATGAAAGATCTGACAATATTGGCCATTATTAATAAGTTCATAAATAGACAAAAACATGAAGTTTATTGTTGGAAACTGTTAGAACAGGAGAAAGGAAACTCACATTTATGTCACTTGGTTGATAATTAAGTTTACTATAATATAAGAAATCAGAAGTATAGCCTAAATTACCCTTTATATTCCTAATGTTGTAATTTTTAGTCTGAGAGCACTAGGTACTGTTCTTAAAATCTTTTAGATGGCTTAAAAGGTATTGTAGTTGTAGCAGTGTCATGAGTCTTAATTGATATCTCCTATAATTGGATATATTTGACCCTCTGTGCTCCTGACCAAAACCAATTTTTTTCCCCCAATTTAATGTAACACAAGATAAACTTTTAGTTAATTTTTCTCTGGAAAAATTACTTTAATATCTGATATAACAGCATGAGAGGAATAGTGTTTCCCCTTTCCCTTGTGTTCTGTGGATGCTGTCTTTTTATGAGTTTTGAGCAGTCAGCTAGCATATTATATAAACCCCCCGGCTCCAGCTGCTTGGGCTCTATATTTAGCTCACTTGTTAGTAAATGACTTCATTATATTTGGGTCCTGCATTATTCGGCATATCAGATTTAGTTATGTGTAATACCTTGACTCCTTTTCTTTATTTGAAATCTTTTCTTTTGGATGAGAGTAAAAAAAGAGCTTTATTTTTATACTTGAGATGATCTGTTTATTAAATGTTTCAAGAGAGTAAAAGAAATCCTTTAAAAAGCAGTCTAAAATACTAAATATTTTATGATAGTGGTTTTTAACATTAGGCTTTTGCACAAATAGCCTCTTTTGGGAATGGAAAAATAAGGTATGAATAATTGCTGAGTACAGCTAGTAGTTTCTAATTTGTTTTTATACATAAATTTCTAGTAAATAATTTACCTGAATTTCAGAAGCTATATAGGTGCTGGACTTAAAATGTTTAGCGTTTAAACAAAAAAGTTTCTTAATTATAAAAAGATGTGTTATTTAGCATTTTGGTTGCTGTTACGTAGATAAAATTTAAAAATGGAGTTTCTGTCAGTTGGATTCAAGGTTAAAAGAGTTAGGAAATATTATGGTAAATTAGTGAAAATGTAATGTCGTCCTTAATCAGGTACTGTTTTAATGTTTTGTATAATTTTGCATAAAAATAGCAGGTTACCATTATTTTTCAGCATTGGTGTGTACTTTATCAATTCTACCTTGGTTTGACTGAGTTTACTTATAAACCTGATGAGGCAATAAGCAAAAGTGTCTCATTCTTGATTTTTTACTCTTTGTTTAAGATACATTGTACTTAAAAAACGAAAGCAGGAAGTGGCAACTTACCAAATTAAATATTTTTGAACTAATCACAGTGGGAACACGTAGCCCAAGTTCCAAAGTAAACGATTTGTGTTTAAACACAGGTTCATGTGTTACTGTTTCTTTGAACCGCGCAGCACAGAAACATAGTAGGGATATCTTAAAATAGACAGAGGACGGTGGCCAGAAATTGTTGACTGCTATAGATGGTGAGGCTGTCTAGCTCTTGTAGTGATATAAGCCAGAAGTACATGCTAAGGGCATTGATTTGCTCAAGGTCAGCATGTTCTAAATTCAGCTGCTTGAGTATGGTTTCTGTCAAGAACACGTAGGGCTCCTCAATGCATAAAAGGTTTTAGCAGCAGAAGGGGCTGTATTTATGAGGTGTGGTGGCAACATTCAGGTCATAAATATCTTTTTCTTCTTTTTTTAAATACAGAATTTTAGCCTGTGGTTCTGAGTCATTTCAGAACATAGAGACAGGAAAGTGGGCTGGAAAGTAACCTGTATAGCGGTTGTATTCTTTGCTACTTGACTGAATAATTTAGCATTAATTTTTAGCATTAGTGGTTGTTGAAGTAAATGCTGCTTTTTTGGCATATAATAGTTGACAAAGAGATATGTAAGGTAAAAAAAACAATTCAGGCTTACCAGCTTTTGTTTAGCTTATTCCTAACCCCTCATGCCTTTTTTAAACCCTAAGTATCAAAGACAGTTTCTGTAACAAAATTAAAACACACAGGATGACCTATTAATAAAATAACCAGTATTTTATATAGGGTACTTTTTTCAAGTGCTTTTAAATAAAATTCCTAGTTTGTTTTTCCTATCTCAATTTCTGTGTTCTTAGATAAAACGCTTGGTGGAATTCCTGTTTAAAAAGTTGAAAACAGGCTTATACAAGTGAGACAGGTCCAAGTTCACAGTGCAAGCTTATCAGAATTTTTGTGGAGTCCTTTCTGTATGCTGTGCTAGATGCTAGGGATACAGAGGTGGTAAAAACAGTTTCCTCATTTAATGCAGGAGAAAAAATAGTTTGTGTCAAGAAGTTCTAGGGCTGAACCCTGTGTAGGGTGTTTTGGGAACCCAAAGGAGAGCACTGCCTAATCCGAGAGTTTAGAGAGGGATCTGGGGAGAGATGACTCTTGACTTGAATGAGCCTTGAAAGGAGAGAAGGGGTTGTAGTCAATTAGTCTTTTTTTTCTTTTTGGCTTGTGGGATTTTAGTTCCCTGACCAGGGACTGAACCTGGGCCATAGCAGTGAAAGCTCTGAGTCTTAACCATTGGATCTCCAGGGAATCCCAAGGATGGACTAGTCTTAAGGAGTGTTCTCTGTCCCACAGCCACCCTTACCTAAGAGCTCAATATTGGCTGAAATTGCTGGTAGCTTCTTGTCTGTATCAAAGAACTTGTTTTGTTTGGGAATCTTTATTAGACAAACATAAAGTTGTCATTTGGGTTTAGTTTTAACAGATGTTTTAATAGACGATTCCAAAAGTCTATAATGTGATTTTCAATGCCATAGATTGTGGTCACAGACATAAATTACTCCATATATTAGGCCTTCAAATAAAAATTTTGACAGCGCTCTTAAAAGTTTTTTTTTTAAACAGCTTTATTGAGCTATAATTCACATACTATTAATTTTATCCATTTAAAGTGCACATTCATTGTCCTTTAGTATGTTCACAGTTGCGCATCATCACCGCACTTTTAGAACATTTTCTTTACCCCCTAAGAACCCCCGCTCCTGCTCCCTAGCACGCTTTAGGCATCTTTCCCCGATCTTCCCACCCTTCTAGCCCTAGGCAACCAAAAATCTACTTTCTGTCTCTACAGATTTGCATATTCCAGACATCTCATATGAATGTAATCATACAATATGTTGTTCTTTTTAACTGGCTTTTTCTGCCCACTTAGCATAATGTTTTCAAGATTCATCTATATGTAGTAGGTATCAGCACTTCATTTTTTTGTTGTTGACAAATAATTCCATTTATAGATATACCACATTTTATATATCCATTCATCAGCTGATGGAGACCTCAGTGAAAAGATAATGTGAATAGAAAACTCTAATCTGGCCCATGTTTAAGTCTTTCATTAAAAATACTTAGTGCCTATAAAGTATAAAGTATTTCCTGGGTGCCGGTTATTCATTGAGGAGCAAAAATAAAGACCCTACTATTATGATGCTTACAATCTAATGTGTAGATAACCAGAAAAGTAAAGTATTCTAATTGGAAAAGAACAGGGAGAGAGACTAACAAGATAAACTTATTTTTTTGTTTTGTCTTAATTATTTTAGGCAATAAAAAGTTGCAAAAATTGTGAGAAGAATTTTTTTTTATGCCGTTGACCTAGATTCTCTAAGTGTTTCAAATTTACCACCCGGGTTTCCTCCTCATTCTTTTTCTATGTGCGTCATATACAGATACACATGTACATTTGTTGTTACAGTTTTAGAGCAAGTTGTAGATGTAAAACCCCTTTACCTCTAAATACTTAACGATGTATAAGAGATTGTGTGTATTCCTAAACCTAAGGACATCCTCTTGCATAACCCCAGTGCAATAATCAGAATCATTGTTGGTTGACATCAGTATTATTGATTTGATGAACTGAACTGCTCAATACTATTTGGTTTAAGGGAATTAAAATCAATTCAGCACTAGTAGCTTTACAGACTTAATTCAGATTTTACCAGTTGTCATATTTTGCCGTATATACACAATAGAATACTACTTAGCCATAAAAGAGAATGCAACTTTGCCATTTGCAATAATATGGATGTACTTGGAGAGTATAATGCTAAGTGAAATAAGTCAGTCAGAGAAAAATACTGTATGATAACGTATGAAATCTAAAAAATAAAACAAACTAGTGAGTGTAACAAAAGAGAAACAGATAGATCTAGAGAACAAACTAGTTCTCATTGGGGAGAGGGAAGAGGAGAGAGGAGAAGCAAGATAAGGGTAGGGAGTTAAGAGGCACAAACTGTGACATATAAAATAAGATACAAGCATATATTGTAAAACACAGGGAATATAGTTAACATTCTATAACAACTGTAAATGGAGTATAACCTTTAAAAATTGTGAATCACTGTGTTGTACTTATATACTAAAACTTACATACTTAAGTTTATATGTGCTTATATACTTAAAACATACACTATTGTATTTCAACTATACGACGCTTTTGAAGAGTACAGACCAGTTATTTTGTACAATGTTGTCAGTTTGAGTTTGTCTGATGTTTTCAGGTTAAGTATTTTAACTTGCAGAAATGCTGCTTTGTCCTCAAATGTTGGGAGGCATATGCTGTCAGTTTGCCTCATTACTAGTAATGCTGACTTTGATCACTTGATTGAGGGGGTGACTGCCAGATTTTTCCACCATAAGGTTTATTTTTGTATCTTGTGATACTTTGAGACTATTCACAGTCGCTGTTTCTTATCTTATTTTCACAGGCCAGTTTTAGCGTCCATTGATGAATATGGCCTTTAACAGTTATTAACTTAGGGGTTGCAAAAATGATGACTTTCAAGCTCTATCATTTAAGGAATTCTCCTATGAGGAAGAGCTTTTGTACTCTGTTGTTGTTGTATAGACTTACAGGTTCATATGCAGTGGGTTGTAATTCATTACTTGTCATTTGCTTTACTGGCACAGTTGTCCTAAATTGTCTAGCAAGAGCCTTTTAATTTTTTTTTAAATTTAATTCCTTTATTTATTTTTGGCTGTGCTGGGTCTTCGTTGCTGT
Source organism: Bubalus bubalis (assembly GCF_019923935.1). Taxonomy (NCBI): domain Eukaryota; kingdom Metazoa; phylum Chordata; class Mammalia; order Artiodactyla; family Bovidae; genus Bubalus; species Bubalus bubalis. Next base: position 20,971,407 of record NC_059172.1, on the reverse strand, counting down.
GTGAGCTTTCTCTAGTTGGGGTGAGTGGGGGCTGCTCTCCAGCTGCGGTGCACAGGCTTCTCATTGCGGTGGCTTTTCTTGTTGCAGAGCATGGGGTCAGGAGCACAGGTTCTGCACTTGTAGCACACAGGCTTAGTTGCTCTGCAGCATGTGGATCTTCTGGATCAGGGATTGAACCCGTGTCTCCTGCATTAGCAGGCAGATTCTTTACTGCTGAGCCACCAGGGAAGCCCTAGGAAGAGCCTTTTGAAGTTTGCTCTTGTGTACCTTTGACATGGCCCCATCCTTCCTTGAGAGCTTACTTGCTGGCGTTTCGAGCTGTTCCAGGTTTACTCTGTACTTTTCTTGTTCCATACTTTGTATTGGCTATTTTTCTAAAGGACTCTGGTTCCTTTTGTTGGAGATGATAGTAAAGCAGGGAATTCATACTGATATGTTTATTTCCGTCACCTCAGAGTTCATTCTCTCCTTCTTCCTTTATTTATGATCTCTTCTCTTATATCGAGAAACTTGGCTTTTATTATCCACAGTGTTACTTATTTGCTCAATTTCAGAATACACTTCAAGTAGTTTTGGAATTGCTAACCCATACCACTGCTAATTTACTAACAAGAGTGCACATTTATTTATAATTTTTATTCTTAGCCTTAGACTTGAGAATGTGTTCAAAGTGCTATATTCCAGAGTTACTTAGGTTAGTTCTTCCTCAGCCCCCTTCCCCCATCTTCAATGTGATTGTTTTTTATTTGAAATATAATTAAGTTCATTTCATTATATTCCATTTTGGGTCCTCTGTGTTCTTATTTATTAGACTATATGAAATATTAAAATAGTTAATGTTACTTAGTATATATGACTTGTGAGGATGATACTTTATATATTTGCACATTAATAGGTTTTAAAGTAAGAGTTATGATACTCTTGGTATATAGGTGTGATATTAGTTTATAAGATAACAATACATAATACATGTGCTAAGTAACATAGTTAGGTATTGGTGGGCTGCTATCTACAGGGTCGCAGAGTCAGACACAACTGAAGCGACTTAGCAGCAGCAGCAGCAGGACAAAATTATTTTGTAAAAGCTTGGTCACAGAGTGAGTTTGTTAATTCTGTTGATTATAGATGTAAAATATGTAATAAATGTAATGCCATATAAACAGCTGATCAGTATTTAATGTCAGATTGGAATGACTGTATTCTAGAATTGCATATAACTGTTAGTTATTCACAGGTTAAAATGAAAACTTTTGTGATGGTTTATAAAATTAAGTTGAATTAAGGTCTTCAATTTCTAAGGTTTTATTAGTTTTTCCTCTTGTGCAATGTAGCTTTGTTTCAGAGGTGTGTGTAGTTTCATGGATGTACTGTAATAGAATGTGATGACATCATGGATTAGATGTCAGTCCTGACCACACACACCTCAGGATGCATGTGCCTATTTGTTTCTGAGTCTTCAGCATTTTGCTGTGAATGGAATTCAGCTCCCGGGATGTTATTAGCAGAGTGTCTGCTGCCACAGAAGAGTACCAGTTCAGGGGCCAGTGAATAATTTAGGCATCAGTTGGTGTGGTGAGATTGTGTTACTTAGGAGAGAATCTAATACATGTGCTAAACTTTGACATTAAAAAGAACAAATGTGTTTTTTCTTTTTTTGAGAGAACAGTGAATTACAGAAAGTTTTAGATTTATTTATCTAAAACCAGTGTACGAATTAAAATGTTTTTGATTTCATGTTTTAAAAATTATATTAGTTATGGATGCTCTGTCAGAAAAAAATTCAATAATAGAGAAGGCCAAGAAGCAAAACAGGAACAATTTCCCCCTTTATTGTGACTCTGCCTTGTAATTTTTATAATTTGTTTTATACTTTATAAGCCCTTCCCTGTGGTGTATGTTTCGTTTGTTTTCTGATATTGCTATAGGGAACCTTCTTGTAAGTCCTTGGACACTTGTAGTAGGTTTATTTCCACTACATTTCTAGAAGGAGACTTGTTGGGTCAAAGGATACTAACATTGTGCTATTGGACGCTGCCAAATTTCCTTTCAGAAATGTTGTCTTGTTCCAGTTTACAGTCTTGCCAATAACGTGTGAAAATGTCCTTTTCTTCACATTCTTGTCATCACAAGGGCTTTTTTTTTTTTTTTTTTGATTGGTAGCTGTAAATAGGCAAAAAAGAAAATCATTTAAATTTTATCTTCACTCTTCACTACGTTTTAAAAAGTTTTATGTATGTCTTCTGGAGAAGGCAATGGCACCCCACTCCAGTACTCGTGCCTGGAGAATCCCAGGGACGGGGAAGCCTGGTGGGCTGCCGTCTGTGGGGTCGCACAGAGTCGGACACGACTGAAGTGACTTAGCAGCAGCAGCAGCATGTATGTCTTCTTTGTCATGTGTTATACTGGTTGATACTCTTTTATATGGAGAATGAGAATGTCAAAATAAACAAAGTTCCTATAAAAACAATATTTATTGATGGCTTAGTACCAGCCACTGTGCGGAGAACTTTTACCCTTTACCCTCGTAGCAGTCATGGTAAGTGGTAGTGTTGTCTTTATTTGACAGATAGGGGATTTGAGTTTCAGATATGTTAAGCAACTTGCCCAGTGGTACACAGTTAACTGCAGAGCTGTGATCTGAGCACCGTTCAGCCTATCTGTTTGCTGTGGTCCTTCTCCAGAGATTTCCCTTCATCTTCCTGAAACTCCTGTGCTAAAGGACACTGATGACTTGTTTGTTAACCACCATATTGGAGAGGTTTTTTCTTTTTAGAAGTCCACATCTGGCTGGACCTCTGTCTTTCAATGCTGTTAGTGCTTTATTTTATTGAAATGTTCTCTGCTAGTTTCCTAAACACCATAACCCTCAGATTCTTCTTTCACTTTGCTAGCTTTTTTGTTCTTTTTTACAGCTCTTAAATGAGTACACCCCCCAGGGTTCAGTCTGGGCCACTTTCTCATTCAATATACTTGCCTTTTGGAGACCTTACTCTCTCCCTTGACTTCAGTTTGTTTGTTGTATGGTAAAATTTCAAATACCTTCCTGTAGCCCTGATCTCCCTTTGAACACCTAATTTGTTTCCAGTTATATCCTTGGACAGTCTCTGGGTTTTACTAACTCATGTTCAAATGATTCGTCTTTATCCCAAGGCTTCTCATCTCCCTTATTACATATCAGAATTATTAAAAGAATCATTTCCATTAGATGTTTATGTCCTGTGTATCTAATCATTTTATGACCAAATCCTATTGATTTTACCTCTGAAATATCTTCATATGTTAATTTTGCCATGTTCTTCTCACTGCTTTGTTCTGGTCTGGACTTCGGTACTAGATTAGTCATTGATTTTTTTTAAACCCGTAGTCTCTGCCTCTTACTCTTCTTAATCCTGAATTGTTAGAGATGTGTTGTGGGTTGGTTTGAGAGATCACAGGACTGTGTACACACAGATACGCTAGAAGAGTTTTTTTGTTTTTTAAAACTGCTTTGCTCTTTTTTACTCCTTCAGTTCTGATCAGCAAATGTGACAAAATAGTGACCTTTTGGAAACCTAATTTCAGTGACCTCAAGATTATGGCATGAATTTTCCTGGTAGTACAGTGGATAAGAATCTGCCTGCCAATGCAGGGGACCATGGGTTTGATCCCTGGTCCAGAAAGATCCCATATACTGTGGAGCAGTTAAACCCGCGCGCCACAGCTGCTGGAGCCTGTGCCACGACGACTGAAGCCTGTGCACCCTGGAAGCCACTTGGCTTCTCTTGTTGCAGAGCACGTGCTCTAGGCTGCACACCGCGACCATGAGTGGTCCTTGCTCACCACAACTAGAGAAAGCCCATGCGCAGCAATGAAGACCCTGTGCACTACCCCCGCCAGAAAAAAAAAAAAAAGATTATGGCATACGTTTGGCTTGAAATAGTTGTACACAATTGGACACCACTGATAAAATAATCAAAAAAGGGATCAGAATACTTAAAAAATGTGTTAGTAGAATGTTGTGCTTAGGAAGCGTTTGGTAACTTTCAATAGGTTCATAGTACACCCCCTGGTAACATGAGCCCTGTATCTCTGTTATGTCAGGAGTCTCTCTGTGGTTTGGAGCTATTTCATATTGTAGCAGAATGCTCCCTGGGGTTATACAGTAAATGTGGATTTTCCCCTTTCCTTCCTCTAAAGCTAAATTAATCATCAGTAGCTCATAAAGATAAAAATATTGGTATTAAGATGTTGGATGTATAAGCAAATAGAGATGGAAACAGCTGTATAGACATTTAGTCTATCTTACTTTATAGAAGAGACCAGTGAAATCCAATATACCTAAATGAGAATTGTCATATCAACATTTATAAATAACTGTGTTATATGTATGTAATAGGGTTATATTTGATTTTGAGAAATAACAAAGTAATAGTAAATTATCCTTGTAAACAGTAAAACTTAATGGTAGAAGTTGACAGTGACAGCAAAAGCCATCTGAAAGCAGGTATCATTTTCAAACAAAATACTCTTAGAAGTATTTAAAAGGAATAAACTCACTGAATACACTCATTTGAATAATATGATGGTGAAACTGTAATATGACAGAAAAGTGTGTTTGAATCTTTTAAAGATTTTATTTGCTCTAACTTGCTTTTCATTAACATAAGTCCTTCAGAGAGAATGTCATTGAATTAGTAACAAGATTCTAAACACAATGTAGTATTTTAGATAGGATGGTCTTTCTTTTTAGGGCTTATGAGGAAATACTTTTTAGTGGTTCATATGAAGCATTAGCAGTGTTTCAAGGAATGACAGAATTTTAGTAAAAAAAACCAAATGAAACAGTATATTTATGTCTGCTAAATAATGCCAAATTATTTATTCATAGGTTCATAACTTCAGCTCTGCTACTTTATTGTATCACTTAGAGCAAGTTATTTAACCTTTCTGAGCCTAGTTTACTTATATGTAAAATATTAGCTACCTCAAAGAGTCTTATGAAAGTTAAACTCCATAATGCATGTAAAGCAATTAATACAGTCTTAGGACAATTTTATAAGTAGAAGCTACTTTTAAAAACAGTGTGTGGTTTAAAGAAAATGTGTAGTGGTAACAAGGTAATAAGGAGTCTCCCATAATTATCCCCTGTGGGCCTGCATTGGGTATATGTGCTGCTTTATTCTTTGAGGCAAAGCCTGTGAAATCTTAGAAAAAGTAGCTGAATTTGTGTTCATAATGGTCAATTCAGCCATTGTTTGGGGTAGTGGGGAAATTAATGTACATTTTTCTCCACATGGCTGTCCCTTAAGTGAGCCACATTTATTATTCCACTACATGGAAGGGGCAGTTTTGTCACAAACCAGGAGACCTTATATGAGTGCGTCTGTTTTTGGACTCATTGTTCTGTCTTTTCTTGGGCCAGTGTCATGGTGTCATTACCGCACTTGGCACTGTGTGTCCTCCTGCTGTTCTTCAAAGGCTTCTAGATGAATTGCAGAATGTGTCAGTCCTACAAAAGACACTTTCATTTTTGAAGTATAGATATAATTCCTGGGAATGCTTGGGGAGTTATTTTCTTTCAGAGCTTTAAAGATGTTATAATCTGGTGACTGTTGTTACTATAGGGAATTGGTTCCTTTGATGATAGTATGTCCTTCATACCATACATGATGGTATGTACCCAGAGGGGTACACTTACGGGTTTTTCTTTGGTTTAAGCAATTGACGTGTGTGTGTGTGTGTGTGTGTATTCTGCCTGGCCTTATTTAAATCCCCTTTCTTCTCCATATTTTACTGTTAAAATGTCTCAGACTTACGAATAATATGAAAGGGTTTACAGTGAACATGCATATGCTCACTGCTTGGATTCTATAATTAAGATTTTGCTACATAGCTTTATCACAGATATTCCTTCTGTCCATTTATCATTCCATCCTTTTCTCATGAGACAATTCAAAGTTATAGATGTTCCCATACACTGTACCATTATACACTTACGCATGCTACTCATAAAATAGCTCAGTATTTATTTGTGGTTCCTTTTTTGTAATGACATTTTATATGTAGTATAATGCACAAATCTAAGCATTATATCCCATTGAGTTTTGACAGATGCATACACGTGTGTAACCCAGATTCACGTGTGTCATCCCAGAAAATTCTCTCATGTCTCTCTCCATTCATTGTCTGTCCCTCCATCTTGACTTTTCATTTTTTCACAGCACATTAGTTTTTCTCTTCTAGAACTTCCTGTCAGTGGAACACACCTTTTGTTTAAAGTTAATTTTACTCAAGGATTTTGTGATTTTTGGTGTTTTTTCTTGTATCAGTAGATCATTTCTTTTTATTGATAAGTAATTTTTCTGGCACAAGAAGTTTTCCAAGCTTACCTTATACTTTGCCTCTCAGTTTTGGAATCAGCCATTTCTCTAAGGCTCCCTACTTCCTTTTAGGTATGGGAATGGTATTTAGATGTCAAGAATTTGTTGTTTTAACAAGTAGATTACAGGTTTTTTTTGGTGAAACTATCATTTAATTCATTCTCTTCAACAGTTTTTATCATTAAAGTACCTATTATTATTTCAATAACTCGATAATTAGGGCTGCCTCTATTAATTTTTCCTCTTTCTGTTTCTTTGCATTTGATTATAGTTCCTATTAGGCTGGTAACTTTTTGTTTGTTTGCTTGTTTCTTTAGCACTGGACCTTGGGTATTATTAAGTGTTAGATAGCATCACTCTTGTGGTATTCCTGCTGAAAATAGATAACTTGAACCTCCTTGTGAGGAAACATTAACTGAACACAAATCCTGGGACAGTCTACAAAATAGCTAGTTTGTATTCTTAAAAATTGAGTCTCATGAGGACCACAGAAATGCTGAGGAATTATCCCAGGTAAAGGGAATTAAAGAGACATGGGTCTAGGATTTATTTTTAAAAATGGTTTATTGTGAAAGAAGTCATTATTGAGACAGTTGGAAAAATCTGAATAGTAGTATCACATTAATATTAATTTCCTGGTTTTGACAGGAATTACACGCTGTAACTATGTAAGAGACTCTCCTTGTTTTTAGGAGGTAAGCACTGAAAGAAGCGTTTAAGGGTAGAGGGATTCAGCGCTTGCATCTTAACTGTCAAATGATTTATAAAAATCATTTGTATGTGTATATAAAAGATAATACAAATGTGATAAAATGTTAATGTTTAGAAATCTGATTGCAAGTGTATAAGAATTCTTTGTATTTGTAACTTTTCTCTAAATCTAAAAGGATGTCAACTTAAAAAGTTGTAACGGAACAAATATGAGAACAATAGTGATATATTTGCTGAGTTAAGTGAAATTTAAGAATTTCACCTTTAAGAAATGTGCCACCAGATTAAGAGATCGCTCATTTGGTGAATCAGTATCTAATCTTCTACCTGCTTGTTACTGCCTGGTCTTATGATTGAATGATGCATTTGCAGTAGTTCACAAAATAAAATGATCTATATAATGGTGTTGAGGAACTTGGATTTTCACTGAGACTCCATGGTCTCAGTGATGTTTATAAGCCCTCCTACTTACTTAGAGAACTTGGAAAGTTACTTCTGTGCTTTATTTTCCTCATGCCTACAATGGGATAATACAGTGCTGAGGATTTTGTTAGAATTAGTGAGATAATGAGCATAAAACATTTAGTACAAAATCTGATTACTCATTAGAGCTCACTAAACATATTTTTGTTATTTTCAATATTTTTGAAAAATTTCAAATTAAATAATTTCAATTAAATAATTTTTGTTGTCTGATTTAAACACATCATATAGGTTATGAACTTCTGTTGGCATCCACTGATGGTACATTATAATTTTAAATATATCTCATAGTCAAATAAATTTGAGAAGTTTTTGTACTTCCCTCCTCATCACCTGTAGTATAGTACCAACTCAGCTCCTTAGCTTTTCTCTCTTGATATGTATTAACAACAGTGTTCTCAGTTTTCTCTTCCATAAAATGGAATTTTGAGATCTTGCCTACAGTTCTTGATAGGTAAAACACAAAACATGGACTTCCCTGGTGGTCCAGCAGTTAGGACTCCATGTTTCCACTGCAAGGGGCTCGGGTTCAATCCCTGGTTGGGGATTTAAGATCCCGTTCATGCCTGAAGGTGCTGCCAAAGAGTAAAAAAAAAAAAAAAAAAAAAAAAAAAAGGCGTGGAAAAAAAAAAAACCAACCCATGAAAAATAGTACTGTTTGTAAATGAAATACATTTCTGACTCTACTTTTATAAAATATTAGCTCTTGATCAGTCATAGGTTTGCAAATCATTGATGTATACATCTTTTTGGATGTTGGGGTCTAAGTGATATATTTGGCATATTGGTAATGGCTATTAAATCTTTGCTGTCTCCTATCCTCTACCTCTGAGGTTTTACATTTAATATATTTTGAAGATATTTATTATTACTGCAGTCCTTTGTACTTGGTGCTTTGATCTGGAGCATTGTGCAGCATACTTAAAAGATTAAGTGCCCTTGCAATAAGGATATTTTTAATTGTGGTATTTTTAGCCTACGACTCAAGCTACATTTGAATGAGTGTCTATTCTAAGAGCTTGTACTTTTGATTACATTTCATCATGTTATTGAATAGTTGTAGTTACAATCATAAAAGCAATCTGTTGAATATCGAATATTCTCTAGCCTTGTTATTGCCTATAGCAACAAGTTTCTTATCATGGTAAACATTCGTGACTTCAAAAAGAAAATATTTCTAGAAGTGATTGATTGGTTCTTTTAAAACTTATTTGCCTTTCTGTCTGGAGAAGGCAATGGCACCCCACTCCAGTACTCTTGCCTGGAAAATCCCATGGATGGAGGAGCCTGGTAGGCTGCAGTCCATGGGATCTCTAAGAGTCGGACACGACTGAGCGATTTCACTTTCACTTTTCACTTTCATGCATTGGAGAAGGAAATTGCAACCCACTCCAGTGTTCTTGCCTGGAGAATCCCAGGGACGGGAGAGCCTGGTGGGCTGCTGTCTGTGGGGTCCGAGTCGGACACGACTGATGCAACTTAGCAGCAGCAGCCTTTTTCTGTCAGTGTTGAGGTTTTGTCGGTGGTTTTTCTTTTTAAAAAGCACCATTCTGCACAATATTGAATCGAGTGCTGATTAAGCTAGAAAGAAGCTCCCTAATACATTTTAAGTCTTCTTTCTGTTAAAGGTCTGGTTGTACAAATGTTCTTTCATATTTTCATAAATTTTAGTTGTGTTATGATTTGAAAGATTCTTGGAGATCTTCCAGTTTCCCTGTTGTACTTAGAGGCATCTTCTCCATGGTGTCCCCTGCAGACGGTGTAGAGCCTCTCAAGGCCATCTCCAGTGATCCTCCCTCCCAAGACTCTGCGTTCCCAGCTTCAGAGAGTCACACTTGGAAGTTATTCCTGATAATAAAAGGAAATAAACTGGCTTAACACTGACTATGTGATTACTTTGATGGTAGTACAGTTAGAAGAAAACATGAAATTCTATAAAATTTAGCTGACTGACAATTTTTAAACATTAGTCTTTTATTGTATAGTGGGAGATGCTTGTTTTAGAAACCAGTGTTGTGGAAGTGTGTACTTCTGTCTCCTTTTCAGGTTGATTCGTGAAAGAGAACTGCTGTTAAAACTTGGGTGTGTATCCTTTGCTAGATTTGTTGTGTTTGTATAAATACATGTTTATTAGTACCGGTATTTTATAACCACTTTAGGTCTTTGCTGTCTTTTGCTAAGTATAAAACTTTGCCTGTTGAGTGCATGATGTTATATTGATTAGTAATCACACCTACTGGATGGTAACATCTATAACACTATTGAGCTCATTTCCTAATAGCTTTTGTAAAAGATTGTTGTAGTCATCTTTTGGAACACAGCATCTGCCAAAATAAGAGCCTTATTTTAACTGAGAAGTGTCCTGCAGATATCTATGTATTTAATATGAAAGATTATTTATGGATAAGATGAGCAAATGCTTAAAGATCAGGAAGAGGACTTAGTAAAATGTCAACTGTAGTTCTTTTCACATAAGTATATATCTCACATTTCCCAGTTAGTCTAAAAATCAAAGGTGACATGTTGAAAGAGAAAAAAGAACACATTAATGATAAGTATAGCATCTGAGTGGGAAGACTTCGAGCACGATAAAAGTCTGATAGTTTTAGTAATCTTGGGAATTATTTATTTTAACATGCAGCACTTATGGATCCTGAAGCCATAAAACCTGGCTTTGAATTCTGGCTACACTTCAAAATAGCTGTATGAGCCTTAGGCAAATTCCTTATGCTTGTGTCTGTTTCTTTGTTAAAAGGATTAGCATGACTATCAAATGGGCTAATAATACTTACAAAGTGCTTAGAGCATTGCCTTGTTCTTAGTGCTAAGTACCTGTTTGATGTTCAGTCAGTTCAGTTGCTCAGTTGTGTCCAACTCTTTGCGACCCCATGGACTGCGGCATGCCAGGCTTCCCTGTCCTTCACCAACTCCTGGAATTACTCAAACTCATGTCCATTGAGTCAGTGATGCCATCCAACCATCTCATCCTCTGTCATCCCCTTCTCCTCCCGCCTTCTATCTTTCCCAGCATCAGGGTCTATTCCAATGAGTCAGTTCTTCACATCAGGTGGCCGAAGTATTGGAGCTTCAGCATCAGTCCTTCCAATGAATATTCAGGACTGATTTCCTTTAGGATGGATTGGTTGAATCTCCTTGCTGCTCAAGGGACTCTCAAGGAACTCTGCAACACCACAGTTCAAAAGCATCAATTCTTTGGTGCTCAGCTTTCTTTATAATCCAACTCTCACATCCATACATGACTACCTGAAAGACCAAAGCTTTGACTAGACAGACCTTTGTTGGCAAAGTAATGTCTCTGCTTCTTCATATGCTGTCTAGGTTGGTCATAACTTTTCTTCGAAGGAGCAAGTGCCTTTTAATTTCATGGCTTCAGTCACCATCTGCAGTGATTTTGGAGCCCCCCAAAATAAAATTTGTCACTGTTCCATTGTTTCCCCATCTATTTGCCATGAAGTGATGGGGCCAGAGGCCATGATCTTAGTTTTCTGCACGTTGAGAAGTTTTAAGCCAACTTTTTCACTCTCCTCTTTCACTTACATCAAGAGGCTGTTCAGTTCTTTGCTTTCTGCCATAAGTGTGGTATCATCTGAATATCTGAGGTTATTGATATTTCTCCTGGCAATCTTGATTCCAGCTTGTGCTTCATCCAGCCCAGCATTTCTCGTGATGTACTCTGCATATAAGTTAATTAAGCAGGGTGACAATATACAGCCTTGAAGTACTCCTTGCCCGATTTGGAACCATTCTGTTGTTTGATGTCCAGTTCTAACTGTTGCTTCTTGACCTGTATACAGATTTCTCAGGAGACAGATCAGGTAGTTTGGTATTCCCATCTCTTGAAGAATTTTCCACAGTTTGTTGTGATCCACACAGTCAAAGGCTTTGGCATAGTCAATAAAGCAGAAGTAGATGTTTTTCGCTTTTTTGATGATCCGACAGATGTTGTCAATTTGATATCTGGTTCCTCTGCCTTTTCTAAATCCAGCTTGAACATCTGGAAGTTCATGGTTCATGTACTGTTGAAGCCTGGCTTGAAGAATTTTGAGCATTACTTTACTAGCGTGTGAGAGGAGTGCAATGGTGTGGTAGTTTGAGCATTCTTTGGCATTGCCTTTCTTTGGGACTGGAATGAAGACTGACCTTTTCCAGTCCTGTGGCCACTGCTGAGTATTCCAAAATTGCTGGCATATTGAGTGCAGCACTTTCACAGCATCACCTTTTAAGATTTGAAATAGCTCAACTGGAATTCCATCACCTCCACTAACTTTGTTCGTGGTAATGCTTCCTAAGGCTCACTTGACTTCACATTCCAGGATGTCTGGCTCTAGGTGAGTGATCACACCATTGTGATTATCTTGGTCATGAAGATCTTTTTTGTATAGTTCTTCTGTGTATTCTTGCCACCTCTTCTGAATACCTTCTGCTTCTGTTAGGTCCAGTTTCTGTCCTTTATTGTGCCCATCTTAGCATGAAATGTTCCCTTAGTATCTCTGATTTTCTTGAAGAGATCTCTAGTCTCCCATTCTGTTGTTTTCCTCTATTTCTTTGCATTGATCACTAAGGAATGCTTTCTTATCTCTCTTTGCTATTCTTTGGAACTCTGCATTCAAATGGGAACTCTGCATTCATCTGATGCGAAGAACTGACTCATTGGAAAGGACCCTGATGCTGGGAAAGATTGAAGGTGGCAGGAGAAGGGGACAGCAGAGGATGAGATGGTTGGATGGCTTCACCAACTCAATGGACATGAGTTTGAGTAAACTCCAGGAGTTGGTGACGGACAGGGAGGCCTGGCGTGCTGCAGTCCAGGAGGTCACAAAGAGTTGACACAACGACTGAACTGAATGGGTATATCTTTCCTTTTCTCCTTTGCCTTTTGCTTCTCTTCCTTTCACAGCTTTCTGTAAGGCCTCCTCAGACAACCATTTTGTCTGTTTTCATTTCTCTTCCTTCAGGATGGTCTTGATCACTGCCTTCTGTACAATATCATGAACCTCCATCCATAGTTCTTCAGGCACTCTCTGTTAGATCTAATCCCTTGAATCTATTTGTCACTTACACTGTTATAATTGTAAAGGATTTGATTTAGGTCATACCTGAATGGTCTAGTGGTTTCCCCTACTTTGTTCAATTAAAGTCTGAATTTGGCAATAAGGAGTTCATGATTTGAGCCACAGTCAACTCCCAGTCTTCTTTTTGCTGACTGTTTTTGCTTGATGTTACTCCTGTCCTTATATGTATTTTAAAGGATTTATGCTGTTTAAAGGATTTATACTGAGTGAAAACTGGGTTTAGAAAATGACAGCATAATACTTCTTAAATTAGATTGTCCTAGAAAGCTAAAGACTAATCAAAAAAGGCATAGAACTATTAGAAAACATAGGTCAGTTAGTATATTCTTAGAAAGAAAGTAAAGTCATTCAGTTGTGTCTTACTTTTTGTGACCCCATGGACTTAGCCTGCCAGGCTCCTCCATCCATGGGATTTTCCAGGCAAGAGTACTAGAGTGGGTTGCCATTTCCTTCTCCAGGCTGTATTCCTGACCCAGGGATTGAACCCGGGTCTCCTGAATTGCAGGCAGACCCTTTACCTTTTGAGCCACCAGGGAATCCTAGTATCCTCTTATTTTGTGGAAAATAAAGCTAGAACATAACTTTAGTTGAATTGTTAAAAGTAGCTTTGGTGTCTGTTTCTAGGTTTCCTGTTTGGCTTTCTGTGTTTCTTTCAGTCACAAAATTTTATCATTGAGATGGTATAGTACAGAGAAAGGTTTTTGGAATAAGGCATTTGAAGTCTCAATTCCATTGCTTTCTGGGTAACTTTAGGTACTGTATCAGTTATCTGTTTCTGGGTGATGGCTCCAAAACGTAATTGCTTCAAAAACGATTGATTATTTCTCATGATTCTGTGGATTGACTGTACTCAGTTGAGGGGTTCTTTTGTTTTATGTGGAACATTTTGTTTACCGCATTTTTGATCTCGAAACAGAACAAGGCAGAAATCTATTTTTAGAACATCTTCTTTAAGTGAGATAATGTTTTTAAAAATTATTTAAGTGAGATAATGTATTTAAAAATTATTTATGTGATGTTGGCCGCTATTAAAGCTCAGTAAATGGTGTTGACTTTTATTTTATAATCAAAACATTTCAATTGTCCCTAATGTGAAGTGGCTAGCATGTCAAAGTCTCTTGGTTGATACCTCTTTGGCTCATGTATTTAATAAAGATATTTATAACAGAATGCTAACAGCTTCTACTGTTTGATCAATTAATTCATTGAACAAATGGATAAGTGAATACCTACTATATGCCAGGCAGTATTCTCAGTGCTGGGAATATAGCATCGAAAGAATTAAAGTTGTTTCCCTCATGGTTTTATATTCTAGTAGGGGAGGGGAAAACGTAATCAGGAAGCATATCAGTTGGTGGCAGGTGCTATAGAGAACAGTAAAGCCAAATAAAGGAGGAGCGTAAGTATGCGTGCTGGCAGGGGCTTACCTTTCTGTTTAAGGTGGTAAAGGAAAGCCCAGAAACACAAAGAATGCAGAGATCGCGTCCTGCGTTCCCCTCTGCCAGGAACCTTCTCCTAGATAAATGTAAAGGTTTGGAGGCAGCAACTATGATTAGAATCAGTAAGGAGGCCTGTACAGGTCGATCAGAGCAAGCAAATGGGATAATGGTAGGAAATGTTAAATAGATTTCCTGAGGGCAGAATCCCGTCTGACCTTGTATAGACCATTGTGAAGAATTTGGCCTTACTGTGAGGCAGGAAGAAGCTGCTAGGAAGTCTGAGGCGAAGCTTGATGTGGCATGACTTGTGTACTAAGTGGATCACTCTGGCTGCTAAGTTGAGAGTAGATGGTAGAGGACAGGGCGGAAGCAAGAACAGTTAGGAAGCTTGCAGCAAGAGATGCTGGTGGCTTGGATTGTGGTTTTAGCAGTAAAGGTGGGGCAAAATGATCAAATTCTGAATCTGTTTTGAAGATAAAGTCAGTGGGATTTGCTGATAGTTGTGAAAAGTGAGAGTCAGATTTGATTCTTACACCAGTTATGTGCCTGAGAAATTAGGATAGAGTTGTCATTTCCTGAGATTGGGAAGGCTGGAGGAAGAGTGGGTTGGAGGGAATTGTGAAGATGTTTTGAACATGTTTAGTTTGAGATATCTAATAATTGACAGTAAGAGATATTGAGTAGACAGTTGGATAGGGAAGTCTAAAGTTGGGGGAGAGAGGTCTGGTTTGGAGATGCACATTTGGGTTTAAGAATAAAGGTGATATTTAAAACCGTGTGGTTGTATGAGATCACCTAAAGGAAGTGAATGTAGGTAGAGAAGACAGGTATCTAAAGACAGCCTTGGGACAGCCCAGAATTTAAAGGTTGTGGAAATGAGATGGAACTGGAAAGGAATCTGAGAAGGGAGTGCTGGTGAGGTAAAGAGAGCAGAGTGGCGTCTTGGCAGTCAACTGCAGACTGTTTAATGCAGGAGCGCACAGTCAACTGTGTCAGATGCTGCAAGCCAAATAAATCAAGGATGTGGCAATGCAGTGGATGATGGTGACTTTGACAAGAGCTATTTTGGTGGAATGATGGGGTAATGAAAGCCTGATTAGAGTTGAGTTCAAGACAGGGGCAGAGTTGGAGGCAGCTTTTCTTAATAATGCTTTTAAGAAGGCCTGGTTTAAGGGGGAACAGAGAAACGGATGATGGCTGAAGGAGGGTATGTAAACAAGAATGTTTTTTCTTTTTTCTCAAAATGGGAGATATGGGAACAGTCATATCTTTATGTTGGGGGTTGGGGAGAGGGAGGGAGGGAAGAAGGGAGGGAGAGATTGGTGATGAGAGAGACTGGGAGATTGGTGGAATGGTGTACTTCAGTGAGTGAGCATGGCTGCCTTAGATAAAAGTGCTGACAGATGCAAGTGGGCTAGTAGATGTGGTGGTGAGAATGTAGAAGTTTCTTTCAGATATCCCCCCACCCCCGCCAAATAAAGTTGGATGCAAGGACAACAGTCAGGAATGGGGATGGGGAGGAGGTGATGGTTTGAGAAGAGAGGAGGTGTGAATTAGGACAGTGGGAGTATGAATAAATTTGTAAATGTATATGCTGTTTTACATTTTACACAGATTCTTTTACCTAGTCCTTTAGATAATTTTCAGAGTATGCTGCATCAGTAAAACCCATTTCAAAAATGAAAATACTAAGGCTTGGGTAAATGGTGGGATTGCTAGGTGTCTAAAGTGTTTAAAATCTAGCTCTCTCTGGATGATTTTCATTGTTGAAGTCATGCATCCTTACCAGACTCAAAGATTTGTCTTCCCAGAACTTTCTGCATAGTAACACTATAGCAAAACATTCTTATGAAATTTACCCTTAAATTTACCCATGACCCCATGCTCTTTTTATATTGGGTTCCCAGCAGATGGTCAAGAAGTTGTTACTGTTATTATTTTTCAGTGCCCTAGAGGTTTGAAAAAGAGGTGTAGCACAAGATTAGCTCAGTTGTAAAGCCTGCTGCACTGAAAAATCAGCAGTTTCTTTAACGCTAGCCCCCTGTTTCCCCTTTTGGATATATATTTCCTCAAAGGCATTTTCTTCCTGTACCATTCAGTTCTCTGAGGAAGTGATTGTTTTTGGTGTATAGCTTTTCTGCTCTGACCTTCTTCAGCCCTGGAGTACATTCTTGCTCAATACCCTGGTGAAGTGGCATGGCCTTTCCTGGTTAACTTTTCATTTTTCATATAGCCGGAAACTGGAAACAACCCAAATATCCATGAATGGATAAGTAAGTTTGGTATACCCATACAATGGAACATCATTCTGCAATAAAAAAGGAGTGCTGGTACATGCTGCAACATGGTTGAACCCCAAATGAAAGAAGCTCGCCATAAGAGATCACAGGTTGTACCATTCCATATGTATGATATGTCCAGAAAGGCAGATCTAAAGAGACAAAGGAGATTTGTGGTGGTCAGTGGCACCCCACTCCAGTACTCTTGCCTGGAAAATCCCATGGGCAGAGGAGCCTGGTGGGCTGCAGTCCATGGGGTTGCTAAGAGTCGGACACGACTGAGCGACTTCACTTTCACTTTTCACTTTCATGCACTGGAGAAGGAAATGGCAGCCCACTCCGGTGTTCTTGCCTGGAGAATCCCAGGGACGGGGGAGCCTGGTGGGCTGCCGTCTATGGGGTCGCACAGAGTCGGACACGACTGAAGTGACTTAGCAGCAGCAGGGATGGAGAAGTTTGGAAGAAATGGGGAGTGACTGGTAATGGATAAAGGACTTCTTTTGATGGTGATGAAAATGTTCTAAAATTGATTGGGGTAATGGTTGTATAATTCTGTGAATATACTAAAAGCCATTGAATTGTACCATTTGAACAGATAAATGGTATGGTATGTGAATTATGTCTTAATAAAACTTTATTTTTAGAAATAGCTTCTATATCACCTACTTCAAGGAAGACTGTTTTAATTTTATTATTTTTATCTGTATTGAGTTTACTATTTATTTACCTTTTCCAAGTTTGTGTTGCTTTTCTCTGATGTCTTCTTATTGTCAAAAGTAGAGCGAAGCATGTAGCTGTACATTTGTATATAAAGGAAATGGCAATCCAATCCAGTATTCTTGCCTGGAAAATCCCATGGACAGAGGAGCCTGGCAGGCTACAGTCCATGGGGTCTCAAGAGTCGGACACGACTTAGTGACTAAACCACCACCACCAGAGGAGTATCATCGAAAGAAGCCTGGATAACTGTAGCTCTCATTTTTACTGAGTGACATCCCTGACAGCATCATTAGAGTCTGGCCCTTAGTTTTGTCATTTCAGAAATTACTTGATCAGTGTCCTAGACTTAACCAGACCTGGGTTGTTCCTGTCACTAAACTCTCAGGAAACTGAAATATATCAGCATTATGCTAGTTTTATTAAGTTTAGTGAGAAACATTAGGCAGGCTAAATAATCAAGTTGGCCTAACCATTGTATTTTCTGTATTTGAAAAAATAGGTTAGGAGCCATATCATGGTCACCACTTTCTTGATGGCCTTGAAATCATCGCATGATCATAGCCTAATGGCATTTGCCAGGAAAACCCAGGGCATCTTTCTCTTATAAGAATATATAACTGTTCCTCAAACTTGACATATTGAGTTCCTGAACTGAGACATCCTTTTTCCCAACAGGGCTAGGTTTCTCTGCCAGTAATTGAATTTTCAACTTAAATAAAAATGAAATAAAGTAAAATGTTCAATTAATAGTCATCTTTTCTGAGTGACAGTATTTCACCATGTTCTTATTTGAACTATCTACTGCTAACATTCTTTCTGAGTTCTCTAGCAAAAGACCCACAGATCATTCAGAGTTTAGTTTACCCACTTAAAAAAAAAATTTTTTTTTAGCTTACCCACTTTACCTAGATTTCATATCAGTATTTCAAGGCTTTAGAAAAGTAAAAAGGACTTGGTTTTAATGAATATTGATAAGTTTTATTAGTCATATAGCAAAAAAGGAAACATGGCATTTTATGCATAGCCTTTCTTACCATATAACCTAAATTTTTGAGTTTGTGGATTTGACACTTGCTTTCTAATTGTGTTACTGTTTGTAGAGTGGTAAAGCGGTCTAGTTACACTCTGCATCCAGTGGACGTGTGTAATGCGCGCCTTGCTGTCCACAGAATACACATGGTGTCTGTTTCCTGCTGTGCCCTTGGCTCACCACTCACATTACAGATGCTCAGAAGGGAGTTAAGGCGGATAAGGAAAGAAGTGGAAGAATTTCCTTTAGGTGTAGAACACAAGGTTTATTTTGAGAGTCGTCCATAAATCAGACTTTCTGCTATGGTCATTTATATTTAAAAGTATATTTAGCCCAGAGAAATAATTTGAGAGCCAGTTAAGATATATTCAGAAAACTAAGCTTTATTCATTAAGTTACAGATGGGTATATTATTGTTTTGTGCATAATTTGATTTTTAAAGTTTATTGTATTGTAAGACTGGCTGGCTGAGCTCTGATATCTCTGGCAGTTTCATCTAGATTGTAAATGCTTGAAGGTGTTGCTTCCTGACTTTTTCACATGTGATGATACATACAGAAAATATAACATTCTGTGGTATGCTGTGGTAAACTGGAGAGAATTTGAGTATGTTTGACTCAGACTTGGTGAAGAACTATATTGCATTTTCTTTATGGTATTCATGTTTTACAAAATAAAATACAAAAGCTTTGGGGAAGATGGCTGTGGCAGCGTTCGGATCCACTTCAAGAGAACCTGCTGTGAAGAGCAGTTAGCTGCCAGCCTCCCCCTGTTGTGCCTGTTAGATAATGCAGCAGTGCTGTGCAGAGGCCCGTTCCTCTGGGCTGCTCCCAGCCAGTGACCAAACACTGGGGGCCCTAGAGCCACGCTGTTCTAGTTTGATGGGGACCTACTCCAGCAGAGAATTTTTGCTTAGAGACTCCTCATTGACCCTGCCAAGACTCTTCTCTTAACAGCACTGCAGTTGGATAGAAGTTCTAATTCTTCCTTTGCCCCTCTTTCACAGCTGTCTGAACTGCTTGAGGTCTGAGGCTCTCTTCACCTACTCCTGCTTCATCTCCCTCTGTATCCTTCAGAGACATTTTCTCCCCAAGCAATTTTTTGCACATCTCATCTGCTTCTCAGGATTTTAAACTGATGCAATGATACATAATGAATTTGTATAAAATTTGCAATTAAAATTCTTTTTTAAAAATGAGATATTTGAGTTTGCTTCCCTAAATATAACTTTTGAATCTTAGATTTTGTGTTTGAAATGGTTTTATACAATTTGTAATCAAGATTTTTAAAAAGATAAGTCTGTATTCTTATCATGGTCAAAGTGGCTCACTCTCTGCTGCTGCTGCTGCTGCCAAGTCGCTTCAGTCATGTCCAACTCTTTGCGACCCCAGAGACGGCAGCCCACCAGGCTCCCCCATCCCTGGGATTCTCCAGGCAAGAATACTGGAGTGCGTTGCCATTTCCTTCTCCAATGCATGAAGGTGAAAAGTGAAAGTGAAATCGCTCAGTCGTGTCTGACTCTTAGCAACCCCATGGACTGCAACCAGGGTCCTCTGCCCATGGGATTTTCCAGGCAAGAGTACTGGAGTGGGGTGCCATTGCCTTCTCCAGCTCTCTCACTAAATGGTAGCAAATGGCAGAAAGAATTCATCACTCTTTGTCCACAAGACAGAACTCTTAATTGTTGACCAGATTTCAAGCAGTTTTTGTCTCTTTAAGTTGTATGTCCTAAATACTATCATTTTGTTAGTTTTCTTGCATTACCAAATACAATGTTGAAATTTTCTACAGTAGTCCATTTCAAGTCTTGTGAATTTTTTGTATTAATTATTTCAAAATAACCATGAAGCCCTTACACACAGCTATAGTTCTATTAGTCTTACTGGCAAGTCTTTAGGATTCAAATTAATACATGATTAACTATTACTAGTTGATCTCATTTACTCCATACTTTTTGAAACTAGCTGCCTTTTGCTTTGAACCTTTTGAAGTATAGATTAGTATATACTTTATAAACTCTTGTGCTCATTTCTCTCTCTTTCTGCCTAGACTTTTATTCTTCTGATGCCTAGTTCAGACCCACATTTCACACTGATGCTTTCTTTCCTTTGTGTGAATCAACCTGTGTTGGCATGACTTACTTAAGAAATGTTTATTGAGTGCATATTTTCTGCTATGTTCTGTGTATAAACTAGTGAACAAAAAAAGGATAAAATCTTGTGAATATGATAATAAATATAATTTAGGGTAAGCCTTTCTTTCTGTAGTATTTTAGCATTTGATTATATCTGAATATAATTTGCATGTATACATCTACACAGTTAGAGAGTTAAGTAGTCAAAAGAGTGCAGGCTTTTTATAACTATGTTTTAAGGTTCTTTCGGAGAAGGCAATGGCACCCCACTCCAGTACTCTTGCCTGGAAAATCCCATGGACAGGGGAGCCTGGAAGGCTGCAGTTCATCTGGTCGCTAAGAGTCAGACACGACTGAGCGACTTCACTTTCACTTTTCACTTTCATGCATTGGAGAAGGAAATGGCAACCCACTCCAGTGTTCTTGCCTGGAGAGTCCCAGGGACGGGGGAGCTTGGTCAGCTGCCGCCTCTGGGGTCGCACAGAGTCAGACACGACTGAAGCGACTTAGCAGCAGCAGCAGCAAGGTTCTTTTATTCCTCTTAGCATCTCCCCATGACACTTACTTGTTTTTTAACAAGTACTGTGGATTAAGAATCTATTGAATCTTAAATATTAATTACAGCAGAGATATTCAGGAGTAGAGTCAATAGATTCTAAATCTATGGTAGCAAACAATTTATTATCTTTTGAACTTATTTCGAACAGAAGAACTGTAGGGAGGAGATGGAATCGTCTTTCCATTGGGTTTAACTATCGAGTCTAGGGCTTTGGTTCTCGACGTGTGTCATATATTGGAATCAGCTGGAGAGGTTTAAAAACCACTGATGCCTTTGTCCCATCCTCAGAGTTTCTGATTTAATTGGTATGGGTGTGGCCAGCACAAAAATTGTAATGTGCAGCCAAGATCTAGAACCACTGCATTAGGAGATAAAACAATCAGTACTCTTAAGTTTAAAAAAAAAAAAAAAAAACTGGCAGAAGGAATTTTTTAAACTGTATTAAATAAGTATACTGAGAGATCCTGGGAACAGTGCCTCCACATTAGTAATGAGGACCTGTGTTGTTCATTGAAGGAGTTCCGACTGGTCAAGTCTGGGAAACTTAGAGCATCAGAATAAGTAATTATAGTAATGAATTATAACCCATTGAATAAAATAGGAATCCATTATACTTACATAGATAAATAAATGGATAAATTGAAATTGGATTCCAGCCTCAAAGTGAAGCCCCACAAAAAACTTCATTACAAAGGGGAAAGAAGAAACTTGATAGTGAAGAAATCTATCAGATACCATGTTATCAAGTAATCAAAGTGAATGAACATTATCAGTAGTGCTGCAAAGTTTTGTACTACCTGATAGCATATAGTGAGGAAAACCGTCACTTTTCAAACATTTCTCCCAAAGATTTATAACCTGGATCTAACGATGAGAGGATGTCAGACAGACCCATACTAAGGGATATTCTACAAATAACTGGCCTGTAATATCTTATGCCAGGGTCATAGAATCAAGGAAAGACTTGAGGGACTCTTCCATGTTGGAAAAGCCTTAAATAGATATGACAGCTAAATGCAGTACATGATTCAGAATTGGGTTCTTTTGCCATGAAGGACATTATCTGTGCAGTTGGCCCAACTTGCAGTCTAAGGCTTAGCTGGTGAAAATGTATCAGTATTTATTTCCTGACTTTGATGATTATATTGTGATTATTAGAGTAATCTTGTATGTAGGAAATACAAAACATGCCATTATTTGGCAAATTACTCTCAAGTGGACTAGGAAAAAGTATTTATTGTACTGTTTTTATAACTTCTCTGTACCATTGAAATTGTTCAGGATAACCATGATTGTATGACTTTGGAATTAGAGAACTATATGTGCAACTTCTCTTAGAATGTTAATTTTCTTATGGGAAAGTCATGGAAGTAGCAACATAATTTATCTGAGAATTGTATCTTTCATGGAATACATTTTCCAGGTAATCAAAGCTCTTTAAGTGCCGAAATGCTTTTTAACTGTTTTGACGTGCTCTGTATTTTTCTGCCCTTTAAGGCAGATTATAGTGAACTTGGTCTTGTCTGTTTTGGAGAACAAATAACCCAGTTTTATTATTATCTTCTGAAGTAATACCTCGGTCTAGATCCCTGGTTAGTCTTTGGGGTTTGGTCTGGTTTGGTTTGAGTCTTATCTTTCAGTGTCTGGTTTTCAGTTCTGCTGATGTCATGGTGTGTGCATTTAATAATCTGTCAGTTCTCTTTCTAGTGTGTTACTTCTGCTGTCATCTCAAAAAACAAGATCTATGCTTTTCCTTTTTTTCTTCTTTTTTTACTGTCATGTTAATAAAACTTAGATATTTTATCATAGCAGTGTTCTTCTCATGTTGTTGTTGATTAGTTGCTAAGTTGTGTCCAACTCTTTGTGACCCCATGGACTGTAGCCCGCCAGGCTCCTCTGTCTGTGGGATTTTCTAGGCAAGAATACTGGAGTGGGTTGCCATTTCCTTTTCCAGGGGATCTTCCCAACTCAGGGATCAAACCTGGATCTCCTGTGGGTGAATTCTTTACTGCTGAGCTACCAAGGAAGCTCCCCATTGTACTCATAGCATCCCTTTAAGTTTAATTCAGGGTTATGGTTAGGTTTGAAAGAGTTCTGAAAAATGATGAATTACTGTGAATAGGTGATTTCTCTCTCATTTTATGAGCTTTTCTTTGAATACCAGATGAATTCGATAATTTTACAATCGTTTTTTAAATTTTTTGAATTTCAGAGCTCCGGAGATTATATTGGGGTTGCCATTTTGTGAAGCCATAGACATGTGGTCACTGGGATGTGTGATTGCAGAATTATTCCTTGGATGGCCTCTCTACCCAGGAGCCTTGGAGTACGACCAGGTAACAGAACTGTCATGATAATCCAGTGGAGTTGGTAGAATGTAAAGGAAAGCAATAGACTTATAGGAATGCATTTCCCCAGGCATACAGCACATGTGAAGCTCTTGTTGGAATAAAATGGCAAAACCAGGGATCTTACGGAATTGAAATTCAAGATCTCAAAACAGCATTTGATTTTTAAAGTGTTTTCATGAACAAAGTTGTAATTTCATAAAGTTGTAATCCACATGCCTGAAAACCAGTTTTGTAAACCTCTTGGGAGAATTTTTTTAGTTCCAATTTTTATATTGTAGGTATATATACACAGGGCTGGACTATGTCCATTTAAATAATAATGCTTTGCCTGGGTGACAGATTTTGGTGATGGATGAAATGTCAGCCTGTCCCAAGAAATAAAAGACATCGTAACTACTGGTCTTGAGCCAGCACCTTTTGTTGGTCTTAAATAACTCAGTCACCTGACCCTCTTTAGTATTTTTCACTGTTTTTGTTGGTGCTAAAAGTCTTGCTTAAGATTATTTGAAGTGATTCTCCATAGAATCCAGTGAGGCACCTCATTACACACTTTTCATGGTGGTTTTCAGGTATGTTCATTAGTCTTTTTAAGCTACTAGACAATATTGTTTGCTATTCTCTTGGTTTTTATTACCAAGATTATTGTTTGAAGTACTTTTCTTCACTTTTTGATGAATTTGAGAAACTAATATAAAGACAGTGAAAACCCTCCCTTATTAGAAAGAGATACATACTCAACTCCTATTTTAGTGAAAAATGTTAGTCAGAATTAACAAGGGTTACATAAATTTTGTTTGGCTTATATTTTTATTTAAATGATATACTAGTTAACTTTTAGATATGAAAAAATAGGAAGTAGAACATTTTAAAAGCATGCCTGACATAACCAGCAAGATAGCTGATTTCTAGGGTTTAGCTTTCTACATAAAAGGGGATATGAGAAGTAGTTAATTTAGTGACTTAAATGTTGCTGAGACTCTAAAAATTATTTAATATTAATTATTAGATGTTATTGTTAACTTTAATCTCATCCTCTTCCAAAGACTTTCTACCCATGAAACTTCTTTTAGGCCAGGTTTTTTTTTTTTTTTTTTTTAATACTTTAACTTTCCCTCTCCCTGTTCAACATACCTCTTAAAAGACCATTTCTGTAAAAATTTCCATAGATTTTTACCTTCTTTCATCTTTTAACCCAGTCATTAACTTTGATTCAGATGCCAAGCTAACTAGTTTTGAAAGAATTAATGATCTGATTGAAAAGTCCCGAAACACCTTAGCTGCTGACGTACTGAGGAACCTGTCAAATGCTGGAAATAAACCTTTGACTTTGTGGACCACAATTTATGGCATGCGTAGTACTCTGGAACAGGACACCAGCTAGTGGAAGTAAAAAGATCGATTTGCTATTTTACTCTGAATTTGGACCTTATAGTTAGTCTTGGACAACTCATGTTGATACTGAAAAGGACCCTATAAATTCAGTTTTTCTAAAATCTATAATAAATTTAAAAAAGCCAAAAGTGAGAAAAAAAATTGTTATCTGATCCAGATTAACAATATTTTCAGAATGTGTATTATTTTAATTCCAAAAGGTCATAATAATTGAAAAAAGTTATTAGCATGCAGCATCAATAGTTACACAGTTATCAACCCAGTATTTTAAAAGTTATTTTCCAATATAAATGTATGCAAACCAACAGGAATGATGATTTTGTTGTTGTTGCAGTCTTAGACTTCATACTCATTTTCAAATATGATGCTTACTTGGTTTTGATAAATGCCTGTTTTCAGGGCTATCCCTTGTCTTCCTAATTTGAAGTTTTATTTTTTATCCTAAATTGGTTTTGGACTCTGAAATGCATTTTTGCATTAAAATGTTCACGTGAGTGGCATTTTTGTTGTTGTTGTTTTTTTGGTTATTTTTTTACTTTATTTATGTGGTTGAATTTCATAAAATTTCCTCAACTCCCTGGATTATGATCATCTAATCAGGATGTGAGAGAAGGCAATGGCAACCCACTCCATCCATGCAGTCCATGGGGTCGCTAAGAGTCGGACACTTTTCACTTTCATGCATTGGAGAAGGAAATGGCAACCCACTCCAGTATTCTTGCCTGGAGAATCCCAGGGACAAAGGAGCCTGGTGGGCTGCCGTCTATGGGGTCGCACAGAGTCGGACATGACTGAAGCGACTTAGCAGCAGCAGCAATCAGGATGTGAAAGGGCATGCCTCTCTCTGTTACCTGTTTCCTGTTCTAGGCATCAGCTACTGTGATGTACTTGGATACCCAATTGAGGCATTTGTTGCTATTTTTTTTTTTTTTTTTTTTACTTATTTTTTGCCTTTCAGTGGCAGTGCAGTGGGCGGTAGTGGTAACATTACTAATTAATACTTATTGAATTCTTTTATGTGTCAGAAACTGTCAACACTTTAACTCATATAATATTTACAACAACCCTAGGAAGTTTTATAGATGAGGAAACCAAGGTGTGGGGAAGTTTAATAACTTGCAGGTTTAATAACAGGTAGTCTGAATCCAGAAGCTATGCTGTTAGCAGTCAACTGCCTCTACACTACTTCATGGATAATGATACTTTCAGGGCAATAAGAGTCCAGCTGAACCCTGCTCCAGTCTGCCCTGACTCCCTGGCACTAGCCCTCTTCGGGACTCCACCTCCACCCTGCCACTGCCAATCTGCTCTCGCTCAAAGAGGGTTTTCACTGTCTTTATATTAGTTTCTCAAATTCATCAACCTCCACTGGTATTCTCTCTCCAGGTTTGAGTTCTAGGGAAGGAGCCAGCAGCCTCTGCTAGTTTATGATTTTTCCCTGTGATAACATTTTGTACAAATATTTCTCTCTCAAATTGTATGTTGTACTAGATATTCTTCTTCTGTTTTGCTTTTAATCATAACATTGCTTTTAACAGCAGGAGTGTTCTTATATTACAAATATTATCAGTATTGATTATAAAGAGCAGAAGCCCAGCCAATTAATTTGGAAATTCAATTCATCACAAACACAGAAATTCTATATTTTATATCCCTTGCAACAGCTTCAAAATAGTATAAGTCAAAGTTGATAGAACCAAAAAAATGGAGACAAACCCATAGTCATAAGTAGAGATTTACAGTGCATTTCTTTCTGTAATTGATAGAGAACATAGATAGAAAAAATCGGTAAGAATATGAATGATTTGAACACATGATTAACTAAGCTGACCTGCTAATACAGGCATAGAGCACTATGCCCAATACAACATGCAAAAGTGTAGGTTACATTTATTTTAAGTGCATGTGAAACATTTACAAAAATAAAGACTTCTATGAAATGTGTTGTAATATCTTTCTTAACCCTTGTTGATATGTCTTTTGTGTAATCTTTATTTAACATTCTAACCCAAAGTTTTTTTCCAGAGGTGAAAGAGAGTTAACAGTATACCTATAGTTACATACTTCAAGGCCAAATTTGAGTCACTAGGAAAAACTATTCAGATTATTTTAATTCTTTATTATGAGCTTTCTGTTCTGTTCCTTTGATCGTCTGTGTTATCTCTTGAAGTCTTCCAAAGGCAATTACTTCTTTGAATTTTGGATTCTACAGCTTGCCACTGACCATTTTTTACATTATATTTTTCTCATATGCATTTATTTCTGTTCGTACACAGTTGTATGTACTGTGTTTGTTTAGAGACAGCGCCTCATGAATTGGTACTGTGCTTTGGATCCCTTCCTGTCTTTATTGTAAGCATACTGTCTCACTAGTGCTATATGTACTGAATTTGACTTACATTTACTGGGAAAATGTCAATATCGTTCAGGAAATTAAATAATATTTTAATGGATGAATGGCAATATTTACTTGATAAATGTTGATTGGTCTTGCAGAATGTTTGTTAGAGTTTAGATAGAACCATACCCACAATGGCTAAAAGCCTGAATTTATATTCAAATTTTATTACACTTGGTAATATCAAATTATATCTTACGTAAGAAAAATAAAGCTCCCTATTTCAATTCCAGGGTGGGGTGAGAATCGTCAAGGAATTCTGTTTCATCACGCGATTCAGGCCTCAAAGAGCCTTTCTCGAGTAGCCTCATACAGAGTTCATTTATTTATGTGTGCTGGTGGTGGCTTAGTCACCAAGTCGTGTCCGACTCTTGTGACCCCATGGACTGTAGCTGCCAGGCTCCTCTGTCCATGGAATTCTCCAGGCAAGAATACTGTATTGGATTGATATTTCCTTCTCCAGGGGATCTTCTCAACCCAGGGATTGAACCCTAGTCTCCTGCATTGCAGGCAGATTCTTTACCAGCTAATCTGTGAAGGCAGCCCCATTTATGTGTGGACTATCACATAAATCCAAGAATGAGCTTTACTGTGACTGGATTTTTTGAAGTCTGGAGTTGAAGGTGGTTTTGGAGTCACAGCAACACTTAGAAGAATTAGTAGGCATGGGTAGAATCTCACTCTGGTGCTAGATCATGAGTATAATTTAGCCGCTCTGTAAGTGCTTTTATCTGTCTGATTCTGACTTGCTGCTTAGATTTTCTGCTTACTCTGGTTATGTTAGCATAGTCATCAAACTCTAGCTCTGCTTTATGCCCTTCAGCTCATCCGCCAACGGTGTCTGGAGTTTCTTAGTTTATGTTTCTGACATTGTAAATCTAATTTGCTTAGCTTAATTCTAGTTGAGTTTACAAGGCAAATTGCTTTTAAGTC
Organism: Bubalus bubalis; assembly: GCF_019923935.1. Classification (NCBI taxonomy): domain Eukaryota; kingdom Metazoa; phylum Chordata; class Mammalia; order Artiodactyla; family Bovidae; genus Bubalus; species Bubalus bubalis. Next base: position 20,943,526 of record NC_059172.1, on the reverse strand, counting down.
TAGTCCCTGCCCTTCATCCACTGGGGATGGGAGGGGCAGATAGGTGGAACAAGTTCTCTCTCTTCAAATGACTGTCAGGCATTAGGACGAAAAATAACTTGCAGGTTTGTTTGCTGTTTTTTCAGTGCTATCTCTACTTCTAAGGTATATTAACTGCTCTATTGGGTTCTTTTAGCACTTTGTTTTCTTCTTTATAATGGCACGTCCTAGTTTAATTGCATGTTATGGGCTTAACTATTTATCTCTTTTACTGAATTAATGCTGTTGAAGACTGACACCATATTCTATTAATCTGCATGTCTTTGTCATAATAAATGCCCTGTATATGTTTGTTGAAATTGATATGTTGAGCACCTTCCCTACTTTGAGAGACTCTGATGCAGCATCTGGGCACTTTTCATTTTCTCGTTCCGTAAAACAAGGAACTCAGGCACTTGGGATGCCGAGTAAGGGAAAGGCACTGTGCTTTAATGAAAGGAAACTAACTTGTAAAGATTTTAATTATCATTTCTTGTGAAATTGGAGATACAAATATACATGAACATAGACTGTCAGGAGGCACATAGTCTAGCAGGGAAAACTGATGTGTAAAAATAATTGTTTTGTGTTATGAATGCATTAAAATTGCTGTATTCTAGGTGTGGTGGTAGCACAGAAGATGACGATGGCCTCTGTTTTGGTTAGGGAGAGCTTTACAAAGGAGAGTTTCTTGAATTGAGTCTTGAAGAAGGAACAGTAAAAGATTAGCACATTGGCTTGGTGAAGTGGCAAGGAGGGAGAGGGACAGGGACGTGATAAGTAGGAGTTAGAGAGCAATCTCGGCAAGACAAACTGGTTCATGCAAGGTTCAGCAGGTGCTGGAGAGGGTAGGAATAACGGAATGTGTGAAGAGCTGGGAAGAGATAAAGTGGGGTGGGGGCAGGGGGACTTGTATGCCACAATTAGAGATTTGGAATCCAGCCTGTAGGCAGTAAAGTAATTTTATACAGAGAGTAACAATCAGATTTACATTTTACCAAAATGGTTGTTAGCAATTTCTTGTTCTTGGCAATGTGAATAATGAATCGGGGATGAGTGGATGGGGTTGGGGATTGCATGGACTGTAGCCCACCAGGCTCGTCTGTCCATAGGATTCTCCAGGCAAGAATACTGGAGTGGGTTGCCATTTCCTTCTCCAGGGGATCTTCCTGACTCAGGGATCGAACGCATGTCTCCTGCATTGGCAGGCAGATTCTCTACCGCTGAGCCACCAGAGAAGCCCATTAGGGAGGCATGTAGACTAATTAGGAGGCTGTAGACTGTGAGACTGTATAACTAGAATTGAAGAAGACCTGAAAGAGGAATGGAGAGGAGGGATAGTTATGAAAAATACAAATGAGATAAAATTGTTAAGAGTTTTGGTTGTTGGAAAGAGGGTGATGTGAGAGAGGTACTTGTCAGGCCTCAATTCCAGGTTTCTGTCAATTTCAGGTTTCTGATTCAGGCATTGTGATAGTGATCACCAAAGGGGAAGTACCTGAGGTTTTAACAGATTTAAGAAAAATCAGTTTAGAATGTATTCACTTTGAGGTACCGGAAGGCACTCCAGATAGAAAGTTTCACTTAAGCAGTTAAATCTCCAGAGCTAGAGATAAATATTTAGACATAGAATTAGAGATAAAGCTATGGGGGAAGGCAATTAAAGAGTGCCAAGAGTGCCTCCAACTAGAAAAGAATGATGTGGAAATGAAAGGAACAGTTTTTTAAGTGAAAAGATAATAGCTAATAGTGTTTAAGTAAGATAAGGTTTAATATTCAACTATTAAATGTTTCAGTTAATGACAGGACATCACTTACCTTTATCGTTTTGTGAGAGTAATAGAATTCTAATTGTGTGTTGAGCTTAGAATGAAAAGGAAACTATAGATTATTAAGACTTACTCAATTAAATGTTTCAAATAGTTAAGAGAGTTTTTTGTTTTTAGGCTGGAAGATATTAAACATTTTTGTAGGTTGAGGGCAAAAATCTCATAGAGAAGAAGAAATAGAAGATGCAGAAGAGGATAGAGTAGTTGTCTTCCAGGTTTAAAGAAGAACCCTGTGTTTTCAAATACAATTTCAAGGGGTTAAGCCTCTGTTTATTTCCTGTGCTGCCCAGTTGTTGAGTTGGGGAACAGATATTTGAGGGAAACAGTTATTTTAGGGATGTCACACTGTCATGGGTGTATATGTAAGGAAACAGAACAAAGTCCTTCCTACTTCTACTGCATAATGGATAAGGAAATACAAGGTAAATGTGCAGAATGTCAGATGGTAAAAAGCACTGTGGAGAAAAAGACAACAGAGAAGGGGAGGTAGGGGTACTGAAGAGGGGAGAGCTTGTCCTTATTTATTGGTGGGTCATAGAAGGCCTCATGAATAAGGTGACATTTGAGCTGAGAGCTGAAGGAAGCAAAACACAGCCCATACAGGTGCGTGGGGAAGAGTGTTCAAACAGAATGATATTAACCTCAGAGGCCCTGGGGCTGGAGCTTTTCAGTGTCCTCCTGAGGGAGCTCATCTGTGCTTGTGTCTCTTCCCCTACTGACCCAAGCACACATATGTCATGACATAGATGCATGCACGCCCTCCAGTGTTCCCATAGTCCTGATATACCCAGTCAGGTTAACTTGTCACTGAGTCAAGTAGCTTGTCAATTTCCTGTGTAGATTTCTTCAGTTTCTCCAGTGGTTTCCCAGTATTACCTCTGAGATTAAAATCAAGCTTCTTAACCTATCGATAAAACCCTTTGCCTACAACATCAATTTCGTCTCTTGCCATTTCGCCCTTAGTGAACCTCAGTCTCTCAGTGTGTGGATATATTCTTTTTATTTTCCATATTATAACCTTGAAAATGTTACTTGCTCAGTTGTGTCTGACTGTTTGCGATCCCATGGACTATAGCTGCCAGTCTCCTCTGTCTATGAGATTTCCCAGGCAAGAATACTGGAGTAGGTTGCCATTTCCTTCTCCAGGGTATCATCCGGACCCAGGAATTGAACCCGCATCTCCTGCATTAGCAGGTGGATTCTTTGCTGTCTGAGCCACCAGGGAAGCCTTATATCATAATAGATCATATTTCTCCACTCCTTCAGGACTAACAAACTATTCTTTACTGCCCGATTTGAGCAGAACTTTATATGACTCCCGTTATTTTATGTGTCTCTTCTTTGCCTTCTCATGATGCATGCCTTTATTATACCTATATTACATATATTACACTGCCTTATGATTGCTTACTTGTATCTTCTCCACTAGAGTAAGAGACAGGAGTTCAATTCCTGGGTTGGGAAGATCCCCTGGAGGAGGGCAAGGCAATCTACTCCAGTATTCTTGCCTGGAGAATCCCATGGACAGGGGAGCCTGGCAGGCTACAGTCCATAGGGTCACACGACTGAAGTGACTTAGCACACATGCAGACTGATTTCTTAGGGCACACACACTACATCATTTAATTCTTGACCTAACATCTAGCTTAGTGTCTGATATAGCTATGCAATTAATGTCTTAATGCAATAAAAGAATAATTTTTCTCTTTTGTAAATTATCTTTCAGATTCGATACATTTCTCAGACTCAAGGTTTACCAGGAGAACAGTTGTTAAATGTGGGTACAAAATCCACAAGATTTTTTTGCAGAGAAACAGATCTCTCCCATTCTGGTTGGAGATTAAAGGTAACTCACTGAAAAAAATATTTAGAAAAACAGTTTTCTAAGATGCCTTATGTTCATGGATAATACTCTCTGTGCCTATTTTTACTTTATTATATTTGTTTCTTTTGAGTTTTCTTTTTTACCATCCCCCAATCCCACTTTTAATAAGGTGAGTCTTTTCTGAATAGCTTTAGCTCATTCTCTAACCTGGCAACACAATTAGTAATGTGTTTTAAATAGTTAAAAAAATTTTATGTGTATCATTTTGAGTTCTTCCCTACCCAGCTCTACATTTATCAAGCTTTATGGGACAGGGTTGAACTTAACCACTTATGGTGTAACCCAAGTATGTAATTTATTCCCAGGATCAGTAAATCCTTAATGATTAACTTTAGTAATTTTGTTAGGGAATTTATCTATATGTGTGATTTTATCTATATATTTTTGACCTGAACCTGAATGTCTCATTTTCTGTATACTTTTAAAAATTATATTTTGATAGTTATTCTTTTGAAACTACTACTTGCCTTAGAATCTTCAGTATATTAGACTAAATGTGCCAGAATTGAAGAAATAAAGAATTTACAGGTGGTAGTGATAAGATGTTTTCCTTCTCTGATATATTCAATAAGACACTGGAAGAACATGAGGCAGAGACAGGAATGAAGTCTAAAGAAGCCAGAAAGTACATATTCAACAGCCTGGATGATATAGTGCATGTGAGTACCACAGACATATTTGTCAATGTTTCATGCATATAAATTGGTGAACTTGAATGCCAAGAATGCCAAAACACGTTAATCATTTTCTACATGACAGAGTGCTTGCTGTTTTTAAGCTCTTCAAATGAAATTGATTCTAAGGTTTCAGAAACTAAATTTCATTCATCTTTATCAAATATTTGATTTGTATTATCCTGTTCTTCAGTATTTTCTTTAAAAAGGAAAACTCTAGCAAATGTATTTCTTCTACTTACATCTCTCTAGAATTCAATGTTTGTTTAGTTAAAGCAGTTTTTCCCCACTGTTTTGAATGCTTTTTGATACCTCAAAATATTTTTGAGATGTGTTCTTTCTTATTTGAAAATAATTGTAGTTCTTTGTTCTTTCCTGTTTGAGGGTTTTTTTGAATTGTTAGACTTTAACATACACTATGGAGTATGGCTTATTTTTATTTGATGTCTTGAAATGTTGATATTGCAGGTGAACACAGTGATGGATTTGGAAGGAAGTGATCTTTTGGCTGAGAAAGCTGATAGAAGAGAGTTTGTTGGTCTGTTGAAAAAAATGTTGCTGATTGATGCAGATTTAAGAATTACTCCAGCTGAGACTTTGAACCATGCTTTTGTTAATATGAAGCATCTTCTTGATTTCCCTCATAGCAACCAGTATGTTACTTTAAAATCTTTTAAAATGATTCTGAAGAAATGATAATGCTGTCTATAGTAAACCGGTTTGTTAGAAAAATGATTCAGTTTCTTCATTAAATATAAGTAAACTGAGTCAAAAGAGGTTAAGCTAACTGGAGCAAGTTCCCATAGACAGTAAACTGCAGAGTAGAACTAGAATGCAAATCTAAATCACAGTCCAGTGTTCTTTTTCCAAAATAGCATACTGAAAATGACTGAGTGATATCACTTTTACATAATATTCTTACCTTAATGACTGGACATATTTATAATTAAAGAAAGTGTTAAGTTTTTCCTCCTTCAATTTTGAGTCCTGCAAACTCCAAATTGAAAAACTCCCTTTTTCAGTTTCCCTTCACACCATTTGCTTTTCTCCTCCATTCCCCCGCCCCCGTTTCCTCTCTTCTTTGTGGAAGGAGGTTTTTTAATGGGTTGGTGGAGAAGAATATATGCCCAAATTGAAATGGGGGTCACAAATTATAGTGTGCTCACCAAAATGTGCTCACTGTTGCTTTACTGTCTCAAGAAAATGTTTCAGATAGAAGCATATGCCTTCTTGCTTCAGACTTCCATCTTATAGGATTTCCTGGTAGGTATAGTATTGGAAATCGGCAGATTAAGTGCAAGCCATAGACTTTTTTTTTTCTTTTAAAAATAATTTTTAATCTTAAACTATTCTAAACATTTAAAAAATAATATGACCCCATTACTGTTCACTTTTTCTTTTGCAGTGTAAAGTCCTGTTTTCATATTATGGATATTTGTAAGTCCCATCCAAATTCATGTGATGCAAATAATCACAGTAAAACTTCACTTTTAAGACCAGTTGCTCCAAGCAGTACTACTAATCTGGCAGCAAATTTTACTAAAATTGGCACATTAAGAAGTCAGGTAAGATCTTACAGTATTTGGTCATTTTTGCTTCTCTTTTCTTTAACAATTAATCATTTTGCTTTTGAAATATACATAAGTTTCCATATCAGCACTTCCAGTGCTGATGAGGTCTTACTATGGCTGTTCTATTAAATCTCTAATATTTCAGGGTAACAGTTGGAACGTGTCTACTCAAATTTATTTTTTTTCTTTCACCTTTTATTCTTTCAATACAATCTAATGGCTCTTCTATATCTCAAGTCTACAAAAAGTAGACTTCAGTAAGATCAATTTCTGGGTCCATCTTTATCATAGAATTATGGTTTTTTAAAATGCATTTGACTTCTACTTATAAAGCATGTACACAATTATTAGCGTACTCTGTATAATGAATGCCATGTCCATCAATTGTTCTAGGCATTAACCACATCTGCCCATTCAGTTGTGCACCACGGGATTCCTCTGCAGGCCGGAACCGCTCATTTTGGTTGTGGTGATGCTTTTCAGCAGACACTGATTATCTGTCCCCCAGCTATTCAAGGTATTCTTTTATTTAAATTACACTTTGAGTTTTGGCATGCATTGTTTTAAAATAAGTTTAGGCATCTATTCATTAGATACACTGCATGGGTTTTGTTACATTTAATGCTATATTTGCATTTAATTTAAGCTGGTCAGTAGCCTTTAAACCACTGATACTCATTAATTGACTGGAGTTCCATTGTAGTCATCATTAACAAAATGGGTCATATGACAGCTGTATTTCCTGTAGAGTCTAGCATGATAAAATACTTTAGTAGGAATTAATGAACTGGGAAAGCTGTGGATTGTCCTATGCTGGGTAAAACTGCTCCAGATATTCAGGTTTAATACTTAATATCTGCATGTCATCTCTAGACATGACCGTGACCGAAAGCTCAGATCTTTGTTTTGGTCAAAGGATTTCTTTCCTAAAATATTGTAGTCTTGTTCTTTACCCATAGCTTAGTCTTTTGTTTTTTAAATATTTATTTTTATCAAATTGCCCTTATTTAGTTAAAAATATCAAATCCTCAAATGAGATAATGACAGAATACCTTTGAAGAGGCATAAATTCTCACACTGAGGAACTACTTTGTGGTAAGAGAATGATAGCAGTGAACTTTTTGACTGGAATAACTAGAATAAAGTCCTCTTTCCTAGGTCCTTTACTAGCATCTTGTTCCTGCTAGGCTGTAATGTCTAAATCTTAAAATCAAGGGATTGATTTCAAATGGGCCTGAAAGGACTGTTTGAAGTGTTGTAATGCTGTTAATAATAAGTGAGAGCTCTTGGTGCTCAGTCAGGATGCCTGGGACCTAGTTCTTGTTTCCTCTATTTGCTCTGCCATCCCAGACAAGTTTGTTATCTTGCTTCAACCTTAGTCAAAGAAAACGGATGGAATGGCTACTCTCTTGATCATTTCCAGCTCTAATATTTCTGGATTCTGAAGGTGATATTTTAAATATTTATTTGATTTAAGGATATGAGCAACTTTTTGAAGTTTTTATTTTAATCTCCTGCACAGTATCTAAAAAGCACCAAGAATATGTTTGTTGACTTGCTTAACTAGTAATGAGAGGTGTGAAAACCTGGCAGCTCTTCAGCCGCTTTGATTCTACCAGGGTGGCTTTGGTTTGTTATCTGTGACAGTGACCCATGGCTTATCCGATAATAAAAAATACCTATAGCATATTGTCAGCACTCTTAAAGATGCTGTTGTATTTCTTTGTTTTTCTTCAACTGTTATTATAAAAATTTTGAACATATAGAGAAATTCAAATAATAATAATACCTTCTACTCTAGATTCTACAAGTATTAACATGTTACATTTATTCTCTCTATTACACATACACACACTGTTAATAGTAAGTCATAGATGTTTTACTTCTAAATACTTGAGCACACAAAACTGCTGCTTTTTTTTTTTATTTAATCAGTTACTACTTAAGTGGTATCGTGACAGATACATTTTCATATAGATGTGTTTAATCTGTACTAATAGATTGTTGCCTCCTTGGTGACTCAGTGGTAAAGGATCCACCGGCAGTGCAGGAGACATGGGTTTGATCCCTAGATTGGGAAGATGCCTTGGAGGAGGAAATGGCAGATCACCATAGTATTCTTGCCTGAGAAATCCGTGGACAGAGGAGCCTGATGGGCTATAGTCAGATAGGACTTAATGACTAAACAACAAAAAATAGATTGTTAGGTTCTATCTCTTTCTTGCATGTACCAGAATTAATTTGGGGATTGCCTTCTACCTACAGTGTGGTGTATTTCATCCAAATTTGGAGTAGCAAAAAATTCCCTGGGGGTCCATGGTTAGAATTCTGGGCTTTCACTTCTTGTGGGCCCTAGTTTGATCCTTGGTGGGTAAATTAAGATCCTGCAAGCCATAATACGTTAACAGCTGTGATTGGTTCATAACAAGGATAACAGAAGGAAAAGGAGATATTCTCAGACTTGTTAACTCATCAGATGTCAAGAACAATAGTTTTGGAATTCATAATAAGACAAAGCGAAATACTTGTTCACTTACTGAACTAACAGTTGCGGTTGCAGCAGCGTAACAGGCAAGCTTTATAATATGTTGTCTCATTATTTCTTATCTTAGTATAGTGGCTGCTTAGAAAGGAGTTTTCCCTCTAATCCATTTTGGCATCTCTGTAGAAAATCCCAGTGTTGGTCTTCCTACCCCTTTATCTCATAATGTGCCAATCTATTTTGAAGATATGAGTGCAGTTGTACAGTAGTTTGAGCATTCTTTGGCATTGCCTTCCTTTGGGATTGGAATGAAAACTGACCTTTTCCAGTCCTGTGGCCACTGTTGAGTTTTCCAAATTTTCTTATGTATTGAGTGCAGCACTTTAACAACATCATCTTTTAGGATTTTAGATAGTTCAGCTGGAATTCCATCACCTCTGCTAGCTTTGTTCATATTAATGCTTCCCAAGGTCCACTTGACTTCACACTACCAAGATGTCTGGCTTTAGGTGAGTGACCACACCACTGTGATTATCATGGTCATTAAGGCCTTTTTTGTATAGTTCTGTGTATTCTTGCCATCTCTTCTTAATATCTTCAGCTTCTATTAGGTCCTTGCTATTTCTGTCCTTTATTGTGCCCATCTCTGCATTAAATGTTCCCTTGATATCTCCAGTTTTCTTGAAGAGATCTCTGGTCTTTCCCATTCTATTGTTTTCCTCTATTTCTTTGTGCTCATTTCACATGCTAGCGAGGTAATGCTCAAAATCCTTCAAGCTAGGCCTCAGCAGTATGTGAACGAAGAACTTCCAGGTGGATAAGCTGGATTTTAAAAAGGGAGAAGAACCAAAGATCAAATTGCCAATATCGTTTGGATCATAGAGAAAGCAAGGGAATTCCAGAAAAACATCTATCTGCGTGCTTCATTGACTACCTGGAAGCCTTTGTGTGGATCACAACAGACTATGGAAAATTCTTAAAGAGATGGGAATACCAGACCACTTTACCTGTCTCCTGAGAAACTTGTATGCAGGTCAAGAAGCAACAGTTAGAATAGGACATGGAACAACAGACTGGTTCAAAATTGGGAAAGGCTGTAGCTTATTTAACTTCTTTACGGAGTACATCATGCAAAATGCCAGGCTGGGTGAATCAAAAGCTGGAATCAAGATTACCAAGAGAAATATTGACAACCTCAGATATGCAGATGATACCATGCTATTGGCAGAAAGGGAAGAGGAGCTAAAGAGTTTCTTGATGAGGCTGAAAAGGAGAGTAAAAAGCTAACTTAAAACACAGTGTTTAAAAAATTAAGATCATAGTATCTGGTCCCATCACATCATGGTAAGTAGATGGGGAAAACGGGGAAACAGTGACAGATTTTATTTTCTTGGGCTCCAGAATCACTGTGGATGGGGACTGCAGCCGTGAAATTAAAAGACACTCGCTCCTTGGAAGGAAAACTGTGACAAACCTGGACAGTGTATTAAAAAGCAGAGACATCGCTTTGTCAACAAAGGTCCATACAGTCACAGCTGTGGTTTTTACAGTAGTCATGAACAGATGGGAGAATTGGACCATAAAGAAAGCTGAATGTCGAAGAACTGATTGATGCTTTTGCATTGTGGTGCTGGGGAAGACTCTTGAGAAGTCCCTTGGACAGTAAGGAGATAAAACCAGCCAATCCTAAAGGAAATCAACCCTGAATATTCATCGGAAGGACTGATGCTGAAGCTGAAGCACCAATTCTTTGGCCACCTGATGTGAAGAGCTGGAAAAGATTCTCGATGCTGGGCAAGATTGAAGGCAGGAGGAGAAGGGGATGACAGTGAATGAGATAGTTGGATGGCGTCACCAACACAGTGGACGGAGTTTGAGCAAACTATGGGAGATAGTGAAGGACAGGGAAGCCTGGTGTGCTGCAGCCCATGGGGTCACAAAGAGTTGGATGTGACTTTATGACTGAATGACAACAACATTTCGATGAAACATTTTAAAATGATTACTGAGTAGCAGTTATGGTACCATTATAGTTTGTATTTTAAAATACAATTTATGTTTGTTGTACTTCACTTTATATTTTTTACTTTGGAGCTATGTTGTGTAAGCATGTGTTTCATGTATTTTAGAGACTATAGACATAATATGTAGGTGTAGCTAAATAGGTACCACGTCCCTAATACTGTGCTGTTTTTATGTACAGAAGACTTAGACAAGCTTTTACTTAACATATCTGAGTATAGGTTGTATATAGTGAACAAGCATTTCACATTACTTCATGATCTGAAAAGCTAGTTAATTCATCCCTTTTGGATGAAACTGCAATTTCAGAGTCAAATACATTCCAGCAAAATTCTCCTCTGTTGTACTAGAATAGGCTTTGAGCTCTTTGTGTCATGCTTTCCAGATACCAAGCAAATCTAGTCATTAAAGTTTTAGCTTATAACCATACAGAAAATTGGAATTTTAACCTACTTTTGAATGATTTTTAAAACAGATTCGACCTCTTGATAGGAGAATCTTGGTAGGAGAATTCTTCTCATCTTAAGGCTTTGATTATGAGGAGAATTTAAGAGCAACCTGATTTTGGGGGGATGGGATTTAAGAATTTGCTCTGTGATTTCATCCATATCAAAGTGAATTCTGCTTTTTTCTCTGATGAGATTCTCTATTGCTGCAATATATCTACACAGCCTGGGTGTACTTAGATTCCATTTCTTGGAGAATTTGCTGTTCCAGACATGCTTTTTGGAAAGGGTAAGAAGGTCAGTTTTAAAAAATAACTCATAGATCTTTCTGAAACTTAATTCACATTTAGCTCTTTAGGTGGAGCTCAGAGGGTAGAGCACCCTTAGCAGTAGGATAAAAGGCTCTGAAGAAAATAAACAGAATAAAATTAACTTCCTTCTATCAGCTACTGTGTATTCATGCAATAAATAATGTAAGGTTATTTTTCAATAGGAAAAGAAAACAATTTTTTTTTTAAATGGCTGATCACCCAAGATGACTTTTATCCAAAAACTAATTATCTTTAAATAATCTGCCAGCCCATATTGAAAGTAAATGCTACAATAGACCGGAATTATGAAATAGTGAATTTATTTTAGTAACTGAGCTTTCTCATCTTAGGAGATATCCCTACTATCTTGTCAGTTAAAGTTCTTAGTTGAGTAACACCTCTTTACGCTTTTAAAGTTTAGTACTGTGGGTCTTAATGTTTGTAAGGTGCTCTTGCAATGTATGACAGACATACTAACATTAACAGTATTAGCCTGGGTAGTAACCCTGCCTCTAATTTTCCTAGGGGGTAAGCAAAATGGAATGTGTTTCTCCTGGAGTTCCAATAGCTCTCCACTAGAAATAATAGTTAATTAAATCACAATGATCAAAGCTCAGTTGCATCATCATATTAGGCAGAAAAGTTTACTTTTTGCTTTTCCTTAGGAGACGGAAATGAGTGTGCCATCCTGAGTTTTATTGACTCCTGTAAACTGTCATGGCCATTGAAGCTGTGATACAGTCCCCCTTTGGTGACTCAGGTGTAAGGATCTTACTATTACAGTTTTAAAGAAGAGAATACCAAGCACAGCCTGAAGTTTGTACAAAAAGATGAACATTTACCTGCTAGAGGATAAGGATTTTGAGTCAGGTTCATCTTTTTGTGTCTTATCAGTGGCAGAACTTTTAAAAAAGGAAAATAGAGTATAATAGCAAACTTTAAAAGGAATGAGAAATTTAAAACACAATAAATGATTCAACTTTATGTATTGTAAAATAGAAAGAGTAGCTTTATAACGATTTTTGGAATGAGGTACCACAAGGTAGATAGAGTATTATGCAGGGTTTTTTTTATAATCCTAAGAAGAATTTTAGCAATTCATAAATTTATAAGAGTTTTGTCAGTTAACTCAGAGAGAAGTTTTTCTTTTATTTGATAACTATTCTTTTCTATTTCATAGGTATTCCTGCGACACATGGTAAACCCACTAGTTATTCAATAAGGGTAGATAATACAGTTCCCCTTGTAACTCAGGCCCCAGCCGTGCAGCCACTACAGATCCGACCAGGAGTTCTTTCTCAGGTTGGTGATAATAATTCATTATTTTTGCTTATGTGCTGTCCTTCTCATACTCAAGTAGAGGCCTTAATCCATTGGTAATACATAGGCTTGTGCTATTGGAAATAATGAAAATGACCTAGACAGGAATTCTGTCCTTATAGATTATTGAATTTAACTTTTGTAATTATTAGGTGATTGTTACTTTGAGTTACTTGTAACATACTGGTTTTTCTTTTGCTTTTGTTGTTTTTGCTGCAGCAGACATGGTCTGGTAGGACACAGCAGATGTTGATACCTGCCTGGCAACAGGTAACACCCCTGGCTCCTGCTACTACTGCATTAGCTTCTGAGGGTGTGGCTGGTTCACAAAGGCTCGGAGACTGGGGGTAAGTTAAAAACAGCAATCCTTCTTTGTAAGTCATTTGCAAAATACATATGGTAACGTAGGGATTCAATTTTTCTAAATTTTCTCCATAGGAAAATGATTTCACACAGCAATCATTACAGCTCAGTGATGCCACAACCTCTTCTAACTAATCAGATCACTTTATCGGCCCCTCAGCCAATTAGTGTGGGCATTGCACATGTTGTTTGGCCTCAGCCAGCCACTACCAAGAAAAATAAACTGTGCCAGAACAGGTTGGTATTGATATTTTAACTTTTCCTCTGCATTTTGAAGATGAATCATTAAAATAAATTTTGCATGCACACCAAAGGGTCACCCTGTTGTATTCAAAATGACCTCTTTGATAGATTTGCTACAAATACTAAGCCAAGCTCCCTTCTCAATTTCTCAGAGGTATTTTGGTAAAACTAATGGAATGGGAGCCAGGAAGAGAGGAAATAAATGCTTTCAGTTGGTAAGATTGTCTTTATTGCCCTTTTGATTTATTATCTACCTATAATGTTAGACAATTCTAGACACTCAGATATCACATTTGCCCCCCCCCCCCAAAAAAAGACCATTAGAATATAAGTAAATGCAGTCTACACTCGTTTCTAGAGAGTTTATATATCACAAACTCATGATCTGTGTGTTAGTGTGTCATATACATAATCTTGAACAAGTGAAGGTTCATATTGTTACTTATAACATGGTATCTTAGAAAAATGTCATGTATATATTTTGATTATAGAAATGACACATTATTCCTTTGATTGCAGGAGTAATTCATTGCAGAATACCAATATCCCACAATCAGCATTTATCTGCCCAAAGACAGTAACTGGGAAAGATGTCCAGGAAGTAAGTTGTATAGAAACACAGGACAATCGTAACTCAGAAGGAGAGGCAAGAAATTGTTGTGACACGTCTATCAGGCAAGACTCTGATTCATCAGTTTCAGATAAACAGCGGCAAACCATCATCATTGCTGACTCCCCAAGTCCTGCAGTGAGCGTAATCACCATCAGCAGTGACACCGATGAGGAAGAGACGTCCTCGCAGAGACATTCCCTCCGAGAGTAAGTGCCGAAAGCAGATTCCTGCATTTTTGCGACATTCTTAAATAACGATGATGGTATCCTCTGCTGTGGTGGAAAAAAACTTTGTGATTTATTATTGCCTGTTCATGTCCTTCGGAGTAAACTTCCCGAGTAGTATTTAGTATGATTGAAAGCGAAAGTCACTTAGTGATGTCCGACTCTTTGTGACCCCATGGACTATACAGTCCATGGAATTCTCCAGGCCAGAATACTGGAGAGGGTAGCCTATCCCTTCTCCAGGGGATCTTCCCGACCCAGGAGTCGAACTGGGGTCTCCTGCATTGCAGGTGGATTCTTTGCCAACTGAACTACCAGGGAAGCCCATTTAGCATGATTACTATAGCATTTTTCCTGTATTTATGAGCTTTAGGTTTTTATCCATGTAGGTCTTTCTTAACTTTCATATCTGGGTAGTAGGTTCTCATTTTTGACCTGTTTTCTCCTCCCCTCTTCACTAGATGTAAAGGTAATCTGGACTGTGAAGCTTGCCAGAGCACTTTGAACATAGATCGGATGTGTTCATTAAGTAGTCCAGATAGTACTCTGAGCACCAGCTCCTCGGGGCAGTCCAGCCCATCCCCTTGCAAGAGACCGAACAGGTAAAGGAATTTTAACAGTAGTGTGTTATGAACATTAAGTCTACTGAAAAGCCTATGTTATCTTTCATTGTTTAAATTAGTAAGTACCTGCCAGTTTACCACAGTGGCTCTCTCTTGTTCATAAGTTTTGAACTAGATCACCTTTTTATGAACTCAGGTTTTAAGTAGGAATTTTCGTTATTATTACAGAACAGATATAAATGAAAAATTGAGGTTCTAATAAATGGTTTTTAAAAAATCATTTGTTTTTGAAAAGGTAAAAAAGTCACATTCTCAGCTCTAGCTTTACAGACTACCATTGTAACTTAAATTTAGAATAAGAACATATACGTTAACAATACAAAAAGGAATGTTTTACATTATAAAGTAATGACCCACTGTCAGAGTATTTGCTGTGATTTTTTTTCTCTCTCAGTGATTGATTTGCCTGGTTTTATCTGTATTTCCTTTCGGCCAGGGATATGCATTGCCACTGAAGTAGTGAATGACTGCTAACCTGCATGATGTACTATCTCATTAAGAGATGAGCTGTAAAAATGTCAGTGAAATATGTTTGATTTCCGCTGACATTCTTTTTATAGTGGAAAAATTTTTCAGTCATAATTTTACTCTTTTTTTTCCTTAGGAAATATAGTTTTTAATACTTACAGCCAAATCTCTGTGGAAAATATAGTATTAACACATCTTCTTAAAGTTGTTTATAACGTGATTTGCAAGTTGATACTATGCATTTGTTGTTGTTTCGTTGCTAAGTCCTGTCCAACTCTTTTTGTGACCCCCATGGACTATATATATAGCCCGTCAGGCTTCTTTGTCCATAGCGTTTCCTAGGCAAGAATACTGGAGTGGGTTTCTATTTTCTTCTCCAGGGTATATTCCTGACCCAGGGATTGAACCCGCATCTCCTGCTTTGGCAGGCTGATTCTTTACCACTGAGCCACCTGGGAAGCCCCATGAGATGTGTGTGTGTGTGTGTGTGTGCGCGCATCACACACACATATATAAGATATAAAAATATATTTAAGTAAAATATACATATACAAAGATATGCTTCAAATTTTAAGTATGAAATGAGTGGTTAAAACAGAATAAATGCAACAAAAATCCCAAGGTGAGAGGGGGGCCAGGGCCCAAGGATCAGGACAAGAAGAGAAATTTGGGCTCTGGGTGGTTAGACTTTCAGAGAGGTAGGAAGGCCTTTTGAATAACTGGTTAGTTAAAAAGACCCAAATTATCACTAAATTATTAGTGATTGCTCTAATATTACAATATTATTAATAATTCTAATTTATTAGAATTTGATCTCAAATATCCAAGTTGCCTGCTTATATATTTTTGTACATTTCATTTCAGTTGTCCAGAACAGTACTTCTTTTGTAGTATCTTGATGAAATCTTCTGTAATTTATAATATGGGATTTTATGAACTGCTACTGAGGATCAAGTGAAAAGAGACAGGAAGGAAAATTAAATGCCAAGAAGGTGTTCCTAAACAGAGAGAATTAGCATTAGCAGTCCCAATAGAGGATTAATGTGGGAGTCTAGGGAATCTATGAAGAATGTGTTTGGGGTAAGGAAAAAGTTATAATTAGGTATGAAATAATTTAATAAGATCTTATCAATTTGGTGGAGTTTGGAAAGTATTTAACTTTAGATTTAAGATCGAAAAACATTGTTGATACAAATATTTTCTTTTAGTATGTCAGATGAAGAACAAGAAAGTGGTTGTGATACTGTGGATGGCTCTCCAACATCAGACTCCTCAGGACATGACAGTCCATTTGCAGAGAGCAGTTTTGTGGAGGACACTCATCAAAATGCAGAATTGGTAACTTCTACTGACACAGAAACCAAACCAGCTGTTTGTACTGTTGTGGTGCCACCAATGGGACTGGAAAATGGATTAAATGCCGATGAGCATATGGCAAACACAGGTAAACTGAGTCCCCTCTATTTCCCTGATGGTCCCTTAAAAGGTCTTAATTTGGGAACATCAGAACCAAAAGTCATCTCGGAATTTCTGACTTGTCCCTGGCAAATCTATTGTACCAAAGAAATACTTTCTAATATTATCCAGTGCTTGGAAACTAGGAGATCTTTACTTTTTATTTAATTTTAAGGCTCTCAAATCACTGTTGTGTAAAATATCTAAAGAGCTTTCATAATTTTTATATGAGAAGGAAAAAGTACCTACTCTCTAATATTTTGTTGTTGCCAGATTCTATATGCCAGCCATTAATAAAAGGACGATCTGCCCCTGGAAGATTAAACCAGCCTTCCACAGTTGGTAATCGTCAGCAAAAATTGACATCAGCATTCCAGCAGCAGCATTTGAATTTTAGTCAGGTATGTTTGTGAATTTATGAGTCTTTGGGATTCAAAATCAGCAGTTTTTTAATTGGGAGAAAAAGATTCTCAAACTATATAAAATCTTAATTAAACACTTCCATTTTCATTATTCCAAGTGACTGAAAAGTAATTGGCTTAATAATAGGATAATTATCAGATTATCCATGGAACTTGAATTTTTTAGAAAGATTTGATTCTTAAGAGAACCTGAGAGAATTCTTCTCTATCCTTAATGTAAGCTAAGATCTGAGAGATCCCCTATGGGTTTTTAGTCACAGTATCTTTTAATTTCCCTTTTTTTCTTCTTTGTGACTTGTAAAATATGTAATTAGTCTTTTGTTTTGTTTTTGAATAGGTTCAGCACTTTGGGTCTGGGCATCAGGAGTGGAATGGAAACTTCGGACATAGAAGGCAGCAAGCTTATATCCCTACTAGCGTTACCAGTAATCCTTTCACTCTTTCTCATGGAAGTCCTAATCACACAGCTGTACACGCCCATCTGGCTGCAAGTGCGCACCTCGGAGGACAGCCTACTCTACTTCCATACCCATCATCAGCTCCCCTCAGTAGTGCTGCACCAGTGGCCCACCTCTTAGCCTCTCCATGTACCTCAAGACCTATGTTACAGCATCCGACTTACAATATCTCCCATCCCAGTGGCATAGTTCACCAAGTCCCAGTGGGCATAAACCCCCGTCTGTTACCATCCCCAACCATTCATCAGACTCAGTACAAACCAATCTTCCCACCACATTCTTACATTGCAGCATCACCTGCATATACTGGATTTCCATTGAGTCCAACCAAACTCAGCCAGTATCCATATATGTGAAAACTCACAAGAGTATATTGAGGAAGCTCAATGATATAAACATTTGATTAAAAATAAAACATGGTATTTAATAAATATTAGCCATGGCACAAGAAAATTATTTTTGAATCATGTAGACTTGGGTGCAATTTAAACAACTTTGAGCTTTAAAAAAGAAACTCACTTTTAATGTGTTTTGCACATTTGGTATAACTTGTCTTTGGTCATGTTATCTTCTTATGTTGTAACTCTAGACAGGTGACTTATGGGAGCAGAAGTCCAGTTTTTGCTCCCGCTATTTTTTATAAAATTGCCTTCTAACTAGTGCAAGACACGTCCATATTTGGGAAGCCATTCTGTGTACAGACTTAGAGCAACAGATGCACATATGTCAGAATTACAGCATACAAGTGAATTGTATTATCTGTGTCTTAGTGTATAAATGTTGGGTCACTTACCTAAGAAATTGAGCTATTGTTCTTTACATTTGCATGTGTCTTTGCATGGGCAAAATGTTGCCTAGACTTTGCTCTTAAATGTTGTTCTAATAATCTCAGCTGCATTGTAAACCGTTCCCACACATAGTGCCTTAAATATTTGAGGTTGTTAATGTTATTACTATATATAAATGTTGA
The DNA here is from genome assembly GCF_019923935.1 of Bubalus bubalis. Taxonomy (NCBI): domain Eukaryota; kingdom Metazoa; phylum Chordata; class Mammalia; order Artiodactyla; family Bovidae; genus Bubalus; species Bubalus bubalis. Next base: position 20,925,129 of record NC_059172.1, on the reverse strand, counting down.
GGACTGCAGCACTTAAAATTCAGACTTACTCTTTAGTTTCCTTTGATAGAGTAATGTTCATTTTTGGTTTTGTGTGGTATGATTTCAGGTTGTAGCTATTTTTCCTTACTAAGAGGGCAGCATGTTTGCGATAGCTGAATTCTGCTGTCTGACTTTTTCAGAATGATCTAGCTTCAAGAAAAGCAAGCAGGTAGTAGTGCTTAAGAAAAATTGATTCAGTATCTAATGAATAGTTGATATCTGTCACAACACAGCATTTTATATACTGTTAAGTGAAACTGCAATACAATCTAAGTTTATTTTGGGAGTGTTTGCTGTATAATTGGATTTAATAAAATGTTTAGAGATGCAGTAGGCATGACTGAGTAGATAATGAAAGAAAATGCAAAATGCTCATTGATTCATGATGTGGTTTCATCCTAGCTTGGGCAAACCATGCAGTATTTAATAAATAGTAGCAGAATATTTACTATTGAAGCTTGAAAAGATGTGAGTTCTTTGTGTGCAATTTTTCATTTATGCATGTGAGAGGGTTTTTTTTTTTTTTTTTAGTATTTTTACATTGTAGTACTTGTTTTGCTTGTTGGTGGTGTTTGCTTATTTAATACATTCCGTCAGGGACAGAAATTACATGCTTTTTTTTCCTAGGAAGTATGTCTTGGGTTTTTCCCTCTTTATTCTGTACTTTTTTTTGGTGGTGGTGGTGGTTATGTTTAAATGAAGTTGCTTTTACAGCACCAAAGACTTAATCATCCATTTCCTATATAAAAGGTAGCTACTTTTTGCATAGACCTCAAGTATATTGTAGTGTAGAGGTGGAATTTAAAGGAAGGTATTAAACAGGCTGTGTTTTAGCTTATGGGCAAGTAATAAATTGTATCATTTATCTTGAATGTATCATAGATAAGCTGCTATATAACGATTGCCACTTCAGATAGCTGTGAAATTAGGTGATTAACTAGTTGTTATTTAGCCTTCTAATTTCTGTATAAGTCTAATTACATGAAATAGAAGTTGGGGTTTTGATTTTTTACTTTGCTTTTCTGTTTGGAGTGTCATTGTAACTACTGTATTGTAAATGATGGAAAATAATTGCGTATGTTATTTTGGGGTGTGTTATTTGCATCAGTATTTTATCTCTATTAATGTTTGTGCTCATCACTGCATATAAAAAAACTTGGATGTATCAATGTAACTTAATTTTTTATTTTCATACTGGCATTGTAGACACTTGAGAGAGCTGTATCTTGCAGGCTTGACTTAACTTTTTTTCCTTAAAAATCTGGAATATAATCTTATACCATTTACTGGAAGAAACAGTACAAAGCATTTGAGTGTAAAACTCTGCAAATGTTTTGGATTTACAGCATTTCTTTGATAAATGAACTGCATACCACTAGTACAGATCTAGTACAGCGTTGACAATAAGCTAATAATGGATAAACTTTTCTTTACTCCATTAATACAAGCAGTGTTTTATTTAATAATCATCGATGAAATAAATGTGCCTGATATTAATTTTAAAAATTACAGTATTAGATCATAAAATAAAAACCAGCAGTACATTTTTAGTCACACTGAAAATGAAGGACTTAATTTTCCCCACAAGTTTCAGTGTTTTTAGTAATCAATTCTATGCATTTTATATAAATAGAAATATATATATATATTACACATAAAAAGGAATAGCCTAAGATTAATTTAAAAGATTATTTACAGATGGCAAATTTATGGAGTCACTATTTAAGTAAACTTGCTGCCCTCCACAGCCTTCTAATTTTATTTATCCGGTCCAGCAGTTTACTGGTATCTGCTCGCTTGTTGGAGAAGAATCAGTGCTGGAAGCTCATGTTTAAGAAACACCAAGGGCAAAAGATTGATGTTTGTACCAGGTACAAAACTGGCACAGTTTTCTTTTTCTTCAGGGCCATGTTTACTACCCTGAAATGTCATATTTTCTGTATTTCAGTTCCAAGACTGTGATGTCTTGTTAAATTGACAGTAAATGATAAACTTCAGTGTTTTCATAATATAACAGTCCTTTTTGATAAAGGCGTACCCGAGTTAAGTACACTGCTCTTAGCTGATTCTAATCATGGGCTTTTTAAAAAGGAAAAAAAAAAAATTCCAAGATCCTGCTAAAGTCTAAATTTAGCATATTGACAAAAGAATCTGGATTTATACCCTCTTTAAAACCTTTTTTTACCAGTTTTCTTTTGTGTTAATGCTTTCTTAAATAAAACACTGCATGAATTCCAAGTTGCATATTTGCATACTATTTTAATTTACAAATTGTTTTTTAATCAAATATCCTGGTATTTTGTTTCTTTTTCTTTCAGGGTGTTTGAGTATGTTACTGTAGTAGCAAAACTTTTTCATTTAAGAAATTTCTACTACTTTTCTAAAGTTGGTTTGTGTTAAGTAAAAGTTAAATCATACACTGCAAGGTGTAGGAAGATTTGTTTTAAAGAACCCAATGATATAGGTTTGATTACTAAGTTTGAGCTATTAACTGTTTAACAATTTTAGACTTGTGGCTTTCTTTGGTTTGTTTGTTTTTGCTTTTACTTCTATGCTACACTAGTTTGCCATGTAGCAGTTGCACTGTGCAATATTACAATAAGGACTGGGAAAATTTTTATGGATGTAATGTCTATTACGGTTTGCGATAGTATTTCTCTCTAGTTCTCAGTGATTTAAATGTGACCAAGCCTTCTGTACTTTGTCACAAAAAGCGGGTTTTCCAGGTGACTATTTTGGTGAGTGTCAAAATAAGAATTTATGGTGTATTACTGTCGATTCACTTTGAATTAAAATATATATATTGCAGCAAACAGCTTGTTGACTTTTTTTCCACCCCATTACTACTTCCAGAGTAGGGAAGGAAGAGGTTAGGAAGTTTGAGTTACCCAACTTACATGTCTCATTTAATTTTCAAGACCACCTATAAGACAGATATACAATTATCTTTATTATGTTAATGAACAAATAGGCTCTCAAATATCTAGGTAAGTTGCCCAAAGCCCAAGTGCTAATGAGTGGTGAATCTGAGATGTGAACAGGCTGCCTAACCCCTAACTGTAACCAAACTACCAACTGCTGTCCGGCAGTTGGTTTAAATTCTGAGGGAGTGTACCAGAGTACTGTAACCACGGGACAGCGTGTCAGTCACTCAGTCGTGTTGACTCTTTGCAACCCCACGGACTGTAGCCCACCAGGCTCCTCTATCCATAGAATTCTCCAGGCAAGAATACGAGCGGGTAGCCATTCCCTTCTCCAGGGAATCTTCCAACTCAGGCATCGAACTCCGGTCTCCTGCATTGCAGGCAGATTTTTTTTTTCCCCCCGTCTGAGCCACCAGGGAAGCCCAAATCACAAGATAACCAGGGCCCGTTTTCCTTGAATGTTTTTTGAGGTAAATATTTCTGTTCATTGTGCATGAGTGAAGAATATGGAACTCACATGTGTTTTTAAGACATAAAACATGAGACTTCAAAGGGACGTGGTTGCTGTAAGCCAGTTTAGGTTGCCTTCAAATACCATCTTATACTAAAAGTTTAGGTTTAGAGAAACATCCGTAGGAAAGTTTGTTGAGGAGTGCCCCCCCAGCACGCACCGGTGAGAATACATACTCTCAATCTCAGTGAACTTTACTTGCCATATATAAGATATACACACTTTGTTATATGTTTATTATATGTTCGGTGTCTGGCTTCCTTTCATTCAACATTTTATTTCTAAGATTCATCCATGTTTATGTAGTTATGAATCATTTATCCCCATTACTATGTAGTATTCATCTGTGTGCATATATAATCATTTATCTTTTGTTGATAGACATTTGTGTTTTTACTTTTTGACTATTAGGACTAGTGCTGCTACAAACATTTTTGTTCACATCTTTGGCGGACACATATGCATTTCCTTTGAGCATATATGTAAGTATGGAATTCCTGGGTCACAGGGTGTACAGATGTTTTCCCTTATTAGATACTGCCAACAGTATTTCAAAGCGATTAATTTACACCCAACAGCAGTATATGAGTTCTAGTTACTTGACATCCTCACACACTGTATATAGTTTTTCTTTCAATTTAGTCATTCTTATGGCCATGAATTGTTAAAAATTATGTGAACATCCTGATCCTACATGTAGGTAAAATCCAGATTTTGCAATTCACTTGAAGGTAAATTGGCTTCTTGAGAGTTAGGAAATGTTCAGCTATTTAAATGGATTCATGTATGGATGTGAGAGTTGGACTATAAAGAAAGCTGAGTGCAGAAGAATTGATGCTTTTAAACTGTGGTGTTGGAGAAGATTCTTGAGAGTCCCTTGGACTGCAAGGAGATCCAACCAGTCTATCCTAAAGGAAATCATTCCTGGGTGTTCATTGGAAGGATTGATGTTGAAGCTGAAATTCAATATTTTGGCCACCTGATGCGAAGAACTGACTCATTTGAGAAGACCCTGATGCTGGGAAAGATTGAAGGTGGGAGGAGAAGGGGACGACAGAGGTTGAGATGGTTGGATGGCGTCACCAACTCAATGGACAGGAGTTTGGGCAGGCTCTGGAAGTTGGTGATGGACAGGGAGGCCTGACGTGCTCATGGGATCGCAGAGTTGGACACGACTGAGTGAGTGAACTGAACTGAGGATTATAAAATATTTGAGCAACACGTGTAAACCATTAAGCCAGTGCCTAGCACATAGCAGTACCTGTCACATGGCAGGTATGTCATGAGTCATTCAGTGATCTATGAAGCGTCTGCCATTTCCCAGCATTCTATGCTAGGGATATGTCAGTGGACAAAGCAGAAGATTCTTTTGCTCTTACAGATCTTTCCTTTTTGAGGGAGAGAAAGCTTTAAGTAAGTTTAGGTAGGCTAAGCAGAATGAAAAAAATAGAGGAACCTGGTTAAGTGACTGGAGGGTGTGTGTCAGAGAATGCCTCAGTGAGAAGATGACATCTGAATTGTGGCAAGAAGAATGCTAGTCAGCCACGCGAGGGAAAAGTTTTTGGTGGAGAGAACGGCAAGTACAAAGGCGGTAAGTGGGAATGAGACTTAATACGGGCAGGATAGGAAAGTGGCCTGTGAGGTCCAAGTTCCGTGTAAATGGAGCAGGAGCTAGAGGACAGAACCAGAGGGCTGGGAATGCAGGCTTTTGGCCAAAGGTCTGGATTTTACTGTGTATGTTCGCTGAAAGCAGACACCGTGAACTGACTATTGCAGCGAACAGGTGTGCGGCCAGAGCACTGAAGACCAGAGAAGAGGTTTTGAAGTAGCCCTTGACCCCTAAATACTTAGGCAAGCAAGCATCGCTTTCTAAGAATAATAACATTGTTCAATCAATCACAAAACTGTATAACACCTGGCAAAATTAGGTGTTAGATCTAATTTCCAGTCCATATTCAAAATTTCCCAAATGTTTCAATAATGTCTTTTATAGCCATCTCCCCATTCCCCCTGTCTAGGTGCCAGTCAAGATTCACTCATCGAATTTTGGTTATGGTGGCTCAGACGGTTAAGCATCTGCCTACAATGCGGGAGACCTGGTGGAAAAGCCCATGGACGGAGGAGCCTAGTAGGCTACAGTCCATGGAGTCGAAAAGAGTTGGACGCGACTGAATGACTTCACTTGTCTCTATTTTAAATTCAGAACAGTCTTTTTTTTTTAAATGACACATCTTTTTTTTTTTTTTTTTTTTTTGAAGAGTTCAGGCTACAATAGCCTTCATTCTCCCTCTGATTGTTTCTTCATGCTAATTATAGCATGAATTTCTGTTAAGTACAAGTTGGGGCTGCTGCTGCTGCTGCTGCTAAGTCGCTTCAGTCGTGTCCGACTCTGTGCGACCCCATAGACGGCAGCCCACCAGGCTCCCCCGTCCCTGGGAGTCTCCAGGCAAGAACACGGGAGTGGGTTGCCATTTCCTTCTCCAGTGCATGAAAGTGAAAAGTGAAAGTGAAGTCGCTCAGTCATGTCCGACTCTTAGCGGCCCCATGGACTGAAGCCTACCAGGCTCCTCTGTCCATGGGATTTTCCAGGCAAGAGTACTGGAGTGGCTTGCCATTTGGTGGCTTGATTAGACTCAGTGCTCCTCTGCAAGTATCGTAGGGATAGTTGTGCCTTATTGCTTCACATTAAGGGGTGCACGCATAATGTCAGGTCACCCAGTATCAGCTATGCCACTAAGATAAAGAGATTCCTAGCATATTTCTCCTTTTGTCATCTTTGGGGTTGGTGCTGTGGCAGTATCAGTAATATTTTGCTCACTGGCTTTAGGGTCCATTCATGATTGTTGTCAGAATCAATTACTACACTGGGTTTTTCAATTCCATCATTCCTTCTACATTCTTTACCTGGCATCATATTCTTCTATAAAGGCTTTCTGCCTTTCTCCCTGTGCTCCCTCCAGCTTCTTTCTCTGTCTCTGTCTCTCTCACCATTATGGATTCATGGATCAAGACTGGAATTTGTTGACATTGCCACATTCGTGTCTGAATGTTTGCTCACCTTCTGGCCTCCTAAGGTGTCTTAGGCTCACCTTGTATTTTTTCTACCTTGGATCTGGAATTAGTCATTTCTCCCAGGTTTCAAAGGATCCAGGTGAGTAATGTTTACGAGACAGAGGTAGTTCCTTTGTCTTTTGTAGTTCTGTCACACACTTACGGTGTCATGGTGTCATGGGTGTTGTTGACAGATCTTTTCTCTTAGTTTTAATCCTGCATCCCCATTACTCAAGCTCATTTCTGGTTCTTGTTGTTTTTTTTTAAATACTTAAAAAATTTAAATAAAAATTTAAAATTAAAAGTCATTTTTGGCTGCACTGGGTCTTTGTTGCGGCATGTGGGCTTTCTCTAGTAGTGCACCAGGCTTCGTTGCCCCTGAGCAGGGGTCGAACCCAGTCCTCTGCTTTGGAAGGTGGACTCTTAATCATTGGACTGCCAGGGAAGTCCCTGACTCCTGTTTCTGCAGAGAGATGTTTGCCCAGCGACTACTACTCACCTTCTTTAACCGTCTTGTGGCTCTCAGTCTCACACACTGATTACAGTTGACCAGGGAGAAGGATGAGGGCGTGCCTGAGAAAATTCATCTAATAAATGCATGTTTACTACTGTTTCTCCATTGTTCAGCAGTTATGTCCAATGAAGGTCGAATAAATGTGGAGCCTAGGGTTTGGGGACATTATTTAGTAAATCATAGAAATAATTGTGTTATATTATGATAATGATTAACTTAAAGGAGGTGATAAAGTGAGAACAGGAACTCTGCTCCAGCCTCACTATTGTAGTCCTCATATTCTTCCATCATTTTTATCATATTTCTTGTAATTATCTGGTCTGCTTTTCCCACTAACTAAAACTCTGAATGCAAAGGACATTTTTGTCTTGTATGTGCCATTTCTTTGGATCTATGTGCCTGGCCATAGCAGGCACTAAAACATTGGTTAAATAAATGAATGAGATCAATAAAAATATGTTGATCAGAATTTAGGAAGCACAGTTTTATTATCTGTTTTGCTAATAATTTAGGTGGTCATTTTCAAGCAAGTTTGGGCTTCCTTGGTAATAGTTTAGGGTTGCAAATATTCAAAAGCAGCGAGGGCTGAGCAGACGACAAAGTAAGTAGAGCAGACTGAGTGGGAACTGCGGCCAAGTGGGGTGTTAGGTCCAAAGGGAGCAGAACACAAGTGGGGTGGCATACCCAATGACTACCAACTTCTAGTTTCTGAGAAAATGAGTATGGAAGTCAGTGAAATATTGGCAACCAATTAAATTTTTTGTTTTAAATATTGTGTAAGCCAAACACAAGTCATCTGCAGGCCAGAGTTAGTGTGTGGGTAGCCAGTTTGCTGGAATAATTATTCTTTTTTGAGTTGCCTTTCAGTTTTGACATTTGATCATTCCCTTCATTTCATTATTGCTATATTGTAATATGGCCAGCAGGGGGCGTAAGAGTTCTCTAGTAATTTTTCTTTCTGGTTTCATCCCATGACAACATTAAAGAACATTAGAGATGGGGCAGTGTAGGCTATGTCCCATGAACACTGATAATATAAAGTGAGATGTTAATGACTTTTGCAAATAGAATTTGAGAAAGTTAGGATTTCCAGTCTCGATTAATCCTTAAGTTATTAGATGTGTTGGTTTATCATGGAATCAAAAGGAGATGTCGATTCATCCATCCATTCCTCTGCTGCCTTGCCTACCTGCCACGTGGTCCAAAAATGTGTGAATTACTTCATTTCCAGCAAAGTAAATCAGCCTTGGAGGATTTGCAACCAGAAGGGGAAGGAAATGATAACAGGACAAAGCAAGAGTCGCTCAGTATCTAGTTTGTGCCAAAGCCTTTTAATGTTCCTTGTCTTCCTCATGGCCACCCTTTCCTGTGCCAAAATCCCTCTTTATTTTTTATTGTTTTTCAGAAGAAGGAAAAGGCCTGGAGTGGCTCAGTAACTTACTTATAAAGCAACACAGAAAGAAACAGAAGCAATGCTGAAATGCACGTCCCTGTTTGACTCCAAAGCTGTGGACGTTTCACCTCATTACTTTGACTGAACACGATGTTGGTAAATATTTAACAGCTGCCTGTGGTAGGAGGCAGGGTGTAGGGCTTGTGTGTATATGTACAGACATAAGGTTGTTATAAACTTTATCATATAAAAAAATAAATAAACTTTATCATATAAAGAATATGCAGCATGTAACTGACAAGTGATAAAATAGACAATGAAAGTGAAAATGCTGGTCACTCAGTCATGTCCAAACTTGTGACCCCCTGGACTGTAGCCCACCAGGCTCCTCTGTCCATGGAATTCTCCAGGCAAGAATACTGGAATGGGTTGCCATTTCCTACCCCAGGGGATCTTCCCAACCCAGGGAACAAATCCATGTCTCCTGCATTTGCAGGCAGATTCTTTATCATCTGAGCCACCAGGGAAGCCCAAATATACAATAATTTTTATTATAAATTTCATTTAGTCTGTTGATTCTTACAGAAGGCTTTCATTGAGTTTTGCCAAACTCTTATATGGTTATAATTTCAGCCGCAATTTGACAAAATCAGGCTATGAATAACTATTTTACTACTATCTGATTTAGCAAAGAATTGCTTATATTATTGATGAACAAGGGCAGTTCTGAATGTTCATTGCTATTTTCTTTTACATTTAAGACCAAAGTGAAATAAAAAAGATATATGTTGGAACTTCACTTATTCATCAACAACATGAGTGAATTCTTCGCCCAGTCTGGTGATAGTTTTCCAGTATTAATACATGGGAGAATATGCTTTCCCTCAGGTTTTTGGCGCTATTTATAATGTACAGCTACACACATGATATACTTTTAACTGCAGTAACATTTTCTTCATCGCTTAAGTCTTGGAAGTCAACAAAACAATAAAAAGTCTAAATTTTAGTGTTTGCAAGTTTCTATGGTATAAATATTCCCATCATAGCATTTCAAGCTACTTGCATGAATGATGTCATAATGTGGGGAAGAGATGTGCATCATTAGCTAGTACGTCCATCAGATGGTTATAATAGATGTAAATTCAATAGACCTAAATAACTTCAAGAACACAGATAATAGTAAAATGTAGTGAAATAATTAGAGGTAAGTTTTGAAGACAAGCAGTTCTCCTTTTGGACAGTAGTGGGGGACCGTAAAAATGACCATGCAAGTTGAAACCACGCAAAGTGATCTTAATACTCAATAGGAAGAATTATGTAATTGTTACCTGATCTTGAGTATCTTTTGTTAAAGCATTAAAAATTCTCTTGCTGTTGGTTATAAATGTACCTAGGGAAAGGAAAAAATAGTAAGGCTAATATTTATAGGACCAAGGGTGATATTTATACTAGTATATACTAATTTAAGACATTAGAAGGATTGAGAATTAGAGTTTTAAAGTTTTATTTCTTTGTAAAACACTAAAATGTTTAAATGGTGCTTGCATTCTTCTCATTGTAGAACTTATGATGTGTCTTCCTATATCTTAGTGAAATGTCACGCTCCTTTCTAATTTTAGATCAGCTTCCACATTTTATCCTTGTGCTTTGAATGTCATGAAATATCTCTGAGAATTCCTCTAATATGAATTCTTTCACTTCCTGGCATCACTTCCTCTCTGGGATATCTTCATCTTTTTTGTCACAACCACTTTGCTGTTTGTGTTGATGAGTTTGTTTTCACTAAGTTCCTCTGGCCGTATGTACAGTCTCTCAAACAGCAGCATGTCAGCCTTCTCACAATTAGCTTTGTCTTCTGTGACTCCATTTACATTTGATTCAAATTTGACTTTTAGCATTGTCGTGTTTCATTTCTCTGCTACGCTTTCCTCTTTTTTGGGGCCAATTCCCTCTTTCCATTATCCATTTTTATAAAATGTCACATGGGCTTATTGCAGGAAGACAAGAAGCTAACACAACTACATACTCTGCTGTTGGCATGAACTGCTGAACAGATGAGCAGTGGTCAATTACCAAGTCTTTGGAAAGGGCAATGTGATTGGTCACTGATCATGAAGCGCATTCTTTATTAACCTAGTGATTATGGACTGAGTCACCATCGGTGAAGTTTGTACTTTACGCAATCACTGATAGCAAATATACTGTGGTAACTAAAATTCAAACTTGTTAACGGACTGGTATTATTTAACTAAACTGTGGTAACTGAAATTTGTGCGTATTGGAACTGCTTATGTTATTTGTGCATATGAGAGCTGCTTATGTTATTACTTTTGTTTTTAGTATAATGTAACCACAACTTTATCAAATTCAATTTTTAGTATAAGGAATGTATTTAACAACTGGTTCACAAAATAGCTGCAACTTTCAGAGTTGACTCTTGTACAAACCAGATCCAGCACATCACTACAAAATTACATAAAGGGACTTCCCTGTGGTCCAGTGGCTAAGACTGTGGACTCCCAATGCAGGGGGCCCAGGTTCAATCCCTGATCAAGGAACTAGATCCCACATGCCTCAATTAAGACGTAGTACATTGGTAAAGAATGTAAAGAATCCACCTGCAATGCAGGAAGGAGACCCTGGTTGATTCCTGAGTCAGGAAGATGTGCTGGAGAAGGGATAGGCTAACCACTCTAGTATTCTTGGGCTTCCCTTGTGGCTCAGCTGGTAAAGAATCTGCCTGCAATGTGGGAGACCTGGGTTCGAACCCTGGGTATCCTGGCCTGGAGAATTCCATGGACTGTATAGTCCATGGGGTCCCAAAGAATTGGAAATGACTGAGCGACTTTCACTTTCACTTTTCACAGCCAAATAAGAAAATAAATGAATATTTATAAAACCCCACAAAGCATTTAGTACTTCTGCTTCCCTCGTTTGTATGAACAGCAGAGGGGCTATTACTTGTTCGCGTTTAAAGGCAAAATGACACATCCAAGACTAATATTCTTTAAACTCTCCTGATAATTTGCATTCATATAATCTCAAGTGTTACTATAAGCCTCCAACCTCATTATTTGTCTTCTTGGTATCCATAAAGAAGAGATCTAAGAAAGTTTAATAATTAAAAAAGTGGAATATTTGTTTTAGCTATTCTATTTCCTCCCTAGCCTTGTATTTTTCATTAATAGCAGAGAGACACTATTATTACTCAACTTTCACTAGGTTATACTGCAGTAACAAATGACCCCCAAAACCTCAGCAGCTAAGAGCAACACAGCCTTATCTCTTGCTCTTATTTTATGTTGGTCCAGACTGGTGGCAGCTCTGCTCCCGGCCACAGGCTCTGTATAGTCCATGCGTTTTCTTCATGTTTCTATCTGGACTGAAGGAGTAGTGGACATTGGTCATGCTCTTTTAAAGGAAGAGGGAAAAGGTGCGGAGTTGGACCTTGGAGTTGTTCCTAAAGCTTATGAATGGAACTGGTGCACTCACTACTGCCATGTGCCATTAACCAAAGAAGCCATATGGCCAAGTCTCATATGCGTGGGGAGGGAAGAGCAAGCAGGGAAGGAAAGAAAGTGAAAGTGAAAGTGTTAGTTGCTCAGTCCTGTTTGTCTCTTCGGTGCTCCATGGACTGTAACCCTCCAGGCTTCTCTGTCCAGGGAATTCTAAAGGCAAGAATACTGGACTGGGTAGCCATTCCCTTCTCTAGGGAATCTTCTGGACCCAGGGATCAAACCTGGGTCTCCCTCACTACAGGAAGATTCTTCACCGCCTAAGCCACCAGGGAAGCCCATAAGACACTGCAAGTCACATAGTAATGGGTGGGGAGGTATGATCTTCTTCAGTTCAGTTCAGTCGCTCAGTCGTGTCCGACTCTTTGTGACCCCATGAATCTCAGCACGCCAGGCCTACCTGTCCATCACCAGCTCCTGGAGTTCACTCAGACTCATGGTCATCGAGTCAGTGATGCCATCCAGCCATCTCATCCTCTGTCGTCCCCTTCTCCTCCTGCCCCCAGTCCCTCCCAGCATCAGAGTCTTTTCCAATGAGTCAACTCTTTGCATGAGGTGGCCAAAGTACTGGAGTTTCAGCTTTAGCATCATTCCTTCCAAAGAAATCCCAGGGCTGATCTCCTTCAGAATGGACTGGTTGGATGTCCTTGCAGTCCAAGGGACTCTCAAGAGTCTTCTCCAACACCACAGTTCAAAAGCATCAATTCTTCAGCATTCAGCCTTCTTCACAGTCCAACTCTCACATCCATACATGACCACAGGAAAAACCATAGCCTTGACTAGACAGACCTTTGTTGGCAAAGTAATATCTCTGCTTTTGAATATGCTATCTAGGTTGGTCATAACTTTTCTTCCAAGGAGTAAGCGTCCTTTAATTTCATGGCTGCAGTCACCATCTACAGTGATTTTGGAGCCCAGAAAAATAAGTCTGACACTGTTTCCACTGTTTCTCCATCTATTTCCCATGAAGTGATGGGACCAGATGTCATGATCTTTGTTTTCTGAATGTTGAGCTTTAGGCCAACTATTTCACTCTCTTTCACTTTCATCAAGAGGCTTTTTAGTTCCTCTTCACTTTCTGCCATAAGGGTGGTGTCATCTGCATATCTGAGGTGATTGATATTTCTCCTGGCAATCTTGATTCCAGCTTGTGCTTCTTCCAGTCCAGTGCTTCTCACGATGTACTCTGCATAGAAGTTAAATAAGCAGGGTGACAATATACAGCCTTGACGTACTCCTTTTCCTATTTGGAACCAGTCTGTTGTTCCATGTCCAGTTCTAACTGATGCTTCCTGACCTGCATACAGATTTCTCAAGAGGCAGGTCAGGTGGTTTGGTATTCCCATCTCTTTCAGAATTTTCCACAGTTTATTGTGATCCACACAGTCAAAGGCTTTGGCATAGTCAATAAAGCAGAAATAGGTGTTTTTCTGGAACTCTCTTGCTTTTTCCATGATCCAGTAGATGTTGGCAATTTGATCTCTGGTTCCTCTGCCTTTTCTAAAACCAGCTTGAACATGTGGAAGTTCATGGTTCACGTATTGCTGAGGCCTGGCTTGGAGAATTTTGAGCATTACTTTACCAGCATGTGAGATGAGTGCAATTGTGCGGTAGTTTGAGCTTTCTTTGGTATTGCCTTTCTTTGGGATTGGAATGAAAATTGACCTTTTCCAATCCTGTGGCCACTGCTGAATTTTCCAAATTTGCTGGCATATTGAGTGCAAAACTTTCACAGCATCATCTTTCAGGATTTGAAATAGCTCAACTGGAATTCCATCACCTCCACTAGCTTTGTTCGTAGTGATGCTTCCTAAGGCCCACTTGACTTCAGGATGTCTGGGTCTAGGTCAGTGATCACATCATCGTGATATTCTGGGTTGTGAAGATCTTTTTTGTACAGTTCTTCCGTGTATTCTTGCCACCTCTTCTTAATATCTTCTGCTTCTGTTAGGCCCATAACATTTCTGTCCTTTATTGAGCCCATCTTTGCATGAAATGTTCCCTTGGTATCTCTAATTTTCTTGAAGAGATCTCTAGTCTTTCCCATTCTGTTGTTTTCCTCTATTTCTTTGCATTGATTGCTGAGGAAGGCTTTCTTATCTCTTCTTGCTATTCTATGGAACTCTGCATTCAGATGCTTATATCTTTCCTTTTCTCCTTTGCTTTTCGCTTCTCTTCTTTTCACAGCTATTTGTAAGGCCTCCCCAGACAGCCATTTTGCTTTTTTGCATTTCTTTTCCATGGGGATGGTCTTGATCCCTGTCTCCTGTACAATGTCACGAACCTCCATCCATAGTTCATCAGGCACTCTATCTATCAGATCTAGGCCCTTAAATCTATTTTTCACTTCCACTGTATAATCATAAGGGATTTGATTTAGGTCATACCTGAATGGTCTAGTGGTTTTCCCCACTTTCTTCAATTTAAGTCTGAATTTGGCAATAAGGAGTTCATGGTCTGAGCCACAGTCAGCTCCTGGTCTTGTTTTTGCTGACTATATAGAGCTTCTCCATCTTTGGCTGCAAAGAATATAGTCAGTCTGATTTCGGTGTTGACCATCTGGTGATGTCCATGTGTAAAGTCTTCTCTTGTGTTGTTGGAAGACGGTGTTTGCTATGACCAGTGCACTTTCTTGGCAAAACTCTATTAGTCTTTGCCCTGTTTCATTCCATATTCCAAGGCCAAATTTGCCTGTTACTCCAGGTGTTTCTTGACTTCCTACTTTTGCATTCCAGTCCCCTATAATGAAAAGGACATCTTTTTTGGGTGTTAGTTCTAAAAGGTCTTGTAGGTCTTCATAGAACCATTCACTTCAGTGTTACTGGTTGGGGCATAGACTTGGATTACTGTGATATAGAATGGTTTGCCTTGGAAACGAATAGAGATCATTCTGCCGTTTTTGAGATTGCATCCAAGTACTGCATTATGGACTCTTTTGTTGACCATGATGGCTACTCCATTTCTTCTGAGGGATTCCTGTCCGCAGTAATAGATATAATGGTCATCTGAGTTAAATTCACCCCTTCCAGTCCATTTGAGTTCGCTGATTCCTAGAATGTCGACATTCACTCTTGCCATCTCTTGTTTGACCACTTCCAATTTGCCTTGATTCATGGACCTGACATTCCAGGTTCCTATGCAATATTGCTCTTTACAGCATCGGACGTTGCTTCTATCACCAGTTACATCCACAGCTGGGTATTGTTTTTGCTTTGGCTCCATCCCTTCATTCTTTCTGGAGTTATTTCTCCACTGATCTCCATAGCATATTGGGCACCTACTGACCTGGGGAGTTTCTCTTTAAGTATCCTATCATTTTGCCTTTTCATACGGTTCATGGGGTTCTCAAGGCAAGAATACTGAAGTGGTTTGCCATTCCCTTCTCCAGTGGACCATATTCTGTCAGATCTCATGGAAGTAAAAAACCGAAACAAAGCTGGTTTTTGTTTTAACTGATGGGAAGGTGGACTATTTTCTCAAAACTACCAAAGATCAGGAATTTGTTTTCTAAAAATTCATTTGTTGAGATAGGATATAAGCTCTGTGTTCAATGACCTAATGTTCTGTTAAGTGGGATCTATTGATTAAGATGAGTATCACTTCATCATTTCAGAATGTTTTAGAAATGCAGGGACTTCCCTGGTGGTCTAGTGGTTAAGACTTTGCTTTCCAAAGCAGAGGGTGTGGGTTTAGTCCCTGATTGGTGAGCTTAGATACCACTTGCCTCATGGCCAAAATATATATATATATATTTTTATATATATATAAATATATATATATAAATATATATATATATTTTATATATATATAAATATATATATATATATAAAACAGAGGCAATATTGTAACAAATTCAGTAAAAACTTTAAAAATGATCCACATTAAAAAAAAAGAAATTCAGCCTCTTGGGTGGCCTCAGATCTAGTTAATCAAATCTTCTTTTTTAACAAGATCTATAAATTTATGTATCCATTAAAATGTGTGAAAATTGGGCCTAATGGACATCTCTTTCTAGATGCCCTTGCTAGCTCTTGTTTTCTGACCTCCCCTCCCCGCACCCTCCCCCCTCAAACCTTATTTTCTGATATTCCCAGATCTTGGTTAATGAAATCTCCTTTCACCCAGTCCAAAACTGAATGTTTTCTTCGGTTTCTACCACCCTCCTCCTCCTGTCATTAGTTACCCCTGTTAGATCTACTTCAACCTAGTGTTAGACACTCGGTTGTGTGTGACTCTTTTCAAGTCCATGGACTGTAGTCTGCCAGACTCCTCTGTTCATGGAATTCTCCAGGCAAGAATACTGGAGTCAGTTGCCATTTCCTACTCCAAGGGATCTTCCTGACCCAGGGATCGAACTTAGGTCTCTGCATTGGCGAGAGGACTCTTTACCATCTGAGCCACTAGAGAAGCCCAAGGAACTTGTCTAAGCTAACACTCTTATCT
Organism: Bubalus bubalis; assembly: GCF_019923935.1. Taxonomy (NCBI): domain Eukaryota; kingdom Metazoa; phylum Chordata; class Mammalia; order Artiodactyla; family Bovidae; genus Bubalus; species Bubalus bubalis. Next base: position 20,908,757 of record NC_059172.1, on the reverse strand, counting down.
GACTTCCTTGCCTCCAGCTCACCTTCCTCTCTCAACTCCAGCCAACCTCCTTATTACTTGCTGTGTGGTCTTATTAAAATTTAGTTCTGATTAAGACAGCAGCATTGGAGATGACAAGGAGATGCTTGGGGCAAGGGAGGCAGTGCAAGTAAATACCAATCTAACAACACAATGAAAATGATCTATTCATCGGTCAAAAGGGGCAAAGTTCTGAAAGCAGAGTTCTGCCCATCAAATACAGGTTCAGGTCAAGTCCTTGACTATTTCCCCACAAGCTCCTCACGTGGAAACCTTAGATTTGCCTTTGGATGCTGCTGCTGCTGCTAAGTCACATCAGTTGTGTCCAACTCTGTGCGAACCCATAGACGGCAGCTCACCAGGCTCCCCTGTCCCTGGGATTCTCCAGGCAAGAACACTGGAGTGGGTTGCCATTTCCTTCTCCAATGCATGAAAGTGTAAAGTGAAAATGAAGTCGCTCAGTCGTGTCTGACTCTTAGCGACCCCATGGACTGTAGCCTACCAGGCTCCTCCGTCCATGGGATTTCCTGCTTTAAAATTGTAATGATCACTTTCAGGATAATGTCCAAATCTCTTAGGAGGAGATTCTCTGTGATATATCCTTTGTCTGCCTCACCAATAGAATCCCTCTTGGCTTTCCTTCTCATACTAAGCAGCCATATCTGCAGATTGGTCTTGTGGGAAGGTACCTGTTGGCTTGTACTTCCGTACTTGGGCATGGCTCAGATGCCCTCTGTCTTACTCCATTCTTGTCTACAGATGTGTCCCAGCTCAAGTGTCACCTCCTCTGCCAGCCTTCCTTGACTCAGGAAGAGATTTCATATGTCCTACTTTATGTCATTTTCACCTATGTCATCAATGTTTTATAATTTAATTTATCCATTGCTGTGTCCTGAGACCTTGAGGGTGAGGGATTCTTACTCATTTTCATAGTCCCAGTGAGTACCATGTTGGACACATGGTAGACCTCAGTAAAGGTTTATTGAATGAATAGAGAAGTAAAGAAAAAATGGTGGCTTAAATCAGAGATTGTGAAGAATGTTAGATGTGATTTTGTTAACATACAGAAAGTATGCACTCTCAGTCCTGTAATAGGTACTCAGGAATGGGAGATGTTATTTTTATGCATATCGCCTCTATTATTATTATTATTTGGCCTCACTGTGCAACATGTGGGATCTTAGTTCCCCTAACCAGGAATTGAACCCATGCCCTCTGCAATGGAAGCATAGAGTCCTAACCACTGGATTGCCATGGAATTCCCACATATTGCCTCTAAAGGGATGCTGGTGTCACCTGGTCTGAAGATGCACTTGATTGGAATTTCTAATAAAATAGAAGTGCTTTTGGGAAAAAAGCACATTGGTTGGTTGGAGGAGCTGGCATTTATTGCTAGCAGGCTAATATCCTTGTTAGAATATGTACTGTTTATATTACACTTCTTATAGACCTTTCAAAAATGATAGAACTTTAAAATGAAATTTGAAATATAAATATTCTTTTATATATAAAAATAACATCAAAGATTTATTGAGTGTGTCAAGCTTAGTCTTTTTTTCAAAACAGCTTTATTGAGATATGACTTACATAGCATAAAATTCACTAGTTTTAAGTGTACAAGTTTAATGAATTTTGGTATATTTTCAGAGTTATATCGGAGAAGGTAATGGCACCCCACTCCAGTATTCTTGCCTGGAAAATCCCATGGACGGAGGAGCCTGGTAGGCTGCAGTCCATGGGGTCGAGAAGAGTCGGACACGACTGAGCGACTTCACTTTCACTTTTCACTTTCATGCATTGGAGAAGGAAATGGCAACCCACTCCAGTGTTCTTGCCGGGAGAATCCCAGGGATGGGGGAACCTGGTGAGCTGCCGTCTCTGGGGTCACGCAGAGTTGGACACGACTGAAGTGACTTAGCAGCAGAGGCAGCACAGAGTTATATATCCATCACTGTGATCCAATTTTAGAACATCTCTATCATCAAAGAAAGTTTGTGCCCTTCGCAGTTAGTCACTCCCCATGTTTCACCCCTCAGCCCTGGGTAACCACTGTGCTACTTTCTGTCTCTTTGAATTTGCCTTTTCTGGACATTACATACCTGGAATCATACAATGTGTGGCCCTTTATGACTGACTCCTTTCATTTAGCATCTTATTTGCAAGGTTCATCCCTGCTGTAGTATGTTTCAGAACTTCGTTCTTTTATTTTATTTTGTTTTATTTCATTTTATTATCGGGGTAGAATTGCTTTACAATGCTGTATTAGTTTCTGGTCTACAACAAAGTGAATCAGCTATAGTGCATGCATGCTCAGTCATGTGGACTGTACTCATGTGACCCTGTGGACTATAGCCATGTAGCCCACCGGGCTTTTCTGTCCATGGAATTTTCCAGGCAAGAATAGTGGAGCTGGTTACCATTTCCTACTCCAGAGGATCCTCCCGACACAGGGATCAAACCCATGTTTCTTGTGTCTCCTGCTTGGAGGCAGGTTCTTTACCACTGTGCCACCTGGCTATGGGTATACATGTATCCCCTTCCTCTTGAGCCTCCCTTCCACCCAATCCCTCCTTCATCCCTTTTTATTGATGATTAGCAGGTTTTTGGAGCACGTTTTGTTTATCCGTTCACCAATTCATAGAGATTTTGGTTGTTTCCTCTTCTTGGCTACTGTGAATATGCTGCTATAAATACTGGTATTTGTGTGGACATGGTTTTATTTATGTTGGATAGATACCTTGATATCTTGTGTAGGTATCTCCAGTTTTCTCAAAGAGGAATGCTGAGGCACAGAGAGTTTAAAATTTTTCCCCTAGGTCACCAGTTATTAGGTGATAGAGTTAGGATTGAAACCCAGGTTGTGAATCAGTGAGATTACCAATGGCCAATCCCAGTTCCCACCCCACAGGGCTGGAGGAAAGGGCTCAATGTAGCTAAGCTGGTACATGAAGGCAAAGTGTGTGGGAAAATGAGCCGGCCTCCCAGAGCCAATGCCTGGAATGGATCCCTGCTCTGTGGTTGGACGAGCCCGATAAGCAAGAGGAATACTAACAAGATGAATTAACCTTTGATGGTTAAAAAACTACTTTTCTCCTCCCACTGGAGGACTTAGAGAACCATTAGCCAGAACCTGGGGAGTTGAAATGTCATTAATGGGAAACTGGGTCAGATCAACAAACACTGAATCTCCAGGCTGCTGTTAGGAGCCATGTCGAGGACCACGATCAGCCTCCCCAACCTGGGCACCTGGGCTGGTGCTAATGCGTGCCAGCTCCACCTTGTTGGGCCTGTTGTGCTGGGCCTTAGAGTGAACTTTGGGAACTTCTTTTAGAAAAATAGGTTGAGCAACGGGAAATTGAGATGATCCATATTTCTGCAACGGCCTCCTTCCCAGTGGCCCTTTCTCTCTTGTCTCATTCTCCTCTAGTCCATTCTACCAAGTTATTCCTTTCTTAGCTCCCTTCTGTGTGTGCCCATAGCACCCATCCTGTCTGATAGCACTTGCCAGGCAAGGCAGAATCATGTAAGACTTGACTCCTTCACTCGAGGGCGGGGGCAGGACCTTGCACAATGCAGGGATCTAGTACTTTGTGTACATGAAAGAAGGACTTTGGTGAAGACCTGGGCTTTGTACCAGCAGGGAGTGTCAGTAACAGAGATTTGAAGGAGAAGAGAAATATCTGTTTGTTGCAAATAAAAAAAATGAACCCGGCCCAGGCATTACCCTCCATAGCAATGGTGGAAATGTCAAGTTGAGGGCCTAAAACCACTACCAGAGATTTATTCCCCACCTCTCCCCACCATCTTGCTTTGTAAATACTTTGCACAAAAGATACTGACTTTATAAAGCCATGTAGCAATAAATACACACATAAGGAAAGTCTAAAAGCCCTGTTTAAATAGATGAAAATTAACAAAAGGGTTTATGGTTTAAGAAGGTTGCAGTTGTCATATGCTTTTGAAATGTGGTATTGGAGAACACTCTTGAGAGTCCCTTGAGCAGCATGGAGATCAAACCAGTCAGTCCTAAAGGAAATCAACTCTGAATACTCATCGCTTAAAGGACTGGTGCTGAAGTTGAAGCTCCAATACTTTGGCCACCTGATTCGAAGAGCTGACTCATTAGAAAAGGCCCAAATGCTGGGAAAGATTGAAGGCAGGAGGAGAAAGGGACCACAGAGGATGAGGTGGTTGGATGGCATCACTGACTCAATGGACATGAGTTTGAGCAAACTCCAGGAGGTAGCGAAGGATAGGGAAGTCTGGTGTGATGTGGTTCATGGGGTTGCAAAGAGTCGGACAAGATTTTGCCCAGTAATAGTGCTTATTGTGTGTACTCTGATTATTAAGAGTAAATGCTTGGCATGTATCAACTCGATTCTTAAAAGTGGATAGGTACCACCTACCCAAAAAGGTAGGTACTCTTACTATTTCCAGTGTTATAGATGAGATCTACAGAGATGATAATTTTTCTAGTAGTTGTGTATGGATGTGAGAGTTGGACTATACAGAAAGCTGAGTGCCGAAGAATTGATGCTTTTGAACTGTGGTGTTGAAGAAGACTCTTGAGAGTCCCTTGGGCTGCAAGGAGATCCAACCAGTCCATCCTAAAGGAGATCAGTCCTGAGTGTTCATTGGAAGGACTGATGCTGAAGCCGAAACTTCAGTACTTTGGCTGCCTGATGCGAAGAACTGACTCATTGGAAAAGACCCTGCTGCTGGGAAAGATTGAGGGCAGGAGGAGAAGAGGATGACAGAGAATGAGATGGTTGGATGGCGTCACCGACTCAATGGACATGAGTTTGAGCAAGCTCTGGGAGTTGGTGATGGACAGGGAAGCCTCGCATGCTGCAGTCCATGGGGTCGCAAAGGGTCTGGACATGACTGAGCGACTGAACTGACTGACTGACAGAGATTATATGATTTGCCCAAAGTTATACAGCTAGTAAAATGGTACAGCAGATTTTTTTTTTAATTAAAAATTTTTTTTAAACTGATTTTTACTATGGCTTCCTAGGGGGTCCTTTAAGTTCATGGCTTTATTTATTTATGGTGGCACTCTTCGTTACTTTTCCTGGGCTTTCTTTAGTTGTGGCAAGTGGGGGCTACTCTTGGTTGTGGTGCACAGCCCTCTTACTGCGGTGGCTTCTCTTGTTGGGGAGCACAGGCTTGAGAGTGTGCAGACACACCTGTGGCTCACAGGCTCGACAGTGCGGGCCCAGGAGCTGTGGCGCGTGGGCTGACTTGCTCTGTGGCATGTGGAATCTTCCCAGGCCAGGAATCAAACTATGTCCCGTGCATCAGCAGGTGGATTTGTATCCATTGTGCCACCAAGGAAGTCCTAGAGCAGAATTTAAATATAAGAAGTCAAGGGTCAGTCTGTACCCTCAGTCAAGGACGGGGATCTCATCAATCTTCCTGCACCAGCAGCAAGCTTCTCTGGAGTTGTTCCTACTGGATGAGGAAAAGGTACAAACCCAGCCTCCCTACATCTGCCTCCAGCTTAGGTCTCCTGCCTTGAAGCAGGATCTCCCGAGGTCCCTTCTGTGCCACCCTCGTAGATTCCTTACCCTCCCTTGCAAAATCCTGCAGACCCCCCTGCCTTTCTAGGTTGCCCATTGCGGTGCTGGCAAATGCCACCTTTCCCTTTTTCACCTGTCCTCTCTCTCCTCTTCCTCTAGGCAGAAATAGCCAGCCATCCCCCACATGCCCACATCATGGATGTTGTGCATACATGCCTCTAGCTCACACTTGCTGCATCTCTCTGAAGCTAACACTTTATGTGTTGCCCTCTCTCACTAGACTCTAGACCGTGGGGTTTTGTTTTTTGTTGTTGTTGTTATCGTTGTTGTTTTTAGTATGCAGGTTCTTAGTTCCCCACCCAGGAATGGAACCCGTGCTCCCTGTAGTGAAAGCTCAGAGTCTTAACCACTGGATTGCCAGGGAAGACCCTCGACTGTGGGCTTCTGGAGGACAGGATTGTGTCTGCTCTCGAGGCCAGCATCATCAGGGAGAAAAATTCAATAAAACACCAGTCTAACCACCAAAACCACTGACAAGTAATTGATACCTTGTCCAACTGTGGTAAATACTGTTGAAAGGAAAATTCCATGTACCACACAGAAGATATACTTCGCTATCTCTCAACCCAAATCTCTGTTCCCCAGATCTCTCCACTGTCTCTCAATGCTTGTGGAGAACCAGCTTTGGTTGGGTCTTGCCTCTCTTGTCTCACAGCCTCTCCCCTCTGGATCTTTTCTGTCTCAGGCCAACAACATTCTGTACCTTTCCATGTGAATTCAGACAGCTCTCACACTTCCTCAGTTTACAATAAAGGATTTGGGGTAGAGCAGCTGAGGCTATGACTACTATATAGGGTTTATATTTCCCCCCATAGCTCAGTTGGTAAAGAATTCACCTGCAATGCAGGAGACCGCAGTTTGATTCCTGGGTCAGGAAGATCCCCTGGAGAAGGGACAGGCTACCCACTCCAGTATTATTGGGCTTCTCTTGTAGCTTAGCTGGTAAAGAATCTGCCTGCAATGTGGGAGACCTGGGTTTGATTCCTGGGTTGGGAAGATCCCTTGGAGAAGGGATAGGCTACCCACTCCAGAATTCTGGCCTGGAGAATTCCATGGACTACAGTCCATGGGGTCGCAAAGAGTCAGACACAACTGACTGACTTTTACTTTCATCACTCTGGCTTTTATGTGCTCAGCTACTCACAGACAGCCTGGCACATGACCTGTGCTTCTGTGAGTGACTTCCCCCTCTCCTCCCCCTCTCTTCGGGGAAAAGCCCAAATGTGTCTGAAGTCTCCCACTAATTGATCCCCATATTCCTTTCCCCCTCTACCTCCCATTTCTTCCTATTAGAGTTCTTTGCGTCAAATAAGTGGCCCCAGGGCCCCACGTATGCATATTTCTACTTCCCAACTTTGCTCTCTTTGCTCTCTTTTCCCTGCTCCCTGCTCCTCAACACCTCTGCTGCTCCAAACCTTGGCATCTTTCCGTCCAACTCTGCCTGGACCGCCTGCACCATCTCCCCCACCTCCTATCCCTGGGATCACCCCTTGTGGCCAGCACCGTGCCTCCTATCATGTGTTGTCTGAATCATGGCTTTCTCATTAGTGGCTCAAATTGATTTTTGGAGTTGTTTTATTGCCTCGTGGAATGAAATGCTCAGTTACTTAGTTGTGTCCGACCCTTCGTGACCCAATGGACTGTAGCCAGCCGGGTTTCTCTGTCCATGGAATTTCCCAGGCAAGAATATTGGGGTGGGTTGCCATTTCTTACTCCAGTGGATCTTCCTGATCCAGGGATCTAACCTATGTCTTGTGTATCCTGCATTGACAGGCAGATTCTTTACCACTGCCACCTGGAAAGCCATTTATTGCCTCAATTAGACTGCAACTTAAAAAAAAACAGTAGAACTGATTTAATTGAACAGCAACCTTAAATAATAATAATAATACCAACAAGGTATTACTGTGTTTCAGCATATCTTAGGTGGGTAATAAGACGTATCTGACTTCTGAAAAGATAGTATGTGAAAAAATGTGAGTCTCCGATGAAATATGGTGTGATTTCTATCCCACAGATGCACAGTAAGTGAGAGTTAACACTTTCCAGGCCTTGCGTACCCCCAGCTGGTGCTGCCCCTGGTTTTCACCCTTGTTGTCCCTGGATTTTCATCCAAAGATCCACAAAGACTGTGTGGATCACAACAAACTGTGGAAAATTCTTAAAGAGATGGGATTACCAAACTACCTGACCTGCCTCCTGAGAAAGCTGTATGCAGGTCAAGAAGCAACAGAATTGTACATGGAACAACAGACTGGTTCCAAATCAGGAAAGAAGTATGTCAAGGCTGTATATTGTCACCCTGTTTATTTAACTTATATGCAGAGTACATCATGTGAAATGCAGGGCTGGATGAAGCACAAGATGGAATCAAGATTGCTGGGAGAAATATCAACAACCTCAGATATGTGGATGACACCATCTTTATGGCAGAAAGAGAAGAACTAAAAATCCTCTTGATGAAAGTGAAAGAGAAGAGTGAAAAAGTTGGCTTAAAACTCAACATTTAGAAAACTAAGATCATGGCATCTGGTCCCATCACTTCATGGCAAATAGATGAGAAACAATGGAAACAGTGAGAGACTTTGTTTTCTTGGGCTCCAAAATCACTGCAGATGGTGACTGAAGCCATGAAATTAAAAGACGCTTGCTCCTTGGAAGAAAAGCTACCAACCTAGACAGCATATTAAAAAGCAGAGACATTACTTTGCCAACAAAGGTCTGTCTAGTCAAAACTATGGTTTTTTCCAGTAGTCATGTATGGATGTGAGATTTGGACTATAAAGAAAGCTGAGCACTGAAGAATTGATGCTTTTGAACTGTGGTGTTGGAGAAGACTCTTGAGAGTCCCTTGGACTGCAAGGAGATCCAACCAGTCCATCCTAAAGGAAATCAGTCCTGAATATTCATTAGAAGGACTGATGCTGAAGCCGAAACTTCAGTACTTTGGCCACCTGATGGAAAGAATTGACTCATTTGAAAAGACCCTGATGCTGGGAAAGATTGAAGGCAGGAGGAGAAGGGGACAACAGAGGATGAGATGGTTGGATGGCATCACCAACTCGATGGACATGAGTTTGAGTAAGCTCCGGGAGTTGGTGATGGACAGGGAAGCCTGGCAGTGCTGCAGTCCATGGGGTCGCAAAGAGTTGGACACCACTGAGCGACTGAACTGAACTGCCCCCTGTTCCTGTAATGCTCTTCTTGCCAAGCTTATTCCCTCGCCTCCTTCAGGTCTTTGCTCAAATGTCAGCGTCTTAGTGAGGCCTCCCTCCCCATCACCAGCTGACATCTTGTCTACTACTTGTTTGTTAATCCCCAGTGTACTTCCACTAGAATGTCAGCTGTAAGGGGGCAGGGATTTTGCTGGCGGCTGTTGTCCTCAGTGTCTAGAACAGTGCCTGACACCTAGCAGGCAGTCAGGAAGAACCGTTGAATGAAGAGTTGGATCTTCACATCAGGGACTGTGTTTCTGCTCACCACTTAGATCTCCGGTGTCTCGCACAGATACTGACTGTCTAATTGTCCTATTTTCAGGAAGGGACTTTCAGGAAAAGACTTTTCCCTGGTTTTTCCAATGCGCACGGCTTTGCACACGGCGTGGCTGCTATAAACATTTGTGATGCGTTTTAACACAGCGTGTTGCCACTAGGCCACAGACTCTTCAGTTCCTCGGCGGTAAAACAGGCATACGGATGTCGAGGGCCCCTTGGAGAAGTAGTGAATAGCACAAAGCGCCCCCCTCCCCGCCCCCTTCTAAAGGACTTTTCAAAACCCAGGCTGAAGAGCTTTCTGACCTCTTCAGCAAGTTAACCACAACTATTTAAGCAGCCCCCCCGCCACCCCCTCTTTTCGGGCCGGAGGACCTCTCCTGCGGATCTCCCCTTCTCTAGCCGAAGGATAGCGAAGAAAAGAAGCCACCCGCCCCTATCGCCCTAGTGCGGACATCCGCGGTGCCTGAACTGCCGCGAGGGGTCCTCCTCCCCAGCCCGGAGCCCGGCGGGGCGCGCGAGTGCGGGGGGCGCGCGGTGGCTCCGCGCGGGGATGCGCGCGCGCGCCTGCCTCGCCTCCCTCGCCTGCTCGGGTGGCTACGTGCTTTCTTTGTCAATGAGACGAAGCTCTGAGCTGCAGTAACACTCTCGGCCCGGGAGCCGGAGCCGGAGCTGGAGCTCGAGCCCGAGCCCCAGCAAGCGAGCGAGGAGAGCCGGGCGGAGAGGCAGCAGCCGGAGGGAGGGTCCCGAGCGCGCCCAGCAGCCGCCGGCCCCCGCGGCTCGCAGCCTCACCCACTCAGTCTGCGGAAGCCCTCCCGGGGGTGGGGGCTCCGGGCGGCGCCCGTTCCACCTTCGTTGCCCGGGGCGCGCCGGCGCGCGGAGACAGGCGCTGTGGGAACCCCGGCCCGCTCCCGCCGCGGCTCCATGCGGCCCCGGTCGCTGCACGGGTGAAGCCGCGGCTCCGCGGAGCCCGCTCCGGGCAAAGCAGCACGAGCCAGCGAGTAGCGCCTCCCGGCGCCCCCGCCCTCCGGCGCCGGGGCCGGAGATGCCCGGTGAGGACCGGGGTGCCAAAGGCTGGGCTCCCCGGAGCGGTGCGGAGCGAGGCAGCGGCCTGGATGTGTGAAGCGTCCCCATGGCTCGGCAGGAGGCAAAGCCCCAGGGCCCGAGGAAAGGTGGGCCGGCGGCTCGGGGGCGCAGGGGCCGGCTCCGAGCGCGCGGGCTCAATCGGGCCGCCGGGAGAGCTGCGCGCTTCCCGGGCGTGAGGGGCTCGCGTGCCGCGTCCCAGGATGCGCCGCCTCTGCTGCTGGGACTCCTGCTGCTGGCGGCCCTCCCCGAGCACAGCCTGGCCGACCAGGGTAAGCACTTGGCGGCTGCTTTGCGCCCGCGGAGGTTTCTGGAGGAGCGGGACGGCCCATCCAGGCCCGTACCTGATCGGGTGGCGGTGGATGGGGAGATCTTTGCAGCACCGGCGCTAGGATTTCCCCCGCCCTTTGCTGCTGCAACAGCAGGCGAACTGTCAGAAATCTGTCTCCCGGGAAGGCAGGCACTGTTGGGCGGGGAAGTAAAAAGAAGTGCATTCGCGTCTTCCTTCTGGACAAGTTGCAGATCCTTCCTAGTGGTCCCACAGGCATGCTTCATTTAGATAAAGAAACGCTGTGTTTAGGACACTTGAAAAGGGATGTGTTTTAGTAGGACACATTTCAGGGTGGGGACGTCCACTATGACTTGGGCTCTCGGATGGGTGGCCACTGGTGTTTTGACTGCACGGAATGGCCCAGAGAGTTTTAGGCAATTCCCATGTCGGCGTTTCCCTCTCTATTTTGACAGGAGACTCCTTTACTTTGGGGGTAGAGGTACCCAAAATAATTTCATCTTGCAAAGGGTTCGAGTATATAACGTTCCTGTTTGCAGGAACGTTAGTTAAAAGTAACCACACTTGACTCTTTGACTCCCAGGAATCCTTCGGAAATAGATTTCTGTAATTTCTTTTTTGAAATTGTTGAAATTTTTGAAACTCTTGAAAAATCTGTTGTAACTGTTTAGGGGAGATTATTCTGCTAATGTTCTTCAAAACTTACTCTGCTGTCAGCAATTGCCTTTGAAATAAGAATGATTACTATGGCACTTGTAAAGGGAAGGCTTTTGTGATAAAATTCTGGGCTCTTGGTACATTTCATTTATCAAGGAATTTAGCCTTCGTTTCAGCCAATATGACCCTGTAGTTCTGTGGTTTTTAGCAGCGATTAATGAGGACTGTTTTTATCCCTCAGTGTGCCCCATCCCCTAGGTTAAATTAAATCTCCTTATTATAAAGGAGCTCACACTGTTTTAGGTTAAAAATATTTCCTGTCTACAAAGCTTAATTCAAAGTCCATTTTCCTTTGATTCACTTAAAGGGTCACTGACACGAGGTGTCTCTGTGTGGAAGTTGCTGTCCAGGAATTGTCTGTTGTGATTATAGTGGTTAGAAAGTTCAGTAATCTTTGGCTGTGTGCCCAAGACCTGGGAAAAGCTTCTGAAGAACTTCAGCCCCCAGTTTTTACGCCTCTCTCAGTTTTCAATGATGTGTATTAGGTATAATGATTAAAAGGTAAGTTCTGAGTCAGACAAATGTAAATACCTTAGTATTCATTGGATCAGAAACATGCTTTGAGTTTTTATTTTAAATGAATCAAATTTTTAATAGTTTTGTGAACAGTTTATGATATGCCAACTTGTGGATGTTCTTCATTTGAGTGCAGATATCAAAAACTGTTCAACCATTTGTAATATTTGAAATTTAAACTTTTTTTTAATTTAATTTTATTTTTAAACTTTACAAAATTGTATTAGTTTTGCCAAATATCAAAATGAATCCGCCACAGGTATACATGTGTTCCCCATCCTGAACCCTCCTCCCTCCTCCCTCCTCCCTCCCCATACCATCCCTCTGGGTCGTCCCAGTGCACTAGCCCCAAGCATCCAGTATAGTGCATCGAACCTGGACTGGCAACTCGTTTCATACATGATATTATACATGTTTCAATGCCATTCTCCCAAATCTTCCCACCCTCTCCCTTTCCCACAGAGTCCATAAGACTGTTCTATACATCAGTGTCTCTTTTGCTGTCTTGTATGCAGGGTTATTGCTACCATCTTTCTAAATTCCATATATATGCGTTAGTATACTGTATTGGTGTTTTTCTTTCTGGCTTACTTCACTCTGTATAATAGGCTCCAGTTTCATCCACCTCATTAGAACTGATTCAAATGTATTCTTTTTAATGGCTGAGTAATACTTATGTATTGATCCTATTTGCCCTGATATGTCAGATGATTTCCTTTGATCAGCTTGGAATTTCTGATCTCTGTTCGGACCTTTGTACATTGCCCCTTCTGAACCTCTGAGACTTTTCTTGGCTATTCTTTCAGACTGCCAGAGCCTGACTTAGGGAACTTCAGATCTGTATCTTTCAGCTTTAGCCTGGGAATCCTTTTCCTTTATTCTCATGTATGGTGATCCTGATCACCAGGAAAGATGCTTTGATTTAAATGATGGTAAAAATCAGTAAGGGCTTCCTAGGTGGTTCAGTGGTAAAGAATCCTCCTACCAGTGCAGGAGACATGAGTTCGATCCCGGGATTGGGAAGATCCCCTGGAGAAGGAAATGGCAACTCACTCCAGTATGCTTGCCTGGGAAATCCCATGGACAGAGAAGCCTGGTGGGCTACAGTCCATGGGGTCCCAAAAAGAGTCAGACAGGACTTAGCGACTAAACAACAACAACAAAAATCAGTAAAGTTGATGTTGTTCCCCATAGGTCTCTGCCTTTTCTCACTGGAGTGATTCGTTTCATCTGTGTTTTCTGGGTGTCCTTTCTGCTGTCACCCTTGATGACCAATTCCTCGTGGTGCAGCTTACCTGTGGATCCAAAGTCTACCGCCGGGCTCCAGGGTTTTCTGTGTGTTTGCCGCTCATTCAGCGTCAGGACTTGTTTCTCTCTCAGTGGAGGAGTTAAGCACTGGGCTCCCTGTTTTGCCTCCTGCTTGCTTTCATTTCTTTTCTGATTTCCACCTGAGGAGCTTTACTGCAGGGTGAGTGAGTCTTGGACCCAAGGCAGGGAGTCCTGTGGAATTTTGGAGGAAGTAGTTTCAGGAGGGAGGCAAGAGAACCAATGACAGTTTCCTGAGACCTTCTGCTTTCACCAGACTCCCTGGTTTTGAACTTTTTCTGGGGTGGAGCTGTGGCTTGGCACTGGCATTGACTGCAGAGTGGGTCTGAGACCGAGTTGCCTGAGAAGCCAAACCCATGATACTTGGGTCCTCCTGAGGGAGCTAGCTTGCTACAGTCATGCTATTTGCATGGCTGCTGTACCTTGTTTCTAAGCAAGGCTAGCCAGACCTTTGTCTTGGCTGACAAGTGGGTACAATGCTACAGGCCCTTTGTGTCCTGGAGCCCCTGTGTGTTCCAGCCTATCTCCACCCACTCGGCCCCAAAGTCTTTTGCTTTAATGTTCCTGAGGAATTGGGGTACTGTCTCAAGACTGTTGTCTGGAGTTTCTTCTCTCCGACTTCCTCTCCTAACTTCCGTCCCCAGGAACCCTTGCTCCCAGGCAGTGACTTCTGTTTTGCCTGTGGGAGGCTGGTGTGGGAAGGATGGTTCTTTATAGCAGCGACCTCCCCATTCTCTTTTGCCCTCCAATGCTCTAGGAAGATTGGTGAAGTTCAAATTTGACTCCCCGATCATCTTAACTGCTGATCTTCCGTTGAACTGATGTTAGTAAACATTTCCTGTGTGTCTTTTAGGTGCAGGTACTGTGGTCATTCCTTTACCTGGCTTCTCTGGGCCTCAGTTCTCTTGTCTATAAAATGGGGGTACTAATAGCTCCAATCTCACTGGGTTGTTGTGAAGATTCAATGAGTTAATAGAGCTGAAGTATTTAAAATAGTGTTTGGTACACAGTAAATGCTCAGTGAATGCCAACTATTCTTATAAAACAACAGAAACCGACTGAATATTCACTCTGTTCAGGTGCTACACTGGGGCAGGGGATACAGACGTGAATAAGGGTAATACAGTTTGTAGAAGTCCCTCTTGAACAGGGTGCTCTGGGTCCTTGAAATGTGATACGGTATGGTCAGAGCTGATGAAATGAAGGCACAGTTAATTCTGAAAGGCTGGGAGCTTTGGAGAATGAGTAGATGTTGACAGAGTTGATGATGGTATTTCAGGCAGAGGAGAAGGGTTCTTTGTGACCAGAGCAAAGGATGCTATGGGGAGGAATACCCTGGACTCTCTCCCTGCCCTGAAACCTTCCCAAGTCCCCCTCACAGGCATTCCACCCTCCTGCCCCTCCCCTGAAGGGTCCTCTGCTTCTCCCACCAGCTTATAAGTTCCTGATTTCTCTCTCTTTCCCTCTGGCCTGCTACAATGTGCAGCACAGACTAGGCACTTGCGGAAGTTTCAGCATTCTTTCACTCCTATTCCCTCAGTTTGGCTGATTCTGTTAAATGTTAGAATAATCATCTCATTTAAGTAATCCACAGCAAGTTGTGAATGACTGCTTTATTCAGGGAATGTATTTGCATTTTGAAAGAAGGATTTGCTGACACCAGGGAATCTCTAATTGAGTGCAATACATGGGGGATAATTTTGACCTAGGAGGTCTTTTTTGCCCCTCTCCAACCTTTTGCACATCATCGGCTTGGAGTCCCATTTGAAACAAGTGCAACAGTTCATTCGTTCATTCAGTGTATCTGGAGTGCCTCAGCTTTCTGAGGTTACAATAATGAATGAAATCAAACTCCCATTCTCATGGCAATTAGGAAGTAGCCCAGTGCTTTCCAGATTTTACTGTGCATTTGAATCACTTGAAGATCCTGTTGCAGCTTCTGACACAGTAGGTCTGGGATAATGCTTATGTGCTGTGCTTAGTCGCTCAGTCATATCTGACTCTTTGTGACCCCATGGACTGTAGCCTGTGAGGCTCCTCCATCCAGGGGATTTTTCAGGCAAGAATACTGGAGTGGGTTGCCATTTCATCCTCCAGGGGATCTTCCCGATACAGGGATTGAACCTGTGTCTCCTGTGTCTTCTGCATTGCAGGCGGATTCTTTACCTTCTGAGCCATCAGGGAAGCCTGGTTCTGCATTTCTAACAAGCACCAAGGTGATATTGATGCTGGTGGTTTGTTGACCCCACTGAAGGCAGCAAATGAATATAAACAAATGAATGTAGGTTGGAAGGTGGTAAGAAAAATAAACCAGGGTAAGAGGATAATAAGAACTTAATGCCTACATGCCTGTGCGCCCTCATGCACGTGCTCAGTTACCCTGAGTGATGGGGGATGGCCCCGTGATGCGGTGACGTTTGGGTAGATACCTAAAAGTGAATATCTGGGAAAAGACATTCAGGTGACTGCAAAAGCCTTGAGGAGGCAGGGAACAGCAGGGAGGCCATGTGGAATTGAGTGAATAGGGGGAGGGTGGTAAGAAATGCTATTGAAGGGGAAATGTTTTACATGCCAGATCATGTAAAACATTTTGGCAAAGTAAAGACTTTGTGTTTTACTTTGGATGAGATTAAGCAAGGGATGAGATGATCTGACTCAAGTTTTAGAAAAAAATCCCTGGCTGTTTTGGAGACAAAAGACTTTAAGGTCAAGGGTGGAAATGGGGAGACCAGGTAGGAAGGCTTAGACAGTGGGGAGAAGTGGTTAGATTTTGGACAGATTAAAAAAAATATTTTGATCATCCTGAATGGCATGTGAGATCTTAGTTCCCCACCTAGGGATTGAACCTGCTCCCCTTGCAGGGGAAGCTCGGAGTCTTAACCACTGGACTGCCGGTGAAGTCCTGACATCTTTTGAAGATGAAGCTAATAAAATTTTCTCATGGATTAGAGGTGGAGTGGGAAAGAAAGAGAGGAACCAATATGGCTCCAGGGTTTTTGGCTTATGCTACTGAGAGGGTGAAGTTGCCATTGAGATGGGGAAGGTTACAGGAGGCTTAGGTTTGGGATAGTAAATAAAGAGTTGGGTTTGGGTGTGTTAAGCTTGAAATGTTTATTAAACATCCAAGGGAGATGACAAATAGCTCGTTGAACAAAGTAGTCTGGAATTCCAGGCAGATATTGGGTCCAGAGATATATATTTGGGAGCCATCAGTATGGAACTAAGTAAGAAAGTATAGAGAAGGGGGGAGATGTCAGCAATGAGCCCTAGGATACTTCAGCATTTAGGGGTTCAGGGAGAAGGGGGGACCAACCAGAGAGACTGAAGATGGCTAAATAGGGACAGCAATGGATGTTGGGCTTGGAGATGTGGAGGTGTTTGTTGGCCCTGAGAACAGAGGGGACAAAAGTCTTACTGCAACAGGTTCAAGAAAGAAAGGAAGAATTGGAGTCCAGTTGCTTTACAATGTTGTGTTAGTTTCTGCTCGACAACTGTGTGAATCAACTCTGTGTATGCATGTATCTCCTCCCTCTTGAACCTCCCTCCCACCTTGCATCCCACCCCTCGAGGTCATCACAGATCAGCTTAGCTCCCTGTGCTATACGGTGGCTCCCGACTAGCTAGCTGTTTCCCACATGGCAGTCTGTATGTGTCAATGCTACCCTCTCAATTCATCCCACCCTATCCTTCTCCCCACTGTGTCCGCAAGGCAGTTCTCAAAAATAAAAAGTCATTCAGTGTACACTTCATATCTTTGGTTTTGCTGAACTTCAAATTTCGGTAACTATCATTTTATTAAGTACACATAATTGTTCAGCATTGATTATTGCAAAGATGCATTTGTATACAGACATTCTCTCAATAATTAAACAATAACAAAATTTAAAGAAAAGGAAATGAAGGGAAATCAGACAGTGAAAAAGAACTCTTTTAGCCTTTTCTATAAAGAAAGGCAGAGTCATAGGGGAGGTGGGTCAAAAGAGGGTTTAATTAGGATATAATTACATTATACTTGTACTTTTTTCACTTTTTAGACAATCCAATAAAATATATTTGGACTTTTTCACTCTCAGTATTAATTATTAGTGCTTCAGGGATACTTGTAAAGTATCCCAAACTTGCCTCCCCTTTCTCCCCCATCTCACAATGTAAAGAAGAAGATTTGAGGACCAACGAGTCTGTGCTTTTAATATTGACATCAAATGGAAGTCAAGTGTCCCTTCCCTGCTCCATACTCTTCCTAAAGACGAACATCACTTTGGAAACTGAAATACTGAAATCCTTCCAAGAGAACCTCTCAGAAGCCTACTTATCGCAAGTCTTAAATTACTGGAATATGATCTGAGAATATTCAGAATGAATGTGCATGCTTCCTTTTTCATTTTCATCAACCTTCCAGCCTGCATTGTGGTTTTCTTTCTTTTCTTCCTCCTCTTCTTTTTTTTTAAGCAAACAACAACTCCACTCTTCTCCAGACAAAAATGAATAGTTGGAATGACCCTAAAACATTTTCGTTGCTTGACAACACATTACAGGGGATTTCTAAACACACAGAGGGACACATTATTCTAGATCACGGGATGGCTGCCTTGGATGATGGCTCCCTGTGGGGACTCCAGGACCAAAGGAACAGCTAGCAACCGGGGTATTAGAAATGTCAGTTATTGTCACTGGGGGGATGGTGGCATGTGAGTCACATTGATTTGGTGATATTTATCAAGCACCAGGCATATGCCATGTCAAACTCATCCCTAAATACTGGAGGTCGAGTGGAGACCAAGCCAGACCTGGCCCCTACCCTGTAGCCCAGGACAAGAAACCCTTACTTAGTGGGTGGAGTGGCAGATGGGTAAAGTACCTCTATGAGTGCATCAGGAGAAAGGGTATGGCAAGACAGAAAGTACCTGCCTTGTTCAAAGAGGTTGTCTTTGACCAGCTGCAATGAGGCTCAGGGTGCCAGAGTTCTGACTTCTGGGGAAAAGCTGGATCTTTATTTCAACTCTTGTTTTCAAATGTCACCAACAAGTTCCGAGTTTTGAAATGTCATGCTGTGCAGAAAGCACGCCCGTGAGCCACCACTCTTCATTTTTAAAGTCAAGTTTAATTAAGGTGTAATTTACATACAGTAAAATTCACTTTTTAGACGTTCTGCATGGTGGGTTTTGATAGAAACATACACTCATGGATCTACAATCACAATCCAGTTATAGGCCATTTCTGTATTCTCCAAAAATTCCCTCCTGTTCCTTGGCAATTTTCTCCCCACCCCACACACCCCATTCCTGTTAGGCAGACCTATTCTCTGTATGTATAATTTCGCCTTTAACTGAGAGCCATATTAATGGAATGATACAGTATATAGTGTTTTGTGTCTGGCTTCTCTCGCTGAATGTAATACTCCTGAGAATCATATGTAATTGCACCTCTAGTCCTATCCTTTTTATTGTGATGTAGTATTTCACTGTACCACAATTGGCTATGCACTCACCAGTTGATAGACATTAGAGTTGTTTCCAGTTTGAGGCATAGGAGTCTTTGTGTGGGCAGTTTTCACTCTTTTGGGTAAATACCTAGGAGTGAGGTTTCTGGCCATGTGTGAGGTATGTGTTTACCCTTATAAGAAATTGCCAAATCTTTTCCCAAAGTGACTGTGTAATTTTGTATTCCTATCTATGTGAGTTTCAGTTGATCCTCTGCATCTTTACTAGCACTCGATTTTAACTTTTTAAAAATTTAAATTTCAGCTATTCCAATAGTTTTTTTAGTGGTACCTCATGATAATTTTGGGAGAAGGCAATGGCACCCCACTCCAGTACTCTTGCCTGGAAACTCCCATGGATGGAGGAGCCTGGTAGGCTGCAGTCCATGGGGACGCTAAGAGTCGGATACGACTGAGCGACTTCACTTTCACTTTTCACTTTCATGCATTGGAGAAGGAAAAGGCAACCCACTCTGGTGTTCTTGCCTGGAGAATCCCAGGGATGGGGAAGCCTGGTGGGCTGCCGTCTATGGGGTCGCACAGAGTCAGACATGACTGAAGTGACTTAGCAGCAGCAGCAGCATAATTTTAGTTTGAACTTCTCTAATTACTAATGATGTTATTGTTGCATATCTTTACATCTTTTACATGCCATTTATATATCTACTTTGAAGCACTTGTTGAAGTCTTTTGTCTATTAAAAAAAATCAATTGTGTGTTTTAAGTCCTTTATCAGATATGGGTTTTTGCAAATATTTTCTTCTAGTCTGTGTGGTTTTTCTTTTCATTTTATCAACAGTGTTTTCCAAAGAACAGTTTTAAATTTTGAATAGTTCCAGTTTATCAACTTTTAAATTTAGGGTTTGTGTCTTTTTGTGTGTGCTAGGATAGAAGTATTTGCCTAACCCAAGTTTACAAACATTCATGATTTCTTCTAGAAGTTTTATAGTTTTCAGGCTATGGTCTGTTTCATATTAATTTTTGTATATGGTACAAGGAAAGAGTTGAGGTTAATGTTTTATTCATATGGATGTTTTATTGTTCCAACGCCATTTATTGAAAAGATTATCCTTGCCCCATTGAATTGCCTTGGTGCCATATGTTGTGGGTTTATTTCTGGATTCTAGTCTGTTCCACTGATCTATACTTGTCTATTTATTCCAATACAACACTGTCTTGATTTCTGTAGCTCAGAGTTTCTTAACCTTGGCACTATTGACATTTTGGGTTGGATAGTTCATTGCTGTGGGGACTGTCCTGTGCAGCGTAGGATATTTGCAGCATTCCTGGTCTCTGATAGCTACCCCCACCCTCCACCTCAGTGTGACAACCAAAATGTCTTCAGTTCAGTTCAGTCGCTCAGTCGTGTCCGACTCGTTGCAGCCTCAAGAACCGCAGCACACCAGGCCTCCGTGTCCATCACCAACTCCCGGAGTTCACCCAAACTCATGTCCATGAGTCAGTGATGCCATCCAACCATCTCATCCTCTGTCGTCCCCTTCTCGTCCTGCCCTCAATCTTTCCCAGCATCAGGGTCTTTTCAAATGAGTCAGCTCTTTGCATCAGGTGGCCAAAGTATTGGAGTTTCAGCTTCAACATCAGTCCTTCCAATGAACACCTAGGACTGACCCCCTTTAGGATGGACTGGTTGGATCTCCTTGCAGTCCAGGGGACTCTCAAGAGTCTTCTCCAACACCACAGTTCAAAAGCATCAATTCTTCAGCTCTCAGCTTTCTTTATAGTCCAACTCTCACATCCATACATGACCACTGGAAAAACCATAGCCTTGACTAGACTGACCTTTGTTGACAAAGTAATGTCTCTGCTTTTTAATATGCTGTCTAGGTTGGTCATAATTTTCCTTCCAAGGAGCAAGCGTCTTTTAATTTCATGGCTGCAGTCACCATCTGCAGTGATTTTGGAGCCCCCAAAAATAAAGTCTGTCACTGTTTCCACTGTTTACCCATCTATTTGCCATGAAGTGATGGGACCAGATGCCATGATCTTCGTTTTCTGAATGTGGAGCTTTAAGCCAACTTTTTCACTCTCCACTTTCACTTTCATCAAGAGGATTTTTAGTTCTTCTTCACTTTCTTCCACAAGGGTGGTGTCATCTGCATATCTGAGGTGATTGATATTTCTCCCGGCAATCTTGATTCTAGCTTGTGCTTCCTCCAGCCCAGCGTTTCTCCTGAGGTACTCTGCATATAGGTTAAATAAGCAGGGTGACAGTATACAGCCTTGACGTACTCCTTTTCCTATTTGGAACCAGTCTGTTGTTCCAAGTCCAGTTCTAACTGTTGCTTCCTGACCTGCATATAGATTTCTCAAGAGGCAGGTGAGGTGGTCTGGTATTCCCATCTCTTTCAGAATTTTCCACAGTTTGTTGTGATCCACACAGTCAAAGGCTTTGGCATAGTCAATAAAGCAGAAATAGATGTTTTTCTGGAACTCCCTTGCTTTTTTGATGATCCAGCGGATGTTGGCAATTTGATCTCTGGTTCCTCTGGCTTTTCTAAAACCAGCTTGAACATCTGGAAGTTCATGGTTCACATATTGCTGAAGCCTGGCTTGGAGAATTTTGAACATTTCAGGCATTGCTAAATGTCCCCTTCAGGGTCAGATTTCCCCTCATTGAGTTCTACTGCTCAAGCTTTGTGATAAATCTTGAAATCAGGTAGTATGAATTGTCTAACTTTCTTCATTTTCAAAATCTTTTTGGATGTTCTAGGGTTTATGTGTTTCCATATAGACTTTAGTATCTTCTTGTCAATCTCCATAAAAAAGAGTTTGCATGAATTTTGATTGGGATTTCACTGAATCTAGATCAACTGGAGAAGATTGATATCTCAACAATATTGAATTTTTTGATCCATGAATGTCTCCCTCTTTTTATTTAGGTATTCTTTCTTTCATCAATGTTTTATAGCTTTCAGCATATGCATTTTGTATAGGTATTTCATGTTTTTCAATGCTTTGGTAAATAATATTTTAAAATTTCTTTGTTAGTATATAGAAATATGATTTTAAAATATTAATCTTGTGGGAATTCCTTGGCAGGCCAGTGATTAGGATTCTGCACTCTTACTACCAAGAGCCTAGGTTCTGTTCTTGGTCAGGGAACTGAGATCCCATAAACTGTGTGGGTGGCCAAAAAGAAAAAAAAATAATCTTATATCAGGCGACCCTTCTAAACTCAATTTAGTTCTAGTAGCTTTTTACAGACTCTTTGGGATTTTTATAAATACAAAATCATGTTATCTATGAATAGATACTCTTATTTCCTTCTATCAAATCTATGTGCCTTTTATTTCTTTTTCTTGCTTTATTGCACTTGCTAGAATGTCAAGTACATTGTTGAATAGGAATGGGGAGAGTGGACATCCTTGCACTGATCTCAGTCTTGGAGGGAAAACATTCAGTCTTTCACTACTACGGTATTAACTGTGGTTTGGTTTTTGTGTTTTTGTAGAGACTATCAGGTTGAGGAAGCTTACTTCTATTCCTAGTTTGCTATGAATTTTTTTTTATTATGAATGAATATTAAATTTTGTCAAGTTTTTTTCTCTTTTGAAATCACCATAAAGTTTTTCTTTTTTAGCCTGTTTTTCTTTTTAGTCTGATTTTAGGATATTGAACCAGTCTTGCATTCCTGGGATAAACTCCAGCTTAGTCATGGTGTTTGTTCCAGATGGGTCTAATTTTCTAATCTTTTCATTAAGAATTGTTAAAGCCTTATGTTCTTGAAGGATATTGGTCTGTAGCTTTGTTTTCCTGAAATGTTTGTCTGGTTTTGGAATAAGGATAATGCTGTTCTATAAAATAGTAGGGAAGTATTTTCTGTTCTCTTTTATCAAATGTTTGTGTAGAATTAGTATTATTTTTCTCTTTAGCCTATGGTCTTAAAAATGAGAGGATCCCTCGAGGATTTCTTTAGTAAAAAAAAAATGATCAGGTATCTCTAGTATATTTGCTCATTCTCAGGGCTGCCAGGAGAAGGCAATGGCACCCCACTCCAGTACTGTTGCCTGGAAAATCCCATGGATGGAGGAGCCTGGTGGGCTGCAGTCCATGGGGTTGCTAAGAGTCAGACATGACTGAGCGACTTCACTTTCCCTTTCCACTTTCATGCATTGGAGAAGGAAATGGCAACCCACTCCAGTGTTCTTGCCTGGAGAATCCCATGGATGGAGAAGCCTGGTGGGCTGCAGTCCATGGGGTCGCACAGAGTCGGACACGACTGAAGCGACTTAGCAGCAGCAGCAGCAGGACTGCCAGTGGACACTTAGACATTAGGACAGAGTTTGGTTTCAGGTTTAGAATGATCTGAGTGAGGGGAAATTGTGTTGAATGAATTCAGGAAATGGGTCACTCTTAGCTGATTGTTTGCTGTTTATCAAGTCACTTTTTGGGGCCTTAGTTATCCCACCTGTGAACAAAAGCCTCAGGATCTTCACTTCTTCCTTCATTCCCCTTGCTGTGTGTTTATGAGGCCTAAGCAGCTGTTTTTGTGGGTTAGACCAATTCATTTCTTACCT
The DNA here is from genome assembly GCF_019923935.1 of Bubalus bubalis. Taxonomy (NCBI): domain Eukaryota; kingdom Metazoa; phylum Chordata; class Mammalia; order Artiodactyla; family Bovidae; genus Bubalus; species Bubalus bubalis. The sequence continues at coordinate 20,885,718 of NC_059172.1, read as the reverse complement.
CTTCCTCTTACCTTCTTGCCATATTAGTGGCAAGCCCAGTCGAGGACTCTCATTCTAAAAAGGGAAGAGATTTCCCATGGTTTTCTGTCATGGTTCCAACCTGAAGCCCAGACAAATGTTGGCTTATCTTTAATCTTAATTGGCTTCTAAAAATTGTAAAAGTAATACATACAGTACTTTATTAAATTCAAGTAATGCACAGTATATGCAGCAAAATGAAAAAGGCCCTGGTGGCTCAATTGCTTGCTATTTGCTAGAGTTCTGTTGTTAAGCAAGTATAGTAGGTCCTTCTAATCTTTTTTCATACAAAAATTTATATATGTATTCTCATGTAATTTTTCTAATATATAAAGGGTGTAATATTTACCTTTCTCTTTGCATTTATCATTGTATTGTTGTCCTCTTTCCATATGAAAGAGTAGATTTTGTCATAAGAGAATTTGAACTTCTCCCTGAAATATAGAAAAGCCTTTATTATAAAAGGTAACAAATTTAAAACTACTGGATTCAAACCTACAGAGTTAAAGTATCATCCTTAGACCATTCTTCCTCTTTTCTCTGTTCTTTGACTTCTTCCCTAGAAAATATTTCCACACATGTTTAAGAAAAATCATGGGCCCTTTTAAACACCAAATAGAACAGGGATAAATGTTGTATATAAACCAAGTAATGCAGATGTAAATAGGGCCAAGGAGCTGCCTCAAGCTTTAGCCCAAGGTCATTGCTGCACCTGCCATCTGTCTACTCAGGCGAGACTTTGCCTAATGCATCCTAACCACGAGAGGGGAATTTAATTTTGATTTATATATGTTAAATCTATTCTTAGCTTGAAAGAAAACCTCCTGACGTCAGAAACACAAAATGACTTTGGTATTTATGCAGTGCCGGGAAATAGGAAGGCCTAGGATATTTCTCAGTTTACTCTTTCAACGTGAAATATGGAATTAAGTGCTAGAATGGGACCAGGGCTCCCGGACCGACCCCTCTACTTCTGTCCCTGGTAATGAATGCTGCTCCTCCGTCACTTGTCTTTTATTTACCAAACGTCAAGAGTGAACCAAGGGAGCCTGAAGAAAAATGTGCCTGAGAAGAAAACATGCTGAAATTAATAGTACAGCTTCTAAGTCCTTATTGAAAAGAGCTGAGCCAAAATATCTCTACACCTACAGATGGCATTATCAATTATGAGTCTTTGTTTTGAAAAGAATAGGAGGAGCTTGGTTATGAGCATTTTTGGAATATAATTAAACTGGATGGAAGTATATTAAAAAATCACTGCCATAGGGCTATCTTTGGCAGTTTCCTCTTATTATCTTATTAATACTGGAGGTGAACATATGAATCAACCTGGTGAATCCCAGGGAAACGAAACCTTTTTTTTCCAGAGGTATGGAGTATGAGTTCTTGCTCTAGTCCAGCAATATGATGACATTTGAACGAGGGTTTTCCCACTGTTATGGTTAATGTGATATATTTACTTTTCCCTATGGGGATACTTGTCCTCAGAGTTTGGTAGAGCACATCACAGTTGTAGAAGTTTTCATGGTCTTGTTTGAATCTCATATCACTCCTAGGAGGGGGTTGAGAAAGTAATTGGCTAAAAGTCACACAGTGGTCCTGGGATTTTTACATTGTTCTGTGATTCAAGGAACAGATTACCTACTACTCAACTAAAACTAGCGCAAGTAGGGGGCCCAGGCCACAGGGAAATCTCATGTGACAGATTTGGAATGGCAATGAAATATAATGGGGCCACGCAGACAATGTAACTAATTGATAGAAATCATAGCTAACATTTTTGAGCATTTATTCCTGTATCAGCTCATTTGATTTTCACAACAGCCCTGTGACATAGGTTCTGTTATGACCCCCAGGTTTCAGGTGTGGGAGCAAAGAGCAGTTTAACAGTAATGTATTCAGTTGTCACACAGGTAAGTGTCAAGGCTTGACACCTGGATTTGAACCCAGGCAGTTTGATTCTACAGCTTTCAGTCCACTTTTTATGGTGTCTTTCTTGACATTGAAAGGCTGAGGTTACTGGATTTGTGTCTCACGGACCAGGGGGTCTCCTGTCTGTCTTTTCCTGCAGGCTGGGTCTGTCCATCTGCCTCTTTCTGCAGACTGGCTTTCTCTGCTTACCTGTAGCTTCTGGGTTCTTGTCTAACAACGGGGCCTTGCTTGCTGTGGTGCTCACTGCAGCCAGAGTTGGCAGGACTTTTCCATTTATGTGTCCATCCTCCAGTCTAAGTCCCAGTCCTATATTTCCCAAGAGGGAGCATCAGGCTGTCATAGTCTGGCCAAAAAGTAAGGATTTGACCCCTCATCTGATCAGCAGAGGCCAGAGGTGAAGGGGCACATGGTTTAAAAATGCCCTCCTAGGCTGACCCCTCCTTCGGCTATAGCCATGGGGAGAGTACAGTTTTAAATGAGGTGGTATGGATCGGGCAGATTTCCCCAAATGTGTCTCCTCCCTCATCACAGCAAAAACAAGCTCATGTGCTCATTTTGTGAAAAATGACGACGACCAGTAGCCTGATTTATAGACTTGGCCAATTTCCATGGTATAAATACTGTCACCGTGGCTGATTTGAAGCTACCGATGTGACAATGGAATTGGGAAGAGATGCACATGTTTGGCTGAGCACCAAGATGATCCTATCCATCTTCCAACTGGATGCAGGGCCACTTACACAGTAAGTGCAGGATGTCTCCAAGGAGTTTGAAGTCTAGGCTAACCAAGTAGGTGGGCTTATGATTATGTAAAAGGGAAGAAGAGTTCAAGGAAGAGAGGGTGGAAGTTAGATTTGGCTCACGCAGCCTAAAATAGCTTGTTGTCCTAAGTGTGCCATCCTATGGGAAGGTGGAGATGCTTTCTAAAAAAAAAATGCAACTTCCTTTGCCTGTAGTACCTCACCTGTGACACGTAATTAACCCTTTCACTGATTTTAAGATGCCAGACCTCATTTTCTTGGAGGGGCATTGGCCTAGTTTTTTTTTTTTTTAATGTGTTTTGCTTTGGGGCTGTGCTGGGTCTTCATTGCTGTGCCTGGGCTTTCTCTAGTTGCAGCGAGTAGGATTGCTCTCTAGTTGCGGTGTTTGGGCTTCATGGTGGTGGCTTCTCGTTCTGGAGCGTGGGCTCTAGACCACAGGCTTAGTTGCCCCACGCCATGTAGGATTCTCCTGAACCAGGGATTGAACCCGTGTCCCCTGCATTGGCAGGCAGATTCCCAACCACCTGACCACCAAGGAAGTCCCAAGGGGATAGTTTTTCCTTGCTTCTCACAGTCAGCACTTCCCCCTCCTTTGCTGCTGTCATTAAGGAACTCCTTTCTTCCACCTTCCTAACCTAGAGATGCTGGGTCCATGCAGTGGCCTCTTAGACATCTTTCTGCTGCACACACACTATTAGTTTTGATTGGAGGCTTTTATTTATGACCAAAAGGCCATTTCTCAGGTCATGTAATTATGCTAAAAGCCAAGACCGTCTGGTGACTACAACCTCTGAGAGTATGTCAAACGCCATCATGATTTCAAGGCCCGCCCTTGCACATCTGGAGAGGGGGTTGGGAGCCTTGGCTTCGGTGCATTACTTACAATTCCTCCATCCTTCTGCCTGATGCGGCTTTGTTGTTAACCCTAACCGGCTCTCACAAAGGATGGTGGTGACCCTTGGGAAACGAGCGATGGAGTGTGGACAGCGTAGATCTCTCCTCAGACATGGAGTTCTAAGTGTCCTACTGGTTGATGGAAGGTCAGCATCTTTACCTATAAAAATAGTACAATTAATTTATCCTTTTAATTTCCCTGGGGATGTAGCCAGGGAGAAATTTTACAAATCTCACTTCTTTTATGTCTCATTGGAGGTTTGCCCTAGTTTGTGGGTATGTTGACTTCTGAATAAGAGGACAAACATTTATGAAACAGCTACTACTTGTTAGTTGCTCGATCAAAAGAGCTTTATAGAATTGAACCCTGCAGTGACACTAAGAGGTAGTTCCTGTCCATTTTGCGTGGAGAAAACTAAGACTGAGAAGACATTTATGAACCTGACTTGCCTAAGGGCACTGTTCTTGGAAGTTTTGGAAATGGGATTTAAAACCAGATTTGACTACAGTGTCAACATATTTTTAGCTTTACTCTGCAGGCCACCCCCAACCTCCTGCCCTGCCCCATTTTATTAAATTTGCAAGCATACAGAAGAGTTGAAAAGTACTGTACAGTGAACAGCCATGTACCTACCACTTAGATGGTACTATGAACATTTTGCTATATTTGCTTTATCATATATATGTGTTTATTCTATCAGTCCCTCTATCAGTTCATCTTATTTCTTGATGTGTTCAAAGTAAGTTCCAGACATTAGTACAGTTCAGTCCTAAATGTTTCAGCGTGCACACCAGATTAAAGTTCATGTTTATGGTTCATTTTTTTTTTGAGGTAAACTTTACATACAGAGAAATACAGAAATCCCCAGTCTGGACACATGCACACACCTGTGTAACCTAAATCCTTGTCAAGATATAGAACATGATCATCACCTCAGGAAGTAAGTCCCCTCTTGCCGCTCTCCAGACATACCTCTCCAGGCATCATGATTTGATTTTTTGCTTCCCCAGTGGCTTGGCTGGTAAAGAATCCACCTGCAGTGTGGGAGACCTGGGTTTGATCCCTGAGTTGGGAAGATCCCCTGGAGAAGGGAAAGGCTACCCACTCCAATATTCTGACCTGGAGAATTCCATGGACTGTATAATCTATGGGGTCACAAAGAGTCGGACACGACTGAGTGACTTTCACTTTGACTTTAGTTTCAATATCGTGCAGTCTTAAATAATGTTGCCTATTGCTTTCAGATTGACTTTTCCTTGTGTTTTTAATTCAAGGCAGTATTTATTGAGGTATGTGGCAGGCACAGTGCTGGGTGCGGGGGGAACAAGAGGGGAGGAAAAAGACATTGGCTCACGTGGAGAGAGAGACGTTAATCAGCTCATCACAGAAATGAGTATCCCATTACCAGCAGAGGTGAGAGCTGAAGGGGGAGCGCAGGGTGCTGGGGGAGGCTTGGTGAGTGAGGAGGACGATGGTCAGGGAAGACTGGTCCAGTATTCTAGTGTGGCAACAACTGGCTAAGGTTGAGCAGTGGCAGCTCCTTTAGGCGGGGAGGGAGCATCTGTCACAACCCCTACCCATCCCACTTCAGTCATGTCTTGGCTGAGATGGATTTACTGTGGTGACAACCTAACCTCCAAGTCTATAATAGCTTAAAGCCCTGGAGTTTTACTTCTCACTCACATAGAGACCAACAAGTGCTCCTAACTGGCCAGGGGCTTGCTACCACATGGTGATTTCAAGGACCCAGGGTCCTGTCTTTGTAGTCTCTCCATCGTCAGTCTGTGGCTTCCAAGGCTGCTGTGCTTATCTGCATTCAGCAGATAGAAGTGGAAAGAGAGCGGGGAACAGATCTGGAAGGCTGTGCACCATCCTGCCCTCTTTCCATGGATTAGGGCTCAGCAGCTTGGCCGTGTCTGCCTGCAGAAAGAAGCCGGAAATCATGGGATGAACCTGAAAGAAAGGAGAACAGGTTTGATGAACAGCCAGCCAGTAATCTGATCCAACACACTTATTTTCCCTGCATGGCCTCTTTAGGCATTGAGTGTGCTTAAAACTGATTTAACAGCTATGGGCTTTGGAGATAAGGAAACCTGGGTTCAAATCACTGTAACATCAGTTCCAGCAGGACAGGAGCTTAATCTGTTTTGGTCACTGCTGTGTGCTCAGTGCCTGGTATACAGTAGGTGTTCAATAAGCTTTTGTTGAGCTTATATACAGAATTCTCAAAATTCGATAATAAGGAAATCAACAAACATAAAATGGGTAAAAGACCTGAATGTGCCTGTGTACTCAGTTGCTCAGTCGTGTCCGACTCTTTGCGACCCCATGGACTGTAGCCCGCCAGGCTCCTCTGTCGATGGGATTTTCCAGGCAAGAATACTGGAGTGGGTTGCCATTTCTTTCTTCAGGGAATCTTCCTGACCCATGTCTCCTGAGTCTCCTGCATTGGCAGGCAAATTCTTTACTGCCAAGCTATCTGGGAAGGCTTGAATCTTCTTCACCAAAGAATAAATTAAAAGTAAGTACATGAAAAGATGCTCAACATCATTAGTCATTAGGGAAATGTAAATTATTACCACAAGATACCACTTCATACTAAAATACTGGGTAATATTTTGTAAAAATTTAAAATTACCAATGCCAATTGCTGTTGAGGATTTGGAGCAGTTGAACTCATATATCGCTGATCAGAATGAGATGTGTATAGCCATCTAAGAAATTATTTCTTTTAAAGTTAAATATACATTTACTCTGTTACTCAGCAATTCCACTCCCAGGCATTTATCCTAATAATAATGAAATAAATGAAAACTTATGTTCATGTAAAAATATGAATATTTATAACAGCATTATTCATAATCACTCAAAGTTAGCAACCCAGATGTCCTTCATCATGTAAATTGATAAACAGACTATGATATATCCTTATAGATTAATTGTATATAAGTTTTTTGATAATAAAAAATATACCCCTTTGCAAACAAAACAAACAAAAAACAAACCTTTGTTGGTTAGATGAATGAATTCCCCTTCTGTCCTGGGCAATGATAATAGCCACTATTTACTTAGTGCTTATCATGTACTTCTGGTGGTAGGCTGGGAATTGTCTCAGAAAAAGGTGCTAAGATGGATGGTGGCCACAGGATTAGAAAGAAGAGTAAATGGCTAAGTTCTTTTTCTCTTGTCTCCCACTTTCAGTATTTTTCTGAAAATACGGGAACTCCCTTTCATCTATATACTGATGAGGAAATTTAATGTATTTTCTTATTTGCTCACTGCTAGGGTTAAAAAACAAAAAAATCAGCTATTTTCAACCTCTGTAGTTTTGGAAGACAGATGGTTGCTCCTTAAAGTGAGATTTTCCTTCCTTTGTGTAAAACAAATTCTGATTATATTGTATTCCTTTGTACTTCAGATGGATGGTGATCAGCTGTCTTTTGTTTGTCAAAAAAGTTTGTGTGGTTTTCAAAGTCATCCTGATGTCTTTTAGCAGAATACAACATGGAGGCCAGAAGCTCTGAAGTTTTTCTATGGTTTGAGTTTTTGATTGTGGTACCTTTAAAGTAATTTTTTGTTGTTATTGTTGTGACTCATTTCTTTGAGGGTAGGTAGCCTATTAGAAGTACTAACCTAATCTGTCGGATCATAGACTTTCAAGGGACTTGTAATCTATGCTGTTACTGTGTATTATGACTTATGTCCCAAACTTGGATTGGTAGTCAGGAAGCTCCTAGCCTCGCTAGGAATCAAAACTTTGGAAGCTAGATGGAACTCTAGCTACAAGAGCATCTCTGAGGTTAAAGGTTACTTGGATTGGAACTGCAGTGGGGTTTTTTTCCTTTGGTAGCGCTGGCTCTTAGAGGACCAGAGTAGACTCTTATACTGGTGTGGTGATGCTTGGAAGAAACATCTCAGTTTTATGTTCATATTGGTCTTATTGTGGTCAGGAATATACTCAGGGTCGTGCACAGGCACTCAGGTGACAAATGTTTGGTTGTGCACAGGCACTCAGGTGGCGAATGTTTCCCCCAGTGGTTTAGCCTGGGAGGCGTTCTGGAAGGTTACTCTGATTGCACCCCGGGTGGCATCAGAGGTAATGGTGAAGAGCGGGACGTCATTTAGGGATGACATCAGGTCTACCCCTGGTGCATCCCCACCACGTCTTGGTCATAGAACAGGGAGGGATGAGTAGGTTGCCTCCATCGGTAAGGGACAGACTAAGTCCGACCAGGGAAGGAAAGCTTTGGTGTACAGTCTGTCTACACCCCCATCTAGAGCAAGGAGGGATGCCTCTGATAGAAAGATGGTGCTGGTTGCTATTTTCTCTCTTATGGATGGGAGCTAACAATTCCAGCCTCACTCCTTTGAACTGTATCCTAAAAAACTGGGATAGATTTGATCCCCAGAGCTTAAAGAAGACACACCTGGTCTTCCTATATGATACTGCATGGCCACGGTATCCACTGGAGGATGGTGAATGGTGGCCAGTTGGAGAGTCTCTTAAGTATAATACTGTTTTACAATTAGACTGGTTCTGTAGAAAACAAGGGAAATGGGTAGAAGTAGCATATGTGTGTTTGGAGAAGGCAGTGGCACCCCACTCCAGTACTCTTGCCTGGAAAATCCCATGGATGGAGGAGCCTGGTAGGCTGCAGTCCATGAGGTCCCTAAGAGTTGGACAAGACTAAGCAACTTCACTTTCACTTTTCACTTTCATGCATTGGAGAAGGAAATGGCAACCCACTCCAATGTTCTTGCCTGAAGAATCCCAGGGACGGAGCCTGGTGGGCTGCCGTCTATGGGGTCGCACAGAGTTGGACATGATGAAGCGACTTAGCAGCAGCAGCAGCAGGTTTGAGGCTAACTGGAAGGAATTGATTGTATTTTTTCTTTTTCCATAGGAATACAATACTTTTTCCATACCTTATTACCCCTGGCACTGCATCTTTGCTAGTTATTATGGGACTATATAGGCTGAAGACCTCAGCTAGAGCAATTGAAGGTGGTAACCCAGCATTCTGGGCAGCAGGAGGTGTAACTACCTTTGTGTGAAGAATACCCTATCCTGTGGCCATCAGGGCATTAGAAACCCACCATTCCACTCATTGAAGGGAGCTGCCAATGGTCCAGCAGCTTAGCTTCAAGTTTGTGTTTCCCCAGACTCTAGTCTTTTGTCAGAAAACTATCCATAAGAAGATGGAAGGATGAAATAAACAGAGATGTATAAGTGAGGTCACTCAGTCGTGTCCGACTCTTTGTGACCCCATGGACTGTAGCCTACCAGGCTCTTCTGTCCATGGGATTTTCTAGGCAAGAGTACTGGAGTGGGTTGCCATTTCCTTCTCCAGAGGATCTTCCCAACCCAGAGATCGAACCTGGGTCTCCTGCATTGTAGGCAGATGCTTTACCATCTGAGCCACCAGGGAAGTCGAGAGGATGGAAGGATGAAATAAACAGAGATATATAAACACGTAACCAAAAGAAATGGATTGTTAAGATACTGTGTTTACAATAGGTTCTTGTTGGTTATCCATTTCAAATATAGCAGTGTATAGCACAGGGAACTCTGCTCAATATTCTATAACAACCTATTGTGAAAAGAATTTGGAAAAAAGTAGACACATGTATATGTATAACTGAATCACTTTGTTGTACAACTGAAACTGACACAACATGGTTAATCAACTGTACTCCAATATATTAGGTTGGTGCAAAAGTAATTGCAGTTTTGCATTGTTGAACTTTGCTGTTTGATACTGGAATACACTCTTAAATAAATGTGTTTATGTTATACATCATTTTAATATACATTTCTTGCTTTATGATTTTTTTGCTAATGACATTGCTGTTTATTTTATATTTATTTTAGACTATAGAAATGATGTTAGATAAAAAGCAAATTCAAGCAATTTTTTTAATTCAAATTCAAAATGGGTTGTAAAGCAGTGGAGACAACTTGCAACATCAACAATGCATTTGGCCCAGGAACTGCTAATGAACATACAGTGCAGTGGTGGTTCAAGAAGTTTTGCAAAGGAGATGAAGGTCTTGAAGGTGAGGATTGCAGTGGCTGGCCATTGGAAGTTGACATTGACTAATTGAGAGGAATCATTGAAGCTGATCCTTTTACAACTACATGAGAAGTTGCTGAAGAACTCAACACGGATCATTCAATATGGTCATTTGGCATCTGAAGCGAATTGGAAAGGTGAAAAACCTTAAAAGTGGGTGCCTTAGGAGCTGACTGAAAATCAAAAAATTGTCATTTTGGAGTGCCATCTTTTCTTATTCTACACAACAATGAAATATTTCTTGATTGGATGTGATGTGTGAAGAAAGGTAGATTTTATATGACAACCAGTGACAACCAGCTCAGTGGTTGGACTGAGAAGAAGCCCCAAAGCACGTCCCAAAGCCAAACTTGCACCAAAAAAAGAGGTCATGGTCACTGTTTGGTGGTCTGCTGCCTGTCTAATCCACTACAGCTTTCTGAATCCCACCAAAACCATTACATCTGAGAAGTATGCTCAGCAAATTGGTGTGGTGCGCTGAAAAGTGCAATGCCTGCAGCTGGCACTGGTCAACAGAAAGGGCTCAATTCTCCATGGCAGCACCCAGCTGCACGTCACACAAACCCAATGCTTCAAAAGTTGAATGAATTGGGCTAAAAAGTTTTGCCTCATCCGCCATATTCACCTGACCTCTCGCCAACCAACTACCACTTCTTCAAGCATTTCAACAACTTTTTGCAGGGAAAATGCTTTCACAACCAGCAGAAGGCAGAAGATGCTTTCCAAGAGTTCATCGAATCCAGAAGCATGGGTTTTTCCACTACAGGAATAAACAAGCTTATTTCTCGTTGGCAAAAAAGTGTTGATTGTAATGTTCCTATTTTGATTAATAAAGATGTCTTTGAGCCAAGTTATAATGATTTAAAATTCAGAGTCTGAAATTGCAATTATGTTTGCACCAACCTAATAAAAATTTGAAAAAAAGATACTACATTTACAGAAGTGCTGTGAGAAGAGAAGATTAATGTGAGAGAATTAATGTGGTGGGGTATCTGAGTTGGGTTAATCTGATGGAAGACCTTGAATGAATGTTGAAAGGAGGAGTTTTGGTGATTCCTAGTCTCACTGGGCCCCTCAGGTGCATGAGAGTGAACGAAGTTGACTCAGTTAAATGCACCCATTCTTTTGCTCTCTTTAACATATCGGTATTACTCACTTTCTTTTTTCTTTAGAAAACTTCAAGTAATGAATTAACATTTGTCTTAGGTCTTCTCCCTTTTCCTGAATTTCATCATGATTTCTTTAAAAGTTAAAAAACATTTCCTTCCTATTTAAAAAATATATTGAAAGGCAACCTTAAAACAAGAAAGGAAAATTTGGAAAGGAGGAGAAATCACTCATAAAGTCTCTCTGTTAATGCCTCAGCCATATAGATTTTTATCTGGTTGGAACATTCAAAGTTCCAATATGGTGGTGTGTTATTCATTAGTAACTGCCAGGCCTGCATCCTCTCTGCACCTGTGTTATTGGTCCACACTGCTTTTCACCAGTCTGTGGCAAGATATGTACAGGCACTAAAAGTATAGACTTTTATAGTAATTAGACATCATTGGGACATCCAGGGGACTTGTGCCATAGAACAGGAAGTAGGCCAGTTTGAGTGAAATTGAACCAATATGGTGAGACCCAGATGGCTTAAGCTGAGAACCACAAATTGGTAGGGGATGGATTGGAAGGTCAAAACAAAGAAACAAAGAACTAGTCTGTGGCTGTGGATAACACTCTGCACTGCTTGCCGTTATCATTCATTCTTCTTCCAGTCATAGCCCAGGGAGAGGAAAAAAAAAAATTCACCCATAATCACAACAATCTGACACAACTCTTCTTGGGATTAGTGTCTTTCCTTTCACCCTTTGTGTGTGTGTGTGTGCATGCCTTTTACAAATATAATTGTAACTGCAATCCATCATGGTTTCTACATCTTTAGAATCAAGCTCGTAGTTGCCTTATTATGGACAATTTTTGCTTATCTATAGTCTGAGTTAAACATTTATTAATCAGTTTTGTCCCCTGTCACTTTTTAAAAAGAAATTTTCAGCTCTTTTAGCTCCAGTTAGTGTTTATAATATCCTAAGAGGTTTTTTGTTTGTTTTTTTTTTTGGTGGGAGAAGGAGGGGAGGGGGGATTTTCTTCTAAATATTATTGATATCTTGTCATGCAAAAAACTGCTAGAAAATAATCCAAATGTCTTTACCTTTCTAGTATTCTATTCTCATCCCTCCCAAGGGTATAGAAGATGCACTTTTTAACCTCTGTTAGTTTTCTCTGTTCAGGTGAGGCAAAATTCTCTCAAGTCACCAAGCTTACTTGGTAGTTGAGACTCCAGGCGGTGAGCCGGCCATCTGGTGAAATGGACATCACCTCCTACAAATAGGCATCTCCCATGGAGGAATGCCATCCAGCGGGCCATCGTTCCGAATCCCCCTGGCTCCATCCACTGCCCACTGGCCATCTGTTCTCCCCCACCCCAGGGTTTATTTTGGCTTTGCATGCTGTCATATGAGATCTCTTCTGAGTCACCTGTGCCCACCTTGGTCTTATGATTCTTTAAAATCTCTTCCTAAACCCTGGAAATGGTTCCAGTTTGTATTCACTTGGTTTTGTGAATTCAGAATGACAAAGATAAAGAAGCAAGGAGGATGTGGCCATGTTTTGGTCATGGGCAGTGGTATCTTAGCTCCTCTTATGACTTATGTGCCTGTGGACTCAGCTTTTTGGCTCACAGCATCATAAAGCTGGCCCTGCTGAAAGAGCCAGCCCCACTCACACTGATTGGAAACTGACATTTGACTCCTCTCTCAAGCCGTCTTGAAGAAGGATGCTTAATAATCTATTCTGAATTTGATATTAATAGGAAATTAATTTCTGTGACTTAGACATAATAACATATATTTTAACAATAATTCTGACAGTCTTATTGGTTTCTGGCCTTTATGAGCCAAAGCTATTTTCAAATATGAAATGTTTACAAATAGAAATCAACCAATCAGGTTTTATCAAGCCAGTGCTTGGGGAGGTTTCCAAAGTGGTACTAAGAGTGATTTTAAGGAATATTCACAAGGACACAATTGCATGAAAATAGTTAATCGAATATGAAAGGTAAAGTATCTGGGTGCGAAATAAGCAGCACATGGAATAAATGTTAAAAGAATTTAACCATTTTCGTTCCTCAAGGACTGTGCTGTTGATCTCAGCACCGACTTTGCTCTGGGGAGAAAATGGGCTGGCGGGCCATTAATGCTAAGAACCTATCTGAAACAGCAGTGGTTGCTGAGTGCGTGTGGTCTGGAATGGTGCTGGAGGTCCTCTGGGAACTTCCATAGTGTTGATTTTTACCAGAGCAAGTCTTAGAGAATCACACAGAGTAACAGAATCTTTAAAAGAGAAGCTGGTGCTTTGCTTCTGAAATATATTCTTACCATAGACAGTGGGAATTGTGGAATAAAATTGTCTCTATGATGTTCACACTTGAATTACCTTTAAATGGAGACTACCTTAACTGAACAACCCTGTGATGTGTAAGTTACAGTGAAAGTAATAGTTTTCACTTATACTGTCAGCACTTAACCATGTTCCTGACGCTGTGCTGGGTACCCGACATGCTTATTGTGGCATTTAATCTTCACAGTCATTTTATGAGATATAAACTGTAATTATTCACATTTTACAGATGGGGAAGCTGAGGCTGAGAAAGATGAGGTAACTTGCCCAGGACCACAGAGCCTGATGGTGTTGGATCTGTCCCTCCGAACCCACATCTGTGCTTTGCTACTTTGCCCAGTGTTCTCTGTGACCATATCAGAATTTGTTCCTCCTCTGCCCAGCAAGCTATATCCCAATCCTGAGGATGACATAAAGCAGTTTTAGTTGATAGGCTCATCCTGTATGCTTTCAGAGGCCTTCCACATCTGCCATCTCTGCCACAAAGAGGGTTTGTGGCCCTTCCTTTCAGATTTCAGATACACACTAAATGATATTTATTTCCAGACTCTTATTATTGGAGATAATGAGCATTGACTAGATTGTGTTCTGACCGCCACAGTGCTTGAAATTCAAATACACTGGCAAGAATTCTAAAGAACTTCATAGAAATCTTAAACACTCACACAGGTAGATTAAATCAATTGTGCTTTTGGTCTTGTTTGAGCCCTTAAAAAATGCACAAGTCTGAGTAACACTGTAGTTACATCTAAATAAAATTTAGATGCCATGGCATATGATTCTGCATTTGCCCTTTGAGTTTGGTGAATTGTGCCTTTATCTTGGAGACTTACCATTTTCCCTGCCCCCGGTGCTGCTGCATTTCTCCTGCCAGCAATATTGAAAAGAATGTTTATATTTCCAGCTACTTTTTGTGGAATTCACATACATTTGTACTAGACAACTGGATCTGAAATGGATATTGAGAATTTCCTGCATCTGTATACTCAGTTAAAAATAATGGTAGTGGTGGCTTAGTTGTGTTTGACTCTTCGCAACCCCTTGAGCTCTAGCCCGCAGGTTTCTCTATCCATGAGCTTTCCCAAGCAAGTATACTGGAGTGGGTTGCAATTTCCTTCTGCAAGGGATTTTCTTGACCCAGGGACCAAACTCATGTCTCCAGCATGGCAGGTGGTCTCCTGCATTGCAGGCGGATTCTTCACTGACTGAGCCACAAGGGAAACCCCCTGGCCAAAAATGTTCCAATAGTTTTCTTGTATCATTCATCTATTCAACAGTAACTATTGAGTGCCTACTGCATGCCATATTCTGTGCTCTCCTTGACCTTGAAGTCTCAGCATTGTCCTTGTTCAGCTCATCTCATCTTTCACAGTAGCTGCTAACTACATCCGAGTGACCTTCAGCACTCACCTGTTCACCTAACCTTTGTTGAAAGCCAGTTAACTATAGAGATTGTTGGGCATGACCATAAATGCCTGTGATATAGTAGGCTGAGGCTGAGGGAATCTCAGTTAAAGAAAGTCCACTAGGAATTGGAGCACAGGGGAAATCCTTGGAAATAAACAAACTAAATAAATAAATGCTAGGTAGACAGGTAACAATCGTTTCATCCATCTCTCTCACTTTACAGATAGATATTGAGCCCAGAGAAGAGGCATTTGGTCAAATTAAGTAACCAGTAATATTGAAGTTTCATTTTAGGATTTGGCAACCTCCTTAGCTTTAAACTCCCCAAGTAGGATTAAGGAATAGAATTGTCCTTTAAAACATTTTCCAGGGACTTCCCTGGTGGTCCAGTGGCTAAGACTCTGTGCTCCCAGTGCAGGGTACCCAAGTTTAATCCTTGGTCAGAGAAATAGATCCTACATGCCAAAACAAAGATCAAAGGTCCTAAGTGCCTCAGCTAAGACCTGGTGCAGCCAAATAAAAATAAATATTAAACACCATATTCCTGCTTTGACTCTCATGTTTTCTAAAAAGCCAGCCAGGGTGAAAGGAACAATCGTCATGATGAATACCCGTTTTTTAGATGAGTAACATCAGGCATGGGCTTCCCAGGTGGCTCAGTGGTAAAGAATCTGCCTCCCAAGTAGGAGACATTGGTTCGATCCCTTGAAGAAGGAAATAGCAACCCACTCCAGTGTTCTTGCCTGGGAAATCCCATGGACAGAGGAGCCTGGCGGGCTACAATCCATGGGGTCACAGAGTCAGACACGACTTGGCAACTGAACATCAACAAAACGTCAGGCACACAGAGACTAAGTGACCTGCTTGTGGTCACTCAGCTGGTTAATGCAGAGTCAGACCCAGAGCCTGGGGGCCCTGGCTGGAAAGGCCTGTGCACTGGGAGGTCCGCTGCATAGGCAGAGGGGAAGTGAAAAGGGCAGAATAGAGTGAGTGAATGGGAGGAAGATCCAGGGTGGGCAAGCTAGGTATTTTCTGTTCTGCAAAGAAGTCTCTTGTTCTCTGGCACTACCTGCATCGTGTGGGTGGGAGGCTGTCTTGAATTGCTATGCATTTCTCTGTTACCTTTAGTTTTTTCACCCTCATACAAAGCTTCCTCTTGTTGAGATTCCTGCCTTCCTCCTCCTTGTTGCTGTGACCTTCTGACTTTATGGGCACCTGGCTCCTCACTTATTGAGGAGTTCAAGCTTCTCAGAGTCTATCATTCTAAATCCTGCCATCAGTGCCTGCAACATCAGGATCCATAAGAATAACCCACCTTATGGATGTCTCAATTGGAACCATTTTTATTTTCATTTTGGTTCAGCCACCCTCCCCTACAAACCTACCCTGGCCTGCCCCCAGGAGCTTGTGCCTCAGACTCTAGTTTTCACCTGTCTACCACCTCTTAATGTTCTGGTACGCATTCTATCGTTCCCATTCTCTCTATTCTTTGGCTTCCCTGAGATTTCAGCCCCCGCCACCCCTGACTTTCATCTTAGTCCACCTCCCTCATCATGCTTCTTTTTTCTTATCCATCCCTTGCCAAGCCCTATGCATGTCTCAGCCCCTTTGTCATTCTGCCTTCTTCAACTTGCATGCCCTCTGCCTTGGAATAGTTCAGGCATTCACTGCCCCTGCTTCGACCCACAGGCTGCTGGATTTGTTTCCAGTATCCCTGTAGTCAGCTGGTCCAACACGGCTCATCTCAGCAAGGTCTTCCACCCCACTTGCAGTCCCTTCTTGGATTCCTCATCAATTCCATTTCTCATTCCCCACAATTCTCCTGGAAACTTGTAACCTGCTTCCAGCCTCAACCCACCTTCTCCATAGATGACTTTTGCACTACCTTCTACATTTGTTCGTCCCTTAAATGTAGGTTGCCCAAGGTTCTGCTCTAGCCTTCCTATCTTCCAGGTTTGCCAACGTCTAGGTGGAGACCACTCATGTGACACACCTCCAGCATAGTTTTTGCAGCACACCAGCCCTCTTCTCACGCATGGATACTTCTGGTTAGATGCTCTCCAGTCACCTGCACTCAGCTGTCTCCCAGCCTGATCTGCTAAGCTGGTCCTTCTGCTGTGTTGCCAGTCCTGCTGAATGGAGCCTCTGCTTAGCCACACAAGCTGGAAGCCAGTCACCCTAGACTCTTTCCTCTCAGCTTGCACATCTTAGGTCCTGTTACTTCTGTCTCCTTAATATTTCCTGTGTCCACCCTCTTGTCCTACAACCATTACTCGAGCCCCTATGACCTCCCATCTGGATGATTTCTGCAGCCTCCTATCTGGTGTCCCTCCCCTCGCCCACCTCAATCCATCTTCCATAGATCTTTTAAATCATAGAACATATCTCCTTCCTCAGCCTAAGGCTGAAAACAGCCCACAGATCTGTTTTATTTGACTGAAAGTGTAGGCCTGCACCATATTTAAAAACAATTTTCTTTTGGCTTATCCTGTCTATATGAAATATCAGAAAATTTCCCCAGAGATCTCCAGGTTTCTGGCTTATCTTTGAAAACCAAAAGCCCTGGCATTCTGGTTCCTACATTTCCCAAGGGCCCAATGGCTGGACAGCAGGTCAACCATGCCTCTTAGATGGGGGTGTGCCCTCATCCGTTAATCACAGACTCAACTTTCCAGGTGTGTTTCACTCACTCATGTCGCCCACCTGGCTTCTGCATCCCTGAGCTGGTGGTCTTTGGTTTGTGGAATGAAGTTGGGTCTGCTCTAGCTGCAAGAGCCCCACTGCAGTCCTTGTTGTCTGCACCCATAGAGCTTTATTTCTTGGAGTACCTTGAACTTGGAATTTTGTTTCATACCTCTGTCTTTGCATGTATTGCTCTTCTGGTTAAAAAATCACATGAGAGGTAAAAATCTTTTCCGAGGATCTTGGCAACCAAGTAAGATGAATTTCGTCCTTGATCATTTGGACAGGGGTCCATGAATCTATAAACCCCTAGAGTGTTTTCTAAATTCAAACACACACACACACACACACACACACACACACACACACACATAAACTACAACTAAAAAAACAGTGCCAGGAAATACCTCCCATTATCTGTCTTCTTCCTTTCCCTTTTCCTTTTCTTTCTCTCATTTCCCTTCCTTCTCCTTTTCTTCCTTTTCCTTCCAAGCTGGTCATGTCCCACTAAGCTGATTTCATGTTCCACTAATGGTTCACAACCTATACGTTGAAAAACACTGCCTTGCCGGGGGTGATGTCTATAAATCCTTAAAATTATATGTTTAAAATTACCTTTGTTTTTCTGGAAGAGAGGGGAACTGCCTTAGCACTCAACTTTCCAAGGGGCCTGAGGAAACATTTCATAACTGCTGATTTAGATATTTTATTTTCAATGGGACTAGACATTGCCACTTTCATATACCCAAGCATAGAAGTTAGTGATCTGTATTCTGAATGTGGGCCCTTTGTGTTAGCTTTCTGACATGTCCTGTATTGTTCCTTGTTAAATGAAGCTAATATTTGCAGACTCTCAGGGAGGGCAGAATGGGTCCTTTAAATCTTGTACACATGGGAAAGTGAAAAGCTGGGCAAGGCATCATAAAATTCCTTGGTGAAGGAAGTTTAATAAAACCATAGTTTAAAGTCAGCTAAAATATTTAATAACAACCCAGAATTTTTTTTTTTTTTGGTTGATATCAAGTCAACAACTGCCCTTGGTAATGAAAATGAAGAAAACAGTAGTGAACAGAATAAATATTCTTGCTCTCATGGATCTTTCAATCCAGAAAACATGAATGAGAAATAAAAATGGTATATCAATAAAGCATTGAAGTAAATAGAATAAATATCATAAATGCACTAATGCCAAAATATATAATAGAAAAACCCAAGTTTGTGGAAGGGGTTTTGTAGCAAGGTAACAGAAAAGACGTTACAAGATGACCAAAATTATTTTGAGCTACAAAATTATTAATATTTAAACAGTGGTTCTGAGTGGCAATTTAAATGAAACTGCCATAATAAAAAAAAAATCCAGATTAAATATCCTCTAGTAATGTCTTTTCTGTTATCTCTCTGTATGTTTTGTTTTCAAAAGAACCAAAATCAGCGTTGGGAGTAGCATCTTATCTGTGTTCTAGGTGTAACTGGCCCTGTTTTTAGGTGAGAAAGGCTATATGTCAGTAGGTTATGGACCTGACTTGCTATAGGGAAGCTTAATGTTTCTGAATTCGGGTTATTTTTTATGACCCGTGTGTACCACTTCTCTGAGTGATTCCCGACAGTTGCAACAAAACTAACTCATTACTGCAACAGTCAAAGAATGAAAAATGACCACTGTGATAAGTGTTCCTTTTTTTTTTTTTTAACTTTAGTAACACGATTACAGTATTATTGTATTTTTTGGTGTGAATATAACAAAACCATGTTGCTCCCCCCACCCAAGTTGCCTGCGGAGAAGAGGGAGGAACAGAATCCGAAACCCCACGGACCCCCGGCACACCCCCGCTGCTGGCGTTTCTGTTGGTAATTGAGTGCTGCCTTAATGCACTTGGCTCGCTTTTAGCATGGCTGGGAGGGCAGGGGGCCCCCGCGGGTCCCGCTTAGGCTTCACCCGTGCACAGGCCATATGGCGACGCGACTGTGCGTGTGCAGAGGAGGGGGCGGCTGCCGGGACACCCTGGCTTTCCATTTGGTGTCTCTGTTTTTCAAATGATCTTTGGTCCAAATCCTGTGACCTCGTGTGTCTTTCAGACAGGTGGATGTAGTAGGGGGGTGGTGGCGGGGGGCGCTGGAAGCCACACGTACCCTGGCTGACGCTGTGTTGTCATCTGGCAGGGAAATCGCAACAGAGCTCCCAGAACCTTGAAATTCCAGGAGCCCTGACATTTGCCCTCTGCCCTGCACGCTTGCTTCTTTCTGAAGACCCCCTCACTCCTGCACGGGCAAAGTTACCTCCCACTTTCCTCACAAGTCTAATTGAAAAGCATCGGGCACTTTGCAGGGAGCAGTTCCCTTGCTGGGGCTGCCTCTTTTTCTTCTTCTTCTATTCTCTCTTCTTCCTTTTCCCCTTTTGCCTCCTCTTCCACCTCCTCCTCCGCATCCTCTTTTCCTCCACCTTTTCTTCCTCCCCTTCTCTCCTCCTTCTATTCATTTTGGGGTAACCTTCGCTTTCTGGTACCCAGTTATCAGAAGAGGTCTTCTTGCTCCTTAAGTGCTACTTGGGTGAGCTCTAGCACCCCCTGTGGCCTCTGGTGGAAGTACAGTGCTCTAAGGTTCCTCCAGGTTCTTCAGGGGTGATATTTCTGCTTCTAGTAAATGTGCTCAGATTAGGGGCTCCGTATCCTTGTTCCTCACACGTGCATCCTTATTTTCTCCAAACAGTATGCAGAAGACTTTATTTAAATTTTTTAAAACATTACATGCCCAGAATTTATCTTACAACTGCCAGTTTGTACCTTTGGACTACCTTCACCTACTTCAATCCTGAATATTCATTGGAAGGACTGATGCTGAAGCTGGAGCTTAAATACTTTGACCACCTGATGCGAAGAGCTGACTCATTGGAAAGGACCCTGATGCTGGGAAAGATTGAAGGCAAGAGGAGAAGGGGACGACAGAGGATGAGATGGTTGGATGGTGTCACTGACTCAATGGACATAAATTTGAGCAAACTCCGGGAGATGGTGATGGCCAAGGAAGCCTGGTGTGCTGCAGTCCTTGGGGTCACGAATAGTTGGACATGACCGAGTGACTGAACAACACCTACTTCCTCTACCCTCCATTCCCTGCCCACTACCCAATCTTTTACTCTGGCAACTACCAATCTCTTCTCTGTTTCTGTGAGCTCAGTTTATTAAAATTCCACATATAAGTGAGATCCTATGGTATTTGTTTCTCTGACTTATTTTCCTTAGCATAATGCCCTCAAAATTCACCCTGACAATCATCTACTTTCTAGTGGGAAAAAATAATTTCAAAGAATTCTACTCTTCTGAAATAAGGAATAGATATTTGTTGTATATAAAAAGTAAAGATTGCAAAGTGTCTTTTGTAGCGCCTTCTTTTCTGACGCAGACAGTGACTGTACTGATATGTTCTGGAGCTAGAAGGGAAACTTTCTACACACAGATGCCTTGTGTGAGCAGGTTCTTAGGCGTCTCTGTATCCCAGCTCTCCATGTCCACGTGACACAGATTTCCCTCTGTTTGAGGGTTGGTTGCCTCACCTCTCTCCTTGAGATTAGGTGTCCTGCTCTTAAACTAGACTCTTCAAAAAGGCCAGAAATAGCTTGTGTGGGAAACATTTTCCCCTTTAAAACAGCACAACAGTCAAAGGTTAAATGAAGTGTAACTGATGCTGGGAGATTGAGGGGCCAAATGTCATAGTATCTTTGTCTGTTTCTTCAGGGTGGGGGAGGTACTTGTGACCATTGGAAAGAGCCTCAAAACTATGCCTCCAACACTGAAACTAAATCATGTCAACGCCAACATTTGTGAAACCCCAGACTTTCTTAGGTCCTGGGGTACGAAAGCATTGATTTGATGGTTTTGCAAAAGCCTTTATCAGAGGTGAGGATGGTGATTTATAATTGATTGTTCTCTAAAGGTCTTTTCGTAGGAAAGGAAAATGGATGACATTTCCCATTCTGAAAATTTCCGTTCTCTTTTTTTCTTGCTGGTTTTCCTGGTGATTAAAGAAAGTAGCATTTTTTCCCCAAGATATTTCCCTTCTCCTTTCTGCTTCACTGACATTTTTGTTAATCCATTAATTTCATTAAGGATAGATTCTAATATTACACATTTTGCATTGCGACTTTTCCCAGAATCAAGTAAGAAGGTGAAAGAAAATCAATAAAGATCAGTTGCTAAGTCAAGGTCATTCTACTTGCTCTTTCCTCTCTGTTCTCCTTACTTATTCTCTTTCTTTGGAAAACACCCCTTTTGAATGACTTCATTTGATCATTATCATAATCCTCTTTCTCAATTTAAAATGAAAACCCAAAAGCTTGCTTTTTTAGTGCATTCTCACCTCTTTTTTTTTCCTTCCCTGTACTTATATTTCCATGGTGTTTTTCTGTAAGCCCTCAGGATATTTTGGGATAAGATTTGGAAGAAAAACTCAATACAGTATAAAGTTACCTTACACCCATCTCAGAGTAGGTAAGAGACTTAAAACAGCCCGGAAAAAACCCAAGGGAATCTGGGGTAGTAGGGCCACAAAGGCCATTTTGTCTTTTTCATGTGCCTCTGTTTATTATCACTACCTTTCTGTATTTTATTTCTCTTTGTTTGTGGCCCTCTGCTGCGTCTGCTTCTGTCTCCCTCTCCTTTTTCATAGAACTGTGGGATATTAGATTTGAAATGTGGATCACCGGAATCACTAAGAGCAACCTCCTCGTTTTTTGGAAAAGGAAGCTGAGGCTTAGAGAAGTTACCAATAAAGGAGGCAGTGGGTTGTAACGGAGAGATTTCTTAAAAGCTTTGGAATTGTTAAAAGGTAGGTTCAGTCGCTGGCTCAGTCATTCACTCCTGAGTGCTCTGGGGCAAGTGTTTTAACTGCATTGCTGGTGTATACGGCATTTGCAAAATGGGGACAGTAATAGGCTCCTCACAGAGTTATGAGGGTTAGGTGAGATAATGAATTTAGTGTTCCTAGGCAAGGCCTAGGAAATCATCTCCAACATGTTAATTATTATCATGAACTCGTTAGAGTGAGTATCTGGATTTGTTCTTTTTTTTTTAATTATTTTTTAAAGGTAAACTTTATTAATTTTATTTTTTTTTGCTGTGCAGGGTCTTTGTTGCTGTGTGTGGACTGTCTTTAGTTGTGTTGAGTGGGGAGTACTCTCTAGTTGCAGAGCTCGGGCTTCCCATTGTGGCGGCTTTGCTGTTGCAGAGCCTGAGTACTAGGGTGTGTGGGCTTCAGTAGTTGAGGCATGAGGGCTGAGTAGTTGTGGCACACAGGCTTAGTTGCCCTGCAGCATGTGGGATCTTCCTGGACCAGGGATCCAACCCATGTCCCCTGCACTGGAAAGCAGGTTCTTAGTCACTGGACCACTGGGGAAGTCCCTGGATTTATTCTCGTTTCAGGTTTCTTACTGTCATGGACATTGTTAACGTCTTGGTTCTGAACCATTTGCCTCAGTCCATCTTGCGCTCCGCTTTTCTAGGTATTCAGCCTTCTTGGCTTTTGGCTTTGAGGTTGGCTTTTTGGTTTGTGACCTCATCTCACTCCTTGAAATGAATACTGCAGTTTAAACTCTACTGGGTTTCTTGCCCAGCTGACCCACGTGTGGAACACGGATGGGCGTAGGGCATGGGTAGCAATTGACTATGTCCTTGATTTAGGATTGATGTGGAATTTGGGTCTGTAGATAAGGCAGAAGGGAGTTCCAAGAAAAGGGAGAAGCATGAGCAGAGCTAGAAGCAAGGCACTGCAAGACATATTTGGGAAACAGTGAATTGTTTGGCAGGCCAGGAGGAAGATAGTTCCAGGAAGAGGGGACCAGCCCATTCTGTGAAATGCTGCAAAGATGTGGAGGAAGGAGAAATGAGGAAACATGATTGGATTTGGCTACATAGGATTCCTTTGTGAGCTACAAAAGGGCTACTTGAGTGGAGAAGATGCAAGCCAGATTGTAAGAGATTGCAGAGTGAGAGATGGAGAAGTCCAGTGTGTTAGTGTGGACAGGATATCCCTGAATGCTGGTCCATTAAGCTTTTCAGTGTAGGTTGTTAGAAGTGAAACAAAAAAATACAGAGTTAACATAGTGTGTTTTTCATAAGCCTAGTTTTACTTACTTTTAATAGCCATCCTTTAATCCAAGATTATAGCCTTACTCTTTTGGCTTTAAAATGCCCTTCTTTTATGGAATGATGGTGGTTCTCAACCCTGGCTACATTTTAGAACCACTTGGGGAGGTTTTAGAAATGATGGAGTTCTAGCTTCACCTAAGACAATTGGATCAGAATGCTGTAGGGTAGGCCTAGTGCCCGTGTGGGTTCAAATCTTCCCAGATGATTCTGTTGTGCAGTCAGGATTGTGAATCTGCTAGTGGATGGTAGGATTTTTGTCGTTTTGGCTTGACTTTTAAATGTTCTTATTAGGTAAAACAAAAAATTGGAAGCCTTTTGTTCTGTCAGCTGTTTAAAACAAAAAGATAGGTGGTTTAGCCAGCAAAATTAAGTTTATTTGGGAATAGCAGAAAAATTACAATAGAGGACATGCAAACTATGGTGGACAATAGGCAAGTCTGGAGAACAAAGGAAGAGTGTCCTTTTGTAGAGGAAAGGGGGGAGTTGGGAGGGGCTGGTTTTGAACAAAAGTCCTTTGGAGGGAATGAGAGTTCAGGGTTTTGGTGTCTCCTTATTGGTGGAGTTGTCATGACTTCTTATTGGCTGGACTGTTGCTGGGCAAGGAGAAAATCTTCCTTCCTCCTGCTAGGTATGTAAAGTTAAGTGTCTTCCTGTTGGGGAACTATATGGTGTGGTGATGAGTGGTAGTGCTTGTGAGCTCCCCTTTCAGGATGTCCTGACTCCGTTTTGTATTTATTTTATTTCTAAAAATTGACCTTGTTCATCTGTTAGAATCTTGTTATTTATTTTTAAATTTTATTTTGGCCATACAGCCTGGCATGTGGTATCTTAGTGCCCTGACCAGGGATTGCATCCACTCTCCCTGCATCGGGAGTGCAGTCTTAACCACTGGAACACCAGGGAAATCCTTGACTCCATTTTAAATGACGTTTCCTTTATTCATTTTCACAGTGCTTTGCCCAACCTTGTTTGTTTTGTTTTCATTTGTACTTAGATTTAATAGTTTTGCTGACTTGTGAAGTTAAAATGGCAGGGACCCAAATGAGGGAGAGCTATAGCTGTGCTTTTATAGAGTTATCTCTCCTAGTGCTTTTGATGGTCATTCAGTGTATTCGCATGTTCAGGATCATTGCATTTGTATGAAGCAAGGCTCACTTTTATTTTCAAGCACAGATTGAGTATCACTGAAGATTATGGAGAAAGCACAACAGAGACTTAGATTTAATGGATGTAAAGCATGCAGGACATTCTCCACTTGAGTCTTTTCTTGCCTCTCTTATTGGGGGAGGGTTCTTGTGTTTCAGCTGCACCTTCTATTCTAGCTGCATGCAGGACATTATGTCCTTTCTGACCTTGAAGGTGAAATGTCTTTTTATGTAAAACTGCAGCTCTGAAATGTAGTAGCAGATAAGTGAAACATTCTCATTTCTGCTTTCTGGTGGTTCTAGTTATTTCAGTGTTTTAAAGGTCAGAGTAGGAAACATCTTAAATACAAAGCATTTAATTTCCATTAAAGGTTTCTTAAGCTTGTGTTGTAACCAATAAAAATGATGATGTTTAAATCAGCTAATGTTCTATTTCTTACGTGAACTTCACAGACAGAAGAATCTGTATGTTTATCTAACATTATGTCCAGTGGGTATTGGCAGCTTGTCTTCTTGGGTTGTTATATGAATAGCTCCTGTTATATATATATAGATATACTAGATATATGTATCTATATCTATCTCCAAATTGTAAACAAAATTACATGTATTGTTTGTAGGACTTGTTTTTCAGACTAAATATATGGGCTAAATTTTGCTAATATAGGCATTCCCTGAATTACTAACACCCTTCAGACTTGCTATAAATAAGACTGTGTGGGCAGTGCTGTGCTGAGAAGAGTGGCTGAATTCTACCCTGGGGCGAGAAATGGTGTTTCTGGGTGCTGCCTTGCCCTAGTATTAATACTGAAGTACATAAAAGTCTTAAAGTAGAGTGTCTTAAAGGCCTTCCATTTAACCAGCTGGTCATTTGCTCTGTGACTGATGGTGTAGCATTCTGATGGTCAGAAAGTCGGTACTTTCTCCCACCAGGAGAGGAACAGTTGTGTTTATTCCCAAATCTGTTGATGTCTGTTCAACTTCTTGTTGGGATTTCTTAACTTATTGAAAGATTATAAAAAACATATTAATGTCAGTATTCAGAATGGGGCAGCAGAGAATGAGATGGATAGCATCACTGACTCAATGGGAGATAATGAAGGACAGGGAAGCCTCAGGCCACCCCTTTCTCCTTTTGCCTTCAATCTTTCCCAGCATCAGCGTCTTTTCTAATGAGTCAGTTCTTCCCATAAGGTGGCCAAAGTATTGGACCTTCAGCATCAGTCCTTCCAATGAACATTCAGGGTTGATTTCCTTTAGGGTTGACTGGTTTGATCTCCTTGCAGTCCAAGGGACTTTCAAGAGTCTTCTCTAGTACCGCAATTTGAAAGCATCAATTATGTGGCGTTCAGCCCTTTTTATGGTCCAACGCTCACAACCATACATGACTACTGGAAAAAACACAGCTTTAACTCTACGGACCTTTGTTGGCAAAGTGATGTCTCTGCTTTTTAGCAGGCTGTCCAGGTTTGTCACAGCTTTCCTTCCAAGGAGCAAGCGTCTTTTAATCTCATGGCTGCAGTTACTGTCCGCAGTGATTTTGGAACCCAGGAAAATAAAATCTGTCCCTACTTCTACATTTTGCCCTTCTTTTTGCCATGAAGTAATGGAACTGGATGCTATTATCTTAATTTTTTTAATGTTAGTTTTTTAAATTGAATTCATCTATTTTTAACTGAAGGGTGATTGCTTTACAGTATTGTGTTGGTTTCTGCCAAACTCAACATGAATCAGCCATAGGTATACCTTTGTCTCCTCCTTCTTGAATATCCTTCCCACTTCCCTTCCCATCCCACCCTTCTAGGTTGTTCCAGAGCCACGGTTTGAATTCTCTGAGTCATACATCAAATTCCCATTGGCTATCTATTTTACATATGGTAATGCATGTTTCTGTGTTACTGTCTCCATGCATCCCACTGTCTCCTTCCTCCCCACTCACCATGTCCATCAGTCTGTTCTCTATGTCTGTATCTCCATTGTTGCCCTGCAAATAGCTTCATCAGTACTGTCTTTTAGATTCTATATATATGTGTTAGTATACAATATTTGTTCTCTTTCTGATTTACTTCACTCTGTGTAATAGGTTCTAGATTCACCCATCTCATTAGGATTGACTCAACCTAGATGTCCATCGACGGATGAATGGATAAAGACATTGTGGTACATATATACAATGAAATATTACTCAGCCATAAAAAGGAATGTTGAGTTTTAAGCTAGCTTTTTCATTCTCCTCTTTCAGTGTCATTAGAGTGGTATCATCTGCATATCTGAAGTTGTTGGTATTTCTCCCAGTATTCTTGATTGCAGCTTGTGATTAATCAAGCCCAGCATTTCACATGAGGTACTCTGCATATAAATTAAATAAACAGGGTGACAATGTACAGCCTTGATGTACTCCTTTTCCAATTTTGAACCTGTCTAAAACCAGAGCCACTTGATCTTATGGATCAAGAAACAAAAGTTAGAACCAGTTTTAAGTCCGGTTCTAACTGTGGTTTTTTTATTTTGACCCACAACAGGGTTTTCAGGAGACAGTATGGTGATCTGGTATTTCTATATCTTTAAGAATTTTCCACAGATATTTTTTTTTGTGATCCACACAGTCAAAGGCTTTAGCATAGTCAATGAAGCAAAATAGATGTTTTTCCAGAATTCCCTTTCTTTCTCTATGATCCATTGAATGTTGGCAATTTGATCTCTGGTTCCTCTTCCTTTTCTAAACCCAGCTGGTACCTGGAAATTCTTGGTTCATGTACTGCTGAAGCCTAGCTTGAAGGATTTTGAGAATAACCTTTTGAACATAGCATACGAAATGAATGCCATTGTTCATACTTTGAACATTCATTGGCACTGCCCTTCTTTGGGATTGGAATGGAAACTGACCTTTTCCAGTCCTGTGGCCACTGCTGAGTTTTCCAAATTTTCTGGCATGTTGAGTGTAGCCCTTCAACAGCATCATCTTTTAGGATTTGAAATAGTTCAGCTGGAATTCCATCACCTCCACTAGCTTTGTTTGTAGAAATGCTTCCTAAGGCCCACTTGACTTCACACTCCAGGATGTCTGGCTTAGATGAGTGACCACACCATCATGATTATCATGGTCATTAAGACCTTTTTTGTATAGTTCTTCTGTGTATTCTTGCCAGCTTTTCTTAATCTCTTCTGCTTCTGTTAGGTCCATAACATTTCTGTCCTTTCTCGTGCCCATCTTTGCATGAAATGTTCCCTTGATACCTCCAATTTTGTTGAAGAGATCTCTAGTCTTTCCTATTCTATTATTTTCCTCTATTTCTTTGCGTTGTTCATTTAAGAAGCCCTTTTTATCTTTCCTTGCTGTTCTCTGGAACTCTGCATTCAGTTGGGTGTATCGTTCCCTTTCTCCCTTGCTTTTTGCTTCTCTTCTTTCCTCAGCCGTTTGTAAAGTTTCCTCAGATAACCACTTTGCCTTCTTGCACTTCTTTTTCTTTGGGATGGTTTTGGTCACTGCTTCCTGTGCAGTGTTATGTGCAGTGACCATAGTTCCTCAGGCACTCTGTCTACCAGATCTAATCCCTTGAATCAAATAGATTCCCTCCACTGTATAATCATAAGGGATTTGACTTAGGTCCTACCTGGATGGTTTTCCCTACTTTCTTCAATTTAAGCCTAAATTCTGCAAGAAGAAGCTCATGATCTGAGCCACAGTCAGCTCCTGGTCTTGCTTTTGCTGACCATGTAGAGCTTCTCCATCTTCAGCTGCAAAGAATATAATCAGTCTGATTTTGGTATTGACCATCTGGTGATGTCCATGCATTGAGTTGTCTCTTGTGTTGTAGGAAAAGACTGTTTGCTCTGACCAGTGTGTTTTCTTGACAAAACTCTATTAGCCTTCGATTTGCTTCATTTTGTCCTCCAAGGCCAAACTTGCCTGTTAGTAACTCTTGACTTCCTACTTTTGCATTCCAATCCCCTATGATGAAAAGGACATCTTTTCTTTTTTTTGGTGTTAGTTCTAGAAGGTCTTGTAGATCTTCATAGAACCAGCCAAGTTCAGCTTTTTAGGTATCAGTTTGGGGCATAGACTTGGATTATTGTGATGTTGAATGGCTTGCCTTGAAAATGAACCAGATCATTCTGTTGTTTTGAGATTGGATCCAAGAACTGCTTTCAGACTCTTTTGTCCACTATGAGGGCTACTCCATTTCTTCTAAGGGATTCCTGCCCACAATAGTACATATAATGGTCATCTGAATTAAATTCGCTCATTTCTGTCCATTTTAGTTCACTGATTCCTAAGGCATTGATGTTCATCTCCTGGTTTACCACATCCAACTTACCTTGATTCATGGGCCTAACATTTCAGGTTCCTATGTAATACTGTTATTTACAGCATCGGATTTTACTTTCATCACCAGACACATCCACAACTAAGTGTCATTACTCCTTTGGCCCAGCCGCTTCATTCTTTCTGGTGCTATTAGTAATTGCCCTCCACTCTTCCCCGGTAGCATATTGGACACTTTCTGACCTGGGGGGCAGGGCTCATCTTCTGGTATCATATCTTTTTTGCCTATTCATACTGTTCATGGGGTTCTCACAGCAAGAATACAGGAATGGTTTGCCATTCCCTCCTCCAGTGGACCACGTTTTGTTAGAACTCTCCACTATGACCCGTCTGTCTTGGGTGGCCCTGAACAGCACCGCTCATAGCTCCAGGCTGTGAACCACTGTTCTGCTTATTGGTTCTATGAGTTTGACTACTTTGGATACCTCATATAAGTGGGTTTCTACAATAGTTGTCTTCTTGTGACATACATTTCTCTTAGCATAATATCCTCAAGGTTCATCTATGTTGTAGTATATAACAGGATTTCTTTCCTTTTAAAGACTGAATAACATTCCATTGGATTGAAATCTATATATGACATTTTCTTTATTCACTCATCAGTTGATGAACATTTAGGTTGCTTCTAATTCTTGACTATTGTGAATATTGTAAAGGGACTTTCAAAATTATGCATTGTTTCTATATACTAGGCTGGTAATATTCACTTAATAACCCTTCTATTGATGGATTTATAGGTAACTTCAGTTTTGCCCTACCATAAGGAAAGTTATGACCGACCTAGATAGCATATTAAAAAGCAGAGACATTACTTTGCCAACAAAGGTCTGTCTAGTAAAGGCTATGGTTTTTCCAGTGGTCATGTATGAATGTGAGAGTTGGACTCTGAAGAAAGCTGAGCACCGAAGAATTGATGCTTTTGAACTGTGGTGTTGGAGAAGACTCTTGAGAGTCCCATGGACTGCAAGGAGATCCAACCAGTCCATCCTAAAGGAGATCAGTCCTGGGTGTTCTTTGGAAGGAATGATGCTAAAGCTGAAACTCCAGTACTTTGGCCACCTCATGCGAAGAGTTGACTCATTGGAAAAGACTCTGATGCTGAGAGGGATTGGGGGAAGGAGGAAAAGGGGGTGACAGAGGAAGAGATGGCTGGATGGCATCACTGACTCGATGGACATGGGTTTGAGTGAACTCCAGGAGTTGGTGATGGACAGGAAGGCCTGGCGTGCTGCAGTTCATGGGGTCACAAAGAGTCGGACATGACTAGGCGACTGAACTGAACTGAACTGAACTGAAATCTCTTTCTCATAAATCATTAGTTGCATCTCTGATTATTTCCTTAAGCTCCTGGAATAGAGTTTTGGATCAAACTGGGTGTACATTTTAAGGTTTTGGGCACAAGTTATCCAATTATCTTTCATAAGTGTTTGAACAGTGGAGGAGGGAACCCATTTTTCCACACCATTGCCAATGTTGAGTATTGTCATTAAAAAGCAAAACAACAGAATACCTTTACCAATTTGATAATTGAAAATGGTATCCTATTGTGGTTTTAATATGCATATTTTTGATTACCAGCAGAGAGGTTGAACTTTTTTTTTTCATGTGTTTATAAGCTATTAGTGTATGTGTGTGTGTGTCTGTTCACATCTTTTGTTCATTTTTCTATTATGGTACTGTGTATCTTTTCCTGTGTACTTTAAGATCTCTTTATAGAGTCATGATATTGTCTTTATCATATGTTGCAGGTATTCTACCCAATTTTATATAATTTCTTTTAAATTTTTATCATGATTTTAACATCTTATATTTAATATAGCCAAATAATGAATCTTTTCCTTTATTATTTCTTTCCTCTGTGCATTATTGATAAGACTGGTGAAATATTAGGTGAAGCAAGTGTACTTTCCCCTGCTTCCTACTCCAATTCAGAAAGACAAATGAAGTCCTAACTATATTTGATTAGTGCAGGGCATCATACATTTCATATTCAATTATTCATTCACTCATTCAAAAATATTTATTGAGTGCCTACCATGTTCTAGCCACTGTATTAGACACTAGATTGCACAGTATACAACTGAGTTACATGAATTATGCATAATGCATAATCCCATGCATTATGGATTCTCAATCTCAACTCACTGCCAGTTTTAGATTGTTTCTGAACTTGGCTTTCATGTGTATGGATATACTGTCCTTGAGTAACATGCTCATTGGGGATCCTTCTTTGTCTGCCTGCACCTGGACCCAGAAGGCAAGCATATCATCCAGGCTGCAACTGGAAGCGGGTCAAGGTCCTGCTACAGTGGAAGGTGTGTACGCAAGGCGAGTATTGTTCCTTCTGGCTCTCAGAGGGAGTATCCTCCACTGGGATACCCAGTGGAACAGACAAGATCCTGTCCTCACTTTTTGGCCCACATTGCTGGCACAGTCATTTTGCCTTTCTAAGCTAGTCAAAGCTTGGGACGGACTCTCACGTCCTTAGGCTTCTTTCTTAATGTCATTGCTATGGAGAGAGCCGAGGTGAAGGATCTGAAAACACTGATGATTCCCCGGCATGTAAAAGGCCCCCTACACAGCAACCACCCCAGATACGACAAGGTGAGGACCTGTCCTGGGATGGGGTGACCACTCCTGAGTGAGGTGCCCCAAAAACCTTTCATGTGATATATCACCATCCTCTCAGGCTACAGGGCTTCCGATGATAACACTAACTGATAATCATTAGAGTCCCACGTGGGAATATTATGCCTTCATTGGATTTGGTTTCAGCCTCACTCAGAGCCAGGAAATGAATTTTTAAAAATCACACTGTTGTGTTACAGTTGGTCAGCTGCCCATTCCTGAAGTGCTCTCCTTTGGGACTTTTTACTTCCCCCTACCCCGTAAGTCCTTGTAATTCAAAACAAACAATGGGCGGTTATTTATTAATAGTGACTTTATGGAGAAGAAAATTGAGGCAGCCATGCATATGGCTGGAAGGTGTCAGGGTGATTTTCAGGATATTTTGGTTTTATCTCCAGCTCGATGCCAGCTGAATTATGAGACAATAGGAAATCAGAGCTTTCTATTCAGGAAACGCATTCATCTGATCACCCTGGACACACTTGTAATTCTATCAGGTGACGTTAGAGGGGTTATGCAAACTCAGAATGATCTAGAACTGTGCTTGCTAAGAGAACTTCCTGTCTTCTGATGGAAACGTTTTATCTCTGCTCTGTCCTGGACAGTAGTCATGAGCCACCTGTGTCTACTGAGCACTTGAAATGTGGCTAGTTTGAGGATCTGAATTTTAATTTTGTTTAATTTTTGTTACATTTAAATAGCCACATATGGCTGGTGGATAGTGTATTGGACAGCACAGATTTATAAAGTACTACATTCATGGTTTTCAAACTGTTTGATTGTAATTCACTATAAGAAGCACATTTTATATTGTACTGCAGCACAAACACGTGTGTTGAACACTCACACGGCCCTTGCTGGTGCCCCCCTGCCCCTGCCCCCATCACCAAAATTTCACCAGATGAAATTTGGCCTTACTACAGGCAGTGCACAGTGGTATTTTCTGTTTTATTCTGTTCTATCTCATTTTAAAGGTGCTGGTATGACTTCGTCGGTTGACTCTGTGACTCACGAGAGGATTGTGAGTCTCCGTGTAAAAGAACATTGCCTTGCATTATCCATCCCCTACCTCTAGCCATTTCCTCTATCTCATCTCCTGTCTGTGCATCTAGCCCCCCTTGCAGGGTCTTTGTGTGTTTGCTGTTCCCTCTGCCCGGTATGATTTTCTCTGTTTCATCTCATGATTGCATGCCTTACATCCTCAGATTTCTGCTCAGATGCTCACTAGAGATTTCCTCTTATAACCACCCTACTCTGGGAAACTCCCCATCCCTCTTATCCTGACCTGCTTTTCTCTGTCACAGTGCTTATTACCTGCCATGTACATCATTTGTTTATTGTCTTCCTTCCCAGCTAGAATATCAGCTCCACAAAAGCAGGGATTGTTTTGTTTGCTGGTGTATCCCAGCATCCCAAAGAGGCTTTCAAAAAAACTGTTAGTTGAATAGATGAACAGACATGGCCCTGTGATCTTACTCAGACTTTCCTTATGGCTTGATATGATCAGAGGTTTGTGGAATCATTCATTCATTCCTTTGGCAATATTGAGTTCACTCCAGTGGGTTGGCTTGTGTTATGGGTGCTGGGAATAGATATGCTGGAGAAGAAGGGAGACAAGTCTCTGTCCTCTTGGAAATTTTGTTTGGCTTTTGGGCCTTTGCTGTGTATGGGTCCAGGAATGTTATGCTGGAGGTTGTCTGGATATGCACTGGGCAATCAGAGGAGCAAGTAAAGACTTTGTATCTTTCAAAGTACAAGTAGCCCTAGGGCTTCTGAGAGATGGGGATGGCAGTACATGGAGGTCTAGGAAACTAACCACGAACAGAATTCTACGTGGAAACACTGGGGTCCTGGTGAAGTGCCCAGTCTTAGCTTATGTTGTGGACTCTGTGAAAATCTGAGACTAGAATTCATGTCTCTTATCTTCTGTGCTAGAAGCTCTCCCTGCATCTCTTTATGGTTTTCTCTTATGTTTCCCTCTCAACATAGGATTAAAAATGGCCAGACTAAAAAAACTATTACTGCTTCAGTGCTGCGTGGCAAGCTTTATGAGAACTGAGTAATGGGCTTGGTGGATGGCTATCTAATTATAATCATACCTTGAAATTTTTATTAGCTAGTCTTTATCCTTGATGGTTTCTGCTTACACTACAGATATGCTGGTGGTTCTTGAATTCATTCTGAAGGCACAAAGTGTTTCTATTCTCAGTCTGTTTTCCCTCATCTTTTCCTTATAGTCAGTTTTATTATTCCTTAGTCTTTTTCCCTGTTCTTTATAAGAGAATCATCAGGGTGGTGCCATTTTTTCCTCCTCTATTGAGTATTTTTCCTCCTCTATTCCTCTTCTATACACATTAAATATAATTTGTTGCAAGGCTTTCTTTTTTTTTTCAACAGAGAGTCTTCAAGAGAATCTGTTATAATATTAAGCCTTCATGTAATAAACAAGGCCAAATAAACCTGGGCCAGTAAGTTGAAAACATCTAAGCAGTCCTTTACTGTGTATATATGAGATTTTAGCTACATAAATTTTACAGTACATCATCTGACACTATTTGTGATAAAGATCCCCCAGTGATTAAGTGATCATTTTGTGATCTGTGCACAGAAAGAGCATCCACAAAGCTATTTACTCCCCATTCCTCTAGCTCCAGTGTTAAGAATCCTGGTTTTGTATCTCAGAAATCTTTTTATTAATTTTAGTTGGGCTGTTCTAAAGAGGTCATGTGAGTTTTCACAAAATAGTTTTATATAAGAAGTACCTTTCCAGGGAGGGATGGAGTGAGTTGGGTTAGAACCACCTAGTAGGGAAAACCAGAAAATGGACCCTGAAGTAAAAGAGAAGTAATGTCTTGATGGTCGTGGTTAATAAATATTTACAGCAAAGTCTTGAGCTGCAGCTCTGCAGTTTTGTTAGCATAAATGTTCCATAACCACAGAATATTTGATGAGCTCGTGGGGCAGGCGGCTGGTGCAGTGAATGCAGAGGAAACCAGGATCCCTCTTGTTAGGGAGGTGCTTGTCTGCAAGCATGATGCTGTCACTGCGTTAATGCAGTGATCCCAGCTGGGATTTTGACTCTTGACTGATGGAGCTCATGGGAGGATGACAAGGACCTCTCTGGCCCTGAGGAATGACTGTTGTTTTGGAGCCTCAAATGAAGCCAAAGCTGATGGCTTATATTTGAAATAATGAATAGCTAATGGAGCTGGATCCTGCCCCCTGCCAAGGCCCTCTGGAGGTGCCTGGAGAGCGCTTGGGAAGTGCATTCACTCCTCCCACTGGCTCTATGAGCCCAAAGTCCCTCTTGTCGCTCAGGGGACTATATGAATATATGCAAGTGTTGACCCACTGGCTGACTAGGAGGGAGGGAAGACACGGGGAGTGTGGGGAGCTTGAGCAGGGGGCTGCTGCAGTGGATTGTGGGGTCTGAGCACAAAGTCCATGGAGTCCTCCTCTAGAGGCTTTGAGATTTCTGGAATCATGAGATTTCTCACTACTTGCAATGTGGACTGTGGACCAGTAGCAAGTAGCGATATGATCACCTTATTTCACTTGTTTGAAATGCAGAATCCTAGGCCCTATCTGGACTTCCAGATTCTGCAATTTAACAAGATCTCCAGGTGATTCGTATGCACATTAAACTTTGAGAAGTACTGACTGAACACTTTCATTATAGAACCTTTATAGGTTTGTGGTCAAGCAGTCAGTGTTAGTGACTTATAAAGCAGATGAGGAAGTTTTTCAAATACATGCTGGTTTGCAGCCCATCCCCAATGTGACGGAGGAAGGAAGGGCTGAATAACAAACAATAACAGCAATAATATGAATTTGCCTTGGACTGGAGGTGGTGGGAATTTGGATTCAGCAACATATCATTGTTGACATGAACTCGGAGCAGAGCTCTTTAGACTTGAGCACGCACTCCAATCAGTGGAGGGCTTGTTAAAACATCCATTGCTGGATCCACCTTAAGTTTCTGCTTTGGTAGATTTGAGGTGGACTTTGAGAATTTGTGTTTCTAACAGGTTCCCAGGTGATGCTGCTGCCTCTGGTCTGGGGTCTGCAGTTTGAGAATCACACTCCTCAGGTATGGTCTGATTATGGCAACTGCGTGGTGCTTGTCTGTGTGATCCCTCTTCCAGGAAGTCTATGTTTTGGAGCTGTGCTGGGCTTCCTCTCCTGCCAGTCCTCTCACCATGCCTCTTTATGACTGCTTCTCAGAGTGTCACCATGATGTACCTGTACCTGCAGACTCCCAGAACCTTCTGAATCGGAATCCCTGGAGGAACACAGGATGGCTTATTAGCATCTCAGGGTGACTAATAGGCACATATACAATAAACAACAGGGGCCCTGTGTGTTCCTTCCCCCGCATTACATTCTTAGTTCTAGAGTGTGTTTCGCCCTTTTCTTGGCCCTTTTGTCACTTTGCTTGGACCACCATTGCACTAGGAATGCCTCTGACACCTGCTTGCCTGCTGGGATTGTCTCCTGCTTCCAGGTCTTCCTCAGAAGCTACATCCTCCTTGAGAGTTATGACCCTTCTAAATGACCCTTCTAGTTGGCTGCGATCCCTACATCATGGGATGTGTAACTTTAAAGCTGACACTAAAATTAGCTTTTAAAAATCAGATGCCAATCTTTATATTTTGGTCAATTGTAAGATGCCCTTTTCATCTCTCCCCATATCCCTCTTCTTTTTTGACTTGAACTTTTAACATATGGCTGCTGCTGCTGCTAAGTCGCTTCAGTTGTGGCTGACTCTGTGCGACCCCATGGACGGCAGCCCACCAGGCTCTGCTGTCCCTGGGATTCTCCAGGCAAGAACACTGGAGTGGGCTGCCATTTCCTTCTCCAATGCATGAAAGTGAAAAGTGAAAGTGAAGTCATTCAGTCGTGTCTGACTCTTCGCGATTCCATGGACTGCAGCCCACCAGGCACCTCCATCCATGGGATTTTCCAGGCAAGAGTACTGGAGTGGGTTGCCATTGCCTTCTCCATAACATATGGCACATGTGGCTTATTGTGAGGTGTAGGTCAGTGGATGTTGCCATGAAAAACAAGGAAAGGTATATGAAAAACTTATGACTTTTCAAAATTGAGAGTCAAAAACCCAATGGTACATTACACAAAATAGCATTGACTGTTAAGTATATGATTATGGTTCCTACCAATTGTAGGCTCCTGGGCAGCTGAAACTGGATTATATTCATTGATTTGGTTACCCATATACCTGACTTTTGGTAAGAGCTCAGTGAATATGTACGGATGTGAGAGTTGCACCATAAAGAAGGCTGAGCACTGAAGAATAGGTGCTTTCAAATTGTGTGCTGAAGAAGACTCTTGAGAGCCCTTTCGACTGCAAGGAGATCAAACCAGTCAATCCTAAAGGAAGTCAACCCTAAATATTCACTGGATGGTCTGATGCTGAAACTGAAGTTCCAATGCTTTGATCACCTGATGTGAAGAGCTAACTCATTGAAGATGACTCCAGTGCTGGGAAAGATTGAAGGCAAAAGTACAAGGGGGCAACAGAGGATGAGATGGTTGGGTGGCATCATCGACACAACGGCCATGAGTTTGAACAAACTCTGGGAGATAGTGAAGGACAGGGAAGCCTGATGTGCAGCAGTCCATGAGGTCTCAAAGAGTCAGATATGATTTAGTGACTGAACAGCAGCAGTGAATGTTAGTTGGATGAAGTGTGATTCATTTATCTGTGGGTGAAGTTGACAACTTCCTTTTATGGTTTGGCCTTTTATTTCATGTAGAAATATGTCCTCTGCTCTGGATGCTGATGAGGACAAACAGGAGATTCAACCAGGATAATGATGATTTTTTAAAATATATATTTATTTTAATTGGAGGCTAATTACTTTACAATATTCTATTGGTTTTGCCATACATCAACATGAATCCACCACGGGTGTACATGTGTTCCCCATCCTGAACCTCCCTCCCACCTCCCTCCCCATACCATCCTTCTGGGGCATCCCAGTGCACCAGCCCC
This sequence comes from Bubalus bubalis, assembly GCF_019923935.1. NCBI lineage: Eukaryota > Metazoa > Chordata > Mammalia > Artiodactyla > Bovidae > Bubalus > Bubalus bubalis. Next base: position 20,848,255 of record NC_059172.1, on the reverse strand, counting down.
GAGCATCCTGTATCATGCATTGAACCTGGACTGGCAATTCGTTTCTTATATGATATTATATTATACATGTTTCAATGCCATTCTCCCAAATCATCCCACCCTCCCTCTCCCACAGAGTCGAAAAGACTGTTCTGTACATCTGTGTCTCTTTTGCTGTCTCACATACAGGGTTATCGTTACCATCTTTCTAAATTTCATATATATGTGTTAGTATACTGTATTGGTGTTTTTCTTTCTGGCTTACTTCACTCTGTATAATAGGCTCCAGTTTCATCCACCTCATTAGAACTGATTCAAATGTATTCTTTTTAATGGCTGAGTAATACTCCATTGTGTATATGTACCATAGCTTTCTTATCCATTCGTCTGCTGATGGACATCTAGGTTGCTTCCATGTCCTGGCTATTATAAACAGTGCTGTGATGAACATTGGGGTACACGTGTCTCTTTCAATTCTGGTTTCCTCAGTGTGTATGCCCAGCAGTGGGATTGCTGGGTCATAAGGCAGTTCTATTTCCAGTTTTTTAAGGAATCTCCACACTGTTCTCCATAGTGGCTGTACTAGTTTGCATTCCTACCAACAGTGTAAGAGGTTTCCTTTTTTCTCCACACCCACTCCAGCATTTAAATGATGATCTTCATTCAGGCTTTAAAACACAGTCCCTCCCTCCCCTGAACTACCCAGAGCCAGCCTACTTCTGTGGAGTCCTGTGTGTTTGTGGGGCTTGGGTGGGAAGTGGAGGCCCCACTGGGCACCGTAAGTGCTGCCCTTCTGGACTCTATGTACGTAGGGCATGGGGAAAGCCGGAACTCCTCCAGGCTACAGATGGGCCTCCAGTCTCTGTATCCCCACCTCTTAGAATAGAAAACAGGCAGGGGATCAGAGCTTGCTGAATGAATGAAAGAGTTCATGAAATCTTGACTTTGAGTCTCTGTGCAGGTATCAAATGTTGACCTCATTTGCTTCATTTGTGGAGTAGGGATGTTACTATGTGATTCAGTTCTATCTCAAGGAACTTTTGGGAGTCCAGGAAGAATTAATTGACCTGAGGGCACTTTTAAAGAGTTACTTATGTGCTATTACCTAGAAAAGAAGAGAGCCTTCACTTTCTCTGCTTCCTATGAACAGCTTTTCTTCTTGGTCCTCAAGGTCTATTTTAAAAATTTGCAACTAGGGGACTCTTGGTTGGCTCATCCTCTGATGTGTGAGTACATGCTTAGTTGTGTCTGACTTTTTGAGACCCTGTTTACTGTAGCCCTCCAGGCTCCTCTGTCCTTGGGATTCTGCAGGCAAGAATACTGGAGTGGGTTGCCATTTCCTCCTCCAGGGGATCTTCCCGATCCAGGGGTTGAATCCACATCTCCTACATGGCAGGTGGATTCTTTACCACTGAGCCACCAGGGAAACCTCATTCTCTGATGATTTGCAGCAAATAAAGGGCAGGTGTTGCAAGTGTTTCTGTGTCACCCTGTGTATCAAGGAATCCTCTTGCTAGTCCTTGTTTTTCTGACAGATACGTTTTGTAATTTGTACTATAGATTTCATTGAAGAAACTCCGGGCTTAGAAGAGTGATTTGTTGTGGTCTTTCCTTTTGGAACATAAGCTTCAAAACGAGATAGGTATGTAGAAGTGTCATGCGGGTTTATCAGTGAGAGTGGAAGGAAGAGAGCATTTGAACTCAGATGAAGTTCAAGTCATGACTCTGCCCCTCATTTGCAGGGTGCATGGTCTTGGGCATGGTAGTTGTTCTTTCTGATCTTTCTGTGAAATGAGGTACATACTACCCATCTTATAGATTTTGTGAAATTTAAAAAGAGAACATCCAGGGAAGGACTACATACATGCTGTGTAAAAAGTAGCTAATATTATGATAGGATTACACTTTTTTGTTAGTATTGGGGAGGGGCTTCAGCCCCAGGGAAGCTGTTTTCCTCCCACATTGATCAGACTTAATTTTGCTGTGTCAGGAGGCTGAGCATCAGATGGCCTTGGTTGGGTTAATTCCTGCTCTACCATTTACTAGTTTTAAGATATGGGCCCAAGTACTTAAAATCGCTGAGCTTTCCTCATTCTCTCCAATGGGGTTAATAACATTGACCTTCAAAGTTGTGAGGAATAGAGATGATGTATGTCAAGGGCCTTGAAAGCAGCAGTCACCATAGGGTTGATGCGCTTTGTCACTGGTTCTTTTGATATGTGAGTTCTCAGATGGGACTTAGGCGGTAGAGGGATTCTGAATGGGGCTGAATGAGCAAGGGGTAGGTGTTTTTTCACCTGGGGATGTATTAAGAACTAAACTTCAGGGGCTTCCCAGGTGCCTCAGTGGTAAAGAATCTGCTTGCCAATGCAGGAGACGCAGGAGATGTGGATTTGATCCGTGGGTTGGGAAGATCCTTGGAGGAGGAAATGGCAACCCATTCCAGTACTCTTGCCTGGAGAATCCTATGGACAGAGGAGCCTGGCAGGCTATAGTCCATGGGGTCACAAAGAGTCAGACACGACTAAAGTGATTGAACTAAAACTGTAACTAAAATTCTTTTCTTCTTTGAAGCATGTTTGGGGATAAAATCATTTAGAATATAGTTAAAAGAAACAAAAATAAACAGATACTAGAAACATCTACTTATTTCCATTATGATCATGAAAAGGCTGGAATTCTGTTCTTCCCTGAATCAAAGGTGATCTGGGTGGACAAACCCAGCCAACATCACCTGAACGAAATGATCATAGGTGACAGTACTGATTATGAGGAGTGTGGACATGTACCCCTCTTTTGATGAACTGCAATGGGTAAAACAGCCCTTCTGGGAGATTTTTTTTTTACTAAAAAATGCACAAGCTCACTCTAATCAGGAGAAAGCAGCAGACAAACCCAAATCAAAGGACATTGTACAAAATACAGTACCTGATCAGTTCTCTTTGCAGATGTCAAGGTCCTGAAAGACAGAAACTGAGGAATCATCACAGGTCAGTGGAGGCTGAAGAGACTTGAGAACTAAATTCAATGTAAGGTCAAGGACTGAATCTTGTAGGAGAAAAACAACATTAGTGGTAGAGCTGGAACATTCAAATAAGGTCTGTGGAGTAGCTAATAGTACTTTGATCAATGTTAATTTCCAGGTTGGGGTAGTTATATTTTGGTTATGTAAGAGGTAACATAAAAGGGAGCTGGCTGAAGGCTATTGAACTCTCTGTGCTATTTTGGTAATTTTCTGTAAGTCTAACATTTTTTTCAGAAGTTAAAAACATGATAGTGGGATCCCTGGCAGCTTTTGTGAAATGTGCCATTTTGTAGGAAGTGGAGGAGGCTTCATTTGTTGCATATGAATTTGGGAGCATCTCTTGCATCTCCTGCATTGGCAGGTGGATTCCTTACCAGTGCACACCTTAACCAGGCTTTAAAAAAATTAAAAAAAATTTTCCCCTTTCATATTTTTTTCAATTGAAGTATAGTTGATTTACAATGCTGGTGTAAATCAGGTATACAGCCACAAGATTCAGTTTTATTTATACATATATTCTTTTTCAGATTCTTTTTCATTATAGGTCATTACAAGATATCAAATATAGTTTCCTGTGTTATATAGTAGGTTCTTAATATTTGTCTGTTTTTTTACAATAGTAAAAGATGTTTATCAGTTTTCACAATCAATAGCCAGACTGAAAAAAAAAAGATAATTAAAATTGCAAGCCATAATGGAAACATGATTATATTATTTAACAATATAAAATAATTACATATAGTTTAGGGGGTGAAGCAGAGTGATATAGGAAGTAGAAGTGCATACATGAAGATATTTTCATCCACCTAGCCAGTCTACCGGAGAAGGCAATGGCACCCCACTCCAGTACTCTTGCCTGGAAAATCCCATGGACAGAGGAGCCTGGTAGGCTGCAGTTCATGGAGTCGCTAAGAGTCGGACCTGACTGAGTGACTTCCCATTCACTTTCACTTTCATACATTGGAGAAGGCAATGGCAACCCACTCCAGTGTTCTTGCCTGGAGAATCCCAGGGATGGCGGAGCCTGGTGGGCTGCCGTCTCTGCGGTCACACAGAGTCGGAAATGACTGAAGTGACTTAGCAGCAGCAGCCAGTCTACATCTTTTGGTTAGTGCGTTTAATCTATTTACATTTAAGGTGGTTATCAACATGTGTGATCATATTACCATTTTCTTAATTGTTTTGGGTTTATTTTCTGTAGGTCTTTTCCCTCTGTTTCCTGTCTAGAGAAGTTCCTTTAGCATTTGTTGTAAAGCTAGTTTGGTGGTGGTGGTGGTGGTGGTGCTGCTGCTAAGTCACTTCAGTCGTGTCCGACTCTGTGAGACCCATAGACGGCAGCCCACCAGGCTCCCCCATCCCTGAGATTCTCCAGGCAAGAACACTGGAGTGGGTTGCCATTTCCTTCTCCAACGTATGAAAGTGAAAAGTGAAAGGGAAGTCGCTCAGTCATGTCCGACTCTTCGCGACCCCATGGACTGCAGCCTACCAGGCTCTTCCGTCCATGGGATATTCCAGGCAAGAGTACTGGAGTGGGGTGTCATCGCCTTCGCTTGGTGGTGCTGAGCTCTCTTAAATTTGCTTGTCTGGAAAGCTTTTATTTCTCCATCAAATTTGAATGAGAGTTTTGCTGGGTGGAATATTTTTGGTTATATTGATAGGTTCTCCCCTTTCATCATTTTAAACATGTCATGCCATTCCCTTCTGGCTTGTAGAGTTTCTGTTGAGAAATCAGATGATAACCTTATGGGAGTTCCCTTGTATGTTATTTGTTGTTTTTCCCTTGTTGTTTTTAATATTTTATCTTTGTCTTTATTTTCGTCAGTTTGATTACTTTGTGTCTTGGTATGTTCCTCCTTGGGTTCATCCTACCTGGGACTCTGTGTGCTTCCTGGACTTGGTTGACTATTTTCTTTCCCTTGTTAGGGAAGTTTTCAGCTATTATCTCTTCAAATATTTTCTTGGGTCCCTTTTTTCTCTCTCTTCTCCTTCTGGGACCCCTATAATGCAAATGTTGGTGGATTTAAGGTTGTTTCAGAGGTCTCAGTCTGTCTTCATTTTTTTTTTTTTTTTCCATTCTTTTTTCTATATTATGTTCTGTGGCAGTGATTTTCACCATTCTGTCTTCCAGGTCCCTTGTCCATTCTTCTGCCTCAGTTATTCTGCTATCGATTCCTTCTAGAGTATTGTTTATCTCTGTTTGTTTGTTCTTTAGTTCTTCTAGGTCTTTGGTAAACATTTCTTGCATTATCTCCATTCTGTTTCTGAGATCCTGGATCATCTTCACTATCATTATTCTGAATTCATTTTCTGGAAGGTTGTCCATCTCCACTTCATTTAGTTGCTTTTCTGGGGTTTTATCTTATCCTTTCATCTGGGACAGAACTACCTGCTTTTTCATCCTGATTAACTTTCTGTAATGTGATTTTTGTTCTAGCTGCTGTGGGATTGTGGTTCTCCTTGCATCTTCTGTCGGCCCTCTAGTGGATGAGTCTAAGAGGTTTGTGTAAGCTTCCTGATGGGCTCCTCCCTCTTCTGGTCTTCCTTACCCTGCTCTGTTTTTCTCCTTTTCATTTATTTATTGCTCCATAGCCTCTATTAGAATGTCAACTCCATGGAAGTAAGGACTTTTTTTTTTATTCACTGCTTTTGTCCCAATGTTTATGCGCAATACAGCAACATAGATAGCTGGGACCTCTCTGAGTTTGTAATATGCTGATATTCATTAACAATCTCTAAGGAGAGGATATTTTTGCAATATTATCCTTACCTCCTTTCTTTCTTTCTTATTTATTTACTCATAGGGCCTATTTTTTGCAAAATATTTTTGGGAAATGCTGGAACAGACTCTTCTTTGTGCTAGGTCATGTTTGGGGGTGATATAGGTAGGGTGAATGTTATATAACCTGAGTATTTTTCCCTTGACTAATAAAACTTTATAGTGTGTAGGAAAACTGTGTTTCCAAAAGGCCCGAGTTTATCCTGAGTGTGTGCTTTGATAACTCATTAAGTATGATCTGGCTAATTATTTCTTCTTTGATTTTGAAAAGTGGTTTTACCTTTGCATGTTTTTGCACAGTTTCGTGTTTATAAGCAAAGTGTGCATAACTTACAAGCAGTTTCTCCTGGAGCTGTTCACCTAGTTCAGACTTGCCCTTTCTCTGCTTTTGTCTCATTTCGCCAGATGATTGCTGCTGTGCCCTTAGGGATATCAGAATCCTACAGAGTCCCCTGGGTGGTCTCTGTCATTAGCACCAGACTTACCTTGACCCAGTCAGAAGCATCTCTGAGAGAACAGAGGGTATTTCGGTTTTGTTTGCACTGTAGATTCTAATACCTGACACCATGGTGTTTTCATAATAGGTGGCCAATTAGCATTTGTTGAATGAACCTTTGAAGTAGCACATTCACTTGACCCAGCCTCATGGTGACTCATTTTTAGGACTCAGCTTCAGTGAATTTTCTTTGAAAATATGCTTAAGGATGCTATCCCTGTGGGTTTCATAAATAGAAAGACTTTGTGTCATTCTTTCTGGGCACGGTGAGGATTTTGCCCTCTGTAAAACTGCTGAGATTCTGAATGGAAATCCAAGTACTTTTCCCTCCTAGTTCCGTGATCTCACCTCAAACACAGTGATATGGACATTCTTAGAAAGATTTTCTAGGTTGTTTGAATAGTTTTAGTGAATAGATTTGAAAAAAAGGTTATGTTTGGGTATTTAATTTGAAAGCCACCATAATATAAAAAGAGGCTTGTGCGATTGGCATTCTCAGAGGAAAGTTGCTCTGAGGAACTGCCCATGTCATCTTTTGATTTTGACAAGATAAAAGGAATGATGTCAGCCCACGATATAGATGGTGGGTTGGTTCTTCATTTCTTAGAAATGGTCAACAAAAAAGCTGTACTGTTTCTGGAAATTGGAAAAATAAAAGGTTACTTGGAAAAGCCCAAGATTTTTGTCTTTCAGCCTTCTCTCTTAAGCACAGAATGACATGCCCTTCCCTGTTAGCTTTGCCAAGGGTGTTCTCTGATTTGCACAGTAAGAAGAATTGCATTGTGTCTGGCTAATTAACTCTGAGTACTAATGTCTGAGTATTAGTGTCTTAACTTGTTCTAATTAAGTTCGGCAAATTCAAAGGCCATCTGAATAGGGATGGGATGGACATTTGCTTTAGAAAGAAGCAATAAAATCAAAGGTGAGGAAGCCAATGGGACTGTGATTTAGGGCTTGGCATCAGTTATTTTTTGATAGCTTTTCATAAATGTCACCATAGTTACAGTGTCTCTGGAAATTGCATGTATATTCCAACAAGGAAAATGAAGAGACTCGGGGTTGCAGGTGAAGTAACCTGAATCTGTACAATTCTGTAGCTTTTTAAAAAACCTTTTGCTTTTACACATTTTATGGTTCTTTAAAAAAGGCTTGGAGGACTGGGATAGTAAATGTCTATTGGTGAAATATAATACTGATTGAGGTCTTACGATGTGGCAGTCTCTGTCTAAGATTATTGCCTTAATTCTAACATAGCTCTGGGGTGGTGTCTTAGTCTGGGCTCTCCAGAGAAACAGAACCAATAGGATGTGTACCTATACTATACTACACTCTATCGATCCTCTATCTATATGTTCCATCTAAATCTATCTCTATGTGCTATGCTTAGTTGCTCAGTTATGTGCAACTCTTTGCAAACCCATGGACTGCAGCCCTCCAGTCTCCTCTGTCTATGAGGATTCTCCAGGCAAGAATACTGGAGTGGGTTACTATACCCTCCTCCAGGGGGCCTTCCCAACCCAGGGATCAAACCCAGGTCTCCTGCATCGTGAGCAGATTCTTTACAGACTGAGCTACCAGGGAAGTCCCCTATATCTCTATAGCTGGAGAGATGTATTAGAAGGAAATGGCCCACCCAATTATGGAGGCTTGAATGAACTTGAATGCATCTCTTACATCTCTTTGTGAGAAGTCCAAGATCTGGCAGATTGGCAAGCTGGAGGCCCAGCAGAGCTAATGGCAGAAGTTCCAGTCTGAATCTGAGTCTGAAGGCAGGAGAAGACCAATGTTCCAGGCAGACAGTCGGGCAGAGAGAGTACATTCTTTCTTACTCAGCCTTTCATTCTATTCAAGCCTTCAACTAAGAGGATGAGGCACACCCACATTGGAGAGGGCAATCTTCTTAACCTAGTCTGTCACTTCAAATGTTCTATCATCCAGAAACACCTCCAAAGTCACACTCAGAGTAATGTTTAGCCAAATATCTGGGCACCGCGTGCCCCAGTCAAGTTGACACCTACAATTAACCATCGCAGATAGGTACTGTTTTCATCCTTTGTGGTGGTGAGGAGATGGAGGTACAGAATGGTTAGGTAACTTGACCAAGGTCACAGGCTGGTAATTAGTGGAGAAAGAACAAACTCAGGCAGTCTGGCTTCTCAAATTCTCACTTTAATTAGTACAACAAAGTACCTTTCAGAAGAGGAAACTGCAATGGGGAAAGAAGGATGGAAATGGGGGAAGGGAAGCGGTCTAGGTCCATACTAGGAACATAAATACTTAGGCACAGCCAACTGGTTAGAGGCAGAGCTGGAGTTTGAATCCAGGTCTCCTGACACGTGACCCAGCCCCTAGGTTCTTCAGCTTCAATATGGCGTACCCTCTGTGTAATGGACATTTTGCTTGTGAAAGGCAAAAAGTTAACTTAGTTATACCCCTAAATTGTTAATTCAAGCACTTTGTGCAGTAGTTCCAGTTAGCTCACCTTATCAGCATTATAATTTGTGTCTATAATATTCCAGTCCTAAAATGCCCTCAGATGAGTTGGCCTACATGGATGAGTATGGTAATTATGTTTAAAACACTTCCATTTTAAAGCACTTCAAACTTTTTAGAGCACTCTCATGTATACACATTATTTAAAAAATGGATTAGCTTGACAAAATGGATTTACTCTGGGGTTATGGCCCTCTGTAGATGTGAATGGAGAAAAGGCTTTTACCTCCCCTTAGCCAAGATTAGAAAAGAAAAAATGAGTTATGAGAAGATGCTGGAAGAGAAAAGAGTGTTTATTCAAGCAGGGTGATCATTGGCAGGCAGCTCTGATGGAGACTGAAGAGCCCTGGACCGGGAAATGAAGAGTCATAGGAACTATGGGCACTGAATCCAGACAGTTCTGGGTTCAAATATTGGATCTGCTGCCTACACTTTGTGTCACTTATCTGGACCTTTCTTCGTTTGTAAGATGGGAATTATGCTTTCTACCTTACCAGATGGTTGTAAGGATGAGAAGTGCTTGTTCTGTGCATGGCACATAATAACATGTGTGCTCCCTGGGTTGGGAAGATCCCTTGGGGAAGGAAATGGCAACCCACTCCAGTACTCCTGCCTGGAAAATCCCATGGACGGAGGACCCTGGTAGGCTATACAGTCCATGGGGTCCAGCAAAGAGGCATATATGACTGAGCTACTTCACTTTCTTTAACTTTTCAGTCACTAAGTCATGTCCAACTCTTTATGACCCCATGGGCTGTAACCTGTCAGGCTTTTCTGTCAGTGGGATTTTCCAGGCAAGAATACTGGAGTGGGTTGCCATTTCCTCCTCCAGGAGATCCTCCCAACCCAGGGATTGAACTTGTGTCTCCTGCATCTCCTTGAGAGATGGATTGAGAGGTGAATTCTTTGCCACTGAGCCACCTGGGAAGCGTGCACACAGTAAGCCCTAAATAAATAAAAAGCTGTTACAAATCCCCCCATCTGTACTGGTAAGGCCCACCTTTACCCCCCCTGAGAAGACCTTCAGTGTGCCTGCTTTTTCCCATCTATAGTGGCCACATCTGAGTACCTGCCAGTGGGCAGCTGTGGAGTCAGCCTGCTGCTCTAGCCAGGTGTAGCTAGGACCGCCTGCTCTTCACACCTGTTGTGTGTGTTCAAACTGGATAAAGGGGCCTCTTCCCTGGTTCCCAGTTTGCATCCTGCATCCCTTCTGAGCCCGGCCTGCCTGGCTGGCCCACTACTACCTGCCTACCCCCATCCAGCCCTGTCCCAGTCTCTTTCCCCAGAACTGATTTAGTCCCTGTTTTACCACATTTGTCTAACTATTAGTGTCAAACTGGGCAGAGTTCTTTTCCTTTCTTAATTTTCTTTTGGACAAAAAGTTGTTTCACATGGATCTTTTTAGAAGGAGCTACACTATTTAAAGAGAGACAGTATATTTGGTTCATTGAGTCAAGTTCCAAGTAATTTCTGGGGGAAAAAATATCAACTAATCTGGTGGCTTACTGACCCCACTGGCTGGTATCTTCATTAAACTGAGTGGTCTGTTTAATCAAAACAGCAAGTTGGTGGCCAGTTTAGGCACAGCCATAATGTCCCATTCCTCCTGACTTTTACCCCAGGTTCTCCTTACCTTGTGCCTGGAGTATAACAGCAGGACTCCTCTGAACCTCGATCTTTGCTTTGCTTTGGCTGGAACTAGAAAGGACCTGGGAGCTTCAGTTTCCAGGAGCCAAGGCTGAAGAGATCTCAGTGCTGCTGGGGGGTGACAGGTGAGAGAGGGCTGGTGGTCTGAGTGCTAGACCAGAGGTCATGCTGGCCAGCGTGCCCAGGTCCAGAAAAGGCAAGTTACAGGGGGCACCTGCATCTACCAAGCCAAAAAAAAACGTAGTTTATGAAAGCAGAACCCATGACATGAGTCATTTGATTCCATGTAACTTTCTATCATTTGAAATTTTTGACTGGATTCAGTTCGAGAGAGATCACTGCAGGCCCCGGGTGCATGAGTCTCCACTTGGGGTCAGAAGGCAGCCAGTACTTCACTTGGACTCCATAAATCATCATTTATGGGGTCAGAAGTGTTCCTCTTCTGTTAATTTTTCCCCTTTCAGCTCCTTTGTGATCAAAGGGTAGAGATCTGAAGGTCCTTTATTAAGATGTAACCTTGGCTTCCTTGGTGGCTCAGATGGTGAAGGATCTGCCTGCAATGCAGGAGGCTGGGGTGTGATCCCTGAGTCTGGAAGATCCCCTGGAGAAGGAAATGGCAACCCACTTCAGTATTCTTGCCTGGAGAATTCCAATGGACCAAACAGGCTACAGTCCATAGGGTGTCAAAGAGTCGGACACGACTGAGCGCCTTTCACTTCACTTCACTTAGAGCACTCAGATTCTTGTTTGTCCAGTCCCATCAGATCCATCATATGCTGGTCATTTCTGACCGTGTTCTGGTCGGTTAGTGACTTAGGGCCGAAAAGAATCTCCACGCAGTCCTTCTCTGAACTGACTGTTTCTGATTCTCTTGATTTCTCTTCCTTGTATCTGAAATGGACCCTAATCCTGAGAAGGAAAGTCTTCATGATTTAGACTGTGGGCCTAGGACATCCAAACCATCATGTGCCATGCATCTGTGAGAAAACAAATGTTTCAGATAGAAGAGACTCAGAAGGTGGAAACTACTGAGCCAGTCATTTATCGAATGGAAGCTAGTAATTGGTAGTCTCTCACAAAGGATTTTGCAAAATTAGCATTTGCTTGAAAATCTCAAATTTCAGTGTTCTACCCTGGAAAATTTGATTTCAATTACATGCAGAATTCTCTTACCCTGTGGAGTTTATATTAAGTTACAGCAATTATAGTTTATATGAAAATGAAAGAATAAGCTGTGTCCAAGGTTCCTAAGTTGAGCAATTCATGGTTGGTCTGTCCAGTTTATCACTTTCGTGAGTAATAAGCCCCTCGCTGGCCTCCCCTTTCTGGCATGGGTTGGACCCATCTCAAAACTCAGCTGGGTGGGTTTTGAGATGGGTCATCATCTAAAGAGAGATGACTTGTCCAGCTGTAAGTATCGACGCTTAACTGCTTAAATATTCCTTCTGACATCTCAAGTCTTCCTTTTAAATCACTTGCTTTTAAATGTTTCTGAGTATATTGTTTAAAATTTCTTTATTAAGAATCTGTTAGTACTGACCTCTATCCATTTTTCTTTTTTGATGTTGGAATACATTTTTTCTTGGAGTATAATTGCTTTACAATGTTGTGTTAGTTTCTGCTGTTCAATGAAATACTCAGCTATATGTACACATATATCCTCTGACTTCTACCCATTTTTGTTTGCCTAAAAATGTCTTCACTCATGTCTGAAGAGAGAGTTTTGCTTTTTCTGTATTGACAGTTATTTTCCCTCAGCTCTTTGAAGATGTCATTTTATTTTCATTTTGGATGCTGAGAAATCAGCTCAGTCTTTGTCAGTGATCTTTCTTTTCTCTCTGTCTGCTTTTATTTTCTTCTTGATTTTTTTTTCTGTTTCCCTACATGTTGAAAATTTTTCATGTCTAGCTGTTGAATTCTTTTTATTGATTCTGCCTGGGATTTAGTGCACTTTTTAATCTGAGAATTCATGACATATTAATTAAAAAAAACTCTTAGCCCCTATTTCTTTGAACATTTTCTCCTTAATTTTTTTCTTTTCTGGAAATCTGATTAGATATATGTTAAATCTTTTCATTCTGTGCTCCCTATCACTTATCTTCTTTCATGTATTTCAACTTTTGTCTCTCTGTGCTACATTCTGGGTAATTTCTTCAAGTCCATCTCAAGGTTCATAAATTCTGTCTTTGGCTAGGTCCAGTATGCTACTTACCTGATTTGTTTGTTTTGCTTTCATGATTATATTTTATATTTCAGAAATTTTACTTGACTTTAAAAAAATTGTTAACTCAGTTGTCATCATCATATCTTTAATCCCCTCTATTACTTCTTTACACACAGTAAAATTACTTATTTTATATTCTATATCTGATCATTGCAGTATCTCCAGTTTTCTGATCCCTTTCATTCACAATGACTTGCCCACTCATATTTTTAGTGATTTTTTTTTCATTGTGAGCTCATGTTCCTCAAAACGTTTTCTTCAGGAATTATTAGAGCCCTGTGTTTGAAGAGTCCTCTAGAGAGAAAGGATCTGAATTTGTTCCAGCCAGCTTTAATGACATTTTCACCTGGTTGGTGGTAGTTGTTATTCTTCCAAGTCACATTGGTAGTGTAAATTCTGGCCCTGAACCTATGTAAGTGTGAGCTTTTGGCTATAGACTCTCAAGAGAGACTTTTTTTTCTGCTTCTCTAAGAGCTGAGGCCAGGATAGATATATCTCATTCTAAAGGACAATTGTTTTGTTTTTTTTTCCTGTGTCTCAATCTGATGTTATTTCCATGTAAGTATTGTGGCATTTTGGAAAGGGGTATTTGATCTGGTCAGTGACCAGGATCAGGCCCAGGCTTTGTCCTCAGGCCCCCATACTAAGCAGTGTGTAAAAATGCAGGCTTATGGAGCAAAGGACAACAGCTCTGCTTTCCATAGTAAAATTACACTTCTTTCTAATTTCTGACTTCCAACTCTTTTCCCTAACTTTATTGCAACTTTAGCCATACTTTAAAACAGATTAAGAAATATTTTATCCCTTTCTTTAAATGATCTATATCAGAAGAGGCTCTTTGACCCAACCTAGTTGCAGAGACAAACGTTGGCATGTGTTAGGTAGTGTTTTAGATGTTTGGGATACGGTAGTGAATGAGCAAGATAATAAGATCCCATTTCTCACAGAGCTTGTATTTAAGTGTATTAAGTACACTTGCATTAAGTGTATTAAGTAATGAAGAGAAGAAGCAAAAACAATACCTAAGATAATTTCACATGATGTTGAATAATCTTTCTAAATATTCACAATGACCCATGCAAGGGATTTGGTCTTGTATCTTTTTATATATTTGTGTATTTAATCACCCTGTCACCATGTCGTTAGATGGATATACCCATTATTCTGTGGGAATTGAATGAAACATTTCAGTTGTTAAGTGATTGGTTAATTCAGTGATAAGGACAGCATGGTTGAGGAGCCCTTGAATTTGGGCTCAAAGATAGATTGCATCTACATCCAAGTAATGTGATTTGTTAAGATATGTGTGAGATTGAAAATGACTTTTTAATGACAAGCTGAGAGCAACCTTATAAGGCATGAATGCATCTATTCTCTCCAGTTAAATATTTTAAAGCCATGTTTTCATTAACAAAATATATTGCCTCATTTTTACCAGTGATATAGATGGATTAAGGAATAACAAATAATTAGTACCTTCAAGTATTCATCCTAATCTATACCCCTTTAAAGTGGAAACATGGAGAGGGAAGAAAAGCTGGAAATGTTTTTTTCTTAAATGAGGAGATGATCAAGACTTTGTAATAAAGCTGATGAAAGAGATTTTGATCATCCAGTGATCCACTTTGGGGTCAATTGCTGTTTGAGAGAAAGCTAGTTTTATAAGAAATGTCTCAAAACAGCAAATAAGAACCCAGTAAGTGAACTTGGTTTACTGAACCTCTTTCACTTGATTTAGAAACAATGCCCACTAATGAGAAATGTCAAGGAATTTTCAGAGGTGTAAATGGTGAATAGGTGAGATGATGCACTTTTACTGATAGAGAGTCTTACCTTTTTTTGCTGCAATGGGCCCTTTTGGGAATCTGGTGAAGTTTAAAAATCCTTGTCAGAATGATAGTTTCAGTACTTAAAACATAATGCATGAAATTAAAAGGAAACCAAAAATATTGGAATATTAAGAGACCTTTATTTATTTAATTTATTAATTTTTCAAAATTTTGTTTATTTTAATTGGAGGTTATTACTTTACAATATTGTATTGGTTTTGCCATTGGAGAAGGCAATGGCACCCCACTCCAGTACTCTTGCTTGGAAAATCCCATGGACGGAGGAGCCTGTTAGGCTGCAATCCATGGGGTCGCTAAGAGTCGGACACGACTGAGCAACTTCACTTTCACTTTTCACTTTCATGCATTGGAGAAGGAAATGGCAACCCGTTCCAGTGTTCTTGCCTGGAGAATCCCAGGGACGGGGGAGCCTGGTGGGCTGCCGTCTGTGGGGTTGCACAGAGTGGGACACGACTGAAGTGACTTAGCATAGCATAGCATTGGTTTTGCCATACATCAACATGAATCCACCACAGGTGTACATGTGCTCCCCATGCTGACCTCCCCCTCCCACGTCCCTCCCCATACCATCCCTCTGAGTCATCCCAGTGCACCAGCCCCAAGCATCCTGTATCCTGCATCAAACCTGGATTGGCGGTTCGTTTCTTATATGGTATTAATGTTTCAATGCCATTCTCCCAAATCATCCCACCCTCTCCCTCTCCCACAGAGTCCAAAAGACTGTTCTATACATCTGTGTCTCTTTTGCTGTCTCGCATACAGGGTTATCATTACCATTTTTCTAAATTCCATATATATGCATTAGTATACTGTATTGGTATTTTTCTTTCTGGCTTACTTCACTCTGTATAATAGGCTCCAGTTTCATCCACCTCATTAGAACTGATTCAAATGTATTCTTTTTAATGGCTGAGTAATACTCCATTGTGTATATGTACCACAGCTTTCTTATCCATTCGTCTGCTGATGGACATCTAGGTTGCTTCCATGTCCTGGCTATTATAAACAGTGCTGCAATGAACATTGGGGTACACGTGTCGCTTTCCCTTCTGGTTTCCTCAGTGTGTATGCCCAGCAGTGGGATTGCTGGGTCATAAGGCAGTTCTATTTCCAGTTTTTTAAGGAATCTCCACACTGTTCTCCATAGTGGCTGTGCCAATTTGCATTCCCACCAACAGTGTAAGAGGGTTCCTTTTTCTCCACACCCTCTCCAGCATTTATTGCTTGTAGACTTTTGGATCGCAGCCATTCTGACTGGTGTGAAAAAAAACAAAGAAGTAAATTTTCAAAATATTATTGGAGTTTAATTCCATTAAAAAGAAAAAAAATATATAGTAAATTCACTTGAAGACAAAAATAAAATATTTAAACTTAATATTGTAAGTTTTAATAAATGTACCTGGGAATTTTAAAAATATTTTTGATTTGCTATAATGTTTTGAAAAAATTAATCATGAAAATCCATATAACACTTAGAAAAGAATATATATTTTTCCTTTGCCTTCTTTTCCAATATGATTTGAAAGGGTACCTACACCTAGCACATAGAAGATGTTCAAAAAGTATCTGTTGAATGGCTGAATGAATAGGTAAATCGTGGCCTCCAGTTAAATCATTCATGGAAAGATATCTTAAAGCTTCAATTGAAATGTTTTTTTTCTTTTTTTGTTAAAAAAAAAAAGAGAGACCTTTAAGAGATATCTAGATTATTATTTTTTTTTACTTGTTGATTTTATTTATTATTATTTTTTAAATTTTGTTTTATTTTTTTTAATTTTTATTTATTTATTTATTTTTTAATTTTGTTTTATTTTTAAACTTTACAAAATTGTATTAGTTTTGCCAAATATCAAAATGAATCCACCACAGGTATACATGATATCTAGATTATTAACCTCTGTGATATATTTAAATTACTTCTTTTTTCTTGATGAAAAGAAGTAGTTTATGACATGACCCATTCCCTCAATTTCTTAAAAGAGGAAATGGAGCTGTTGACAGCTATACAGAGGCATTGTAAGTCAGTAGTCTTATCACATATATTTTAATAAAGCATTTCTGCTGTTGTAACAACATGGTTCCTTGGAAAGGAACCTCCTAAGTTTTGTACCTATAGGATTTCCGTAAGATAAGAAATTAGACAAGATCAATGCTATCTAGAGTTATTGACTTTCTAAGGATGTTATTGACATTAAGGATGGCCTCAGAAAACAAACAAAAAGAAGGGAAAATAAAAAAGCTGTTATTTTTAAAGTTAACTGCCACAATAGAATGAAATATTGTTTATTCATTGTTCTTTTCATTTCAGTTCAGTCGCTCAGTCGTGTCCGACTCTTTGTGACCCCATGGACCACAGCATGCCAGGCTTTCCTGTCTATCACCAACTCCCGGAGTTCACCCAAAGCCATGTCCATCGAGTCGGTGATGCCATCCAACCATCTCATCCTCTGTTGTTCCCTTTTCCTCCTGCCCTCAATCTTTCCCAGCATCAGGGTCTTTTCAGATGAGTCCGTTCTTTGCATTAGGTGGCCAAAGTATTTGCGTTTCCAGCTTCAACATCAGTCCTACCAATGAACACCCAGGACTGATCTCCTTTAGGATGGACTGGTTGGATCTCTTTGCAGTCCAAGGGATTCTCAAGAGTCTTCTTCAACACCGCAGTTCAAAAGCATCAATTCTTCGGTGCTCAGATTTCTTTATAGTCTAACTCTCACATCCATACACAACCAGTGGAAAAACCATAGCCTTGACTAGACGGACCTTTTTTGGCAAAGTAATGTCTCTGCTTTTGAATATGCTGTCTAGGTTGGTCATAACTTTCCTTCCAAGGAGTAAGCGTCTTTTAATTTCATGGCTGCAATCACCATCTGCAGTGATTTTGGAGCCCAGAAAAATAAAGTCAGCTACTGTTTCCACTGTTTCCCCATATATTTGCCATGAAGTGATGGAACTGGATGCCATGATTTTAGTTTTTCTGAATGTTGAGCTTTAAGCCAACTTTGTCATTCTCCTCTTTCACTTTCATCAAGAGGCTCTTTAGTTCTTCTTCACTTTCTGCCGTAAGGGTCGTGTCATCTGCATATCTGAGGTTATTGATATTTCTCCCGGCAATCTTGATTCCAGCTTGTGCTTCCTCCAGCCCAGCATTTCTCATTGTTCTTTTCAGCTTCAAATAAAACATTGGAGTGCTTTGGCTTGTTATGTCATATCCATACGATAAAATCCTATGGAGCCTTTAAAAAGAATAGAGGGACTTCCTTGGTGGTCTAATATTAGGTCTCTGTACTGTCACTGCTGAAGGCCCAGGTTTGATCCCTGGTCAGGGAACTGAGATCCCACATGCTGCGTGATGCAGCTGAAAAAACACAACAAAAAAATAGAGATACGTGTGCTCTCATAATGAACTCTAAGATAGGTTATTAAATGGGAAAGGAAAGGTGTAGTTGAGTGCGCTGTGCCTTCTCACATGTAAGAGCATGTCCATTCATAAGGCCTGTGATATTTCTGGAAAGAGATAATTGGTAACAATGATTGTTTCTGGGAAGGGAACTTGAGGGCTGGAGAATGATGCAGTCTGACTTTTCTTTGTATATCTATTTGTATTGTTTGAATGTTTTGCCATGTGCATATATCAGCAGTTCTAATTAATTCATTAAAAAATGAACTGTCCTTTCTTCTGGCAGCTATTGATATTGAAATGCAATTAAAGCATAAAAAGAATATGTACTAATTAAGCCCATCAAATAACATATTTCGCTAACTAATACACTATTCTGTGCACCAAGAAAAAAGTCTCAACAGTTAGGCCTGCTCCAAGTAAGACTGACTGGTTCTTGAGTTCAGGGTGCAGATGGTGAGACCCACGTGTCAGGGTTTTCCCAGGTCCTCCAAGTGTTCTCCTGGGGCCTGCCGTCTCACACACTGCATCATAGTTGTCTAGTTCTTTTCTGCTCTTCCTCTGCGTCTGTGAACTCCTGGAGTCATGTTTCTCACACAGCCTGGCATGGAGCAGGCCCACAATGAGTGAGGAAAGAATGATTCACTCTTGATCCTGCCAGGAGTGAAGTCTAGGGATGGAGAAGTTAGTAGTAGACTGAGTCTTCCCATAGCAGAGCAAGTGGCTGGCACAGTCAGACCCCATGGCCTGGTGGTTCTCAGCTGGATGGGTGGCAAATGGAGTGGTGGACATGATGAAGGGAAACTGGAAAAAACTGAGTGTGGTGAAGGTCCTTGGCATCCCAGTTTTATCTCCAAACCTCTGTTGTGGGGGTGGCTGCTGGTGGAGGAGACAAAGCCAGCAGAACAGTGGGAGTAGTAGGTGGGAGAGAATTTGGATAACAGCAGTTGTTCAGTGAAATTTCACAGCACCTTTCAAGAATGAAACTCAATTTATATTTAGAATTTGATTTTAATCCAGAAGGAACATGCAGGCTGGTTCATATCAAGACCCTGTAAGCAATAATTTTTCTGTCAGTTATTAAAATGATTAGTAATTGAGTGTGAAAGGGATGATTGGTCATGCTCATTCATTTATTCATTCATTCATTTACTTCATATTTATTGTTGAGTCATTGTGCCCCATGAGGGAATACATGATGGATTAGATAACTCCTCTTCCTTAAGTAGTTCAGTTCAGTTACTTAGTCGTGTCTGACTGTTGGTGACCCCATGGACTGCATCATGCCAGGCTTCCTTGTCCATCACCAACTCCCAGAAATTGCTCAGACTCACGTCCATCAAGTCAGTGATGCCATCCAACCATCTTATCCTCTGTCATCCCCTTCTCTTCCTGCCTTCAATCTTTCCCAGCATCAGGGTCTTTTTCAATGAGTCAGTTCTTCGCATCAGGTGGCCAAACTATTGGAGCTTCAGCTTCAGGATCAGCCCGTCCAGTGAATATTCAGGACTGATTTCCTTTAGGATGGACTGGTTTGATCTCCTTGCAGTCCAAGAGTCCAAGGGACTCTCAAGAGTCTTCTCCAACATCACAGTTCAAAAACATCAGTTGTTCATCACTCAGCATTCTTTATAGTCCAAATCTCCCATTCATACATGACTACTGGAAAAACCATAGCTTTGACTAGACAGACCTTTGTCGGCAAAGTAATGTCTCTGCTTTTTAATATTCTGTCTAGGTTGGTCATAACTTTTCTTCCAAGGAGCAAGCACCTTTTAATTTCATGGCTTCAGTCACCAACTGCAGTGATTTTGGAGCCCAAGAAAATAAAAGTCTCTCACTGTTTCCATTGTTTCCCCAGCTATTTGCCTTGGAGTGATGGGACCAGATGCCATGACCTTAGTTATCTAAATGTTGAGTTTTAAGCCAACTTTTTCACTCTCCTCTGTCACTTTCATCAAGAGGATTTTTAGTTCTTCTCTTTCTGCCATAAAGATGGTGTCATCCACATATCTGAGGTTGTTGATATTTCTCCTGGCAATCTTGATTCCAACTTGTGCTTCATCCAGTCCGGCATTTTGCATGATGTACTCTGCATATAAGTTAAATAAGCAGGGTGACAATATACAGCCTTGACATACTCCTTTCCCAATTTGGAACCATTCTGTTGTACCATGTCCAGTTCTAACTGTTGCTTCCCGACCTGCATACAGATTTCTCAGGAGGCAAATAAAGTGGTCTGGTTTTCCCATCTCTTTGAGAATTTTTTACAGTTTGTCGTGATCCACACAGTCAAATGCTTTGGCATAGTCAATAAAGCAGAAGTAGATGTTTTTCTGGAACTCTCTTGCTTTTGTGATGATCCAGTGGATGTTGGCAATTTGATCTGTGGTTCCTCTGACTTTTCTAAATCCAGCTTGAACATCTGGAAGTTCTCTGTTCACATACTGTTGAAGCCTGGCTTGGAGAATTGTGAGCATTACTTTGCTAGCGTGTGAGATGAGTGCACTTATGCAGTAGTTTGAACATTGTTTGGCATTGCCTTTCTTTGGGATTGGAATGAAGTAGCAGATCATCAAAAATAATTTTGCATAATGATTAAGGATGGTATGTGCTTAGGTTCAGATCCTGGTTCCAACTGTGTGACCTTGAACAGTTGTTTAATCTCTTCGTGCTTCAGTTTTCTCATTGCTAATGTAATAGTTGTATCTATCTCATAGAATTAAATAAGATAACAAATATAAAGTAGTTGGGACAGTGCCTGGCACAATCAAAAGTCAGTGTATGTCAGTTTAAAAAAATTCATTGATTTGTTGAACACCTTTGGAGCTCCTGCCCTGCCCTAGACACTGCTGTAGTTACAAAGTGGGATGGGGGACATAATTCCTCTTTAGAGAATTTAGCTGTTAGTTGGAATGTTAATTATCTCTTTCTTTGTAGCAAATTACCCAGCACCTAGTGGTTTGAAACTATGATGGACGTTACTTATCTCGCATTTTTGAGGCGGTTGAGAATTCAGGATCAGCTTGGCTGGATAATTCTATTCAGAGTCTGTCATGATGTTACAGTTACAACATTGGCCAGAACTGCCATCATCTGAGGGTTTGACTGATGCTGGAAGATGCATTTCTGAGATGTCTCACTCATAAGAAAACTAAAAAGTTTGTTCTTCTTCACCTGGGTGTCTCCATGGCACTTCTTGAATGTCCTTCCAATGTGGTGGCTAGCTTTCCCTAGACACCAGACCAGAAACTGCAGTGAGGTTGGTGACATAGCCTCAGAAGCCAAATACCATCACTTGTGCTACGTTCTGTCAGTCTCACAGCTCAGCTTTGATTCAATGTGGGAGGGAACTATACACTCCTGGTTCAGTATAGAAGAAAATTATATATTCAGTATGACGTGGGTATCGGAAGGTGGGGATCCTTGCTGGGTGTCTTGGAGTCTGGATACCACAGGTGCAGATGAATAATCATGGGGAAAGTGCTGCAATGGAGATATACCCTGGGGAGCGTCTTGTGACTACAGTCTTGTCAGGAAAGGAAGAGGTGAAGCTTGAGTTCAGTTTGAAGGAAAAGAAGACCTGTGTCTCAGTATGTTAAAAGGGAGCATCCAGGGCAGACAGAGCTGCAGAGGGAAAGGCACGGAGGTGAAAATAAGCATGATATACCCTGGAAGCTTGCAGTAGGTCTGTTGTCCTGGGGTAAAGGCTCTGATAGGGCAGGAACAAGAAGATAAATGTGGTGATG
Organism: Bubalus bubalis; assembly: GCF_019923935.1. Classification (NCBI taxonomy): domain Eukaryota; kingdom Metazoa; phylum Chordata; class Mammalia; order Artiodactyla; family Bovidae; genus Bubalus; species Bubalus bubalis. The sequence goes on along the minus strand of NC_059172.1, from coordinate 20,826,619 downwards.
GATGTATAAGAACGACACAAAAAAGGTCTAGATAACCATGATGGTGTGATCACTCATCTAGAGCCAGACATCCTGGAGTGTCAAGTGGGCCTTAGGAAGCATTACTACAAACAAAGCTAGTGGAGATGATGGAATTCCAGTTGACCTATTTCAAATCTTAAAAGATGATGCTCTTAAAGTGCTGCACACAATATGCCAGCAAATTTGGAAAACTCAGCAGTGGCCACAGGATGGAAAAGATCAGTTTTCATTCCAATCCCAAAGAAAGGCAATGCCAAGAATGTTCAAACTACCATACAGTTGTACTCATTTCACATGCTAGTAAGGTTATGTTCAAAATCCTTCAAGCCAGGTTTCAGCAGTATGTGAACCAAGAATTTCCAGATGTATAAGCTGGGTTTAAAAAAGTCAGAGGAACCAGAGAGCAAATTGGCAACATTCATTGGATCATAAAGAAAGCAAGGGAATTCCAGAAAAACATCTACTTCTGCTTCATGAGTACACTGAAGGCTTTGACTGTGTGAAAGTGAAAGTGGTAATCACTCAGTCATGTCTGACTCTTTGCAACCCCATGGACTGTAGCCTGCCAGGCTCCTCTGTCCATGGGATTCTCCAGGCAGGAATACCGGAGTGGGTTACCATTTCCTTCTCCACGGGATCTTCCTGACCTAGGGATCAAACCTGGGTCTCCTGCATTGCAGGCAGATTCTTTACCATCTGAGCCATCAGAGAAGCCCTGACTGTGTGGATTACAACAAACTGAAAATTGATGGGAATACCAGACCACCTTACCTGTCTCTTGAGAAACCTATATGCAGGTCAAGAAGCAACAGTTAGAACTGGACATGGAACAATGAACTGGTTCAGCATTGGAAAAGGAATACTCCATCCATGGGATTTTCCAGGCAAGAGTACTGGAGTGGGGTGCCATTGCCTTCTCCAGAAAAGGAATACAACAAGGTGGTATACTATCACTCTGCTTATTCAACTTATATGCAGGGTACATCATGCAAAATGTTGGGCTGGATGAATCACAAGCTGGAATCAAGATTGCTAAGAGAAATATCAACAATGTCAGATATGCAGATGATACCACTCTCATGGCAGAAAGTGAAGAGGAACTAAAGAGCCTCTTGATGAAGGTGAAAGAGGAGAGTGAAAAAGCTGGTTTAAAACTCAATGTTCAAAAAACTAAGATCATGGCATTTGGTTCCATCACTTTATAGCAAATAGAAGGGGAAAAAGTGAGAACAGTGACAGATTTTATTTTCTTGGGCTCAAAAATCATTGTGGACAGTGACTGCAGTCATGAAATTGAAAAACACTTGCTCCTTGGAAGGAAAGTTATGACAAACCTAGACAGCATATTAAAAAGCAGAGACATCACTTTGCCAACAAAGATCTGTATAGTCAAATCTTTGGTTTTTCCAGCAGTTATATTCATATGTGAGAATTGAACCCTAAAGAAGGCTGAGCACCGAAGAATTAATGCTTTTGAGTTGGGGTGCTGGAGAAGACCCTTGAATCCCTTGGACAGCAAGGAGATCAAACCAGTCAATCCTAAAGGAAATCAATCCAGAATATTCACTGGAAGGACTGATGCTGAAGCTCCAATACTTTGGCCACCTAATGGGAAGAACCAATTCATTGGAAAAGACCCTGATGCTGGGAAAGATCAAAGGCAAACAGAGAAGGGGACGGCAGAGGATGAGATGGCTAGATAGCATCATCGGCTCAATGGACATGAATTTGAGCAAACACGGGAAAATAGTGAAGGACAGGGAAGCCTGGCATACTGTAGTCCATGGGGTCGCAAAGAGTTAGACACAACTTAGCAACTGAACAACGACAACACTGACTGACCTATCTGAGAATGATGTGGTGATCGTTAAGACAAATTGTGACACCTCATACTCACAAATCAAAGAAAATTATTTTACTTTCTTTAAGGATTTATTCTCTAAAATACCTTTGTGGTATTTGGGATGCCTGTGCATCTGTCCATCCATCCATGTGTCCATTTATCCAACTGATATTTATTTGTTGCATTTGGACTATATGACAAATAGACTCTTAATAAGCTGACCAGCACAGTTTCTGTTTTGTACACACACACACACACACACACACACACACACACACAGAGTTTTAGTGTAGTCTGCTTTACTTTTTCTTCATAATACTAATCACTACTTGGCATTATGTTTCTTTTATGTTTATTGCTTGTGTTCATCTCTAGAATATAAACTCCGGGAACTTTGTGTTTCCATTATTATTTCTTCAGTGCTTAGAATATTGTTTGGCACATATTGGAGGCTCATTAATAATGTGATTGAATAAATGCAAGAGTGAAGTGAGGTGAAAGAAGTATTCAGAAGGTGGTGTGGGTACCCAAGCTCAGGAAATGTCCAGGTCTTCTCACGTAGGGAAAGGAGGTGGTTAGAGAAAGCTTTGTGGAGTATTTGCTCTACAAATTGAGCTTGGTAGGTGGATGAGCTGAGAATGAGCATTGAAGATAGAGGAGATCTTAGGAGCAAAAGAATGGAGGTATATGTGAGTGTGATTCCCAGGTCAGGATAATGCTTATTTCTTTTTATGAGGTTTGTGAAACCAAAAGTATAATTACAAGGTAAGAACAGTATCTTCCAGTAGTTGCTTTTTTAAAAAAAATTAATTTATACCCCCTCCATTCATTTCTTCCATCCACTACTCCCCATCCCTGGAAACCACCAATCTGTTCTCTGTGACTCTGTGCTTGCTTTTTCTTTTATATTTTTCGGTGAAAGATCATGCAGTGTTTGTCTTTCTCTGTCTGACTTATTTCGATGCCATGGTACCTTCTAGATCCATCCGTGTTATTTCAAATGTCAAGATTTGATCCTTTTTAAATGGCTAATTAATATTCTTAAATATTCAATTTCTTTATCCTTTCATCCATTGATAGACACTTAGATTTTTTCCATATCTTGGCTGTTGTAAATAATGCTGCGGTGAACAAGGGGATGCACATATCTTTTCAAGTTAGTGTTCTTGTTTTCTTTGAATTCATACCCCAAAGTGGAATTGCTGGATCCTGTGGTACTTATGAGTACGGGCTGAACCTTGTTGCTGGGAGTGTGAATTGTTAAAATTTTTTGTACGTGACTTATCAGTATGCTGACACTTTGATTCAGCAAGTCCACTTCTAGGACTCGACTTTATAGCTATTCTTGCACATGTGTCCATGGCTCCCTGGGCAGGCACAAGGAACCTCCATAGTGTCTTTCATAGTGGCTGCACTAATAACACTCCCACCAAGAGTGCACAAAGATTCCCTTTTCTCCACATCCTTGCCAACATTTATTTCTTGACTTTTTGATGAAAGCCATTCTAACAGGTATGAGGTGATACCTCATTGTAATTTTCATTTGCATTTCCCTGACGATTAATGATGCTGAGCATCTTTTCACATACCTGTTGATCCTCTATATGTCTTTTTTGGAAAAATGTCTCATAGAGCTGCCATTTTTAAAATTGGATTGATTTTTTTTTTTTGCTATTGAGTTGTATGAGTTCTTTATATATTTTGGATATTAGTCACTTATCAGTATGTGATTTGCAGTTTTTTATCCTGTTAAGTATGTTGCCTTTTCATTTTTTGGTGGTTTCCTTTGCTGTGCGGAGCTTTTTAATATGACATAGTCCTACTTATTTATTTTTACTTTTGTTGCTTTTGGAATCAAATTCAAAAAGTCATTGCCAAGACCTGTGTCAGAGAACATATAACCTATGTTTTCTATAGGTGTTTTCTGGTTTCAGGTTTTACATTCCAGTCCTTAATCCATTTTGCGTTCCTTTTTCTGTAGGGTGTAACATAGTGGTCGAGTTTCGTTGTTTTGCATGTGGCTGTCCAGTTTTCCCGACATCATTTATTGAAGAGAGTGTACTTTCCTCTGTATATTCTTTTTAAAAAATATTTATGTCATACTGGAGTGGGTTGCCATTTCCTTCCCCAGAGGATCTTCCCAACCCAGAACTGAATGAACCTGTGTCTCCTGCCCGCAGGCAGATTCTTTAGCATCTGAGCCACCAGGGCTTCCCTGGTATTTATTTCTTTGGTTGTGTCAGGACTTCGTTGCAGCATGCAGACTGTCTAGTTGCAGAGCACAGGCTCAGTTGCTCCTCAGTATGTGAGGTCTTAGTTCCTCGATCAGGGATCGAACTCATGTCCCCCTGCAAGGTGAACTCTTAACCACTGGACCACCAGGGAAATCCCCCCACTGTATACTCGACTCCCTTGTCATAAACTGATTGACCACATACGCAGGGGTTTGTTTCTGGGTTTTCTATTCTGTTCCATTGACCAGTGTGTCTGCTTTTATGCCAGAATTTTATTATTATAGCTTTGTGCTTTAGTTTGGAATCAGAGATTGTGATGCTTCCAGCTTTGTTCTTTTTCAAGATTACTTTGGCTATTTGGGTGTTTTTTTTTTTTTTTAGGACTATTTGTTCTGTTTATTTGGGAAGTGCCATTGGAATTTTGATCAGGATTGCACTGAATTTATAGATTACTTTGAGTAGTACAGACATTTTAACAGCATTGCTTTTCCCAGTTCATGGACACAGAATATTTTTCCATTTGTTTGTGTCTTCTTCAATTTCTTTCATTATTGTATTGTAGTTTTCAATGTATAGGTCTTTTTTTTTTTTTTTAGTGTAAGCAACATTTTATTATTCTAGCTTATAATAATAATGGTGATTGATCCATTACTCCAATATCCTAAAGAAAATCTCTAAATATGTGATACATGTATTTAGAAACTCCTTCAGTAGCTGTAGAAATACAGACATATGATAACTGAACATATTATTGATGGAACAGAGGTTAATAGTACTCTGTGTTCTCAATGTATAGGTCTTTTACCTTCTTGGTTAAATTTATTCCTAGATGTTTTATTCTTTTTGATGCAATAAGGAATGTGATTGTTTTCTTTATTTCTCTCTCTGATAGTTTGTTACTAGTATATAAAAATGCAACAGATTTTTGTGTTGATTTGTATCCTGAAATTTAACTGAATTCATTTGCTAGTCATAACTGGTTTTTGATGATGTCTTTAGGGTTTTCTGTATAGTAGGTTATCTGCAAATGGTGACAATTTTACTTCTTCTTTTCCAGTTTGGATGCCTTTTATTTCTTTTTCTTGCTTAATTGCTCTGGAAAGGACTTATTTTTATATAATGTGATCTATATAATTGTATAGTATCCTCTTTTTAAAAAGCACATCAAAAGAGGCATCATTTGCAGAAATTTCTGAACTTAAAACTCCACTGCTGCTGCTGCTGCTAAGTTGCTTCAGTCGTGTCCGACTCTGTGCGACCCCATAGATGGCAGCCCACCAGGCTCCCCCGTCCCTGGGATTCTCCAGGCAAGAATACTGGAGTGGGTTGCCATTTCCTTCTCCAATGCATGAAAGTGAAAAGTGAAGTCACTCAGTCGTGCCTGACTCTTTGTGACCCCCTGGACTGCAGCCTACTAGGCTCCTCCGTCCATGGGATTCTCCAGGCAAGAGTACTGGAGTGGGTTGCCATTGCCTTCTTGTAAAACTCCACTAGTTGATAGATATTCTTGTACTGTGGCTATAAATGAAACACAAATACCAGAGTTGCATGTCCTTCCTATTATTGAGCTTTTCCCTCAGTACTGTATGCATTTATCTTTTAAAATATATTTCCTTACTGCAGTGGCGATATCTTTAGTTTTCCCTGTAAACTTGACATGAGATGTGGTTTTTGGCATCTCTGTTGACTTGAAGATTTTTTATGTCACACTGGTACTAGATAGAGCCACAGCTCAGAATATTTTGCAGTGAAGGAGGTTGCAGATCTGTGATGAGGGTAGGTTGAGTTAGATGTTATTTATACTACTGTACTGTAGGACCAACTTGAGATTTTTAGGTTATTATTTTCCCAGTCTTCTTCAGTGTAGAAATGTTAGCATGCCTGGAGAATGCCTCCTTATGGCCCCCTGCTTGTCCTTTGTTGATGAATTTTAGGAAACAGCTGTACAGAGAAGATTGAAACAGTTGTAGATTTCCAGGTTCTACTGCGTTTATGAAATTCTCCTTAGTGGCCACCATGTTTGGGTAATCTGAAAGTATGAATATCTTTGAGAAACATTTCAAACGAAGCAACTTGGCCCCAGGGATTTTCTCTGGTCCCTGTTTTTTTTCTTAGGGTAACTTTGATTTTTTTCTAGTTATCTGCCTCTGCTCACACTTAGCAATGTAAATGTTCAGTATCAAAGAATAAGCCTTAAAGGTTACAGAGGCAATTAATTTTTGGATCTTCTGAAAAAGTGGAACTCAAATTAGATCTTAAATTGGACTAAAAAGTTAACAGTAATTGTGTCTGGATGATATGAATAGAGGTATTTTTCCTTCTTTCTGCTTTCATTTCACCCTCACAAATTAAAAAATGAGCGTGTACTATGATTTTACAGTGGGTTTAAAGCCAGGACACTTTTTGGACAATTTACTTTTCAACACTTGCACTTTATGCGATCTCTAGGCATTGTTTTTGCAAAATGGATCCTGTTTCTCCCTCTTTTCTCTCCTCAGAGCTCACTTTTCAATGTCAGTAATAGTGGATTGAATGAGGGCTTCAAATGGCAGAAGAGGATTCTCATTTGACTACAGTTTGCCTGGGGAAGGTTAGCAGGGCAGGGCAGAGCCAAGCAAATGAGACTGCTGGGTCGTCGGCGGCTGTGGCGAGCCACCGTGGAGGAGACGTTTATCCCACCCCACACCTCTCAGTTACTCTCAAGGAAGTTCAGAAACAACCATTTTTCTGTGTGTGACTCTCTGTTGCTGGTCATTGGGTAGTTTTGCCCGGCACAGATCTGCCAGTCTGCTGATGTTCCTTTCAGCAGGTGCTTTTGAAAAACTATCTCCTGATCTCACCCTCTGCACTCATGGCCACATTTTCCTCCCACCAAAATCACAAACATCAGGTAGTTTGTGGGCACATGCTCTCTGCCTGACCTAGGGTAACCAGATAATTCTGTGATACATCAGATGAAGTCCTACTCTGAAATTAAAAAAAAAAAAAAAAAGTGGATTTGAGCAAAGTACAAAAGCCTTGAAAACAGTTCCTAAATATTTGACTGACTCACCAGTTTTCAACTCTGATGCTCTGATACCTGCACACACAGGTGACTGACAGATGAAATCAGCCTTCCAGCCAACCCACCAGCAGTAATATATCACTGTTTGTCTTGAGCAAGTAACTGTTTGCAAAGCTGCTTAAGTGGCTTCATGGTGGTGCATCTTAATGGTACACTTGTAGCATTTCCTTGGGTGAGGATTTCAGAGATCACGCAGGGAGTGTGATAACTGGATACTTCATCAAGTTATAACCTCAGAAACTTCTTTACCTTGATGACGAGGACCAGTAAATATAAGAAAATCCCCTGATATACAACCACTTGGGATGAAAATGAGCAAGAACTGGACTTTCAGTCCTGGCCTGATGAAAGAAACCATCCTTAGAAAGCCCTGAGGGGAGCTCTCTGTGCCATATCTGAGTTAGAGTCTGTGGTTCTTTGCTCATGTGCAACATCACAAAGATCTCCAGCCCTGCAGAGTCTGAATGGTACATCCCTGATTTCTGTTTTCCTAAAGTATACTGGACAAGATTATAACAAACTCTCCAAGGGTGAGTTCTTGAACTTCGAAAATACAGAACTGGCTGCCTTCACAAAGAAACAGGTGTCCTTGACCCTGGTGTCCTTGACTACATGATGAAAAAACTGGACCTCAACTGATGGGCAGCTAGAGTTCCAAGAATTTCTTAATCTCATTGGCGTTGTAGCTGTATCTTGTCTTGACTCCTTCCTCCATCTTGGCTGGCTATTCCTACAAGCAAATCTGAGGAGCCCTACCACCTGGTCTCCAAACTAGCCCCGCTTTCATTTTGCATCCCAATCTGAATTTATTCTTCACAGGCTACACTAACCCTGAGCCCAGCACACATACTACTCCATGCCAGGCACTCCTGCTGCTAGTAATAAGACAGTGTAGTTTTTTAAAAAATTTCTTTTTCATGAAATATAGTTGAATTATAATATTGTGTTAATTACTGCTGTACAGAAAGTGAGTCAGTTATACATATATATGTGTGTATGTATATATATATATATACACATTCTTTTTCATTATGGTTTATCATAGGATATTGAATATAGTTCCTGTGCTATATAGTGGAACCTTGCTGTTTATCCATTCTGTATATACCAGTTTGTATCTGCTAATTCCATGTTCCCAATCCATCCTGTCCCCATACCCCCTTGGCAACCACCAGTCTGTACTCTATGTCCCTGATTCTGTTCCTGTTTTATAGAGAGGTTCATTTGTTCATATTTTATATTACACATACAAGTGATATCATACACATTTGTCTTTCTGATTTACTTCCCTTAGCATGATAATTTATAGTTGCATCCATGTTGCTGCAAATGGCATTGTCTTGCTCTTTTTATGGCTGAATAGCATTCCATTGTATATATGCACCACATCTTCTTTATCCATCTATCCATAGATGAGCATTTAGGTTGTTTCCATGTCTTGGCTATTGTAAATAATGGTGCTATGAACATACGGGTGCATATGTCTTTTTAAATTATAGTTTTGTCTGGATATATGCACAGGAGTGGGATTGCTGGGTCATACAGTAATTCCATTTTTAGTTTTCAGAGGAACCTCAATACTGTTTTCCACAGTGGCTGCACCAACTTACATTTCCACCAAGAGTGTAGGAAGCTCCCTTTTCTCACACCCTCTTCAGCATTTGTTATTTGTAGACTTTTTAATGATGGCTATTCTGACTGGCATGTGGTAGTACCTTGACAATTTAGTTTTTATGCACACACACACACACACACTCAAATGCTCAGGTTTGTAGATGAGTCATTAAATTTCTTCCCAACAGTTGTCTTTAAAAAAAATTATTTATTTATTTTAATTGGAAGCTAATTACTTTACAATATTGTGGTGGTTTTTCCATACATTGACATGAATCAGCCATGGATGTATATGTGTCCCCCGTCCTGAAACCCTCTTCTACCTCCCTCCCCAACCCATCCCTCTGGGTTGTCCCAGTGCACTGGCTTTGGGTGCCCTGTTTCATGCATCAAACTTGGACTGGTCATCTGTTTCACATATGGTAATATACATGTTTCAATGCTATTCTCTCAAATCATCCCACCCTCGCCTTCTCCCACAGAGTCCAAAAGTCTGTTCTTTACATCTGATTCTCTTCTTACAGTCTTGCATATAGGGTCATAGTTGCCATCTTTCTAAATCCCATATATATGCATTAATATACTGTGTTGGTGTTTTTCTTTCTGACTTACTTCACTCTGTATAATAGGCTCCAGTTTCATCCACCTCATTAGAACTGATTCAAATGTATTCTTTTTAATGGCTGAGTAATACTCCATTGTGTATATGTACCACAGCTTTCTTATCCATTCGTCTGCTGATGGACATCTAGGTTGCTTCCATGTCCTGGCTATTGTAAACAGTGCTGCGATGAACACTGGGGTACACGTGTCTCTTTCCCTTCTGGTTTCCTCGGTGTGTATGCCCAGCAGTGGGATTGCTGGGTCGTATGGCAGTTCTATTTCCAGTTTTTTAATGAGTCTCCATACTGTTCTCCATAGGGCTGTACTAATTTCCATTCCCACCAACAGTGTAAGAGGGTTCCCTTTTCTCTGCACCCTTTCCAGCATTTATAGTTTGTAGACTTTCTGATGGCAGCCATTCTGACTGGCGTGAAATGGGGCCTCATAGTGGTTTTGATTTGCATTTCTCTGATAATGAGTGATGTTGATCATCTTTTCATGTGTTCCAACAGTTGTCTTTTTAAGGGCCTACTATATGCAATTCACTGAGGATTCAAAAAGGAAGAAGACATAAATTTTTTTCTCAAGGAATTCATAGCCTTAGCTGGGCAGATTGGACTCCAATGCAAATAGATTTTACAAAGTTGAAAGTGCAAATTGCTCCAGGGAAGAAATAAAATGTTACAAGCTCAACTCTTCCCTGTTTACTATCAGATCAGATCAGATCAGATCAGTTGCTCAGTCGTGTCCGACTCTTTGCGACCCCATGAATCACAGCATGCCAGGCCTCCCTGTCCATCACCAACTCCCGGAGTTCACTCAGACTCATGTCCATCGAGTCAGTGATGCCATCCAGCCATCTCATCTTCTGTCGTCCCCTTTTCTTCTTGCCCCCAACCCCTCCCACATCAGAGTCTTTTCCAATGAGTCAACTCTTCGCATGAGGTGGCCAAAGTACTGGAGTTTCAGCTTTAGCATCATTCCCTCCAAAGAAATCCCAGGGCTGATCTCCTTCAGGATGGACTGGTTGGATCTCCTTGCAGTCCAAGGGACTCTCAACAGTCTTCTCCAACACCACAGTTCAAAAGCATCAATTCTTCAGCGCTCAGCCTTCTTCACAGTCCAACTCTCACATCCATACATGACCACTGGAAAAACCATAGCCTTGACTAGACGAACCTTTGTTGGCAAAGTAATGTCTCTGCTTTTTAATATGCTATCTAGGTTGGTCATAACTTTCCTTCCAAGGAGTAAGCGTCTTTTAATTTCATGGCTGCAGTCACCATCTGTAGTGATTTTGGAGCCCAGAAAAATAAAGTCTGACACTGTTTCCACTGTTCCCCATCTATTTCCCATGAAGTGATGGGACTGGATGCCATGATCTTCATTTTCTGAATGTTGAGCTTTAAGCCAACTTTTTCACTCTCCACTTTCACTTTCATCAAGAGGCTTTTTAGTTCCTCTTCACTTTCTGCCATAAGGGTGGTGTCATCTGCATATCTGAGGTGATTGATATTTCTCCCGGCAATCTTGATTCCAGCTTGTGTTTCTTCCAGTCCAGCATTTCTCATGATGTACTCTGCATATAAGTTAAATAAACAGGGTGACAATATACAGCCTTGACGAACTCCTTTTCCTATTTGGAACCAGTCTGTTGTTCCATGTCCAGTTCTAACTGTTGCTTCCTGACCTGCATACAAGTTTCTGAAGAGGCAGATCAGGTGGTCTGGTATTCCCATTTCTTTCAGAATTTTCCACGGTTTATTGTGATCCACACAGTCAAAGGCTTTGGCATAGTCAATAAAGCAGAAATAGATGCTTTTCTGGAACTCTCTTGCTTTTTCTGTGATCCAGTGGATGTTGGCAATTTGATCTCTGGTTCCTCTGCCCTTTCTAAAACCAGCTTGAACATCAGGAAGTTCACGGTTCACATATTGCTGAAGCCTGGCTTGGAGAATTTTGAGCATTACTTTACTATAGGACAACATAAACAACCAACCTGGATATATTTATAAGCATTCACAGGCACATAAAAAAGCATGTTTATTTTCCTGAAGCTTCTCTAATGTATTGCCATTTTCTCCAACATTATTTCTATTTATTGCACACACTTGGTAAATTTTTCATTGTGTATAAATGTCATTAAATTCTGCTCACTCACTACTGTTGAGTTAATTTGTTTGCTTTGTGGTTGAAGGGTTTATGAGGAATGGTTCTACTCTTGTCTGGAAGAAAATATAAATGTCTCACTTGTGAGAACTCCTCATCCTCTTTTATCTTCATGTCAGCTGTGTTTCCTTAGAAGTAGTAGACTGAACTTCTCTCCAGAACTTTCCCAGCTTTGAGAACTGAACTAGACAATCTGAAAAAAAAAAAAAAAAAAAAACCCTCAAAAACAAGAACCTTCCTTCCCCTTGTCCAACCAGCTCCTGCTTCCTTGCCACTCTTTTTGGCTTTGTTGGGGCTCTCATAGAGTTCAAGAGCAAATAGCTATCACTTTTTCAGTGTTTACCATGTCCAAGGCATTTTATGTATATTTTCCTTGTATTCTTTCATGATATCAGGGGAGGAATCTAAGGCCAAGAGGTCAAGTGGTTTCACTAAGATCACATAGCTATAATTTAGAACCCAAAACCTAACTTTGCCAACAAAGGTTTGTCTAGTCAAGGCTATGGTTTTTCCTGTGGTCATGTATGGATGTGAAAGTTGGACTGTGAAGAAAGCTGAGCGCTGAAGAATTGATGCTTTTGAACTGTGGTGTTGGAGAAGACTGTTGAGAGTCCCTTGGACTGCAAGGAGATCCAACCAGTCCATCCTGAAGGAGATCAGCCCTGGGATTTCTTTGGAGGGAATGATGCTAAAGCTGAAACTCCAGTACTTTGGCCACCTCATGCGAAGAGTTGACTCATTGGAAAAGACTCTGATGCTGGGAGGGATTGGGGGCAGGAGGAGAAGGGGACGACAGAAGATGAGATGGCTGGATGGCATCACTGACTCGATGGACATGAGTCTGAGTGAACTCCGGGAGTTGGTGATGGACAGGGAGGCCTGGCATGCTGTGATTCATGGGGTCGCAAAGAGTCGGACATGACTGAGCGACTGATCTGATCTGAGCTCCAAAAGTTGTTGCTTTTCCCATTGTGCTGTGGAACTTTTTTTGCTTGTGCTGGGTCTTTGTTGTGACGCAGGGGCTCAGTAGTTGCAACATGAGGGCTTCTCTAGTTGTGGCATACGAGCTTATTAGTTGCTCTGTGGCATATGAGATCTTAGTTCCCTGACCAGAGATTGAACCCTTGTCCCCTGCACTTGAAGGTGGATTTTAATCACTGTACCGCCAGGGAAGTCCCATGGTATGCTACTTCTAAGCCAAAGATCCCAATAAGACAGACGAAGCCCTTTACTCCAAGGGAAAAAAAAGAAAACAAAAACTCTGCAACCAATAGACTTTAAAGATAGTCTTCAATTACCCAGATCTCTCATACTGATAATCCCTTTATTGTCCTGCCCTTATCCTCATATCCAAGAAGTAGGTGTGAGCTGGGAAGAAATAACAGGAAAAGGAGGTATCCATCATAACCACCTCACTGCAGAAGGGAAATTTGTTTTGCCTTTTCCCAACACTACAAATCCCATGGTGATTGGCTGTTGATGAGCTCATTCTACCCCGTAGTTCAGCCTGAGGGGTGTTTCACTGGGGCCTCCACCCTTCTCTGTGTGTCTTTTCCCCCCGCTGTGGATCTTCGTGCTTTGCAGGAAGCTGGATGCTGGGGTGAGTGAGGTAGGTTGTAGGGCCAGTGCCTCTGTCTAATCTTTATGAAGCAGGAGTTTTTCTTACTGACTCAGACTTGGCCAGGATGTACTCATGCTGAAGCTTAAAAAGGAATCTTTCCAGCTGGACTCACACTTTTGAGATTCTATTGATGACTGTATTTCCTGGGAAGCCACATGTGTTCTCCTAGTGGCTTACATTGTATATAGCACTGCTCTTTCAGGTAGAAGCTGGATCCTTGTAAATGTCGCAGGAGAGATGAAGAAAACAAGATCTTGAGAGTGTCAGTGAATTGCAGAGCTGTGAAAATTTGAGATTTTGGGAATGAGTCAGATTATTTTTGGAAAAGACATCTGCAAGGATGAGCAAGGTTGGGGAGTGTCTCTTAAATTTTTCTGGAGAGTTTTATCTTCCTCCAGATTTGGGAATTACTGGCAAGGGTAGAGAAGGGAGGTTAAGAGTTATTGATTAAAGTAAGACTGTTGCAGGGGGAGCTTCTAGTTCATGGTAAGTTCAAATGTGACTCAGCAATGTGATATGGCTGACTAAGAGAGCTGAGTCACTCTCAGGGCACCTCAATAGAAATATGATATCTTGAATCAGAGATGTGATTGTTCCCCATATTTGGGGATACTGGGGAGATGCTCCTCGAGTACTGGGTTCATTTCTGGAATTTCAATTCTGTTTTGTCTAGGAAAATCTAGAATCTTTCTGAGTCACTTTTCTGAGCTCAAAAAACAAGAAATGTCAGAGGTGACAGGCATCTGATTTAGTCAGGAATATAATTGAATATGGCCAAGTAGAGTAAGTTTCAACTTAAAATTAGAGCTAATCAGATAAAAATAGCTAAGAAATATTAATATTTAATCACTATTGAGCATCAGCAGTTTCTGCTTTGAGTTATGTTTAACTTTGAAAACCATTTTTATTATGCTTAAGCTTTATGAAAATAAACTCAAAAGTAAAATATAATATTAGTTCATTCAACATCCAGTTGATCCTTTCTTGGTGGATAGTGCCAGGAAAAATATTGTAAAGAATACAAAGAAGAATAACACATTTCTATTCCCTTTACCAAAAATGTTTATGTGCTATTTGGGGAAACAAGTAATACTGAATAAAAAGTTAAATAACAAAGGCAAGAATAAGATTCCTTCCAGCAGAAAACTAAGACCCAACCTATCTGTAGTAGCTATTATGCAAGCTGTCTGCCTGGAATCAAGAAGTAAGCAGAAGAGGCTCTGAGCTGTGAGTTAGACATCAAGAGGTCCTGGCATTAAAACTTAAGTTTACTGAGAACTCTTCATACCCTTGTTTATACCCTGCTGCTGCTGCTAAATCGCTTCAGTCGTGTCCAACTCTATGCGACCTTAATTATCTTTAATTTACAAACATTTCTAACTCCAGGTCTACCATCCTTGCAATGTTAGCAAATCAGGCAGCAATTGAAATGGGAAAAGAGGCCATCTTCACATAGGCAACTACCTTTTGGAAACAAGGTAGCCAATAAATAAATACAGGCAGACACCCTGACAGTAATAGGGCTTGACATTGACAGCTAGGAACAACATGTGACAGAAGGCTATAAAAATCTCTGACTGGGGTAGGTTTCAGAAGCCCCACTGGGCCCAGTGACCCTGAGAGCTTCATTGCATTAAGGTGCATTATAGTAATTGATGTGTTTCTTCTGAGTCTGATAGCCTGTGTTCATAACCATGACCCCGAGGCCTGTAGGAAAGATTCAGTTATGCTCAGGAGATGCTGTTTAAGAAGGTATGTGGGTACAGTATATTTTTTTCTTAAATCACTTTAGAAGGACATTTTTTTCTAATCTCTAAAGCAGTGGCATTGTAATAGAAAAAAATTTTTTTAAAAGAAAGGAGAAATAAGACAAAAAGGAATTGCTGCTTAAAAAAAAGTTGGAAAACCATTTGGCAAAGTGAAGGTTTAGTGACTGCTGCTTAATTTTCCAGAAAACTTGGTCAGCCACAAGGACTCATTCTCCAAGGAAGTTCTCTGGATTGCCAACAATAATAAATGCTATAGAACTGAGCTGTCTAATAAAACCTGTCTAATAAAATGGTGGCCACAGTTACATATGACTGTTTACACTTAAATAACATTAAGGATACAGTGCTTCAGTTGCACCAGCCATATCTCAGGTGCTCCCTGGCCACTTGTGATGAATAGCTAACATATTGGACAGTATGGATATAAAAATATTTCTATCACTAAAGAAGATTCTTTTAATCATCACTGCCATAGAATGTCAGGAGGAAACAAGGCTTCATATGAGGATTAAAGCAATCATATTGACACCTTTCAGGGTTAGTTTCTCGTTTGGCTTTGGTGTTTGTGTATTTCAACTAAAACGTCATTGCAGGATTCAAGTTAGGTTTGGTTCTGTTAGAATTAGTCAGAAAAATCCTGTATCTGAAATGATTTCATGGGTATGATGCTTTTGCATAGGTTTAGAGGCCGCTAGATAAGTTTTTTGAAAATATGATGTTTCCGCAAGTCCTTTTTCTAAATGCACAGAAGGTTCTGGAAAAATCACAGAGTCACAAGCCTCTTGGTTAATTCCCTGCTAAGTAATTGGTGTATTTATCTTAATTTTTAAAGAGTTAGTCTGCAAGATATATATTTGAAGTGGTAGGGAAAAAAATCTCAGCCAGCTCTTCCAAATAGACTTTAGGGAGCAAAATGACTTCTTCACAAGTGTGTTCAGCCTCAACACCATCATGTTTTAAATCACCTGAGAAGGAAATGGTCAGCTCGCTAGTGGTCCATTCTGTGAGTGATGGTCATGATAAAGAATACATCTTTTAGGAAAACAAGAAAACCAGTAAATTATGGGAAACATGCTGCTGCTGCTAAGTTGCTTCAGTCGTGTCCAACTCTGTGCAACCCCATAGACGGCAGCCCACCAGGCTCCCCCGTCCCCGGGATTCTCCAGGCAAGAACACTGGAGTGGGTTGCCATTTCCTTCTCCAATGCATGAAAGTGAAAAGTGAAAGTGAAGTCGCTCAGTCATGTCCGACTCTTAGCGACCCCATGGACTGCAGCCAACCAAGCTCCTCTGTCCATGGGATTTTCCAGGCAAGAGTACTGGAGTGGGGTGCCATTGCCTTCTCCGATGGGAAACATAAAGGTATTCAATTTCAGGTCAAAGGGGTTCCTCTTTAGCTGGCTAATAGTTGTCATGATATATGTGGATTTAAAACAAAAAGAGGAGAAACTAAAGTCAGTTTAATATGTAACTTGTAATTTGAGCAGGGAACAAAATGACATTCTCCATCTTATAAAACTCAAGTTGATGACCTAATTTATTTTTTCCCCAAGGGCAGCCGATGCTGTGTTGTAGGTGGGGTCATGAGAATGTTGTAATGTCCATGCAGGCCTTTAGCAACTTAGGTATTTTATACATGTGAGTTAATGAAAACCTACTGGTTTATTGAATGTTCTGAACTTGGTGGGACATGAAACAACTTTGCTCTTTCTTGTATCCCTTAACTTTCTAGACACTCTCAGATGATAAGCCAGTAGTCACCTTTCCCATGCATTAAAAATGTCCACCCGTAGCCTGGATGGGAAGGGAGTTTGGGAGGACAATGGATACACATATATGTATAGCTGAGTCTCTTAACTCTTCACCTGAAACTATCACATCACAACCTTGTTATCATCTATACTCCAATGTAAAATAAAAAGTTAAAAAAAAAGTCCACTCAATGTAATATCAAAATCCAATTAAAATTTTCTTAAAGTCCTATGAATTAATCTCAAAAATATACAAGCAGCTCATGCAGCTTAATACAAGAAAAATAAACAACCCAATCAAAAAATGGGTCAAAGAACCAAAGAGACATTTCTCCAAAGAAGACATATAGAGGGCTAATGAACACATGAAAAGACGCTCAACATCACTCATTATCAGAGAAATGCAAATCAAAGCCAGAATGAGGTCCCATCTCATGCCAGTCAGAATGGCTGCCGTCAAAAAGTCTACAAACAATAAATGCTGGAAAGGGTGCAGAGAAAAGGGAACCCTCTTACACGGTTGGTGGGAATGCAAACTAGTACAGCCACTATGGAGAACAGTGTGGAGATTCCTTAAAAAACTGGAAATAGAACTGCCATATGACCCAGCAATCCCACTGCTGGGCATACACACCAAGGAAACCAGAATTGAAAGAGACATGTGTACCCCAATGTTCATTGCAGCACTGTTTACAACAGCTAGATGTCCATCAGCAGACAAATGGATAAGGAAGTTGTGGTACATATACACAATGGAATATTACTCAGTTATTAAAAAGAACACATTTGGGTCAGTTCAAATGAGGTGGATGAAACTGGAGCCTATTATACAGAGTGAAGTAAGTCAGAAAGAAAAACACCAACACAGTATATTAATGCATCTATATGGGATTTAGAAAGATGGCAACTATGACCCTATATGCAAGAGAACAAAAGGGACACAGATATAAAGAACAGACTTTTGGACTCTGTGGGAGAAGGCGAGGGTGAGATGATTTGAGAGAATAGCATTGAAACATGTATATTACCATATGTGAAACAGATGACCAGTCCAAGTTTGATGCATGAAACAGGGCACTCAAAGCCAGTGCACTGGGACAACCCAGAGGGATGGGATAAGGAGGGAGGTGGGAGGAGGGATTCGGGATGGGGGACACATGTACACCCATGGCTGATTCATGTCAATGTACAGAAAAACCACCACAATATTGTAAAGTAATTAGGTTCCAATTAAAGTTAATTAATTAAAAAAAAAAGCAAAAACACTTACCCAGTTTAAAACTTCTTCCCACCTCCAGCTCAGGCCTTCCTTGATCTTCCCTTTTGGGGGAAGAGGGATGTATAATTGGTTTCATGTCTACTTCCTGCTCCCCCTTATCCATCCCTTAGCTGCTGTAGTAAGAGGGTTGGTGGAGGGCAGGGAGAGAGTCAAGGGTCAAGAATGAGGAACGGTCTTACCTGGTATTGTGGTTTGATACAGAACCTTCTGAGTTTGCAGAAGTACAATTGTTGGCTCATTGTGAGGTACTTTTGAGGATTCTCTGGGCTCCGCCATTGCTGAACTTTCTCATTTTTCCAAGTGAGAACAGAACTTCAGTCCCCTGTCCAGGGGAGGGCGTGGGGTGTGTTGAAATACACAGCACACTGATAACTCTTGCCATAGAAAATATCTTCGCCCCTCCCCTCAATGAATTCTTCCTTCTCCCTTAAAGAGCCTAGAGGTGGGTAGTGGGCTCAAGCTGGCAGAACTGGCAACTCAGTCTCTTGGCCAGTCCTGCCAATGTTATCCAAGATATGAGAGTTCTTAACATCTCTTAAATGGTTTTACCCGTGAGCCTCAACAACCTGAGACCACAGAATAAGTGGCCTTTTACATCCTGTTATAAAAGCACCTGGATCTCTCAGCCAGGAGGAGGCCTAGTTCAATGGACATCTTAGCTGTGAGCCCTGATTGCCATATACTTGGTAATGAACCCAGGAATCTAGAACATTTCAGTTTAATGTGACCATTGCTCACAAGGCTCTGTGTCTCTGTTGGGGGAAGTGAAGTGAAAGTCGCTCAGTTGTGTCTGACTCTTTGCGACCCCATGGACTATACAGTCCGTGGAATTCTCCAGGCCAGAATACTGGAGTGGGTAGCTGTTCCCTTTTCCAGGGGCTCTTCCCAACCCAGGGACTGAACTCAGGTCTCCCACATTGCAGGTGGATTCTTTACCAGCTGAGCCACAAGGGAAGACAGATAAACACAAGTTCAGTCTATATCATAGGTATACCATTCTCATCTAGGTTTTTCTACAGCCTTCATTAATAAGCACTTACAGAACCTATTGGATTTGTGTGTGGGGGAGGGGCAGATAATCAAGGATGACTTCCTGGAGGCGGTGATCTCTTTTGAGCTGGGTTTTGAAAGAGGAATAGGATATGACTGCAGAGATGAGTGGTACCATCCTTAGGCCTGGGCCTACTCTGGCCCTCCACAGTCTGCATGTCTCCATGGGGCAGGGCCTATGTGGGGCCGAGGAGCCATGCCCTCCCTTCTAGAATCTAGAATCTGCATCATGCTCTGTATACCCAAACCCTGGAATTCCCTGTCCACATCTGCCTCCATGGCCTATGTGGGCCTCATTCCCCACCTCCCAAGGGCAGTCCATAACCTCAGTGTGTGCACCCATAAGCCTAAGAGATGACAAAGAAATGTGGCTGAGATAGAAGCATTTTTACACACAGCCCAGCATTTCTGTTAGCACGAGTTCCCTTGTGCTGCGGGATGGAGCTGGGAGTGAGAAAAGAAAGTGGGCTGGCTGAGGACCAAGGGCCAAAGACTAGAGTGAGAATTTTGTATTTGAAGCTGACCTTGAGGTCATTATGAAGGAATCAATAACAAGATTGGATAGACTATACTTCATTTAATAACTCATCAGCTTGATTTATAACTTTTAATTATTTACATTTATGGCCTGCAGGCCTCCGTTTGTATTCCTGTCCCAGGTTCTGCAAAAAAACAAAAAAACAAAGAAAAGAAAAAAAAGGACAAAAGAAAAAGAAAAAAAATAAAATAAAAAATAAAAAGGAATGGGAGTGAAGGCAAGTGCATTAATTAGGGCGGTTGGATGGCTTCAGGTCCTCGGGGATAGAAGGTAACTCTAGATTAATTAGGAAAGAATCCTAATTAGGAAGAGATCCAAGAATCAGATGAATTTTAGGTGAAACCTGCAATAAAAGGAAGGCCCAGTCTGGTGACGGAGGACTGGGCTGCAGGTAGGGAGGCGAGCGTATCTGAGAGCAGCTGTGTCAGTGTGCTTGCCGTGAATGCCTCCAGATGCTGCCCAGACCAGAGCTGGACCTGGGAATAATCACTGCTTGGCAGCTTGATGGTTGACTCTGTTTGCAGGGCATGTAGTGTTCAGAACACAGACATCTGAAAAATGGTGATCTAAGAAAAAAGGGTGATCTAAGAAGAAAAAGGGCAGGTGGCCCTATCCAGGTGTGTTTATCACACATGATGATAAATGCATGCCACAGTGATGGTGCTGATCACGTGACAGGAGTCGCTGTGCTGATGTGGTTGGGCTGAGAGCTTGAGGTACCCACTGCGCTGGGCTTTTGTCCCCCACGGGGAGCTCTGTGTATTGGGTTGGTCAAAATGTTCATTCCAGTTTTTCCAATGTTACAGGGAAAAAAAAAAAAAAAAGATGAGTGAACTTTTTGGCCAACCCAATAGATTTAGGAAAGCGTAGAATTAATAGGTTAAACTTGAGAGCACAAAACTTGGAATTTGGGAAATGGAGGCATCTGAAAGTGACAGCTAGGATGGTAGGAGTGGCAGGATGAGGAGTTTCAAGCTTTTAAACAACATGTTTATTGCTAACATTGCTTTTTATAATCCCAAATTCCCCCGTTTTGATTGCAGTTGCCAGCTGCTAAGAGATAGGCTTTTTTTAATGGGCTGCATTGATAAATTTGGGCATTTGGGTGCTAGTGGAGAGTTTATTTCAACTTTACAGCAGCCTGAATTGATAATAGTATGAAAGGATGCTGGACTTCACGCATTTAGCTCAGACACAGCTATTACTAACCTTGTTGGCCGGAGGCGTGTGGTGGGAATCCACATCTATCTTCATTTGGATTGTACTCTGACTCCACCCCGTCAGAGGTCTGCTTCCTCCATGGGCGTCTGTGCGTGTGCATGTATGTATGTGTGTGCGTGTGTGTGTGTGTGTGTTGGGGAGAGGAGGTGGGCACGGCAGGGCTTTCCGAAGGGTGGTTTGTGTCACCTCCTTTGGAAATGATCATATACATTTGGAGCCGTTACCCGGCGGATCTGCCATTTCATGTCACTTTGCCTTTGGCCACTCGGCTGTGCTCTGTCTCACATAAGTCCTGTCTCATGACGCTCAGCCCAGGAGGGTTCGCTTTGTGTGACAATGTCCTTTTAGCGGCATAACATATTACTTTTTATTTGTCACTATAAAAGGGATGAGGAGTTGAAAAACCAGTGTCCTAGAGGATATGGAAAACGGATTCTGATTCATGGCCTCCGTCAGATCCATCCGTCAGTCTTTTTCCTTGTTCTCCTTGTAGAAATAGCCTTCATCTCACCTGCTCCTTTTATCTCTGTCTTCTCTCTCTTAGCAACCCACCACATATCTTTTATGCTCCTCACCACACTCGTGCTCTTTGTGAGAGCAAATCCCTTCAAGGAAAGTGATTAAAATGTATGAGCACTCACTAACCGTGGCTACCTTGGAAAGGTATTGCTTAGATAGCAAATAACAATTAATCCTAAGTGCTCACAGGCCTCACGGAGGGACCTAGGCTCCCCTAAAGTGGGGTTAGAAAATTGGCTTTTCAGTAGTACCTCTTGATGGGAAGGGGTGGGAGCCCAGGGATTGAGATGGGATGGGGATGGGGGAGGTGGGCAAGCCTGCATGTTTCTGATTTTGAAATGCTTGAACCGGTCACTACACACAGGGCAGCCCAAGTCAGCTGCCTGGCATTGTGAGGATGGGGGATGTGGAGTGGAAACAAAATTCCATTTCCTGGACTCACATGGTTGTGTGTCTGTATCTGAAGTGGGAGGTAAGGGGTACTTGGTGTAGAGGAGCTATCTATTGGCTTAAAACATGGAGTTGTATTGGAGTGCTGACACGCTCAGTCACATGTTCAACTGGCTTGAGTACTTGAATGTTGACTATATTTGAATTCAGCATCTATTGTGAATGTGTGGGCATTTGTTTGCCTGGTACATGCTTACATATTGTTGGGCACGGGGAGATTTATACATATTAGGGAGGTTGTAGATCTTGGGACAGGATGTTTAATTAAAAACAATTCCCTTACCTACATGCTCCTCTGAAATAAACAAAAATACGATTTAAGGATTTACATTTTGTTCCTTGCAAAGTTTAGCACAGGCAGGGATGGTCCTGAGGGAAATGGGATTCTTGATCTTTGCTGTATGGGATTATTAAAAGTGGATTTGCATATATATGTTTATATGCAGAGAAAAACTTTCTGGAAGGGTAAACAATAAAACCCTGTGTGTAGTTATCTCTACATAGTGGAATTAGAAGAGGCTAATATTCTTTCTTTTATTTAGTCTCTAGACACTTTTTACAGTGAAGTTGCTTTGCTGGGGTATTTAAAAACAGGTTGAAAAAAGAAGAGCATTAAAATTGGAGTTAGGAATTTGATTTTTTCATACACACACACATACACACATAATTCCCTATCTCTAAAGAATAATAGGTCCTAAATCATATTTTCACATAAAATGGATGTCTTTTGCTTGGTAGGAAAGAAAAAGCATTCTTATAAACACTCTTTAAATAAAGAAGAAAATTGATACTTAAGTAAAATTCAATAGGCTGCTACAGTGAAAATGAAAGTTGCTCAGTCGTGTCCAACTCTTAGAGTCCGACTCTATAGTCCATGGAATTCTCCAGGCCAGAATACTGGAGTGGGTAGCCTTTCCCTTCTCCAAGGGATCTTTCCAACCCAGGGATCAAACCCAGGTCTCCTGTATTGCAGGCAGATTCTTTACCAGCTGAGGCATTGCAGGCGGATTCTTTACCAGCTGAGCTATCTTTTGTTTATAGTGTGCCAGGCATTTTACACATATTATTTCTGGCTGTTTTAGCAACATTGCATGGTATGTGGTATTATCTGCATTTTATAATTGGAGTACAAAGAGGTTAACCAGCCTGCCTGAGGCCACATAGCAGGTGAGTGTTAAGCTGGGATTTGAGCAAATGCCTGACTCTAAACTTTGGTTCTTCCCACATGCCAGGCTGCCATCCTCAACTCGAAGGCATTTAGGATCACTGAAATGCATCTTGTAGGTATTGGCTGTGCCTCGTGATTGCTGTTCATCCCCAGGCATCTCATTCTACCTCATGCCTGAATAGCAAAATAGTTCACACCTGTACAACCTCTCCTCCCAAAGGGCCCTAGGGTTACTCTTGCTAAATAAATTATCTGTTAAAAAACCACAACCATCCAAGTAATAAAACTTGCCAGCCATTTCTAGAATATTCATCATGTGCCATACATATGAAATCTTTTATATGAATTGTTTTTATAACAGTCCTGGGAGAAAGATATCACTATGAGCTTCATCATTTGCAAATGGGGAAATTGAGGCATCAAGATATCTTAACCTGTGCAGGAGTACCCGGCTAGGGAGTATTAGAGATGGTTTAGGATCCAGGAAGTCAACTCAGTTCTACGTGCTACCTCAGGACAAGATGCTGAAGAAAGTGTGTGCTTACAATGGCTAAGACTCTGCCATGTGGAAGCCAGGGCTGTAGAGACTTTCTGGAGGAGAGGATAGTGTTTGCTGAATCCCAGTGTCTGAATCATTTAGTGGCTAGTCAGTTCTTAATTCATAAATGGACCACCATATGGACAGAATTTACCAGTCAACATAATTCTTCCCTCAGGTTTTTGCTGCAGAATATTCTGTCCCACCTAATAAACCAGCTGTCAGTAAAAAATGAATGGCAAACGATGATGTTCTATTTGGGGAGGATAACTTGAACATATTCTCTCCTTCTCTGGATACATTTGGTTCCATCTGTGAGGTCTGTTAGACTTTGAGAAGGTGACTTTCTTAGACTCCATGACCTTGTCCATGGATAATTGTTTTCATTAAGTTGTGTTTTTATATTAGCCTTCTAATTGTTTTTGAAAGTTTTAACAAAACTATCTACACATACCCCTTATGTAAGATCTCTAAGAAATTTTTCTGTGAGTTTTTCACTAGAAAAACTTTGACTTCCTGAGAAGCTATTGCGTTTCTTCCCAAATAATGAGGATTATGTAATCCAACCTATATCTGCTTTCACCGTGCCTGCCGGGAAGCTCAGAAGTAGGGAGACAGTGTATTCAGTGATAAGGGGCCTGAACTCTTCAGTGTCAGACTTCCTGGGTTCAAAACCTGATTCTTCTTCTACTTACTGACCAGCAACCTTGGGTAAGTTTCTTAAGTTTCCTGTTTTTCAGTTTTCTTACTTACAAAATGGCAGTAGTAATGCTGTGTTTCCTTAGTGATCAGCCATCCTTTTTTTTTTTGTATTTTAACATCTCTGAATTCTCTTAGTTTAATTGGCAGTTTTTCCTTTCTTAATGATGCCTTAAATTCAGTGAAATATGGTGTCTCTCTCAACCATGTGGTTATTATAAGAGTGACATAAGGTGACACATACGCACCGTTTAGCACGTGAATGTCATGAATGCTATGACCTTTCTACACGCTCAGTCCCAGGAACCATAGTCATTCTTATGGTTAGCTCATCTGCTTTCCTCCTTTTAACTGTTCTCTTCCTTTTTTTTCCATTTTATTCATTTTACTTTATTAGTCCCTTTTGAAAACCAGTGTAAATGAATTGCAAAAAAAGTAAGACAGTGTTGTAAGATGCATCAGATCAGATCAGATAAGTCGCTCAGTTGTGTCCGACTCTTTGCGACCCCATGAATCGCAGCACGCCAGGCCTCCCTGTCCATCACCAACTCCTGGAGTTCACTGAGACTCACTTCCATTAAGTCAGTGATGCCATCCAGCCATCTCATCCTCTGTCGTCCCCTTCTCCTCCTGCCCCCAATCCCTCCCAGCATCAGAGTCTTTTCCAATGAGTCAACTCTTTGCATGAGGTGGCCAAAGTACTGGAGTTTCAGCTTTAGCATCATTCCTTCCAAAGAAATCCCAGGGCTGATCTCCTTCAGGATGGACTGGTTGGATCTCCTTGCAGTCCAAGGGACTCTCAAGAGTCTTCTCCAACACCACAGTTCAAAAGCATCAATTCTTCGGCGCTCAGCCTTCTTGACAGTCCAACTCTCACATCCATACATGACCACTGGAAAAACCATAGCCTTGACTAGACCGACCTTTGTTGGCAAAGTAATGTCTCTG
The DNA here is from genome assembly GCF_019923935.1 of Bubalus bubalis. NCBI lineage: Eukaryota > Metazoa > Chordata > Mammalia > Artiodactyla > Bovidae > Bubalus > Bubalus bubalis. The sequence continues at coordinate 20,801,521 of NC_059172.1, read as the reverse complement.
CTTTTGAATACGCTATCTAGGTTGGTCATAACTTTCCTTCCAAGGAGTAAGCGTCTTTTAATTTCATGGCTGCAGTCACCATCTGCAGTGCTTTTCGAGCCCAGAAAAATAAAGTCTGACACTGTTTCCACTGTTTCCCCATCTATTTCCCATGAAGTGGTGGGACCAGATGCCATGATCTTCGTTTTCTGAATGTTGAGCTTTAAGCCAACTTTTTCACTCTCCACTTTCATTTTCATCAAGAGGCTTTTTAGTTCCTCTTCACTTTCTGCCATAAGGGTGGTGTCATCTGCATACCTGAGGTGATTGATATTTCTCCCGGCAATCTTGATTCCAGCTTGTGTTTCTTCCAGTCCAGCGTTTCTCATGATATACTCTGCATATAAGTTAAATAAACAGGGTGACAATATACAGCCTTGACGAACTCCTTTTCCTAGTTGGAACCAGTCTGTTGTTCCATGTCCAGTTCTAACTGGTGCTTCCTGACCTGCATACAAATTTCTCAAGAGGCAGATCAGGTGTTCTGGTATTCCCATCTCTTTCAGAATTTTCCACAGCATAAGTACCACCAATTGAAACCACCCCAAATAAAGAGAACAGCCAAGTCCATACACTCATATTCTTACATCAAAGGAAAATAAATATTAACTGTCTGCTGCTGCTGCTGCTGCTAAGTCGCTTCAGTCGTGTCCTACTCTTAGCGACTCCATGGACTGCAGCCCACCAGGCTCCTCCGTCCATGGGATTTTCCAGGGAAGAGTACTGGAGTGGGGATTAACTGTCTGTTGTCAGGCTAATCCCAGGAACACCCTTGGAAAAGTGGGTTGGTTAAAGTCAATGGTTATTTTTCTGTTTGATAGTTACTGGTCACAGTCAATCTGAATCTCTGTCTAGTTGGTGGAACATGACTAGGACAGACTGCTTTATGTAATTTTGTATCACTCTGTGTAATGCCTTTCCTACATGCTTTAACTTCTTTACTCTCTAATAACTTTAATCTGCTCTCTAGTGGCTCAGTAGCTACTGGAATGAGGATTGGTCAGTTTTTCTCATGACAGACAAGGAATTTTTAGAAATTGTCTTCCACTTGGCATCAGGTACAGGTCCGGAATCTTCACTTCTTTGTTTTCTCCTTATACTGTATCTCTGAAACACTGTGCTGGTGCCAGGTGGGAGGGGGCCAAGCAAAATCAAAAGGGGGCAGAGTTGTATTTCTTTAGTGCCTACACTGTGCCATGGCTTTCCTGATAGCTCAGTTGGTGAAGAATCCGCCTGCAATGCAGGAGAGCCCGGTTTGATTCCTGGGTTGGGAAGATGTGCTGGAAAAGGGATAGGCTACCCACTCCAGTATTCTTGGGCTTCTGTTGTGGCTCAGCTGGTAAAGAATATACCTGTAATATGGTAGACCTAGGTTCGATCCCTGGGTTGGAAAGATCCCTTGGAGAAGGGAAAGGCTACCCACTCCAATATTCTGGCCTAGAGAATTCCATGACCTCTCTAGTCCATGAGATTGCAAAGAGTCAGATGTGAATGAGTGATTTTCACTTTACACTGTGCCAGACCTCCACTTGGCAGCTTACCCACACAGTCTCACTTGATCCTGATGATAATATTGTGAGCAGATATTATTATCTTTTTTTTTCACAAATGAAGAGACAGTCTCAGAGTGGATAAACTTGCACAAGCTCACACAGCCAGTACGTGAGGGATCTCTTATTTAAATCGGGTCCTGCCAGGTTCCAAAGCCTGTGATCTTTCTGTGGATACTTTTCAAGGTGCCCATCCTGTTGTCATGTGTCTTGTATGTTCATACTTTCACCTGCTCATTCAGGCAGTCAGTCATTCATTCAATGAGCAAACGTTTATTAATTGCCTGCTCTGTGTCAGGCACTGTGTTGGGCTCTGAAGAGTAAACAAAGACGATTAAGACTTCGTCTCCCCTCTTACATCCCAATGGAGAACACGGACAAGCCAACAGTGACACATGGTAGACTTGCATGACTTCAGAGCCCCTGTGTGTGTATGTGTGCGTTATGTGTGTGTCTCTGTGTATACAGGCTAGTTGAGGACCCCTGCACGTTTCTCCCCTAAATAACATTACCATTTTTTTGGCCAGAGAAATTAGCATTCCCATCTTCCCATCCCTGCCATGTCTCTTTAAATTCATTCTCACTGTGGACAGAGTGATTTTCCAGATACACACCTGCTTATATCACTTATATCACACACTGCTTATATCACCCTCGATGGGTCTTGATGGCCCCAGGATAAAGTCCAGGCCTCTTAGCGTGTCTTACTAGCCCTTCCTTGATCTTCTTTGTGTCTCCCTCCACCTTGATTTGGCTGCCTGGGATTTCCATGATGCTCTGAGGATACAGTCCAGGTTTCTTTTCTTGCCTCTTCCTTCACCCCCAAGTCTTTGATCCAGCTCTACTGAACTTCTTGAAGATCTAAGAAATCTCAGAACATGCTATACGTCTCTGAACTCTAGCCTTTTGCCCCAGATGTTCTCCTTGCCTGGAACATTCCTCCCCTACCTGCCACCCTCAACCCCTCTTTTGACCTTCTTGTCTTCCTTCACCATCATCTCCTGTGGGAAGTATTCCCTGACCCCAGAACCTAGGTCAGGGGTCCCTGCTGTGTGTTCCCACTGCTGCACGCAGGACCCATTGAGGGCATTTAGCGCATAGTTTTACAACCCCCTGTAGATGCATCTGTCCCCTCTATTGGCCTGTGAGTGCCAGGAGCTTGAACTTGTTCTCTGCTGAGTCATCAGCAGCTGGCACCCTGACTGGCACCCAGTGTTGTTGTTCAGTTGCCCAGTCTTGTCCAACTCTTTGCAGCTCCATAGACTGCACTCGGCACATAGTAGGAGCTTAGTAAACATTGTTGAGTGAGTGGATCATAAATTTGTATGCCAATATGAAGAAAGCAGAAGGTCTGTTTTCTTTTATACCAGTATGTACTGAAAAATGCTTAGCCTTTTTCTGTTATTTTTTCATTGGCTGATAGTTAATATTATGTGTCAGATTTGACTGGGTCAGGGGATGCTTAGATCTGGGTCTGTCTATGAGGATGCTTCTAAAAGAGGATAACGTTGGGTTGGTGAAGTGGGTAAAGCTGCCACAATGTGGGGTGATAGGGGTGCATCTTGCATCTGCTGGGAGCCTGAATGGAACACATACAGGGAGGACGGGAGGGTTCTCTCTCTGCCTGATTGATTGGGCTGGGACATCGATGTTTTCCTGCCCTTGGTGCCCTTGGTTCTTTTCCATTATAGACTACTATGAGATATTGAATATAGTTCCCTGTGCTATACAATAGGCACTTGTTGTTTATTTTATAAACAGTAGTGTATATCTGTTCATTCCAAATTTACCCTTCCCCCCTGTGCATTTCTTTATTGCTTTCTCTGTCTGGGCAGCATAGTAGATTCCATTTTGTTTGTTTGTTTCTGGATCAACTTTAATCAAACTGTACTGTAAGTTGAGAGATGCCAGTTTTATTTTGAGAGTGCAGAGGGAAAACAAACATGAGCCTCTGCAGCGAGCAAGGTGTTACACCTGGGGTCTGACTTGCTTGTGTCATACCATTCCAGAGTTCAGGTGCAAGAGAAGGTGAAAAATTCTGCAGTACAAAAAGAAAAAGAAAAATCCAAAACAAAAAACTTGTCTTTTGCACTCCCTTGGACTAGTAGGGCACTGAGTGTTCACAGCCACCCTGTGATTAATTCCCTGGGTGTATCTACAGCCTTCTCCAGACAGCCACGTTTTTCCACTGACAAAACATTTAATTCTCAGTGACATTTCTCCATCATTATAAATAGCAGGGAGTTTTTGATCATTTGTAAGTGCCAAAGCTTTTTTCTTCCAGTGGGGCTATAGCAGTTTGAGCAGAGCCATTTGGATTCTAAAACAGATCGATTGGCAAGTGTTACACTTGGCTCTTTTGAGAAGTGCTGATTTTAGCGCGTTAGGGGGACGTTTCACAGGAGTATACATTTTCATATTTTCCACTTGTCAGGAGTTTCCAGAGCACCAAGATTTTCATGTAGCTATTGATATTGCAGACTAGCTCCAATGATCTCTAAGAGTGTCACGCATTTTGAAAAAATTATCAAAAAGAAATTCGTTTCAGTTCACTCTAGTTATGGGGGCTTCCCCGGCGGCCCAATGGTAAAGCACGTGCCTGCAATGCAGGAGACACAGGATATGCGGGTTCAAGACGTGGGTTGGGAGGTTCCCCTGGAGGAGGAAATGGCAACCCACTCCAGTATTCTTGGTAGGAGAATGCTATGGACAACGTGGTGGGCTACAGTCCACGGGGTCGCAAAAGTCAGACATGACTGAGCGACTGAGCAACGCTCATGCACTTAGTTTTGGAGAATTCCCCAATCCTGGCCACGAGTGTTGCAGGGCCAGCCACCCGGACCTGGACTTGCCTGTGGGCTCAGGTCTGTCACTGTCACGTTCTCTGGAGTGATGCATGTTGCCAGAGAGCTTGTTCTCCGTTTGTATCCTTTCTGTTGTTCCTCTTTTAGGTGCTGGTAAGTGAGATGGGTGATTAAAACTTGGGAGAAAGCATCATGTACGCAGTGAGAAGATTAAATTTTCTGAGTGTTGATTAGCATTCTCAGCACTGCTTTAAATATATATACTGCAATGAACTCTTCTCTGCTAAAATATAGCATTACATGATCTTAATGCTGATTTCTGTGCCATCATCATTTCCCTGAGTATATTTTATTGCTCCCTGCTCCTGGATGAGATGAAGATGCTGAACTTATTTTCTTTTTCAAATGTTTTAGGAATGCCAATGAATATTAATAGTTGTTTAAATGTCCCCAGGAAGGTAGAGAAGCAAGTGTTGAAGGAGGGAGCTCTGGGATGGCTTGGGTCTGGGCAGATGTGGGCCTCCAGTGGACTTCTTGGTTTGTTTTTGTTTCTTAAATAAGAGCTTTATTGAGATATAATTTGCATATCATAACATTCTCCCATTTACAGTGTACAATTCAGTGGTTTTTATGTATTCACAGAGTGGTTCAACCATCAACACTCACTCGTTTTACAAAGTTTTCATCACACCCCAAATAAGCTCAGTCCACATTAGCAGTTGCTCATATTCCCCCTTCCTCCTGGGCCTTGGCAGCCACTGCTTTCTGTTTCTGTGGATTTGCCTCTTCTGGACCTTTCACGTGAATGGAATCGTACACTGTGTGGCCTCTTATGCGTGACTTCTTTTATTTAGCATGACATTTTCAAGGTTTATCTGTGTTTCAGCAAGTATCAGAACTCCGTTGCTTTTTTATTGCTGATTAATGTTCTATATGTGTATATAATGTTGTTTATCCATTCATCAAATGATGAATTGGGTTGTTTTCACTTTTTGGCAATTGTAATTAATGCTGCTATGAATATTCATATGCAAGTTTAAAAAAATTATTTGTTTACTTACTTGGCTCTATTGGGTCTTAGTCGTGGCACACAGGATCACATGGGCTCTTCATTATGTCGTGTGGGATCTCTCGTTGTGGCACACGGACTTTCTAGTTGTGGTGCTTGAGCTCAGTAGTTGTGGTGCATGGGCTTAGCTGCTCCATGGCATGTGGCATCTTAGTTCCCTGACCAGGGATTGAACCCATGTCCTCTGCGTTGCAAGGTGGGTTCTCAACTACTGGATACCAGTGGAAGTCCCCATGTGCAAATTTTTGTGTGGAGATTTGTTTTCAGTTCTCTCTACCAGTGGAAATGCTGGGTCGTATGGTAACTCTGTTTATTCATTTGAAGAACTGCCAACCTGTTTTCCTAAAGTTTCCAAAAACACCTTTTTTTTTTTTTACAATCCCACCAGCATTTTATGGGGATCCCAGTGTCTCCACATCCTCAGCAACACTTGCTATTGTCTGTCTTTTTGATTTTAGCCATCCTAGTGGATGTGAATAGGTATCTTCTTGTGGTTTTGATCTGCATTACCCTAGTGATTGATCACATAGAGTGTTTTTTCATGTGCTTTTTGACCATTTGTATGTCATCATTGGAGAAATGACAATTCAAATCCAATGCCCACTGGCATTTCTTTTAAATAGATTTTTTTGACAGGTATTACATTCACAGCAAAATTGAGTGGAAAGTAGGAGAGTTCTTATCTACCCCCCACCTCTGTACATGCATAGCTTCCCCAGCTATCAACATCCTGCACCAGAGTGGTTGTCGAGCCTACATTAACACACCCTTGTCACCCAAAGTCTGTAGTTTATGTTAGGGTTCACTCTTGGTGTTGTATATTCTGTGGGTTTTGACAGATGTATAGTAACATGTATTCATCATTACAGTGTTTATCATACAGAATGATGTCACTGTCCTAAAAGCCCTTTATGCTCCACCTATTCATCCCTTGTGCCCTCCCTACCCGCACCCCCACCCCCGCAACTCCTGGCAGTCACTCATCTTTTTACTATCCCCATAGTTTTTGCCTCTTCTGGAATGTCATGTAGTTATACAACTGTACATATGTACTTTTCATATTTGATCTTCCAAAGTGGCTGCACCATTTTGCATTCCCACCAGCAATGTGAGAGCTCCTATTGTTCCATATCCACGCTAGCATTTGATGATGTCAATGTTTTGGATTTTTGCCGTTCTAATAGATATATGAGGTACCTCCTTATTATTTCCTTCATTCTTTTTAAAATTGATTTGTCTTTTTATCGTTGCATTGTAAGGGTTCTTTATGTATTCTGGGTCTACATTACATATCATCAGATATAAAATTTGTAAACATTTTCTCCTATTCTGTGGGTTTTTTTTCACTTTCTTGATGATATTCTCTGAAGCATAAATGTTTTTAATTTTTATGAAGTTCATTTTACCTGGTTTTTTCTTCTGTGGCTTGTGCTTTTGGTGTTATATCTAACAAACGATTGCCTAATCCAAGGTCAGGAAGTTTTAGTCCTATATTTTTTTCTAAGAGTTTTATAGTTGATGCTCTTACATTTAGATTGATTATGTACTTTTAAAATATTTATTTACTTATTTTATTTGGCTGTGTCAGGTCTTAGCTGTAAAACAAAGGCTCTTTGATCTTCTTTGTGGCTCTTTAGTTGTGGCATGCAGACTCTTAGTTGGGCATGTGGGATCTATTAATAGTTCATTGACCAGGGATTGAACCTGGACCCCCTGCATTAGGAGTGTGGGGTCGTAGCCACTGGACCATCAGGGGGAGTCCCTGGTGGTGTATCTTGAATTAATTTTTGTATATGAAATTAGATGGGGGTCCAACTTCATTCTTTTACATGTGAATATTCAGCTGTCCCAGTATACTGTTTGTTGAAATGACATTCTTTTCCCTCCATGGTCTTGGAACCCTTGTAAAAACTCAATTGATCGTAAATGTAAGGGTTTATTTCTGGACTCTTAAGTCTATTCCATTGATCTTTAATTCTATCCTTGTGCCAGTATCCCAGACTTGATTATTATAGCTTTGTGGTGAGTTTTGAAATCAAGAAGTGTGAGTTCTCTGGCTTTAAAAAAAAAAGTAATTGTTTTGACTATTCTGGGTCTCTGAATGAAATTTTTAATGCTAGAGTTCCATTTCCACTCAAGATTCCAGCTCAGGAAGAAGAGGGCAGGGCTAGTGGCTGCTGGAGGGGATAGTGACGGAGCATAATGCTGCTGCAGTGGGATGTGGTGCTTTGTTCTGGTGTCCATGGTAACACAAGTGCTTCCGTAGGTTTCTTGCATTCGGAGGGAAGTATCTTTGAACACCACTACCACCACCACCACCCTCCTCAAATTTTCATGGCTTAGGGAAGCTGAAAGCCCTTTTAATTTATTTAATTTTATTTGTGGCCTTGCTTGTGGGATCTTAGTTTCCTGACCAGCGATTGAACCCTGGCCCCCTGCAGTGGAAGCCTGGAGTCCTAACCACTGGACCCTCAGGGAATTCCCTGAAAGCTCTTTATAAACTCCTTTGAACATACTTATTCGTGATCCCAGGGTCTCCCATGTCTGGCACCTGCAGCTCAGTGGGCCATCTCAGATTCTACCCCGGCTGGCACCTTTGGCGGCAAACAGCCACTACATTGGCTCTATAAGTCATGCAATCATGCCAAGCATTTTGCAGCTTTGGGGGACTTCATGAAAGTTGGTGACTTGCTTAAGTAGTTCTACAGGATGAGTGTTATTCTTTCAACTCAGTTGCCCTTTCTGTTCCTCTTTCTTTAGTCCCTTCATCCCAGATTTTCCCCTCCCCTTCTCCAGCACTTGATGCTCACTTGTACAGATCAACTTTCCTCTTTCTTTAATGGCTCATTCAGCTTTGAAGATACAACTTCTAGCCCAGGGAGCTCAGCAAAGCCTTCTCCCATCAGCAGAAGCTCTCTAAGAGATAGTCTCCTTACCACCTGCTAAGAGAAGGAAACTTTTCCATCTGCTTTCTTATGTTAACACACAGCAAGTCTGTCAGCCCTACCAGGGGGCTAGGCAGGTGCAGATCTGCCATGGGTTCTGGTAGGAAGGAACAGGGAGCCAACTTTCTGAGGTCCTTCCTGGGTTCAAGTTTCTGTGAGTCTGGAAGTCCTTAGATTCCTTATCAGAGTCTCTTCAACATTTTTTGTGAAAGCAACCAGACTGTGGCTTAAATGTGCATGGTTTTGTTCTCTTGTGTAAACAGTCAGGAATTAGGTAGCCCGGAGCTGGCATGCAGGCTTCTTGCATCCTGCTGTTCTGATGTCCTCAGGGGACCACCTTGGGACCCAGCGTGGCTGCTTGAGCTCTCCGCCTCATGTCTACGTTCCTTTCAGCAGGAAAAAGAAAGACAAAGACAGGATACTGCTTCCCTTTAAAGACACTTCCTGGGAGTGACAGCAATTCCGCTTACATTTAATTGACCAAATCTTAGTCATATGGCCGCACAAAGGAGACTGGAAAATGTAATTCCAGGGACCATGTACCCAGTTAAAAGCAGAGTATTCAATACCAGGGGAGAAAAGGAAATCGACATTAAGGAAGAGAGCCAGGGTCTCTGCCACACACCCCTCAGACACAGGAGAGGGATCTTAGACTCTGGAGGGGTCAGTGGGGACAGACCAGAGTAGTTACTGCCTGCATGTCAAAAATTTCATTCAAGTCTCTCTCTCTCTCTTTTTTTGGCCACACTGTGTGTGGCTTGCAGGATCTTAGTTCCCTGACTAGGGATTGAACCTGGACCGTGGCAGTGAAAGCACTGAATCTTAACCACTGGACCATCAGGGAACTCCCTCAAGTCTGTTACTTTTAATTTTAAAATTCTGTGCACATTCTGCACCACAGTTCATAATATATCCAGGTTTCCCATACTGTAACATCTGATCAGTAAAGTGGGTGCCTTCGAATGGTTTGCCGTGGTTAGTTGTTGTGGCTTCACTCATTTCTTCCCATGCTCTGCTACCCGCTGGGCTGTGTTCCCAAGTTGAGAAGCAGGACTTTCCTTGGACTTGGTAATAACACTGTACTCCGCAAAAGGCTGGACTCAGGCTGTGAGGCTCTGTGGGAGCTGGTATTCAGGGCCTTTCAGTCCTGTCACATGACCAGGAGTAGGGGCTGCCTTTGGAGACAGACACACTGTAATTACCAAACTTGAAGCATAGTGCAGGGTATAAAATAAGGCCACAAGAAATCTCGTTTGGGAGAATGAAAGAACAAGTGAGTGAACAGCACCTACAGTTCAGGCTTGTACGGCTGTGGTCGTAGTGTCTGTTGGGGGCTTCTCTGATGCTTATTCACTTCAACCCACCAAGCCTTTATTAAGCATCTAGTACATGCCAAGAAATCAAGAATTAAGGGAAACCAAAGATGAGTAACTGTGGTGCCTACTTGCAAGGAGCTTCCATCTAGTGGGAAGGACAGGAAGCAAAGAGAAGTTTTAATATCAGTATTCAGTACGAGGAAGCACGCAGGAGGGGCACCAATCTCAGGAGAACGGGGGATGCATGCTTCCGGGAGGCATTGATGCCACGACAAGCCTTATAGGTGCTTGAGAATCATCCCAGCATTGAAAGAAGGGAGAGAGAAAGCAGGTGTGAAGGAGCATTGGAGAGAGAAACTGTCGGTAGTTGAAAGTGACCAGGATATAGTTGTCTTCCCAAGGCCCCTGTTTTGTCGCTTTGGGTGTCAGTGTTCTGTGGTCCTCTTTGCCTAAAGAACCGGTGGTGGTGTTCTAACCTCGCCACCCAGTTGGTTTTCTACCCATGCTCCTTTCTAATCACATGGTTTGGCCCCCATCCTTTGAACACGTCCCTCATTCCCCATTCTTGGCTGGTTATATAATCTCTGCATACAATCGTTTTTCCTAGCTTCTCCTCTGGTTAAGTCTTATCTCCTCTTGGGAAGTCCTAACTAAGATGGCATCTTGTTTGTGGAGCCTTAAATTCGTCCTGAATTGGACTTGCTTGCTTCCAGAATGCATATATTTTGCCACGTAGCGCTAGTGTGTAGTTAGTTGCTCAGTTGTGTCTGACGATTTGCTACCCCATGGACTGTAGCCTGCCCGTCTCCTCTGTCCATGGGATTCTCCAGGCAAGAATACTGGAGTGGGTTGCTGTTTCCTTCTCCAGGGGATCTTCCTGACCCAGGGATTGAGCCCACGTCTCCTGCATTGCAGGCAGATTCTTTACCGTCTGAGTCACCAGGAACGCCCCATGCAGTGCTGATCACAGTCAAAACCCTAGTCATATACCTGTTTACATTGCTTATCAGTCCTCTATGAACAGCTTGAAGGCAGGGATGCAAAACTGAGTCATCTTTCAGTCCACTAAGATTGTTTACTAGAAGAGTGAAAGTGCACCTAATTTAGACTCAAATCTGTGTTCAGCGCTCCAGTCAGGCAGGAGCCCTGTGCCTTGGGGAAGCCCTTTGCCCTCTCTGGCTTCCTGGTTTGCTCAATTGTACAAGAAAGGTAATGACAGTCACCACTGCAATGGGGAGGTTGGACAGGTAGATGAAATAACATGCGTAGAGTGTATTTAATAGAAGCTGGCACATAATATGGGCTCAGGAAATACTTGCCAAAATTGCTGCCGTTTGTTTTGGTCTCGCTTTTTCCAGGGCGGGGGTGTTGGGGTCTGTCATCACCATAAACGCTCTAGTGTGAGAAATGGTGTGGGAATTTGAAATATTTGGTGCTGTAGACTTTTTTTTTTTTTTTTTACTTAAGGAGGAGTGCAAGATTTTACATTTTCAGGGGAAATAGCCAAGGGAATTGGAAGCCAGGCAGAATAGGCATCTTCAGGGCATGTGGTGTTGAAATCCCTGTGTGTGTGGATTTGCTGTTTGCTGCTGTGGAGCTGTGAACATTGAAAACTATGATGGTGAAAAAACACGTGCATCTCATTCGTCTGTAATGATTTTCTGAGCCGAGAATCAGGGCTCCATTTACTCGTTAACCGATCATTCCTCACCTCCTCTTCTTCCTGATATAGCCCCGATCCACATAGGCAGGAGACAGTTTTCCTTCTGATTCTGCCACTGTTAGCGTATGGATGCCTATTAGCCTTGTTCATAATAAGAATTTGCAGTGGTGAGCTTATAAATATAGCCTATGTCTCTGCAGTTTAGTGGCTTTTAAGCAGAAATATATGTCAGAATTTGTCTAGAGAACTTTAAAAAGAGTGGAGATTCTATCCTCCCCTCCCCACGTTGTGATCCCCTGCATCTAAAGTGGGCTGAGACATGTCTGGAACCTTCCCAGAGTCCCCAGATGTGTCTATCCCTGGTTGAGCACCTTTTCTACAGATCACCCAAACATTTTTTTAAAATTTGGGCAGAGCGACAGCCTGTGTCAGAGATGGCAAGTGTGAATGCCACTCAGGAAATCTATATCTGAGCTGAGATTGGCAAGCTATCAGGCTGGTGGCTTTAAAGGGAATGAGAGTCTGCAGTTTTGTTGAAAGAGAAGTTTCTTCTGGGCTCATAAGCACACAGACCATGCTGATGAGGAAATAAGGCATTTAGAGGAATGAATGGGGGTATCCCCTCATCGAGAAGGCTCACCCCCATCTCCCACTGTGGGCAGCAGAGAGGCTGGGGCTAGATGTCGGACTGGAGAGATCCTCAGAGTTAGTAAACCGAAAGTCAAGTTCAGGGAGATTATCCAAGAAAAGGAGGAACAGGTTGATGCTTTAGGGCCAGAATCCTCTGTATCAGCCTAGAGGGGTTGGATGGGGAGGGAGTTGGAAGGGAGGTTCAAAAGGGAGGGGATATATGTATCAGTTCAGTTCAGTTCAGTCGTTCAGTTGTGTCCCACTCTCTGCGACCCCATGAATCACAGCATGCCAGGCCTCCCTTTCCATCACCAACTCCCGGAGTTCACCCAAACTCATGTCCATCGAGTCGGTGATGCCATCCAGCCATCTCATCCTCTGTTGTCCCCTTCTCCTCCTGCCCCCAATCCCTCCCAGCATCAGAGTCTTTTCTAATGAGTTAACTCTTTGCATCAGGTACCCAAAGTATTGGAGTTTCAGCTTTAGCATCAGTCCTTCAAGTGAACACCCAGGATTGATCTCCCTTAGGATGGACTGGTTGGATCTCCTTGCAGTCCAAGGGGCTCTCAAGAGTCTTCTCCAACACCATAGTTCAAAAGCATCAATTCTTCGGTGCTCAGTCTTCTTCACAGTCCAACTCTCACATCCATACATGACCACAGGAAAAACCATAGCCGTGACTAGACGGACCTTTGTTGGCAAAGTAATCTCTCTGCTTTTGAATATGATATCTAGGTTGGTCACAACTTTCCTTCCAAGGAGTAAGTGTCTTTTAATTTCATGGCTGCAGTCACCATCTGCAGTGATTTCAGAGCCCCAAAAAATAAAGTCTGCCACTGTTTCCACTGTTTCCCCATCTATTTCCCATGAAGTGATGAGACCAGATGCCATGATCTTCGTTTTCTGAATGTTGAGCTTTAAGCCAACTTTTTCACTCTCCTCTTTCACTTTCATCAAGAGGCTTTTTAGTTCCTCTTCACTTTCTGCCATAAGGGTGGTGTCATCTGCATATCTGAGGTGATTGATATTTCTCCCGGCAATCTTGATTCCATCTTGTGCTTCTTCCAGCCCAGTGTTTCTCATGATGTACTCTGCATATAAATTAAATAAGCAGGGTGACAATATACAGCCTTGACATACTCCTTTTCCTATTTGGAACCAGTCTGTTGTTCCATGTCCAGTTCTAACTGTTGCTTCCTGACCTGTGTATAGGTTTCTCAAGAGGCAGGTCAGGTGGTCTGGTATTCCCATCTCTTTCAGAATTTTCCACGATTTATTGTGATCCACACAGTGAAAGGCTTTGGCATAGTCAATAAAGCAGAAATAGATGTTTTTCTGCAACTCTCTTACTTTTTCGATGATCCAGTGGATGTTGGCAATTTGATCTCTGGTTCCTCTGCCTTTTCTAAAACCAGCTTGAACATCTGGAAGTTCACGGTTCACCTACTGCTGAAACCTGGCTTGGAGAATTTTTAGCATTACTTTACTAGCGTGTGAGATGAGTGCAATTGTGAGGTAATTTGAGCACTCTTTGGAATTGCCTTTATTTGGGATTGGAAAGAAAACTGACCTTTTCCAGTCCTGTGGCCAATGCTGAGTTTTCCAAATTTGCTGGCATATTGAGTGCAGCACTTTCACAGCATCATCTTTCAGGATTTGGAATAGCTCAACTGGAATTCCATCACCTCCTCTAACTTTTTTCGTAGTGATGCTTTCTAAGGCCCACTTGACTTCACATCCCAGGATGTCTAGCTCTAGGTGAGTGATCACACCATCATGATTATCTGGGTCATGAAGATCTTTTTTGTACAGTTCTTCTGTGTATTCTTGCCGCCTCTTCTTAATATCTTCTGCTTCTGTTAGGTCCATACAATTTCTGTCCTTTATCGAGCCCATCTTTGCATGAAATGTTCCCTTGGTATCTCTAATTTTCTTGAAGAGATCTCTAGTCTTTCCCATTCTGTTGTTTTCCTCTATTTCTTTGCATTGACCACTGAGGAAGGCTTTCTTATTTCTTCTTGCTATTCTTTGCAACTCTGCACTCAGATGCTTATATCTTTCCTTTTCTCCTTTGCTTTTCCCTTCTCTTCTTTTCACACCTATTTTTAAGGCCTCCTCAGACAGCCATTTTGCTTTTTTGCATTTCTTTTCCATGGGGATGGTCTTGATCCCTGTCTCCTGTACAATGTCACGAACCTCCATCCATAATTCATCAGGCACTCTGTCTCTCAGATCTAGTCCCTTAAATCTATTTCTCACGTCCACTGTATAATCATAAAGGATTTGATTTAGGTCATACCTGAATGGTCTAGTGGTTTTCCCCACTTTCTTCAATTTATGTCTGAATTTGGCAACAAAGAGTTCATGGTCGAGCCACAGTCAGCTCCCAGTCTTGTTTTTGCTGACTGTATAGAGCCTCTCCATCTTTGGCTGCAAAGAATATAATCAATCTGATTTTGGTGTTGACCATCTGGTGATGTCCATGTGTAGAGTCTTCTCTTGTGTTGTTAGAAGAGAGTGTTTGCCTGTGGCTGATTCATTTTGAGGTTTGACAGAGAACAACAAAATTCTGTAAAGCAATTATCCTTCAATAATAATAATAAAAAAATCCTGAACAGTTTTGATGCAGTAATCTTTTAAAAAAACATGAGTCAGGTCCTGTCACCCTTTTGCTTCAAACTCTCCAATGAATTCCATTTTACTTAGAATGAAATCCAGACTCCATACGATGGGCTGCTGGCACCTCCCCTTCCCACTCTTGCCCCTCCCTTGCGTGGCTGCTTCCTTCTCATTGTTTGGGTCTCAGCTCAGATGTCTCCTTGTGAGGCCTTTCTTGTGCACCAATGAAAAATGACTTCTCCCAGTGTCACTTTGAGATGCTTTACCCTGTTTTATCTTTTGCTTTTCCCTAGAATTTATCACCACATAAAAACCTCTCATTTATTTCCTTGCTTGTTTACTTGCTTGCTTCTCTGAGATCTCTCTTTTCCGTTAGAATGCAGATTGCATGAGAGTAGACCGGTAAGCCTGGTTCAATTCTGTATTCCCAGCCCCTTGAATAGTGCTTGCCACAGAGTGGGAGCTCAATGAATAAATGACCAAGTGAATGAATGAATGAATGAATGCAGATTGCAGATCTCAGGCCAGTAAACTGGAAGACTGAAGTTCTAGCAGCTCAGGTGGGCAACCAGGTCAAAGGCAGTAGGGCGCTGGAGCTGTGTCAGCTGAGAGGAGCCCAGGCAGCTCCCTTTCTGGAGGAACCTCCTCAGTGGGACCTGAGCCCAAGGAAAGGAAAGGTGTCCACTGGGTAGAATGGCCCCCTCACTTTAGGAACGCTGAGGAGGGAGACAGGCAATCTGCCTCTGACACCTCAGAAAGAGTGAACGTACGTTTAACAAGATGTAGAAATCCAGCGAGCTATGACTCACACAAATGTTCTCTCTGACCTTCTGCCCAATGGGATGGAACATAATAAATTTCAAGATGGAAGCTGTTTAATGTGGGGTTTTAGAAAGGCACCATGATGATGAATAATTTGTGGTGGACTGTGCCTGGGAAAGATGCCCAGGGACACACACACACACACACACACACACCCACACACACACACACACAAACACACAGGCACGCATGTGCACAGGCACATCCCTTTGCACATAATTCTCTTTGGCCAAGTACTCACTTTTTTTTTAATATAAATTCATTTATATTAAATAAATTTGAGGAGATACCCCTCGTCCAAGGTAAGGAGCAATGGCTGCACTTTGCTGAAGCAGCCGTGAAGAGATACCCCACGCCCAAGGTAAGAGAAACCCAAGTAAGACGGTAGGTGTTGCAAGAGGGCATCAGAGGGCAAACACACTGAAACCATACTCACAGAAAACTAGTCAATCTAATCACACTAGGACCACAGCCTTGTCTAACTCAGTGAAACTAAGCCATGCCCGTGGGGCAACCCAAGACGGGCGGGTCATGGTGGAGAGATTTGACAGAATGTGGTCCACTGGAGAAGAGAATGGCAAACCACTTCAGTATTCTTGCCTTGAGAACCCCATGAACAGTATGAAAAGGCAAAATGATAGGATACTTAAAGAGAAACTCCCCAGGTCAGTAGGTGCCCAATATGCTATGGAGATCAGTGGAGAAATAACTCCAGAAAGAATGAAGGGATGGAGCCAAAGCAAAAACAATACCCAGCTGTGGATGTGACTGGTGATAGAAGCAAGGTCCGATGCTGTAAAGAGCAATATTGCATAGGAACCTGGAATGTCAGGTCCATGAATCAAGGCAAATTGGAAGTGGTCAAACAAGAGATGGCAAGAGTGAATGTCGACATTCTAGGAATCAGCGAACTGAAAAGGACTGGAATGGGTGAATTTAACTCAGATGACCATTATATCTACTACTGCGGGCAGGAATCCCTCAGAAGAAATGGACTGGCCATCATGGTCAACAAAAGAGTCTGAAATGCAGTACTTGGATGCAATCTCAAAAACGACAGAATGATCTCTGTTCGTTTCCAAGGCAAACCATTCAATATCACAGTGATCCAAGTCTATGCCCCAACCAGTAACACTGAAGAAGCTGAAGTTGAATAGAACTAACACCCAAAAGAGATGTCCTTTTCATTATAGAGAACTGGAATGCAAAAGTAAGAAGTCAAGAAACACCTGGAGTAACAGGTAAATTTGGCCTTGGAATACGGAATGAAGCAGGGCAAAGACTGATTGAGTTTTGCCAAGAAAATGCACTGGTCATAGCAAACACCATCTTCCAACAACACAAGAGAAGACTCTATACATGGACATCACCAGATGGTCAACACCGAAATCAGACTGATTATATTCTTTGCAGCCAAAGATGGAGAAGCTCTATACAGTCAGCAAAAACAAGACCAGGAGCTGACTGTGGCTCAGACCATGAACTCCTTATTGCCAAATTCAGACTTAAATTGAAGAAAGTAGGGAAAACCACTAGACCATTCAGATATGACCTAAATCAAATCCCTTATGATTATACAGTGGAAGTGAGAAATAGATTTAAGGGCCTAGATCTGATAGATAGAGTGCCTGATGAACTATGGAATGAGGTTCGTGACATTGTACAGGAGACAGGGATCAAGACCATTCCCATAGAAAAGAAATGCAAAATGGCTGTCTGGGGAGGCCTTACAAATAGCTGTGAAAAGAAGAGAAGCAAAAAGCAAAGGAGAAAAGGAAAGATATAAGCATCTGAATGCAGAGTTGCAAAGAATAGCAAGAAGAGATAAGAAAGCCTTCTTCAGCGATCAATGCAAAGAAATAGAGGAAAACAACAGAATGGGAAAGACTAGGGATCTCTTCAAGAAAATCAGGGATACCAAAGGAACATTTCATGCAACGATGAGCTCGATAAAGGACAGAAATGGTATGGACCTAACAGAAGCAGAAGATATTAAGAAGAGATGGCAAGAATACACAGAAGAACTGTACAAAAAAGATCTTCATGACCCAGATAATCACAATGGTGTGATCACTGACCTAGAGCCAGACATCCTGGAATGTGAAGCCAAGTGGGCCTTAGAAAGCATCACTACGAACAAAGCTAGTGGAGGTGATGGAATTCCAGTTGAGCTATTCCAAATCCTGAAAGATGATGCTGTGAAAGTGCTGCACTCAATATGCCAGCAAATTTGGAAAACTCAGCATTGGCCACAGGACTGGAAGAGGTCAATTTTCATTCCAATCCCAAAGAAAGGCAATTCCAAAGAGTGCTCAAATTACCTCACAATTGCGCTCATCTCACACGCTAGTAAAGTAATGCTCAAAATTCTCCAAGCCAGGCTTCAGCAATATCTGAGCCGTGAATTTCCTGATGTTCAAGCTGGTTTTAGAAAGGGCAGAGGAACCAGAGATCAAATTGCCAACATCCGCTGGATCATGGAAAAAGCAAGAGAGTTGCAGAAAAACATCTATTTCTGCTTTATTGACTATGCCAAAGCCTTTGACTGTGTGGATCACAATAAATCGTGGAAAATTCTTCAAGAGATGGGAATACCAGACCACCTGATCTGCCTCTTGAGAAACCTATACACAGGTCAGGAAGCAACAGTTAGAACTGGACATGGAACAACACACTGGTTCCAAATAGGAAAAGGAGTTCATCAAGGCTGTATATTGTCACCCTGTTTATTTAACTTATTTGCAGAGTGCATCATGAGAAACGCTGGACTGGAAGAAACACAAGCTGGAATCAAGATTGCCGGGAGAAATATCAATCACCTCAGATATGCAGATGACACCACCCTTATGGCAGAAAGTGAAGAGGAACTAAAAAGCTTCTTGATGAAAGTGAAAGTGGAGAGTGAAAAAGTTGGCTTAAAGCTCAACATTCAGAAAACGAAGATCATGGCATCTGGTCCCACCACTTCATGGGAAATAGATGGGGAAACAGTGCAAACAGTGGCTGACTTTATTTTTCTGGGCTCCAAAATCACTACAGATGGTGACTGCAGCCATGAAATTAAAAGACACTTACTCCTTGGAAGGAAAGTTATGACCAACCTAGATAGCATATTCAAAAGCAGAGACATTACTTTGCCAACAAAGGTCCATCTAGTCAAGGCTATGGTTTTTCCTGTGGTCATGTATGGATGTGAGAGTTGGACTGTGAAAAAGGCTGAGCGCCGAAGAATTGATGCTTTTGAACTGTGGTGTTGGAGAAGACTGTTGAGAGTCCCTTGGACTGCAAGGAGATCCAACCAGTCCATCCTGAAGGAGATCAGCCCTGGGATTTCTTTGGAAAGAATGATGCTAAAGCTGAAACTCCAGTTCTTTGACCACCTCATGCGAAGAGTTGACTCATTGGAAAAGACTCTGATGCTGGGAGGGATTGGGGGCAGGAGGAGAAGGGGACGACAGAGGATGAGATGGCTGGATGGCATCACTGACTTAATGGAAGTGAGTCTCAGTGAACTCCAGGAGTTGGTGATGGACAGGGATGCCTGGCGTGCTGTGATTCATGGGGTTGCAAAGAGTCGGACACGACTGAGCGACTGATCTGATCTGATTTATTTTAATTGGAGGCTAATTACTTTACAATATTGTATTGGTTTTGCCATACATCAACATGAAACTGCCACGGGTGTACACGTGTTCCCCATCCTGAACCCCACTCCCACAAGTACTCACTTTTTGAGCTTCATTAAGGTGCCCCTTTGGAGAAGGCAATGGCACCCCACTCCCGTACTCTTCTCTGGGAAATCCCATGGACGGAGGGGCCTGGTAGGCTACAGCCCATGGTGTCGCTAAGAGTCAGACATGACTGAGCGACTTCACTTTCACTTTTCACTTTCATGCATTGGAGAAGGAAATGGCAACCCACTCCAGTATTCTTTCCTGGAGAATCCCAGGGACAGAGGAGCCTGGTGGGCTGCCGTCTATGGGGTCGCACAGAGTTGGACATGACTGACATGACTTAGCAGCAGCAGCAACAGCAAGGTGCCCCTTGGAAGGACCGATGCTGAAACTGAAACTCCAATACTTTGGTCACCTCATGCGAAGAGTTGACTCATTGGAAAAGATCCTGATGCTGGGAGGGATTGGGGGCAGGAGAAGGGGACGACAGAGGATGAGATGGCTGGATGGCATTACCAACTCGATGGACATGAGTTTGAGTGAACTCCGGGAGTTGGTGATGGACAGGGAGGCCTGATGTTCTGTGATTCATGGGTCGCAAAGTGTCAGACAGGACTGAGCGACTAAACTGAACTGACTGAAGGTGCCCCTTGCTTTGGGAACCACTGGGGGCCAGGGGAGACGTTCTTATTTCATTCAGTCCCTTTAGGTTGCTTGCTCCGCCCAAGCACATCCTCCCCTTGCAGGGTTGTCAGTTACCTGCTGCCCTCCACACCCCCAGGACTTCGAGCTCCTCACAGGACTGTGTTGCCTGTTTTTATATCCTTCTCAGCCAGCACAGTGCCTGACCCACGATAGGTGCGTTATAAATGTTTGCACAAACATGTGCACACGTGCCACTGCAGGAACGTCTTTCAGCGTTGCCTCAGTTCAGGGACCCAGGGAGTAGCCCCAGGGGCACAGAGCCCTTGCTTCGCTAAAGTAGATTGTGGTTTGGAAGTCAGCGAAATACAGGTCAGCCGAGCAGGCCACATTTGGACAATGGGCCAGGGTCCAGCCAGAGAGGGTGTTGGCATGTCCCAGAGAAGGGCAAGGCTTGAGTTTTTCTCTGGGATTCACCTCCCTACTGTAAAAGGGCACGGAAGGGAAAAAAATCTCCAACAACATTAAAGTTATTTTCTTCAGCAGCTCGCCGATTCCTCTGACCTTGAACTCACTGATGACACGTTATCGATTGCACCTGCAGCCCCCGCGGCAGCGGGGCTCTGAGAGAGGCAAGTTGTGTTCCAGCCTGACTGGCACAGCTGACTTTATAGCTCCAGCCTGGGCAAGGTTTTCTGCAAAGCTGTGTCTTGCCCGGGTTGCAGTTTTGTTTTGGGAAGAACA
The DNA here is from genome assembly GCF_019923935.1 of Bubalus bubalis. Lineage (NCBI taxonomy): Eukaryota > Metazoa > Chordata > Mammalia > Artiodactyla > Bovidae > Bubalus > Bubalus bubalis. The sequence continues at coordinate 20,781,004 of NC_059172.1, read as the reverse complement.
CAGATTGGCCTGGACTGGTTGAGGGGAGGAACAGAGAGAAAGAGGTTTTTCAGGCTTTGCAGAGCTGTGATAACCACAAGGAGCAGATTTTCCCTAGCTGATGGGCTCCGCCTCCAGAAGCCTGCATAGCAACAAGGGCAGGCGGGCAGAATCCTCCACTTCCGTCCTCTGAATGACTGGTCACAAAGAGTAATGGCACGTTTCCCATCTGATTTTTTTCTGTTATCCAGGAAAACAGTAATCCACGATTTTGCTTTATGGGGACTCATAAAATGACCACAGTCCCAAGCCCTTTACTGGAACTGTCTCATTTTAATCCACACCATATTATTATCCTCGTTTTCACAAGTGAGAAACTGAGACTTGGAGAGGCCAAGCAGACTGTCCCTTAAAACCACTCAGTAAATGGCAGAGCCTAGATTTGAATCCAAGGCAGTTAAAGACCTGTGTGTGTGTGTGTGTGTGTGTGCACGTTTAGTTGCTTCAGTTGTGTCCCACTCTTTTTGACCCCACGGACTGCAGCCCACTAGGCTCCTCCGTCCGTGGGATTCTCCTGGCAAGAATACTGGAGTAGGTTGCTGTGCCCTCCTCCAGGGGATCTTTCCGCCCCATGGATGAAACACATCTCTGCATTGAAGGCAGATTCTTTACTGCTGAGCCATCAGGGAAGCCCCAAAAGACCTATATGGGATATATACAAATCTGCAGAATTTCTGAGTTTTCTTTAACAGTGGATGTTATGAAATTTTTGTTCTCTATGTCTTTGTTTGGGTAGAGAGGAGGCATGGCCAAGGTCTGTGGATTTGCCAGCTGGGGTCTGGAGGGGCTGGGGGTGTCCTGGGGTAGGAGCCATCAGCTGCCCTGTGGTGACTGGGGAGGCTCTACGGCAAGGCCAGAGGGCATTCAAGCCATACACAGACCACCTGGGAGCAGCCACCTGGCCTTGCCTCCTCTGGGATTGGCCAGGATTAGGAAAAAATGCCAGGATATGGGATTTACGAATGGCTTGTTGAGGGAGGGGGTTGGGGGGCTTCCAGGTTGAGAGAGGTTGGCAAAGAGTGAAAATAAATCTTCGACTCAAAAGTAAGGCAGCAGTGGGCAGGAGGTCTGGGCTACACAGATGACAAGCTGGTCCTTGAAGTGGTTGAGCCAAAGAGAAAGCCTCGGAAGTGCCAGGAATAGAATGGGAAATCAGTGGGAAATTTAAAAGTTGAATTAGAAAATCTGAGATGAAAGAAGCGTCGGGGATATGAGAAGGCTCTCGGCTAAACTGGTACAAAAGGGAGATCTTTGTGATTCTGAAGCCTTTTCTCCCATTGTTCTGAGCAGGGCCTTGAGGTCTGAACATTGAATTAAGATGTGTGTTTTTAGCAGAATTGGTGGGCAGGAAAACAAAAGCCAATACTGGCCCCATTTTGCTAGAGAATTAGACTTTAAAAGAGAATTAGACTTTTAAAAGAGAGTTAGATTTTAAAAGAGAAACAAGAAAAAAGGAGGAAAAGATAAGACTGTCAGGACCAAGCAAGAGTGGGAGAAGAGAGCTGAGAAGTCTACCCAAGATTTCCATTTAGAAGTTACAATATGTTAAGCAGGCAGAAACTTACTCCAAAAGACTGGGCTACAAGAAATATCCTGTTAGCTTCTTTTCCTAAATGAAGTCAAATTTGGCTGCAGGTATCCGCTTATCAGGCAGGGTGGGAGGGAGGTTCTTATTAATGGTGTGTATGTGTGGTTTTTTAACAGCTTTATTGATACATAATTCACATACCATACCATTCACCCTTGAAAGTATATAATTCAGTGACTTTATATATTCACAGAGTTATGCAACCATCACAATTTTAGAACATTTTTGTTACTTTAAAAAGAAACCCTATACTCATTAGCAGTTACTTCCCCCACCCTTTCCCCAACCCTCCCAGCCCTAGGCAACCACCAGTCTCTTTTCAGTCTCTATGGATTTGCTTATTCTGGACATTTTAATAAATGGGATCATACAATATGTAGTCTTTTGTGAACTGGCTTCTTTAATTTAGCATAATTTGTTTGCAGGATTAATCTATGTTGTAGCATTTATCAGAACTTCATTCCTTTTTATGGAGGAATAATAGTCCATTGTGTAGATAATGACTTGCTTTGTTTACCCAGTCGCCATTTGGATATTGGGTTGGGTTTTCTCTACCTTTCGGCTTTTATGAATAATGCTGCTGTGAACACATGTATACAAGGAGTTCTCCATAAGTCCAGGGGAAGAATCTCTGGTCTTCACTCCTTAAAAAGACAAGATGCTCGTTGCCCAAGTCTGTGTGGCCCATTAGAAAGTTGGTGGTTTTCCTATTCTCCCTGTGATTTTAGTGCCCTCTGCCAGACTCTGCAGTGGGATGGCCACTGTTTGCAAGGCTGCAGTGCTATGGCTCTGTTCCCTGGCAGCCATGGACCAGCCCTCTCAGAAGTCCAGCCACCTCCTAGGATATCATGTGGAGGAGGAATCTGCCTTTGCTGCTACTAAAAGGACATGGCACCATCACCAACTCCAGTAATTCTACCATCACCAACTTAATTTTTTCTTGTGTAACTGCATCAGCATTGAATTTTCCCATTTGTGTTTATTTTTAGTTTATTGTGTTCAGTTGTGTCTTAAAGTTATTTTACCTTGTCTTGCTGTGATGGCTATGGATGGTTCATTTCTCTTCTTTCCTTTCTTTCTTGCTTGCTTCTGTTTAGATTTCCTTTGGGTTAAGTGGACCATTTCCTCTGGCCCACTTAATGAATAAAATCTAGGCTTTTTAATGTATATTTATATCAGTTCTTTATATGTACTGCTTCTGAATAGTGAAAGTTTTATCAGTTACGTTTGTCATATTTCCATGTTACTTTAAATTCTCAAACCCTTTGATCTTTTCTCTTTTATTTCTTTAATAGTAAGACCATTTTCTTATCTTCATTTTCCGTTTCTAATATAATTCTGCTAGTTCTAATACATAATCTGTTGCCCTGTTTGAAATTTATTTTGTATTACCAGGACCTAAGGTACAAATCATTTTTATTTAAGTTGACACTTAACAATAGTTATTTTTTCACTTTGTATTGCTCCTAATATGTAATTTGTTACATTCCTCTAATAGTCTGAATTATGTTTTTGAAGTGTATGTCAGACCAGTAATACTTGTTTTTAATAAAGCTCCATACAATGTTAAATGACTGTGGCTTTATGGTTTACAATCCAGTAGAATTGATCCACTTGCATTTAAAAAAAAAAAAAAAAAGCTTGTTATTCCGTATTTCTCCATATGAGTTTTACTCATTTGTCTGGTTCTAGAAAGTATTCCCATAGGTTTTAGTAGATATTGGATTAATTTGTCTTAACATGTACTGATGTAAGAGTTGATTCATAAAGGCTGAGCACTGAAGAAATGATGCTTTCAAACTGTGGTGCTGGAGAAGACTCTTGAGAGTCCCTTAAACTGCAAGAAGATCAAATCAGTCCATCCTAAAGGAAATCCACTCTGAATATTCATTGGAAGGACTGAAGCTGAAGTTCCAATACTTTGGCCACCTGATGTGAAGAGCCAACGCATTGGAAAAGCCCCAGATGCTGGGAAAGATTGAAGGTAAAAAGAGAAGGGGACGGCAGAGGATGAGATGATTAGATAGCATCACCGACTCAATGGACATGAATTTGAGCAAACTTTGGGAGAAAGTGAAGGACAGGGGAGCCTGGCGTGCTGCACACTATGAAAACACAAAGAGTCAGAGACGACTTAGTGACTGAACTACAGCAACGTAGGACATATGGTCGTCTTTACGACCTGAACCATCTCTACGCTCTTAACTCTTCCCAGTAAGTCCATAGGCTTATCCCATGTCCCTTATAATTCCTAGTCCCATGCTTTCTCCCCTTTCTCTCAGAGGAGTTGGAAATTTACCCTTGAAACAGGGAACATGACTCCATTTATTCAAATTTTATTTATTTTTCTCAGAGTTTTACAATTGTCTTTAAGCATCATGCATAACAAGTTAATTGAATATTCAAGAATTTAATGCTTTGTGTTACTATTGCAAATAGCATTTTTTCCTGACTTTTTATTTTTAAGCTCTCTGGCACAAGTATAAACAAAAGTTATTGATTTTTGAAGATTTATTTTATAGCCACAATTTTGAGAAAGTCATTTTCTGGTTAAATTTGCTTGAATTTTCTAGGAATAGAAACATGTCATCTGGAAATACTGAAACTTTTATTTTATTTCTTTGCCATTTTTGCACATTATTTTTTTCCTGAATGGTGATCTGTGAATACTTCTAGAACTGGGTTAAATAGAGATGGTAACAATGGGACACTGCTGTTTTGTTTCCAGTGGGTGCTGGTTTCCACTGATGCTTCACAATAAATATGCTTAGCCTTTCTAGCAGGCTAAGAGAGATGCTGTACCATTTTAAAAAAGAAATTAATTAAAAGTTAATGCTGAATTTCAGAGGTCCTTATTGGCACATATTTAATAATTATATCTATCTAAGGATTTTCTTCAAATATGCTACATTGTAAAACTAGTTTTTAAAATTGGTACTGGATTGACATGACTGGAACAAACTGTACTTGATTATTACGAATGAGTTTAGATGTTCAGTGTTTTCCTGATATTTTCATAGAGCAATAAACCACTACCCAGCTTCCTTCTCCTAATCTCCTTCCTTTGTTCCTTCTCCTCCACCCTCTTTTTTACTTCTGTTCCTCTCCCCTCCCTTTCTCTTGTCGCCCCTTCTCTCCCTTCCTCTTCTTTTCCTTCCCTCCATTCATCCTTCCTCCATCCCTTGCTTTTGCTGGTGCTTTTGTCAGGTTAGGGAGTCAAGGCCTTTATTTCATAAAGTAACCTGGTTTATGAAGGTTATTTCTAGAATGTGAGATTTCCCCAGAAAAAAAGTAGAACATGAGATTCTTTATCTAAGAAGTGGGTTGGACAAATTTTCCTGTAAGTTGAGTAGTAACAGATAGCTTATTTGAGGGGTGGACCAGGGGCTTCCCAGGTGGCGCTAGTGGTAAAGAACTGACCTGCCAATGCAGGAGACGTCAGAGATAAGGGTTCGATCCCTGGGTCGGGGAGATCCCCTGGAGGAGGGCATGGCAACCCACTCCAGTATTCTTGCCTGGATGGAGGAGCCTGGTGGGCTACAGTCCATAGGGTCACAAAGAGTCGGACACGATTGAAGCGTAACACTGTAATACTGTAAGGGGATCTGAAGTTGTACAGGAGGATCCCAGATTCTGGGGCACCCTTTAGGAGACTGATATGCCAGCCTTGATTGGAATGACTTTGAGGAGGGAGATATGGATGGGAAAACTGTTTAGGGGTTGTATACATTCACCTATAGAGAAGAGCTGATCTAGAATGGTGGGTGTGGCACTTATATTCTGAGGGTAGAGTTTCATCCAAGGAGCATACAGCTGAGCATGCAGACAGGGAAGCAGGACAGGCACATGTTTTCTGCTCTCAGACATTCTCTGTCTCTGGTAGCTATCCTTCCAACCAAAGAATTAGCTTGGCCATTTAGCCTTGGTCTCTGGTCTGGAAGATATTCTTCTCGGTCAGGTACTGTCCATGTTCTGAGGGCTGCATATGGCTTCATTTGGGGTAGGTCCTTCTCAGATCCTTTTCTTTTTCTCAACATGAAAGGTGGGATGTTTAGGTGATTCTTATTATTTCAATCATACCTCTTAATTTTAGTGGGAGCTTGTGAATCTTCTCTTTGAAATTCAAGTTTAGAAGGCTATTGAGTGCAAGCCTCCAGACTTCTCTTTGACTTCAACCCCAAGCCTCACCCTGCAGCTTTGTTGGCTGATATCTGCATAGAAATTATCTTTCACACAAAGACCTTCATTTTTATCGCTTCATTTTTCTTTTTGATATTTATTTATGGCTGTGTTGAGTCTTATTTGTGGTATGCAGGCTCAGTGGTCACAGCATGGGCTTGGTTGCTCTGCGGCATGTGGGATCTTAGTTCCTCGAGCAGGGATTGTACCGCCCCCTGCACTGGAAGGTGGATTCTTAACCGCTGGGCCACCAGGTAAGTCTGTATCACTGCCTTCTTGTGATCTCAGCATCAGTGCATTTGCTTTCCTCTTTTTCTTCTTGATGCATGTGTCATGGTGTGGATCTTCATTCTGTTCCCAGTTACGGCTGTTCCTTCTACCTTGGAGGCAGTGTGGTCTGTTGATAACAGCAAGGTTATCAACCTTGCCTAGGTTCTAACACCGGGTCTACCACTTATAGTCAATTCTGACTCTGTGATGAGAATCATGGCCATTTTATTCATAAAGGTATAAGAATGAGATTACCCATACTTAAGGCTTTGTACAGTGTCTGATAGAGGTGAGTGTGATATAAATACTAGTTGTAGAATCTGCCTGCCAAGCAGGAGATGCAGACTTGATCCCTGGTCCAGGAAGATCCCCTGGAGAAAAAATGGCAACCCACTCCAGTATTCTTGCCTGGGAAATCCCATGGACCAAAGAGCCCGGCGGGCCACAGTCCATGGGGTTGCAAAAGAGTTGGACACGACTTAGCAACTAAACAACAACAACTGGTGTGGTAAAGCTATAAATTAGGTATTCTGTAGTTCTGTGTGTACTCTGTTTAAAAATTCTGACTCTAATCACAATATGTGTGTGTTTTACCCTATACCACCGAGCAATTCTCTGACACCAGCTGTGTTTCCTACAGTTCAACTCAATTCAACACTGGCTCAGATGGTAAGAAGCTGCCTGCAATGCAGGAGATGTGGGTTTGATTCCTGGGTTGGGAAGATACACTGGAGAAGGGAATGGCAACCCTCTGCAATATTCTTGTCTGGAAAATTCCATGGACAGAGGAGCCTGGCGGGCTAGAGTCCATGGGATTGCAAAGAGTTGGACATGACTGAGCACACCCAGAGATAGCATCAGATTCCACAGGTGAAGGGCTCTGTCCCCAAGACTCTCCCTGCTTCAGAGATGGGTCGGAAGTCCAGGTTGTTACCTGTGCTTCTGACCAACTGGCTATAAATCAGAAATTTGCATCACTCCCTTCTTGGGTTTAATCTGCTAGAGAGGCTCACAGAACTCCTTTACTCATCAGAATACTGCTGCTGCTAAGTCGCTTCAGTCGTGTCCGACTCTGTGCGACCCCATAGACAGAAGCCCACCAGGCTCCTCCGTCCCTGGGATTCTCCAGGCAAGAACACTGGAGTGGGTTGCCATTTCCTTCTCCAATGCATGAAAGTGAAAAGTGAAAGGGAAGTCGCTCAGTCATGTCCGACTCTTAGCGACCCCATGGACTGCAGCCTACCAGGTTTCGCCATCCATGGGATTTTCCAGGCAAGAGAACTAGAGTGGGGTGCCATTGCCTTCTCCCACCAGAATACTAGTTTATTACAAATAATATTGAAGGATACAAATCAGCGGCCAGATGAAGACATACATAGAGCGGGTTCCCGAACAAAGGGGCTTCTGTCCTTGTGGTGTTTGGGGCCAAGCATAGTGGCATGTGGAAGCATTCTGGTTCACCATTCTAGAAGCTCTTGGAATGCTGTCCGTTGAGTTTTTATGGAGGCTTCATTATGTAGGCATGATTGGTTAAATCATCAGCCAGTGGTGATTGATTGAGTCTCTAGCCCTTCCCCCCTCCCAGGAGGTCAGTGAGGTGGATTCCAATCTTTTCATCTCACCATTGGTTCTCCTGGCAGCTCTCATTTTTAGATGCTATCCCAAAGTCATCTCATTAACATAAGAACAGACACCTTTATCTTGGGCTTTGGGAAACTCCAAGGGTTTCGGAAGCTCTATGCCAGGAACAGTAGATGAAGACCAAATATATAGTTCTTATTATAAATCGCAGTATCATACCATCATATCAGTGCCTTACCCTCTTTTCCCAGTTCCATGAGTTAGTAAGTCTACTGTGGTAGCTTCACTTCACTGCTTAATCTTGCTTTGATCATTTATTTGTTCCTGCATCTTTTAAATAAGTGGTTGTGCGCCATGCTCCTGCTGGCCTTTGGAAGGCACTAAGCTGCTGTTCTAATCAGGGCCATGTTTAGGATAAACTTTCCCTTCCTATTTGATCTCAATATACTTAGGTTCTTTTTGTCATCTCCCTGGGTCAGAAGCCATTCCTCACGCACACCCTAACTTCGGCAGCTGTCATTGGCCCAGCACAGACAGGATTTCCTGCTTTGGTGCTCATGGCCCAGCATCTTGAACCTTACAATCCATATTTAGGCTTAATTTGTTACTGGCGCCTTGGTGCTTACAATGCTCAGGTAAGAGCCCTCCATCCTAATGCAGCTGTCCATTGAAAAACTTAGACCATGGAGAGGAGCATTTGATCATCTTGCCAACGTTCCTTATGGAGACAGCAAAGTTTTTGAAGATCTATGTTTTTTAAAATTGGTTTCGAGTATACCTTTCTTGGTTTTATTATTGTTTCTGTTGGTTTAAGACATGTGGCATTTTTTTATTTTGGCAAATTTGGTTCAGAGGGAATCTCCTGGGCATGTTGCTATTCAACTCATTGAAAAAAAAAATTAACTACATATGCATTTACTTTATGTGTAAAATTTTACTCTGTATCATTATCTTAATTGTCTCTATAGTAAGTGATATTATACTCCAAACAATGTTTTATTTTATGAAAGGCTAGTAAATGATCTTTGATAGGCAAGACACCATGACAGCTTTTTATTTTGTTGTCTCACGAAGGACAAATTATCCTTTGAATCATTGCCCATGTCTAGCATTTCTTTTAACATCTTTCAAATGTCAAGGTCTTTCCAGATTAAAAAAAAGAAAAAGAATCTGTGAATAACTCAACCAAGGAGCTACCTGCAAAACTCAATTTCTGCTGGTGATTAAGTATGTCACAGAAATCTGGTTACTGATGATGGAGCAGGTATTCTCAGCCTTGTTCTAGCCAAGACTTACTTTGGCACATTTTTTTTTTTTAACTGGACCCAGTACAATGCCATCATATACTTTGTGGACCCGTGAAAGCAAGTGGCTTTGCGCATTTTCAACAGAGCCTGCCCATGATGAATATCAAGAAATATTACATGGGTCTCTATAGTAATTGATTATTCATTCAATCAGAAATAAATTGCATTTCTCCACTCTGCCTTGACCTGTAGGAAGTCTGCTAATGGGGAAAAGATAACATTTGATAATGAAAAGACTGGTTGTTTTTCAAGATGTGAAAGTGTTGAGGTCAGGTTCCAGAAAGGACAGAGTCATTTGAGAAGATTACTAACAATCTCTTTTCTCAGCCCCAGCTACAGAACATCTGCAAGACTCTTGCAGACCACAGAGACTGGATGGTGAGAAGGTGATTTGCATGGACTAAAAGGTCCAGTCCACTAGATGGAGGTGGTTTGCTAGAGGATGAGCTCTGGACGCTGGGACTCTGGTTTATTGCTTTTGTATCCTTAACAGCTAACACACAGGTCTTGACTGTTCTTTGAATGGCTGAGTGGTTGCCATGGAGCTTTGGGGAAAGGGATGTTCTAGCAAAGCTCTAGCACTTCAGTTTTGAAAGCTCTTCTTTCCCCTTTTGTCCTTAAAAGTCATGAGCTGAAACATTGGTTTGTAACTAGGAATGCATTTTAGAATCACTTGGCAACTACTAAAAAAAAAAGTGAGACTTGGGCCCCATCCTCAGAGATTCTGGTCTACTTAATCTAGGGTGGGGCTCAAGCACCAGCATTTTCCAGTTTTCTCATGTGATTCTAATGTCCAGCCAGGCTTGAGCCCCCCTGGACTAACAGAAAGACCAGTGTAATGGTCTGAAGTTGAAAACCCAAGATCTGGTGTGTTAGACTCCACCATTGATCAGGCTTGGTTGGATAGTCTGCTGATGAGTAAGAACTCTGTGTCCTATGTATAGTTGAAATCTTGTAAATAGAATCATTTTTCAGAGGAAAGATGATTTTTGGGGGGCGCAGAATGATAGAGTAACCCAGGAACTAGGCTTTGAGAGACTTGGATTCTGTTCCATCTTAAAACTAACAGTGATCTTGGCCAAAACGTATCTTGGAATCTCAGCTTTCTCATTGGTGAAACAAAGACTTCAAATTAAATTTAGAAATAAATATAGAATCTTTCAGTTCTAAATGTGGTTTCATAAATGTGCTACTTTTGTGCTGACCCACTCCTGAAGTAGGTAAGTCTATGATGTTTGTGGTACCCAGATGCAAAGTGAGTGTTAGGAAAATGAGTTACATCCATGTCATTGTTATTTACATTCCCTGCTCTAGTCTATGTCTAATTCCTGAATGTGAGACAGTTCATCTACAGTTATGTTCCCCCTCAGTTTTATTGAACAGACATTAAAGGATGGCAGGAGTAGTCTAATTATTTTAGTTGTCAAAAAATATTTAAATTTATCAAATAATGTATGTTTTAATGGGAAGGGAGGCCAGAGTGGACAAAAGCAGGACGTTTTTGGATAACTGAAGCTTATAATTCTTATGTCCTGTTTAATCTTAATAGTTATCAACATTTGTTAATTGCTTGCCACGGACTCAATCCTGTTTTAGGAATAGCATGCCTGTCTTCTCATTCAATACTTACAATAATTGTATGAAATAGATCTATTATTATCCCAGTTTTGCAGATATGGAAATCTAGGCTTGTAAATGTTAATTATCTTGCCTAAGGTTACTAACGAGAATGTAGCAGAACAGAGGTTTGAATTCAGGAAGCCTAGGTCCTAACCACTAAGTCATAGCCTGTGGAGTAACAGCTTTCGTTTCTATGGTGCCTTCACTTATAGGAGCCTGTCATCTTCCTGAGAGCCTTGTGAAGTATTATTCTTATCTCGGTTTTCTGTATCAGCTCAGAGTTTGAATAATTATCTGCAATCCTCTAGTTTGTGTGCAAGTGGTTGCAGCTGAACTTGGTCTTGACTGCAGATCTGATGTTCTTTTCATTCTCTCTGAACACTGGCACAGCACTTTACAGTTTGCAATGCATTTCTACATTTGTTATGCTGTTAAACCTTCACAACAACCCTGTAAGATAAACTGAAAAATATGAATGTTGTACTGGTTAGCTGTAGTCAGGTAACACTCTAGACGCTGTAAGAGATACACCCTGAGATTTCTGACTTCACACAGTATCAGTTTATTTCTCACTTGTATACAGTCCAGTCAGTAATGAGGGTGATTTGCTGCATCTGCCATCATTCAGGGATCCAGGCAGGTGGAGGTACTACCATCCTCATCCCACAATTTCCAAAGCTACTCCATCCAGCAGCATGCTGGGCAGAGAGTGGAGGATCCCACAGGAAGCTCTGAGGGGCCAGGCCTGGAGTGGGATCTGTGTCTTCCACCTACATTCCCTTGGCAGAGACAGCCTGTGGCCTCTCCAAACAGAATGGAGGTCTGTAAAATGTAGTCTAGATGTGTGCTCAGGAAGACAGGAAAACAGGTTTGGTGAACAGCTGGCCACATTCTGTTGCAACACCTAAAAATAATGAAAATATCAAATAGTACCAATTCTTGCTGTAGGTTAGGCACTCTGTGATCTTGACAATTTACAAGCATTATCTCAGTAAATTCCCATAACAGTCTTTGTGATAAGTTAATACTTCTTACAGATGCAGCATTTGAGAGACATCAAACTAAGTGACTTGCCCAGGGTCCTAGAGGTAGATGCTGAGCAGCCAAGCTTGGACTCAGATTTGGGTCTCTCTGACTTTGGAGTCAGTATTCATAACCACTCTTTAAGTTTACATCTTCTTAGGGCGAGTCAGGAGAGTGGGGTTCCAGTCCCCTTTTGCTATTGATGGTACAACATAGGCCTTGACTGATTAGGTAACTAAGCATGTTGGGGAGCACTAATTATTTTCCCTCTCTTATCCAAGGCCCAGGCCACGAAGGGTCAGAATCTGGTGTGGTGGTTGGTAGAATTACTTAATTTGTTTCCAGTTATCCAGGCTTTTCTAAATCTTGCATCCATATATCTTTAAGCAGAGGCAAAAGGCTTTACTCTTGATTATTCCTGGCACATTCTCCTTGCAGCTGTAGTTTAGGTATGTTAGCAGGGACCCAGGTGCTTGCTTTTTTGTTGACATTTAACCTAGAGTTTTTCAAGCTCTTGTATATATGCCCATGCAACATCTAGGATCTTATTAAATTGCATGTTCAACTTCAGCAGGTCTGGGGTGGGGCCTGAGAGTCTGCATTTCTAACAAGCCCCTAGCTCCTGCCCACCTTGCAAGTCCATTGATCACATTTTAAAAAAGTAATTTATTTGTTTATTTTTGGTTGTGCTGGGTCTTTGCTGCTGCACGCAGGCTTTCTCTAGTTGCCGCAAGTGGGCGCTTCTCCTCATTGTGGTACAATTCTCATTGCGGTGGTTTCTTTTGTTGTGGAGCACAGGCTCTAGGGGCAGGGGTTTCAATAGTTGCAGCTCGTGGGCTTTAGAGGGTGGGCTCAGAAATTGTGGTGCATGGGCTCAGTTGCTCTGCAGCATGTGGAATTTTCCCAGACCAGGGATTGAACCTGTGTCCCTCACATTGGCAGGCAGATTCTTTCCCTGTACATCAACCACGTTTTGAAAAGTAAGGATCTGGTGCTTGTATAACAAAAATCAGCCTGCTCCCTCATCAGTTTATTTTAGCACTTTGTTCCTATATGTCATTTCACTTGTTATATTCTAGCTAATGGGATAGATGTCTGTCTCCTCAACTAGAATCTGAGTTACTTGAAGATTGAGACCATTTATACTTGAAACTTCTATGTCTGGTTTAATGCCTGATTCATAATGATTACTGAATCCACACGTTTTGAGTAGATGACTAATGACTGCAAATGCTAGCATGGTGCGAGGCTGCAGGGAATCCTGCTCTTGGGGCACAGTCAAGGGCATTACCTCTCACCCTACAGGGTGCTACGTGAAACCATTAGCTGGCTACCTGCAGGTTCCACAGAACTTTTGGTCCTTTTTGGTTCCTTCACTGTTAACAGTACAATGCAAGACCATAGAATAGAGGGATACATAGGGATATTATCCAGCTAATGTTAATTTCGGGGTGTGGGAAGAAGGATCTGGAATACACAGTCCAGAATGTTCCAACCAGCCCAGGTTGACTAGGTATAGTTCCTATTCCTATTTCTTTTTTTTTTTTTTAGTTTTTTATTCCTATTCCTATTTCTTATAAGTCCCAGGTTTTAAGAGCTTCCCTGGTGGCTCAGTAGGTAAAGAACCTGCCTGAAATGCAGGAGACCTGAGTTCGATCCCTGGGTCTGAAAGATCCCCTGGAAAAGGAAATGGCAACCCACTCCATTATTCTTGCCTGGGAAATCCTGCTACAGAGAAATCTGGCAGACTACAGTTCATGGGGTCCCAAAGAGTCGGACATGACTTAGCGACTAAACCACCACTAGGTTTTAAATCTGGGAGTACTTTTGCAGCCCAAACTAAAAAAAAAAAACAAAACACAACAACCACCATAAAATAAACATTTTTCTCCAACAACATCCTTTTCACATTTTATTTTTCTACAGAAAATCTGTTTTCTTTAAGGAATCAGAATCTGAGGACCATAGCTGTTTGGAAATGGGATGGTATCAATCTACTTTGTAAAGACATTCATGCCTCCATGAGTGGTGGACCCTTGAGGTTATCTGAGGTGGCTGGTTCCTCCAGTTCTGACCAGTGACAGACCACCAACAAGAAAAAAAAGAGGACAAGAAAAAAGAGGCCTAGAGGAGAGATCTGGTTTCTGTCAGAAGTTTGGGTGGCTTGTAGACTAGACCTATTTGTAGAAGGCGAGATCCAGGAATGGAGTCAGGATAGGCAAGAAGAAGGGAAAGTTTCTGAACAACTGTCGGGTCAAACCTTTTTGTGGATTACCACAAAAATCTGATGGCGCCTGCGGTGCCTCTGCCCAGGGAGATACATACTTGCAACATTTTGTATATTGTTGTGGTGAGTTCAAGGTGTCTTTGGGTCCCAGATTAAGACCACTTGGAGCGAAGAGACATGAAGACTAGGGTATGGGTAACATGGGACAGGATTTAAAGAGTTTCTCTCTCATCTGCTCCCAAATGGAATTTTGCATGGGCACTAGTCATGCACATGGTTCTACCTTTTGTTATTTGGGCGATTCAGAGAAAGCTGGTTTCTTTTCAAACACTGAAACAATCTCAGAAACGATCAGAGATGTCAAGAGCCATGATAATTGTACTGCATAGATCATTGAGTTAGTTCTGCTCCTTTAGCAAGATTAGATTTTATTGTCCCAGGCATGGGCACAACATTTCCGATCAGAAGCTCTCCCACATACTCTATTCATTATTCTGTCCGCCTGCAATACCGTCATCAGATGAATACCGATCGTTCTGGTAGACAGTCCTCAGTGCTATTTGGAGTAACCATTTTTCAGCTTGGTTAACATTAGCATTTTCAGTAACAATACAGGGATGAGGGGAGGGAGATGATGCAGCTTATGTTCACCATCAGGAAAACACAGTGTTTTCTTTTGGTGGGAGTCCATGCAGTTGTCATGATTCTAATTTAAAGACAAAACAGGAATCCTCTTTGTCTGACTTGTACCTCCAATTCCTGAAAGTGATGATAGAAGGTCTTGGTCCCCCTCCTAGGGGCTTGACTTACTGCAGCCATGGTGCATTTGGGCTGCACATGGGATGGTGAACTTGCCTGAGCACATTAATGTGATACTAAGGGCATCATACATCTATCTCTCTGAGTTCCTGCTGTTGAAAAGGATGGTGCTGGTGAAACACAGAATTCCAGATTCATGGAGACTGTTTCCTATGAGTTTGTGTATCAATTAAATCATGCCTTTATATCTAAAAACAAAACAATGGAGATGGATATTTTGGCTGCCCAACTTCCATTTGCTTGCCTAGTAGCATCCTAGTCTCCTATTAAGGAATTACCTTCTCCCCAGTGATACCGTCTGGTAGGGCTAGGAACCAGGTGCCCTATCTTCCCTAGCTAAGGGGCAGGCTTGTGAATCAAAGTAAGCCAATAGTACTCTTCCTCCTGGGATTTCAGTCTTGAAATAGCATAGCTAAGGGATTGAAGATGGTTGGAGAGCAGTCATTTCTAACAGCAGGTCTCCAACAAGAGCAGTCCCATCCCAGACCAATTAAATCAGAGTCCCAGAGGATGAGGTCAAGACATCAATAGTCTTTAAAAGCTTTAAAATCTCCCCGATGATTCTAGTGTGCAGCCACGGTAAGAACGACTGCCAAAGAGGCTGTTCCTGAGCCTCTGAAGCTCCCTGGTTTCCACACTAATCCAATACCCTTCTTGTTGAGTCTATGAGTTCCTGAAAACCTTCCTTTAAATCCTCAGATTATTTAAATTAACCAGAGTTTGTTTTGTTTCTTGCAGCAGATTACCCCAACATTAACATACTAAAAAAAAAAATTGCATAAATGTGGTTTACTATGAATCCAGTGCAAGTAAGTCACCTTGCCCAGGAACCCAAAAGTAATGGATTTGACAGCTTAAAGCCAACAAATATCCTTCCTTTCCTAATGAAAAAGCCAAATGCACTCATGAAAATAAACCCATTATTCCACTAACACAAAGACTTGGGGATTTGCATGGTTATTAGGAAACTTTTTTAAGAATCCCTGGAAGGCTTAAGCAAAAGACACTCTAAGTACCAACATGTCTTCTTTTCCTTCTCTACCTGCTAGAGATAAATCAACATGTAGCCAGATAGCTATTTACTGGCAGCAAACATGTATAAATCAGGGACATTGCAGGCACTCTTCAAAGGCAGTTGGCAACAGGAAGGCTTTCTGGACCTTCAAAGAGTTTTTAAGTGCCTTAGATTTTTCCAGTTGGCGTCACAGAAGAGGAAATGTTATCTTTGAGAATGAGGGTGGTAAGTGAAAATGGAAAATTTTCCAAAAGCCAGATTTCATTTTGATTGTGATGCAAATCCAGAAAAGAGCCTCTTTGTCTTCCTGCTTCTCCCCTGGGTGTGTGGCTGAGGTTCAGGCTTGGGAACAAAGGTGCAAAGGCATCCCATGCAGCTTTCCTGGGAGAAGAAAGAATTTATAATTTGTGAATCATTTATCTGCATTTGTAGTCACATTGCTTTTAATCGTAGTCGAGTATTGAGGCAGAGTGATCTTGACAGGAAATAAATACATTCTTTATTAAGTGTGAAGAGAGGAGAACCATGCCATGTTGTAAAAAGATTCACACACTTTTTAGTCCTTGGGGGTTGTTGTCAAGTGTATTAGTAGCCTTCTTAGGCCACTTGCAGAGATCAGAAGTTAGATTGCAGTTGTGACTTTAAAACTCTCAGGATGGGACTTCCCTGGTGGTCCAGAGGTTAAGAGTCTGCCTTGCTGATGTAGGGGACCTGGGTTTGATCCATGGTTTGGGAATTAAGATTTCACATGCCATGGAGCAACTAAGCCTGCATGCCGCGACTAGAGTCCTCAAGCTGCAAAGAAAGATCTTTGCCACATCTAAGAGCTGACGCAGCCAAATAAATAAACAAATAATTTTCTTTTTTTTTTTTTCAAAAAAGCAACAACTGTCAGGTCTCCTTTCACCCCTAGACAAACACCCCTAAAGTCATTGGAGTTCTTTATGATATCTGGGAAATAGGGGCTTAGGATCCCGGGGCCCCTGGGTTGGTCAGCACTGGAGGGGGCATCAGTGGCAGCCACTGATAGCCTCTCCTGCAACACTTCTTTCCAGTCTAATGAGTATCTCAGCTTAGTATGCCCAGAGCACAGCTTTTGAATTCTACTCCCAGACATGTTCTTCCCATTTCCATAGCATCGTCAGCATGGATGCCTTCTCAGCATATCCGCTGTCACTCCTTATATTCAATCACCATAATCTTTGCCAAGCCACTGTAATAACTCCCGAACAGGTTGTCTTGTTTCCACTCTTGCCTTCATCCTTCCAACACTGCAGTCCATTCCTCACAATACAGCTAGAGTGATCTTTTAATATGCCACTCAGATTACATTGCTCCCACATTTAAAATAGAATAGCTTTTCAATTAGAGAATAGCTTCCCATCTCAATAAAATAAAGCTCAAACTCCTTATGGTGACCAAGGATCTTATGCCTGCCTTTTTTCTAAGCCTGCCTTGTTCAATTTTTTCCTCTGCATATCACATTCCAGCTATAGTAACTCTCTTCCAATCCCTTAAACACACCAGCCTCAATTCCTACCCTGAGCTCTTTTAGTTAGTGTTCTCTTTACCTAGAATGTCTTCCCTAAATCTTCCCAAGCCACTCTTTCTTATCACTCAGATCTCAGCAGCAATGTCACCTCTTCTGAGAAGCTTTTCATGATTGTCCAATCTAAGGTTACCTGGCTGTCTTCGGGAACTCATTCTACTTTCTCTTCTTCACTGAATTTACTGCTTTTGTGTCCTATTCAACTATTTACCTTCCACTAGAACATAAATGCCACAAGAGCAGGGATGTTAAAAAAAATGTTATCCTTGTGTCTCCAGTACTTAGAATATTGTCCATCACAAAGTTCAAAACAGTAAACCCCAAAGTAAATCTTACTACTCAGCCCCAACGTTCAAAGAGTAACCTAAGTTGCCTCACCTCAATGTGTAACTTTATTAATAAGCAAGTCGTATTCTTTTTGAGAAAATTAAAATAATCATTATAGCAGCCCATATAAAGCCCAGTTATCGTGTGGCCGTCTTTAAGATGTCACTTTCAAAGAAACATTTCTCAATCCTCCACAATAATCAAAAAGGAATTAGAATCTTTACTGTAGTCTGAAGTAAAATTCCAAAGTGCTTCTCAAATATCTTCTTCCTTCCTACCACCCTTCCTTAGTATCTCTAAGAGTGGAGAATCGCAACCCATTTATTAATATTTTCCTTTCTTCCCATTTGCATTACAAAAATAAATTTTGAAAATTAAAGTATAAAAAGAACACAGCTTGACAAGGCAGTATTCTGTTAGTACCGATGTATATTTACTTAAAAACCTTTCTTCAGAAGTACCAGTGACGTTTGTGTTGAGTTAATATGTGCACAGAAAAGTCCATTAGAACTTAAATATGTAATTAAAGAGGCAGCTGTTGCACTACAGTTGCCAGATCTTGATATTCTTTGGAGCTACAATACCAGACTGGCCTGGATTAAAATCCTCTTTCTGCTGTTTGCTGTCTGTGTAATCTTGGACAAGTCACGTAAGCTCTCTGAGCCTTGATCTCCTCACTTACAAAACAGAGCTTCCAGTAGTGGTGAGCTTATGGCATCCTTTTTAAGGATTAAACGAGATCATGTATGGAAAGCATTTAGCACAGTTCTGGACTTCTTGTAAATCTTTATTAGTTAGGAATAATTTTTAACATAAATTACTCTTATAAATGGGACTGGGAATGATGTCAAAGCATATGATCATGATCTAGGGGCTCCCCAGGAAGTTTTACTACACCCCTTCTCTCCACCTATTCCACTCTCACAGGGTCTACTCCAGACTCACTCTGTTCTCCTTCCTCTTTTTAATCTTTTCTGTCAGTCTGAATCTGATGGCTATATCGACAGGAGAATTGTCAGTGGTGGCTTGTGCTTTGATTGGAATATGATGTGTGGTTTGCCTCACTCAGGATGCAGCTGGCTAGAGCTTTTATACCCTCTTATGTCTCCTACCTCCCAGGTTGTGGTAGAGATGATTGGTACATGCTTCCTCATGTCTGAGTTGTCTTAACTGAGGGCCAGCTTGGAGAGCTCAACTGGGGTTATATGCATGAGTTTCTCAATTCTCTTTTACATGGTCTCTCCACATTGCTAGCTTAAGCTTCCTTATAGCATGGAGGTCTCAGGGTACTTGGACTTCTTATGTGGTAGAAGGCAGAGAGAAAGCAGAAGCTGCTGGGACTTTTATAGCCTGGACTCAGAAGTCCTGGAACATTTCTTCATTACATGCTATTAGTCAAAGCAATTATAATGCCAGCCCAGATTCAGCGGGGAGGGGAAAGGGACTCCACATCTTAATGGAGCACGTGCATACAGGGAGAAGAGTAATTGTTGGCAGCTGTGTTTGGAGGTCATCTGCCACAGTGAGAAAGTACCCATTCCTTTCATGAAAGGGATTGATGGGAGGGACCAGACTCTTCACATACAATGCACTCCCTACAAGACCACCAACTGTAATTCCTAGTCCTCTTCTTACATTAACCTGTGAGGGTCGGGAGGTAGGCGGGCTGATTCTTCACCCTGATGACCCTTAAAGAGCTCTGTGAGGTAAGACAGGTAATTGACCCTCAAGCTAGTATCTCTTTGAGCTTACATATGAAAACTTAGAGCCTTTTTTTTTATTTTTTAACCTTTTCCCCTCCTGAACCATTGCACTGAGCAATTAAAATTCCCACTTGACATTCTACTCTATGGAAAAGATCTCCCTCTCTTTTCCTCCATGTTAGCTTCTTGGTTATTTTCTCTACCCAACTTATTTCAGCAAGCGGCCTTTTCTATGCAGACTCAGGAACTGAGTAGATTCAATTACTTGATAAATAAATCCATACCATCTGAACTTTGATTGCTCTTTTGAGGAAGCTCAGAAAGCAGCTAATGCACTGGGTGGTATCTCTCACTATGCAGACCTGTATCTGAACTCATAAATTTAACTTTGAGAGATACTTAGAGTTCATATATTTGAGTATTTCATTGGGGAGGGTGGGAGTGGGGAATGGGGTCTGTATTCCCACTCTAAGCTTTTTTGAAGGCGGGGTCATAATCCATCCCAGCCCTATGGTTTTTTTTAGCACCCTGGCAAATAACAAATGCTCAGTGAATAGTTGTTGATTGAATGAGTGAGGAGAATGTTATGTACAGAGACTGACTATTCCCTGAAACCAGAGTGAACCTGTTCATCTCTCCATTTTAATTTTGTGCAGTTAGTTTTCAGACCAACTTGTAGGACCTCAGAGTTATCTCACCTCCACTTCCTCTTATTGAATCTATCCCATAACTGCAGCAGGTTTTAATCTTTTTGGATGCCACCCAGGCCATTAGCTTTCATCAAAACCATTCATTTGATAAATGTGCATTTATTAAGTGCTTACTATATGCCAACCATATGGTAGCTACTGTGGGAGATAGAAATAAATTGAAGGAAAAAAAAACATGGTCTGTATCTGATTTTTTTTTTTTTTTTTGGTTTGGCTTTAAGGCTCTCTGAAACTTGACTGTTGTCCTTCACCACCACATCTTCAATTCCCTGTGTCCTGTCCCTATCCCTTCACAGGTACCAGGGTAGTCTTCTCACTAGCTTACAAGTTTGGCATGTACATTCTTTCTTTTGATGTGTTACTCTTGCCTCCCTCTCAACCTGCAGTATGCAGTTATTATCTTGGTTTTACAGACAGGAATACTGAGACTTCTTATAAAGAGGAATTTTAGACTGAATTTTCCAGGTTGATTGAAAGAGTTAGAGAGGATAAGCAGCTTTCCAAGGTGGAGTCAGGATCTAAATCTAGAGCTTTCTGACTCTAAATGTAGTGCTCTTAGGGTGTTGATTTGAGGATTAAATGACTCGTATGTATAAAGCCCCCCAACACAATGATTGGCATGTATGCTGCTGCTGCTGCTGCTGCGTTGCTTCAGTCGTGTCCGACTCTGTGTGACCCCATAGATGGCAGCCCACCAGGCTCCCCTGTCCCTGGGATTCTCCAGGCAAGAACACTGGAGTGGGTTGCCATTTCCTTCTCCAATGCATGAAAGTGAAAAGTGAAAGGGAAGTCGCTCAGTCGTGTCCGACTCTTAGCGACCCCATGGACTGCAGCCCATCAGGCTCCTCCATCCCTGGGATTTTCCAGGCAAGAGTACTGGAGTGGGGTGCCATTGCCTTCTCCGGATTGGCATGTATAGCCAATCATTAAAAAGTTCCTAACAGAGGCCAGATTCATTCCTCATTAATAAAACAAACAAAAACCACCTGTTAATCATTCTCCTGTGAAACTCAATGTAGTTCATAGCAAAATAAAGGAATTTTTATGCAGGACTTATTCAGGTCCAAACATCTACTTTTTTAGTATCCTGAACTGTAAAACAGCATTCCAAATGCCCCCCGGCCATATGTTACTGTCCATGGTGCTGAATTGTCATTGTCTCCTCTGTCTCAGAAAAATGTTCTAAATCTCAGGACAAGAAATAGTAACAAAGAAGAGGAGCAGGAACACAGAGACAAACAGAAGCTGTTGGAAAGGCCTGTTTGGTTATAGAAATTTCAAGGGAGAAAATAGTGAGGCTTTTGTTTGCTGTGCTTTTCAAATACATTGTTTGTCATTCAAACTCAGGAATCAAATAGCTACAAATATATTTTCAGATAAACCCTCTGCTCCCCTAACATGCTGCTGAGTGCTATCAGAAAATCAGAAATCAAACAGATTTGTGTAACACAGTATCTCTCACTGTTAAAGCTTTCTATTTAATCCAGAAATTTAAATAATTTAGATAATGAAGGACAGTTGTAATTGCAGTTCATTTATTCTAGAAATGTTTACTGAGACTTCTGTGTTCTGGGGACTGTACTTGGCAACCAGACATAGAGTAGTGAACAAGAAGTGTCTCCATCACTGTTGTCATGGAGACAATATTTTTGTGGGAGAATACTGAAGATAAACAAATAAATATATAATTTGAGATTCTATTAAGTACTATGAAGGAAATAATCAGCAGTTATCAAGAAAGAAAATTATCTTTTTTCTTGGCAGTTGTATGTGTGGAGGGTATTGTATATAACTGATAATACTGACAAGTACTAGCATTTATTTAGTGTTAGGTGACAGGCTGTATTCCGAACATCTTACCTATCTTAACTCATTTAATAATTACAGCTCTATGATGTGGCTGCTATTGTCATCGTCCCCATTTTATAGAGGAGATGGCTGAGGCACAGGAGGGTTAAGTACTTACCCAAGGTCACATGGTGAATCAAAGATAGAGCTGAGATTTGAACCCAGATAGTCTGCTTTCGGAGTCTACTTCAGAATCTGAAATGACCAGAAGCCAGTGATGAGAGTGAAAGGAAGATGAAAAGAGAAAAAAGGATAAGAAACAATCTCCTCAAGCACACACACAGAGGGAGTTTAGAACCTTGGGAGAGGGAAGACTTTCAGAGACGTTCACGCGGAACTTTGCAACTTGCTTTTGCAGAGCGTAACCTTCTGGTCTTTATGAATCAATCTTCATTTCACCTCTTGTTGCACACCAGTGTTTCTGTTGCTGGGACCTGATTCCTAATGAGAGTCTGCTCCACTAGCTTCTGGATACAGCTCCATCCCATCACTCTTGAGAAGTCAGTTTTAATCGGGAATTTTTATGTTACTACCTTCAGTCTCTGAGAAGAACTTGGGAGACAAGGAAAAAGAGTGTCAGTTTGGTTTATGAAAAATTTTGCATTGAAAGCTTTAACACTTCTTTAAATTAGCCATTTTTCCTTTATGTGAAGGAAACTTGGTGATATCTGAATCTAATCCTCCCTAATCTGACTCAAGCACACTTCCTTTCAGTTCAGTTCAGTTGCTTAGTTGTGTCTGACTCTGCAACCCTATGGACTGCAGTACACCAGCCTTCCCTGTCCATCACCAACAGCTGGAGCTTGCTCAAACTCATGTCCATCAACTCAGTGATGCCATCCAACCATCTCATCCTCTGTAATCCCCTTCTCCTCCTGCCTTCAATCTTTCCCAGCATTGGGGTCTTTTCTAAAGAGTCAGTTCTTCGCAGGTGGCCGAAGTTTTGGAGCTTCAGCTTCAGCATCAGTCATTCTAATGAATATTCAGGACTGATTTTCTTTAGGATTGACTGGTTTGACACTTGCTTTACTAGTCCTTTTTAGTCTCAAATTGACCATGTAAGCTTAGTTCATTGGGTGCCATTTGTCATGGATTTTTAGTATTTTATTTACAGTATCATACAAAAAATGACATCTAATAGGAGTACTGGTATCTCCAACTTTAAATGTTCATGAAACCTAACAGGCAGATGCCCAAGACAGATATATCAAAGAAATAGTTATTACCAGAAATTGCTTCGTGGAGTATAATGAGGTCTCATGGAAAGAACATGAGCTTCTAAGTCAGTGAGACCTGGTCCCAACCTCAGATATACCACTTGTGAGCTCTGTGACCTTGAGAAAGTAGTATTCTTAGAACCTTGATCATCTTGTGACTTAAAGTGGGGATAAAACCTAAACTTAAGCAGTTGTCTAACAAGGTCAAATGCAATTGTGCAGATAAAGTTCCTAGCACAGTGCCTAGCTAGTAAATGCTAGTTGGTTTCTGTTTTCTAATGCCAACTTTGTATGAAATATAAAGTTCAACTTTGTATGAACTTTGTATGACAGAAGAGAAAAAAGCACAAACCCTAGGTATACAACCTGGTGAATTTTTCAAATGAACACACCTATATAACCACATCTTTAGGGTCACAAAGAGTTGGACATAACTTAGCAACTGAACAACAACAACAAATCAAGAAACATCATTACTAGCCTGCTTGAATACCACCTTTTGCCCTCTCCAGTCAGTCTCACCTTATAGATAAATTATGAATGTTTTTGGAATTTATATAAATAGAATTACAGATTACATTCTCTTTTGAGTCTGACTTCTTTTCCTCAGCATTAGATTTGTGATTCAAACATGTTGCTATGTGTAGTTGTAATTTATCTTCCTTGCTGTATAATATTATACTATATGAATATATTATAATTATTAATCCATCCTGCTGCTAATGGGCATTTAAGGGATTCCCATTTTACCTGTTTTGGATTTTGCTGCTAATTATCATTCTAGTACATGTCTCTTGGTAAACATATGCAGGCATTTCTACTATATGTGTGTATATTTTTATTAGGCATATTTCTAGGAGTGGAATTGCAGGGTTATAGGAGAAGGCAATGGCACCCCACTCCAGTACTCTTGCCTGGAAAATCCCATGGACGGAGGAGTCTGGTGGGCTGCAGTCCATGGGGTCGCTAGGAGTCGGACACGACTGAGCGACTTCACTTTGACTTTTCACTTTCACGCATTGGAGAAGGAAATGGCAACCCACTCCAGTGTTCTTGCCTGGAGAATCCCAGGGATGGGGGAGCCTGGTGGGCTGCCGTCTATGGGGTTGCACAGAGTCAGACATGACTGAAGCGACTTAGCAGCAGCAGCAGCAGGATATGCATACATTCAGTTTTGGTAGACACTGTCTGTCAAACAGTTTTACAAAGTGGTTCTGCTTTTACTCTTTCCTATCCCAGTACTCTTTTAAATAAGTGAGTTAGTAAGTTTACTATGTGAATCTATTTACCAAAATTATATTTATAACCTACACTTTCAGTATTATTCCCATTATATAAAATGAAGTATGTCTGAGTTTGTAACTTTATTTCTGAGGGTTCCTTTTCCTGGGAATTATTCACTCTGTCTCCAAAAACCATTTGACAATTTCAAGTATGGCAGGGCTTAAACTGGTTGGTTTTCAATAATAATTTCAGTGTTTATGCCAAGCTTTTCTCTCCCTTCAATCCTGTGAGTGTAACCTGTGAATTATTTACTAGTTCTCACTGAGTCTTGGCTTGCAGCAGAGATGATCAGCAGAGTACACCCACTATCATTATTCAGCTCAAACAACATTCACAAAAATTCTGCCTTCAAAATGACCTTAAGAATTGTTATTATTCTATCTCGAAAATTGTATCAGTTTCCCCTTCTGATTTAAGTTTTATGCTACCTTCCATCTTTACCATCACTGTCATGTATTGCCTGCTTCCTGTGGACAGAGCCCAGGGTGAAGCACTCACTATGTGTGTTTCATTTAATTTTCATAGCAAGTCCATCAAGTGGGAATCATCTTAGAATATCAGGCCATGGCATAGGGAGGTGTTAAGTTGCTCCAAACAGCTCCCAAGTGCTGAAGTCAAGGTTCTAACCACAGTGCACAAGGTCTCTGAAGTCAGAGCTCTTTCCTTCTACCACACTTTCTCACGTCTCTGTATCCTTCCCTCAGAAGTACTTACATTACAAAGAACAAAACACCCCATGCACAGAACTCTCTGAAGCAAATGTTTTGTTCACTCAAGCTCATTAGCTGGTTGTCAGGAGAATCTCCAGTGAATGCCTGTTATCTGTGCTTTTAGGCAGTAAAGGTTGAAAACTCTGCATCTGCGAACTCTTTGTCCCTCTTCTCTCCTTGCCAGCTAGCGCAATATTCTGCTGCCAACACAGCCTTTGTCTCCTATTTCTGTTACGTGATATCCCATGCTTGATTCACGCTGGATTCCAGATCAGTTGTCAATTTTTAGCAAACTGCAAATGCAGACTACCTCCCACTCCTGCTCTGCACCCGCTCCCCACTCCTCTCTGTTTATCTTCTATTCCCACTGCTATCACACTGAGCCTTCACCTATTATGTGAGCTCTTCCTCTGTTATTTCAGGTCTGAGCAAAGCAATGGAGACAGTTCCTTTTTTGCACCATCTGTGCTCTCTAGGAGGTTAATGTAGCAATATTTGTAACAATTAGTGAAAACGAATCTTCTCTTTGATCCTTCCCACCTGTAGCTACAGTTCTGGGTTTGTTTTTTATGGCCAGATTTTTGGCATCTGGGGACAGGATTCCAAGACTAAAAAATCTTTCAGTGGCAAAGGGAACGATTCTAAAGTTTGACCTCCATGATAATCAGATCAGATCAGATCAGATCAGTTGCTTAGTTGTGTCCGACTCTGCGACCCCATGAATCACAGCACACCAGGCCTCCCTGTCCATCACCAACTCCCGGAGTTCACTGAGACTCACTTCCATCGAGTCGGTGATGCCATCCAGCCATCTCATCCTCTGTCGTCCCCTTCTCCTCCTGCCCCCAATCCCTCCCAGCATCAGAGTCTTTTCCAATGAGTCAACTCTTCGCATGAGGTGGCCAAAGTCCTGGAGTTTCAGCTTTAGCATCATTCCTTCCAAAGAAATCCCGGGGCTGATCTCCTTCAGAATGGACTGGTTGGATCTCCTTGCAGTCCAAGGGACTCGCAAGAGTCTTCTCCAATAGCTTCTATTTATAAAGTTCCTACCATGTCCTATGCATTATTCAGGGTAAACTGTGTAAGACATATGACATATTAATTTAGCAACATGACAACCCTGTGAGTTCTGTTATTTCCGTATTATGGGTGAGGAAATTGAGGCAGAGAGAGTTAAGAAATTGACTCATGGTTATCACCTTAAAAATGGCAGCACCAGGGTTTGAACCCAGGCAGTATAACTCCAGTAATGGTTACTCGTTCTTCTCCCCCACCCAATGGTAGATGAGCCCTGGAAAGAGCTCTGTATCTGAAGTTGGGAAACTGGGATGGTTCCTGGCCCTGCCATTTATTAGCTGGCCATTTAACATGGAGAGGGTGCTCACTTTCCCTATTTGTAAAACGAGGACAAGCTGAGTGATGTGCTGTCCCATGAGCATGCTGCACATAAAAGTGCTCTGTGAGCTATTGCATGCGTGTGTGCTAAGTTGCTTCAGTCCTGTCCGAGTCTGCAACCCTATGGACTGTAGCCCGCCAGGCTCCTCTATCCATGGCACTCTCGGGGCCAGAATACTGGAGTGGATTGCCACGCCTGCCTCCAGGGGATCTTACAGACCCAGGGATCGAACTTATATCTCTTGCCTCTCCTGCCTTGTCAGGCGAGTTCTTTACCACCAGCACCACCTGGGTAACCCCGCTGTGAGCTGTTAACACAAAGCAAAGGCTAGAGTAGCATTTATGAGCATTGTCCCCTCACTTTACCCTCCTTGAGATGCAGCCTTAGTTCATTTAGATCTGACTCAAAACACTTCATGGGGCTGCAAGGCGCAGGCGTGAATAACCGTTTGCTATTTTTTCAAGCTGGTGGGTTGCTTCATCACCACTTATGCTCCATCCAAACTATGAAAACACCCAGATTTTGGTCCATGGGAGGAACCTCAAAGTATTTGAAGTGTTTCTGAAATTAGGCTTCACTTGACATTGGAGTTCTACTTTCACAGGTCTACCAATAGCCAAACTCCAGTTTGTTGCAGGAGCCCCACCTCCCCCAACCCAGATGCATGGAGGGCGTGGTGCTTGGGAGGAACCTCTGAAGGGTTGTGGTCCTTGGGATGAATGGCATCCAGCTCTGCTCCATTTGCTTTGCCAAACTCCTGAGCAGCTTGATTTTTAGGGAAAATACCGAATTTCTGGTATGACAGTACCTAAAGTGGAAAACAGCAAGGCACAGTGGAAAGAATGCAGGAGATTTGGGTCCTCTTAAATGATGGCTGCTTAAAAGACCACCAAGTTACCTGCAGCTTAAATAAGACTGAGTTCATTGCTTGCTTCAGACAAGCGAACACTGCCATGATGGAGTTTAAGTGTTTTAGAACAAGAAGTTGGGACAGTTATAAGGTTTTGAGGAGGTCTTAAGCTTGGGTGAGGATCAAGATATAATAGTTTAAAATTAATGGATCCAGTGAGGCAAGAGTTTCTAAGAGTCTTAGAGTATCGGTAGTCATTTGATACTATAATTGAAAAATCAGGCAGTTTTAATTAGATTTTGGGGAAGTCTCTAGAATGAATAATGAAGTTATTTGCATCTTTTATCTTCCTGGCCAAGAGTTTCCCCACAAAGCAAAGTCAGGTTGATGAAGACAGTAGAATAGTGAAGTCCTGTCAGTGACGCCAGAATAATCCCACTAGTGTAGACAGTGAACTGTGGGTGTAGACAGTTTTCAGCTCTCAGCCTGACCCCTGGCAGGAGTTTACCACTGTGTGACTATGTCATTATGTGTGAAATGGAAATACTCATACTTTACAAGGTATTTTTGATTGAATCATAGAGTACAGATAAAATACCTTGGACAGATTAACTACTCAGCTATTAGTGAGTTTCTGAACATTCAGAATTAAAGTCCAAAACTATCTTGAAGAACTGGGCTCTTCACAATCAGGAAGCTGCTATCGTAGCTGCTGTTTCAAGAATCTCACTGCTATAGACACAACCTCCAGGAGTAGCGCAGATGTGGTACACCTTGCCTTTCTCTGCATATGACTTTGCTCCAGATTGAAATCTTGTGCGATGCATCTACTTGATGGAAAGTAATTCATGCATAAAACCCCAAGTGCAAGGGCATGAGAAGTGTAGTTTTGGGTTTTCCAGCCTCTGCATGCTACAAAGAGGTTGGACTGGGTATTGAGCGGAGCAGTTCACGTTACCTGCTACCGACAGCGTGCTCCTGAAATTTTACTGTCGAGGCCTGGTGGCTTCTTGAGTGAGGACCCCAGGTACAGCAAGTCCCCTACATGTTGTTGTTGTTCAGTCACCCAGTTGTGTCTGACGCTCTGTGACCTCATGGACTGCAGCACACCAGGCCTCCCTGTCCCTCACCATCTCCTGAAGTTTGCCCAAGTTCATGTCCATTGCATTGGTGATGCCATCAAGCCATCTCACCCTCTGATGGCCTCTTCTCCTTCTGCCCTCAATCTTTCCCAGCATCAGAAAGTGAGATTGCTCAGTCATGCCCGACTCTTTGCAACCCCATGGACAGTAGCCTGCACCAAGCTCCTCCATCCATGGGATTTTCAAGGCAAGAGAACTGGAGTGGGTTGCCATTTCCTTCTCCAGGGAATCTTCCCAACCCAGGAATCGAACCCAGGCCTCTCACATTGTAGACAGAGGCTTTACCTTCTGAGCGAGTCAGCTGTTTGCATCAGATGACCAAAATACCAAAATACTACATATGAACCTTCAAGTCTCGAACTTTCAAAGATGCGAACGTGCATTCCATCACGGTCAGGCGTGAGTGAAATTGCAGCTTGCCCTCCATCTCCTATCACTGATGGTCCCTCAGCTCTACCTTCAGCTCATCCTTCTACCCTCCCACCTACTCTCCCTCCTGCAGTCAGTAACTCTTCTTGCCTGTTCACTTGATGCCAGTCCCTGTATGCCAGCTGTTGTACTGTACTGCTGTACTTTTCAGGGTACTGTACTGTAAGATTAAAAATGTTCTCTTTATTTTTTATGTTTGTTTTTATGTATTATTTGTGTGAAAAATATCATAAACCTATTATGGTACATTACTGTATAGCCGATTGTCTTAGTTGGGTACCTAGGCTAACTTTGTTGAACTTAACACGAGAGATGGGTGTTTCTGTTTTGCACCCAGACATTTCCCATCACCATCTTGCAGATCCCTTTGAGATTTCTTCTCTAAATGAGGAAGGGAAAGAGCAGTAGTCAAATAAGTGGAAGCCTGGGTTTTTGCTGTAGGTCAGCCCATTTCCATGGTGTGTGCATTAGTTGGCTCAGTTCAGTTCAGTTCAGTTGCTCAGTCGTGTCCAACTCTTTGCCACCTCATGAACCGCAGCACGCCAGGCCTCCCTGTCCATCACCAACTCCTGGACTCTACCCAAACCCATGTCCATTGACTCGGTCTTGCCATCCAACCACCTCATCCTCTGTCATCCCCTTCTCCTGCCCTCAATCTTTCCCAGCATCAGGCTCTTTTCAAATGAGTCAGCTCTGCACATCAGGTGGCCAAAGTATTGGAGTTTCAGCTTCAACATCAGTCCCTTCAATTAACACCCAGAACTAATCTCCTTTAGGATGGACTGGTTGGATCTCCTTGCAGTTCAAGGGACTCTCAAGAGTCTTCTCTAACACCACAGTTCAAAAGCATCAATTCTTCTGCGCTCAGCTTTCTTTATAGTCCAACTCTCACATCCATACATGACTACTGGAAAAACCATAGCCTTGACTAGACGGACCTTTGTTGGCAAAGTAATGTCTCTGCTTTTTAATATGCTGTCTAGGTTGGTCATAACTTTACTCCAAGGAGCAAGCATCTTTTAATTTCATGGCTTCAGTCACCATCCTCAGTGATTTTGGAGCCCAGAAAAATAAAGTCAGCCACTGTTTGCACTGTTTCCCCATCTATTTCCCCTGAAGTGATGGGACCAGATATCATGATCTTAGTTTTCTGAATGTTGAGCTTTAAGCCAACTTTTTAACTCTCTTCTTTCACTTTCATCAAGAAGCTCTTTAGTTCTTCTTTGCTTTCTTCCATAAAGGTGGTGTCATCTGCATATCTGAGGTGATTGATATTTCTCCTGGCAATCTTGATTCCAGCTTGTGCTTCCTCCAGCCCAGCGTTTCTCATGATGTACTCTGCATATGAGTTAAATAAGCAGGGTGACAATATTCAGCCTTGACGTACTCCTTTTCCTATTTGGAACCAGTCTGTTTTTCCATGTCCAGTTCTAACTGTTGCTTCCTGACCTGCATATAGATTTTTCACGAGGCAGGTCAGGTGGTTTGGTAGTCCCATCTCTTGAAGAATTTTCCACAGTTCATTGTGATCCACGTAGCCAAAGGCTTTGGCATAGTCAATAAAGCAGAAATAGATGTTTTTCTGGAACTCTTGCTTTTTCAATGATCCAGCGGATGTTGGCAATTTGATCTCTGGTTCCTCTGCCTTTTCTAAAACCAGCTTGAACATCTGGAGGTTCATGGTTCACATATTGCTGAAGCCTGACTTGAAGAATTTTGAGCATTACTTTACTAGCGTGTGCTGCTGCTGCTGCTAAGTCACTTCAGTCATGTCCGACTCTGTGTGACCCCATAGACAGCAGCCCACCAGGCTCCGCTGTCCCTGGGATTCTCCAGGCAAGAATACTGGAGTGGGTTGCCATTTCCTTCTCCAATGCATGAAAGTGAAAAGTAAAAGGGAAGTCACTCAGTTGTGTCCGACTCTTTGTGACTCCGTGGACTTCAGCCCACCAGGCTCCTCCGTCCATGAGATTCTCCAGGCAAGAGTACTGGAGTGGGGTGCCAGTGCCTTCTCTATACTAGCGTGTGAGATGAGTGCAATTGTGCAGTAGTTTGAGTGTTCTTTGGCATTACCTTTCCTTGGGATTGGAATGAAAACTTACCTTTTCCAGTCCTGTGGCCACTGCTGAGTTTTCTAAATTTGCTGGAATATCGAGTGCAGAACTTTCACAACATCATCTTTTAGAATTTGAAATAGCTCAACTGGAATTCCATCGCCTCCACTAGCTTTGTTCGTAGTGATGCTTCCTAAGGCCCACCTGACTTCACATTCCAGGATGTCCGGCTCTAGGTGAGTGTGAGTGATCACACCTTCATGATTATCTGGATTTTGAAGATCTTTTTTGTACAGTTCTTCTGTGTGTTTTTGCCACCTCTTCTTAATATCTTGTGCTTCTTTTAGGTCCCTACCGTTTCTGTCCTTTATTGAGCCCATTTTGCATGAAAAGTTCCCTTGGTATCTCTAATTTTCTTGAAGAGATCTCTGCCTGCTGCTGCCAAGTCACTTCAGTCGTGTCTGACTCTGTGCGACCCCAGGGACTGCAGCCTACCAGGCTTCTCCATCCATGGGATTCTCCAGGCAAGAACACTGGAGTGGGTTGCCATTTCCTTCTCCAATGCATGAAAGTGGAAAGTGAAAGTGAAGTCACTCAGTCGTGTCTGACTCTTAGCGACCCCATGGACTGCAGCCTACCAGGCTCCTCCATCCATGGGATTTTCCAGGCAACAGTACAGGAGTGGGGTGCCATTGCCTTCTCCCAAGAGATCTCTAGTCTTTCCCATTCTATTGTTTTCCTCTATTTCTTTGCATTGATTGTTGGCTTAGGCTGCTATCAAAATGTACCATGAACTGGGTGGCTCAAACAACAGATAATAATTTTCCCACAGCTCTGGAGGCTGGAAGTCTAATATTGAGGTGCTGGCAGGTTTGGTTTCTCCCGAGGCTTGTCTCCTTGGCTTCTCATGGCTGCCCTCTTGCTGAGAGTCCTCACATGACCTTTTCTTTGCTTCTACCTGATGGCTTTCTCTTCTCATAGGGACACTGGTTCTATTGGATTATGAGCACATCCTTCTGCTCTCATTCAGCCTCAGTTACCTCTATAAAGGCCTTCTCTCCAAGTACAGTCATGCTGAGGGTTAGGGCTTCAAAATTCAAATGGAGCTGGGGGCACAGTCCCTAACACTGTGTGGTCCTGCCAGTCCCTGTGCTCAGTCATATCTGACTCTTTGAGGCCCCTCGGACTGTAGCCCACTGTGCTCTTCTGTCCATGGATTTTTCAGGCCAGAATACTGGAGCAGGTTGCCATTTACTACTCCAGGGGACCTTCCCAACCCAGGGATCGAACTCACATCTCTTGTGTCTCCTGCATTGGCAGGCAGGTTCTTTACCACTAGTGCCACCTGGGAAGCCCTAGACAAGTCATTTAACCTCTGGCCTCAGCCTCAGTTTCTTTCTGTATAACTGAGAGGATTGGGACACATGGCTTCCTTTCAACTTTTCCATTCTGTCATCTCTTTGGGGAGTTCACCTCCTAAGTGACTTGAGGGGGTGATTTGTTTTCTGAAATGAGATCAGTGGGTTTTGCCACCTTCTCTGTGACCTTGACACCCCACTGCAGGATCCTTACCTGCTCAGTTTCCATCACTCTTCCAGGTTTTCCACCCACATTGCATTGTTCTTGTAATGATTTGACGGCATGCATGTCTTCCCTTCAGTCTTTATAGATGACCCCTTTATCTTCTTAGCTTTGAAAGGAAAGACCAAACCTACCTTGCATGATTTGCAAACAGGAAATACCAAAACCCTGTTCTAGGCTCACTTTAGTTTCTCTTTGTGTGTTTTATCTCCAGCAAGGAAACTTGCACCTGCTCCCTCTTTATTCCTGTTTCTCACTCCATTACCAAAATAAATAAATGAAAAAAAAAAAGACCGCTTATTTTATTCACCAGTGGTGATGGGATCATATCAGATAACATTTGTGTTGTTCAAGAAGTGCAAAGTCAAGTGAGCTCACTTGTTACTACAAGAGGAACTATTGCCTTTGTTAGGTGGCAGAAAGGGGCCTTCTATGTGAGTGAAGGTTAATATTCATTTTCACAGCAAAGTATAGAAAGGTCATAAGGAGTGATAAAATTTTCATAGTGTTTATGCCATCTCCTCTTGCTCGGCCTGTGCTTTCGGTCCCATTTAAGGCAGGAGGTATATGATTTAGAGCCTTAGCTGATCTGCATAATCCATTAAAATGTCACTTTTTTAATTGCAGAAGCTATTCCTCTGAAGCGCACACCTGCTGCTGCTGGAATTTATAGCCACGACATGGTGTGATTTGTGTTTGGAATGAATGCAGCCACCTCTGCCATCCCGGGCTGCCCTCGATAATGTGGCTGTGATCATGCTCAGAAACTGGGGGCGAGCAGAAATGACTCCCCCGACAGGAAGTTCTGTGTTCTCCTCCTCCTAGAATCTTTGAGGACCTACTTCTCTGCTTCAGAAATTGCCGTGCTGGTACCATGTTTATAGAGGGCAGGATTCTATCTGCAGCATCAAATGAGAACAGACTTCAGGGGAAGGCTTTGGAAATTGAGTGCTTACAGCAAATTGGTGCTGGCTGTTGGGCCAAGAAACAGCAGAAGGAGCTTTCATTAGCGCACATTGACAGGACTTGCTAGGACAGCAAAGAGCAGCTTGTGTCTAGAATATCTGTTTGTCTTTAAAGGAACCAGATTTTAGGGACACTGATATTGGACTTAGGTTTTGAGGTGCTTGTAAGAAATATCAGGGCTCACAAAACTGGGGCAGCCAGACATGAGGTCTAAGGTTTGGTGATGCTGGAGAGGATGTGGTGATGTGGGCATAGTCATGAGCTATCTGGCCATCCATCCCACAAAACACAAAGCCGTGACACCCAGGATGCTGCTGCTAAGTCGCTTCAGTCGTGTCCGACTCTGTGCGACCCTATAGACTGCAGCCCACCAGGCTCCCCAGTCCCTGGGATTCTCCAGGCAAGAACACTGGAGTGGGTTGCCATTTCCTTCTCCAATGCATGAAAGTGAAAAGTGAAAGTGACGTCGCTCAGTCGTATCCGACTCTTAGCGACCCCATGGACTGCAGCCCACCAGGCTCCTCCATCCATGGGATTTTCCAGGCAAGAGTACTGGAGTGGGGTGCCATCGCCTTCTCTGACACCCAGGATGGATGACTATAAAGTCTAAGTTCCAAATACACGCTAGTGTTGGCATGTTCCTTAGAGCCCAAGTACAGAATCTCCTTTCTTGGCTGACATATGTCAAAGATACAGACTCAGGAGTCTGACTGCATAAGGTCAAATGCCTTTTTATACTCTGTGAAAAGTAAAAGTGAAGTTGTTCACTTGTGTCCAACTCTTTGTGACCTCGTGAACTGTATGTAGCCTGCCAGGCTACTCCATCCATGAGATTTTCCAGGCAAGAATACTGGAGTGGGTTGTCATTTCCTTCTCCAGGGCATCTTCCCAACCCAGGAATCGAACCTGGGTCTCCCACATTGCAGGCAGACTCTTTAGCATCTGAGCCACCAGGGAATCCAATAATTTCAGCTCTCTGAGCTTCAACTTTCCCATCTTAAGATGGGAGTACTTAGAATATCTACTTTAGCATTGCTGTGAGGATTAAATGGATTAATGCATCTAAAAAGCTCAGCCCAACCTGGCATGTGGTGAATATGTATGCAATAAATTTATCTAGAGAGCTTCTTCTAAGGAAGAAATTTGCCCAAGGTATTTTTCATAAGCTTGCTAGCCATTTCTCTTGGATCATCTTGATAATGGACTGCTGGAAATGTACAACTGTTTCTGAAAGGGTGTGTGGGGTCCAGCTGCTCGCCACTCAAGAGCCAATAATCAGGCCGGGTTGTTGGGAAGTTTGCTTTATTTCAGATGCCAGTACCTGGGGCTGGGGGAGGGCAAACATC
Source organism: Bubalus bubalis (assembly GCF_019923935.1). Taxonomy (NCBI): domain Eukaryota; kingdom Metazoa; phylum Chordata; class Mammalia; order Artiodactyla; family Bovidae; genus Bubalus; species Bubalus bubalis. The sequence goes on along the minus strand of NC_059172.1, from coordinate 20,746,224 downwards.
TGTCCAAAGGCTGACTCCCCCTTTCCCCCCCCCGACTCTGGCAACCAATGGGGCAAGAGCTTTTATAGATAGAAGTGGGGGGAACTATATGCAGAAACAGCACTGCCAGCTCTGACAGTTATCTTCCAATTGGTCATCGTTGGTCTGACAGCCGTCTTCCAATTGGTCATTGCTGGTCTGACAGCCGTCTTCCAATTGGTCATTGCTGGTCTGACAGCCGTCTTCCAATTGGTCATTGCTGGTCTGACAGCCGTCTTCCAATTGGTCATCGTTGGTCTGACAGCCGTCTTCACATTGGTCATCGTTGGTCTGACAGTCATCCTCACATTGGTCCTCTTGATTGTTTTAGGTACAGTTACTCTTCAGTTTCAAGGCCCATTTGTTCCCATTTCTCTGAGGCCAGTTCTCAGAATTGTGGCAGCTCCTGTCCTGGGTGCAGTCTGGTCGTCATGTAGTTGACTTCTCCACCTGTTGTTTTAGTATCTATAAGACAGCTCACAGGACAATGCTCAGAATATTGTCTATAGCCCTTGAGAAAGAACTGAAAGTCCTTGACTATGCCTAAAGACTACATTATTATTCTTTAGTCTCCTTTGATTGTTTTCTTTTGTTTTTGCATTTCTTACTTCTCTGATTAAACTTATTCTTTGACTAAAGTTTTGTTCTGATTTTGTTAATAACACTACCGATAACCAGGTAAAATTCCAATGGCTAGATTGTTTGTTTTGTTGATTATATTATTGGGAGAAATCTTCATGAAAAGATCATCAAATTTACAGTTTCAGAAATAGACGAGGTAACAAGCATTGATATCCTAAGATCTTTCTCAGAGTGACAATTTAATGGACATAGAAAATAGTGATGGTATAGTGGATTTATTTTTTTATACATATAATTAGATTTTTGATTTGGTCATCATTTTCTTAAAATATTTAATGTCACAGTGGTGGTAATGCTTAATAAATAATAGCTACTTTTTTCAGGAAAGCTAGTTTATTTCTGTGTTATAACAATATCAAGGGAAGGAGGTGTAAGGCAAGCAGGTAATTCTACTTCATGAAGCCATCCAGGGATTCAGGTGTTTTTCTCTTGCTCCTTAGCCATATCCTAAGGTGTGCCCCTTGTTCATACAGGCTGGCTTACCAGTTACATACCTTATGTTCCAACCCAAAGGGTGGGTGTGAAAGAATGGAGGGGAAGCATTTTTTGGTAAGAAATAGAATATTACTTTTGTTTGCATTCCATTGGTAATAACTTGAGTCACATGGTCACACCTGTTTACAAAGGATAACAAAATATTATTGGTTTACTACGTGCTTAGGCACATTCTAAACTCCTTTTTTTTAACTTTTAAAAATATATATATTTATGTGAGTGTGCCAGCTCTAAGTTGTGACACACGGGATCCTTGGTCTTTGTTGCAGCATGCAGGATCTTTCATCGCAACATTCAAACTCCTAGTTGGGGCATGTGGGATCTTACTCCCTGACCAGGGATTGAACCCAGACCCCCTGCATTGGGAGCATGGAATCTTAGCCACTGGACCACCAGGGAAGTCCCTATTCTAAACTCTTTTAATGTCTTGTCTTCTTCAGTCCTCATACCAACTATTTGACGAAGGTGGTTCATAGGTGAGATGGTTGAGGCAGAGAGAAGTAAAGCAACTTGTCCAAAGTCACACAGCCAGTAAGTGTAGAGCTGAGATTTTTATCTAGGTCTGTCAGATTCCAAGGCTCCTGTTCCTATCCACCAAGACCAAAGAGATAAGATAAAACTAAGAAGAGAATTGCATGGGGTTGAGAAATCTGAGCTCAGGTCACCTTTGTCATTGTCGCTTTGGCTCCAGGCCCCTCCCTCACTGTGCTCTTGATGATGTGGTGCATCTGACCTCAGGACACGGAGACAGAGACCGTCAGCAGTGCTTTGTCCCAGGCCTTCCTACACGGTGGCCAGAAGTGTGTGCAGGGGAAGTTTTCCTCTCGATTTATAGTCACATTCATCAAGTGTCTTTAAGGGAAAGCGAATTTCAAATGTTATATGGTGTTTGGGACAGTACTGAACAGTTTACCAATAGACTGAAAAATGGGGTAACATGAAAAAACCCAATGTCTTCCAACTCAACAGAAAATCCTCTGGTGACGTGCAGTCTTGTAATGGAGGGATCAACAGTTTTCCTCACGGGAGTTGGGATGGAGGTGGTTTGCTGATGTACAGAAGGTTTGAATGGTTAGAGTTTGGATGGATGGTTTGGAAGGTTTGGATGGAGGTTTGGGAAGGAGGTGGTTTGCTGATGTACAGAAGGTTTGGATGGTTGGAGTTTGGATGGATGCTTTGGAAGGTTTGGATGGATGGGGTTGCTGGCAACACTCATACTAGCTGAACCAGAGATGTGGATTTTATTGGAAGGCTGCAGGGGGATGTCAGAGAACCGCAGGTGAGGGAGTACAGCTGGGCCTGGTGAGAGAGGAACCAGCAGATCCAGGGCTGGCCATCTCTGTTTCTATTGTCTGTCTCTACTTCTCTCCCTCCTTGCTGCCCCTCCTCTCCACCCCAGTTCTCTCATTTCTGATTCTCTCTGGTACTCTCCTTTATGATAATCTGAAAACTGTCCCTGGGTCCCTGGTACCAATAGCCAGCCTGAAAGGGCATCGTGGAGTCCAGTGCCCCCTTACACACCTGACGAAAGTTCTCTGTGGCCCCATGGACAACTTGGTTTGCTGCAAGGTCAGGAGTGATTGGCTCACCCTGGGGGCAGGTGTCTGCTCTTGGCCCAGTCGGCAATAGGGGATGATCGTGAACCAATTTTGTTTTCTGGAGGGGGCATTTGCTAGAGGAGGGGCTATGTGCTGGACAGATGCTCCAAATTGTGTCTTCTGCAGCTGGACAGAATAATGACTGTTTATTGATCATTTACCTTGTCTGAAACACTCTACTGTCTGAAAATGAAAATCAAGACCACCCTTACCATTCCACATTATTTTAGTCATACCCCCATCTAAGGTGTCTGGACAGGTCCAAGGCCCAAGGAAGTAAACGGGGAAGGCAGATGCAAGTACAGCTCTCTCTGCACCAGTTGCAAAGGTTGTGTTGCTGTGTGAGCTGCACCGCTGCTCCTCACTGTCCCAGGTACCTCTCTTCTGGCATCTGCATGACTTCAGGGTTGATAACCAGTGAAAGCACCAGAGGTTTATCTCTTTAGAGGTTAAATATTTCACATGGTTTTGAAGTCAATTAGTGGAGAAGGAAATGGCAACCCACTCCAGTATTCTTGCCTAGAGAATCCCATGGACAGAGGAGCCTGGTGGGCTGCTGTCCATAGAGTTGCACAGAGTCGGACACGACTGAAGAGACTTAGCATGCCTGCAGAGGAACGAGTCAACTAGAGGAAGAATAAACTTAGCAAAACTAGAGTAGTTTTTTATGCAAAATCACTAAAAAATTCAGAGATAATAAACATTTCAGTCTGGGACATTTGTTTCCCAGAATGTGTGATGGGAACCATGGACTGATCAACACTTGGCAAACTGCCTGACTTCTACAGGTCTACACTACAGGAAGCCGGCTGTGGGGACAGCTCAACAGGGTTTTCCTTCCGTGATCTCATTTTCTGTTCCAGATTTGGAGGACTTCAATGAAAGCCCAATCCTCACAAAAGTGAATTGTTTTTTAAAAAGGGTTTCTCTCTCTCTACTTTATAGCACTTTTCTTTCCTACAAGGAGGCTTCAGAGCAGTCTTTGCCTGAGAGCTTGCTGGTGCTTTATTTAATCACAGTTTTATGAACTCTTCATATACCACCAGCCAATTTTACAGCTCTAGAATCTTGCTTAGGAGACAGACACTGCTTTTTCCCGCAGTCGATTTTAAACACTTTACCATCTGGGATTTTTAGTAACTTGTGACTAGCAAATGGGTGCCATATTTTCAGGATTTTGCAGCCTGAGAACTCTAGGGTTGTTGTGCAGAAATGCCTGGTAATAAATAAATAACATATATTGGTTTCACCTTCATTTGAAAAGTTAACCATTAAATAGGTTTAAAGCAGCTGATATCTTGTTTAATTTCATTTATTGCCTTAATGCCTTGCTTGGTGGAGAAAAGGCTGTGTGTTATTGCAATGGTTAGCATATTAGGTCGGATTTTCTGAGAACATTTGACCCCCAAAAGGATACTATTTCTCATCTCTTCTTCTCATTTCTTCTTTCCACAGCAGTCATTGTATGCACAGAAAATGGAAACCAACCAGGGTTCAGTTGACTTGGCTGGGGTTATATTTGCTTGCAAGGAACAGAAGCCACCTGAGCTAGTTGAAGCAAAAAAAGTCTTACATTTTGGGAATCATGCAAGATCAGAGTGGTCTGGAGTACAGTGGTCACTGATTCAGTCGCTAAATCGTGTCCAGCTTTTTTCAACCCCATGGACTGCAGCACACCAGGCTTCTCTGTCTTCCACTATCTCCTGAAGTTTGCTCAAATTCATGTCCATTGAGTTAGTGACTCTGTCTAATCATCTCATCCTTTGTTGCCCCATTCTCCTTTTGCCTTCAATCTTTCCCAGCATCAGGGGCTTTTCCAATGAGTTGGCTCTTCACATCAGGTGGCCAAAGTATTGGAGCTTCAGCTTCAGCATCAGTCTCCTTCCTATGAATATTCAGGGTTGATTTCCTTTAGGATTGACCGATTTGATCTCTTTGCTGTCCAAGGGACTCTCAAGAGTCTTCTCCAATACCACAATGAGAAAGCATCAATTATTTGGCTCTCAGCCTTCTTTATGGTCCAACTCTCACATCTGTACATGACTACTGGAAAAACCATAGCTTTGACTATATGGACATTTATCAGCAAAGTGATATCTCTGCTTTTTAATACACTGTCTAGGTTTGTCATAGCTTTCCTTCCAAGGAGCAAACGTCTTTTGATTTCATGGCTGCAGTCACTGAGTGCAGTGATTTTGAAGCCCAAGAAAATAAAATCTGTCACTGTGGTCTGAGTCTCCCTAAAATGTGGAACCAGAGCAGCTAATTTCTTTAACTTTCTCTTCCTTTTTAACATTTACAAAAATTTTAAAAAATATTATTGGAGTATAATGTTGGTGTGTTAGTCGCTCAGTTGTATCTGACTCTTTGGGACCGCATGGACTGTAATCCATCAGGATCCTCTGTCCATGGAATTCTCCAGGCAAGAATACTGAGTGGGTTGCCATTCCTTTCTCCAGGGGATCTTCTTGACCCAGAGATCGAACCCAGGCCTCCTGCATTGCAGGCAGATTCTTTACCATCTGAGCCACCAGGGAAACTCTGGCGTATAGTTGATTTACAATGTTGTGTTAGTTTCAGATGTATAGTAAAGTGAATCATATATACATATAGATATATCCACTCTTTTCTAGATTTTCTTTCCATGTAGACCATTACAGAGTATTGAGTGGAGTTCCCTGTGCTACACAGTAGGTTCTTATTAGTTATCTATCTAGATAATTAGTTATCTGGATCTATCTATAATTAGTTATCTAGAACTAATTATCTAGATCTATCTAGATAATTAGTTCTACTAGTTATCTATCTTATTAGTTATCTATTTTATATAGAGTAGTGTATATGTGTGAGTCCCAATCTCCCAATTTCTCTTCTTAATGTCACATAGTCTCTTGTCTTGCAGCTCCTTGCATCTGTTTCATTTTTCTCTCTTTCTCTTCAAACCGGCAGTCTCTGTTTTGGCATGTGTGTGTCCCAAACATGGCTTCTGGTTCTGTCTCACTTCCATTGTCAAGCATACAATGTAGAATGCCAAGTGTCTTCAGGCCCCAGTTTCCAGTTTCAGATCCTGGGTGATGGGAAGGGGGGAAGTTCACTCAGCCTAGCTCTGACCAGTTATCCATTCCTGGTCCGGGCATCTGTGACTACATGACTGGAGATCTGCTCAGATGGGGCTATAAGAGCTGATGCTCAAGGATGGCTTCCCAGGTGGCGCCAGTGGTAAAGAATTCGCCTGCTGATGCAGGAGCCACAGAAGACACGGGTTCAACCCTGGGTTGAGAAGATCCCCTGGAGTAGGAAATGGCAACCCACTCCAGTATTCTTGCCTGGAAAATTCCATGGACAGAGGAGCCAGGTGGGGGACAGTCAGTGGGGTTGCAAAGAGTCGGGCATGACTGAGCACGATTGCCATTGGCATTGCATTGGCTCAGGGATGAAGCAGGGGAGGTGACACAAGTGGGTTCTCAGGTGAATGGTGCAGAGGACATTGTCAGCATCCTTGACTCACTAGGTGTGGGAATAGCTAATTTGCATATTCTCTGTAGCCTGGAAGTTATGTCTGTCCTCTGATGGAGCCCTGTTAATCCTGCTGATCTTTTCTTCTTTTTCATTTGGTCCCTCAGTCTCTGTTTACCTTTCTCTCTTTGCTTCTCCTCACTTCGTTTTCTCTCATTTGTCGCAGTTGGTGCTTCAGGAAAGTAACATGATGCATGTAGTGGTAGAAAGAACACGGTCATTGGGAATCAAGACCAGCCTCTAGTTAGCCTTGCCCAGGGCTAGACCTTGGCCAAGTCACTTAATCACCTTTGGTCCTGGTTTCATCTTCTGAAAATGAATGGAGGTACACAGGGTGCTGGAAGAAACCTTAGAGATCACCTTGTAGGATGCTAAATATCTGTCTGCTCATGCTGCCATGCTGCAAGTATGGCATCTGTAGCAGACATTACTAATTGATCCCAGCATGCCTCCCTGCTGATCCAGGACTGTGCTTAGAGTCCTTCACGGTCCAGGCAGCCACTACTAAAAATCAGCTGAAGGCAGCCCATCTTTGAGATGTGACCAATTAGCCATCTCCAAGCAAGAAATCAAGGCTCAAATGTCTACCAATTTTTCTTCCTTTTACTTTCCCTAGAGGAATGGAATCTGTGAAGCTGTTATTCCTAATTCCCTGAAACTTTGAAGAAAAAAAATTAATGCCTCCTTCTGCCCTTTTCTTCCCAGTCATTCATTCTTTTACAGAAACTGTTTACTTCCTGACCTCCATCCAACCCAGCCTTTAATTTCTCCTGTAGCTGAAGAATTGACAGTTCTTTTAGCAAAGATGTGGAATCGGCCACATTTGTCTGAGAGCTTCAGAATTAGACCGGCTTGCTTTGTGACTGTGTGGTGGCAGGCAACAGTGAGCATCATTTTACTTTTTGAAAATATGTTTTCTGAAGTTATATTTGGTCTGAAAAAAGATCTCTGCATTCTCAGCTCAAATTATAGTCAATGTTCCTAATTGCTGTTACCCTCAAATATGATATTGAGTGAGGTCACATCTTTAATTCACATTTCTCGTCTCTATTTACAAACGACACAGTTTTGGAACATCTGCTCTGCCTACGGAACACTCAGTTTTGCAGATTATGCAGCTGGAATGGCTGGTGGCAGAATTGTTTCCTCGACGACAATGCTGGGAAACATATTTCTCTCCCTTTCTGCCTTTCCTGCTGGGTGATGTTTTTTAAGTTGCCTTCTGGAGTTCACTTCCCCCGGAGAGATGAGTTTGTACTTCTGAGGTAGCATATTTCAATGTTTCTGCTGAAAGCCTGCCTCCTGGAATAGGTATTGATGGCAGGCTCCATGTGGTAGGGCTACCTTCTGTAACAGCCTTGCGGTAGGAGAGCTGTAGGTCTAGAAAAGAGACAGATGGAAGTAGAGGGATGAAAAGAAACTTTTCCTATGACCAGACTAGGGAGAAAATGTCTATCTCTAATCCATAGGAGTCTAGAGCTGGCTTCCTAGGAGAAAAGAATCCTTGGTATTGGTTGAGAATCTGCCCATACACTGTATTTCTCCTCGGAAAAGAGTGATGTTCTAGGTGAATGAGGAAGGTTGGGTTAAAGTCCATAAAGACTGCCTTTAAATGCTTTTGTTGTTGTTATTAATATTTACTTCCCATTTAAAAAATAACATAAGGTAATAAAAGTGAAGATTTAAATACTTTTATTTCTGAAGCCAACTGTCATTTGCTTCTGCAGATGACAGAGGAGCATGCCGAACTGCACCATGAGTAGGTACTGACCCATCCAGAACGTGGGAACTCCGCAGGTTCAAGGCCCCAGGTGACACACTGTAAGGTCACAAAAGGAATGGAGGGCAGAATCTAGAGATTAAAAGAGACCCAAAAGGAATAACAAAATCTTTTTGTTACTGTTGAATAAGATTAATACATGTCTGAAAGTGAAAGTGAAGTCGCTCAGTCGTGTCCGACTCTTTGTGACCCCATGGACTGTAGTCTACCACACTCCTCCGTCCATGGGATTTTCCAGGCAAGGGTACTGGAGTGGGTTGCCATTTCCTTCTCCAAATACATGTCTAGGGTGATAAAATTATTTAAAAAATAATTTCCTAGCTTGAATCATGCCATTAATTAATGGGCTCTTCTAGGTGATCTGGAGAAGGAAATGGCAACCCACTGTGGTATTCTTGCCTCGAGAATCCCACGGACAGAGGAGCCTGGCAGGCTACAGTCCATGGGTTGCAAGAGTCGGTCATGACTTAGCGACTTAACTGACACCACCACCTACATGATCAGGGCTTCCCAGGTGGCGCTAGTGATAAAGAACCTGCTTGCAGGAGACATGAGACATGGGTTCGATCCCTGGGTTGGGAAGATCCCCTGGAGAAGGGCATGGCAACCCACTCCAGTATTCTTGCCTGGAGAATCCCTTGGACAGAGGAGCCTGGTGGTCCATAGGGTCGCAAAGAGTCAGACACGACTGAAGCGACTGCATGCACTAGATGGATCAATTTTGTGCTCTCATGTTACGGAGGAGGAACCTGGGACCCAGGCAGAAAAAGTGATTTACTTCACATCTAAAAGGAAGAAGGTGAGAGAACCATGGTTAGAATCCAGATGCCCTGGCCCATGTGTGATGTTTTGCTACGTCCCCCAAATATGACCTTTGTTGTACATTAATATTATCTTTGAGTTCATTGAAATAGATAAGATCACACCAGAGTCGAGTACATATCAGAGAATACTTTGTGTTACTCTGTTCTGTTAATGGCTTTCAAGCAAAATTATCTATTTGTCCATATAGTGGCTGTAAGTAAGCCCAGGAGCTGCAGCATTCTCTGGCTTTTGTATTCACAGAATAAAGTTATTCTTTTGCTTTCTATTTGTTTTGATATTATAAAGTTACTTTCATTGTTCAGCACTATTAAAATTCTCTAAAGTTGTAATTAAAGCTATTAAATAATCTTTACCTTTGTTATTAATTTTCTTTTTTTCTCCAGTAGTTCTTCTGGCACTGATTTAAATTATGTATTTTCACCTGTAGCACTTTTTCTTGGGGAATTCATTCTTATAGAGACTGAATGTTTTGAAGATGGGAACTACTTGATGTAGGTTGGTATGAAAAATAACCAGTTAAAGTTTCAGAACTCTGAATAAAGGTGTGTCTCTTACCATTCAAGCAATTTAGCCAACAAATTCATCCTTCTGAAATAGATATAGAATTAAATTATTCAATATTCAGAGCTTCCCTAGTGGCTCAGTGGTGAAGAATCTGCCTGCCAGTGCAGGAGATACAGGCTCAATCCCTGTTCTGAGAAGATCCCACATGCCGCAAAGAAATGAAGCCCGTGTGCCGTAGCTATTGAACCTGTGCTCTGGAGCCCGCAGACTGCACCTGCTGAGCCCTTGAGCCGCACCTCCTGAACCCTGTGTGCCCTAGAGCCTGTGCTCTGCAACAGCAGAAGCCACTGCAATGAGGAGCCTGTGCACCACGACTAGAGAGTAGCCCCTGCTTGCCACAACCGGAGCAAAGCCTTCACAGCAACAAAGACCCACCATAGCCAAAATAATAAATAAATAAAATTATTAAAGATTATTCAATATTCAACATAGTTTGAGATTTTAATGAAAATAGATTTTAATGAAATCTCTGTAATAGAGATGTTGATTTCTATATGACATGTATTTATCATTGATTATTTCTATTTTTGAAAAAAGCCAGGATTTCGGGCTCAATTACAGGTCATTAACAGCCCAACCAGTGTGCCACAAGAAACATTTAATTTCTCTTGGTATTTGTAAAAAGTCAACAAAACATGCTACTAACAGTTTTTTACTGTGAAAATAATAGTGTTAACAATTCAGGGTAGAAGAGGGAATTGTATGTTATTTATTCTGCAGATAATAGTGTGTGTTTTTAAGTTCAAGAAGCTGTGTATTGATCCTGGAGCAAGAAGCATGGAAAATCACAAGCTAGATAAACTTGTGACTTCAGGAGAGCTGTTCTTTCTTTATGGGCCACCAGACAAACAGAGATAGTTTTTCATTCCTTAAAAAGTCTTCATTTTTGTGGTTTTTCCTTGGTCATTCAGACTAGCCCATTCTAACCCTTAGCATCAGAATGTTCTGTAGAGGTTGCTGCTTCATTGTCAGACTCTACTCGAATTTCCTCCCTGCCCGCCTCCAAAGACACACACACACACACACACACACACACACACACACACACACCCCAGCAGTAACAGGTGTGAAATCCATTTCTCAGTGATACTTAAATATGGAAGGAAACCTCAGATCTTTTTCCAAAAAGGTAGATCATTGATTTTCAGACTTGGAGAACTTGTAGACTAGTAAAATGAAGATGTTTGGAAGTCTAGTTTAGATTGGTGAACTTTTAATTTTGTCAAGTAAGGGTATGAACAAAACCATAGCTACACCTGCTATCATATAGAAAAGAAAATCTTGACACCCAAAATGGAGGATTGTCCTTTAGACCCAGAGAGGCAATTGGTGAACACACACACAAATACATACAAAAGGAGATTAATATGAGGATTTGACTCATGTGTTTATGAAGGTTGAGAAGTTCTACTACCTGGAAATCTAGAGACCCACAGGGAAACCCAAGGAATAACTTGAGTCAGAATTCAAAGACCTGAGAACCAGGGGAGCAGATGGTGTATCTCCTAATCCAAGGACAGGAGACCCATGTCCTGCCTCAAACAGGCAGGAAGGGATGAAATCCTGCCTTGTTTAGTTCGGATATTTTGTTGGACTGTAGAAAATGTCCAGTAAGTGCTAGGGTCTGGCATACCTCAGATACTCAGCAGAAGTATTGAATGAATGTAATAGAAATGGTAAGTTTCATGTCTGTGGTTTTATAGGATATTATAATATTTATTAATTTTGTTTGACTGTGCTGGGTCTTAATTGTGGCACGTGGGGTCTTTAGTTGCAGCATTCAAACTCTTAGTTGTGGCATGTGGATTCCCTGACCAGGGGTTGAACCTGGGCCCCCTTCATTGGGAGCTTGGAGTCTTAGCCACTGGACCACCAGGGAAGCCTCTATGGTAGGACACTTTGTTACTCTTGTCTTTCAGGTAGGTGGCAGTCAGGCAGAAATACAGCATCTCCTCCCTGCCTCCCACCAACTGGTGTGTACTCAGTCCTAGCTTCTCCTGAGATCTAATTTATTGGGTAGGCCAGGTGTAGAGAGTACCAGCATTCTGGTTGCCTGTTGTGGGTACCCCTTCTTTGGGCCACACACCTCTAAACTTGGTTGCTAGCCACAGATTGGCCTGTAGGAGACTGGAAGGATAAAGGAAAGTCCCATTGCCAATACTGAAAAGTCATGTCTAATGATTTTGTTTATTATTTGGTAAGCCAAGGTATTGAGAGATAGCACTGGAAATTCTGTTGGTGAAATAAATTTAAATTTAGTCTTTAAATTTAGATAGATCTTATGATTTTATCCCAAATGAGAGAAAATGTAGTCTCAGTTAGAAATGTCTAAATCACAGAATTTTAAAAAAAAATGCTATCTTGATAGGGTCACTTGTATAAACACTAAAGGCAAATCAACTATGAATGGAAATGATGTTCTATGACAATATTGGCTATGTTTTTGAATTTTGGTGCTTCTAAAAAGCACACGAAAATTCTTTACTTAGAATAAAGATTTTCTTTTCTGTCTTAGAGGCAATTGGTTTGATCGTTTTTCAGTCCTGATAGAATTGATCTATAATTTCTTCTTTAAGAATCTGAATAAATCCTAAAATAGAGATATTCACATTAATGAAGTTAGACATCTGCAGTAAACATATGCCTAAATCAGTCATCAATGACTATGAATTGAGTCAGTAATAATATTTGTATTAATATTGGCAACTTATTCTGCTTCTGTGGTCTCCATATAGATACTTGTAGGTTTTTAGTGTCTCATTGTAAGAAAAACATCAGTATCCATGAAGCATCACACAGCCTTTTCCAGTACAGCATTCATTTTTTAAAATATGTCTCCAGTCAGAGGGGAAAACTATCAAATTATTGATATTATTATTTTACCTAAATTAACTTAATGCCCCAGGAAGGCATTAGAGCCAATCAGTATAATAATGATGGTCCTCTCCATTAGTGATAGCACTTTACTGGTTTCCTAGTGCTCACGTTTGTGTGATCTCAGTGATGTGCATCAATAAAGGAGTTTGCGAATAAGTCTGATAACATACACTGTGAAACAAGCAAACAGAATCTGTCAGCCATATAATGACCAAGAGTTTGTTTTCTGATTCCTTAATGAATTCAGTCCACCCATCAGTTTTTCTTCAGTTTTTCTCTCTGTCTGAAATTGCTCAAGGGCAACAACTTTAAATTCTGCAATGATCTAAGCTGGGATTCCATCAAAGTGTTCTTCAGTTGGGTTTATTAACTGGTATCAGGTTAAAAAAGAAAAGAAGAAGAAGAAAAATTCCACAGTCAACTAGCTTTAGTATTTTACAGTAAAGAATCTGACTTCAATGCAGGAAACCCAGATTTGATCCCTGGGTCAGGAAGATCCCCTGGAGAAGGGAATGGCTACCCACTCCATTATTCTTGCCTGGAGAATTCTATGGACGGAGGAGCGTGGAGGGCTACAGTCCATGGGGTCGCAAAGAGTTGGACACGACAGCGATTAATATTTCACTTCAGATGAAACAGAACTTTTGCTTATTACACACTTTTCAAAATCTTCAGTGTACTTGTCTGTAAATCTGGGAATCTCCCACAAGAAATTTTCTGAACTTTTTTTTTTTTTTGCCACTGATACTTCTTTTTTCTCTCTCTCTCTTAAAAAAAATTTTTTTTAACACCAAAAATATTTCGTATCAGGGTAATGCCAATTAACAATGTTATGATAGTTTCAGGTAAACAGTGAAGGGACTCAGCCATACATATACATGCATCCGTTCTCCCCCCAGACTCTCCCATCCTGGCTGGCACATAACATTGAGCAGAGTTCCAAGTGCTATACAATAGGTTTTTGTTGGTTATCCATTTTAAATGTAGCAGTGTGCACATGACCTTCCCAAAGTCCTTAGTTATCTCTTCCCCCTGGCAACCATGAGTTAGTTTTCTAAGTCTGTGAGTCTGTTTCTGTTTTGTAAGTAAGTCCATTTGTATCATTTCTTTTTATATTCTACATATAAGGGATGTCATATGATATTTCTCCTTCTCTGACTTACTCCACTCAGCATGACACTCTCTAGGTCCATCCATGTTGCTGAAAATGGCCTTATTTCATTCTTTTTAATATATATATATATATATATATATATATTGGGCTTCCCTTGTGGCTCAGCTGGTAAAGAATCCGACTGCAATGCGGGAGACCTGGATTTGATCCCTGGGTTGGGAAGATCCCCTGGAGAGGGGAAAGGCTATGCACTCCAGTATTTTGGCCTGGAGAATTCTATGGATTGTATAGTCCATGGGGTTACAAAGAGTCGGGCATGGCTAAGCGACTTTCACTTCACTTCACTTCACTTATATGTGTATGTATGTGCACTACATCTTCTCTATCCATTCCTCTATCAGTGGACATTTAGGTTGTTTCCATGTCTTGGCCATTGTAAACAGTGCTGCAATGAACATTGGGATGCATGTATCTTTTTGTTTTTCTCTGGATACGTGCTCAGGAGTGGGGATTGCAGGGTCATATGGTAGCTCTATTTTTAGTTATTTAAGGAACCTCCGTACTGTTCTCCATACTGTCTGTACCAGTTTACATTCCCACCAACAGTGCAGGAGGGTTCCCTTCTCTCCACACCCTTTCCAGCATTTATTGTTTGTGAATGAATTTTTTGATGATAACCATTCTGACTGGTGTGAGGTGATATCTCATTGTAGTTTTGATTTGCATTTCTCTAATAACTAGTGATGTTGAACATCTTCTCATGTGCCTATTGGCCATCTGTATGTCCTTTTTAGAGAAATGTCCTGAACATTTTTGAATAAAGAATCTTTTTTTCCCTCAAATCCTTGCATGGGACCAGTGTTTATTGGAACAGATGTTGGAACATGGTTGTTATTTGGTTGCTAAGACATGTCTGACTCTTTGCAACCACATGGACTGTAACCCGCCAGGCTCCCCTGTCCATGGGATTTTCCAGGCAAGAATACTGGAATGGGTTGCCATTTCCTTCTCCAGGAGTTTTCCCCAATCCACGGATCAAACCTGTGTCTCCTGAGTCTCCTGCATTGGCAGGCAGATTCTTAACTGCTGAATTACCCAGGAAGCCTTATCTTTGCTTTTTATCAGTTTTAGAGAATGTTGAGTTGTCTAGATATCTGTAGTAGTATTTTTGTATCAATTTAACAAAATATCCTATGAGATACAACATGAATGAGAAGGACTCTGCCTATCATGAACTACAAGGCAGATGGTACAGAGTTGAGGTGGAAAAGATTGAGTCCAGAGTTTGCCTACAGTCATAATATCTGGTCTTTAAATTCAGGGAAGAGTTTAACATTCTCCTTTTGTGTATATGGGTGTTTTGTGCATATACTTGTGAGTGTGTTTATGTTGACTATCACAAAACCTTATACAATTTTAGTATTTATTAATTCTTATGTATTACATACTTTATTAATATATATATACATAATTTTAATATAAATCTATCTTGGTGTGCACATAGATTTCTATTTTTCACTGTTATGTTCTTCCTGTCCCCAACATATACACATTTTTGCTTGGCTTCCCTGTATTCATTTACATATTTTGATCAGTGTTTATTTGTTTAATATATCTTTATTGGATTTTGGTGTTAAGGCATTACTGATTTCATAAAACAAGTGGGGACATTTTCATATATTTCAAAGGCCTGAGTTAGTTTAATAACGTTAGAATTACCTGTTTGTTTTTTTTAAGTTTTTTAAAGTTAGCTATCTCTCACCTGAATATATCTAGTTCGGGTGCCTTTTTTCATAGTGGCTCCCTTTTTGTGTATTAATTTGTCTGTTTGAGTTTTTCATTTTTGGCTTAATGTTGGTTATCAATTTTTTTCTCACGTATTAAGTGAATTGTTGTTGTTTAGTTGCTAAGTCATGTCTGACTCTAGTAACCCCATGGATTTTGAGCCCACCAGTGTCCTCTGTCCATAGGGTTTCCCAGGTAAGAATACTGGAGTGGATTAAGTATTAATAAATACATAAATTATTAATTTTAAAATTTGATATAAGTATATGAGTTGCTCTTGTTCTGTCTCTGCCTTCTTCTTAGCATCTCAGCTATAGCTGTAGTTAGATTTGTAAGGAATCTTATTGGGAAAGTGTTCATTTTGAAACCATGCTGAATTAATCATCTTCAAAACCACATTCTTGACTGTGGAAATAAGTTGACTTCAGGGGAGACATCTAATGCAGAAGCTTTGTGAATCTTACTAAAGCTAAGAAAGCCAGATGGATTGCTCAGGTACTCGTTGGAGAATTATGGCCGGATAAAAGAGATTCATTGTAAGAAACGAGAACTATTCCTGAGAAGACAGAATACGTTTACCCAGAAAAGTGAGAGTATAAGAATTTATTTTTATCATAGTTCAGAAAAAACGTATATCCCTGAAACCTCTCAGCTGGAGTTTGTGCCCCTTGATGATAATCAAAACAAGTAACATTTTGACTGCTAACCACATAAAGTAAAAGTAAAGTAAAAAGTCACTCAGTCATGTCCGACTCTTTGCGATCCCCTAGACTATAGCCTATCAGGCTCCTCTGTCCATGGGATTCTCCAGGTAAGGATACTGGAGTGGGTTGCCATTTCCTTCTCCAGGGGAGAAGTTACTGCTGCTGCTAAGTCACTTCAGTCGTGTCCAACTCTGTGCGACCCCATAGATGGCAGCCTACCAGGCTCCCCCGTCCCTGGGATTCTCCAGGCAAGAACACTGGAGTGGGTTGCCATTTCCTTCTTCAATGCCCCCAGGATACATTTCAAATACTCTACATGGATCAATGCCTTTAAGCCTCAAAACAGCCTGCGAGACAGCAATTATTACCATCTTCATCCTAGAAAGGAGGAAACAGGCACAGAGATGTACATCACTTGCCTAAGTTTACACAGCTAGAACAAAGCATCAGCTGCTATGTCTGCAGGCCCCTCCTCCTAAGCCACCTTACCAGTGAGATTACAGTTTGTTCATCTTTGTAAGACAATCAGATAAAGCATTCAATGTTTGCTTGTGAGATAAATGGTAAAGTAATGAGCTAATAATTGAGATAACTGGCTGTAATACTAAGCAGAAAGGGAAAAGTACTCCTATAGAGCTAAAAATAAAGAGTTGTGGGAATAGTACATCTTAATTATGGGACTGTCTCTTAGGAATGGTTTACATTAAAACCCTTCAACATGGGGAAGACTAGTAATATGTTGTCTTTTTGCTCAACTCTCTAAGCTCCTGTTGGAACCAGTCTGTTGTTCCATGTCCAGTTCTAACTGTTGCTTCTTGGCCTGCATACAGATTTCTCAGGAGGCAGGTCAGGTGGTATGGTATTCCCATCTCTTTCAGAATTTTCCACAATTTGTTGTGATCCACACAGTCAAAGGCTTTGGCATAATCAATAAAACAGAAGTAGATGTTTTTCTGGAACTCTCTTGCTTTTTTGATGATCCAACAGATGTTGTCAATTTGATCTCTGGTTTCTCTGCCTTTTCTAAATCCAGCTTGAACATCTGGAAGTTCATGGTTCACATACTGTTGAAGCCTAGCTTGGAGAATTTTGAGCATTACTTTGCTAGCATCTGAGATGAGTGCAATTGTGCAGTAGTTTGATCATTCTTTGGCATTACCTTTCTTTGGGATTGGAATGAAAACTGCCCTTTTCCAGTCCTGTGGCCACTGCTGAGTTTTCCAAATTTGCTGGCATATTGAGTGCAGCACTTTCACAGCATCATCTTTTAGGATTTGAAATAGCTCAACTGGAATTCCATGACCTCCACTAGCTTTGTTTGTAGTGATGCTTTCTAAGGCCCACTTGACTTCGAATTCCAGGATGTCTAGCTGTAGGTGAGTGATCACACTATCGTAACTATCTGGATCATGAATATCTTTTTTGTATAGTTCTGTGTATTCTTGCCACCTCTTCTTAATATTTTCTGCTTCTGTTAGGTCCATACCATTTCTGTCCTTTATTGTGCCCTTCTTTGCATGAAAAGTTCCCTTGGTATCTCTAATTTTCTTGAAGAGATCTCCTTTCCCATTCTGTTGTTTTTGTCTATTTCTTTGCACTGATCACTGAGGAACACTTTCTTATCTCTCTTTGCTATTCTTTGGAACTCTTCATTCAAATGGGTATATCTTTCATTTTCTCCTTTGCCTTTCACTTTTCTTCTTTTCATAGCTATTTGTAAGACCTCCTCAGACAATCATTTTGCTTTTTTGCATTTCTTTTTCTTGGGGGTGGTCTCAATCACTGCCTCTTATAAAATGTCATGAACCTCCATCCGTAGTTCTTCAGGCACTCTATTAGATCTAACCCCTTGACTCTATTTGTCACTTCCACTTTATAATCGTAATGGATTTGATTTAGGTCATACTTGAATGGTCTAGTGGTTTTCCCTACTTTCTTCAAATTAAGTCTGAATTTGGCAATAAAGAGTTCATGATCTGAGCCACAGTCAGCTCCTGGTCTTGTCTTTGCTGACTGTATAGAGCTTCTCCATCTTTGGCTGCAAAGAATACATCAATCTGATTTTGGTATTGACCATCTGGTGAGTCCATGTGTAGAATCTTCTCTTGTATTATTGGAAGAGGGTATTTGCTATGACCAGTGCTTCTCTTGGCAAAACTCTGTTAGTCTTTGCCCTGCTTCATTCTGTACTCCTAGGCCAAATTTGCTTGTTATTCCAGGTGTTTCTTGACTTCCTACTTTTGCATTCCAGTCCCCTATAATGAAAAGGACATCTTTTTTGGGTGTTAGTTCTAGAAGGTCTTGTAGGTCTTCATAGAACTGTTCAGCTTCAGCTTCTTCAGCATTATTGATTGGGGCATAGACTTGGATTACTGTGATATTGAATGCTTTGCCTTGGAGACTAACAGATCATTCTGTTGTTTTTGAGATTGCATTCAAGTACTGCATTTTGGACTCTTTTGTTGACTATGATGGCTACTCCATTTCTTCTAAGAGATTCTTGCCCACAGTAGTAGATATAATGGTCATCTGAGTTAAATTCACCCATTCCAGTCCATTTTAGTTCGCTGATTCCTAGAATGTCGACATTTACTCTTGCCATCTCCTGTTTGACCACTTCCAATTTGCCTTCATGGACCTGACATTCCAGGTTCCTATGTAATATTGGTCTTTACAGCATTGGACTTTACTTCCATCACCAGTCACTTCCACAACTGGGTTTTGTTTTTGCTTTGGCTCCATCCCTTCATTCTTTCTGGAGTTATTTCTCCACTGATCTCCAGTAGCATATTGGGTACCTACCAACGTGGGGAGTTCATCTTTCCATGTCCTATCTTTTTGCCTTTTCATACTGTTCATGAGGTTCTCAAGGCAAGAATACTGAAGTGGTTTGCCATTTCTTTCTCCAGTGGACCACGTTTTGTCAGAACTCTCCATCATGACCTGTCCATCTTGGGTGGCCCTACACGGCATGCCTGATAGTTTCATTGAATTAGAGAAGGCTGTGGTCCATGTGACCGTCAAGGCTGTATATTGTTACCCTGCTTATTTAACTTATATGCAGAGTACATCATGAGAAATGCTGGACTGGATGATGCACAAACTGGAATCAAGATTGCCAGGGAAATATCAATAACCTCAGATATTCAGATGACACCAGACTTATGGCAGAAAGCAAAAAAGAACTAAAGATGAAAGTGAAAGAGGAGAGTGGAAAAGTTGGCTTAAAGCTCAACATTCAGAAAACTAAGATCATGGCATCTGGTCCCATCATTTCATGGTAAATAAATGGGAAAACAGTGGAAACAGTGACAGACGTTATTTTGGGGGCTCCAAAAATTACTGCAGGTGGCGACTGCAGCCATGAAATTAAGACACTTGCTCCTTGGAAGAAAAGTTATGACCAACCTAGACAGCATATTAAAAAGCAGAAATATTACTTTGCCAGCAAAGGTCCATTTAGTCAAAGCTATGGTTTTTCCAGTAGCCATGTATGGATGTGAGTTGGACTATAAAGAAAGTTGAGCACTGAAAAATTGATGCTTTTGAACTGTGGTGTTGGAGAAGACTCTTGAGAGTCCCTTGGACTGCAAGGAGAGCCAACCAGTCCACCCTAAAGGAAATCAGTCCTGAATATTTATTGGAAGGACTGATGCTGAAGCTGAAACTCCAATACTTTGGCCACCAAATGAAGAACTGATTCATTTGAAAAAACCCTGATGCTGGGAAAGATTGAAAGCAGGAAGAAAAGGGAATGACAGGGAATAATACGGTTGGATGGCATCACTAACTCAATGGACATGAGTTTGAGTAAACTCTGGGAGTTGGCAAAGGACAGGGATGTCTGGCAAGCTGCAGTCCATGAGGTCGTAAAGAGTCAGACATGACTGAGTTACTGAACTGAACTGAACTAAGTTCCTGTTTCTGCGTTTCTTTAGTTACAGAATTCCCTAGATCTCCAGTGCATGTATGGGTATTGTGTGCTGAGTCACTTCAGTCGTGTCCTTCTCTTTGTGACCCCATGGACTGTATCCCTTCAGGCTCCTCTGTCCATGGGATTCTCCAGGGAAGAGTACTGGAGTGGGTAGCCATTTTCCCCTCCAGGGGATCTTCCCGACCCAGGGATCAAACCCACGTCTCCTGCATTGCAGGTGGATACTTTACCCACTGAGCCACCTGGGCAGCCCTAGATCTCCAGTATTTCTTGCCTAATGGATTTAAATGGTCTCAACCTCCCTTGAGGTCATCAGAGTGAAATACTAAAAAATACGAAAATTTGGAAAGGTTTGCCGGTTAAGGTTGTCCTAATTACTGGTCAGTTATTGGAGAAGGTCAGTTATACTGGTGAAGGTCAGTTACTGGTGGTTCATTGTGTTTTCTGTCATTGAGTTAGGCCATCATGAGGTTTTTAAACTTATAAATGACCCTATCTGAGAGATCAGAAGGATGCTAAGGTGTAGGGGGAGGAGAGAAACTCCAAGTCTCATTGATTTATTTCTCTTGATGCAGATGTTCTTCTATATGTGTGGTGTCCTAGTCCATAAGAGGAGGTCAATGTCTGTCCCATCTGCTACACATGGGCGGTGATGACAGAATTGGAAGGCGATGAGGCCTTTATTTATAATACTGAAAATTTATGAACAACCTGTATCCTAACAGTTAGGGGATGGTTAAACAAATTATGGTATCATCTTAGTGGAAATAATTAGAGCCTTATCCAATATGGAAACATGCCTTAATACAATGCTATAATAGACAAGAAGCAGGTGCAAATTTGGATGTGCAGTGTAATCATAGGTCTGAAAACCGAGCAAACCCAAGCTTTTCCAAGAATAAAGTCCATAAGTACAACTCATCACAGTATGAATCCTGGTTTTCTTGATTAACTGGACATGTACTTGGAGAAGGCTGAGGGTAGCATGGGGTTATTTTAGCTTGCCCTCTACTTTTCCATCTTCCATTTTCTGAATATTCTATAATGATCACATAGATCAAGGATTTTGAAAAAACAGTGAAATTTATTACTGCTATAAAGGGGGAAGATCAACTTTATTTTTAAACCTGTTTTACAAAGATTTGAAAGCAATAAACTTAAAGAAAAGAAGAAGAAAACAGCTGTGAAAGATCTTTGAAAGTTAAAATGCTTCTGTTGAAGCAGTAAACAGAACTTTCTCTTTGCTGGCATCACTTCAAGGAATGGCAATTTGATTCTATTAACTGGCGCATTTCGTTTTAAAAAGCCCCAAGAGAAATCATCTTAGGCAAGAATATCCCAGGCACCAAACAGGACTGCAGGGTGAGGGGTGGATGCTTCAGCATAGCAATGATGCTTAATCCATCTCTTTTGACCTTCTGGGTATCGAAGCTTGACAGGTCTCGATGATTTAGAGTGGTGCTCAGTAATGTTTGTTGAAGAGGCACCAAGGAGACAGACTCATCATCAGACAGGAAGGGGCAGCTACTATGTGGGTTGCAGTCTGTTGGGGGTCCTCCTGGGAGGATGGAGTCCACCCCAGACCTGGAGATGGAGGGAGACTTACTTTTCCCCATGTGGAATAGAGCCCTGGATCCGAGGTCAAGGGGGTGGAGTCGTATGTGGCTATAAGGTAACTCTCAACATGACCTTGACCAAGGCAGCACTTGACCTCCCTGAACTTTGGTTTCTCCACCTGTAAAATGAGGGTGATAACAGGGACTGTGAGGAACAAGGTGGGATGAGGGTGTGACAGTATTATACAAACTATAAGCAGTTCCACAGTTATGTGGAGTCATAACGGTACATGATTTGAAGGCATTTTAAGTTATGACCAGTGTTCAGGTCCCCTGAGGTGGCTTCTGAGTACATCCATGCCTACCCAGAACTCAACAGATAATAATAATAATAGCTAGCAGTGTGTGCCTGGCACTGTTCTAAGAACTGGACATGTGCTACCTCATTGTAATCCTTAAAACAGTTTCATGGTACTGTGGGTGTCATAAAATAGGTACTGTGATTGTCTGTTGAGGAAACTGAGGCACAGAGAGGTTAAGTACCTCACCCAAGGTCACACGGCAAATGGAGGAGTGAGTGGGATTTGAATCCAGGCAGTCTGATGGAGGAACCTGGTGGGCTGCAGTCCATGGGGTTGCTAAGAGTCAGACACGAATGAGTGACTTCACTTTTACTTTTTACTTTCATGCACTGGAGAAGGAAATGGCAGCCCACTCCAGTACTCTTGCCTGGACAATCCCATGGACAGAGGAGCCTGGTAGGCTGCAGTCCATGGGGTTGCTAAGAGTCGGACACGACTGAGCAACTTCACTTTCACTTTTTACTTTCATGCATTGAAGAAGGAAATGGCAACCCACTCCAGTGTTCTTGCCTGGAGAATCCCAGGGACGGGGAAGCCTGGTGGGCTGCTGTCTATGGGGTCTCACAGATCGGACACGACTGAAGCGAGGTAGCAGGAGCAGCAGTCTGACTGTGGGGCCTGGTAGGAAGCTGCAGCTGTTTTTCTCTGACATACAAGGAAGATGAGTTTAGGGTATTTATTCGTTGATTGCCTTAGTTCCCTACATTTAAGAGCTGTTGAGGATCAGGCTTGCTTTCCTGTAAGTGCTCAGTGAGTCAGACTTGCTGGGAAGTGGGGAGCTGGACAGAGTAGATGCTTTCTTGACCTTGGTTATAAATGCAGCCTACTGCAGCATGTGTTAGGTCAACTAAGGAGGGCTGTCTTCTCCTCGGCGTTGCCAGCAGGCAGAGAGAGGAACAGTGCTGATTGGAAAAGGGTTATGGCTGGGTTACAAGAGTGGTTTTGAGGAAACCAGGAAGCAATACTGTGAACCTGAATTGAGGACACTCCATAAGTAGCAGACTCGGAGGGCTCTGGAAACAGCCCTGACCAGGAGGCTGACACAGCCCTGGGGACTGAAGAGAGAGGCTCAGGTGAGGAGTGGCAGCAGCAGAGACGCTGCTCTACCCTGGGGGCATCTGTGAGGTTAGAGTGTGCCCTGCACAGGCAGCAGCAGCATCACAGCCTGGGTCTGCATCTTATGTATAAGCACCAAGGATGATAAACGGGCGGTGCCAAGGGCCTCAGGAAGACAGAGGCCTGAGCAATTCATCATTGTGCATCTTGGTGTTCCCACGTGGGCCTCTGAGGTCTGGGGAGATGAGGGAGGTGCTGCTGCTGCTGCTGCTGCTGCTGCTAAGTCGCTTCAGTCGTGTCCGACTCTGTGCGACCCCGTAGATGTTAGCCCACCAGGCTCCCCCGTCCCTGGGATTCTCCAGACAACACTGGAGTGGGTTGCCATTTCCTTCTCCAATGCATGAAAGTGAAAAGTGAAAGTGAAGTCACTCAGTCCTGTCCGACTCTTAGCGACCCCATGGACTGCAGCCCACCAGGCTCTTCCGTCCATGGGATTTTCCAGGCAAGAGTACTGGAGTGGGTTGCCATTGCCTTCTCCAGATGAGGGAGGTAGTTTTCACCATTTTGACATTAGTCAGTGATAGACTTTATGTTCAAATGTGGCTAAGTATTTTCTTAACTTTTGGTGTTTTACCATGTTAGTGATCTGCTTCAGGGCTTCCTTGATGGCTCAGTGGATAAAGAATCTTCCTACAATGCAGAAGACGCAGGAGATACGGGTTTAATCCCTGGGTCGGGAAGATCCCCTGGAGGAGGAAATGGCAACCCATTCCAGTATTCTTGCCTGAAAAGTCCCACGGACAGAGGAGTCTGGCGAGCTATAGTCTGTAGGGTCGCAAAGAATCAGACACGACTGAGCACACACATTGGCATTGGCTGGACTCTTAGTTCAAGGCTAAGTTTAGCTGTTCTGGGACTGACTTCATGCAGACTTGCTGAGCAACAGACTTAACCTGTGCATGCAAGCTCATGCCTGTTATTATCGTCTGATACTTGGAGAGGAGTGACATCACTTTCCTGAGGCTCCATGAGAGTCATGGTTTTATTTAAACCTGGCTCAGATAAACTTGGTTTGAAATGGGTTTGTGTCAGTTGTCAGCTGAATAGCATTTGTATAATCACTCATTCTTGGTGCCTTGAGAAGGAAAGAACTGATTCAAGTTAACTTTTCATTATTTTGAGGGTTTCCTTTGTTTGCTTTCACTCATTCACAACATAAGTTGATTTCTGCTCTTTGTCTTTCTTCATCCAGAAGCTCCTTAAATCTCAACCATCTAAACTACTTCCCTTTACAGTTCTTGAGATTACCAGTCCCTTTGTGAGAAACACTGTCCAAGCAGAAAGTAATTGTTTCCTCATCCCTAGAAAGGGTGGTGTTTGTAAGTGTTTAGAAAGGATAGCCAGTCTGGGGCTTGTGCAGGAAGATGAAATTGCCTTTATCTCCCTCTGTAATGTGTGGGACATTGCTTTCTGTGCATTTTTTGAAGACCATTACTGTATTTTCAGCAAATACAGTGTTATAAGGAAAGAGGAGGTTGGAGAATCAGTGAGAGTTCATTGAGAAAAGTAAGAACTGAGTAATTTGATTAGACTAGTGTGCCTTTTTCCCCCCTTGAAAATAGAATTTAAACAGATGAGTACAACCTGTTTCGTAGCAACCTTCCAGCATGTCTGGCGCTATTTGCTGCTATGGCTTTGTTTCCGCTCTTGCAAAGCCTTGTGTTCTTTTCAAATAACTTCCTCTGCGTCTCAGGTACTGTGTTAGAATTTTTTATTTCACAACTTGTTCTCTGTGATAGTCCAAGCATATTAATTCATGCTTCCTTTCTGCTGCCTTGAGCACCCCTTCTCACCATCCTTTATGCTACGCTTCAGCCATGGGCCCTCATACTCCATGTCCTCTTCCTACAGCCCCATATGCCCTTCCACGGCGCCTTCCTTCCTACCTGTATCAGTTTTCAATTGTTGACTAACTACCACAAACTTTACAGCTTAAAACAACACACATTTATGATCTCACAGTTTCTGTGGGTCAAGAGTTGAGCACAGCTTATCTGGGTCCTTTGTACAAGGTCTCTTAAGGCTACCGTCATGGTGTCAGCCAGGCTGTATTCTCATCCAGAGGCTTGACTGGGGAAGAATCCACTTCCAAGTTCACCCAGGTTGGCAGAGTTCTTTTCCTTGTGGCCGCCAGATTGAAGGCCCTAGATTTTTGCTGGCTGTCTGCTGAAGGCCACTCTCAGTTCTGAAATGCCACCTGTAGTTCCTAGAGACTGCCCGCATTCCACCCTTAGCTCTTTGCTACACTTGCTTTCTCAGTGCGTGCATCCACGCTAAGTTGCTTCAGTTGTGTTCAATTCTTTGCGATCCTGTGGACTGTGCCCTGCCAGGCTCCTCTGTCCATGGGATTCTCCAGGCAAGAATAATGGAGAAGGTTGCCATGCCCTCCTCCAGGGGATCTTCCTGACCCAGAGATTGAACATGCATCTCCTGCATTGGCAGTTGGGCTCTTTACCACTAGCGTCACCCGGGAAGCCTGGCTTTCTCAGTATGGCCCCTTAACTCATCAGTCCGTCAAGGAGAAGGAGTCTGTTAGCAAGATATAATCGTATGGCTTATAAGCTGGTGGCTTAGTGGTAAAGAATCTGCCAGCTAATGCAGGAGATGTGGATTCGATCCCTGGGTCAGGAAGATCCCCTGGAGGAGGGCATGGCAACCCACTCTAGTATTCTTGCCTGGGAGATTCCACGGACAGAGAAGCCTGGAGGGCAACAGTCCATGGGGTTGCAGAGTTGGACATGACTTAGGGACTAAACAACAACAGCAAGAAGGAAATCACAAGGGTGACAGCCTGTCACCTTTGCCATAGTCTCTTGGTTAGAAGCATGTCACAGGTTCTGCTCATGTGCCAGGAGAAGGGTCACACAAAAGCATGACCACCGAGAGAGAGGGAGCACAGGGTTGCCTTAGAGCCTGTCCAACTCACCACCTCTACCAGTTTTCTGCTTCACTTCCTTCTTTTGAGTGTGTTTCAATCTCTCTGTAATTTGGTTTTGCCTTACTTCTAATTTACTTTTCCTTCTTCTAAATATATACCACCTACCTCTCATTTCCCCCTCAAAATTTTTCTTCCCTTCTTCTTCTTCAATGATGCCTCTTTAATTAATATAGAAATATTTTTATTAGCATAGACAAAGTTCTAAAGTCTTGAGTATAAAGCAGAAGGCTTCTTAACTATTTTTTGGCTTCTGAATCCTTTTTTTTTTATTTTAAAATTTCTTTTATTGACATATAGTTGATTTACAATGTTGAATTAATTTCTTCTGTATAGCAAAGTGATTCAGATACGTGTGTGTGTGTGTGTGGTTTATCATGGGTTTAAGAATCTAATCAAGCGTATAGTAACTCACTCCCAGAAGTGAGGGACACAGCACTGTCCTGCTTCAGTTATTATTTCTGCACAACATACCTCCCCAAACGAAGTGCTCTAAAACAACAACTATTTTGTTGTGCTCATGGTTTCAGGAATTCAGAGCACAGTGGGGATGACTTGTCTCTACTTTTTGATGCCTGGGGCCTCTGTAGGGAAGATCCAAACAACCGTGGTGATTCTGATGGTTGGGGGCTAGAATTATCTGGAGGCTTTTTCATTCACTTGTCTGTCCATGGGCTGAGATGACTGGGAAGCTTGGCTTAGCTGGGACTGTTGCCTGGAGTACTTACAGGGTTGGATCTCTCCACAGGGCTTGGGCTGCTCATAGAGTAGTGTTTGGGTTCCAGGAGGAACAGTAAAGGAGGATATGAAGGGGAACATTCCAAAGACCAAGCTGCTTTTTATGATGTTAGCTTCAGAAGTCGCATGGCATTACTTCTGTCACACTCTAATTGGTTGAACAGTTTCAAGTCCAAGGGGACATAGACTCTACCTCTCAATGAGAGGCATGTAGGAGAATTTGCAGCCATTAGAAAAAAGATTACCACAAACACACATATATAAAAAAATCTATTGTCCTGAACTCTGAGAATTGAAAGGGATCCAGAAGGATTATCCATTTCAATCTCCCACTGTGGCTTAGCTCCTCTTTACAACTTTTCTGTCATTGCATACCTGGACCACAGCAGGCATTTCCTTATTGGTCTCCTGTCGGCCACTCTTGCCTCGTACGGTGCAGTCTGTTCT
Organism: Bubalus bubalis; assembly: GCF_019923935.1. NCBI lineage: Eukaryota > Metazoa > Chordata > Mammalia > Artiodactyla > Bovidae > Bubalus > Bubalus bubalis. Next base: position 20,719,218 of record NC_059172.1, on the reverse strand, counting down.
TCATCCTGTAACCTGAATGATTGTTCTGAAACACATTTGCTCCTGTACACCCCCCACCTTCACCTCCGTTCCTTCGCATTCATCTTTGAACTAATGTCTGTGACACTCTGATGGTTTGATCATCAACTACCTCTTCAGCTGTATCTTGTGCCATGTCCACTCGTGTTTTCCTTGATCTCACTACGGTTACTAGAGTCGGACACGACTGACGTGACTTAGCAGCAGCCGCAGCATACTATTTATGCATCTTCCTGCGACAAGGTTTCTGCAAATGCTCCTCTCTACATGGAATGTTTTTCCCTACCCTCATGGCTTGATTAACTTCTACTTATTCTTTGGATCTTGGCTTGATAGTTACTTTCTCAGTGATGTGCTTTCTGACCTCCCCCATCAGGTCACATCCTCTTGTTGCCTGCTCTTAAGGACTATGTATCTTTCATCTGTAACATATATCGTTTTTATACTTGTGAGAATATTTGATTTAACTCCTTATCTCCCATAAGACTACGATGTCCATGGAGCCAGAGATCATGTATGTTTTTTATCATTTGTCTTTATGCCTTACATGCTGCTGCTAAGTCACTTCAGTCGTGTCCGACTCTGTGCGACCCCATAGACGGCAGCCCACCAGGCTCCCCTGTCCCTGGGATTCTCCAGGCAAGAACACTGGAGTGGGTTGCCATTTCTTTGTCCAATGCATGAAAGTGAAAAGTGAAAGTGAAGTTGCCCAGTCGTGTCTGACTCTTAGCGACCCCATGGACTGCAGCCTACCAGGCTCCTCTGTCCATGGGATTTTCCAGGCAAGAGTACTGGAGTGGGGTGCCATTGCCTTCTCCAATGCATGAAAGTGAAAAGTGAAAGTGAAGTCGCTCAGTCGTATCTGACTCTTAGCGACCCCATAGACTGCAGCTTACCAGGCTCCTCTGTCCATAGGATTTTCCAGGCAAGAGTACTGGAGTGGGGTGCCATTGCCTTCTCCGTATGCCTTACATACAGACATTATAAATATTTTTCTTAAGTATGAAAGATTTTTTTATTTTAGGAGTGAAAAAATTTAATGCGGTCTAAGAATTTATCATTTTCTTGCTAGCCTACATTCCTGTTGTAGTTCATAATGAACTCCAGTCAACCCTACCTACAGGTAACATAAACTATCCTTAAAGGAAAGCTCCCACGTTCTGTTCTTATCCAGGTAATATGTGTATTAAAAGCAAGACTTTATATTTAATCTTAATTTATAATCTTCCTTCAATAATAATTTCAGTTAGTTAACATGTCTTTGAAGTATTTCTCTGGAGTTCTTAATATCACTTATTCTTTTGAATTTGCTATCATTTGCTAATTCAATGAGCATGTTTTCTTCTTTAGCTTTATGTATATCTTTTTTTTTTTTTTTTTTTTGAGTAACCAACTTCTGAGGTCAAATATATTTGAGAAATAAACTAAACATATTTCGTTAAATATGCTTGATCAATTTTGGCCAAAGTTTAATTAAACCATCCAACATCAATTTGTTGAATTTTTGCTACATCCTACCTGGCCTGCCTCTTGAGAAACCTATATGCAGGTCAGGAATAAACAATTAGAACTGGACATGGAACAACACACTGGTTCCAAATAGGAAAAGCAGTATGTCAAGGCTGTATATTGTCACCCTGCTTATTTAACTTCTATGCAGAGTACATCATGAGAAACACTGGGATGGAAGAAGCACAAGCTGGAATCAAGATTGCTGGAGAAATATCAATAACCTCAGATATGCAGATGACACCACCCTTATGGCAGAAAATGAAGAGGAACTAAAAAGCCTCTTGGTGAGAGTGAAAGAGGAGAGTGAAAAAACTGGCTTAAAGCTCAACATTCAGAAAACTCAGATCCTGGCATCTGGTCCCATCACTTCATGGGAAATAGATGGGGAAACAGTGGAAACAGTGTCAGACTTTATTTTTTGGGGCTCCAAAATCACTGCAGATGGTGACTGCAGCCATGAAATTAAAAGACACTCCTTGGAAGGAAAGTTGTGACCAACCTAGATAGCATATTCAAAAGCAGAGATGTTACTTTCCCAACAAAGGTCCGTCTAGTCAAGGCTATGGTTTTTCCAGTGGTCATGTATGGATGTGAGAGTTGGACTGTGAAGAAAGCTGAGCGCCGAAGAATTGATGCTTTTGAACTGTGGTGTTGGAGAAGACCCTTGAGAGTCCCTTGGACTGCAAGGAGATCCAACCAGTCCATTCTGAAGGAGATCAGCCCTGGGATTTCTTTGGAGGGAATGATGCTAAAGCTGAAACTCCAGTACTTTGGCCACCTCATGCGAAGAGTTGACTCGTTGGAAAAGACTCTGATGCTGGGAGAGATTGGGGGCAAGAGGAGAAGGGGACGACAGAGGATGAGATGGCTGGACGGCATCACTGACTCTATGGACGTGAGTCTGAGTGAACTCAGGGCGTCGGTGATGGACAGGGAGGCCTGGCGTGCTGTGATTCATGGGGTTGCAAAGAGTTGGACACGACTGAGCAACTGGACTGAACTGAACTGAGGTGCTCTTTTGTTTTCTGGATGATGGGACTCAGCTTTTATTTAAATGTTGATGTATATGGGAATATGTCCATTTAAGTTCCAAATCCACTCTGATACCAGTTTCTGAATAGGTTAGGGTAAGTTAGGTTATGCTACCACAACAAACAACTCCCAAATTTCAGTGATTTAAAAGAGCAAAAGCTTATTTTTGGCTCATGCTACCTGTACACACTTTTACAAAGGCAGAGGGCCTTTGCTTATTATGGTCCCTAAGGAACCCATGCTGGCGGACCTGCAAACATTTTGAATATTAGTACGTTCCTCCTCTTCCTCCTCCTCCTTCTTAACTAATTCAGATATAATATTGCTAGTTGTTTTGTTTTGTTTTTCCTCCAAAGAAAGCAAGTTCTGGACAGTCCTGCTGCAGTGTTTAAATGTTCTAGTTCAGAAGTGACACTTGTCACTTCTGCTCACAACTCATTGGCCAGCACTAATCGTATGGCCCCACCCAACCCCAGAGGTATCCGGGAAGTGCAGTCCTTTTATGTGCTCTGAAGGTAGAGAGCCAGAAGCATATGGTGAATAGCATTAATGACTGGTAGGTGTGAGTATAGCATACGCTTCTCAAAACTGTTAGCTTGTTGAAACTTTTCTTCATGAGGCATCTTGGGACATTCTGTTTTGTAAGGGATAGCTTGGGAAACACTGGATTCTAGTCTAGAAACAGCAAGGTTTAGCAGAGGCAAGTCCCACTAGAGACTGTTTCTTTATTTTAGCCTCCTTTGGTTGTGGCAATTCAGTTAATTACAAATCCCCTTGTAGTCATCCTCTAACACCCACTTCCCCTTCCTGTTTGTAAGATTTTTATGAAAGAGTTTGCAAAAAATCTTTCTGAAAGCAAAAACTACTCTGCCTGTTGCATCCTTTTTGACTTAAAAGGGTACTTGTTTGTAACCAGTTTAATTTGGTATGAGTCTTGAATCTGTGAGTTGAGCCCCTGGTTGAATTTATTTCAATGAGAGTACAAAAGAAGAAATCCTACATAGATTTCACCTGACATGCAAGTAGTAAAAATGGATTCTAACGTGTTACTGGAAAATACCAAAATGCACAAACTACACTAGAAGGATGTTCTATTCACTCATGTAAGTACCACCTACATGCATAGCCAGACAAGACTGTGTGACAAGTGTGAACCTGAGTCTATCTAGGAGGTAAGCATCATGAACAAAAGGACCGAGACATGGCAGTAGCATCAGCCTTCCGTGTAAAATTGCAACCAATTTTATTTCCTTAGGCTGAGTGCAGTAACAGAAACGCAATTTCCATAGCAAACCGTGAGACAGTTCCCAAGGAGTGCAGTTATCTTAATGAAATGCTGTGTAGACTTTTGGTCCTATAGCTGTATATGCATTTGCTGATTATTGCTGTATAAAGGGAGGAAGCTTTGGGTCCTGCACAAAGGAAATTTTAGAGATTCTGATCTCATAATAAGGAGTCACAGAGGCTAAGTTTGCCCTTTGTCCTTAAACTGTTTCCAACTTAAAAAATGAAACTGAATATTTCAGAAGATCATCACTGTTTAGCTTTTGTGATTCAGTATATTTCATTTTCTAAAAGATCAAGTATTTGAAGGTTTTGGCTTTGGTTGTTAGGTTTTCAGGTAGCAGGATAGAGTGGAGCTGGAGTGAAGACTAGAACTGGTGGTTTGGAGAAACAGTTAGGAAGAAGACACTGCAGTGGGAGTGAGGAAGCCTCGTGTCTGGACCTGCTTCTGTCCCTGATGGGTTATGTGGTTTCTGCCAATGGTGTCCCCTCTCTGGGCCATAGTGTCCTCTTTTGTTAAGCAAATAAGCAAACAAAAACACAGGGACTTAGATCCTGTAATGACCATTCCAATGACTGCTCAACTGTTTAGTGATTTTTTTTTTTTTTAGTGTTTGTTTAGTGCTTTTCTTCTTGGGGAGCCCTTCCTTCCACCTCCGTGATACCCTGTGTTCCTTCCAGTCGCCCCATAGGGCAGTTGGAGTGTGCTTGTTGCCTTTACTCTTGCAACAACAGTTCACAGATACACACAACAGCTGCGGGTGGCTGGAGGGTGCGCACAAGCCCAGGTCTTCTGACTTCAGCTCTTGGTTTGTCTGCTTCTACCAGATGGGTGTAACTTAAAAAAAAAATTTATTGGCTGTGTTGGGTGTTCATTGCTGCACATGGGCTTTCTCTAGTTAGGGCAAGCGGGGCCCACTCTTTCCTTGTGGTACGTGGGCTTCTCGTTGCAGCAGCTTCTCCTTGCGGAGAACGGGCTCTAGGCACAAGCGCTTCAGTAGTTGTGGCACACGGGCTTAGTTGCCCCACGACAAGTGGGATCTTCCCGGACCAGGGATCAAACCCCTGTCCCCAGCATTGGCAGGCGAAGTCGTAACCACTGGACCACCAGGGAAATCCCTGAGTCTAACTTTTTTTAGCCAATAATGTAGAAAGCTCTAGGAGTACCTCCTCTTTGTTATTTTTTATTTAAAATATTACTTAAGGGCACTGAGCCCCCTCTGGGGTCATCAGCACCATTGGCACTGCCGTGGAAAGGGGATCAGAGAGGATCCTCAAGCAGGAGGTCCTCCCAAGCGTGGAATTCCCAGCTTTCTGATCGGTTATTTCTTTGCCTCCTTTCCCACGGAGTCACATTTCATGCCCTGTCTCCTCGCCTTTCCGCCTGCGGTTTTGCACATTTGCGCTGACAGTTCTGGTTTCTCTGCAGGTGCTGGTAGTGACCCCAGGCCTTGTGAGAGCTGTCTGTGGTCCTGGGTGGGATACGAACAGTTTTTCTCTTGGAAATAGCCTAATTTGAAGGAAATCCCCTTTGCTGTTTGACATGGTGTGAACCATAGCATCAGGAATCCTTTTAAATCCAACAAGATATTAATAAATCAGTCTTCTGGGTGCCATCTCTCCAAACACAGGCAACTTCAGTTGTTGCTCTTAAGATGCCCTAAGAATAAAAGATCTGCATTCAGACACACAGTCCTTCCCTTTTGTACTGAGGATTCTTGGATGAGGTTTATTTTGGTGTCCTTGGCCATGGCAGGGAGCCATTCAGTTTTGGTTTTCTAGGCTGTGAGTTTCACAGTCCAACCCTTGTCGGTGGAACAGATAAGAGATTTAAAACGCACAAGTATCTTCCACATCTTTGCTTAAGCATCACCTCATCAGTGGCTATCTCTCACCAACGCTGCCGTGTAGCTTAGCTGCAGCATCGGCCTATCTGTAATGACCTAAGTTATCGTTTGAATGTGTTTAATGAGTCTTAATGAATGTTTAATGGCGTGGAAGCTCTATGAGGTCCAAGGGCTACTTCTCTTCCTACCCTTCTCTCCAGGACCTATGATTAGCCGAGGCCTGATGGCACGATATTTCATTTCACAGGAATGGACAACCAGCAGATCGCTGTCACCCTGACCCCAGAGTCATCTCCTCATGGGAGGCTGTTACCGATTTCACCAACATGGCCTTTCTCCGAAGTCCAGTCTTCCTCAGCAGTGGACAGAATGAAGCCTGGGCCTGGAGCGTCTCCTGACAACACGAGCTGGCCGCAGTCTGCCTGGACGGCCCTACCCAAGACACACCGCCGAGCTCGGGCCCACGGGGACTTCTCTCCTTCCCAAGGCAGCGCACGCAGCGCCTCCCTCGAGGCTTCCAAGGATTCCGCCGAGACCCTGGTCCAGCCAAGACCTCCAGGGGGGAAAGAAGCGGCCGCCGTGTCAGGTTTGCCTCACACCAGCATGCCGCCCCCACTGCCCACCCTCCCGCCAGTGACGTCCTTCACTGCTGGCCTCCCGTTGCGGCCACCGCGGGTAGGGACTCCTTCCATTTCAGAACTACATTCCCCGAGGGCAGATGCTCTCCTCTCATCTTCATCTTCTTCATTGGCTCCCGACTCACCTCATTCCATCATCTTTTCTAAGGCAGCAGAGCAACACACCAAAGTGCCTTTATTCCCCCACACAGCTCCAACTGACTCCTCCTCAAGTCAGAGCATAGCGAATCCCCTAAACCCATTTGCTGAGGAAATGAACCACACTCCATCCAGAAATGCCCAGGATTTAATAGGCATCCCTCGTCTAGGTTTTTCCGGATCCTCCAGCCCAGCAGGGGGTCCTCACTCAGCGGGCTCCCCCTCACCTGAATTTTTGAGCTCCGTGGCAGACCTGGCCCCTTTGTCTCCCGCTCCCCCAGCCTCTGGAAGTCTTCTTCAGCTTGCTGGTGGAAGGCCCTCATTGTCGATGTTGGAAGTGGCTCCAAGTCTTGCATCCACCCAGCCAACTGAAGCTGAGGTGGCTGAAAGAGCACATAATGGGGTGTCTCTGCCAACCTTGAAGAGTGAAGCAACCCACGAGGCATCCTCACTGGTCCAGACTGCAGAGTCAGTGGCAGTGGGAATGACCAGCCCGGAGGCAGCCCGTGCTCCAGCAAAGAACTCTGCTTACCCCCTGCGTGTGTCAGCAACCCCAGAGAATTCCAAAGGGCCCACCCTTTCAGCAGAACACAAATCTTCCCCTTTGGTGCCTTCTCCTCTGCCTCTCACCACAGCTGACCAAGGACAAGAAGGCCCTTCTGGGGCAGTTCCCACATCCCCATCAAATGGCACAACAGCAGACTTCCCCTCCACGCCTGCCCCGCTCCAGCTGGCATGGAGTCATGCCTCTCCATCCGCCGTGCCCCAAGTGCCAACTCCTCAAGAAGCAGGTAGTGATGGGTCCCCTCCCACAGCAGCTACAGACCTCCTCCTCTCAAGCACATTTCCTCATCATCCTTCCATGACCTGGACATCTCCCCTGCAGAAGGAAGATAGCATGGCAGCTGTTTTAAAGAAAAACGAAAAGGCAAATTTGACAGTTGCTCTCCAGACCCTTCCGAGTAAAGAGAGTCTAAGTCTTCACGCTGTAGGTGGATTCACCTCTGATTTCAGCACTGATCATGTCTCTACAGACATGACACCACCAGGAACCAGCCTCCTTCCTTCTGAATTACCTCCATCTTCCATCCCCTTCACACGAGCTACCCAGACTGTGTCCCCATCTCATAGTTTTTCCAGGACCAAGCCAGTGACTTACACAGCTGTGACAGACCATTCTGAGTTGCCAGTTTTGGCTTCCAAACAGGTGGCAGCTTTTCCCTCCTCCAGTAAGGTCTATGATTTCTCAACAATGGGAGGCATGAGGAAGCCAGCAACCACAGATGTTTTCTGGAATTCTGTTGCAGCAGAAGCTGAGTCCCTTTCCACAGAACCCATGATGTCTGGCTGGCTGCAGCAAACAAATTATGATGTAAATGGGCACACAATTAACTCTACAAGTTGGGAAACTCACTCAGCTTCAGCCACTTCTCCTGGTGGTTTAAATTCCACTGCCAATACAATAAAATCTCAGGATTTCAAAGATAATGTTGGGCATTCAGTGACTGTGGAAGGTTTTAGCATCCAGGATCCAGGGTCTGGTATGAGCACCAACCAGCCCATCCAACAGTCAGATGTTACCACGGTTGGAAACCATACAGACTTCTTGTCCATAAACACTAACAACTACACCAGAGACTTCCAAACAACTGAGATTGGAGATTACCCACGTATAAGCCAACAAGCTGTGTCTCGTCCCCATCTACAGTCACCTGCCCACCCAACACATCCACTTGTGCTGAGCTCTCCAAGTCTGACTTCCACAGCTCGCTTGCCAGAAATGCTTTCAGATGAAACGGATACAAGTTTTCAAATCGCCGGTGACATCTATCCATCTCCGGGGATAAATACTTCCCCACCATTCCAGGATATCCAGAGGTTTCACTCTACTGCTGAATCGCCTTCTCTATCAACCAGTGCCTTGTTCAGGACCCCGTCCAAAGCACCATGGGCTTCTCAGCACCCTGAGAAATGGACAGGTGCAACCGCTAATGCAGGTAGTTTGTTTCCTGGTCCCTCCCAAGATAGAAATGTGACTGCTTCTGGGGCCAAATCATCTTCAGGCTCAACACAAATACCTAGCTTTGCTCCAAAGGAGCAGATACGCCTGATTTTAGGATGATGAATGAGTTATTAGTCCAGATAGTCATGACCTTGATCTTCGGCCGACTTGATTTTTTGGAACGTATTCAGAATTTAAGTGTCTTTATTTCCACCCATAGCTTTGCTCTAAGTGGCATTCTCATTATGGTTAATTGACTTAATGAACCTAAAGCCATTTTGCCTAAATTCCAGAGCTCAGAGACCTCTCACCCCAACAAACCTGAAAGTGACATCCATTCATCCCCACAAGTGGTGTGTTCATTCCGTGCCAATGACACACTTTGCCTTTTCTCTTTGCAGTGGACTCCTCAGTGTTGCCCAAGGCAGAGCCGACAGCAGCAGCAGCAGCAGCAGCAGCCACGTTGTTTCTTCGGAAATCAAGTCCACTGGTGCTGTCTGCAGCCCTGGTTGCTAAGGGCACCGGCAGCAGCCCTTCGGCCATGGCCTCGGGATTAGCCAAGAGCAGCTGGACCACTGCTCTAGCTAAGAACATCACGAGCAGTGCAGCATCTGGCCCCAAAGCAACACCAGGGGTGGCTCATCCAGCCTTTTCGTTCACACCGACCTACATGTTTGCAAGAACAGCACACACCATGAGCACTCACACAGCCATGCAAGGGAACATGGGCGCTACCTCTGGCCTGTTATCCACAACACACCTCCCCAGGAAACCACAAGCCATGCACACGGGCTTCCCGAACCCCACCAACCCAGACCTGCCCAGGGTGTCCACCACTCGCCCGCTGACCATCACAGCAGCCTTGACGTCCATCACCGCACCAGTGAGGGCCACCCGGATGCCGCCTTCATCAGCAGAAAACACAGATGTTGCTCTTCCTGCTGTGTCCACTGCTGTGGTCACAACTGGCAAGACAGCATCCAACCTGGAGTGTCACATGTCCAGTAAGCTCCTGGTGAAGACAGGTAAGAGTTCACTGCCCTGATTTGATGTGAAAGCTGCAAGAGCATCCTGGCCTCAGAGATGTAGCAGAATTCTTAGATTTCTTTGAGATCAGTGGTTCTCAACCAGTCCCTGCCACCACGTCTGGAGACGTTTTTGAGTGTCTACATCTTGGAGGGTAGGGAGGGTGTTTCAGGCATCTAGTGTGTTAAGAGACCAGGGATGCTGCTAAACATTCCTACAGTGCACAGGATGGTCAGGCAACAGAATAATCCAGCCCAAAACATCCAAAGTGCTGAGGCTGAGAAGTCCTGATCTTTATTAAGTGATAGAGAAGAATCTCTTCTTTCATGTGGAGAATATGACACAGAATCTAGTCCTGGGATCCATCCTGGTATCAGAGGCCTCCTAAAACCAGTTCCACTAGGGAGTCTGAAAAAGCAAAGGTACACCAAAATTTGCCCGTAGAGCATATCTGCAGGTGAACCTTGATGATGCGATGTCTACAGTGATGTCTCACACGTGTGAATGCTGTGATTAGTAAAATGCACGATCATAGGAAGGGCAACAGAACTCAGAAGGACTCTGGCATGTGTCTTCTCAACCATCGGATACTAAGAGTACAGCCATGGTTCTCTGTGTTGGCGCCTGAATTCTCTTCTGATGTTAAAAAGGAGACCAAAGTTGGGGTGGTAGATGCTGGTTTTTTAGCCCCCACCTCTGAGTTGCAGCAAATGGGCCAAGAAGGCACACGGATGCTTTTAATAGTATGGTAGTGTCTGCTATAAAAAGCATTAGAAACATTGTTTGAAAGAGCATGCCAGTGTTGAATGCTCACGTCCCGCCTTCCTCTTCACCCCACAAGGAATTAAATGAAATTATTTCTTGAGACACATCCTATTCTAAAATGGGAAATTGTGAAGCTAGGCATAGCAGAGAGCACAGTATCTTTTTCAATTTCTCAAGAAATTATACCATCTGGTTTTCCCCTCCCTCTGCCCCCTTCCTCCAGATCTCTGCCTTCACCTCTGAGTGGCAGGCAACCCCAGCCTCCTTGATGTGGAAGTCTGGAACATTCTCCACTCCCTCTTCTTCACAACCCCCCTCACCCCAGCCACACCCAGTTGGTTCCTTCCTTTCTGCCTCCTGAATGCCTCTTCCCTCCACCCCCACAGCCCCTTTCCTGGTTCACATCACTCACCCACATTCTGCAACAGCAGCCAGATTTCTCTGTTTACCTTCAGACTCCCCCCACCCCTCCAAATCTCTTCTCCAGTCTGCAGTCAAGGGAAGCTTCTAAAGTGCACGCCTTTGCTTTCCCACTGCCCTCAGGACCAGGCCTGGACTTGTAGACTGAAGTATTCACTTCTCTCCCCTGTGCCTTTGCACTTGGTCTTCCCTCTGTTGGGAGTGACCAGGGCAGTCCCTTTTGCCTTGGCCCAGCTCACGCCCATCATCCTCCAAGACTTCATGGAAGCATCAGTTCCTCCCGGAAACCTTCCCTGATCCCCACCCCCTTGCCCCAGTCAGGGCCGGATGCTTCTCCAGGGGCCTCCAACTACTTCCTAGGCTTCCCTTCAGGGAGCACCTGTCGTGCTCCATCACAAATGCCTCTTCTCCATGCCAGGTCTCCATCCTGCTTGTGGGGTGGGGACTGCCCCTCCTGATGCAGGGTCAATTTAGGCTGTTTTAGGATGCAGGGCCTGCCCTTAAGGAGGCACTCGGGGATGCTGTTGCAGGAATTTCCTTGCATGCAGACCAGTCAGAGGCAGGCATGTTGGCTTTAGCCTGGCTTTCCGAGTTAGAGGCAGTGACGCTCAGAAGTGAGCACCACTAGTGTGCTAGCCGTCTCCACTAGGGCCACCCAAATGGCTGGGCCTTCTTCCTTTAGGACGTGAGCGGGACCAACAGAGCTGCCGCTCCAGCTATGCTAAATGGGAAAATTGTGAAACTAGGAAATTAAACCATCTGGTTTTCAGTTGGCCCTGTGCCCACCAGCTTTGCTCAGAACCTGCAGGGGTTGCTGGGTGGCTGGGGAGGAGCAGAGGGCTCATGAATTATGTGGGAGGTCTGCTGCCTTCTGCTGATGGTGTGCTTCTCTTTCACCCCACAGTTCTCTTTCTGACCCAAAGGCGGATGCAGATCAGTGAAACCCTGAAGCTCAATATAGCCAAAGGGCTCACACAGGCCTTGCGGAAGGCATTCCACCAGAATGACGTCTTGGCTCATGTAAGCCCCCTGTTCTTGAAACCAGGCTCATCCAGCCACGTCTTCTTTTTGGGTCCAGAGTCTGTTTACATTGCTTCTCTCCTCCCTGGGCACCATAACCATCACGGAAGTAGAATCTTTCCTCATTCATCATTTTGGCAAATAGCTAATGTGTGGTAGCAGGAGAAGGAGGTCAAATTCTGAGATAGAAAATTGAGGATAATTGTGTCTAGTTTTGGGGTTGGTTTTTTAAAAGCCTGGATGTACTTTATAAAAATTGCCCCATTATCCTGTTATTTGGGGAAAGTATTTAATTGTGTCAGTGTAATTTTGCAGAAATCATCCACTGCTTTTTATCTTTCCTCACCATGGTAAACAGTTGGCGATTTATTTCTGGACATTTAAAAATTACTGACTTGTAAATTGAGTCCAACTTTGCTTAAATTGAGAGCAACAGACAAGAAAATAAGCATTTTTTTTTTTCTCTCCAAACACTTTCATGCCAAGTACTATTTAACAACCACCAACTGATTTTGATGGCATATCCAAGTGATGGAAGTTTTGCTCTACTCCCTTTTGGTTTGATTCCAAGTTTTAAAGCAGTACATGTGATGGGCAGTCAGTGGACAGCCCTTTACATCACTTAAAAATATCGCTCCAGCTTTCTGCTCTGATGCTCTGCACAGCTGCATTCAAATTAGTGGTCCTTCCCTGCCACCAGACCACGGACTAGGAAGGAGATTGGGTACAGTTTATTCATCATTGTTAATCTCTTTTATATAGTTCTGAAAAGAAGAAGAGGAAATGCTCTCCACAAGAGACATCTGTGGTTTCTGCACCAGAAACTTTATCTGAAAGTTGAAAATGTCAGTGTTTCCCTGTGGTTACCTGAGACAGATTGCATTAAACTTTGGTTGTTTGCAAATTAGCCTCCCAGTTTTTGCTCTTTGTTGCATATCATCACAGAGCCCTGTGAGAATTAGTATATAGTAGTTATTTTTAAATCAGTTTTTATTTAAAAAAACACTGAAGATTGGGATTGTCATATATGCACTACTTTATATAAGATGATAACTAATAAAGACCTACTATATAGTATAGGGAATTCTATTCAATACTCTGTAATGATCTATATGGGGAAAGAATCTAGAAAGGAGTGGATATATGGATATGTATAACTGATTTACTGCACTGTACCACAGAAACTAACACAACACTTTGAATTGACTGTGGTTCAATAAAAATTTAAAGAAAACACCGAAACATATTTCTTTCAAGAGGATGGTGATATTATCACCATGAATAGAAGTCAGGATCATTTGCCACAAATAGAAGGTAATGATAAAAATGAAATAAAGGAGTTTCCTGATGGTCTAGTGGTTAGGATTTGGCGCTTTTACTTTCACGGCCCAGTTTCAATCCCTGGTCAGGGAACTGAGATCCTACAAGCTGCATGGCATGGACAAAATTAAAAAATAAAAATGAAAATAGTGGAGACAGCCTGTTAAATTCAAGCTAGATATTACTGCTTGCAGAAGGCATTAAGGCTGGGGCCTGGCGTCCCTTTGTTTGTTTAAAAATATGATTAGCAAGGATTAGAGAGGTGTTAGAAGTCAACTGTCCTCAAACTGAGACTTGCTTCTTGAGATATTATTATTAGGAGGATGGGAATGGGAGTCACCTTCTTTCTGGGTGATTTGGTGGTATTTGGTGTTGTGTCCGTGTTCCATCCAGAAATACCTCTTGTCCCACCTAATGTCACCTTGAACACGAGCTTCAAGTGACAAGGTGCTGAGGAGCACACAATGTGAAGGAAGCAAAGGACACCCAGCCTCCTGCAAAATCAGTTGTCTTGGTTTCTTTGGCAAAAAACATGAGACTCCTAATGGAGATGGAAGAAGAAGGGGAGGAAAGGCGGTGTTCGAAACACCCTGAACTGTTGATATCAAACACGAGGAAAGCAAAACAAAATAAGAATAAGGTCAAAAGCCTCAAAACTCTTCCAGCTGGGTGAGAAAGAGCTCAGATCATCAGCATCCCTTAGGACTCCTTTGCTGTAAGAGAAATTCTCCATGGCCCAGCCTTGCCTTGGTCATGAACCAGTTACAAGCCAAGAATAGAGTTAAATCTGAACAGTTCTCTCAGTTTCTAAAGAGAAGGATTCACCTCATCTACTACCTGGCCCTTGTCTGGAAGGGGCCCGAACTTAATCTATCATTTCTGCCTTTTAATGTTTATGTTCTTGTGCTCTGTCACTCAGTCGTGTCCGACTCTTTGCAACCCCATGGACTGGGGCCCACCAGGCTTCTCTGTGCGTGGGATTTTTCAGGCAAGAATACTGGAGTGGGTTGCCATTTCCTGTTCCTGGAGATCTTCCCAACCCATGGTTGAACCCACGTCTCCTGCATTTCCTGTATTGCAGGTGGATTCTTTACCCACTGAGCCATCAGGGAAGGCCCTTTAATGTTTATAAATGATGAGAAATATGGTACAGCCATTTTCCCAGCATTCCTACCCCAGGAAATCTCTTTTGCCTGCTGTCTCCTGCCTGCCTTCCTGGGTGGTAATTGGTGCTCACAGGATTAAACTGAGACACTTAAGGAATAAAAAAAAACTACCCACAGACTTAATTCTGTTTCAGAATTAAATATAGATTTAATCCTATATCCATAGGTTCAACACAAATTATATTTTGTTGTATTCTGATATTTTGAGATCTGCCAATCCCATCAGCTTATAGCACTGCTAGGATATTTGTCAAATGGGAACGTCCTCCTCCCCAGCCATGCTGAGTAACCATTGTGGTTCTAAGAAACACCAAGAGAGACTTAAAGTATGGTGGAAATGAACACTAAGTTCTTTGGGTCCATTTGTCTTGTAGGTGGACCTTCTGGAACATTCTCACAACATCACCGTTGGTTATTACGCCACCAAAGGGAGGCTGGTCTACTTGCCTTCCGCAGTGATCGAAATGCTGGGTGTTTATGGGATCAGCAACGTCACTGCAGATGTGAAGCAGCACACCCCAAACTTGCAGTCTGTGGCTGTACTTGCCTCCCCGTGGACTCCCCAGCCTGCAGGCTACCTGCAGCTGAAAACAGGCAAGTAATTCAGAAGAAAAGGATTCCTCTTCATTCTGGATTGTGGGCGCTACCAGGAGGACACCTGTTTGAAAACTCCATCACTGGAACTTCCCTGGTGGTTCAGTGGTTAAGACGTCACACTCCCAGTGCAGGGGGTACAGGTTTGATCCCTGGTCAGGGAACTAAATCCCTCATGCCACAGCTGAAGATGCCACAACTAAGGCCTGGTGCGGCCAAATAAAAAAAGGAAAATTCCATCACTAGCTGCTCTGTCATTTCTTAGAGTCCTCGTGTACCTTCCTCCAAGGGCCTTGCTAATCTAATGTCCAAGTTCCCTGCACAGCAGCCTAAACTTTTCCAACCTGGATTCATGAGAAATATTCCTTCACAGAAGTCTTCCCAATTTATATGAGTATATAGTACTTATGAGCATCAGGTACTGTATTTTTTTTTTCCTGTATTACCAATGGATACTGAAGAGGGTTGAGTATCCTCAGCATAAAATCTGTGCTTTGCAACAACATGTTCAAGATGCCCTTGAATTAGAATCTTTGAGCTTAGGCCTTAGAGTCTTTGTTTTAAACTCCCTGGTGGGACTTCCCTGGTGGTCCAGTGGTTAAGAATAAGCTTGCTAATGCAGGGGTCACAGGCTCTATCCCTGGCCTGGGAGTATTCCATATGCTGCGAGGCAACTAAGCCCATGTGCCACAGCTACTGAGTCCGTGTGCTCTGCAACAAAAGCTCACTGCACCTAGAGAAAGCCCCCTCTTTCCACTACTAGAGAAAGCTCTTGCACAGCAGTGAAGACCCAGTGCAGCCTAAATAGATATATTTTTTTAATTTTTTATGTTTTTTAAAATTCTGATCTTGTGGTTTGAAAGCCACAAGAGTAGAGGAACCATTGAAACTGAAAGACTCAAACAACTTAGTCATGTAGGTCAATTGACTTTTTTTTTTCCTTCCAAAGAAATAGAAGACATGATCACTCTAAAGTCATTTTGTTGTCTTGGAGCAGATGTTTCCATATGCCAATAATTGAAATCACAAAATTCTTTGCATTGGAGGGAATCTCAGGTTCGATTATGTTTTTAATTCTTCTATATTATAAATCACTTTAAGAGCCACTTCCAAAACTATGACTGTCCTTATTTGCCTGATTTCTCTAATGTAAAATCATGCCATTTTGTATCATGACTGCTGTTAAGTTCAAGGAATTAAGACCTAGAGCTTTGGTGAGCGTTGATTTATTACTCTCATTCTAGTGCTACAGTTTGTGAGCCAGTCCGACAACATACAGTCCTGTAAATTTGCTCAGACCATGGAACAGAGGCTACAGAGGGCCTTCCAGGATGCTGAGAGGAAAGTTCTGAATACTAAAAGCAACCTGACGATTCAGGTAAGTGGGAGTGTGCTTTAGCCTGTAGTTGACAGAGGCCACCCGGAACCCAAATGTTGGCAAGAAGTGCTTTGGTTCCCCCATTTCAAAGCTGCCTTTGTACTTTGGGTATGTGAGGATATTTAGAGTTGATCATATAAGAGAGATGGTATACCCCTGTGTACCTGCTGTGATTTGGGATTCTATGTTTATTTTCCCTTGTGAAGCTTCCTCAAGTCTTTCTAATATACTTATTTTTTTTTAATGTACTAGAATATACTCTATATGTCAGATGTCTCATATAAAATGAATCATTTCTAAATAACTAATTCACCTAATATTTCCTTTTCTGTGATTTTAATTCAGTTTATTTTCCGGGTATCCACAGGAACAATCACCTTAGTTTAAGGACACACATCTTATATTTAGGGCTTACTATGTGCCAGGACTGTGCTAAATGTTTTATAAATGCTTTGCTACATAATTCTCAAGACATCCTTCTGAGGTGTTATTATCAGCATTTCACAGAAAAAGGAATGGAGAGAATGGTAAGAAACTTCCAGAATTAGGACTTGAGCCAAAGCCTGTACTCTAATCCACCATGCTCTGCTAGCATCAACGCAACGTAGAAATGGGATCCTTGATGAAATTTTCAGCAGGCATTTGACTTCTCTTCTAGGGCAGTCTCAGTACTGGTATACTGTATTTCAACTTCCTGAATTTGCAGTAGACATGCTACCAAATGTCTCTCTCAGACCCATTTTTTACATTTCTATAGATGACATCTCCCTAAAGACAGATGCTTCTTAATAATTTTCATCCAGTCCCCAAATTTCTCTGATTGTACTAACCAATCTGTCTGTTTTACTGAACTAAAAAGCCTTTGCAATTAAACCCAGTGGTTTTAAAATTGACATTTAGCTTAAATGAATTATCAGCAAAGCCAATATGATGTGGAAGGCATACAATTTAATTTGAATGAGCAGTTGTCCCTTTCTAGATTCACCCAAAGTATATATGGAAGTATCTCATTATGATCTGGTTCATATTTGACTAAGATCTAAAAACATGTCACAGACATAAGATTTATGTAAGGAGTGTGACTCAGCTCCTTTGTGGGGGATCTTTTTCTTTCTGATTGCGTTTGTGATCCTCACAGGTACATGAGTCTTATTGAAGCTTGGCAGAGGAACATATTCTAATTATAATCAGGAAGTACAGACTTACAGAGCAGCTTCTTTTTATCAGCCAGTGGAAGGGACACCAAGATAAATAAGCTGCCCTTGGCCTTAAGAAGCCTCTCTTGTGTTGTTGTATGGTAGTCATGGCCATGAGATGAAACTTTATAAAGTAAGCAACAAACACTCCTTGGAAAAGACTACAGCAGGCAATTAGAAAATTGCATCTAAATAGATTTTAGATGCTCTTGAATGTATCAACAGCTCTTGATATGAATGGGTAATTGGGTGAATTGTTTTAATAACCCTCGTTCACTTTTTGCCTTGGCTAACAGGAAGCCCAGAGCCAAAGCTGTTGTGTAGATTTAATAACCCTCTAGGCCACGATGTTATGCATAGATTGTTACATGCTAATCATCCCCCAGGGTTGTCATTAATCTCTTTTTTAAAGGACCTGGTTTTGCAATTAATAAATTTCCCTTTTATTGTATTAAATATAATTTGTGGGGCACCTTAGATCTCTTGTGTAATAAAACCATGTAAATATTTAATTTTTTCGGAGGGTCATTGAAAAAGTGACTTCTTAGTTTTTACTTGTATAGCATTGGTATTAAGGGCTAGATTATAGTAGGCTCAAGTAAGACTTTTTGATTATAAGCAATGGAATGCAAGCTCACAAGGCTTATGCAAAAAGAGGAAGTGATTGGCTCATGTAACCGAAAAGTCTGTAGCTTCTTACTTCAGGAACAGTTGGACCCAGGTGCTTACATGATTTCTTCATGAAATTCTCTCCTCATCTCTTGGCTTGCCTTGCTATAGGCTGGCATTATCCTCAGGCTCCTGGTACCTCCAAGTTTGTCTCATCTTTATTACTCATAGTCTCATGGAACCAGAGTGCCTTTGGTTCCATGTCATTCCAGTCAAAATCCTGGGATTAGTTTTCATTGAATCCTCTTGGATCATGTGCTCATTTCTAGACCAGTAACTGTGATTGAGGATATGAAATGTCCCAGTCAACTAAGCCTGACTGAGATACCCACTCCTGGAACCTGACCGGGGCAACTCTACCCAAAGCACATGAACTCATAGGACAGAAGTGGTGTTTCCTCAAGAGAAATTGTGGTGCTGACATGGAAGAAGGAAGAATGGATACTAAGGATGAAAACAATGGCTTTCCATTCCATCAGCTTTATGGGTCTAATTAACTAAATGAATCATGGCACGAGTGAATGGGAAGTAAGAGATGATGTCAGAACCCAAAGGAATCTAAGAATAGAGGGGTGATGGGAAAGTGTTCTATGCAAGGGCATGACTATGAGGGAACCGTGATATGACCTTGTTTTCAGGCCTTTGGTTTCTTCTTCTTTATGAAGCTGTTGTTAAGTAGCCCCCAAGAATGACTACACTTTTCTTAGCTATAAAAAAGATGAGTAAAGAAAACATAAATGGAAAGACATTCTGTGCTTATGAATTGGAAGACTTAATGTTGTTATGATGTCAAGTACTACCAAGAATGATTGATAGATTCAATCCAATCCCTATCAAAATTCCAGTGACATCTTTTGCAGAAATAGAAAAATCTATCCTACAATTCACATGAAATCTCAAGGGACCCCAAATTGCTAAAACAATCCTAAAGAGGAAAACAAAGTCGGAGATCTCACACTTCCTGATTTCAAAACTTAGTGCAGAACTATGGTATTCAAAACAGGATGGAACTGGCATAAAGATAGAAATATGGACCAATGGAACCAAACAGAAACCCCAGAAATAAATACATACATGATCAAATGATTTCTGACAAGACCATTAGGTGGGGGAAGGGACAGTCATTTCAGCCAATCAGTTCAGTTCAGTCCTGGGTGTTCTTTGGAAGGAATGATGATAAAGCTGAAACTCCAGTACTTTGGCCACCTCATGCGAAGTGTTGACTCATTGGAAAAGACTCTGATGCTGGGAGGGATTGGGGGCAGGAGGAGAAGGGGACGACAGAGGATGAGATGGCTGGATGGCATTACCGACTCAATGGACGTGAGTTTGAGTGAACTCTGGGAGATGGTGATGGACAGGGAGGCCTGGCATGCTGCAATTCATAGGGTCGCAAAGAGTCGGACACGACTGAGCAACTGAACTGAACTGAACTGAATGTAAACCAGGGACTTGAATAGATGTTTGAACACCAGTGTTCATAACATTATTCACAGCAACATTAAGTGTCCATCAGCAGGTGAATGAATAAATAAGTGTAGTATATCTATGCCAGGGAATATTATTCATTTTTAAAACAGAGGGAAATTCTGACACGTGCTTCAACATGGGTGTACCTTGAGGACATCATACTAAATGAAAGAAGCCAGCCACAAAAGGACAAATACTGTATGACTGCACTTATGAAAAGTGTTTGAAGTAAAGTCGCTCAGTCGTGTCCGACCCTTTGCGACCCCATGGACTGTAGCCTACCAGGCTCCTCCAACCATGGGATTTTCCAGGCATGAGTACTGGAGTGGGGTGCCATTGCCTTCTCCAGGGGATCTTCCTGACCCAGGGATTGAACCCAGGTCTCCCGCATTGCAGGCAGACGCTTTTACCATCTGAGCCACCAGTTTAGCTTTGTCAAATTAATAGAGACAGAAAAACTGGTGGTCCCAGGGACTAGGAAGAGGAAGAAATGGGGAGTTATTTAGTAGGTACAGAGTTTCAGTTTGGGATGATGGAAAAGGTTTGGAAATGGACAGTGGTGATGATTGCCCAAGAATGTGAATGTACTTAATGCCACTGTACACTTTAAATGGTTAAAATGGTATAACATAATGTGTATTTTACCACAGAAAGTATGAAACTAATATAGTGGTGTATGTTAATGAAGTCTCCTCAATAAACATGTTCTCAGTTAAAAAAAGTATAACTTACTTTGTCAAGTGTAGTATGTACTAAGATACCATACTGCAAGCTCTTTGGGATCCAGTGAGATTTAGTTTTGTTGAAAAGAAACAAGCATATATACATACATACATACATATATATATATATATATATATAATGTTCCAAATAGAGATAAAGATTGCAAAGTTACTTTAGTTATTATTTTTTAGCTGACAGTACAGTGAGGTCTTTTGAATTATTCAGAAAGAAGTACCTTTCTTCTTGGTACCTTGGGAAAGAGGTGTGAATACTTGTGGCTAAACCACATTCCAAAAATCCTCCGGAGAGGAAGTAAGAGTTGACCAGAAAAGTTGACTCCAAATATCAGTAATCATGGGACTCTAGGCGCTGTGTTAGAGAACTTAAAAAGGAACTTGCTCTTATGGGAAAAACTTCGCAATAGCTTGAAGAAGCTTACTCTTGACAGTCTTCAAAGTAAGTTTTAAAAGGAATGCTGCAGAGATATCTGTGTCTGAGCACACAAAGGTTTTAGACAGACTGGGTATCCTGGCAAAAAGAGAGGACATATTCAAATGAAGGCAATTTGAGGAAAGTCCAATGAAAAGGACTTTGCAGAAGTGTGCCCAGGCTCTAGGGGGACCAGGGGGGTGGTGCAGCTTTCAAGGCTGTGACTTTGGGGCTGATGAGGTGAGGGGACGGAGCAGTTGTGGGAAACTTGGGCCAGAAGTGCCCAACAAGAGCTGTGACCCCCCCAGGAGGGAGCTCCCAACACCAGCTCTCTGACCTCACTCTCCTCCTTCTCGCCCACATCCTCCTGAGCTCCCTGTAGCTAACACCAGGGCACCAAGTAGCCCATTGGTGTGGTCCACAGAATTCTGCCTCTGGGGGCACTGAGCAGAATGAGGGCAGGGTAGCAAATGGATCTGGTGGGGGAAGGGGCAGACATCCAGCTCAGAAGCCCACAAAGACTGTCTCACCAGGCAGAATGTCTTCCTACTGCATCTGTTTTTCACATTTCATCTGTGGGGTGTTTGTGTGTATATACACTGACCCATGAAAGTCTCATTTCTTCATAACTAAAAACCTGACTTAAAGATTCAAGAAGAAAACTATACCATCTCATAGTAATATTAACATATTCTATATTGAATTGATAGACCACAATGAAATGGAATCTCTCTCAAAAGAAGCTGTTTTCTATTTCTGCATTCTTATTGTCATCAGTTTTCATCATGCTATCCATTACTAGGTTGGTGACCAGTGGCGTGCATTCTCTGTCCTTTCAACTTTAAAATTCCCCAGAAGTTTGAATCAGGCTTTCTCGGTCTGAGCAGTTGAGCCCTCCTTAAATTTATCATTCCTATGCTCTATAGTGTATCTTCAGAACCATAAAAATAGCCTGCGACCATTTAGCCCCTGGAAAAGATACAGCACCAGTGGTTAAAACCTGAAGTCAGGCTGCACAGGTTTGGATCCTGGCTCTGTCACTTATTAGCTGCGTGACCTTGGGCAAGTCCCTTGATCGTTCTGGGCTTCAGTTTCCTCCTCTGTCAAAGGATATACCTCCATGACAGGATACACCTCCTAGGGTTGTGGTGAGGATTAAATGAGATCATGTGCCCTTGGAACGATGCCTGGTACGAGATGCCTGGCATGTTGTGAGCCGTCATAAGTGACAACTGATGTTATTCTTATCTCTTCCTTGCTCTCTTCCCACCTCCCTTTCATTCCTAACCTCTCCTTAAGCTTCTCTTCCCACGGCCTCCATGAAACAGACCCTCATCTTATTTGGCATGTCTCCCTCCCCTTTCCTCCTGTGTCCATTCAGATGGTGAGCACATCCAACGCCTCCCAGACAGTCACCTTGGTGTACGTGGTGGCCAACCAAAGCTCCTTCCTCAACGGCACCGTGGCCAGCAGCCTCCTCCGCCAGCTCTCCGCTGAGCTGGTGGGGTTCTACCTCACCTACCCGCCGCTCACCATCGCTGAACGTGAGTATGTTCGAGTTATGTTTGAATCCCTGTAGGACTCTACCATCTTCTGCGGGAGCTTGTCCGTTTAGCAAGCCTCCATGGTGCCACATGCTAACTCTTTTGTCATAAAATCACAACTGTAATATGTGACTGAAGGGGGTTGAATTGATAAAAACATCACTGCATGTTGTAAAAAGCACTGGCTAGGTGCTTTTACCCTTCACTTGTCTTGTCTCATTTAATCTTCACAACTACCCTCTATGGTAGGTGCAAAATTAGTGCCATTTTGCAGAAATGGGAAAATTGAAACTCCAAGAGGTTTAACTCCAAGATGCCTACTCTGACATAGCTGGTGAGACATCGAACCTGGGGCTTGAACCAAGCAGTCTGTCTTCTTAGCTTATAACACTGCCCGGTAGAGCGTCTGTCTGTCCTCATGGCAATCTTGGTTGCTAGGGTTTCCCTCACTTCTGCCATCACCAAAAATTCCCAGGCCTTCAGCCCTTGCCTGGGCTATAGATATTATAATGCAGCTCACGTGCAGTCAGCATCGTGACTTCACTTGATGAAGTCCCCATAGGCTTGTGGCCTCCTCTTTCTCTAATGCTTCAGTTGCATAATCCTCATTACCATGCAGCAGGCATAGACTTTGAAGATGCAGCCTACATTTTGTACCCAAACACTTACTCAGTAGCCAAAGGAAGTATAGATCCCTGCTCTTAAATTTAATTGTTGATACATACTCAAGGTCACTGGGTAAGTGTTTTTTTTTAAACATGTATTAGCAAAGTTGTTTTCATTTCCCTCTATGGTTCCTTTTTATATTGTAAATAAGTGAGATAATGTGCTAATGTACTTATTAGCACAAAGTAGCCACTCAGACTTTATAAAAATGTTAGTTTAGTGGCAAGCTTTTGTGAATTTCCATGTACTCAGAAAAGATGACTCTGGATTTTATGGAAAAGATAATGTCGAACACATGTATACCTGTGGCGGATTCATTTTGATATTTGGCAAAACTAATACAATTATGTAAAGTTTAAAAACAAAATAAAATTAAAAAAAAAAAGATGGCATTATGTCACCTGGTAGCATGTGAAGGATTTATTTTCTTTGATCATCTTGATAGTCTAAGAATAATAATAATAACACAACTGTGATTTACTGAGTACTTATTATGTGCCAAATAATGTGCTAAACCCTTAACATATATTAACTCTGATGGTCACCACACTATAAAGAAATGGGACCATTGCTTGTAAGCATTTAGCTACTAAACTTAGTCTTTGGAAAGATCCATTCAAGAAATAATTATTCCTAAAAATATGTTATGATGGGTAATTTTTTTAAAAAGAAGGCTATAGTTGACAGGTTCTCGTTGAAGGTCTTGACAGTTAAATTGTTTTGCCTTAAGAAGGTTTGGATGGAAAAGCTGAAAGCAGACACCCAAAAGCCTTAGAAAACTCTTCATCTGAAAGTTAGCCCTTTACTGAGTATTTTAGTTTTCTAAAAAGCAAGTTTCAGGCTGTATGTCCTAGAGTTCCCAAGAATGATAGAGCAGGATTTAGCTGCTTGGTATTTTGTCAGCTGTGTCTATTTCCCTGAACAAAATCTATATATAAAACTTGTGAAAGTAATTTGGTGTGTTTCTTGTTTGTTTTAGCACTGGAATACCCCAACCTTGATATATCAGAAACAACGAGAGACTACTGGGTAATTACAGGTAATCTCTTCTTTCTTTGCTCCTTTCACCCTATCAGGTTGGTTTATTTTTAAAAGCTTGCTTGCCTTTCAGTGATAGAATTGGCATCTTTTCTTGGATTCTGCCTTATAAGCCAAGGAGTTCCTTCCATAGGACCAGAAATGGAGTAAACTGAGATAAGAACCTGGGCTCTGTGACAACCTAGAGGGGGTAAGATGGGGTGGGAGGTGGGAGGGAGGCTGGAGAGGGAGGGGACATGTATATACCTATGGCTGATCCATGTTGAGGCAGAAACCAACACAATGTTGTAATTATCCTTCAATTAAAAATTTTTAAAAAAAGACATCACACTGAAGATGGGTGTTAAATAATCAGTTCAAAACAGCTACCTCGAAAGTCCCAGTCTGGAGCCTTCTTCTTGCAAAACATGCATCCATCAGAAGGAAGAGCATTAATCTGTGGAGGGCTGGGGCATGTCCATGCGAATGGTTGTCTATTTGTTTAAAGATCGTAGGCCTTTCTGCACTGCCCTACAAAACCCAGTGGAAGTCAGAGGAATGCCAGGCATGCACTTTTCTCTCTCCCTGGGCACACCCACACTGATCCTGTTGCAGCCCAGCGTGTCCTGACAGTGAAGGCGGACGGAAGTAGAAGGGTGTTTGGGTGGCATTTTCCTTGACATTTTCTAGCTGAGATTTATGAAATAGCAAAAAAAAGTTCTTGTTTGTGTTTTTCAAAAGCCAGACAGTAGCTCTGAAAATTAAAGAAGCAAGGATTAGAAGCAGAGAACAGAAGCTTGTAGGAGGCAGAGTGACCAGCTGGGTCATTAAGGGTGGTGCCGAAAGCTCAGCTTCTCTGTTCACTGGTGCCAAATTGAATCTCAGAGGCAGTTTGGAGTGAAGTAGAAATGGATAGCTTCATTGCTTTGCTAGCAGGGGATACCGCAAGCTCCTGCCTCAAAAAACTACATGTCCCAACCTGGGAGGATTTGATGAGGGGTTTTATAGCAATAGTTCAAGGTAGGGTTGCTAAAAAGATTAAGGTGTGTGTAGGGTCTCCAGGTGGTGCTGGTGGTAAAGAACCTGCCTGCCAATGCAGGTAGATGTAGGAGACGTGGGTTCAATCTCTGGGTTAGGAAGATCCCCTGGAGGAGGGCATGGCAACCCCCTCCAGTATTCTTGCCTGGGAAATCCATGCACAGAGGAACCTGGAGGGCTACAGTCCATAGGGTTGCAAGGAGTTGGACGTGACTGAAGCGACTTAGCATGCCCGGGGTCTCAGGTGGTTGGTCTCCTATTCTTGACGCACTTCTCTGGTCCCTGTAAATCTTGCCTCACGTGGTTTTGTGGCAGCTCTCTCCTTCATTAGCAGCTGTTCTGGATCTGCCCTTTGGAACTCGGGGAAGGTTACAGTGGCTGGAGTCTTGCCTACAAGAAATGGGGACAGAAAGGCTTCCATGCCCAGGAGCCCCAAAGGGTCCTCCTCGGTTTCAAGGGGAGGGACAGGAAGGTGTTGGTCTGCTAGAGCTGCTACCCTAGGCTCGGGGGTGAGGGTGGGGGTTTCAACCACAGGAATTTATTTTCTCATAACTCAAGAGGCTGGAGGTCTAATATCAAGGTGTCAGCAGGGTTATTTGCTTCTGAGGTTCTCTCTCCCTGGCTTGGAAAACATCCACCTTCCCTCTGTGCAGGTCTGTGTCTTAATTCCCTCTTCTTACAAGAACACCAGTCATTTAGGACTAGGCGCCACCCTAATGACCTCATTGTATCTTAATTGCCCTATCCCAAACAGTCACATTCTGAGGTCCTGGGGGATAAAACATCATCAGATGCGGTGTGGGGGAAACAACTCCGCCCATAACAAAGAGGGAGCAAGATTTTGCAAGTCCTGGAAGATGAGCCTGGACAAGCAGGCCCTCCCCAGCCTCCCTCTTCCCTTCCCTGTCTCCTCCCTCCCTTGCGGTCCCAAACAAGCAGTAGCTGGGTGCTGGCTGGAATACTAACTAGGAGCTCGGTGAAGCCTGCTCAAGACCTCTCCTAAACTGCAGAAAATTGTGTTTCTTTCTGCCCTGCAAAGCCATGGATTTGCAGAGATTATTTTACCTGCAAAGAAAGCCAACAAAAGAAATGTGTTTACAAAGGAAAACAGCGGCGACCCACCAGAGCTTATGCCCAAGAGAGACAGTGCTAACCCAGCAGCACATTTTTGAAGCCAGCAGGTTATGTAACACTTATAAAATCATGTTTCCTGCCCAAGGAATGCTTTTTTTTCAAACTTGCAGATACATACCCCCCCCTTCTCTAACTTTAAGATTGACGTTTGATGGTAAGACACCCTGTCCTTGTCAACCTCTTGTTTTGTCCTTTCCTCAGGTACCTCTGTCTGAGTGACACGTGCTTAATAAAATGCTCCATATATGGTCTTGTTTTCAGGATTCTCTTGCGACTTGACCCCCGCCCACTCACCTGGACATCCCTCACTTGTTATCGCTGGTGCTGCTGTTGGTAATCAGCATACACAATGACCCCCCACCCAACTCATCTCAACACTGTGTTCGGGGCTCATTGGACCAGTTGATTTCTACTTGAGGGGCAGGGAGAGAGGGGAAGAGTTTCAGGTTTCAGGAGGACCCTCCTGCCTTCCCTTTGGCCCATGACCACTTTCTAGACCTGTGGGCAGTCACCACCAACTTTTACCGTCATTTCTAGAAGGGGTAGGAGATTGGGAACGGAGAGATGAAGATAGCTTTGTTCAACCCATTCCCCAGGCCAGGAGCCTGAGGCCACTGGGCTTCTCAGGGGAAAGGAGAGGAGCTGTAGTCCTGGAACACAGCTCTGTGTTTTCCAGGCGATTCCTTCCTCTGCTGAGGACTGTCCAGCAAAGCAGGAGGTGCCTTTGAGCAACAACGGCTACTGCTTGTGGGCATCCTCTCAAGGGCTTTATGGCACTATGCTAGAAGCAGTTTTCTTTTATAAAGTATTCTGTTCTTCATGATACGGTCAGGAGTAGCTTATGATAACCCTGTTTTCGGATGAGGAACTGGGGCCCAGAGGAACCTGCCCAAGAACACTCAGTCGGGGGGCATCAGGATTCAAACCCAGGCTCCCGGCTCCAGCCCCCAGCTCTTATCCAGCTGGAAGACTGTCCTTAGGAAGGACACATCCTCTTTGCAGACAGAGCCATGAGGCACGTGGGAGCTGCCCAGCTGTTGATTCCGTGGAACTCTGTGGCAGGTTACCGTAACTTCCTGCACTTCCCTGGAGGCATTTTTTTTCTCTCAATTTTTAAAATTGTGGTAAAATACACATAACATGTGATTTATCATTTTAACCTTTTTAAAAATTATTTTCTATTGGAGTATAATTGCTTTACGATGTTGTGTTAGTTTCTGTTATACATCAAAGTGGATCATTTATATGTATACATATATCCCCTCCCTCTTGGACCTCTCTCCCACCACCACCCTCTGATCCCTCAGCTTCAGGTCGTTACAGAGCGCCGAGCTGAGCTCCCTGTGCTATATAGCAGCTTCTACTAGCTAGCTATTTTATACATGGTAGTGTATATATGGGAGAAGGCGATGGTACCCCACTCCAGTACTCTTGCCTGGAAAATCCCATGGATGGAGGAGCCTGGTAGGCTGTAGTCCACACGGTCGCTAAGAGTCAGACACAACTGAGTGACTTCACTTTCACTTTTCACTTTCATGCATTGGAGAAGGAAATGGCAACCCACTCCAGTGTTCTTGCCTGGAGAGTCCCAGGGACGGGGGAGCCTGGGGGGCTGCCGTCTATGGGGTCGCACGGAGTCGGACACGACTGAAGCGACTTAGCAGCAGCAGCAGCAGTGTATATATGTCAATGCTACTCTCCCAATTTGTCCCACCCTCTTCTTCCCCGCAAGTGTCTGCGAGTCTGTTCTCTACATCTGCGTCTCTATTCCTGCCCTGGGACTAGGTTCATTGGTACCATTTTTCTAAGTGTACAACACAGCAGCATTAAGTACGTTCACAGAACTGTGCAGCCATCACCACTGTCTATCTCCGAAACGGTTTGTCACCTGGAGGCTTTGACTCTTCTCTTCTTTGATGTCTGCCCTTTCTGCATCACCACTGGGATTTCTCTAAAGTAACTCATGATGACACCCCTCAACCGTCCTGCATTCCCTCTCTCACCCTTGTCCCCTGGTCAGGAGAGGCCAGCATAGGAGTAATCCTGCAGCAGTTGGCGCTGTCGTTTTATGGGAGGGGTATCTTTGAACTTGAAAGAACACGAGCTCTCCTCCTGGGGTCAGGAGGTGGGTCAGCCCTTCCTCAGCCTGACAGCTGTGTGACAAGGGCTTGGAGGGGCCTTTCTGGGACCCACCACCGTGGGAGGCACAGGAATGTTTGCAGGAGTTTGTTTGCAGGAATTCTGCTGAGCTGGGAGTCCCTCATGAGGGCCCTGGGAGGAAAGCTGCTTTATGCCCTTCACAGGGATTTTTTTTTAGGATTTGTGGTTTCAAAGAAATAACTTCTGAAACTCAGCTGTGGGTTTCACTTTTCTCCTGGTCAGTTTCGACATCGCTGTCTCTATCTCATTGTCATCTGTGCCCTGTTCTGGCCCAATACGGCCATTATATCCAAGCTCTTTTCAGATCCCAGTAGACAGGGTGGTATTAATGGTCCTTGGCTGGACTGTAATAGAACAAACTCTGCTAAAGGAAAAATCTTGTATTACATCCCCAACCCGTGTAAGTTTTGGTCTAAGAAGATGAGAATTGCTTTTAGCATTTTTGTTTTCAGGGATGACTGTGTTTGGAGGGAGTGTTTTAGGTGTTTGGGGAGAAGTGTGCTTCTTCCCAAGGGACTTGGAAGAAGGGCTGGCTTGGGGAATAGACAGCATAAAGGCAGTCGCCCCATAGTAAGTGACTGCAGCAGTTCTAGGATGGTCCTGCGTTCATTACAGTCCTCCTCCAGGCACCAGCCATAGCCTGGAATTCCATATCCGTGCTTTACTTACTGATTACAGATACTCCAGGTGTGGATAAAGTCCAGAAGTGGAGGAAGGGTAGAAAGAGAGGGTTTCATTTACCTTCCACACAGGAGGCTCTGTGCTACACTGCTATATACATCTCATCTCAACCTTAAAGCCCACTAGAAATATATTTGCTGTGATGTAGCCTTTCTTATTCCATTTTACAGAGAAGGACTTGGACTCTGAGAGGGCCAGTGGTGTGCCCAAAGTCCCCCAGCTGGCAAGTGCCAGTACTGAGAGAGCCCACTCCTTCGATCACACGATCCTGCTCTCAAGTCAGGAGGGTCTCTCCCCAGGAGAGACCCCTGGGGCCCTGGGCAACTTTAGGAGTGAGCCCTGAAAGGTCCCCACTGACGAGGGAGGGGATGACAACACAGCAGGGTGGCTTGCCCACATGGAAGGGGCTGAGTAGCAGGATGGAGCTTAGATCCTTCAGCAAAGCTGTTGGAAAGAAGAGTAGAATCAGGGTAGCGCTGAGCCAGGAACCACCGAGAAATCCAATCAGCTGTTCCTGCAGCAATGCTGTGTTCCCATACAGACTCTGACTGAACAGACTATCTTAAAAAGGTTGGGACCTAGTACAACAAGTTTGGGTCATTACGCCTGTCCCAGTTTGTGAAGGCAGGGTTTCAGGGGTTCGGGCTTAAGCCCCGGCTTTGCTGATTACTAGCTGTGTGAACTTAGACAAGTCACATAGCCTCTTCAGCGTCTCAAACAAGCGGACAGTGATTCCTAACCCCTGGGGCGTCGAGAGGGAAGGATGGCCAGACCCTAACAGGGGTTCAGGCCCACGGCCCTTATGGCTGGTGCAGGCCCGGCCCTGGTGGCCGTGGCTTCTGAGTCAGCAGTGAGCCTCTCCCCTGACAGCGCCTCTGTCTTCTGTGTCCAGTGCTGCAGGGCGTGGACAATTCCCTGGTGGGCCTGCACAACCAGAGCTTCGCCCGGGTCATGGAGCAGCGCCTGGCCCAGCTGTTCATGATGTCCCAGCAGCAAGGCCGGCGGTTTAAACGGGCCACCACTCTGGGAAGCTACACCGTACAGGTGGGTGCGTGCAAAGACTATAAGAAAGATATGGAAACGTGCTTCCTGAGCTGAAGTAGATTGTGCTGCGTGCCGAGGTGTGTGCACACCACAAGCTGATGAGGCCGGTTAATCCACACTGCTCTTACATTTGTGGGGTTGGTGGTCATAATCATCGACATTGTGCAGGAGGGTGAGAGCTGCTCTCCCGACTGTCTCACTCTGGATTGCAGGGGGAAGCAGGTCTCAGAAGACATGCTGCCCACACGTGCATATTTATTCAACAAAGTGTTATTAGTAAGTGTCAGCTCCCCCGCAACCTGCTCTGGAGGCTGGATGAGGTCCCAGCTTTCAGGCCTCTCAGCACCATGGCTGTGATCAGCAGAAACACCCATAAGCCTTCCAAAAGTGGGGTTCTGTTGGCCTTGTCGTGTCTGTTTCAACAAACAGAGCCCTCTCCATTTATAAGGGACACTTGACCACACTGAGATTTAGGGGAATACACTATAGCAGACACTGCTGGGGCCCTGCCCATACTTGCTTACCATTTCTATGAAGGCTGGTAGACTTCCAGCATCATTTTATTCAAGGGCTGCTCTTGAGATGCCAGAACCCACTTTGCCCAGTCATGGCTGGCTGGAAGTACCTGGGACTTCACTGACAGTGGGGGTGTAAATACCACAGCTCTTTGGTTTCTTGGCTGGGAGAATTCTGAAAAGTGTGCTTTAGGATCATCAGCAGAGCTTTCCCACAGAATTAAGCTTTGGTTTCCCACCGTGGTGACTCACTTCCTAATGCACCCCTTGTCAGCTCCTTTCCGCCCTCCCACCACTCCGTCAGTTCTCTGCACCTCTCCAATAAATGACAAGCATTCAGCTCTTCTCAGAGTCTGCTTCAGAGGGAACCCAACAGACATACCATCCTGAGGGTAGAGGCTCTGAGCCACTCTAGATTCTTTATCCAATTCAAGCAAGAGTGGGAATGTCTCCAGCATATTCTAACCAATCCACATATCTTGAGTACCACTACTTCTACCCAATGAGAATCCATTTCCAACATTTGTTATGCTAATCAAAGCTCTGTGGAGCAAGGTATCAAGTTATAGAAGCACTTCTGGCAGGCGTTTCTAGAGAGTGGGCTTCTTCTATGGCATCTAGCCAACTGTCCCTGGGGTGTGAACTCCTGATTGGTGACTGACCACATCTAGGGTATAACTTAACCCAAACACACATGCATGGTATTGCACTGTCTAAGAGAACACTTTAAAGGAAATTACAGACATTACCATAGTCTGTCTGCAGATCATGTCCCCAGGCAATCTTGGAAGTACAAGCAACCCATCTTTTGGAACACAGTTTCCTACATCAGTCAACATCCCGCCCCTTAGGGAGACTCCAGGTATCCCATTCGCAGTTGGTGTATTTGGCCTCTTGTCCTATTGAACGTCGCTTCGGTTCTAAAAGTCTTTGGGGTCTAAGACAGCCTCGTGATGAGGTAAAGCGGTCGTTAATTTCATGTGCCAGGTTTGTGGGGGTCCATGTGAGCCCTATAATTCACATTTCTCCAAGTAACAGAAAGGAAGTCTCTGGGATTCAGACAGTTGAAATGGAGTTTGCCTTAACTGAAGTGGGAGAAAGAATCCCCCTACACTCACGATTATTTGTTAACCTAAGAAACGCAACACATTCTAAGTGCCTAAAAGAGCCCAGCAAGGTGTTTTTTCCTCTTTTTTCCTGAGTATTCAGTGTGTGTGACCCCTTTTGTTACCTGGAAAACCTGAGTGAAGTAACTAGGGATTTATTTCTGCAAATCTCCAATTTACCAAGGGTGTAGATCACCTTCCAACATCATCCTTGGAGGAATTTGCTAGGAAGAATTTGCTGTTAAATTGAAATTGAGCAAAGTTATTAGTTGCTTGAAAGTTCATTCATCTCATATCTGGTTATATTAATGCTCTCCCTACCTCCTCTCCCACTGGGGACAGAAATAACACCCCCAGTTTCCCAAATAAAATTCACTCTGTAGAGCTTACATCATCCGTCATGCAGAGAAGCCTTTCATCTGGGCTCAGATCATTTTTAAAGATGAGCCACCTTCATGAATATGGAAATTTAAATGTCTAGAATCTAAAGATATTTCTCTAGTGGATATATTTGAAAAAGTGAGTCCAAAGAAGACATACATAGGACCAGTAAGCATTTTTAATTGTGTAACTCTATTTGTCATCAAAGTAATGCAAGTTCTAACGACCACAAGATGCCATTTTCACCTACTTAAAGTGAGTGAATTGGTACTATCCAGGGGATAGTACTTGACGGGGATGCAGTGAAATGGGCACCCTCAAACTCAGTAAATGGGAGAACATGTGAGTAATTCAGACAAGAACCTTTTAGATGGTCACAACCTCACCCCTAGAAATTCCTTTCGAGAAGATAAAGGTGAACACAAAGATAAAGAGGAGAGAGCACTGTTTCTCAGAGTGTCCGGAAAATGGTTTTATAAGGTGCCCATCTGACCAGGTCCGTTTGGGCAAGGCTGCATCCTCTAGAGCATTCTTGAAGATTCCAAAGGTATATTAACATACAAAGACTCTCAAAAGACCTGCAAGTAATCTCCTTGCCTTTCTGCAATATGCTGGTTTCTAAATTTAAGTACCATCAGGAAGATCCCCTGGAGAAGGAAATGGCAGTCCACTCCGGCACTCTTGCCTGGAAAACCCCATGGATGGAGGAGCCTGATAGGCTACAGTCCTTGGGGTCGCAAAGTCGGACATGATTGAGCAACTTCACTTTGACTTTCAAGACCTTTGTTTATAATAATATCTACATTTCCCTGATCATACTTATCAGTAATTACCTTAAACGTAAATGGGTTGAATGCCCCAACCAAAAGACAAAGACTGGCTGAATGGATACAAAAACAAGACCCCTACATATGTTGTCTACAAGAGACCCACCTCAAAACAGGGGACACATACAGACTGAAAGTGAAGGGCTGGAAAAAGATTTTCCATGCAAATAGGGACCAAAAGAAAGCAGGAGTAGCAATAGTCATATCAGATAAAATAGACTTTAAAACAAAGGCTGTGAAAAGAGACAAAGATGGTCACTACATAATGATCAAAGGATCAATCCAAGAAGAAGATATAACAATTATAAATATATATGCACCCAACATGGGAGCATCGCAGTATGTAAGACAAATGCTAACAAGTATGAAAGGAGAAATTAACAATAACACAATAATAGTGGGAGACTTTAATACCCCACTCACACCTATGGATAGATCAACTAAACAGAAAATTAACAAGGAAACACAAACTTTAAATGATACAATAGACCAGTTAGACCTAATTGATATCTATAGGACATTTCATCCCAAAACAATGAATTTCACCTTTTTCTCAAGCGCACATGGAACCTTCTCCAGGATAGATCACATCCTGGGCCATAAATCTAGCCTTGGTAAATTCAAAAAAATAGAAATCATTCCAAGCATCTTTTCTGACCACAATGCAGTAAGATTAGATCTCAATTACAGGAGAAAAACTATTAAAAATTCCAACATATGGAGGCTGAACAACACGCTGCTGAATAACCAACAAATCACAGAAGAAATCAAAAAAGAAATCAAAATTTGCATAGAAACGAATGAAAATGAAAACACAACAAGCCAAAACCTGTGGGACACGGTAAAAGCAGTCCTAAGGGGAAAGTTCATAGCAATACAGGCATACCTCAAGAAACAAGAAAAAAGTCAAATAAATAACCTAACTCTACACCTAAAGCAACTAGAAAAGGAAGAAATGAAGAACCCCAGGGTTAGTAGAAGGAAAGAAATCTTAAAAATTAGAGCAGAAATAAATGCAAAAGAAACAAAAGAGACCATAGCAAAAATCAACAAAGCCAAAAGCTGGTTCTTTGAAAGGATAAATAAAATTGACAAACCATTAGCCAGACTCATCAAGAAACAAAGGGAGAAAAATCAAATCAATAAAATCAGAAATGAAAATGGAGAGATCACAACA
The DNA here is from genome assembly GCF_019923935.1 of Bubalus bubalis. Taxonomy (NCBI): domain Eukaryota; kingdom Metazoa; phylum Chordata; class Mammalia; order Artiodactyla; family Bovidae; genus Bubalus; species Bubalus bubalis. Next base: position 20,685,281 of record NC_059172.1, on the reverse strand, counting down.
GACAACACAGAAATACAAAGGATCATAAGAGATTACTATCAACAATTATATACCAACAAAATGGACAACGTGGAAGAAATGGACAAATTCTTAGAAAAGTACAACTTTCCAAAACTGGACCAGGAAGAAATAGAAAATCTTAACAGACCCATCACAAGCACGGAAATTGAAACTGTAATCAAAAATCTTGCAGCAAACAAAAGCCCAGGTCCAGACGGCTTCACAGCTGAATTCTACCAAAAATTTAGAGAGGAGCTAACACCTATCCTGCTCAAACTCTTCCAGAAAATTGCAGAGGATGGTAAACTTCCAAACTCATTCTATGAGGCCACCGTCACCCTAATACCAAAACCTGACAAAGATGCCACAAAAAAAGAAAACTACAGGCCAATATCACTGATGAACATAGGTGCAAAAATCCTTAACAAAATTCTAGCAATCAGAATCCAACAACACATTAAAAAGATCATACACCATGACCAAGTGGGCTTTATCCCAGGGATGCAAGGATTCTTCAATATCCACAAATCAATCAATGTAATACACCACATTAACAAATTGAAAAATAAAAACCATATGATTATCTCAATAGATGCAGAGAAAGCCTTTGACAAAATTCAACATCCATTTATGATAAAAACTCTCCAGAAAGCAGGAATAGAAGGAACATAGCTCAACATAATAAAAGCTATATATGACAAACCCACAGCAAACATTATCCTCAATGGTGAAAAATTGAAAGCATTTCCTCTAAAGTCAGGAACAAGACAAGGGTGCCCACTTTCACCACTACTATTCAACATAGTTTTGGAAGTTTTGGCCACAGCAATCAGAGCAGAAAAAGAAATAAAGGGAATCCAAATTGGAAAAGAAGAAGTAAAACTCTCACTATTTGCAGATGACATGATCCTCTACATAGAAAACCCTAAAGACTCCACCAGAAAATTACTAGAACTAATCAATGATTATAGTAAAGTTGCAGGATATAAAATCAACACCCAGAAATTCCTTGCATTCCTATACACTAATAATGAGAAAACAGAAAGAGAAATTAAGGAAACAATTCCATTCACCATTGCAACGGAAAGAATAAAACACTTAGGAATATATCTACCTAAAGAAACTAAAGACCTATATATAGAAAACTATAAAACACTGGTGAAAGAAATCAAAGAGGACACTAACAGATGGAGAAATATACCGTGTTCATGGATTGGAAGAATCAATATAGTGAAAATGAGTATACTACCCAAAGCAATTTATAGATTCAATGCAATCCCTATCAAGCTACGAACGGTATTCTTCACAGAGCTAGAACAAATAATTTCCCAATTTGTATGGAAATACAAAAAACCTCGAATAGCCAAAGCAATCTTGAGAAAGAAGAATGGAACTGGAGGAATCAACCTACCTGACTTCAGGCTCTACTACAAAGCCACAGTTATCAAGACAGTATGGTACTGGCACAAAGACAGAAATATAGATCAATGGAACAAAATAGAAAGCCCAGAGATAAATCCACGCACATATGGACAACTTATCTTTGACAAAGGAGGCAAGAATATACAATGGATTAAAGACAATCTCTTTAACAAGTGGTGCTGGGAAATCTGGTCAACCACTTGTAAAAGAATGAAACTAGAACACTTTCTAACACCATACATAGAAATAAACTCAAAATGGATTAAAGACCTAAATGTAAGACCAGAATCTATAAAACTCCTAGAGGAGAACATAGGCAAAACACTCTCCGACATACATCACAGCAGGATCCTCTATGACCACCTCCCAGAATATTGGAAATAAAAGCAAAAATAAACAAATGGGACCTAATTAACTTTAAAAGCTTCTGCACATCAAAGGAAACTATTAGCAAGGTGAAAAGACAGCCTTCAGAATGGGAGAAAATAATAGCAAATGAAGCAACTGACAAACAACTAATCTCAAAAATACACAAGCAACTTCTACAGCTCAACTCCAGAAAAATAAATGACCCAATCAAAAAATGGGCCAAAGAACTAAATAGACATTTCTCCAAAGAAGACATACAGATGGCTAACAAACACATGAAAAGATGCTCAACATCACTCATTATCAGAGAAATGCAAATCAAAACCACTATGAGGTACCATTTCACACCAGTCAGAATGGCTGCGATCCAAAAGTCTACAAGTAATAAATGCTGGAGAGGGTGTGGAGAAAAGGGAACCCTCTTACACTGTTGGTGGGAATGCAAACTAGTACAGCCACTATGGAGAACAGTGTGGAGATTCCTTAAAAAACTGGAAATAGACCTGCCTTATGATCCAGCAATCCCACTGCTGGGCATACACACCGAGGAAACCAGAAGGGAAAGAGACACGTGTACCCCAATGTTCATCGCAGCACTGTTTATAATAGCCAGGACATGGAAGCAACCTAGATGTCCATCAGCAGATGAATGGATAAGAAAGCTGTGGTACATATACACAATGGAGTACTACTCAGCCATTAAAAAGAACACATTTGAATCAGTTCTAATGAGGTGGATGAAACTATTATACAGAGTGAAGTAAGCCAGAAAGAAAAACACCAATACAGTATACTAACGCATATATATGGAATTTAGAAAGATGGTAACAATAACCCTGTGTACGAGGCAGCAAAAGAGACACTGATGTATAGAACAGTCTTATGGACTCTGTTGGAGAGGGAGAGGGTGGGAAGATTTGGGAGAATGGCATTGAAACATTTGTAATATCATGTATGAAATGAGTTGCCAGTCCAGGTTCGATGCACAATACTGGATGCTTGGGGCTGGTGCACTGGGACGACCCAGAGGGATGGTGTGGGGAGGGAGGAGGGAGGAGGGTTCAGGATGGGGAGCACATGTATACCTGTGGCGGATTCATTTTGATTTTTGGCAAAACTAAAAATAAAATAAAATTAAAAAAATATATAAAAATAAAAAATAAAAACAAACAAAACGACACACAAAAAAATAATAATATCTACATTTCCCTGACATTTTATTATGACCATTTGTAAACTCACAGAAAAGTTCCAAAAATTATGATGTAAACACACATATACTCAACATCTCGGTTCTAACATTAACAGTGTATGAGGTTACCATTTTATATTTGATAACATATATCATTTCCATACCATAGATCAGTTTGGACTGTTCTAAAACCTCATATAAATGAAATCCTACAGTAGATTCCCTTTTGTGTAGTCTTTTGACTCTGGAGTGTTTTTGAGATTCATCCATGTTGTTCTTTTTTTTTTTTTTTTTAGCTTTTGTATTCTTTTAACTTTTTTTTTTTACTTTTTTTTTTAAATTTTATTTTATTTTTAAACTTTACATAATTGTATTAGTTTTGCCAAATATCAAAATGAATCCACCACTGGTACACATGTGTTCCCCATCCTGAACCCTCCTCCCTCCCTCCCTCCCCACTCCATCCCTCTGGGTCGTCCCAGTGCACCAGCCCCAAGCATCCAGTATCATGCATCTTTTATTCAGTAGGTTATTGCTTTTTATTGCTGAGTAACATTCCCTTGTATGAACTATACTACAGGTTGTTTATCCAAGCATTGTTTATCCATGCTTCTGTTGATGGACACCTGGGCTTTTCCCAATTTTTAGCTACAATAAGCAAAGCTTCTCTGAACCCTCTTCTGCAAGTCTTTCTTTGGACATGCGCTTTCATTTCTCTTGGGTATGCGGGAGTGGTTCACAGGGTTGGTGTATGCGAATTCTGTGAGACACCGCCAGACCTTTCCCCAGAGTGTACTGATGCTCCCACCAACCAGATGTGGAGTTACCCCACCTCCTCATTGACACAGGGTTGTCAGCCCTTCCTATTTTAGTCATTCTGGTGGTTGATAGTGATGCCTTATGGGTTTTAGTTTCATTTCCTCATTGAGCATCTAAAAAAACATGCTTATTGGCTCCTCAGATATCTTTCTTTGTGAAATGTCTGGTCAGATTATTTTAAAAGCCATTTTTTATTGGATTGTAGTAATATTTATTTTTAATTGTTATTTGTAGCATACATACTCAGGAGCATAAAAATATGCAGAGTTTAAAGAACACTAATATAAAAAGAACCCACAACCCAAAGAGAATTACTGTTACCTTACCCCAGAAGCTTTCTCTGTGTCTTTTCTGATTATACCTACTTGCTTCCTTTCTACCAGAGTTGAGTGTGCTTCTGGATTTTGTATTAAATCATGCCTGTGTTTTCTGTATAGATTTTACCATTCTCATGTGTATCCATAAGCAGTGCATCATTTGGTTTTGTTTGTTTTTGATCTTTATATTCTGTAATTTGTCTCTTTTGCTCCATATCAGGTTTTGTATTCACCCATATTGGATCAAAGAGCCATAGTTCTACTACTCTATAATATTTAATTGTGCAACAGTACTATAATTCATTTATCCACCCTACTGTTAGTGACTTCTGAATTTTTGTTTTTTTTTTTTTTAGCTATTATGAACAATGCTGCTATAAACATTTTTGTTACCTCTTTTGATATCCTGTGAAACTTGTAATCTGTCAGATACACTTTGGGAAATACTTACATGATGCCATATTTATCAATGGTGAATTATGCTAGTGAAAACTTGATAACAACCTAAATGGCCACAAATGAAGGTTTAGTTAAGTTTATGAGACACACACACAGTAGAACATTATGTAGGTATTAAAATTTATGTTTTATGTGTGATTATCAATTGTTAGTTACAATACTGAAAAATGAGTAACAATCTAGGTGTTTAACAATAAAGGATTGGTAAGTAAGTTTATGAGGTATGCCTTGGAATGCCATGTAGAAACTAACGTTTATGCTTTTATTATAATTAAGCCCCTATGGATGCAAGTAAAAATGGCAATATATAATATTATACAGGAAGTATGATAAATAATTTTGTAAAATGATAAATAAGAGGCTTGTGTGGAAAAAAAATAGTAGCAAATACTCTTAAATGATGATAGTAATTAGCTTGTGGAGGAGGGGTTACAGGTTGTTTTTATTTTTTCATTTCTCGATGCTTTTCTGTATTTTCAAATTCTCTGTAGTGCAGTGAGAAAAAGCAACAAAGGTTATTTTAGAAAAAGAACTTTGAGTCTCCAAACCCTGCTCTTATCAGAGACCTTTTGGATTGTAGACATAGAAGTTCATTTTTTTTCCCCTTCTCTGGCAATTGCAGGAATTTGAAATTAGAAATCTTGTTTGAGCATAACCTAACATGCCCTGAATTCATGTGGAGGCCTATTTTCAAATGAGGCCAGAGTTCTCTGGAGGCTGGAAGACTTGACCATTTTAGCGTTTCTTCTCCATCTCAAACTGTTCTTCCCAGATGTTTGTATTTTCAAGACTGTTTTCTCCTCCCTGCCTTCCTCTTCCAGCGATAGCAGAGTTCCTTGAGACATCGGTGTTAGGGAGGTATGCGAAGGTTGATGCCTTAAATATATGTTATGGGTCCACTCAGCTGGAGAAGGCTTCACAGTCAGGAGTGAGCCTGCTGATCACGTGAGTAATTGCAGAGTTGATGCACAATGCCCTGTAAACAAAGCCTATCTTTTTCTGAAAGATGGTAAAGATGCAGCGGGTGCCAGGACCCAAAGACCCCGCGGAGCTGACTTACTACACCCTGTACAATGGGAAACCTTTGCTGGGGACTGCAGCTGCCAAGATCCTGAGCACCATTGACTCCCAAAGGATGGCCTTGACTCTGCATCATGTTGTTCTTCTGCAAGCTGACCGTAAGGGGACAGTCTTTCTATTCAATATTTTTAACATCAGTAAATATTTCCTGTTCATCCAAGTGAGTCCCTAAACTCATATTAGTAGACCCAGAGCTAAAAATATTTCTATTCTGGAAGGTTCTCAGCCCAACCAGCTGTTTCCTGTATTGTTTAAAGCAATAGGTTTTGGGTGAAAGTGAAAGTCGCTCAGTAGTGTCCGACTCTTTGTGACCCCATGGACTATAGAGTCCACGGAATTCTCTAGACCAGAATACTGGAGTGGGTAGCCTTTCCCTTCTCCAGGGGATCTCCCCAACCCAGGGATTCAATCCAGGTCTCCTGCATTGCAGGCAGATTCTTTACCAATGGAGCTCTCAGGGAAGCCCTGATATGAGGTAGCTATCAGGTTTTGGATAAGGGATGTGTTTTGGATACTAGGGTGTAATACTGCTTTGCCCCAGGTCCTACCCACTCTTGCTCTTCAGTATAGTCTTGTGAACAGCTAGAAAAATCACCACTGCTAAGATTGTATTTGTCTGCTGGGGAATTAAAGGTAATTTGATTCAGTAAACTTTCCAGAGTCCTACATGAACTGTGCTGGAGGACACAGAGAAGTGGGCAAGACTTGCTAAATCCCTGCCTTTAAGGAGCAGAGAAGGTGTTGATGCAGATATAAAGGTGTAGAATGCAGATATGCTTCGAGGAGACAATGTGATCGATACAGGGCTCAACAGAGGTACAGATTGCTCTCAAGGGGTATTGCTCTCAAGGGGTATCTGGGTATTAATAGAGAAAGGGTATGAAACATAATAACTGCCTCTTTGAGGGCCCTCCCCATGGCAGCTGCTATGCTTGTTGCTTTACATAGATTTTTCTCTATTTCTCTGTGGCAACTTTATTCAGCTCCCAGTTACAGATGAGGAAACCTAGGCTCAGACAGGTTAACTAACTTGCTCCATATCACAGAATTAGTACTTGACATGATATTAACTCCAAGACAGGAATCTGAATCTGAGTTCCAAAGTGTGTTCTTAACTGTATTGCACGCTATGAATCCAGCCGAGGGAGGGGAAGAAGGTATAGTCCGGAAAGAGGAAGCAGCAGGAGCAATAGAAGGGAAGTGAAAAGTACCAGCAGTGCTTGGAAAAAAGGAGTCAAGTTTCCTGCAGTACCGAAGCATGAGGAGGAGACGATGGGGGTAGAAATGAGCATTGCTTAGGAGACTCAGGCCTTGCATGGCAAGGGAAGGGATTGTACAGTGATGAGATTGGTTCTGGGGAGCTACTGGAGATTTCTGTGCAGGGGAGTAGTATCATTGAAAGTACCCATTATCTAGGGAGATTAATCTGTTGTCAGTGTTCAGGTTGAGAGAAGGCAGAACTAATGAGGCTTTCTGATGGCCCAGGCATTAGGGACCCAAATAAGGGCTTCAGAGAAACCAGGGAATAGGTGAGCCAGGTGAGCAAACTGTGTGGCAGAAACGTTAGATTCGGCAGCACGTGGAGCATGCTCTAGGCCTGGAAGGCCTAGCTTGATCTCCTAGTTGGTGTCCACACTCCTTAGGAACCTGACACCTGGCTCATGGTTTTCCTCTCCTCATCTTCTGCCTTCGTCCACGGTGGGTGTGGCTTCCATGGGGATGGTCCAGCCCGTGTGTTGTTATGGCCCTCACTTCTGCTCAGCCAGCACATCCTCATAGACACACCTTTGCGTAGAAATGATGATCACCCTCTACAGTCTTGCCTTTAAAATGTTTTTAACTCAGATTCTCTTCCTCTGCACCTCTGTCCTTCCCTCCCTGTGGGCTCTGTCCCATCTCTGGTCAGATCAATGACCTCATCAGCTCTGCTGTATCCTCTTCATGTGTGTGTCCCCAGGCTCCATCCTCAGCTCTTTATCCATGTCTCCAGGTAGAGTGAATTGTAGAGGCTGGGAGTGAAAACCACTGCAGGTGTCCAGATGAGAGAGGAATGTGTCAGAGGTAGAGACTCAGAGAAGATATTTTACATATTTTTGCAGACAGAACCAGTGGGACAAGATAATGGGTTGTGTATGAGTAGGAGAAGGTGAGGGCCAAAAGACTCAAGGTTGACTCCGAGGTGTTTGCTTGAGTCACTTGCTGAGATGCAGAAGGTACAGAGAGGAGGTGGTTCAGTGGGGCAGTGGTGGGGATGGGGAGATGGAATCGAGAGTTTGGTTCTGAACATGTTAGTTTATACATGCAAGTAGAGATCAGGAAATACTAACTTGGGAGGAGTCATCAACACAGATGACATTTAGAGTTAAGGGAGTTCATGAGATTAACCAGACTCAGCACGATTTAGAACTAAAAAGAGGGTGAAAATTAAGGCCTGGGGAAGCTACATGAGGGAAGAACTGGAGCCAGCAAAGGACCCTGAGAAGGAGCATCCAGAGAGATGGAGGAAACCCAGGAGGAGGTGGGGTCCAGAAACAAGCAAAGAAAGTGAATGTCTTAGAAGGGGGTGAGCTATTGCATCAGCTTCTGTTCTTAAGAGGCAGAGACTGGAAGGACGGAGATGAAGTGGCCTTGCTAAACTGGAGCTTGGTGGGAACCTTGGCAGGAGGAGTTCCCAGGAATAGGTAGTGGAGACAGAGTGGCTGGAGCGGGCCCAGGAGACAGTGGAGGTGGGGAAGCAAAGACAGCAAAGGGAGAAGATTAATGAGACCACATAAGAGAGAGTGGGTACATTTGAGTAGTAAGACTGTAATAGAGAGGGAGAAATTGACAATGCAGAAGAGAGACAAGCCCTGCAGGAATTAAGTCCACACATGGACCAAGGGGGTGGCACAAGTGGAGGGTCAGACTCAGCAAGGAGCAGGGATGGCCCAGCCTTTGGCAGCAGGAAGGCAAGCGGAGCAGGGGTGTGGGTGTCAGTCACGTGGTACATTTGGTACTGGAAGCCTGAGGAATCTCTGTGGTTGTTTCTGCTCTCTTGGGTCATAATGAAGTGAAGGAGGCAGCTGAGCTTAGGATAGTGGAGCAGGGCACATTTGAGCCTGGGTGCAGTGGTACACACTGCGAATCAGCAAACTGATTAGAGAAACACCATAAGAGAGGAAGGCTCCCCACCTCCCAGCTCCTCATTGCTATGTTCAGACCATTTCTTCTATTCTGGAAAAATGCTAGATGCTTCAAAGCTGCCCCCTCCTTATTGCAGTCACCTCTAGACCCCAAGCTGACCCCCACTGTCCTTTGAAGTGTTTTTTTTTTTTTAACATTAATTTACTTACTTTTGGCTACCCTCGGTCTTTGTTGCTGTGTATGGGCTACTCTCTAGCTGTGGTGCATGGGCTTCTCGTTTCAGTGGCTTTTCTTATTTCAGAGCACAGGCACTGGAGTGCAGGCTCAGTGGTTATAGTGCACAGGCTTAGTTGCCCTATGGCAGGTGAAATCTTCCCGGACCAGGGATTGGACCTGCGTCCCCTGTGTTGGGAGGCAGACTCCCAACCACTGAACAACCAGGGAAGTCCATCCTTTAGAGATTTTTACCTGGTTCATTGTCTCCTCTTCTTCACCACTTCTCCTGCCCCAACCCATCCTTTACTTTGAGATCAGTTCCTTGACCTCCTTACTTCTACTCCCGGCCTCATTGTACTTGGGAAGGGGCAGCAATGGGAGAGCTGGCCTTATTTAGACCGGGAGGTGAATGAAGTGTCAGGAGAAGAGGTTGAGGCTAAGGGGACTTTACTGATGGAAATGCATGGGGAACAGTGGAAGGTTTAAGAGCGTGGGCTAGAGACAGCAGTCACAGCAGTTAGAAGGTGCTTGGAGCCTTTTGGAAATGAGAGTCGAAGGATCATCTAGGGATGACCTTAGAGGCGTGACTGCGGCTCAGAGAGACAGGATTTCAACTCTGTTCCACCTGCCTTCAGAGCTGCTAGCCTTCACCCTTACTTTTTTGACTCCTTCAAATCCACTTGGCCCTCCCAGCTCCCTTCTAGAGTAATTCTCAAACTGTTTTTTCTTCTCCATTTCATCATTACCTCCTCTTGGACTTTGCATGTGCTTCCCAAACGACTCAGCTTCAGCTTCTGTGCCACTAATGACTGTCTACATTGTAATTAGAGTCATTATAATAAACACAGGTTCTGATCGTACATCTACAACATTGAAAAAATATTTGGTGGCTCTTCACTGTTCACAAGAATAAAATCCAAGCTTCTTAAAGGGGGTCTTCCAAGCCCTTCACGACAGGTGCTCAGCAAACATTCAGATCCCTTCACAGCCTGGTCTCCAGGCTTCTTTCCCAATCATACAGCCTACTCTTCTTTCCTTCAGACCCAGGGCTTCAGCCACATGGGAGGATTCATTCTTCACATTCCCTGTCCCTGACTGCTGAAGCGTGACCCCTTCCCCCAAGTTCCAAGGGCCTTCATTGCCCTTATCCCAGTGGCCAAATGAATTGTTTTCTTGCTTTCTTCCTCATGAGCTCTTTAAAAGCAGGTACCACATCTCATTCCTTTCTGAATATCCAGCCTCAGTTACTGCCTGGCTCTATTCTTGTGAAGGCCTAGGACCCGCCTTTGCTAAATGCCTTTGCCAGGCCATGAGTGAGGCATGTGGTTGGAAGACACCATAGCAGAGCAGTTGAGAGCAGAGCCTTTGCAATAAGACAGGAGACAAATGAATGACCCTCTTTGACCTACATTTTCCTCATCTGTAAAACGGAGAAATAAAAACACTGACCTGGGAGAACTACTAGGGGTCTAAATGAAACAATTATTGCATATAGAGGGTTTAGTATATCCCTGGGGCACCTATTAAGCACATAATAAGTGGTAGCTGAATGTCTCATTTATCCATAAGGTGGAAGGACTCAAGGAGAGTCTATGAAGAAGCAAAGGTGATTTGAAGGTTAAGAGCCTATATAATTCAGAGAACAGGGTGCTGTTAATGAAATTAGAGAGGGAGTTGGCGAGGAGAAGCTCTTTTAGGAGGGAGAGTGTGATTTATTCACTTAGGGCCATGATGAGTTTAGGTGATGGACTTTCTTTTGTTCTTCTTTTGGGGGGTAGGGCCCCCCACCACATTGCATAGCATGTGGGATCTTAGTTCTGGTCAGGGTATAAACCCATGTCCCCCATAAACCAGGGTTCAAACCCAAGTCCCCTGTAGTGGAAGCATGGAGTCTTAACTGGACTACCAGGGAAGTACCTAGGTGATGGACTATTAAAGGGTGCTGTGGGGGATATATAGGACTGAAGTTAGGAAAGTTGTTGGAAATCCTAGTCTGAATCCCAGAAGAGAGGCTAAAGTCAACACTATAGACTTTGAGAATGTTGTAAATACAGAACAGAATTAAAATCCTGGAGAAATTCTGGTCCTGGAGGGAGTACAAAGCAGAAGACAGACCCTGGGAAATGCTTCCACCCAGATGAAGAGGACACTAAGACCCATGAAGAAGAGGAGAAAGAGATGTTTTAAATCTCATTTTCTCCTGCTGCTGCTGCTAAATTGTATCAGTCGTGTCCGACTCTGTGCGATCCCATAGACGGCAGCCCACCAGGCTCCTCTGTCCCTGGGATTCTCCAGGCAAGAATTCTGGAGTGGGTTGCCATTTCCTTCTCCAGTTCATGAAAGTGAAAAGTGAAAGTGAAGTCACTCAGTCCTGTCCGACTCTTAGGACCCCATGGACTGCAGCCAACCAGGCTCCTCCGTCCATGGGATTCTCCAGGCAAGAGTACTGGAGTGGGCTGCCATTGCCTTCTCCGCATTTTCTCCTAATAGTTCTTAAATCAGCCTTCGATGTAAATCTAAGGTCAGCACTTTGAATGGAGAATCACGGTGTTGAACAGACACCTCCTTATCCCGTACTGTGTGTTCCAATGTTTTCTAAATTGCTAGGTCTAGGGCCGAAGTGCAGGGCTTCTCAGGTGGCACTAGTGATAAAGAACCCATCTGCCAGTGCAGGAGATGGAAGAGATGCAGATTGGATCCCTGGGTCAGGAAGATCCCCTGGAGAGGGCCATGGAAACCCACCCCAGTATTCTTGCCTGGAGAATCCCATGGGCAGAAAAGCCTGGTGGGCTATAGTCCACGGGGCTGCAAAGACTTGGACACGACTGAAGTGACTTAGCACACACACAACACAGGGCCAACGGGCAGTGCCCTATAGTGGAATGTGTGATGCCCGCTCTCCCCATGTCATCTCCGGGAAATGGGGCAGCAGTGACTTCTAAAGAAGTGGCTGCATTCCCGATGGAGGTTTTTATCTGCTCTTTGCAGGATCTGGAGTGAGGGGTCCCTCAGAGAGCTTATCCAGCTGATGGCGTAGGACAGTTCTTCCCATACACGAGCAGACCAGGGCAGGAACTGGTTTCCCTTATGTGGCCGTCAGACATCGATCTCAAAAAATATCACTTAAAGAAAGCTATATAGACTGGCCCTTCAGTAAAGGGAACTCTCATTCTTTCAACAAATATTTATTGAGCACCTAGTATATGTCTGGCACTGTTCTAGGCCCTGGAGATACAGCTGTGAGCCAAGCAGGCAAACACTCTGCCCACATGGATCTTATATTCCTAAGTGGGCAGATTAAGCAGACAAAATAACTGAATAATATGTTATATGCTAGTAAGTACCATGGAGAAAATTTAAGCAGGGAAGAGGCTGAAGGATGCCGAGGAGATAATGGTTGCAATCTTAAATTGTTTGGGGGTGTGAAGACGATATTGAGGAAGCAACTTTTGAGTTGCTTCTTGAGGATACCTGGGGAGAAAATTCCAGGCAGAGAAGGGGTGGGGTTTGAGAGCCAGTGAGGAGGTCCCTGATGGAAGAGAGCAGCAATGATGAGTCACAGATGCAGCAGAGGGTCCACCAGCGGTAGAGCCTCATGGGCCACACCTGAGTGGGATGAGAGCCGCAAGAGCGTGTGGGCAGGGGCACGATGGGCCTGAGCTCTCCCCAGCTTTGGGGATCTGAGTTAAACCCTTCCTGTGTCTACTCACACCAGTCATGATTTCTCATGTTTTGGGAGTCATGAAGACGAGCTGAGAACTTTTTTGAATGGATTCCTTCTCCTTTCACCATTTGCTCTACATGAGAGTAATTCTGAGTTCAGATTATAGGGACCTTTTGAGTTCATTCACTCTGACCAATACTTTGTGTGTATACACTCATACATGCACACACTCCCATTCATATGCATTAACTCAGAGCTGACTTATACTGTATATTTCAGAGAAATGACTTTTTATGGTTTAAAAAAACACATAGTCTAACCTCCCTGGGGCTCAGTTTCTTCATCTGCAAAATGGGTATGAGAGTAAAAGCCTGACAAAGAGTGTATCCCAGTGCCTAACGCACAGTAGAAGCTCAGAATGTGTTGTCTCAGTTTCCTATCCTTCCTCTGACATTGTTGCAAATTAAATAGCCATTTGTTCCTTTTCACCTCTGTACCTGACTTTGTAGTTTTAGATCATTATGCCAATGAATATATTAGGTTTGGATGACTTCAGTTGACCTAACTTTACTATCGCTTTGACCGTTAAATGAAAATATTAATGTACATAGCATACCTTTATTCCTTCCTCATTTAAATAGAGGTGAAAGGATTTTCCATACTGCACACATCCATCAAAACAATAAAGCTGAGTAAAAGCTGAACTCATGTTAATATTTCATTCTTGCTAATGAAAAAAATACATATAAATATATTTAGGGTATCATGTTCTGATACACTATACATTTTTCCCCATCAGGATAGAATAGCCAAAATTGATATTTTTCACAGAAGCATTAAGCTTTAAAAAATGTTAATGGCCTAAAACTCACATAGAAATACTGAATTACTAAAAGCAGCAGCAATTACATGTTTAATGTCAACAGAAGCACATTATCTAATGAGCTGTTTTCAGAAGTTAATAATGTGATTAATCACCGATTGACAAAAACTGTGGAAAAGAAGTTATTTTGTACTAATAGCACTCCCGAGCCAAGAGCTGCCTGAGGGGAGGTAAATCTTGGCTAATGAGGTGCCAGTGGCAGTTGGGGGTGGTTGATGTCAGAGAAAGACCAGCTGGCTCCTCAGGCAGGTCCTCACCATGTGATGCTTACTGGTGGGGTCTTTGTACTCCAGACTTGAGTCCTCAGTTTTGTGAGTTTAGCAGCCCCCAGAGTTAAACAGGATCAGGAGTACCAACTTACGCTAACCAGACTTATAAGAGAGTGATGTATAAACCAGATTGAAAGTATTTAATTTAAAATGTGGATTGGAACTTGGAGAAGGAAATGACAACCCACTCCAGTATTCTCCCCTGGAGAATTCCATGGACAGAGGAGCCTGGCAGAATACAGTCCATGAGGTCACCGGGAGTTGGACACGACTGAAGCAACTTAGCACACACAGCACAGTTTCATGGATGGAAACTACCAGGGAGAAGGGAACTTCTCCCTTAAATGGCTTTTACTCTATCCTTTGTGGAAACCTGTATGGGGAGCCAAATTGCAACAGGAATAATGATAGTTTAGTTATACATTCATTCAGCTTTTAATTGAGCACCTACTATGTGCAGGGGCTTCCCTGATAGCTCAGTTGGTAAAGAATCTGCCTGCAATGTAGGAGACCCCAGTTTGATTCCTGAGTTGGGAAGATCTGCTAAAGAAGGGATAGACTACCCATCCAGTATTCTTGGGCTTCCCTTGTGGCTCAGCTGGTCAAGAATCCACCTGCAATGCAGGAGACCCTGGTTTGATCCCTGGGTTGGGAAGATCCCCTGGAGCAGAGAAAGGCTACCCACTCTAGTATTCTGACCTGGAGAATTCTATGGACTCTATAGTCCATGGGGTCCCAGAGTTAGACACGACTGAGCGACTTTCACTTTCACTTTTCACTACTATGTGCAAGGCTCTGTTCTAGCCCTGGGGATGCAGCAAACAAGAGACAAAAAATAAACCTCCCTGCTCTGTTAGGGTATACGTGCTAAATGAGGGGCAGGGGGTGACAGATGGTGAGCAAATAACGTATGTATCATAGCAGATGGTGACATATACTTTAGAGTCTCACTATTCCAAGTATGGCCTGGGGCCCTGCTGCATGGGTATCTACTGGGAGCTTATTAGGCATGTTACCAAGTCCAAGCTCATATTACTCACCACATGTCAGGCCAACAAATTGAGACACAAGTTGTTGAGGCAAGGAATAGTGACTTTATTCAGACAGCCAGTAGACAGAGAAGATGGTGGACTGGTGTCCTGAAGAACCTATTATAGGTGGACCCATCCCAATCCACAAAATTAGAATCCACATTGAGCAAGATTCCCAGGTGATTGGTATGCACTTTAGTTTGAGGGAATTCCCTGCTAGGTCAGCTGGTAAAGAATCCACCTGCAATGCAGGAGATCCTGGTTCGATTCCTGGGTTAGGAAGATCTGCTGGAGAAGGGATAGGCTACCCACTCCAGTGTTCTTGGGCTTCCCTAGTGGTTCAGCTGGTAAAGAATCCACCTGCAATGTGGGAGACCTGGGTTCAATCCCTGGTTTGGGAAGATCCCCTGGAGAAGGAAACGGCTACCCACTCCAGTATTCTGGCCTGGAGAATCCCATGGACTGTATAGTCCGTGGGGTCGCAAAGAGTCAGACATAACGGAATGACTTTCACTTTCACACTTTGACTTTATAGTTTGAGAAGCACTGATTTAAAGGAACACTAAGTAGGAAAAGGGGGATGGAGAGTGCCTGGGGCAGGGATTGTTATTTTACAAAGAATACAGGGAAAGCCTCACAGATATAGTGACACTTGTTCAGAGCCCTGAAGGGATGAGGGAGAGAGTCATGTGGATATCTAGGTGAAGAGTGTTCTAGGTAGAAGAATAAGCTGATGTAAAGGCCCTGAGGCAGAAGCATGTCCAGCATGCTTAAGGAACAGTCAGAGGAAGGTAGACTGGAACAGAGTGAGTTGAAGGAAGAGCTTTAAGAGCAGAGAAGTAACTAGGATGGTTGGCTGGAGCAGATCACTTAAAGCCTTGTAGAAATTGTACTGTGGCTCTTACTCTGAGTGGGGTTGGAGCCTTTGCAGGGTTTGAGCAGAAGAGTGTTGTGATCTGAATTTTCAAAGGATCACTCCAGCTTCTGTGTTACAAGTAGACTATAGAGAACAAGGGAGGAGACCATTGCAGGAGTTTTCAGGTGAGACGTGTTGCTAGGTTGGACCATAGCAATAGAAAGAAGTGATATATTTTGAAGATGGGGATGACAGGGTTTGTTGACAAATAGGATGTCGGGAGGGAATAAAAGAAACAGGTTGACACTGATGACAGTTATTGGCCTGCACAGCTGGAAGGAAAGAGTTACCACTTATTGGAGAAGAGAATATCACAAGAACAGGTTTTAGGGGGTGGGAGATTGAGAGTTGTGTTCCAGATGTATTAAATTTGAGACATCTCATATGTATCCAGTTGGAGATTTGAGTTGGCAGTTGGATATAGGAATCTGGAGTTTGGGGTAGAGGTCCTAGTTAGAGCTATGTAAATGAGCATCATCAGCCCAGATGGTGTTTGATGCCATGAGTCTATGAGATCATCCAGGGAGTGGGAGAGATGAGAGCATGTGTGTTGTTAGCAGACAGTATCACAAGCTAAAACAACCAGTCACAGCCATCTTGCCCACCACCTTCCCTACAGTCTGGCCAGATTACCCGTGTCTAATCGGACATGGTATTGATTAGAGCATGGCATTTCCAAGCATCCCTAGCTGACCATGGCAGGATGGGAGCAGATCCGTCCACTCAGGTATGTTTTATTCATTGGTCATTCAGAGGGCGACTTCACTATAATATTTCGAGTCATCTCTCTGTGACCTTTGCCTCCTGATTGAAGCAACACACTAATCCTCAGAGTTCTTCTCTCTTCTTCTGATTCACGGACATCACCAGTGGGGAAAACTGATCCCAATCCATCTTCCTCTTCCTCCTCCTGGTCCTAGTAAAGACTTTCATTCATTGAGCACCTCCTACAGGCTACACCAAGCACCACATGTACCTTGTCTCTGATGCCTCACCACAAGATAGCCCATTTTACAGATGGGGACACTGAGACTCAGAGACCTGGAGTCACTTGTCAAGGCAAGAGCCTTTCTGAGCCCAAAGCCTCTCAACCACCTCATGACTGGGGACTGGAGGCGCTTATCTCAGGGGTGTTTTTGCTTCCCTGAGCTCCTGGTCACATGCTTCCCCCCTCAACTCCGCAGCCGTGGTGAAGAACCCACCCAACAACCTGTGGATCATCGCTGCAGTACTGGCGCCCATCGCCGTGGTCACCGTCATCATCATCATCATCACTGCCGTGCTCTGCCGCAAGAACAAGAACGACTTCAAGCCAGACACCATGATGAACCTGCCTCAGCGAGCAAAGGTATGTGTCGGAAGCCGAGAGGAGAGGGCTAGGAACCCTGGCCCGAGGGGGCTTTGCCTGCCTTTTGGCCACTGAGGTCATTGCAAATACCTTCAGAAACCTCCTCTTCAGTCCTCAAGTTGAAGGAGACCCTTTGGTTACTTATTTGAATGTTTAAAAAATTGTGGTAAAATATACATAACATAACGTGCACCATTTAGCCCTTTTTAAGTGTTCAGCTCAGTATTATTAAGGATATTTGCATTGTTGTGCAAACCTTCATTTTTATAATTGGGACACAATAACTCTTGGCTCTAAGTGCTTCTCAGTGCTTTGCAGGTACCAGCTCACTTACTCTTCGTAGCAGCCCTTTGAGGAAGAACATTATTTTTCAGAGGAGGAAACAGAGGTACAGAAAATGAGGAATTAGATAGACTTGAAAGGGGTCTCAGAGCTCATCTGATCTGACACCTTCCCTTTTACAGAGAAGTGACTTTTTCATGATGGCACAGTGAGTAAGTAGCAGAACTGATGGTAGAACCAGGTGTCTTGGCTCCTAACTCAAGGCTCTTTGGGGGCACATCAGACCCTCAAAACCTTCCTTCTTCCCCTGGCCAGAGTGGCTGATCTTTAAAGGCTACATGACGGGGACTTCCCCGGTGGTCCAGTGGCTAAGAGTTCACGCCCCCAGTGCAGGGGTTCCAGGCTATATTCCTGGTCAGGTAACTAGATCCCACATGCTGCAACTAAGACTTGGCTGCAACTAAGACAGTCAAATAAATAATTAAAAAAAAAAAAAGGCTGCATGATGACCAAGCTGCAGAGCCTTGGCAGGGCAGCTGTCAAACCCCAGTTCAGTGGCTCCACTGAAGGCTAGCGGCGGGCTCCATCCACCGTCCACAGCCTCCACTGGGCTGCACCATCCCCCTCCAGTGACTGGGAGAGGGGCAAACTGGGGAAATTCTGAAGGCGAATTTTCCAGTCGGACTTCCCTGGCGGCTCAGCAGACCCAGGTTTGATCCCTGGGTCAGGAAATGGCAACCTACTCTAGTATTCTTGCTTGGGAAATCCTATGGACAGAGGAACCTAGCAGGCTATATAGTATGGGGTCACAAAGAGTCAGACACGACTGAGCAACTCAGCAATAACAAGTTTTCTGGTCATGTAGCTCCCTTCACCATAGTCCCCAAAAGGAATATAATAACCTCTACTACCCAGATTATCATATCATGTTTAAATAATGTCTTACAATATCCTGGGCTCTTCTAGGTCTGTCACCTTGTTTGCTCATCACAGTAGTCCTATGAGGTAGGTCAAAGTCAGGGCAGCTCTTATGATTTTCATTTTACTGCAGAGAAACTCAAAAGAATGAGAGACAATGGGACTTATCCACAGCAGAGGGGGGCACTCAGGTCCACACCTGAGTCTTTGGGCTTTGTCTACATTATACACCATCCTGAACCCTGACACTTGGTGGGTAGAACCCTCCTCCAGCCCCTTACCTCTGCGCTTGTTCTGCCTAATTCTCTGGGCAAGAATGAAATAGAGAATGGAATTGCACATCCACTGGACCGCATGACTTGGTGGTTGTCCTTGCTGGGAGTCACGCATGCCTAGTTCTTCCTGGATGACCATACCTTGCTTCAACAAAAGAAATCAAATGAATTTGGTTGTTTATTAAGCCGAGTCACCTGTTGAGAAGCTGCAGCTTGCTGAGACACTCTGTCTAGCGAAGGGTCCAACCCCAGAGAATGTCATTCCGTGTCTGTTGACACAAAGGTACCCGCTGCCAGGACGCGGCACGATGTTGGTAATTACCCAAGCAATGAAAAATGAAGCTATTCCAAGAGGGGGTATTTCATTTCCATTTTAGCTCAGTTACAATCTGAGCCTTTCAGACATAACAGTAATTACCAGAATCTAATTGCAGCCAAGTCCAGGAATGCAAAGCATGCCATACCGAGGTTGTAAATGCCATCTTCATGTGATTGATGAAGGCAGAATTTTATTAATTTGCTGAGATGAGCTGGGCAGCACATGATTTCAGCATATCCCCTGGCTGGAAAGCTGTCTGAGGCTGGAACAGATTCACGTTTGTGGGTTTTCATAGCCCCTTTTATGTCCTTGCCCAGCACATTGTGCTTCAAGAGATACCCAGCTGCTGTGGAAAATCAAGCAAATTTATGTTGCGTGACATGACTGAGTTCACTCGTGGGGGTGGCAGCGGTTGTTTTCTCCCTCAGTGAGGCTGGGCTACGCACTTTGATTTCCAAAGCCCTGTTATCACGGGAAACCAGTGGGGTGGAACTGCCTCCTTCTCACCACACTCCTTCTGCTGGTGCAACCCGGGGACACTGCAGCATTCGCCAGAGGAGCGAGCCGCCTGCGTCACTTCTCACAACCTGGCTGTGTGAGCAGAATTCATTTAGTGCCAAGGGACGAGGTGGGAAGAGAAAGTTAGCTATTGCCACCAACCCAGAGATGGGGAGGATGGTCTCCTAGTCTCCAGGGACACCGCTGCATCTGTAAGAATGTTGGCTGCGGAGCCAGAGGACACGGCTGGGGACCTTTGCTGAGCCTCACTAGTAGACCCAGCAGGCTCAGACGAGGTGAGTGTGGCTGTCTCAGAGCCGAGATCAGGCCATACCTGCCTGCTCCCTTCTTCAGAGACAAGGTATCAATACCACAGACGTAAGCCTGTTACCACTGCAGTCAGCCGGACCCAGGCAGAAGGTTAAAAAAATGATCGACACAGGAGGAGAGCTGGGTGTCATGCCTTTGTCACCTCCTTTCTTCCTAGTTCACTTTGCTTCCTCTTTGTCATTGGATTCACAGACTTTCCCCAGATGGTCCCTTCATATAACTGAAGAGAACATGGCCCCTTGGAACAGGCAACCTGAAGAGAAAGTTGTTAAGGCCATATGGAGACACAAAACAGAGCTTGGAGGGTTGGCATGGCCTGCTCAGGATGGCTCAGTTACCCCCTAAAGATGCCCTGTTCTTTTCTCACATACTATTTATATGTGCCTCAGTTTTCCCCATCTGTGCATTGGGGGTGATACCAGTGTTCACTTACACTTTGTTGTGAGGATTGAGTTATGTGAATTACTTTGAATGTGCCCTGTACAGAATAAACATTATAGGTAAGTTGATTTTTATTATTACACATGTTTCTTAAAAATATCCAGGTAACATGTCTACCATTAAAATTGTTGGGGATTATTTTGATTTGATAATTTTACAAAACTCATTAAAGCAACTATAAATGTTTCATGATGTTGTATTAGTAGTGTTAGGGGTTTCCAGTGTGTGTCCAGTGGGCAGTTAGTTAATCTCAGGTGATTTTCAAGTTGGAGGTTAAAAGACAACTATCCTGTCAGTCAAAAGAGCAGGATACAAGTCTTGAGTCTTTCACCACCTAGCTGTGTGGTCTTGGGCAAGTCACTGAACCTCTCTGAGCTTTTGTTTTCTTACCCATAAAGTGGAGACTGTGCTGTTTGCCCAGTTTTCCCCATAGGGTTGTTGTGAGAATGAAATGAGGTGTCAGTGTCTTGCAGGCTGTAAGTACTGAACATGTACAGGGATTCTTGTTAACCTAATAACAAAGGCCACATCTTAAGCTTGTCATTCCTTAATGTCCTTCTGGTCACCCATCATCAGCTCAGTCCCCTGAAGTATCCAGTGCAGTGTGAAGGAACCAAAGAAGGTGGAAATGAGGGGGACAAGCCAGCACCAACTTGTCCTTTTCACTAAATTCTTAGCCGCTGCTGCAGACTGCCGATGGCTCACACACAGGCCAGGAGACTGAAAACAGGAGCCAGACGAAGTGTGGTAGGAGATGCCCGACCTAGGTGGCAGGAAGAGAGAAGAGGCGGCGGGATGAATCATCAAGCAGTGTTTGGGTGTTCTGGCTCTGGCCCCTATGGTTCTGGATTCATATCCTGGCTCCACCATAGACCAGCTGAGTGAGTCTGGGGAAACTGATGAACCTCTCTGAACCTCAGTTTCTTCATCTTTAAAATGGAGAACCATAACAATACCTACCTCCTTGAGCTACAGTGAGGATGAAATGACATAACTCATGTTATATATTCAGTATTATACCAACGATATCAAGTGAAACTGAAACTGTGAGCTTCTTGAGGGTAGAGGAGCCAGTTATTATTCACCTTTTTATTTCCAGCACCAAGCACAGTCCCTGACACAAGCCAATGCCCAATAACTAGAGTTGGAACAAAACTGAACAGGATAATGGGAGGATAAGGGTAGAACAGAAAAGGGACCAATAGGAGATGAGACTGGACACATGGGTTCACACAGAATTCAAGGGTCTTGAATGCCTTGCCAAAGAGTTTGGGTGCCAGAGAGAGTTTTTAATGAGAGAGTGATGACCTGATTAATTTCTAAGGGAGGATTTCTAAGGGAGGAATCCTCTAACTTTGGAGGATTGTCAAGGATGGGTCTGGAAAGGAGCAGAATCGAAATTACAAGACCATGGCAGAGTCAGTACAGCACTGGACCTGGGGAGAAGAGGTCAGTTTCCAAAAACATTTCAGTTGAGTTCAACTGGTGATTAATTGTTTATAGGAGAAGCAGGTTCAGTATTCTAGGAACATCAGCAAGTCATGGGTTGTCATGTCTCCCTCCAAGGGATCTTCCCTATCCAGGGATTGAACCCACATCTCCTGTGTCTCCTGCATTGCAGGCAAATTCTTTACTGCCAAGCCACTGGAGAAGCCCTTGGCTATACTACAGACAGCTTGAAAAAGGAAGCTTTTCTGGATTTAGCAATAAAACTCCCTCCTATTCTGAGACACGATGTGATGGGTTGGGCCACGGTCTTAGACCATTTAATCTGGCCTTCCTGTTACAGTTCTTGACTAAGTAAGGTGCTAAAAGAGGAATGTCTTATCATATCAAGTTCTGATAGAACCCAAACGATAGAGGTTAATTTTCACCCCAAATTTTCTGAAAGAGAATCGCTGATGTCCATTTCACCTGGCCAATGATTTAGTAGGCAGGAAAACAATTTTAACAAATATTGATTGAGTACTTACTATGTGTCAGGTACTTAGCTCAATGCTGGGCTTGAATTTACTTATCTACACAGCGTCCCTTTGAGGGTGGTTAAATATCACTGTCACAGACATACACGTTTGATCCTGCTCACACTATATTCTCTCCATGTTACAGGTGAGGAGACATGTGCAGAGAATCTCAGCCACTTACCCAAGGTCACACAGCTAATATGTGTCAGAGACAGGATTTGAACCCAGGCTGTTTTCAGAGTTGCTGCTCCTAGCCACCCCATCGTCCTGCCTCAAATCCGTATTGTGCTGCTTTGGGGCATAGAGCAGAATAGAGACACTCACAGGAATTGTTTAAACAAGCTTCTTGGTTTTTTATTACCCCACTAATACATGTCTGTTGGGTTTTGCTCACAGCTGCCCTATTCACTTGGGACTTCAGACACTGCAATAAAAACCTTGCTAATTTCTCAGTCATGACAAATGAGAGGTGAGCTAGCCTGCTAAAGGGAATGGTCTGGATTAGAGAGTGATTCCATAAGTTCCATTTTATTGTTAATAATTATACTGCCTCACATGTGGTAGCGTGTTTCTCCTCTTTTGTTTTCAGATCTGTGATTCTCTGTAACACTGTAGGGTGGTGAAGGTAGAACAGATATGATAATCTTCATTTCTCAGATTAAAACATTGAGGTTCAGATTTCAATGACTTGGCAAAGTCACAAAACCTGTTATTTCACAGGACTTAAGGGATGACAGAACTATTCTTATGTAGAAGAGGCAGGACCTGTTTAATGTA
Organism: Bubalus bubalis; assembly: GCF_019923935.1. NCBI lineage: Eukaryota > Metazoa > Chordata > Mammalia > Artiodactyla > Bovidae > Bubalus > Bubalus bubalis. Next base: position 20,662,369 of record NC_059172.1, on the reverse strand, counting down.
GCAATTAAGAGCTTCTAATTAGCAGTATCCAGTGACTTAGAATAAGTGGTCTAAAATCCTTGAAAGAACTTGTAAACATATTTGCATCTTGTTTATACTATTCATTTTTCTGAGTCTTATCTATGGAAGTTCTGTAGCTAGGTGGAATTAATGTGGACTTTGATTTCGTAGAGACAGAAATCAGGATGGAGATTTGAGTTAACTCGTATTCATCGGAAAGCTAAGTATGGTCCCATCATGTGCACTTTCCCGCCTGTCTTCTCTTAAAGCTGCTATGAGCATCACACTTTGCCAGAAACATGACTGCAAATCTGTTTCCTCTTTGCAGCCTGTGCAGGGCTTTGATTATGCCAAGCAGCACCTGGGCCAGCAAGGGGCGGACGAGGAGGTCATCCCGGTGACTCAGGAGACGGTGGTCCTCCCACTACCCGTTAGAGATGCTCCTGCCTCTCAGGAAAGGGATGCCCCTCAGGATGGAAGCACCATCAAGACAGCCAAATCCATCGAAACCAGAAAGAGGTAGGCACGGGGCCAAATTCTGCCTCTCTGTGTCAGCGAGAGAAATAATTGATAGGGAGAAGAGCTGAAGCCCTCAATTCCTCTGTTTTCTTTAAAAATTCCCCTTCATACTTGTTGTGAATATTTGAGAAGGATACTAAGGAAGAGGATACGAATCATAATTCCTGCATCTCTTGAGCCATCCATCGTTAACGTTTTAGATGTCTAATCAACCACAATGGTTGAGGTTTTCTTCTTAGATTTATTGTAACAAATTTGGCACTGATGTTACACTTATATTTTAAAATTTATCTTAAAAGCAGTGCCTTTGGTTCAGGATAGTTGTATTTTATCTGGCAATTTCTCTATAGAGCTTATGGTTTTAGTTCAAAAACCAGTTATTGGGCTTTTACTATGAGCAGGGCACTTTGACAGGCATTGGGATGACTAAAGAAAGGTTTAAGATTGATTCCTGACCCCAAGCATCTCATGATGGAAAAACAGAGATAAATCGTTGGAATACCAAGCCTGATGGACAGGTACCTACTATGGAGTCTAAACCATGTCCTGGGGAAAAGAGAGAAGGAAGAATTTAATTCTGATGTGGGAAAGTGTCATGGAAGAGGTTATGTTTTAACCAAGCCTTGAAGGACAAGTGGGATGTCCATGGAGGGGAAGAGATAAAATCATCCAGGCTGGAAGAGCCGGGAGACAGCAATGATTACTTATGATGAATGTCCTTGGGGTTTAAGCTCACAATGCTTGAAATGCAGTGAAAGATGAAACCAGAAGATAGATGAAAACTGTGGAGAGTCTTAACTGCCAGACTGAGGAGTTTGACCTTTATACTCTAGGCAGTATTAAGCCACTGAGAGTTCTTCAGGAAGACAGTGATGCCCGACCTGTATCTTAGAAAGACTACTCCAATGCATTGTGGATGATAGATGGGAGAGGTTAGGCTAGAGGCCAGGACACTTGTTGGGACTTTGCAATAGCCTCACAAAGAGGTAATGAACTCTATGGCCAATTCTGTTGCCTGGCTAACCAACTCTCATTGCCAACCTCTTTCTTTCTTGCTTGGGACCACAATGGTGGCTGAAAAACTACATCCTGTTGGCCTCCTTCTCTCCTTTCAGGTAACAGATATTTATCAATTGTTTGCTGTTAACCAGGCACAAAGGATACTGCAACGAACAAGACAAAGTTCATACTCCTACAGTTGTTACAGTTTGATGGGGGGAGAGATAGACAATAAACAGAAAGATAAAAATATAGTAGGTTGGGAGGTGATGGGGTTGGGAGGTGATGAGTATGAAGAAGAAAACCAAAGCACGGTAAGGAATTGTAGATGTGGAAAGGGGAATATGATGCTACTTTAGCAAGAAGTTGGGGAAGGCCTCACTGATAAAGTGACATTGAGAAAGACTTTATTGAAATGATGTGTAAGGTTATCTAGTGGAAGAACATCCCAAGCAGATGGAACAGTATGTGCTAAGCCCAGAGGAGGAAATGTCTTGACTTGCTTAAGGAAGAGCATGAAGGCCAAGGAGGCTGATGTGAACTAGGGAGGAAGTTTTTAGCAGCTGAGTCAGAGAAACTAACTGAGGTTGATCTTGTCAGGCTTTAGAAATCAAAGTCAGAACTTGGGATTTTATTGTGAATGAAGATTAGGAGTCCTTAGAAGAGGGTTTTGAGAATAATGACAGGATGTGACTTGCATTTTAAAGGCTCACTCTGGCTGCTGTGTGGAAATAGACTGTAGAGAAGCAGAGAGACCCATTAGGAGGCTTTTGTAGGAGTCCAGGTGAGAGATGGTGGTGTGGACCAGGGCATGGAGATGTGGGAAGTGATTAGGCTCTAGAGGTGTTTACAAGGAAGAGCTGACAAGATGTGCTGATAAATTGTTGTGTAGTATGGAAATAGAGAGGGATGATTTGCCATTTTTGTGCTGGGGAAGACTGGAGAAGTTTGGATGTGGACATGTTCAGTGTGAGATGCCCATGAGACATGCAAGTGGAGACATTGAGAGCTCAGTTAACCATATGAGTCTGGAGTTCAGAGGAGAGGTTGAGAGTCGAAACATAAATGTAGGAGCTATCAGTGTTTAGTTACAAAAATCTCTGAGACTAGATGGGCACCTTGGAGAGTATAGATGGAGAAGAAATCTAAGAACTGATGCCTGGGACATGGCAGTGATTAGAGACCCAGATAATGAAGATGAATCGGCAAAAGATTCTGAAAAGCATCCATAAGAAAGGCATGAGAACAAAGCAAGAGTGGAATCCAGGAAGCCAAGAGAATGAAGTTATTTCAGGAGGAAGAAAGGATTGTTTGTATCAAATTTACAAATTTTGTATTGGAGTCAAGCATCGAGTCTCCGAGCTTTTCTCCAGGAGATCTTAGTACCTAAAAAGGAATTACAGAGAAACAGAGGGTTGGATTTCAGCTTGTGTGGGGAAGAATGCGGAGGGCATGTTGATTAATTATCTGTTGCCCCATAACAAACCACTCTAAAGTTTAGCAGCCTAAAACAGCAACCATTTATTTAGCTCGTAATTTTTGGGGGATCAGCAGTTTTGGCTGAGCTCAGCTGGGTGGTTCTTCTAGTCTGAACTTGGCTTGGCTGATCTCAGCTGGGCTGTCTCATGCATCTTTGGTCAGGGGGGAGGTCTGCAGGGCTAGCTTGCTGATTGACAGCCTTGTCTGGGGTGGCCAGGTAACTGGGGTGTCTTGGTATGTGGTCCTGAATCCTCTAGAAGGTTAGCTCTAGCTTTTTGACAGGATGGTTACAGAGTTCCCAGGGAAGCAAGAAAACAAGCCCCAAACAAACCTCAAGTCTTTGCTTGTATCATGTTTACTGCTGTCCGATTGGCCAAAGCAAAACACAAGAGTCAGTGTGGGAGGGGAGTACCCTAAGTTGGTTACAGGGAAGTGTGAACAAATTGGGGCCTTGAATGCCAGGGTCCACCCCAGCCTGGAGTTGAAACATACAGAGAAGCAATGGATGATGTATCGGAGTTGGCTGGCCAGTAGTGTTATCTATAGTAATTACTCTCATTATGATCTTTGCCAAGTACAGTAAAGGCACGTTAATAATTTTTTATCACCTATTAGGATGACACTTAAAAGAAATAAATAGAATTACTAAAATTAGGATATTAACATAGCTCTGCACTGCCAGGAAGAATAGAAACTTTTCCACACATTCTAGTTGAGTGGTTTAAATTATGCAAAGCTTTCTCTTTAAAAACTGGTTTTAGAACAAGTTCTTTTTTTCATGAATTTGCAAGGAGTCTACTCTTGCTAATCAGATTCAAATTCTTTAACCTCAGATTTTTATTAAGAAATACTAGCTTATGAAACAAATACAAATAAAGAAAACAATGACCCTGTTAAATGATATCTCCATTTGCTTCATAATTTTGTCTACAAATATAACTTTACTAAGGGCTGGCTATATCATTGCCAAAACTGTGGGACATACCTCATCTCTGTTCAAGTTCAACTGATCACAGGAGTCTCTGATCATTTAGGAAGATTTTAAGATGCCAAATCCAAGAACAAGCGTATCATACATCTATGTTTCTGTCTTCCCCAACTTGCCACATCAGTCTCCTCATTCTTGCCAGACCAGGACTGTGTGACCTCTCAGAATGGGGCTGTTAGATGGTCCAAAAAGTTTTGCAAGTGAAGAATAAGGGAGTGACTTCTCTGGTGGTCCAGTGGTTAAAAGACTATGCCTTCCAGTGCAAGGGATGCAGGTTCGACCCCTGGTTCGGGAGCCGAGATCCCACGTGCCTCATGGCCCCCCAAAAGCCAAAACATAGAAAATGGAAACAGTGTTGTACAACTTCAATAGAAGACTTAAAAATGATCCACACACACAAAAATCTTTAAAAACAAAAAAAAAGAATAGGGGAAACCAATGATTTTGGTGATCATTAAGATATCTCCATTCTTCAAAATTGTTTTAAAACTGAAGGAAAATGGAAGATTTAGCTGTGTGCAAACAACCAGATGATGTTTCAGGTTCTTATGTAGGCTTTTGGCAATGCTATCTTCTTGGTCCATGACTGAAATTATGAGCAAGGATGGAGAATTGACCTCATAGGGACAGCCATTTGCAGTGGGCACTTCAATGCATGGACTGGTCCTGATTATTCAGCAGTTGATTTAATCCCCACCCCCATGATTATTCTTCAGGATCTGTGTCCACCCAGACTCAGAATGGGGACTATTGAGTTCAGTAGCCTTAGACTGCAGCCTCTCTGGTGACCCATTTAAAGACATTTTTGTCCCTGTCCTGAGTGGACACACACACACACACATCTTACCCTCTGTTTTGGATCAGAAATTCATGGAATTGACAAACCCGGGTCTCCTGCATTGCAGGCGGACTCTTTACTGTCTAAGCCACCTAGCCCTATGAATGGAGTTGACAGTTTCATGTAAACAGAAGTCTATAAGCTGATGCAAGAATAAAGCAGAGTTGGGCTCCCCCCTCCACCCCGGAAATGTGCTCATTCATACCTTTCCTTAGAGGGAAAGGAATAGCCAGAAAATTGTTTCAAGATCAAATGAGGTAAGAGACATGCAAAGGCCTCAGAAAAACCATTAAATGTTTTGTGCATGTAAAACAAGTTGCCGGGAGCTTTTCTTTCTGGACCTCAGTGAAAAATCCCTTTGTCCCAAAAAGCCAATGGGAAGAGTTCAGTTCAGTTCAGTCACTCAGTCAGGTCTGACTCTTTGCGACCCCATGAACTGCACCACACCAGGCCTCCCTGTCCATCAGCTACTCCTGGAGTTTACTCAGACTCATGTCCATTGAGTTAGTGATGCCATCCAACCATCTCATCCTGCCATCCCCTTCTCCTCCAGCCTTCAATTTTGCCCAGCATCAGGGTCTTGGGGAGAGTAGGTGCCATTAACTGTGAAGTTCTGAAAACAATCCTAGAGCATGTGTGTGTTTGCACACCTGGCACTCAGTGATCACATAGTTAATGCCTCATTCATATTTCCCAAACTACATTTGTTGTATTACTTTTATGGTGAAAGAGGTTGTGGTAAAAAAACAAAACAAAACAAAACAAAACAAAACCCAGGGAAGTGCTGAATTAAACAAAACAAGATGAATCTCTTTCTGACAGGACTGATGGGACCCTTTGAAGTGCTAACATGCTATCAGAATGCCCAAAGAGGGAGTATTGTAAACGGTTTCTCCCAGACTCATGCTTGTCTGCATGTCCTTGGCAGAGAGCATCTCCTGTGGCCCTGGGTGTGCTCTGTGCACTCGTGCCGACTCTGCCTCCTCCCATGGTTGTGAGTGGGCACTTTCATTGTGCATGGTTTTTAGGGTGCTGAAGTGCATGGAAATGTGCATGACTGAGAATCCCAAATTCTCAGAGGAAAAGAGGGAAATGGGAGGAAGAGACTTACTTACGGGTCAGGGGCTGCATTTTATTCCAGTCAGTTTTCCATTGTAGGGGCCACATGCCAGTAGGTTCTGAGTCTGTGCAATTGACAAGAGAAGAACAAGGGGTTTGGTGAGCCTCTGGATAGCTGCCCCCTGACTGTCTCCCCCAGAGGGGAAGGCAGTGGGTCTTTAGCTCATCCCACCCACAGGCTTGGTGTGATCTGGGGTGTGTGAGCCTCAGCAGGGGCAGGAGTCCATTTCCCCATAGGTTCCAGAGGACCAGAGAATGGCCCCAAGGGAAGGCAAAAAGGCCCTGTGGCTTGCCCTGTGTAAGGCCTGCCTCCTCTGGGACACTGTAGAAGACAGAAAGGGAAGGGGCTCTGGCTTCCAGGGCTGACTCACCACTTCCCAACTCTGCCCTGGACAAAATACCCCGCCTCCTGAAATTCACATTCCTCACTTGCTAACAAGAGTGGCAGTCACCATGCCAGTTGGCTGTAATAAGGATGTAGTAACAGTTTGAAGGGCTTCCCGGTGGGCGCTAGTGGTAAAGAACCTGCTTGCCAATGCAGGAGACGTAAGAGACGGGGGTTTGATCCCCGGGTCAGGAAGATCCCCTGGAGAAAGGAAAGGGCATCGCACTCCAGTATTCTTGTCTGGAGAATCCCATGGACAGAAGAGCCTGGAGGGCTGCAGTCCATAGGGTCTTAGAGTTGGACACGACTGAAGTGACTTAGCACTGAGCACAACAGTTTGAAAGCATGCAGCACAGTCCTTGGCACATAGTAGGTGCTCATGGTGGGTTTTTGGAGAACGTGGGTGGTATCCTCATATCTCTGTATGCCTGTAAACCTGGCACAGATCCCAGCACAGAGCAGGGATTTCTAAATGAATGGATAGCTCAAATTGATAGATTCAAATGTAAGTGGTTACCAGTTAGCACAAAGAATGTGTGTGCATGTGTGTGTGTGAGAGAGAGAATTCAGTGGTGGAGAGTGGCTTAATCTTTAGGAGTCAAGGTATATTCTGTAAAGAAACCAGCCAAAGAGAACCATGTTTTATGCATGTCCCTCAAGATGCCATGTGAATCAAGCACTCTGCAACACTCTCCAAATTGCCATGTTTTAAAGAGGGCACAGTGAGCAAACGCCATCACTGCCTTGTCCGTAGTCCCTGGGGGTTAGTGAAAAGGAGTTGGGAATGGAGGGCTGCACTCGTTGAACTTCTCTGCAGAGCTAAGCACTGGTAAACGCACTTTACAACAGCTAGCTGCTTAACCCTGTAGTGTTAAGCTATAGGGTTATATATACTGCAGGGTTTGTTTTTTCCCCTTTTCCTGTGTTATGTCTTCTTGGTGGATAAAACCGGAAAGAAAGGCTACAGACATAAACTGTGCAAATAAAATAACCTTGAGAGGAGGCTGCTCCAGTTGAAACTTACCGTCTCCCTGTTGCTATGGTTACCTCCAGCAGGTCGCCCAGTGAGAATGGCTCTGTCATCAGCAACGAATCAGGGAAGCCCAGCTCGGGGAGGCGCTCACCCCAGAATGTAATGGCACAGCAGAAAGTGACAAAGGAGGAGGCTCGGAAGAGAAATGGTGAGAAGCCTTCCCTGCCAAGCTCCACCCCCGAGCCCAGCCCACACACACTCGCGCAAGCGCGTGCTCACACTTGCACACCAGTGTGCTTTAAATCAGCCCCCCACGCTCCTCCTTCCTGTGTCCTACAAAGGTCCTACCTACCTTCCTGAGGTATCACACTATACCCTTCCCTGAATTATTCTGTTTCACTACCTCTGCCCTCTGTTCTTATGGGACTGCACAGAAAAAACCTCATTTACAGGTTGAACTGAGGTTTGCTTAGAGATTTTTCTTATTTGGGGGTGAATTGCCTTGATTTCTAGCACCAGGTCCACTAGGGTGGCAGGTTTCCGAACCGATGCTTGTCTTGGAGGTTGCCCTTCATTTTCATGCCCTGAGTCCCTTGATAAATTTCAGGGGTTCAGTCTGTGCCTGTGAATCCAGATAGTACAAGTCTAGCTCCCCCAGGAAAAACAAGACAGTAATAAATCTGTCGCTATAAAAATCAGCCCGTACTCCTGTCTTTATTCTTCAGGGCAGCTTAACCATTTAGTTTCTCTCTAGGACAGGTCTTTTCCCTCCCCGTAAGGACTGGTCCTGGGGGTTGTTTACAAGTGGTCACAGCCGCCTTGCTGTGCTGTCTCACCGTCTATAGATGGCCTCTGTCAGGCATCATTGTGCAGCCTCCCGCCCTCCTCCTCATCTTACTTTTGACCTGAGCCTCATTTTTGCTCAATCCTTCCGTGTATGATGTCTCTGCCACTCAGATCAGGGAAAATTCCTTTTGGATCTCCAAGGGTTATAGATGGAGTCCTATAGCAATGCCAGGTGAAAAGGCAAACAGTCTGGCACTCTGGTTGGCTGTGCTTTTTTTTAAAAAGGAATTTGATGAAGTGTGGTTCAAGGACTCTGTCTTGAAGAGAGCACCAGAATATTCTTTTGTTTTCAAATATCACTTATTTCTTTTTTTGACCAAAAAAGAGTGACACAATGGATTTGTCTTCTGTAGGGAAAACGTGGTCCCTATTTCTGGCCATTATGTAAAGCATTTGTTTAAACTGGCATACCGATTTGATTCTTAAATTTTTTTCTTTTCCTAAACCCCTCTATGTTCTGTAACATAGAGATCGTTCATTCCATGCCAGAATCAGGGTGTGACGTATGGGGTTTTCCTGGAATAACCACCCCACCTGGGACCACTTGGTGTTCTGCCAAGCCAACACACAGGGGACCGCAGGAATTCCGGCTTGTAAAGGGAGATGTGAACTTCGCAACTTTCTCCTCTTTCCTCCTGAGTGAGATCATCAGAGAGGTGGGCAGAGGGAGTGCAGCAACCCAGAGACAGTGAGCCATGAAGCCATAGGGGCAGGCTATTTTAACCAAATGTGGTGACCACCATGACCTCTAATCAAGAGGCCCTCCTCCTCCTCCTACTCCTGGCACACTCCTCCCCCACCTTCCTTTATATTCTTCCTGGAAATGTGTAAAGTCTGTGTGGGCTCCGGGAGTTGGTGATGGACAGGGAGGCCTGGCATGCTGCGGTCCATGGGGTCACAGAGTTGCACGTGACTGAGCGACTGAACTGAACTGAACTGAAATCAGAGTCCATCCTCCCCCAGCTGCCCCATCACCCACCCCAGTCTTCAAAGGGTCTTAAATAACTCAGTGTGTCTCTCTCAGATCTATTGACTACGCATATGACAACACACACGTATATTTGCTTTTTTGTTGTATTGCTTTGTTTTATTTTGTACAATGAGACCAATGTACATACTGCTCTATGCCCTTTTACTTGCTTAAAAATTTGCAACATACAGACTCTTCTGTCAGTAAGTACTCTCTTACAAGAGGATGCCTTTCCCCCTTCCCTGCATTTAATCTGTACAAGAGGAAGGGGCAGAGCCAGTTTCATACTCCATGACTCCCCACTGGCCCAGTCAGTGGGACACTGAGTTCTCTAAATGTTCCTGCTGACCTTCCTGTTGTTGTTTTCCCCACCCTTCCTGCCTGCCTCCTTATTTCCTTTAGGTCACTTTGATTATTTAAATATCAGGTTCAGAAATAGCCACAGCTAGTGCATGAATAAAATGCAATTACTGTACCAGGTTGAGGTTTTAATGTGTTTGTTTTATTAAAAAGCCATCCTTTATCCAAATTTACAGTGCTTCGTTGCATTTTATTTTTTGCCAAAGGTAAACACAGTGAATTTTCAGACTTGGTCACTTCTCTTTGACCACAGGTTCCTGTTCAGTGAGGCTTCACTTTGAAAGTTTCAAATAGAAATGAAAGGACCAACTCGTTTAATGTAAAATTCAACAGATGCTGAAGCACATTAGAATTCTAGGCTGGACCTTTAGTGGAACCTACAAGTGTCCTTTTTTAACACAGGTTCCACTTTATCACAATACAATATTATAGTTCATCAAAAACATCAATAACATATTTTATTGGATTAGAAGATAAACAGGGAAGGAAGGGAAAGCAAAAAATAACATTGACTGGAATTGTGGAAAACGTATAAGGTGTATTTCCATCACATTGTCAGCTTGCAAAAAGTACTGCTTGTGTGAATATAACCTCTGAGAATAGATTATTCTTTTGGTATGGAATAATCAGATGTTGTTTTATGGCTCAGTGTCCATCCTAGAAGTTAGGGTTACTGATTTTAATTAATAAATGTTGATTTAACAGGCTGTTATTCTAAAATTGTTCTTGGTTTTCACCAGGTTGGTTGCCTCAGTAGCTTCTAACTCTCTACTTTTTTGTGAAAATCAAAACTTTAAAAGGAAAAGCCTGTCTCACATGCAATGTGGCTGAAGGCAGGGGTGGGGTGGGGATAGGGAAACTTGTAGTTCAGTGGCTTCGTTAGTTAACATAGCTGCTGTCATTGTGTTGTTCAGTCACTCAGTCATGTCTGACTCTTTGTGACCACATGGACTGCAGCATGCCAGCCTTCCCTGCCCTTCACCATTTCCTGAAGCTCGCTCAAATTCACGTCCATTGAGTCAGTGGTGCCATCCAACCATCTCGTCCTCTGCGGTCCCCTTCTCCTCCTGCCTTCAATCTTTCCCAGCATCGGGGTCTTTTCTAATGAGTCAGTTCTTCGCATCAGGTGGCCAGAGTACTGGAGCCTCAGCTTCAGCATCAGTCCTTCTAATAAATATTCAGGATTGATTTCCTTTAGGATTGATGGTTTGATCTCCTTGCAGCCCAGGGGACTCTCAGGAGTCTTCTCCAACATCACAGCTCAAAAGCATCAATTCTTCAGCATTTAGCCTTCTTTATGGTCCAGCTCTCACATCCATACATGACTACTGGAAAAACCTTAGCTTTGACTTTACAGATCTTTGTTGGCAAAGTAATGTCTCTGCTTTTTAATTTACTATCTAGGTTTGTTATAGCTTTTCTTCCGAGGAGCAAATATCTTAATTTCATGGCTGCAGTCACCATCTGCAGTGATTTTGGAGCCCAAGAAAATAAAGTCTTTCACTGTTTCCATTGTTTCCCCACCTATTTGCCATGAAGTGGTGGGACTGGATGCCATGATCTTCGTTTTCTGAATGTTGAGTTTTAAGCCAGCTTTTCACTCTCCTCTTTCACTTTCATCAAGAGGCTTTTTAGTTCCTCTTTGCTTTCTGCCATAAGGGTGGTGTCATCTGCATATCTGAGGTTATTGATATTTCTCCCAGCAATCTTGATTCCAGCTTGTGCTTCATCCAGCCTGGCATTTCACATGATGTACTCTGCATAGAAGTTAAATAATCAGGGTAACAATATACAGCCTTGATGTACTCCTTTCCCAATTTGGAACCAGTCCATTGTTCTATGTCTGGTTCTAACTGTTGCTTCTTGACCTACATACAGATTTCTCAGGAGGCAGGTCAGATGGTTTGATATTCCCATCTCTTTCAGAATTTTTCAGTTTTTGTGATCCACACAGTCAAAGGCTTTAGCATAGTCAATGAAGCAGAAGTAGATGTTTTTCTGGAACTCTCTTCCTTTTTTGATGATGCAACAGATGTTGGCAGTTTGATCTCTGGTTCCTCTGCCTTTTCTAAATTCAGCTTGAACATCTGGAAGTTCTCGCTTCACATACTGTTGAAGCTTGGCTTGGAGAATTTTGAGCATTACTTTGCTAGCATGTGAGTGCAATTGTGTGATAGTTTGAACATTCTTTGGCATTGCCCTTCTTTGGGCTTGGCATGAAAACTGACCTTTTCCAGTCCTGTGGCCACTGCTGTTTTCCAAATTTGCTGGTATATTGAGTGCAGCACTTTCACAGCATCATCTTTTAAGATTTGAAATGGCTCAGCTGAAATTCCTTCACCTCCATTAGCTTTGTTCATAGTGATGCTTCCTAAGGCCCACTTAACTTCTCACTCCAAGTTGTCTGGCTCTAGGTGAGTGGTCACACAATCATGGTTATCTGGGTCATGAAGATCTTTTTTGTATTCTTCTGTGTATTCTTGCCACCTCTTCTTAATATCTTCTGCTTCTGTTTGGTCCATACCTACCATAGCTATAGGCAATTTTAGAGTCTATTTCAAGATGATGTTTAAATATAAATGGGAAAGATAGATGTGAGAGCTAGGATTTTGAAAGCAAAACAGTTTGGCATTTTCTCAACTAAATATAGACGCTTAAACTTCCTAGGTGGCTCAGTAGTAAAGAATCTGCCTGCCAGTAAAGGAGATGTAGGAGACACAGGTTCAGTCCTTCCCACAGGAAGATCCCTTGGAGAAGGAAATGGCAACCTACTCCAGTATTCTTGCCTGGAAAATCCCAGAGACAGAGGAGCCTGGCAGACTACAGTCCGTGAGGTCACAAAGAGATAGACATGACTGAGAAACTGAGACACATGCATGCAAACTTTTCAAAGAAAATGAATGTCACCTTAAGAAGAATGTTTTCCATGAAAGAGTTAAAAATGAGGTCAAGGTGAGAACATAATGTATGTATTTATACCTTCAGTTATCTGGAAGAAAGAACCTCCATAAACCCATAAGGGTGTACCTTCCTTTAAGATACCGTGATTTCACAGCCAGGGTTCAGAATTTAATCAGACCTTGCCTCCTAGCTATCATGGGACAGGAGGGAGACAAGAATCAGAGAGCTTGGAGGATGAAGCACTACTTTCTTGGCAGGAGCCCTTGAGGATTTGTTAGAGATATTCACTCAAAAACAGTTTCAGTTTTTATTTTCTTTGCCTTCTCAATGAGACGGAGACTCACTTATTATTTGATAAGCAACCCAAAGGGCAGTGATTCTAGTTGTAGATTATTTGTCTTTGAGCTTTACTAAAGATTCCCCCCACAAAAGAACACGTTTTGTTTAAGGGCATTTTCTGCCTCTGATGGGAAGGTTCTCCTCCTGCCAGTTGAAACAGGAGAAAGTGAAATCTCTTTTCAGCCTTATTTACTGAAGTTCAAACCAGCAATGCAAACAAAACACAAATAGATACGGGGTGGATGCTTGGTGGCAATCACTGATGACATGATGATGTTCTAGGACTTTCTCAGCCTCACCATGGCCCTTTTCTTAGCATTGCCCCATGCTTTTTTCTTAGGGGACAAATTATACTTTAAAAATTCTCATGAACCTGCTGTATTCACATAACACTTTAATGTATTAGTACTCAATGCAGTGCCTTTTAATGTATTTTTCCACACAGTCTTTTTTTTGGAGGGCCGGGGGTGGGGGGGGGGGGTATAGCTATTTTGCTCTTAAAGAAACCTAGAGGAATTATTGTGTGAATCTAAATATGACTTTAAGTGATGATGGAAAAGAGCTGAAGTTTGTAGTTTCCAGGGTATCCTTTTCCTGTCCTATTATAGTTATGCTCCCCCTTTTACCTGACCATGGTGTGGGAAGTAAGAGTATCACAATTTGGAAGCAATAAAAATGTGAAGTACCATCTTTTCAACCTCTGAATGGTTTCATGATAGCAAGACTTTAACTTCTACATGTTTACTGGTTTTGCAGGTACTAACAGCATCTCCTTTGCCAAGTCAGGAAATTTTAGTCCTTCCTTCACTCATTCAGCAAATCCCTATTGAAAGCCAACTGTGTGTAAGCCATTGTTAAAGGCAAAGGCATCAGACTTTAAAAAGATGGACATGAACGGAGCTTATGTTCTAGTAGCAGGGGATGGGAGCAGATTGAATCAATACAGCAATAGTGATAAAGGTGATGCAGAAATAATAGAGGGATGAGGTGAGTTATTTTAGATTGGTGGATAAAGAAAGTCTTTTTTAAGCAGCAACTTGAAAAATAAGAAGGAATTAGGCAGGTAAAGAATCATGGAAAGAGCAGTCTGAGCAGAAGGAATAGTAAATGCAGAATCCTGGAGGTGGAAACAAGCCTGCTGTGTTCAAAAGGCCATTGTGGCTGGAGCAGACTGACTCAGGGGAGAGTTGGGAAATGGGCTCAGCACGGTGGCCAGGGCCACATGGTACAGAACTTTGTAGGTCACAGTAAAGACTCTTGGTTTTATTCTGAGAGAGATGAAGCCTTCAGAGCGTTCTGATCAAAGGAGTGCTGTGATCTGGTTTTCTCCTGAAAACATAATCCATCCTAGCTGCTAGTGGAATGTGTATTTTAGAAGTAGGAGGAGCCGAGTGGAAGCTCAGAGGAGGGGGGTTGTTTAGGAAGTGTATTAGTTACTTATAGCTGTGTAACAAATTACCCCAACACCTAGCCACCAAAAATGACTATCTAAATTTAGTATCTCACATAATGTCTGTGAGGGTGATTTGAGCCCACTCTCAAAGCAGTATTCAAGCAGAGACCTACCCTCTCATACAAAGATAAAATATAGGTAATGAAGCCTTTTATTTTTTGTTTCACAAGCAAGACCAAATCTGTTAAATGATGTGGTCATGAGATAGCGTGTTTGGGTTATTATCACTCAAGTTATGTATTTTCAGAGGAGTAGAATGTAGTCGTGTTTATGACACCCAAAATTATGCTGCATGATTTTAAAGTGCTACCAGATACTCATTAAGCAGAAATTCCAGTTAACCAGGAATTTCTATATGTAGATTGAACAATGACTAATAATACATTCTGTCAGGAGGAGCAAGCATTATCATTACTAATCAGGATGAGATTAAAAGTATTGCTGTAACAAGCCCTGAGTTAGCATACTAACAAAAAGTAAAGACTTTTTGATCAACCTGCTGCCTTACTATGGGAAAGTATGTTGATTTAGTTTGAGGTTCTTAAAAGTATGTTGATTTAGTTTGAGGTTTTTGACATCACTTAGGTGGCTTAGCAGAGAAGGCAATGGCACCCCACTCCAGTACTCTTGCCTGGAAAATCCCATGGACGGAGGAGCCTGGTGGTCTGCAGTCCATGGGGTCGCTAGAGTCAGACACGACTGAGCGACTTCACTTTCACTTTTCACTTTCATGCACTGGAGATGGAAATGGCAACCCACTCCAGTGTTCTTGCCTGGAGAATCCCAGGGACAGGGAAGCCTGGTGGGCTGCCATCTATGGGGTCTCACAGAGTCAGACACGACTGAAGCGACTTAGCAGCAGCAGCAGGCGGCTTAGAGGGTAAAGCATCTGCCTGTGATGCAGGAGACCCAGGTTCGATCCCTGGGTCAGGAAGATCCCCTGGAGAAGGAAATGGCAACCCACTCCAGTACTCTTGCCTGGAAAATCCCATGGATGGAGGAGCCTGGCAGGCTACAGTCCGTGGGGCCGCAAAGAGTCGGACATGACTGAGTGACTTCACTTCACTTCACTTCATAATGTCTGTGGGTCAGGAATTCAGAAATGGCTTAATTGGGTGATTCTGGTTCAGAGTATCTCATGAGGTTGCAGTCAAGATGTTGGGCTGAGCTGTAACCATCAAAAGGCCTGGCCAAACCCATTTACAAGATGGCTCACTGTCATAGTTGCTGGCAGGAGTCTCAGTTTCTTGCCAAATGGACCTCTCCATAGGGCTACTTTAGTGGTCTCATAACATGGCAGCAGACTTCCCCTAGAGTAAGAAGTAATCCAAGAGAGACCAAGGTGGAAGCAACAATGCTTTTTTAATGACCTAGACTTGGAAGCAATACATTGTCATTTCTGCAATTACCTATTTGTTACACAGGTTAGTCCTATGTGACTAGGAGGCGAGAATTACTTGGTGCCATCTTGGAGTGCATCTTGTATACACCAAGACATCTTGGTGCCATCTTGAACTTCATAGCAGTTGTCTAGGAGGGAGATAATGATGGGAAAGCAAGAACTGCCTAGCAAAACTACATTCTAAAATGTTATATGCATCTGGTAATACATCTGAATAAAGATCTTCCTCTGTCATTGGCTCATCGGTGACCTATTTACAAATAAGTCCTCAGCACCCCCAAATATTCCAGTTATAACCCATGGTTAGACTTTTGTAAAAATAGCAATTTACCTGGCTTAATTTAACAAATCTTCTGTGATTATGATAAGTGACAGAATGACACAAACTATGTGTTTCTCAATAATTTAAATGACATCCCAATCTCATGAGACAGGAGGAAAGATGAATACATTTCTATTACATTCATATTTTATATAACACCTATTTTGCTCCTAAGTTGCTTACTGGGTTGGTTGTTTGAACAGGCTTCATTTATCTCTTGCCGAGCCATGCTTAGTAAATGGTCATTCATATAGCTATTTAATGGGAACGTGCTTTAAGTAAATCAGCAAGGTACCACTGGCCCTGGAACATTCTCCATCAGCCTATCTATGGACACACAAGAGAGATGGCTGTCGTTCAGCAATTGCAGCAGAACCGTCTGTCAGAGGGGAGCGTTAGTTTAACAGAGTGTAGGTGCAAATCGCTCTAGGTAATTAGGGGAGTTGTCTGTAGGTTTAAGGGCTTCCCTTGTGGCTCAGCTGGTAAATAATCTGCCTGCAATGCAGGAGACCTGGGTTCAGTCTCTGGGTTGGGAAGATCCCGTGGAGAAGGGAAAGGCTACCCACTCCAGTATTCTGGTCTAGAGAATTCCATGGACCGTATAGTCCATGGGGTTGCAGAGTCGGACACGACTGAGTGACTTTCACTGTAGCTTTAAATTCATTTCTCGGTGGTTATTTCTTAGCTCTTTTTCATTTTACACAAATGAAAGAAACTAAAACCTTAGTCACTGGAGAAACAATATTTAGGGGAAAAAAAGAAGTTTCAGCAGCAATTACTGTGGCTGGTTGACCAGGGAAGACTCAACCTTTATGCAATGCGAAAATGGGTGGCTTTGGTGGCAGAGACTAACTGAGTGCTGTTATTGTCTTGATTATCATATTTTAAGAATAGCTACCAAGTTTGGCCAAATGGCACTTTCCCCATCTCCGTCTCAAATATAGAGAACAAATTAAAGTTGTTTTTTTTTTTTTCCCCCAAATGTGTTCTGTCACAGTTTTGAAGGAATGGTTTTGCCGTTTAAATTCAAACCAGTGGCGGGGTGAAGAGTATAAATAGTAAATTTTAAGAGAAAGCCACCAGCAGCAGTGAGCCATTGGCACCGAACCAGACGCTGTTGTTCCTGAGGTCATTTTGAGTAAAATGATGTCCTTACGCTGTGAGCCTGACATACATTCCCCCACGATGGCACAGCTCCCCTACAACAGAAAATCAATGTGTTTATGTTATGCTTTAGTGCCGGCGAGTGATGAAGAGGAAGGAGCGGTCCTTTTTGACAACTCTGGCAAGGCGGCTGTGGATCCCTTTGACACGTCTTCTGGGTCTGTGCAACTCATCGGAATAAAACCCACAGCCCTCCCCGTGGTGCACCCCACCTCGGACAGGAGCCAGGAGCCGGCTGTCCTCAACGGTGAGGTGAGCACCCCAGGACAGAGCGGGAGGGAGTGGGTGCAGCCAGGCCTCTGTGAACGTGGACCAAGGAGGAGCCCCTGAGGGCCCCGAGTGCAGGTGTACGGATGGGGTTCTGGGGGTCATTTTTACCTCCGCATTTGCAGGCCTCAGTGGAACGAATCAGTACACCGGTCACCCCAAACCAGTTTGTTGAGTGATGTTTTTGGAGCATTTTCCACCTTCATCAGAGAGTCCATGAAATGAAGTGAAATGAAAGTCGCTCAGTCGTGTCCAACTCTTTGTGACCCCATGAACTATACAGTCCATGGAGTTCTCCAGGCCAGAAAGCCCATACGGGACTTTTTAAAAAACTGTCATTATGAAGAGAAACAGCCAAAATTCTGCTTCCCTAATCCCTCACTCACACAGCCTGCTTCCTTTCTTGATAACACCACTAAAGTGGTCAGGATGGGATATCTGTGGCAGTGGGGATGGAGAGAGCTGGAATTGATAGGGGACCAGAGGAGATATGGACAGGCAATGTGGCCCACTACATAGGCTTTGAAATGACTTTTATTTCTTTGAGCAAGCTTGAAGCAACCCTTTGTGTGCTTCCAGGAATAGCGTGATGTTAGTCAATTTTCCTAAGTCTTAAAAAGATTAGTACTGTACATCAGAGATTTCACCAAAGAAAAACAGATGGATGGATGGATGGATGGGTGGATAGAGACAGATAGATGATAGATAGAGGCAGTTTAGGGGAGAACAAGAGAGTAAATTGGGTAAAAATTAGCTGCCATTTCTCCATCTTCTGCAGCAGAATGGTCAGTGGGCTGAAGATGTTTATGATCCCTTAAGGCCATGCTTATGGAACCTCCTCGTGAATACCTCATACATGCATGCACACACACATAATTTCATTGTTATTCTCTGTTGTCATTCATCAGTTTGGTTATTCACTATGTTTGTTTATACCCGGCTGGCTATGGTTACCTGCACTGGGTGGGAGATTTCCTAAGCTTTAAAGGCTCTTTCCCACCACACCTTAAGGAACACACCACGACCCCATACAGCTGGGTACTGTAAACACCCTTCATCGGCTTGTCCACATCCCCCATCCAGGCCACGTGAAAAAGCCTGTTACAGACCTGATCCAGCAGCTCCTTCTGTTTTCTCAACAGAAAGACTGAACTGCCTAGAGGGATGATGAGTTGATGTTCATCAATTTTTAAAAAGAACTTAACTGGGAATTTCCTGGAGATCCAGTGGTTAAGACTTGACACTTTCACTTATGTGGGCCTGGGTTTGATCCCTAGTTGGGAAACTAAGCTCCCACAAGCCGCACAGGGTAGCCAAAAATAAAAATAAATAAATAAATAATTAAAAATAAAAAGAACTTAACTGGTTGTGGACTCATAGAGCACTTGTATCCCAACCTTATCTTTTTTTTTTTTAGACAAAGAAATGGAAGTCAGAGGGTTCAGGTGGCTTACTCAGAGTCACACTGCAGGTTAATGTGACAGCATGATGGTCAGGTGCCCTGGCTCCCTGTCCAGCACTCCTTCCCTCTCTGTGGCTTACTGTGGCCCATTAATAAAAAAGAGCACTTTGCTTGAAAGAGTATGGACTCTCCAGCCACACTGCAAGAATGTGAGTCCTGGCTTTTCTACTTAATATCTGCGTGACCTTCAGTTCAGTTCAGTTCAGTTCAGTCTCTCAGTCGTGTCCGACTCTTTGCAACACCATGAACCACAGCACACCAGGCCTCCCTGTCCATCATCAACAGCTTAAATTCTCTGTGCCTCAGTATCTCTATCTGTACAATGGGACTGTTGTGAGGATCAAATGAGTTAATATGCATAAAGCATATAGAATATTGTCTGACATACAACAAATATATTATTATTATATCATCATCATTAGCTTTCAGGTGGTGCTAGTGGTAAAGAACCCACCTGCCAACGCAGAAGATATAGGAGACACAGGTTTGATCCCTGGGTCAGGAAGATCCCTTGGAGTAGGAAATGGAAACCCACTCCAGTATTCTTACCTGGAGAATCCTATGGACAGAGGAGCCTAGAGGGCTACAGTCCATAGGGTCACAGAATCATGCACAACTGAGTGACTGAGCATCAGTTCAGTTCAGTTCAGTTGCTCAGTCGTGTCTGACTCTTTGCGACCCCATGAATTGCAGCACGCCAGGCCTCCCTGTCCATCACCATCTCCCAGAGTTCACTCAAACTCACGTCCATCGAGTCGGTGATGCCATCCAGCCATCTCATCCTCTGTCGTCTCCTTTTCCTCTTGCCCCCAACCTCTCCCAGCATCAGAGTCTTTTCCAATGAGTCAACTCTTTGCATGAGGTGGCCAAAGTACTGGAGTTTCAGCTTTAGCATCATTCCTTCCAAAGAATACCCAGGGCTGACCTCCTTCAGAATGGACTGGTTGGATCTCCTTGCAGTCCAAGGGACTCTCAAGAGTCTTCTCCAACACCACAGTTCAAAAGCATCAATTCTTTGGTGCTCAGCTTTCTTCACAGTCCAACTCTCGCATCCATACATGACCACTGGAAAAACCATAGCCTTGACTAGATGGACCTTTGTTGCCAAAGTAATGTCTCTGCTTTTGAATATGCTATCTAGGTTGGTCATAACTTTTCTTCCAAGGAGTAAGTGTCTTTTAGTTTCATGAGTGCAGTCACCATCTGCAGTGATTTTGGAGCCCCCAAAAATAAAGTCTGACACTGTTTCGACTGTTTCCCCATCTATTTCCCATGAAGTGATGGGACCAGATGCCATGATCTTCATTTTCTGAATGTTGAGCTTTAAGCCAACTTTTTCACTCTCCTCTTTCACTCTCATCAAGAGGCTTTTTAGTTCCTCTTCACTTTCTGCCATAAGGGTGGTGTCATCTGCATATCTGAGGTGATTGATATTTCTCCCAGCAATCTTGACTCCAGCTTGTGCTTCTTCCAGCCCAGCGTTTCTCATGATGTACTCTGCATAGAAGTTAAATAAGCAGGGTGACAATATACAGGCTTGATGTACTCCTTTTCCTATTTGGAACCAGTCTGTTGTTCCATGTCCAGTTCTAACTGTTGCTTCCTGACCTGCATATAGGTTTCTCAAGAGGCAGGTCAGGTGGTCTGTTATTCCCATCTCTTTCAGAATTTTCCACGGTTTATTGTGATCCACACAGTCAAAGGCTTTGGCATAGTCAATAAAGCAGAAATAGATGTGCTTTATATAGTGACTGAGCATACTTCATTATTAGTCAGCTAACCATCCAGGATTCATTGATCAAGTACTTAATGCCCTTAGGCCCTACAATTTGGGAATCTATATATCTTCTCAAAGCCAATCACAGCCACTGAATCTTTCCCTGGGCCCAGTTCTGCCACTGGATACTCAAGCCCCAGATTAGAGGCCTCTGAGGTTATCACTGATGCACTGATAACTATTCTTCATTAAGACCCTCTACCCAATATGGACCCAGGTGACGGCCGCCATGCCTGGATCTTTTCATCCCAGCTTAGCGATGGGGACAGATTCCAGATGTCGGCTAAATCTAACTTACCACTCTCTTTTTCAGCCAGACCCATCACACTGTCACGGGAGAACAGAGTAGCATTCTCCCTGTCCAGAACTGTATACATGTCACATTTTGGTAGTTGAAGGAATAGACCCTGCTGGCATCTGGATTGAAAAAGAGCCCTGAACTGTTCTCTGTGATTTGCTGCCTTGTGACATTCTAGGCAGATTATTTTATCATATTCCTCCTTCTCTTACAGGCAGCTTGTTTAAGTGAAGAAAACACAGCCTCAAAGCCATATATTTTCTTTGTATGAATTGTAGGTAATTCTTTTAAAGATTATTTTAAAGTAAACAGAATAACAGCATACAAAATTCAGAAAATAAGAAAGACCACTTAATTTCACTACCCTAACATATCCTCTGTTTTTATGTTTTCCACCTTCTCTTCAAGCGTTTGCTCAAACTCATGTGTATTTTAAAATCTTATCACATTCAGACCACCTTATATCTTATATCTTAAGCATTGGCTGTAATGCTGTTATCGTTCTGACAATCGTTGTGAATGTCTTGATTAAGTAAGTGCACCATTGTTTGGGAAACTACTCTCCCATTGTTCAAACCAGGTATTTTTTGATTTTAGTTTTCGTGCATGACTTATAGAAACTTTTTATTTTGAGAATAACTTTAGATTTACAAAAGAGTTGCCATAATAGTACAGAGAATTCCTTTATCCAGCTAGTTGTTTACCTGCTACCCCTAATATGAACACCTTGTGTAACCATAAAAGATGATCCAGCCCAGGAACATAATATTGGTGCAGTACTGTTGAATAATGTGCAGACCTCATTTGAAATTCACCGGTTTCCTTCTCATGTCCATTCTGTGTTCTGTAATCCAATCCAGGATCCCATGTGGGATTTAATTGTCTCTTGAGCTTCCTCCCAAACAAGTTTGGGGTAGTTCAAATTTGGGAGAGTTCCTCCATCCTTTGTGACCATTTTGTTCTTCATGACTATTATTCTTTTGAAGTGTACTGGCCAGTTGCTGTGTAGAATGTCCCTCAGTTTGGATTTGTCTGGTGTTTTCTTATGATTGGATTGAGGCTTTGAATTTTTCACATATCCATGGAAATGATGTGCCCCTTAGTGGCCACAGAATCAAGAAGTACCTGATACTGATATATCTAATTACTGACGATGTTAACTTTCATCTCTGACTTTGAAATTCTCTTGGAATGTCATCTTAGGAGAGATTCCAGAAAGGGATTCCTGGCTCAGAGGATGTCATGCTAGCTTCTTCTCTTTGCTGGTTTTCTCAGTGGCAAGTGGAATGAGGCAACAATTAAACACTTGTGAGATGCTGCCAGCCTAAAGATACCATCAGGACCCAGGTTGGGGAGATCTTTGCAAGAGTTAGAAAAAATATATCCCTCAGTTTGTTTCTTCAAACCTTGTAAAAGTAAAGCATCTACATAACATGTGGCCTCATGTTGGTGAACTCCTGGCTTTGTACATCAGTTGACACATATCTTACCCCTGGATGAGTACGTTGCTAGAATCACTGAGCAGTACAAAGTGTCAGGACTGGAGTCTCTGCTTGCACACTGAACCATGTCCTGGGCATTTGAGAGTTTATCCTAGAGGATGGGATATATATAGGTGCTCAGCCTCCTGGCTTCTGAGCTAGCTGCATGGACGGGTTTTCATAAAGCACCACACTCTCACCACTACTTGACCAAACACAGCTATTTCTGTATCTAACCCTCAAAGCCCCTGGGTGTTGGTTTGTATTGTCACGGCTGCTTCTTGCAGCTGGATTGCCCCTTCCTCTTTCGTTCTTGAAACAAAAGCCAGAAAAAACAACCAGAGCAACTCCCATGGGCAAAGAAGGAACAGGGACATTCGAAGACAGCAGTGTAGACGTGGCCTGTCCGCCTTCCTTTCTTCGTCCCGCCCCTCCCCTGAACCCCTGGCCCCCAAAGTGCCGCACCCATGCTGTTCAGCCCAAAGCCCCCTCCACTGCCCCACTCCACCCAAGCCTACTCACTTTAGTGCTCTGTGCTCCCAAAGCTACTCATTTCCCCTCCCCTTGTCTCCGTCAGACTCTGTTTCCCTTAGTCTTTGATGAAAATGAACCCTGCACAACCCACATTAATGGTAATAAGATTTATTTTTTTTCAATATACAAAAGATACAATTAAATTATTTTTACATTCTGTTCTTCATACAAAAATCTTCAAGATGAATGGAGAGAGTAGTGTGGAAACATATTCATTCCCATATGTAAAATAGATAGCCTGTTTTAGAGTTGGTCTCAGTGCCTGGCCATATTGCAAGCATGCGGTGCGTGTGAACTCCTGCAATCCTCACAACAGCTCTACGAGGGCAGTAGTATTATCTCCCTCTTATACCGAAAGAATCTGAGGCACAGAGAAGTTAAGTAATGTGCCCAGGGTCACCCAGCTAGGGAAAGACAGAGCTGAGATTTAAACCCAGGCAGTTGGTCTGGTTCCAGAACCTATACCCTTAGCCCCAGCTTTATGCCACACCATCATTAAAATGTAAATGACTGAAAGCAACAGAATTATCCTCCCAAGAGTGTTTGCATATAAACCCAGTGAACTCTGGTAAATGTTTCATGAAGGGTTGGGAATGAGTGAGAGAGAGAGACTGACTTTAAAAGGAGATTCTTCCCCTGTGTCTCTGGCAAACTTACTTAAGTTTGGCTCAAGAGGGGACCCTGCTCCTGTGCTTCCCTATGGCAGCGGGGGGACCTGGAGGACAGAGGGGAGCAAGCAGTTCCCTCTGCAGAAGATAGTACTACCAGCCTTAGTTTTTGGAGTCCTGATGTCCTAGCAGATTTTAAGTTCATTATCCAAACAGAAGAGACTTAAGAAGAAAAAGAGCTTAGTCTAAAGTATTGTCAGCAGCATGGACAGTGAGTCAGGGATTCATGGGTCCGATGGCTGGAAGCCCAGAATTCCAGGCTTTGGACCCTGCTACCGGGGGGACTTTCAGGTCCAGGAGGGACACAAATGGAGGTGAGACAGCTGTACCCCCCCACCCCCTCTTCCTCCCTTGGCATAGGCTGCAGCAGTAAGGAATCTCCTCTGCCGTGTCCCCAGGGCCTCCAGGCGGTTCCTCCTGTCCTCCCTGGCCTTGCCACCTCTGTACTTCACATGTGCCTTCAGAAGCTCAGCAGACCCTGACCTGGGGATCTGACCTCAAGTTTCTGAGACCACTGGACCTTAAGTCTTCTCTCACCCCCTAATCCTTTCTTCAAACACACTGTTTTGTAGGAGTCCAACACAGCAGACAGGAGTGTGGGCGGCTGCTCTGTTGATTGGGAACGAGGACCAGCAGCTCAGCCCCATCTTCTTGCTGCCCCTGTACTTCCCTGACTCCTGAGGACCCTCCTGGAGCCCTCGGGCAACAGTTCTTAGCCCAGGTCCCTAGACTTGCTAAAGCAATATGAAAATAGCTGTGTATTGGCTTTTGGAGGGCAAGACTCCTAACTCTCAGATTTTCTACTGATCTTCCAAAAATCCATGGAATATAATTTGAAGACCACTGTTCAGTGCCAGAGGTTTCTCACCCAGGTTCAGGACCAGAGTCAGCTCTGGGACTTTTGCAAACTACAGATGCCCAAGCCTCACTCTTGAAGATTCTGATTCAGCAGGTCTGGGCCTCTGGATTTTTGCCAGCTCTGCATGCAGCTCCAATGCTCTGCCGATTGACCATTGCCTTGAGCATCTTCCAAATGGAAAGCCCCAACTCTGGCAAGCCCACACCAACCCCAGCCCCCAGCCACTCCCTGGGCAGAATCTACAGTCCAGGGGCTTAGACCTTGGACCCTCTGTGCTTCTTTGTCTTCTCATCCTGAGGGGCAGGGTATTTAGCAGCTGAATGTGCAGACTCTGACACAGACTGTCCGAGGTCAAACCCTGACCCCACCTCTGATTATGGGTTGTCATGAAGGTTAAGAAGACATCATACACGTAAGTCACCACAGTGATGGCACCACACAGAATCTGTAAGAGGAGGTCTTAGTTCACTAGGGGTCCCAACTCTTCACTTTACTAACTTAGCTTTTTTGACTCTTAGTTTCCTCATCTGCCAGGTGGACGTCATCCCCACATTTACCAGCCTTTCCATGATTGTCCCTTGAAATCTTAGCTCTGAAAACGTTCTCTATACATGATTATACAGATGTAATCAAGTCTGACTGCAAACAGCTCCAATGGTTCTCCACATTGTTCAGTATCAGGCAGGTTTCATCCAACTCTCTTTGTGGACATAACATCTTCATATCATTTGTTAATTTATTTAGCACAATCATCTGTTTGTATTTTTGACAGGTGAGCAGGAACCAGTTGGCAATAATGGCCATGCAAGGCTTCAAAATTACCTAGCAGTAAAGAATGCGCCTGCAGTGCAGGAGATGGGGAGACATGGGTTCGATCCCTGGGTTGGAAGATCCCCTGGAGGAAGAAATGGTAACCCACTCCAGTAATCTTTCCCAGAAAATTCCATGGACAGAGGAGCCTGGTGGGCTGCAGTCTATGGGGTTGCAAAAGAGCAGACATGATTGAACAGCTAAACAACAACAACAAAGCTATAGACTGACAAAAATAAGCTTTCAAGTGCAGGTTGATAGAGCAGGGAGACCTTGCAAGCAGAATGTCTACTCCCCTTTCCCACCCCATTCATCCCAACTCTAGCCCTTCAAGAGCTGGTGGTCTTATCCAGCTGGACATCAGCTAAATGGCCATAGACTTTATTCACGTGACAGTCGTTGTCACCTGCATGTCACCACGCATGATGAGACTGTTTCTCTCCCCAGGTGAACAAAGCCCTGAAGCAGAAGTCAGACATCGAGCACTATCGGAACAAGCTGCGCCTCAAAGCCAAGAGGAAGGGTTACTACGACTTCCCCCCGGTGGAGGCTAGCAAGGCTCAGACGGAAAGGAAAAAGATGTATGAAAAAGCACCAAAGGAAATTGAGCACGTCTTGGATCCAGACCCAGAACTGTGTGCCCCATTCACCGAAGCTAAAAACAGGTGCAGTTCCTAAGGGATTCTCCGGGGGTCGCTGTACCATTAGTGGGATGAAGGCAGGGGGTGCCTTGGGCAGTACCGTCCAGGTCTCTGGTTCTATTTGTCACCTGAGGAATGTCATCTTTGCAGGCTGCTGGTCTGGGCCGCACTGGTCTGTACAAGCAGGAGTTCCACAGTGAGTCTGGAAGAGAATAAAATTAAAACCACTGAAAAACAACACTTATGCAAACAACCATAATTTTCCCTTAGCTTTTAATGATGTTTTCAAACCTGTAGCTGTTTCAGAGCTGGGTTTGCATGTAATTATCACCCAGTTGCGTGTATCACTGGTTACGCAACTTCCAGATCAAGGGACAGTGTATTCATCAATGATTTTAGTGTCTCTTGCATAATAAAAACAGAATCCATGCCTCACCTTTTTATTCAGCTTCAATCAATATTTACTGCACAGCTACTCTGATCTCCATGCTGGGTTCCTGTCTTTAATTCATAGACTTGTCCATTTGACCTTTATTGTCTCCTGCTCTGTACTGGGCACCAGGCATGATCCTGAATACCGTCAAGGTCATGTGTTCGTTCATTCAATATTTTATGGTGGGCCGAACAGCCCAGTCTCTGCTTTTATGGAACTTAAGGCCTAATGGGAGAGAAAGACGAACCCAAGAGTTTCTTGCTCACAAGTGCGATGGGTGTTTGAAATGTGCAGCCTAAAAGGCAGGCCTGCCCTAGCAAGGGAGGGGTAGGCCTGGTGGCTGAAATTAGCAACCTTCTAAACTTTGCTCCTTACTCAGCAGGGAGTGGCTTCACCTACTAGAAAAAGGGGTGTGTGTGTGTTAGTCACTCAGTCAGGTCTGATTCTATGACTGTAGCCTGCCAAGCTCCTCTGTCCATGGAATTCTCCAGGCAAGAACACTGGAGTGGGTTGCCATTCCCTTTTCCAGGGGGATCTTCTGACCCAGAGATTCAACCCCGATCTCCTATATTGCAGGCAGTTTTTTTACCATCTGAGGGAAAAGAGGTAAATGTCAGCAAAGCTCAATAGGCTCACTTCTCTTTTTTGCCTTCCCGTCTGAGGCACTTCCCCTAGAAGCATTTTCATGACTTGAGACCAACTCTTCCAAATACGTGTTCTCCTTGGCAGCTGCCCCTTGACTCAGAGCTGCCAGTGCTCTAACCCAAACCATAGGCTTCACAGATACAGCCTCTAGAGAGGTCCCTGGGGAGGACAGGATGGTTCCTGGACTGAGTGGGTATTTATTAAAAGCCAAAATGACTATGTGATGGGCTTAGGTGGAAGCCACATAGTCAAGCTGGGAGTGGGGACTAAATTTTATGAATGGAATCTGCATGATTTATGTTTAATAATGAAAAGAGGGAATTCTAAGCCAGTGCTTCATTTTCCAGGTTTCTTATTAGGCTTGGTGGGGATGACAAGCTGTTGGTGTTGAATCACACTGTGATGGGATCACGGTGCACGTACCCCTGTGTTGATAACCATAGGAAAAAAGGGAAGGACATCTGTGGATTTTATTGGAGACTGGGGGCGTCTTTGGCTTTTACTTCACACTTTGGGACTTTTTACTTCAGGGGTCTTTTATAGACTGGAGTGGGGATTTATTTTTTCCTGGGTTTCCTGCTGACATTTGGAAAATGAATCAAAAATCATGTACAAGTATGTGAAACTTAGTTTGGAAATTATTTGCGAGTTAAATACAATTTTCACTGAAGACATTTTATAAGGAGAATGAACAAAACATTTTTCTGGAGAGGTGCATCTCCACTGCCTCACAAAAGGTCAGGCCAGTTTCCTAAGGCCTTTTGCTAGCCTTCTGATGCTGGGAGTATACAGGCAATTCTTAGTAAATGTCTGTTGAAGAAAGGATTTAATTTAAAAAATGTGATCAGTTATGGGAAAATTAGAGATAACCACAAATCAGGTGGGGTGGGGGTAGAAAGGGAGATGAGATCAGCAAGAGATGGGGACGAGAAGAGAAAGATTAATGTCGAAAAAGAGACTTAGTAAGCCCTCGGACACTATTTTTCTTTTTAAAAGATATTTATTTGGTTACACTGGGTCTTAGTTGCTGCATGAGGGATCTTTAGTTGCCACATACAAACGCTTAGTTGCACATGTGGGATCTAGTTCCCTGACCAGGAATCGAACCCAGGGCCCCTGCATTGGGAGCACAGAGTCATAGCCACTGGAACACCAGGGAAGTCCCTCAAGCACTATTCTTGTCACACTCTGCTGTTGACTCCAGGCACTGTCCACTGCTGCCCGTTGTATGTCACCTGTTATCACAGGTGAGACATACCTGTTAGTTACCTTTCACAGTTCAGCTCTCTAGAGGTTCTGCTCTCAGTGACCAGCCCCTGTAAGGCACGAGTAAGGAACCCATTCTCTAGGCCAGAGATAGCGTCAATAACCAGAATCTTACCCTGAGACCTAAATAAATCAAATCAAAATTTAGATTCCAAATGCTGACTCATCCTGATCCCCTTTCAAAGAGTTTTCACAGCTTTTTTTAAGTCAGAGCACACCCCCATTTTTATGTTATAAACTTTTCATGTCTTCAGAGATACAAAGTACATAATATAACTGAGGCAGGTGCTATCAGAGGCCCCCTATATGTCCCCTCGACCCCCCTACAGGCCAGCAGCATCCTTCTTACTGCAAACATCTATGACTCTGATATGAGCTCCCCAAGCAGAAGTGTCGGGTAGTTAACGTGCTCTGGAGCAGCCGCAGTCCGTGACAGACGCGGGCTGATAGATAAACACCCCTGGCAAGAGAACTCTACACTGTTGTAAGAACCACATTTTCTGCTTTCTGTATTTGATGATTTGACATCTGGGGTCTAGCCCCTGGAGAAACTGCCCCTCCCCGGGCTGGGTTGCCAGTTCCTGGGACAGTAATTCTCATGTGCAAATGTACCTGTCACACACAAACCAAACAAGTGGGAACTCAGACCCCAGCTGCCTCCTGCACACAGGGGCTCTGCACTCTGGCCTAATCTCCTGTGCAAATCACCCCTTTCCAGTTCTTTCCCATGAAAGCCACAATAACGGCTCCTGCCCACATTCTCCCTGCACTCCCCCTGCTTTGTGACTGACCCTGGTGCTTCCCCTGTGGCCCTCTATAGTGCGGTGTGCCCCTTCCTCTCGGGATCTGTGAGTATACAAGCCGTCTCTTCAATGGCAGTCATCCCCCGATCTGTTGGGTTTACCATACCTGAATAACAATGAAGCCTACATTTAAAAATAATGATCTCCCACACTTCTCCAGTAAGTTTGAGCCCCAGATACCCAAGACATTAATCTGCTCTAGACCACGTTCTTTATTGGCCCCTTCCCTTCCATCTCTCATTTTCCCACTTCTGAACTTGTGCTTCCTGGAACCCTCTCCCAAATAAACCACTTTTACTCAGATCATCACAGAGCTTACTTCTGGGGGGACCCAAGCTAAGGCAATAACCTGTAAAGACAGAGTTGCTCTGGTAGAAGCAGGACCTCCTCCCCCTCCTCTTCCCCTTCCCCTCCTCTTCCTCCTCCTCCTTCTAGTCCATCTTTATGGAACCCTAGGGCTCCACAGAACACAGTGTTCAGGAACTACTTTCTTAAACTATAGCAGTTGATCCCAACCTCCTAAAAAATTCAAATGAAATCTACCGTCCTCCTCCCAGCAATATTTTCAGAGGTTAAAAAACTTACACCTCAATTTTGCAAGTTAAAAAAATTTTTTTTAATTTAAATGTATTCATTTTAATTAGAGGCTAATTACTTTACAATATTGTATTGGTTTTGCCATACATCAACATGAATCCACCACGGGTGTACACGTGTTCCCAATCCCGAACCCCTCTCCCACCTCCCTCCCCATATCATCCCTCTGGGTCATCCCAGTGCACCAGCCCCAACCTTCCTGTATCCTGCATTGAACATGGACTGGCGATTCGTTTCTTATCTGATATTATACATGTTTCAATGCCATTCTCCCAAATCATACCCCACTCCCTCTCCCACAGAGTCCAAAAGACTGTTCTATACATCTGTGTCTCTTTTGCTGTCTCGCATACAGGGTTATCGTTACCATCTTTCTAAATTCCATATATATGTGTTAGTATATTGTATTGGTGTTTTTCTTTCTGGCTTACTTCACTCTGAATAATAGGCTCCAGTTTCATCCACCCCATTAGAACTGATTCAAATGTATTCTTTTTAACAGCTGAGTAGTACTCCATTGTGTATATGTACCACAGCTTTCTTATCCATTCATCTGCTGATGGACATCTAGGTTGCTTCCATGTCCTGGCTATTATAAACAGTGCTGCGATGAACATTGGGGTACACGTATCTCTTTCAATTCTGGTTTCCTCGGCATGTATGCCCAGCAGTGGGATTGCTGGGTCGTATGGCAGTTCTATTTCCAGTTTTTTAAGGAATCTCCACACTGTTCTCCATAGTGGCTGTACTAGTTTGCATTCCCACCAACAGTGTAAGAGGGTTCCCTTTTCTCCACACCCTCTCCAGCATTTATTGCTTGTAGACTTTTGGATCGCAGCCATTCTGACTGGCGTGAAATGGTACCTCATAGTGGTTTTGATTTGCATTTCTCTGATAATGAGTGATGGTGAGCATCTTTTCATGTGTTTGTTAGCCATCTGTATGTCTTCTTTGGAGAAATGTCTATTTAGTTCTTTGGCCCATTTTTGATTGGGTCATTTATTTTTCTGGAATTGAGCTGCAGGAGCTGCTTGTATATTTTTGAGATTAGTTGTTTGTCCATTGCTTCATTTGCTATTATTTTCTCCCATTATGAAGGCTGTCTTTTCACCTTGCTTATAGTTTCTTTTGTTGTGCAGAAGCTTTTAATTTTAATTAGATCCCATTTGTTTATTTTTGCTTTTATTTCCAATAATCTGGGAGGTGGGTCATAGAGGATCCTGCTGTGATGTATGTTGGAGAGTGTTTTTAACTTTTAAAGGATATAGGAAAATACCAATAGGAAATGATGTACCTAATGAAACTCTATTTGATTAAAATAAGTATTTCTCTACCCAAAAGCCCAGTTTATTTCAAAGTAGTTGCAGGCACACATTGGTAGCCTGATTAATTGAGATTCATGTTAAACAGCAGCCTTTAAGCTGTATATAATGGAACGGTGTCTTTGATGGAAAAGGAGACTGGAGGGTATGCCAGTGTCTAAGGGCGCACCCACGTTCAAGGTTCCCGAAAGGGCTTATACAATCTCACTATTGTATTTCTAATACTTCCAAAATAACCTACTTAAATGTCAATTGCTAATCCTAGTATTTACTCCTCCACCACCATTATTAGTAAATCTTTTCTAAATGGGTTAATTGGCAATCTCAGGACAGTTATGGAGTCTGCTTTTTCAAAGAATGATTTGTAATTGGGTCAAGGGAAAGAATTCTTTGGGGTCTTCCTTAAAGTATGAGTCACTCAGAACAGATTCTGTTTCACAAGATTGTGCTCCTTTCCTAGAGGACGCCTCTATTTGCAGATAACTAAAGGGCACAGTTTATAACATTAGGTGGTAAGCTCCTGTATTAGTCAGGATTCTTTTGGTTGCAAATAATGGAAAACCAACACAAATTGGCTCAATAAAAGGGAAATTTTACCACTGAACAGGCCAAGACTTCAAGCTTGGCTAGATCCAAGAGGTCATACAATGACTTCCATGTTTATCTTCTTTCTTCACTTTTTGCTGGCTCCTTTTCAGCAGGCTCTTACCTCATAGTGGCAAACTGGCTCCCAGCAACTCTAGGCTTATATCCTATCTTCTTAGAAACCTCAATGCCGAGAGAATGCCTCTTTCCTGATTGTTGTAGCAAAAGCCTTGAGACTTAGTCGCATTTGACCAACTCATGTGCCCGCTCTGACCAGTTCTTATGGCCATGGGGTTGTGATGCTATGATTGTCCAGCCTGTGTCACATGCCTGTCCCTGGAGAAAAGCTGGCCATCATAATGCCCTTACCTAAAGAGGCTGGTCCTGGTGCCAGATGAGCAAAGACCACAGAGGCTCTCTAAACAGGTGTAAGCTCCTCTTGGTGAAGGAGTCAGTCTAATAGTGCATGTTTTATTCCCTAGATTAATTGCAAGGGTAGGGTCTCGCCCTTGGGGTTCTGATGTCTGTTCTAGACTAGCAGTGTGTGAATGTCATGCTCTGACTAACTGGGTATGGGGTCATGAAAGGTGTCTTTACCTCCCAGGTTTCTTCCATAGTCACTGACAATAACACAACCTCTGTACCTTGAACCCACGAATGGACAGAATCTTAGAACCAAGACACAAAATAGGGGAGTTCTCTGAAGGTATATGCTCTGAAATGCAAATAATTTATAGAGAAAAACTTACTGTTGGATGAGAGGGAAGTAGCCAGTGATTTTATCCTACTTCTGTGGGATAAACCCTGCAAGATCATATGGGATAAACCCTGCAAAATCATGTGGGATAAACCCTGCAAATTTTGCAGAATAAAACCCTGCAAAAAAGTCATTACTCCTGA
Source organism: Bubalus bubalis (assembly GCF_019923935.1). Classification (NCBI taxonomy): domain Eukaryota; kingdom Metazoa; phylum Chordata; class Mammalia; order Artiodactyla; family Bovidae; genus Bubalus; species Bubalus bubalis. Next base: position 20,629,964 of record NC_059172.1, on the reverse strand, counting down.
GTTGCCTCCTGTGCAAAAAGAAAAGCACAGCCACAGCCCTCGCTGTTACTGGTTCTTTCCCCCATCTAAAAAAGATTCCTCTAAGGACAAGTAGAAACAAAACAGTGATGACAAAAGTATGCATTTCCTGGAGTGAGCTGGCTGGAGCCTCTGAACGTGTGAACCTCAGTCCCTGGTCAGGGCGCTGGAAAACGCCTGCATGTAAAACTAAAGGAATAAATAAACAAGCCAACAAACACACTCATCATGGGCAAATGATGGCACTGGCACTGATTGAAGCCTGGATTGTTCCAGAACTTTTCCACTGAGCAGGAGGAGTAAGGGCATGCGGAAAAGACTCTTAGCTACAAGGGGTTTGGGTATCCCTGTGTGTGTGTTTTTTAATTTATTTATTTTTTAATTGAAGGATAATTGCTTTACAGAATTTTGTTGTTTTCTGCCAAATATCAGCATGAATTAGCCATAGGTATACGTATGTCCCCTCTCTCTTGAACCTCCCTCCCATCTCCCTCCCTGTGCTTTGCAGCCATAATTCTCAACCACTTTGCCACCCTAACAGCTATGAGGGGCTGCACACTCCTGGCAGTTACTGGGGCTCACTTGACTAGTAATTTTCTAGAAGGAGGCACCCCTTTTAGAAGAAGGCGTGATTTTAAAAAGATGTCCGAAACTGATCAGTCCTAATGAGGCTAGATGATAACTGTAAACTAACTTTGAAATTAATTGAAGTGAACTTCCTGGGCCTGAAATGCTCTGTGTCCAGGTTGGTATGTGGCTGGCTCTGTTCAGGTGTCTACCGAAATGTCACCTCTCTAGAGAGGCCTTCCCTGACCATCCATCCCATCTAAAGTCACCCCACGTCCTAGTCACTATCTGTCACCCTTATTTGGGAATTACCAGGCGCACTGTCTACCTGCCTCTTTAGAATGTATGCTCAGCAAAGCAGGGCTGTGTCTCTCTCATGGTGGATCCTCATTCTCTTCCACCCTACCTGGTACATTTTAGCCACTCAGTAATGGATGGATGGACGCGTGGGCCCCAAATTGCCTTTCGGTTTATGGCTCCTTAGCCCAGAAGGGAATCCATTGTGATGAAAGTAGAAAAGAAAATCTATCATCAGTCGTGTTTAAGAAGCTTATTATCCACAGTGTTTGTTGACACATTGTGGAATCCTGCATGTGAAATTAGAAAGGTGAAAAGGAATAGGAGGCTGTTAAGTCAACAAAGCCAACAAAACCAAGTTTGTTCTTCCAGCGTTCACTGTCCTAGAGGGTCAAGGGAGAGTCCCTGGCCTTGTTGTCAGCAGAATTTTAGATGAGGTTGCAATGATGCAATTGATTAGAGTTACCTAGTTTCCATACGAAAGGGCACTTACAATTCAGCCAAATGGTTACAGCATGTGGGGGGAAAAATCTTTATTCCACTCTTTCTGTAGTTCCTGATGGCCAGGGAACAAATACCATCAATTCTGAGATTCTCGAGGCAAATCCATTGGTTGCCTGTAGTTTGGATCAGTGGAGAATTCCATCTGTCAGGGTATTTGCTGCATCATAACAGTTGTTGAATTTTCTTCAGGCAACAGATGAAGAACTCTGTCTACCGGAGCCGGCAATCTCTGAACAGCCCGAGTCCAGGGGAAACAGAGATGGACCTTCTGGTAACTCGGGAGCGACCCCGGCGTGGGATACGTAACAGTGGATACGATGTAAGTGTCTGGTGGGCAGAGGTGAATGCAAGCTTTGGTTTTTCCTGAATGCAAAGGGGATAGAGCATTCTGTCATGTTTCAGTTTATTGAATATTAGTAGAATTTTAAAATACACTAAAATGTTTTCTATTTTATTATTCCTTATTTCCTCTTTTGCGAAGTAAGACTAATTGGAATGTATCAGAGTAACAAATTATTGTTCAAAGAATCTCAAGGTTTAAATTCAACCATTTTATGAATAGTACTTTATTGACCTTTAACTCAACAGCAATGCTAAATGCCCTTAATTTTTTCCCCCTTTGATCTTAGAAACTCAGTAGGAACCATGGCCGTGGGTTAGAATTCATTTGAACACGGGCGTCTTTTAATCCAGAGCACTGTTGAGAAGTTGGATTTGTTCCTGATTTCATAACTCCTCAATATGCCATGGAAACAATGAGATTTCCCACAGAGCGGTTTGGTGATTTCACATGATGAAGCACATGCTTATGTGCAGGGGTGCTCCAGGCTGCAAAAATGTTTCTAATCCCATCAAATTCCCCAGGTGATGACTTAACAGTTTGGTGCCTCCTATCAAACTGCTTACCTCCCTTCACGTGTAGTTGCTCTCATGAGTTCACATGAAAGGTGCTCTGCTAAGATGTTCAATAGTGCTTTATGGTGTCCCAAGATTCAAATGGTTTGAATACACTCTTAGGTTTTATGAAAATGTTTCTTTCCTTTTCTTGTAAAATGTTTCTCTAATTACAAATACAAAATTTTCTGTAACAGGAGTTATGATTCAAATATATCCAGATAAACTTTTGTTTTAATTGTGAGGTTGTAATTTGAAAGCTACACTTGCTTTCTGAAACATACGGTGCTAATTTGAAGGCAAGAAGGTTTTTTCCCCCTCAGAATTGGCCATTCTTTGCCACAAAGCTTAAAGTGGGATTTTAAATTGGTCCAATTAAAACAGAGATACTATACCTAATTTGAATTTCTAATTAGCTTCCTGACATTTAAACTTGATATCTGTGTTGGTGGTGATACCCTTATCTTTTATTTCTTTTTCATAGCTAAGAGTTAGGTGGTTTAATTTTGTAAAATTCCAGATGCTTTGGGCAAATCTCTTTTTTTTCCTCCTCCAGATTAAAGTATTCAATGCTAAATTTTCTCCTTGTACAAATATTTCTTATGCCAAGCTTGGTCATCAATTTGATAATCAGTCTGTAGTTAAAAGTAGGGCATTTGAAATTTCCATTTAATTTCTCCCTACCAACAGTGAGTATTTTTCCTGGATGCTTGTAGTTTGGGAAACTTTTTCTTCTGCTCAGGAATATTCTGCTGATATGTGATAGCATTCTTAGTTTTTTTCAAGACTTGTATTAATAGATTTCTTATGAGGTTCTAGACATAGACGTTTTCACAGTTTGAGGAAATAGGCCAGAACACTGTTAGTCTTGAAAAGAGAACACTGCCGGTGTTTTTCGCCACTGTGCCAGGACTTGGAGTGTTTACTGGATACTTTCGGAATGTTGCATTAGAACAGTAGGAGAGAGAGGATTTTTTTAAAAGGAGGTTGCTTACCTCTCACTGCTACTGCTGCTGCTGCTGCTAAGTCGCTTCAAGTCGTGTCCGACTCTGTGCGACCCCATAGACGGCAGCCCACCAGGCTCCCCCGTCCCTGGGATTCTCCAGGCAAGAACACTGGAGTGGGTTGCCATTTCCTTCTCCAATGCATGAAAGTGAAAAAATAAAGTGAAGTCACTCAGTCGTGTCCGACTCCTAGCGAACCCATGAACTGCAGCCCACCAGGCCCCTCTGTCCATGGGATTTTCCAGGCAAGAGTACTCTCACAGTCATGTATAAATATTCCAATTACAGATTATTTTAAGGGAAGCCCACTTCATTTCAATAAATTTTTAAAAAATATGTGTTTCTTTAAAAAGTGTGTGTGATCACAAAAACATATGCAAATACAGGTTTCCTTAAGAGATGATGATCATCTGGGGAAAAATTTGAAGAATTTAAACTGTTGATGCTAAGAATGAAATTGTTTCCTTTATTGCCTCCTGAACCTTTTAATTACATGAGAGGTATTTGCTATCATTTCCTGACTGCCCACACTAGACCAGGCCCTGTTCTAGTCTTTTTATGTGTATAATGTAATTGTATTTGCTGTCACCAGACAAGTAGTTATTCTCATTATGCCCATTGTACAGATGGGAAACTGAGGCTCCGGGCAGTTACGTAGTATGTTTACCCATCTCCAGATCCTGTCCCCTTAACTACCCCTTAATACTGCTTCCATGTGCCCCCGCCATACTATATACCTGTTTTTACATAACATATGCCCTGTATTTCTGATCTCTCTAAGATGTCAGGTCTCACAAGAACTCTTGCATGGTGAACTCACACAAGCAAACGGTGGACCTGCAGATAAAGTAGAAAAAGAAGAGTCATAGTTTTAAATAATGCATGCATTTGTTTTCTGAATCTTGATTTTCCAAAAGTGCCAAAGCAGTCCTGGCAGAAGAACCCAGTAGCTCAGCAGTGAACAGGTCATTCAGTTGGAGGCATGTCATGTGTCCTACTGGGTCTGGGTATCTTAAAGCCAGGCCAACATTTTCAAGTCTTTTCTGCCAGATGAGGGAATGCCAGAAGGACCCACTCCTTAACATGGTAGAAACAAAAGCACTGGGAGATTGATTTAAGTGTGAATTTTTCAAAGGTTGCCTGCGTTAGAGTCCCAAAGGAAATGCCTGTAAGTAAAAATAAAGGAATAAATGAGCAAGCCAACAAACACACTCATCATGGGCAAACCTCAGCCCTGGGACTGATGGCCGCCTGGGTTGTTTCAGAACTTTTTGCACTGAGCAGGCAGAGTAAGAACATGTGGAAGAGACTTAGCTACAAGGGGGTTGGGAACCCCTGTGTTTTACAGCAATGATTCTCAACCCTAACAGCTAAGACGTGCTGTACACTCCTAGCAGTTACTGGGGCTCACTTGAGTAATAATTTTCTAGGAGGAGCCATCCTTTTTAGAAGAAGGAAGGATTTTAAAAAATTGTCCAAAACGGATCAGTCCTAATGAGGCCAGACCGTATCTTTAGACTAACTTCGACATGAATTGAAATGAATTCCTCACAGTGCATAAGTGGGTAGAAAAGATAACGTCAGCCTAATATTTCAAAATAAAAGTAACTATTTCAGGGATTTCCCTTGTGGTTCAGTGGTTAAGAATCTGCCTTGCAATGCAGGGGACATGGGTTCAATCCCTGGTCAGGGAACTGAGATCCCACGTGTTGCAGAGCAGCTAAGTCGCGTGCCACAGCTAGAGAATCCATGCACTGCAAGGAAAAGATCCTGCATGCTGCAACTAAGGACCTGACGCAGTTGTTTTGATGGCTTCCATTTGGAGGGGAATGAAATGTGATTTAGAAGCCCCCTGCCTGCCTGAGATAGCTTAGAGGGAGTCTGGGGCCTTCTCAGTAAACTTGTAAATCCTGTCGTTAACGGGAGGCTCTCCTGCTCTTACGATTGTGGCATGAGAGTCAGAGACCAAGGTAAAGCACAAGGGTGCCCTGGTACCACATGCTGTGCCAGTGAAGGGCATAACCAACTACTGGTTTCATTGGGGAATGAATGGTTGGACTAGGGGATTTTGTCCCTTACCAGAAGCCCCCTGCTGTTGCCCTCTGAACCACGTGCTCCGTGTCGGCCCTGCCTCCACCCCCATCACCTCCTAAGCATCCCACCTAGAACTGGCTTACATAGGTCTCCCATCTCAGCCTTTCATTTCTTTATCTTGCCTCTGCTGACTAGTTTAAGCTGTTAATAACCCTGGCTTGCTATGTTATCTCATGTTAATGTATAGGACCTTGTGTTTTGACAGAGTCCTTTAATCCCAGGGAAATATCTGACAATGGGAAATCAGGCTCCCTGGTTGAGGCTGAGGCAGAGGGAGGCATTTGGTGGTGAAGGGGGAGGTGTTTGGTGGTGAAGGGAGCCTTTCAGTGTCATCTAGACCTCTCCAGGCTGGTGGCTGCCCACAAAGAGACTTGTTAACCTACAGAGATGGAGGCCTCTTGGCATGTGGGGAACAGGAGGTGGTTTCTTGTTTGCAAGTTTGGGGGGCGGCAGATCAGGTTTCAGGATGGCCTAGTGACCCTGCTTGGAGCCAGGCCTCCCTGCTGGGCTTCCTTCCCATGCAGGTGGGTTCCCAGTGGGCAGGAGACAACTTTCCTTGCTTAGTGAGCACTCAGGTGCCATCTGCCTGCCGGTTCTCTCTGGTCTCCTGTGCTCTGGATGCTGCCTGCTTCTGTTCTTGGCACCACCTACCCATCCTGCCTCTCCTGGGCTCTGAGACCTCTTAGCCTCTTGACCAGTGTGTGCATGTGTGCTAAGTCATGTCTGACTCTTTGTGACCCTAGGGACTATAGCTTGTGAGGCCTCTCTGTCCATGGATTCTTCAGGCAAGAATACTGGAGGGGGCTGCCATGTCCTCTTCCAGGGGGTCTTCCCAACCCAGAGATTGAACCTGCATCTCTTACATCTCCTGAATTGGCAGCTGCTCACTGCAGGTCAGTGCACCCAGTACACTCTTGGTGTGGACACCTTGAGGGAAGGAAAGAAGCAGGATTGGACAGAGTTAAAGGTCCGGATATGGTATAGGAACTACAAGACCTCCCCACGGGGAGCACTGTAACTCACGCAACCCTAAAGAGTTGTGTCAAGATTTCAAGAAGCATCTGGTTTCTTAGCCTCTAGTACTGACCAGTCCTTGTGTGTCCTTGGGTGAGGCATTTCACTTTAGCCAAGGACAGTTCCTAGTGAGAGAGCTGGCATTGCCTGTTCTCTCTAATGCCAGGGGAGAGCAAGGGTAATACCCAGGTGACAGCCAAGGGCTGGAGACATGCCCATCAGCTAGGGAAGAAACCCTCGAGTCTGGAGAAGCACAGCACCATCCACCCCATGCTGGTTGCTCCGAACTCTGGTCCTTGGCCCATGGGGAGTCCTCAAATCCCTGTAGGATCCAAAGCTAGAGGACAAATGAGAACCCCACGTCGGTACTTGTTACCCCTTCATTTCTTCCAGCAAACATTTCTCAAGTGCACTGGATCCATTGCATCATTTGTGCGTTTAACATCTGCCAGTTCCACAATATAGTCTCTGAAAGATAAATATATATATATATATATATATATATATATATATAGGGAATATATATATAAGGGAAAAAATATAAATATTGCAAAAAAAAAAGTTAGCTTTTGCCTATATTCTGTTCATGTTGTGCATTATAGGTGACCTATTTCTTACTTCTATAAGATTGTACACACAGGCCATGCATGCATACTATGTGGATGACAATGAATTTTCAAAGGTTTAACTATATGATTTTTACCTTCTCTGCTGGTATTAGCATCTGAGCCCCACATGTGATTCCACTGTACTACCTGTGTGAGGCTCTATGGAGAAAAGAAGGTGGATTAACTAGTGCTTGCCCCAAGGTGCTTTTGGAGGCTAGTGGAGGGGACATGTAGAGATAAATGCAGCATGTTGGGGTAGTGAACTTGGATGGGAACAGGAAGTCTTCCTGAAAGTCTGTTCCTGTCTGTCTCACTCACAGCTGCCAGAGGAATCCTCCTAAAATACCCTCCCTTGTTTAAAATCCTTCAGTAGCTCCTCAGGGGGGCTTCCACCTGCAATGCAGAAGACTCCGGTGTGATTCCTAGGTCGAGAAGATCCCCTGGAGAAGGGATAGGCTACCCACTCCAGTATTTGTGGGCTTCCCTGGTGGCTCAGATGGTAAAAAAAAAAAATCTGCCTGCAATGCAGGAGAGCCCTGGGTTTGATCCCTGAGTTGTGAAGATCCCTTGGAGGAAGGCATGGCAACCCACTCCAGTTTTCTTGCCTGGAGAATTCCCATGGACAGAGGAGTCTGGTGGGCTACAATCCATGGGGTTACAACGAGTTGGACATGACTGAGCGACTAAGCACAGCACTGCACAGCTCCTTAGGGCTTGGGAACAAGACTCAAACCCTATGGGGAGGGAGGTGGGAGGGGGGTTCAGGATAGGGAACACATGTACACCCATGGCTGATTCATGTCAATGTATGGCAAAAACGACTACAATATTGTAAAGTAATTAGCCTCCAATAATAAAAAAAAAGACTCAAACCCTAAGCTTCTAGCTCAGGGCTCAGATGCTCCGGCTGGCCCCGACATGCCCTTCTGGCTGATGCTCACCACTCCTTAAGCTACCTGTTGGGTCCAGCCCTCCCCACCCTCCCCAGACTTGCCCTGTGGTTTCACATCTCCACATCTTTGCCCGTGCTTCTCTCTCTGTTCAGAACATCCATTCCCTCTGGCTTAAGTTGCTCAACCTCGGCACTACTGATCTGGGGGCTGGATAATTCTTTGTATGGAGGGAGGGCTGTCCTGTGCTTGTAAGATGGTCAGCAGCATCTCTGGCCTCTAGCCACCAGCTGCCAATAGCCCCTCCCACTTGTGACTGCCCCAGAATGCTCCAGACACTGCCAAGTGTCTTTTGGGGGCAAGCCTGTTCCCAGTTAAGAACTGCCTATTCTTGGGACTTCCCTGGCTGTCTAGTGGTTAAGACTTTGCCTTCCAATGCAGGGAGTGTGGGTTCCATCCCTGGTCAGGGAGCTAGGATCTCACATAAACCTAAGACAGAAGCAATATTGTAACGAGTTCAAAAAAGACTTTAAAAATGGTCCACATCAAGAAAAAAAAAAGTCTTCAAAAAAAAAACAACAAAACTGCCTATTCAGGCAGTGCTTTCAGAACTCAGTTAAATGCCTCCTTGAGAATCTTTTCCTCGACCCTGCATCTGGAGTCTGACTTAGTACCTGGGACTCACTTCATCAGGTTCTTTATTCCTGTTCCTCCCAAGTGCATTTACTTGTATTACTCCCCAACCCCCACCCTCCTCAAGGACAGAGATCATGTTTTATTCATCCTGGAAGCCTCAGCACTCAGAATCCGAACCAGCGCATATCAGATGCGGTGTCTCTATTTGTTGAGCAAACGAACAAACAGGTGTCAACCAGAAGTGACTCTGGGGCTGAGACTTGAAAATATGGGGCAGATTTAGCTCAGAGCCATATAAACAGTTGATTTGACTGGCTTATCAACACCATAGACAAATGCATGTTACTGTTTGAAGTTCAGTCTAAATGGTGGTTATCAGTTAGGATGCTTTGGCTAAAATAACAGAAAGCCCAACCCAACTCAGACTGTCTGTGCTCATGAAGGACATGTACTGGGTAGAGTAAATGCAGGCCTGGTCTGGCTGGTGCCCCTTTTCTCTGCATTATGCAGTGCTGCCCCCTCATATGTTGGCTTCAAACACAGGTTGGTTCTCCCCACTGGAAATAACCATTTCCTGCAGAAGCCTCGAGCCTTGTGTCTACATGCTGTGTTGGCCAACCCAAGAGAGACTATCTCTTTCCCAGCCATGATTGAAAGTTTATGGGTTTTTCACTCTGAGTCACAGTAGGTCCAATGCCCACTCTACCCCTGTATCACTGGGGTGGGCGTGGTGGGCGGGGGGAGGGGGGTCCACTGATTGATTTAACCCAGGCAGATGTCACCAGCAGAGCTGGGACAGGCTTAGTCCCCCACCCACACCCCAGAGACCATGCCTGAGACCCAGGGAGAGGAGTGGATGGATGCTGAGGCCACCCAAGTACTTGCTCCTTGAGGAATATTGACTGTTGGGCCTTTTAAGGAGTAAAACCAGGAGAATCATCCATGTCACTTGTCCCTCCAGTCTCAGCTATGGGATAAACAGACCTTTGGTTGACCACCCATAAAGGGAAAGATCGGCAAGGCGATGAGCCCATGACTACTTCTTTCCATGCGCTTGGGGAGGCCTGACTACTGTTGAAGGTTGTATCTTGGAGGCAGATAGAATGACCAAGAGGGATTTTGTGAATCTGTCTGGCTTTTTCAAGAGACAGGAGGGGGAAAAGGAGATTTGAGTTGGCAATGGGGAGAGCCTCTTTTGTTACAGAATAGTGTTGGCTTGGGTTAAGCCTTGTTGCCTGCAGGGTCAACTAAGCTAAGAAGATAAGAAAAAGCAGGTAGTGACTCACTCTAAGAGCAAAAGCAAAATAGCTTCCCATGGCAGAAAGCCATTCTTGTGTGTTTACTTTCAGGTTGGTCCCTTTTTAGTAAGTATTTGTTACTAACGCGTGACTCTGGCTAATGTATTGTTCTCAGCGTTCACAGGCCGTACTGTGTAATGGTTATGCTCATGGCCTCTGGAGCTAGGCTTGGTTCATGGTCCAGCTCGGTTGAACACTGGCAGTGTGAAGCTAGGCTAATTACTTCATCACCTGCTGTAGTTTCTCGAACTGGAAAATGGGCATACAAGTTGTACCTGCCTTATAGGGTTGTTGTGAGGATTAAGGGGCTTCCCAGGTGGCACTAGTGGTAAAGAACCCACCTGCCAATGCAGGAGACATAAAAGATGTGTGTTTGATCCCTGAGTCAGGAAGATCCCCTAGAGGAGGGCATGGTAACCCACTCCAGTATTCTTGCCTGGAGAATCCCCATGGACAGAAGAGACTGGCAGCTACAGTTCATGGGGTGCAAAGAGCTGGACACAACTGAAGCAACTTGGTACCCATGTGAGGATTAGTAAGCACATGAGGATTAAATGCATTATGCTCATAAAACACATAGAAGATGCACAGTGAATATTAGCTGTTGTTGCTATGGCTAATATTCCATGAAGGAGAGAAGGATATTCTTTTTTCTGTTTCTTTTCCATTCTAACACTTTAGACACTTCAGGCCTGCTGTGAATTTTCTCACATACTCTGATATTATGATTTACAATAAGAAATATATCATTTGGGGACTTCCCTGGTGGTCCAGTGATTAAGAGACCAGGCTCCCAATGCAGGGAGCCTGGAGTTCCATCCCTGGTTGGGGAACTAGATCCCACATGCCACAGCTGAAACCTGGTACAGCCAAAAGAAAAAGAAAGAAAGAAAGAAATACATTATTTGGTCTTAGTCCCTGCTACTGGCCCAGAGCTAGCTCTAAAACCCATTGGGATTTCCTGAGTGATGGGAACATTAAACGTTCTTCATGTTAAAGAGGTGACCTGGAAAGCACCTAAGTATGGTGGCTGGTTGCCTGTGGAGCCCAATATGTGATTTCCAACCTCATGCCCACTGCCAGGGAGGGGAGATGAACTGGAGATTGAGTTCCATGGCCAATGGCCAGTGATTTAATCAATCATGCCTAAGCAAAGGAGCCTCCATAAAAACCTAAAAGAAGTGGGTTTGAAGAGCTTCTAGGTTGGTTTACAGGTGGTGATTCTGGAAGAGTGGTACCCTCAGACAGTATGAAAACTCCCTGCCCTTCCCCCTAGTGCCTTATGCATCTCTTCCATCTGGTTGTTCTTGATTTATGTCTTTTAGTGATGGGCCAGCAATCTAGTAAGTAAAATGTTTCTCTGAGCTTTCTGAGCTGCTCCAGGAAGTTAATTGAACCTAAAGAGGAGGTTGCTGGAACCTCTGATCTCTATCTAGCTCATTGGTCAGAAGCACTGGTGACAACCTGGCCTTGGGACTGGCCTCTGAGGTGGGGAGGGGGGTGGTGGGGATGGAGGGCAGTCTGGTGGGACTGAGCTCTTAACCTGTGGAATCTGATGCTTTCTCTGGGTAGTGTCTGAATTGAGTTGAACTGTAGGACACCCAGCTGGTGTCAAGAATTGGATGTGTGGGGAAAAAACTTACACATTGGTGATCAGAATTGTACTCACTAAAGAGAGGATTGGATTCCTCAAAGGGCACCTTTCTCCAGCATGACTGGGCTGGACAAGGGCTTTGTAAGGGATACCTGAGACCCTCCCCTTCTGCCCCAAGGACACAGAGATCACACTTCCAAAGGTGAGCTCTAAGAGCACATTTCGCCAAACACAGGGTTCAGTTCAGTTCAGTCGCTCAGTTGTGTCCAACTCTTTGTGACCCCATGAATCACAGCACGCCAGGCCTCCCTGTCCATCACCAACTTCCAGAGTCTACTCAAACTCACGTCCATCGAGTCGGTGATGCCATCCAGCCATCTCATCCTCTGTCGTCCCCTTCTTCTCCTGCCCCCAATCCCTCCCAGCATCAGGGTCTTTTCCAATGAGTCAGCTCTTCACATGAGGTGGCCAAAGTATTGGAGTTTCAGCTTTAGTATCAGTCCTTCCAATGAACACCCAGGACTGATCTCCTTTAGAATGGACTGGTTGGATCTCTTTGCAGTCCAAGGGACTCTCAAGAGTCTTCTCCAACACCACAGTTCAAAAGCATCAATTCTTTGGCACTCAGCCTTCTTCACAGTCCAACTCTCACATCCATACATGACCACTGGAAAAACCATAGCCTTGACTAGACGGACCTTTGTTGGCAAAGTAATATCTCTGCTTTTGAATATGCTATCTAGGTTGGTCATAACTTTCCTTCCAAGGAGTAAACGTCTTTTAATTTCATGGCTGCAGTGACCATCTGCAGTGATTTTGGAGCCCCCAAAAATAGTCTGGCACTGTTTCCCCATCTATTTCCCATGAAGTGATGGGACCAAATGCCATGATCTTAGGTTTCTGAATGTTGAGCTTTAAGCCAACTTTTTCACTCTCCTCTTTCATTTTCATCAAGAAGCTTTTTACTTCCTCTTCACTTTTTACCGTAAGGGTGGTGTCATCTGCATATCTGAGGTGATTGATAGTTCTCCCGGCAATCTTGATTCCAGCTTGTGCTTCTTCCAGCCCAGCGTTTCTCATGATGTACTCTGCATATAAGTTAAATAAACAGGGTGACAATATACAGCCTTGACGTACTCCTTTTCCTAGTTGGAACCAGTCTGTTGTTCCATGTCCAGTTCTAACTGTTGCTTCCTGACCTGCATATAGGTTTCTCAAGAGGCAGGTCAGGTGGTCTGGTATTCAGTAGTTTGCTTTTTGTTGTTACTGAGTACTATTCCGTTGTATGAACTTACCACTATTTATTTATCCATCATCCTATTGTTGGACATTAGGGTTGTTCCCAGTTTGGAGCTACTAGAGAAAAATTGCCATATACATTTTCACATACATGTTTTGTGAACCTATGTGCTGTAGTCTAAATGTGTGTGTCTCCCTAAAATTCCAACTGTGAGAGTCTAATCCCCAATGTGTTAATATCAGGAGGTTGGGGGCAGCAATCAGGATTAAGTATGGAATCCATGAATAGGATTAGGGCCCCTATAAAAGAGATTCCCCCAGAGCAACCTTGCCCCTTCCTCTATGTGAGGATCCAGTTAGGAATGTGCTTCCTGGAAGAGGACCCTCACCCAACCACACTGCCCGCCTTGGACTTCCAGCCTCCAGGACTGTGAGAAATCGATTTGTACTGTTTATAAGCCACCCAGCTGTGTCATTTTATTCTAGCAGCCTGAACAGACTAAGACAATATGTTTTTATTTATCTTGGATAAATATAGTGGTACTGGAATTTCTGGGTCCTGGTGTAGGTATATGTTTAACTTTTTAAAACTACAAACAGGTTTATAAACTCTGTGCACTGTTTACTCTCCTCCCAGCACTGTGACAGTTCTAATTCTACTCCTCGACCTCACCAACATTTATGATTAATCTTTTTAATTTTAGCCATTCCAGTGAATGTGAAATGATATAATTTCCCTAATTACTCATGATATTGAGCACCTTTCTATGCATTTATTGGACATCTATGTACTTTCTTTTATTAAGGTGTCAGTTTAAGCCTTTTGCCCAATTTTTAAATTAGGTTGTTTGTCATTTTGTTATTTATTTATAGGGAACACTTATATATTCTGGATACAAATGCTAATATTTCTCCTGGCTGGTGGCTTGTCTTTTCATTACTTGTCTGATTTAAAAAAAAAAAACAACAAAAAACTGTTTTTTAAATTTTGATGAAGTCTTATAGCTACAGAATGTGTTCCAAGACCAAGCAATCTGATGGAATATTTTCCAGAAAGAAGATAACTGGGGCTCCTAGCAGGGCTATAGTTTCCTTCAAGTTTGTTCCTGTGGTGTTTCAAAGAGAAGCTGAGTCACGTAAATAGCCACTGTGTGGGCCTTCCTAGATGTGTGGTATGGCTGTGTTGTTTTAACAGTGAAAGATTGCATATGCTTGCTCTGTCCGGTGGCCACCATAAAACTCAATCCAAGGGGCCTGTGTGTCCAGGGGTGGAAAAGAAATGGCCTTTATTTCTTCTAGATATCTGTGGCCTTTGCTGCTGAGGATACATAGGTTACCAACCTAGAAGCCCTGGGGATCTTTCAGTTCAGTTCAGTCGCTCAGTCGTGTCTGACTCTTTGCGACCCCATGAATCGCAGCATGCCAGGCCTCCCTGTCCATCACCAACTCCCGGAGTTCACTCAAACTCATGTGCATCAAGTCGGTGATGCCATCCAGCCATCTCATCCTCTGTCGTCCCCGTCTCCTCCTGCCCCCAATCCCTCCCAGCATCAGGGTCTTTTCCAATGAGTCAACTCTTCGCATCAGGTGGCCAAAGTATTAGAGTTTCAGCCTCAGCATGAGTCCTTCCAATGAACACCTAGGACTGATCTCCTTTAGGATGGACTGGTTGGATCTCCTTGCAGTCCAAGGGACTCTCAAGAGTATTCTCCAACACAGTTCAAAAGCATCAATTCTTCGGCGCTCAGCTTTCTTCACAGTCCAACTCTCACATCCATACATGACCACTGGAAAAACCATAGCCTTGACTAGACGGACCTTTGTTGGCAAAGTAATATCTCTGCTTTTGAATATGTTATCTAGGTTGGTTATAACTTTCCTTCCAAGGAGTAAGCATCTTCTAATTTCATGACTGCAGTCACCATCTGCAGTGATTTTGGAACCCCCAAAAATAAAGTCTGACACTGTTTCCACTGTTTCCCCATCTATTTCCCATGAAGTGATGGGACCAGATGCCATGATCTTCATTTTCTGAATGTTGAGCTTTAAGCCAACTTTTTCACTCTCCTCTTTCATTTTCATCAAGAAGCTTTTTAGTTCCTCTTCACTTTCTGCCATAAGGGTGGTGTCATCTGCATATCTAAGGTTATAGGTATTTCTCCCGGCAATCTTGATTCCAGCTTGTGCTTCTTCCACCCCAGCGTTTCTCATGATGTACTCTGCAGATCTTTAATCGATAGAAATTGGTAAGAGGCCAGAAGAGGAACTCAAGCAAGGGAGTGAAAACCAGAAATGGGTGCCCTTGCTTGCTCCCAAGGTGGAGAGGGGGGCGGTGAGCTGGCTCCTGTAGTGGGTGAGGGGGAGGGCGGATCTGGTGGGTCGGGCAGGAGGCGTAAGCTTAGGTGGTCCACCCACCCCCTTGGTGGTGCCTGAGTGCGGGGATCACGCAGCGCTCTGCTTTTGCTCCTGGCGCTCCAGGAGCGGCGGTTGGTTTGTGGCCCTCTTGTATCTTATTGTTCATCATTTGGCCCAACAGCACATGTATGCAGTTATTTTTAGTCCCTTATATTTAGTTTCTTTGTATTTTGTTGCTGGAGGAGATGTTTGTCCAGGTGCAGACAGGACAGCAAAAAGTCCTGGGTCTCAGCCTATCTCACTTATATACCATATGTATCCAGGAATTTAATGTAAGGTTAAATGCATGGTTATATTCAGAATTTTAACCACAATATACAGATTTCACTTTCGTTGGGAAACTACATAAAAGAGTGGATAGTTACATATAGGTTGAAAACTCCATATAGCAGAATGCAGTGAAATCTTTTAAAGTTATTCCCTATAAATACCATATTTTTATTGACAGAGATATTTATTTGCAATGTTGTATAAAAAGATTTCAAAATAGATATACTTCTATTTTATATATACACAAATCCATATATATTCATATATGTAGGAGGATTTTTATTAAATGGGACATTTAATTTATATACATTTACAAAATATATATGTGTGCAATTATACTGTTTGTAAAATCATGACCCAGATGGCTTAGTCTGAGACTGTATCTAAGTCAAAAGAATTATATCAACAAAAGTAAATTTTAAATAGTTATGAAAGAAAGTGAAAAGTGTTAGTTGCTCAGTTGTGTCTGACTCTTTGCAACCCCATATACTGTAGCCTACCAGGCTCCACTGTCCATAGAATTTTCCAGGCAAGAATACTGGGGTGGGTAGCCACTCCCTTCTCCAGGGGATCTTCCTCACCTGGGAACTGTACTCGAGTCTCCTGCATTGCAGGCAGATTCATTATCGCGTGAGTCACCAGGAAAACCCTACTTCTGCTTCTGTACCTGAAGGCTATCCTGTCATGTCCAGTAATACTTTTTCAATATCCTTAATGCCTTTCCCATTCGCATGCTACATGGCTGCTTTTGCATCTCTACCCAAAATCCCACTAAGACAGTCCTGCAGCCCTCTGCCCTTCTGCCTCAGTGCCCTCCCTTACTTTCTGTTCTCCATCACAAAAGCCAGAGAATCTTGTGCCAAGTGGTCGGCTCTGCTTGGAAGAAGAGGAGGGGAGAAACTGAGATCGTCCAAGCCAGGATTCTTTGTAGCTAACTGGTGTAGGGTGATGGGTGGGGTGGGTGAGCAACTGGGAGCGTGTTGGGAATACGCCAGCATTCATAATCTTCATTCTATTTCATATGCATAGAAAACAGCTGGAAGGACATGCACGAAGGTCACAGTGTTAACATTTTGTTATTTCTGGTGATAGGATTAGAGTGGATTTTAATTTCCTTCCTTTTGCTTATCTATGTTTTCTAATTTTCTACCATGAACAGACATTCCCTGATTTAGTTCTTAGAATTTTTATTGAAGTATATCTTGATTGATTTATAAAAATCATTAAAAAAAAAAAGTTCCCCAGTGCTTCTCAGAATTATAAGGTTGGAAAAGTAAGTATGGTAAACCCTAAGTTAAGGAGGTTTAAAAATATATTCTCTGTCCCAGATACACCACTGACATTTGTACCCAAGCCAACCATCAGCCAACACTGAGATCTGTCTTTGTGCCTGTCACCCCTTTCTGTCAAATAAAAGCAAAAGGTATTTTCAAAAATGTGCAAGTTAGGGAGAAGGACTTGGAGCAGGTTAAACCAGTTGACGCGTATGTCTTACCTGGAAAATGGGGACAACCACATGATCCTCGGGGATTGGGGAGGGACCACAAATGGAAAACCTAGTACAGGACCGGCACATCTCAGGGCCTCAAGGAACTCTGAGCATCTGCTCTGTTCAGTTCTTTTGCTTAAGAGGCAATTACTGGTTTCAGCTTTGGGCTAAGTTCTGAATTGGGGGCTGTGGATATAGCAGTAAGACACTGACCCAGCCCTAATGGAGCCCCCAGTTTGTGGGAGGAGACAGATAATATGAAAGTGTCTGCTTATGTGCCAGACAGTCTTCTAAACACTTGATATTTGCATATCGATGCTTTACATCCTTGTAGTAATCGATGAGGTGTGTGTGCATGTTAAATCGCTTCAGTCATGTCTGACTCTGTGTGACCCTATGGACTGTAACCCACAAGGCTCCTCTGTCCATGGGATTCTCCAGGCAAGAATACTAAAGTAGGTTGCCATGCCCTCCTCCAGGGGATCTTCCCAACCCAGGGATTGGATCTGCATCTCTTACGTCTCCTGCACTGGCAGGCGGGTTCTTTACCACTGGTGCCACCTGGGAAGCCCAATCTGATGAGCTAGATTATCTCAAGTATTACTTTGTAGTCTGTCTTCCTGGTCACAGATGCCTGTCCCTCTGTAAGAGCCCACATCTGTGATAACGGTATTGGATCTGTTAGTATATGTGGTGGGTGAGAACTTGGGTACTGGAATCAGACTTTCTGGGTTCAAAATGCAGCTCCACCAATTATGGGCAAGATATTTGACCTGTCAATGCCTCAATAATGTTTTCAACTGTAAAATAAGAATAGCTATAGTTGTTGCCTCATAGATTATTGTAATATTTATATAAAGCACTTAGAACAGTGTCTGGCACACAAGCTGTCAGTAAACATTTGCTGTTATTATTATTGTTGTGTCACTTGTCTCCTTCTGTAGACTGAGAGCTCCTTGAGGACTATGACACTATCTTATTAATTATATGTGCAACTCCCAACCCAAGGCTGATCATGGGGTTGAAATCAACAATTATCTGTTAAGTAAAAGAAAAAAGTTATCACTACTCGTATATTTTGAGGTAGGGAGAGAGGTGATACAGAGGGAGGAAGGATTGCCCTTATGAGTGGACATCAGATTCTCCCAAGAACCATGATTGTAGGAGGAATGTGGATTCTATTACAGCAGACAGAGTCCGAGAAATCAGCCTAAATCAGAGTCAATGTAAGAACCAGAAGGGACATCCCAGACCACGGTTAGCGCTCCCATTTTTCAGGTGAGGAGCCTGAGGCGTAGGGAGTTCGTGTACCTTATCTGTGGTCCTGCAGTGTTGGAGGAAATTTGTTGGGGAACATGGCCCTTTATCTTAACCTCAAATTCTATTAATACTCGTGGTTAATTAAACAGATTTTTTTTTTCATTTTGGTTCAGTTTCACAAAGCTTTATTGAATGCCAAGTGCCTTGTTCTCAGCTCACGAGAGATGAGTAAAATGGGCTCAGAGAGCATTCAGACTTGCTTGAGATTAAATAAGCAAATCAAATATGAAAATGGGAAATCCCAGGAAATAATGAGCGCTCGCCTTGTTCCCATTCTATAGACATCAGGAGACTAAACAACCAAGCGAGAACAGTGGGAATACAGGACTTCTTTAGCGCAAACCTGTTGAGGTCACACTTGGGTTATGACTCAGGTCCCTCCAGTTAAAGGGACCCCCCCGCACAAGATGAAAACTTAAGCGGGGTGAGCAGAGGTTGATTTCCATTGGGGTGTTATGGGGTAGATGCCATGGGATTCTACAGAATGTATCTCCACCTCCCTGGCAAAGATAATGTCTTCCCCGAGCCTTGCTCAGAGAACCCCCTCCCCAATCAGTACAGCCCCATCCCAGGGATCCTAGGAAAACGGGAGAGTAGGAAGTTGTTGCTAAGAAGCTTGTTTTGGCTCTGCTGAAGGCACAACTATAAATTCACATAATAAGAGACCCACCAGTATGACTGGAAATGCACAGCACAGCTGACGGGAGGGAGATTCATAGCCTGCCTCAGCGCCATTCATCTTCCACCTGGGAGCAGCGTAGCCCTAGGCATCCATTATTTATCAGGGAGACAGGAGATGTCAGGGGGAAGGGCAGTGTGTGGGTGGCAACCAGTACTGACAGGGAGCTGTGAGAGGCAGTGGGGTGCAGCACGATGTGCCTGGGACTGGAGCTGGGAGAGCAAGACTGTGCCACTGCCCGCTCTGATGGACATTGGGTCAATCACTTAACTGCTATGGCCTCCAGCTCCTCAGCCTTAAAATAGGGCTTGAGTGAAACAGTCTCCTCAAGTCCCTCAGGCTCTGGAGTTCCAGTCAGAATGTTCTAAGCTTTGTATGAAAATGTCGTTCAGAAGTTGCTTTCAGACTTCTTCAGTCTGTGTAACAGGCTCTAGGTATATACAAAAAATGAAAAGTTAACAACCACCAAAAAAAGAGGTTGTTTTCATTACCCTAGAAGATATCCCTGGGGTCTTCAGGGAGCATATTTGCCCAAGGGTGATCTCAAACCTTTCCCTAAAGAACCCCCAGGCATAAGAGCCCCAGTGCATCTCCAGCCCAGGATCTGGAGGCATACACCCAGGCATGAAATGTCTTTGAGTTCTTGTTTATTATCACGGAGGTAATTTTGCACTCTACTCCATAAATCTATCCTTGCTTGTGTTGATATAAAAATAGTATTCTGAATTATTCACTGTTTGTGAATGTGCTGATAAATCTAGACTTGCAAGTTGGCAGAGAATCTTGTCTTTTGATCTTGAACTATACAAGCCCTAATTTTGTGTGATAAGGTTACAGGAGATGTCTAATTTCTTATTCATGCTTTCTGTATTTTTTTTTAATTTCTTCTCTAATGTGTGTGTATTAATACTAAAGAAAAGTAAATAAAATTTTAAAACATGAAAAATAATGTAGTTCTGACCTTCCGCATCTAGATTTTAAGGAGGGAAGGGCTCCCCTTAATGAATGGGTTCCCTGGTGACATTTTCTTAATGTGTACATTCTTCTGTATCTGAGTGCTCTGTGCGTGTGTGCTCAGTCTCTCAGTTGTGTCCGACTCTTTGCGACTCCATGGACTGTAGCCTGCCAGGCTCCTCTGTCTGTGGGATTCTCCAGGCAAGAATACTGGAGGGGGTTGCCATGCCCTCCTCCAGGATCTTCAAGACCCAGGGATAGAACCCACGTCTCTTAAGTCTCATGCGTTGGCAGGCAGGTTCTTTCCCACCCGGAAGTGCCGCCAGGAAGCCCATCTAAGTGCTCTGTTTGTGATAAATAACATGTGGTTGAATGAATAAAAGAATAATGACAATTATGATGATGATAAAAGCCACCATTATTGTGTTTTTACCATGTGCTACTGTTCTAAACTCTTTACCTTGGTCATCTCATTCAATCCTTATAAAACCCTTTGAGGCAGGTCTTATTATCCTCATTTTACAGAACAGGAAACCAAAACATCAAGAAGTTAAGTAACCGTTCCAGTTGGAACAGCTTTCCTGTGCTGTCTTTTATCTTCTTGGCTGGCCTTTTAGACCTGGTCATTGTGGCAGCATTTGCCCTGAGCGCAGCAACTTGGTGTCATTGTCTTGGCAGTTCCTCATCTCTTGGTTTTGCCCTAAGGCTTCTCTGCCCTTTTCCACTTGTTTATCTGTATTTTCTAATTTTCCTAAGGTGTCAGTTGTGTCATGAATGGAGAGCAGGGTGGCAAACTAATCTATGCTAGCTTCACACAGAACTCTCAGGTTCTTTTAGCAGATAGCAGTAGCCATGGGCATAGTTGAAGTGGATGTGGATTAACTAGTCTCCACAGTCCCACCATCATCTTATTACAAAAGCAAATCTCAGAGCAAAACCTGCCACACATGCAGACTTATTAAATAAGCATTCATAGTCTGGCAAACATAAGACAGGGCAGGCAGCCTGCTCTGGAAACTGCTCAAGTCCCAACTCTCTGCCCATTTGGGTACTGCGACTGCTTCCGGAGTGGAAGCTTCACTGGAAGAAGGCAGGCGAACATTCTCGAGCGGTGGGTCTCAAATTTGAGCAACCATCCAAACCTCCTGGAGGGCTTGTTAAGGCACTGACTGCTGGGCCCTGACCCTAGAGCTTCTAAGGGCTCCACACTTTGAGATCTGATTTTGTTACTCTCTCTGATAAATGGCATCAGGCAACCAGCAATTGGCTCAATCCCTGGGCACAGGACCATTTAGAGAGTTAGTCTATGGTCTAGAACACCAACCCTTGGGTGTGGACTACAAGGTGCTCTGGATTCCTTTACCTAAAAGACATAAGGGTAAAGAATGTCAGTGAAAGGTTTTAGAGTGGCGGTCCTCACCTTTTTTGGCACCAGGGACAGATTTTGTGGAAGACAGTTTTTCCATGGACTGGGGCTGGGGTTTCAGGAGGATGACTCAAGCAGGTTACATTTATTGTGCACTTTATTTCTATTATTATTACACAGCTCCACCTCAGACCGTCAGGCGTTCGATCCTGGAGGTTGGGGGCCCCTGATTTAAAGGATACTGTTAATGTCATCAGTGAGAAGCCATTTCTCATCCTCATTATGCTAGTTAGCAAAGCCTGGTGCATTCCTTACGCTCCAATAACTGAGGTTCATTTCACATAGATAGTTGGAGCATGGCCTCACTGATACAATACTAGCTGAATAGCCCTCTAGTGTGAATTCCTGGAGAGGGCACCTAGGGTATAACATAAATTAGCACAAATGGCTAATATCACTTGTCCAAATGGAACATTTTAGAGTAAGTTACAGACAACATTAATAGAAGGAAAGTTCATTAACAAATCGCGGGGCATTTGTTTGGTCCCACAGACGGAGCCTGAGATCATAGAGGAAACCAACATCGACAGAGTGAACGAGCCCCGGGGCTACGGCCGCTCGAGGCAGGTAAAAGGCCACTCGGAGACCTCCACGCTGAGCTCGCAGCCCTCCATCGACGAGGTCCGGCAGCAGATGCACATGCTGCTAGAGGAGGCCTTCAGCCTGGCGTCGGCGGGCCACGCGGGCCAGGGCCGGCACCCAGAGGCCTACGGCTCCGCCCAGCACCTGCCCTACTCCGAGGTGGTGACCAGCGCTCCGGGAACCATGACCCGGCCCAGGGCTGGGGTGCAGTGGGTGCCAACCTACCGCCCAGAAATGTACCAGTACAGTCTGCCCCGGCCGGTAAGTCAGACGTCCCTCCCATCTGCCTGTCATCATCAGATCTGCCTGTCCCAGGGTGTGCCCACAGGGGTCTCAGGGTGGGGACTTTTGTGACGAGCCACCTTGGGATTTGGAGACAACCTTTGCTGGGCTCTCATCCCGTCCTCCATCCCTGATCCAAGCCTAAGTCTTTCAGTCCTATGGGCACAGGCGCACGGGAAGCCCTGATGTCCAGCTGAAACACGGTTTTGAATGAATTTCCTTTTCTATCCCTCCTGTGAAGGCCAGACCTCATTCTTTGTGCACTGGTGGTTTTCTACAACCCCGAGGGCAAGGACCTCATTTAAATGTCAAAATGTAGGGCAAGGCCCCATGTCAGGGGGCCATGGAGCACGTGGTTCTGAGCAGAGGCTCTGGAGGCGGGTGGTTTGACTTTGAATTCCACCTCTAGCATTCAGCGTCTTTGTGACTTGGGGATGTTACTTAGATTTTCTACAGGTGAAATAAACAGATAAGAAAAACAACTGACTTCCTAAGGTGGTTGTAAAGATTAACATGAGGTGCTAGACGGATGCCAGGCACCCAGTAAATGCCATAAGGGTTTGTCACGATCATCTCACTAACTAGTAACTGTACTTCAGTATTTGAGAAAGTACCCAGTGACTAAAGGCTTCCATGATTTAAGCAACCATTTTAATTAGTTTGCATTTAATTAGTTCATCACCATAGCATCTACAGATAATCTTTTTAAAGGGATATAGTTTTATAAGCCACGGACCATAATAGACAATGCTTTGTGTGATATATAGATTCCACCCTTGTAATATTTCATGCCCTAGCCAAGTTACTCATTAATAGAGCATTATAAATTGTGGTTGTGATATGTAATTATCTAATAAAAGCTAGAGAAGGCACATTGCTGACAAATGTCCATATAGTCAAAGCTATGGTTTTTCCAGTAGTAGTCATGTGTGGATGTGAGTTGGACTATAAACAAGGCTGAGCACCAAAGAATTGGTGCTTTCAAATTGTGGTGTTGGAAAAGACTCTTGAGAGTCCCTTGGACTGCAAGATCAAACCAGTCAATCCTAAAGGAAATCAATCCTGATTATTCATTTGAAGGATTGTTGCTGAAGCTGAAACTCCAGTATTTTGGCCACCTGATGTGAAGAGCCAACTAACTCATTGGAAAAGACCCTGATATTGGGAAAGATTAAAGGCAGGAAGAGAAGGGGGCAACAGAGGATACGATGGTTGGATGGCATCACCGACTTGATGGACATGAATCTGAGCAAATTTCAGGAACTAGTGAAGGACAGGGAAGCCTGGCATACTATAGTCCATGGAGTTGCAAAGAGTTGGATACAACTTCTCGAGTGAACAACAATAATAAAAGCTAACATTTCTTGAGTGCTTCACTGTTACTAGGGAGTGATCTAAGTGTTATATGTATGGTAACTCATTTATTTAGTTCTTACTATATGCCTCTGAGACCATTACTAGTTTTATCCCTATTTTACAGATGTTGAAACTGAGGTTTCACAGCTTGTTCAAGTCACACAGCCAGGAAGGGGTGGAGCCAGGACCCAAAGTCAGGCCATCTGATGACAAAGGCCATGTTCTTAACCTGCCTTCTGCTGTTATATTGTCTCTCCATCGTATTATTTCTTTCATTTTCCAGTAGACTATTCGGGACACCTATGAGCTTGTGAAGCCTTTTGATAACTTCAACCACCAGCCTCCGACAGCACCACTACAGAGGCACTTAATAAATTGCTGTTATGCTACGTAACTACCTAATCTACACACTGTTGTGAACTTCCTTATTGTTCTTTGTTCCAGATTCCCTCCTTCACCAGGTCCCTGAGATATCTTAACACTATTCCTAATCCCCTCAGTCTTTCTCTTTGAATGTCAGTCTCTGGCCCAGCCTTGCCCTGTTGATAAAACTCTTATCAGGAGAGACCAAAATTTATTTCAAACTGAGCCTTGGGGGCAGGGACACCTGTACTTGGATGAGGTCATCATCACTGCAAGAGTTTGTCTTTAGGTCGGCAGGTGCAGAATTTCTGTTTTGTCCATTCACTCCAGGGTGATCAGATCATGCTGCTTAAACTCACTGAAACTGCTTTATTATTAATATTAACTTACAAACCTGCAGTGAGAAGCTGAATGACCAGGTGGGCCAGAATATTTGTTTGCTGGTCAACATGGTCTTTCATTGGCTTCCCTTGTAGCTCAGCTGGTAAAGAATCCACCTGCAATGCGGGAGACCTGGGTTTGATACCTGGGTTGGGAAGATCCCCTGGAGAAGGGAAAGGCTACCCACTCTAGTATTCTGGCCTGGAGAATTCCATGGACTGTATAGTACATGGGTTTGCAAAGAGTCGGGCACAACTGAGCGACTTTCACTTTGGGCTTTACTGGTGGCTCAGATGGTAAAGAGTCTGCCTGCAGTGGGGGAGACCTGGATTTGATCCCTGGTTTGGGAAGATCCCCTGGAGAAGGCAATGGCAACCCACTCCAGTATTCTTGCCTGGAAAATCCCATGGAGGGAGGAGCTTGGCAGGCTACAGTCTATGGGGTTGCAGAGTCGGACACGACTGAGTGCCTTCACGTTATGGTCTTTCGTTAAGTAGAAGCCAATTTAGGGAAAGTACGACATTATCAGAAGGAAAACTAGTTGATATTAGAGTCATTTTTCTCAGCCTGTGATATGCAAACCCAGAGAGCAAAGTCAGTAAAGGAAATAGATGAATGTGGGACATCTTTTTTGCAACCCATTTTCCTGAGATATAGGTGGAATACAGTGCAAAATTCTTAATGTTTTAAAGGACTTTATTTTAATATTTACTATTTATTTGGCTGTGCTGTCTTTGTTGCAACATACAGGATCTAGTTCCCCAACCAAACATCGAAACTGGGCCCCCTGCTTTGGGAGTGTGAACTCTTAGCCACTGGACCACCAGGGAAGTCCCCTTAGTACAATGTTTAAGTTAAATAGAAGACTAAGGTCAATGCCCAGATCTCAGGAATAGGAGTTTGCCTCTGCCATCCAGACTGTGCTGGATCTGTTCAAGAAGCACTGACTTCCAGAAGAGTGCCAGCAACTCTGGGGCCGCCACTGGCCATGCTCCCATCAGATGAGAATCCACATACCCTTTTTTTCAGAAAGAGTTAGAAAAATGCTCACTGAGCCTTGCAAATCGGGTACTTTAAAATACTTTCCCATGACAGTCGTATTACAGTTTCCACAATTACAGTTTTCTTAACTAATTGCCCATTAAATTGGTACTCTTCTTTATGAGGAAAGAAGGGATTTTCTCACTGAGATGTTGAAAACACTCTAATCTTACCACATAAAGTGGCTGTCCTTTGGAGGAGGGCTACCTGTATTCATTCTTACACTGATCCACACTGACTTCAGTTTCATTGACTCATCCTTTCTGATGCCAGACATTGACCATATCCCCAAATTCTCCCTCTACCCAGAGTGGAATGGCACTCACCAACTGTATGACCTTATCCAGTGACTGTAACTCTGAGCCTCCTGTCTCCTTAGCCATAGAATGGTGATGAGAAGAGAGCTGCAGTGGGGAAAGGATGATAATTCATGAAAAAGGCTCAGCACGGTCCTGGCACTTAGCACCCAACAGGTGTTTGTGGATTTTAATCAGAGTGCTTCATATGGAGCCTGGTACATGGAATTACTGGATAAATGTAGCCATTATTATAAAAATATTCTTTTTTTCCCACTGGGTTCCACTGCTTATCTCCCTTTTCCTGACACTTCTGAGATGACATCTTTTTCTTCTACTCTGTTATACTCTTTTTAAGAGCATGCTCTGGGTGCTCAGGGAAGCCTCACTTCTATTTAAAGATGATCCTCAGGAATGACTGGGCCCCTCTAGCTGGAGGCCAGATTCTGGGGATCTGTGAACAGATCTGGATTTCAGAGAGAAAAACTTAAACAACTTGGATGAGTCTTCCAATGACAGGCCAGAAGATGTCACAACCCACATCCATATGCCTCAATTTAACAAAACCATCTAAAAATGTCATTGTGGGAATATGAAAGCTTAGATGGTTCTGTTTGCTAGAATTCAGGATTGGCAGTTGTGCCAAGAAAGGCAGAAATGTTAGTATTATATACTTTGAAAAAATGAAGCCACCAAAGAATGGAAGTGGACTGAGAAATAACACAGCAGAGAGATGATCCATCAAACTGAATATCAAAGGCAGTTCTTTCATCGTTAAGGTTTCCTTTTGCCAACAACACATGAGATCCTTATTTTAATGAAAAGAGAAATGGCTAACAATACACAGTAGCAATGATAATTCTTAACCCAAGTTCTTGCCAAGCCCTCTTGTGCTATGATAATGTGGAAATCAATGGACAAGGTGGCAATTTAGAATGATAACTATGATTACTTTTCAGCTTCCAAAAAGGAAGCGCTCCAAGCTCTACTGGAGGATAATTGGAAGTTGCTGGTTCTAAATGCATTCGGCCAGGCTGATAGCATTTATATCATGGAGAAGGTTATTGCTGGCAGCTGGGGATTCCTGCACCTCAGTTCAGGAGACTCTTGATCATATTTTACCCCTTGAATCTGTGAAGAAATTGGACTTGACACCTAATGACCAATCCAATTTTGCTAGCAGCCATAATGGGCCTCTGCCAAGTGGAATGAAAACATCCTATAGCCTTCCTGTTGGTGTCAGAGTAGGGGATGCTGAGAAAGGTATGTGTGCATGCTTAGTTGTGTCTGACTCTTTGTGACCCCATGGACTGTAGCCCACCAGACTCCTCTGTCCATGGAATTTTCCAGGCAAGAATACTGGAGTTTCTATTTCCTTCTCCAGGGATCTTCCCAACCCAGGAATCGAACCCTCATCTCCTGGGTCACCTACATCTGCAGGCAGATTGTTTACTACTAAGCTACCCAGGAAGCCCTCCGAGAAAGGCAGCAGGGTCAAAACATCTTCCCCACTAGAGGCCTTACAAATGTAACTAACAGTGATAATAACGACAGTTGCTATCTATGGTGCTCCCACTAAATAGGTTATTAGGCTAAGTGCTCTTGTCTCTTCCAGGGCTTCCCAGGTGTTACTAGTGGTAAAGAATCCACCTGAGGTGCAGGAGACACAGGAGATGCAGGTTCAATCCCTGAGTTTGGAAGATCCTCTGGAGGAGGGCATGCCAACCATTCTAGAATCCTTGCCTGGAGAATCCCAGGAACAGAGGAGTCTGGTGGGCTACAGTCTGTGGGGTCACACAGAGTCAGACACAGCTTAGCACACATGCACATTATCTCTTCTGATCTAAGAACCACCCCATGAAGTCAACATTACTATCCCCCACGTACTCCGTGGGAAGCTGAGACCTGGAGAAGTAAAGAAGCTTGCCCAGGGTGACACAGGACAGAACTGGGGCTGGAACCCAGGGCTCTCCAACTTCAAAGCCCATGTTCTGTCCACCCTCTGGCCAGGTAAGCCAGAAGGTTGTCCCAGGCTCTGATGAGAACTCAAATCTAAACTTCAGCGTGTGCTCTTCTTATCAGGAAGCCTCCCCAGTTGGATGGGGTTTTGTTCATTCCTATCATAGCCCCTTGTAAGAAAGACATCTCTACTAAGATAGAATTGAGAAGATTATAGCCTGTTTTCCTCCTCTCCCCTCAAAAATAAAACAAAAGACTCTGTCTTAAACTTTCTTAATGATGAGATAACCAGGCATATCAGGCAAAATGTTAAACATTTCTTGTGTTTCTCCAAATCTAATTTGAATTTATTCTGAGCTCCCATCCAGCCAGGTTTGGTGGGGCAGGAAGTGGGGGGTGGGCGGGGGTTCAATGTTAGTTCTTGCATAAAAGTCATTGGCAGTTTGGTGAAGTTGGAACAACAGGACAGGTCTACCCTAGGCAGTGCTGAATGGTGTTTAAGGATGGAGGGAACCCAACAAACCAAGAAGGTATCTGGAGACTGAAAAATGAGGCAGTTCCATGTAATCAATGGATCAGTATTATAGGGTAACTTACTTACAGGGTAGGATGGGGCAGGGGGCGATCCAGAAGCATTAGCAGCTGCACTCAACACTGCAGAGGGGCTGCTGGGACAGTTTTATAGTTAACCTAGGGTTTGGGGGACAGGGAGTCAGGCAGTGCATTCCTAAGTCAAGATTTATGATGGGTAATTAGTCTTATGGGTGCAGAGACTACATCATGAAAGCCTTTATCACTGGAGAGTAGCAGAGCAGAGAGGCCACCTGGAACCTAATGATCATTAGATGATATCTATTAACTACAAAGCCCTTGACAGCACAGAAGTGATTTACCATGCGGTACGGTCCCGGGTAGGGTCAATGGAAGGACAGGAGGAACCGAACAGGCCCAAGATGGAGTCAGTTATGCTAGCTGCCAACAACGGGGTGTTGCAACTCCCAGAGTCTGTGAAGGTAGGTTGCTCTATATTACCTGGGACAGCCTGGGTTGGAGATCTTTGCCTATGGGCTGCCCCGAGGAATCCCCCTTGAAAACCAACAGCATGCCCAGTGTCTGCCAAATGCATATCCCTTCAGGCTTAGAGAAATCATTCAAGTGAGTAAAAATCACATTTTGTACAGGAATACTGCGTGGAAAGGGAGAGAGGGAGGGAGGAGAGGATATGCAGCTCAGCTCACAAACTCAGGTGTGCAAGACAGGTAACTGTTTCTCTGTACTGGCATTCTAGTGCCAAGAGCTCAGTCTCAGTCTAGGGCCTCCCTCCCCGTCTCTGATTAAGCTTATTTTGTGTGTGTGTAGGAGTAGGAGTGGGTGGCTACATGGTGCAAAGCATGGTCAGAGGGTGAAGAAAGCTTCAGTACTTGGTCTCATTTTATTCTCATCTAACTACTCTGGGCGGCACCTCTTAGAAGCGCTGCTTTCCACCTAGTCTGCAGGTGTTGGTCTGGGGAGAGCACAGCTGTTACCTGGTCCCCCTGCTTACAAGCTCTCTCCAGACTTCTCTTTCCCTTCCTCCCATGCTTGAGCCTTCTCTCTCCCTTCTGCCTCTCCCCTCTCTAGCCCTTACACACACACGCCCTTGCCCCTCTCCCCTCTCTAGCATCGTCCTTACACACACACACACCCTTGCCCCTCTCCGCTCTCTAGCATTGTCCTTCTGTTTATTCTCTCCTCTCCATCCCTTGTTCTCCCAGATTGAGATGGGACACAGAGCCCCTTCTCCAGGCTCATCAGCATCTAAGCTCTGCTCTTTTTTACTTAAGGGTCTTTGCCTAATACAGGGGCAGAGTGGTCTAAACCAGGGATTGCCAACCTCCAGGATCTAACGCCTGATGATCTGAGGGGGGGCTGATGTAATAATAATAGAAATAAAGTGCACAGTAAATGTAATACACTTCAATCATCCTGAAACCACCCCCCTCCCCAGTTCCATGTAAGCATTGTATCCCATGAAGCAGGTCCAGGGTGTCAAAAAGCTTAGGGACCGCTGGTCTAAAGGTACCTCACTTCTTTCAAAGCTCGTTTTGGCATCAGCTTTGAGTGCTTTAAGGGCTTAGGTTTTTGATACTCAAAATCCTAAACTCTTGCATTTTAATAGCTTTAGCTTTTGAAATGCCAGGAAGAGTTGGCTCTTGGGCCATCTTGAGTGATAGTGGACTTCCTTTCCTGGGGCAGGAAGGCAAGATGTTCTTGGGGCAGGGGAAGGGCCCTGGATTCAAGGAACTGTGGTGGCAAGGTCTTGGTTACTACAATTACTGTATCAAAATATTATCTTGTCTCAGAAGGAAGAGCATATCATTTATTGAGTACCCACTATGTGCCAGACATCACATCAACATATAAAATGAGTCTTTTAAACAGCCTTTGAAATGGAGGTTTGATCCTGTTACTTTCATTACCTAATGAGAAAACAGGTACAGAGAGGTAAGTTACTTGAGGTCAAGCACCTGGTCAAGGTCAAGCCAGGTTTCAACTCCAGTTTTGTCTAACTCCAAACCCATATGCTCTGCAGCACGCCACCCTTGGCTCACAATTTTGAGACAGTGCCCTTAAACTGGCTGTGTGATTTTGGGCAAGTCATTTCACTTCTCTGGGTTTCCTTTTGCCTCTGTGTTAAGGTAAGGAGTGAGGTCTTGGTGTCTCCTGTTCTTTCCACCTCAAACCTTCTATGAATCCCAGGCCCTTGAGAGCCCCAGTGTTGCTCTCAGTAACTCCTGGTAAGCTGAGAGATCAAGATAAACACTGGGTTTTCACCATGGGGTCCGTCTTCAGTTACCACACCCTCTGTTTTCAACTAAATAAGAACTATCCTCTGGAAGATTCTACTTCGTGCAATAGGATGTAAAGTTATTTCCAGCTGCATGGGGCCTTAGGTAGACACAGGTTGGGCTGAGCAGTATTCGCAGTGCGGTGGAAGGGCGCCATGCGGTGGAAGCCAGTACTGCCAGCAGGGATGGAAAAACTGGCATATCCGCTCTGGCCTGGGGCCGACTGGCTGGCCCTGGACAGTGGCCTCCAACTAGAGTAGGTGGCTTTGGCCTGTGAGTCCTCGCTCTCCCACCAGTGCAAAGCCTGAGACCCTGATCTGTTCCTCCAACTGCAGGCTGCCCACTTTGACCTGTCACCCCTCTAGTGCTACCCCCCGCCTAAGGTTGATCTTGACCAGATTCCCCCTCTGGATGGATGCACGTGCACAAGGAGGGTCCAGCACACAGGGAGTCTCACCTGGGCTCATTCTCCACTGGGTTTGCTAGAAAGAATGGCCCTGACCCACCCCCTCGCCCCCTGCCCAAGGACATCGGGACTGGGAACCTTAAGCAGACCATGTCCCTTCTACTTTTACAACCAAAGTTCTGAGCTCAAAGAGTAGCCTCTTCTTGTTATATCCAGGCTTCTTCCACCTGGGAGAACTAAGAGCTATTTTTATAAAGCCTGCCTTCAGTTCCGAGTGTCTGATCTCCTTTCTAGCCAGAGGACAGGGATCCCAAAAGATGGTGTCCTTGGGTGCCAGACTGGGCCCCTCATGGCCACTGTCACTGTTCCTGTTCCAGGAACTAGAAACCTGGAACAAGGTAACAGTTTTGAACAATAGCTTCCAGTGAGATCTGAGTCACAAGGCAGCTGGCAGGGAGTCAGGTTCCAAACACATGGAAAAGGAGCCAGAATGCAAATCCAGGAGGACTTGGACCCATGGGGGAACTGCACAGGGAAGGGAGGAAGACACTGCTGAGGGGAATTCCTCAGCCCGGGGCAAAGGTGGCCTTTCTGCTTTTCATGTGACCCTGTAGCTTCCCAGGAGCACCAAGGGTACAGACCAAAGGAGACCTTGATGTCCTGTGCAGGCTTGCTTTGTACCTGGAGAAAATCATTCAAAGTAGGAAATTCCCTTGGTACTTGTCAAAAATTCAGAACTTTTAATCAATTCTTTGGTTAACTGTTACAAGACAGAGACCCCGAATGCATTTTCTTGGCTGTAAAACTGTGTTGACTACAGAGTATGCCTTCCAAGAGCCAGGGATAAAAATAAGTTGTCTGTCTCCTCTACTGATATCAGGAGAAGCCAGAAGAGAGATGAGAGGCTAGACACCTCTTTCTCTGTTTTGGGAAAGGCATGTCCTTACTTGTTGGTTTGTTGATAATAGTGTAAATGCCAAGCTGGAAGGACAATGATTTTTAAACTCTGCAAAACCATAGGGTTCAGGGAGTCCCCAGGTGCTATCATGCAGGTAAGCAAAGGGTCAAACTCACCAGGGCATCCCTACCCTCAACTTCTACCAGAGCAGTTCTGCTTTGATTTGGTTATGTATTCAGGCTATGTCAGAATGGTTTCAGGGCCAAAGAAATGTTTTGTTTTTTTTTTTTGGTGGAAACCCACAAAGTATTTGAGTGCCTTATTTCACAAGGAAAATAAGTAATAGAAAAATAAGGCGCAGAGGGACTGACGTGTCCACAGAGCATGAATGACTGAACCAAAAGGAGAGCCTAGGTTGGCTGTAAGGGTCTCGGTTTTACCTGCCTCACCTTGCCTATCCCAGGCTTAATTGATTGCCAATATGGCATTTGTTTTCCAGGCAATCTCACCTTTCACATTTGTTTACTACTCGTTGTTTCCACCTCTGATTTCAGCTCACAGTTTTTATTTTAGTTTGCTATGGTGTGGGAGGGAAAGGGTGGATAGTGGGTGGGAATCCTTAAGATTTCCTTACATCTTGCAATTCCAGCATGCATTAAAAGCCATGTTTCACCTAGGATCTACTTGTTATTTAGTGGGTTGGCCCTTATGAGTAGGTAGTCTGCCATAATGTGTGTGTGCTCAGTCACTCAGTCATGTTTGACTCTTTGCAACCCCATGGACTGTAGCCCCCCAGGCTCCTCTGTCCATGGATTCTCCAGGCATGAATACTGGAGCAGGTTGCCATTTCCTACTCCAGGAATTGAACTCATATCTCTTTCATCTCCTGCATTGGCAGGTGAATTCTTCATCACTGTGCCATGTGGAAAGCCCATAATGCTGGAGGGAAAAGCCCTCATTCATTTTAAAGAATCCTGTTTATGGATTCTCTCTCTGCTACCTTTTGTCTGGATACCTTCAGGTTTAAAGTCCTATCATCTTGTTCCTTAAGAGATATGGCAGGCCATGATACCTATAGAAAAAAATGAATAAGAAGCACAAGCCACGCTTTGTCTTTGCAGAGAGCATTCCTAGATTTTCTCCTGTTCAGAGGCTGTGGTCTGGCTTGCTGGTCCTGTCTCTGACCATTTTTCTATTCTCCCCTCTCAAGTTAATTACAATCTTCACTTCACAGTTTTGATCCCTTGTGTTTAAATAGTGCTTTATAGATCATAAAATACACATACACTGCCTGGCCTGATCTTCTTTGCACCCACCCCTCTGAGCAAGGCATCCTTGTCTCCATCTCAGCGGAAAACACTGAGGTCCAGAGAAGTCACCTGACTTGCTTAGGGACAAAAACTCTGTTTATTAGCAAACCTCAACCCATATTCCGGACTCTAAACCCATTGCTTTCCCCCACGAAATCTGCTTTCCATGAGTGAGAAAATAAGCACAATCAATGATTCATTCTTTATCTAATATTTATTGCCCATCCAGGACATAACAGGCACTGTTCCAGGCATGAAGATACAGCTGACAACAGATCCCTTGCCCTCATTAGTCTTGTTGTGAATAATAAATAAGCAATGATATAATACCAGAGTGATAACTGCTATGATAAAAAAAATAAAACAGCAGAGGCACTTCCATATTCATTTCCTAAAATTCAGATGGAAGGAGCAAAGACAGCCACAACAGGTAGCAGGCTGCCAGCCCACAGGGCCACCCTCTCACAGGGGCGCCAGGGAGCAGGACAGGAGGCAGGGGTCTGAGTCCTAACTACCTCCTCTCTCTGAGCCCCAGTTTCCTCAAAGGGGAGGGTGACTCCATCTCAAAGGTTCCTCTCTGGTCCAACCCTCTGGTTTCCTATGGAGGAGTGACCTCCTGATACTTGGAGAATATGGAGCTCCAAGGCAATATGGAATATGGAGCTCCTGATACTTGGAGAATATGGAGCTCCAAGGGAATATGGGGCTGGATGAATGACAGAAAGAAAGAAAGGAGAGAAACATTCCTGGGGAAGCCCAAGGCAGGAAACATCTTGGCAGATTCTAAGACCAACTGAAGGACTCTGACTGCAAGGGCCCACCAAGGGGAAGAGTGGGGGTACATGAGACAGCAGAGGGGACTGGGGACATGTTAAGGGTGATGGTGACTGCAAGGGCCTGCCAAGGGGAATAGTGGGGGTAGATGAGACAGAAAAGGGGACTGCTGCTGCTACTGCTGCTAAGTCGCTTCAGTCGTGTCCGACTCTGTGCAACCCCATAGACGGCAGCCCACCAGGCTCCCCCGTCCCTGGGATTCTCCAGGCAAGAACACTGGAGTGGGTTGCCATTTCCTTCTCCAATGCGTGAAAGTGAAGTCGCTCAGTCGTGTCTAACTCTTAGCGACCCCATAGACTGCAGCCCACGAGGCTCCTCCGTCCATGGGATTTTCCAGGCAAGAGTACTAGAGTGGGGTGCCATTGCCTTCTCCGGAAGAGGGTACTGGGGACATGTTAATGGTGATGGTGACTGCAAGGGCCCACCAAGGGGAAGAGTGGGGGTAGATGAGACAGCAGAGGGGACTGGGGACATGTTAAGGGTGATGGAAGGGGGAGGTTTGAGGAAAGAAGTCTGCTTCCCTTTTAAGTAAGAAGAACCTGTGTGTTGATGAGCACCAGATATTAACATGTGTCTCCCTGTTTGCTCGTCTCTTTCTCAGGCCTACAGGTTTTCCCAGCTTCCTGAAATGGTCATGGGCTCTCCCCCTCCACCTGTGCCTCCGCGGACGGGCCCTGTGGCTGTCGCTTCCCTCAGGCGGTAACACATTCCTTTCTTTGCCTTATTTGGGCTATTTGCAGAGGATTTGGTCCTGTGAGCCCTGCCCTGACATATTTCCTTCATGCCCTGCCCCACTCGGGGGTGCATCACCTGTATAGACAATCATGTGACCAGGGTATCTTGAATGCCATGAAAGAAGTGGGGGCCACAGAGGGTTGGCCTACTTTCTTACCATTGACAATGGAAAGTCCTGTAGAACCCACAATTGAAAAAACCCAAGGTCAACTGCCCCATACCCTGAAAACCTCACGCCTTGACATTGAGCATCTAAAAATTATTCCAGTTTGGGCCATCACAACAGCTGTCTCAAGTCTGGGCACCTCCTGCAGGTGTGTGTGTCAGAAGACCCTTTGTTACTGAGGGGTGGTATCCAAGAGGCTGGGGAGCAGTGTGTCTTGGCTCCTGCCCTAACTCTTGCCTTCCAAGATGGGGAGGCTGAAAGTACATGAACTTGGACAGGTCAGCTGGGAAGCATATATTCAGCATTCTCTTTGCTCTGTAACACTATAAAAAGCACGTGCTTTACATATAGACAGGAAACAACAGCCAAGAGCACTGGGGGAGATTGGAATAGATAATATGTCCAGGGCTAGGAGAGAGACTGTGCCTTGGGGTCCATATGGGCCACTGCCCTGGCCTTCCTACCATAGCCTCCCCCAAAATGCTTGTCATGCTCTATGTGGGCCACAGGTCTGAACTTTGTGAAAATGGTGAAAAGAAATGAGTTTTCCTCAGAAACAACCCTCCCTTCATTTCCAGCAGTTTAGGATGCTGAGCTGTGTGTAGACATCACCCTGTGACCCCAGTCAAGCTCAGAGTGGGGGTGGAGGGGTGGGGATAGCAGACCAGGGTTCCACCTTACCTGCCAGTAGCCTGCTGTGTAACCCCAGGCACGATGCCTCACCTGTCTGGCTCCTCTTTCTTTATCTGTCTGCTAAGTCACTTCAGTCGTGTCCTGACTCTGTGCGACCCCATAGACGGCAGCCCACCAGGCTCCCCTGTCCCTGGGATTCTCCAGGCAAGAACACTGGAGTGGGTTGCCATTTCCTTCTCCAATGCATGAAAGGGAAAAGTGAAAATGATGTCGCTCAGTCGTGTCCGACTCCTAGTGACCCCATGGACTGCAGCCTACCAGGCTCCTCCATCCATGGGATTTTCCAGGCAAGAGTACTGGAGTGGGGTGCCATTGCCTTCTCCATCCTTATCTGTCAAATGAGAGCAAAAGCCTAAATGATCTCAGAGGCTCTGGGAGTCCTCAAAGGTGACCACATGTGCGGAGCAGAATCCAGGGATTTTCCCAGGATGGTTTTCCAAAGGAGTAGCTGATACCTAGAAACAGCACGTGAGAAGTCAGAGCTGTGGGAGTGAGAAAAGGAGAGAAGGAGAGAGAAGAGAGACCCCACGGTCCTGGTCCCCCCCCCCCCCCACCTCCTGTGGAGTTTAATCCTCACAGCCTGTGTCTGACCCTCCCTGGGGAATAGTTGCTCCTGAGGGTTCTGAATTGGAGGAGCTTGTCATCAGTGACTCATGCTACATTTGCTGAAGGCCCGCACCTACTTCTTATTTCTCCTTTTATGTCCTTCTGCACCGTTTGTCATCCTTGCCAAGTATCAGGAGGTCACTCCTCCATAGGAAACCAGAGAGTTGGACCAGAGAGGAACCTTTGAGATGGAGTCACCCTCCCCTTTGAGGAAACTGGGGCTCAGAGAGAGGAGGTAGTTAGGACTCAGACCCCTGCCTCCTGTCCTGCTCCCTGGCGCCCCTGTGAGAGGGTGGCCCTGTGGGCTGGCAGCCTGCTACCTGTTGTGGCTGTCTTTGCTCCTTCCATCTGAATTTTAGGAAAGCCGGAGTGCCTCTGCCAAAGAGAAGACAGAGACTGGCTAAAGCACCCTTTATACTGGGGTGAGAAGCCAATGCCCCCACCCTAGCCCCCTCTTATTACCTGGCTTTCTGAGCACTAAGTGGAAATGGGTGTTAAGTGGGCCAGATTCTCTGCTTACCTGTGGAACAAAAACGTGTTCTCGCATTCATAACACTCAGCAAGCACTAGGCTTCTGCTCCAGAGAGCAGACCCCAGCCCTAGCTTCCGGAGCCTGGGGCTTGTTGCTTCCAGCCGCTCCCCGGACGAAGCCTTCCCATTGGCTGCCAGTGATGTCATCGCCTGCCAGGTTGACCATCCCCAGCTAAGACCCAGTGCTAATTGCTTGGCTCATGTTTTTGTGGAGATGAAGTGTTCTACTCCCCAGAGACACAAGAGTCACCCACAGGGGAGCACTGACCTTGAATGTCTAAAAATGACTCCAGCTCGGCCACCGCGACGGCTGCTCCAGGTCTGGGCGTGCAGGCCCCCTTTGTCATCGGGGGGCCGGGGGCTGCAAACTCAGGCCCGAAGACCCAGCAGTCCTGTCGCTCGGAGGCCGAGGCGCTCCCCCGCTTCCCCTGGAGCCCCGCCTCACCCTGCGGGCCGCAGTCCCAGCAGGCGGCTAAGGTGGCCTCTCTCCCCGCCCAGGTCCACTTCAGACGTTGGCAGCAAGACTAGGATGGCTGAGTCCGCGGGGCCCGAGCCCGCCCAGCTGCACGACAGCGCCTCCTTCGCGCAGGTGTCCCGAGGCCCCGTGTCCGTGGCGCAGTTGGATCAGTCGGCTTTAAATTACTCAGGTGGGCTAGAGGAGAAAAGTCTGGAAGAAGCCCGCGTCCTGCCCCAGCGTCACCCCCTCTACCTCTCTTCTTTGCCTCCCCCGCTCTCCACCTTCTGTCCTGCCAGGCTCAGGGATCAAAGAGGCTGTATTTCTGGATCTCCTGTAGCCCTGGCTAGAAGAGCTACTGCTTTTATTTGTTTACAATATCTGAAATCTGACAAAATACTAAGATATATTACAGCCAGGGTGGATGTTAACATCTTTCCAGACCTCAGACCTTTAAAAAAAGCAATCCGGATACAACTGTCTACCCCCAACTCATTCCCCTTCTCCCCAGAGGTAATCACAGTCCTTAAGTAGTAGGTGTTAACGTTACAACAATATACTGTGTTAATGCTATATATATTTTAAATTTACATAAGTGATGCCAAGCTATACCTTTCCTTTTGCACTATTTTCTTGATTAAACATCGTTAGCAAGGGTTCTCCAGGTTGCTACACTCATATTGATCTAGTTCATTTGTTTACACTGCCATGCGGTATTCCATTATGAGATATGCCACAGTTGATCCTGTCCCCTGATGAGGGACATACTGGTTGTTTCCAGTGTTTCGCTGTTACAATGAACGTGGAGGTTTGGACATGCCCTAATGGGTTTTTTCTTGTAACCAAACCATTCCTTTTAGGCTAAAACACCCAGTTGTCAACACTTAGTAAAGCACAGTGTGTCCAGAAATTCCACCAATGAAACCCATTCCTTTTGGTTCCTCTTCTTGGCTCTTTAAGAACACCCAGCCTTCTGGGAGGAAAACCCCAGGCACCAAGGTGTCATTTCCTCTTGCCAGCAGATCAGGGGTGTGGGATGGGGATGGGGGAATTGGTGAGGGCTCGGCAAGGGGAGTTGAGCCATTGCATCTCTAGAAAGCCAGGTCCGAGTCTCAGCAGGTGACTCGACTACTGTCTGGGCAGGTGAGCGGGGGCTGAGGCTACAGGTGGAAATCTGCTGCCCCCCCCCCCCCCAGGAGCTCCTTCTCCAATGCCAGAATCCTCCTATTTCCCAGCTTCCCCGAGCTTGTGCAGATGTTAGCCCAGTGGGCAAGGCGCTGGCTTAATCTCACCCATCCATTTCCTCCATGCCAGGTAATACGGTGCCAGCAGTGTTCGCCATCCCAGCTGCCAACAGACCTGGTTTCACCGGCTACTTCATCCCGACGCCCCCCTCGTCCTACAGGAACCAGGCCTGGATGTCCTATGCCGGAGAGAACGAGCTCCCCAGCCAGTGGGCTGATTCGGTGAGACCCTCGCTGATTCCCTGCTTGACACACTTCAGGGAGAAAATGAATGTGAGGCTGAGACTAAGTGTTTTGTTATCTCAGGGCCCCTCTCACCAACCAGGTGTTCAAAGTCAGCCTTGAGAAGAGGCAGTTGGCAAGTGGAGGGGGTTGGGGTTGGGGGAGTGGTGGTGGTGGTGGTAGTGATATCCTTTGATAGAGATGTCAGAGAACCACTTTCAGTCAGATTCCACCTCTTCCTGGAGGGCACCCTTAATCAAATACATTTTTATATTAACTGTCAATTTTTGAGTATTTTCTATGTGCCAGACACCATGTTAGATGTTCTATTTATGTTGTCTTAATCTACACAAGACCCATAATGTAGGTATTATTGTTGTTCCTATGATGTATCCAGCATTCAGACTTGCATTTTCCCAGCTCCAAAGCCTTTACCAAGTTTGTTCCTTTCAACTTTAAAATCCTATAAGAATTTTAGTTACAATACCAGAAAAAGAAGTATTAGAAGCCCAGGACAGAACTACTTTGCATGTAGATCCAAAGGCTTTCTGCATGTCTTCAGCTGAAGACTGTCTTGTCACAGGCCCCTGGTTTCTTCCTTATACGAGTAGGAGTTTATGGCACAGTCGACTTGGCCCAGCCTAGACCAAAGAGGGGCAGTGAGCCGCTGAACCCGAGTATGCACACCCAGACCTGCCTTTCGGCCACCTGTTAAAGCACTGCCAAGTGAAGGACAAAAAGCAGGCAAACAGAAGTAGCACAGTGATGGCCTCTAGAGTGGGTTGCTCCAGTCCGTGTGTGAGACCATCCGTCACGGATAAGAAAGGCAGGCTGTCTTCTGAAGGCCTGTATTCATTTTAGCGTTTGTTTCAGCATTTGTCAATACACGTTGACACCCAAGGCCTGTGTCAACTTTTCTCTCTGTCCAGACCCCTAGGGTCCATTCTGTCTACCCCTAGAGGTTCAGTTCAGCCCCAGCATTGGTGTCTGCTCTTATTGTAGTGATGCCACATTTAAACAACATCGTCAGGGTAAAACTACCCTACATATTTATTAATTTTCCTGATGATCAGAGCTTATCCCTGAGCTTCCCTGGTGGCTCAGTGGTAAAGAATCCGCCTGCCAATGCAGGAGACACATGCATTGTGTCTCCCGATCCCTGATTCGGGAAAATTCCACATGCTACAGAGCAACTAAGCCCACATGCCACAACTATTGAGCCTGTGCCCTAGAGCCCGTGCTTCGCAAAAGAGAAGCCACCACAAGGAGAGGCCTGTGTAGTGCAGAGAGAGAGTAGCTCCCGCTCTCGCAACTAGAAAAAAGCCCACACAGCAATGAAGACCTAGCACTGCCATAAATAAATAAATAAAATTGTATATTTAAAAAGTTATCTTTAAAAAAAGCTCATCCCTTTACTTGCCAAAATATCTTTAAAATATGTGCTATCTTGAATTTTAAAATTCTGGAATGAATTACACCCTTCTCCCCTTCTTTAGAAGAAAAACATGATTTAATTTGTCTTTAACAAATGATTCAACGTCATTATTATGCCTCACTGTACTAAAATGACATCTGTAAGATGGGCTCTGATGGTTTGTAGAATTACTTCCCCTATGTCAAACATCTCCAAACTATGCTTTTTGGAATTACTACAAGGCTTAGTATGGCTTTTCTTTCTCTGCCCTTCCTCCCAGCTCACTCCTTCTATTGCTGCCTATGTCCCCACTTTAAGATATACTTGCCCTTAAATATGCTTTTCCTAATGTACTCTTATCTACAAATGAGGCACGTCTGAGCTCATTAGAGTTGTTTGTAGAGTTGGAGTAAATAAACTCTAAGAGAGTAACTAGAGGCCTTCCCTACTGATAAGTCTACACATCTTAGTGTGGGAGTGTTTGGCCTGTGTTCTGGTTGTTAGTGGGCCTTTTTTGCTTCCTTTGTCTTGCTCAGCTCTTCTAAACAGCTGAAATCACAGGGTGTGCGTTGATCAGTTCAGATTTTATTTGACTCCATAATTTCACTTGCAATCTAAACATAATGTGTACTTTTCGGAAAGTAGATGGTACTTAACTTGTGCTAATTAGTCAGTAAATCTGCAGCTTTGTCAGCTCACCCTCTGTGTGCAGAGTGCTCTGGGTGCCTGGCAGGAGTCAGCAGAGGTATTTACAAAACCTTGGCCCTTGCCTTCAAGATACTTACAGATAACACTTGGCCAGGCTTATGGCGACATAACTCAGATGGCTCTGGGTTCATTTTGCCTTAAAAATGAAGGAAAGGGAACCCAGCAAATCAAAACCTAATCTTCTGGACAGAATGACTTGATCACCGCATTCCCTCACCCGCATCCCCAGTGTGAGGGAGAGCTAGTTTCTTATTAGCTGTTTTTAAGAGAAAAATGATTGCTACAGCCTAGATGGGTCTTTCATGGAGCCCACTTACCATCTGCAGGTAAGCAGGTATGGCCCCTTGCGTGGAACACAGTAGCCAGGAACCAAGCTGGGAGGTCGGGTGCTTTATCGCATTTGAAAGACAGCACAGAAGGTTCAGAGGGACCAGCTGAGAAAGATATTCAGATATTCTTTCAGCTTGAGAAAGATATTCCATTGGAGAAAATGTTCACCCTCTGGCATCACCACCTCAATGGACATGAGTTTGAGCAAACTCCAGGAGATAGTGAAGGACAGGGAAGCCTGGTGTGCTGTAGTCCATGGGGTCTACATGTCTTAGCAACTGAACAACAATTACATCCATGTGAGAAGAAAAAAGTGCCTACCCTCAGCTGTGTTAGTGGTAAAGAACCTGACTGCCAGTGCAGGAGATTTAAGAGATGTGGGTTCTATCCCTGGGTTGGAGGCGGGCATGGCAACCCACTCCAGTATTCTTGCCTGTAGAATCCCATGGACAGGGAAGTTTGGCGGGCTGCAGTCCATAAGGGTCACATGGACTCAGACACAACTGAAGTGACTTTGCATGCATGCACACATGCGTCATTTGGATGTCTGGCCTTCCTGATTCCAGGTATCCAGATGTAAGGGGCTAGCTTGCATAACACCTGGACCTGGCTTGATAGATTTCATTCTTGGTGCTAGATGGAGAGGGATTGGGAAGGAGTTACCAGGCTCAGCAGGAAACTGCTGACGTCTATAGGGGATGCTTCCCATGGGCACTGGCTATGCAAGGAGTGATGTTTGCCAGTCCTGGATTTTGGTCCACAAGGTGTGGTGGGTCCCACCTGCATCTCCTGTAAGAGAGGAAGAGTATGTCATTTCCTTACCTTCTGCACTTCTGAGGGGAACATTTCATGCAAAGATGGGCACAATAAAGGACAGAAATGGTATGGACCTAACAGAAGCAGAAGATATTAAGAAGAGGTGGCAGAGGTGGCAAGAATACACAGAAGAACTATACAAAAAAGATCTTCACAACCCAGATAACCATGATGGTGTGATCACTCACTTAGAACCAGACATCCTGGAGTGCAAAGTCAAGTGGGCCCTGTGAAGCATCACTACGAACAAAGCTAGTGGAGATGATGGAATTCCAGTTGAGCTATTTCAAATCCTAAAAGATGATGCTGTGAAAGTGCTGCACTCAATATGCCAGCAAATCTGGAAAACTCAGCAGTGGCCACAGGACTGGAAAAGGTATTTTCATTCCAATCCCAAAGAAAGGCAATGCCAAAGAATGCTCAAACTACCACACAATTGCACTCATCTCATATGCTAGCAAAGTAATGCTCAAAATTCTCCAAGCCAGGCTTCAACAGTATGTGACCTGTGAACTTCCAGATGTTCAAGCTGGTTTTAAAAAAGGCAAAGGA
Source organism: Bubalus bubalis (assembly GCF_019923935.1). Classification (NCBI taxonomy): domain Eukaryota; kingdom Metazoa; phylum Chordata; class Mammalia; order Artiodactyla; family Bovidae; genus Bubalus; species Bubalus bubalis. Next base: position 20,587,747 of record NC_059172.1, on the reverse strand, counting down.
ACCAGAGATCAAATTGCCAACATCCGTTGCATCATCAAAAAAGCAAGAGAGTTCCAGAAAAACATCTGCTTCTACTTTATTGACTATACCAACCCTTTGTGTGGATCACAACAAACTGTGGAAAATTCTTAAAGAGATGGGAATACCAGACCACCTGACCTGCCATCTGAGAAATCTGTATGTAGGTCAAGAAGCAACAGTTAGAACTGAACATGGAACAACAGACTGGTTCCAAATCGGGAAAGGAGTACATCAAGGCTGTATATTGTTACTCTGCTTATTTAACTTCTATGCAGAGTACATCATGAGAAATGCTGGGCTGGATGAAGCACAAGCTGGAATCAAGATTGCCAGGAGAAATATCAATAACCTCAGATATGCTGATGACACCACCCTTATGGCAGAAGCAAAGAACTAAAGAGCTTCTTGATGAAACTGAAAGAAGAGAGTGAAAAAGTTGGCTTAAAACTCAACATTCAGAAAACTAAGATCATGGCATCTGGTCCCATCATTTCATGGCAAATAGATGGGAAAACAGTGGAAACAGTGACAGACTTTATTTTGGGGGGCTCCAAAATCACTGCAGATGGTGACTGCAGCCATGAAATTAAAAGATGCTTGCTCTTTGGAAGAAAAGTTATGACCAACCTAGACATCATATTAAAAAGCAGAGACATTACTTTGCTAACAAAGGTCCCTCTAGTCAAAGCTATGGTTTTTCCAGTAGTCATGTATGGATGTGAGATTTGGACTACAAAGAAAGCTGAGCATCAAAAAATTGATGCTTTTGAACTGTGGTGTTGGAGAAGACTCTTGAGAGTCCCTTGGACTGCAAGGAGATCCAACCAGTCCATCCTAAAGGAAATCAGTCCAAAATATTCATTGGAAGGACTGATGCTGAAGCTGAAACTCCAATACTTTGGCCATCTGATGCAAAGAACTGGCTCATTTGAAAAGATCCTGATGCTGGGAAAGATTAAAGGCAGGAGGAGAAGGGGATGACAGAGGATGAGATGGTTGGATGACATCACTGACTCCATAATGGAGATGAGTTTGAGTAAACTCCAGGAGTTGGTGATGGACAGGGAGCCCTGGCGTGCTGCAGTCCATGGGATCACAAAGAGTTGGACATAACTGAGCGACTGAACTGAACTGAACCAGTGGAGTCCAGTGCCCCCAGCCTGTCCCAGCCACCAGCACCAAGTCAGTTAATGCTGCAGAGCTGGGAGGTCTCAATAGTTGGACACTGACCTCAGCTCCACCTGAACTTGAAATCCAGGGAAAGAGGACATGGCAGCTTCTTTCATAAACAGGGCACCAGGTGCCTATCCTTCAGTGATTTTCAAATTATGCTGCTCAGAACCCTGGGTTCTAAGACACTCCCTTCTGTGTATCATGCACAGTTCAGGGCACAATGATAAGCAGGTGAGACACAGTTTTGCCTTCACAAGTCGATGCCTGAGATGAGTGATGAAGTCATGAGTGATGACTAGTTATGGAATTTACAGGGAGTCCTTGACTAATATAGGGCTGGGGAGGGTCTCTCAGAAGAGAAGCAGTGTGAAGTGAGACTTGACAGGCAAATCCTGTGTCCTGGCCTTGGTGCTCTGTCCCCCTAGTTAATTACCAGTGTGTCCCCAGCTCACGTGGCCCAAGGACTTGGACAGTCTGACTCCAGTTTTCCTCTAAGATGCAAGTGCAATGTATTTGCAACTTTGTCTTTCTTTGCCAGGTCTTGTAGTGAAATTAAAGCCCCAAACTTTGGGACATCCCGTCACTTCTTTCGTTATTCGGGTCCTCCCTGGTTCTCTCCCAGGTTCTCAGATCCTGTCTCCTCTCTACCTCCAGTGGGTCCACCACCTACACAGTGTTTCTTCCTTCAGTACAGACCTTTCCTCTGCCTGCCACCCCTGGTGGCTCCCAGGCCAGGGACTGGGAGGGGCTGACAGGGACTAGGAGGGGCCTGCTTTCTTACTACATGTTCACCCATCCAGAATTTCTGAATCATCACCCAACTTCATCCCACTCCATCCTTACCAGCTCCCACACATACATCTCTGTAAAGAATGGGAACATGATGAATTCCTCAGAAGTGGGCCATAGAAAACGTAACTCCGTAGTTTGGTGTTCAGCGGCTTTCTGATCTGGTCCAGCCCACCCTTCTTCCTGAGCTCCTCCCACACCGCCCACACCCTCTGTGGTCAGACCACCTTACTGAACCTTCCTGGGGACACCATCCTCCATGTATTGCCAGGCCTCTGCATGGCTTTTCCTCTGCCTAGAATGCCCCTTCCACCTTGTCTTCCACAAAACAGCCTTTCCATCCTAGCCATCTCCTCTCCAGACTCAGCTAAGATGCTTCTCCTGGAAAGCTGCCTTACTGCCCACATGTGTCCCATCCCCTGCAGCACTCCAGGGCCTACGTACCCATGGGCACTTATCTCACAGTGATGCGACTAGCTTATGGGATATAAAGGTCTTTTGTGGATTACCCTGGAACAGCATCCCCATGTGTGGCCCTGTTTCTGTAGGCAAGTCAATCCTGAATTCTAAATCATTGTCCTGTCCATATTTCTAGAAGTGTCCACATTATTGGCATAGAACTTTCTTCCACTTTTAATGAAAAGAAAATTTTTTCAAGAAGCCAAGATCTTATTCCAGATGCATGACATGATAGTTCAGTGATTAACTCCCAGCCTTGAAGCCAGCCTAGCCTGTCTCTGCGGCTTGTTAGCTGTGGCAGCTTTGACTGAGACACTGTTTGTTTTTGTTTCCTCTTCTGTAAAATAAGGGTAACAATACCTACCTCCTAGGAGAATTGCTTTGAGAATTAAATGAGATCATGATTGGAAAGCCCTTAGCACAGGGCTCGTTCAGTGTTAACTGTTGTCTTCAGTAATAAATCCCTGAGTGCTTTGAGGTCCTTAAAGAACCACATTTCTCTGCCTAGATGGTGCTTATATTAAAAAGGTAGCCAGGTAGATTCAGATGTAGACTGGGTTTGTGCCCACTGTTTGCACAAAGTGTAAAATGCCTATTTAATTCATCCAACCAGCAGAACCAGTGAGTCCAAGTCACCTAGCTTTTATATCTGCACAATGGCGAGTTGCCTTCATTTTCTTCTAAATCTCTTTCCTTGTCCTCAATCCCCTCCTCCTTTGGTATCTAGTGTATCCTATGACTTGAGCCCATTCCTGATACTTGGCCCTGTCTTCTCTCCCGACATGCTCTGCAGGTCCCCCTCCCGGGGTACATCGAGGCTTACCCCCGATCCCGGTATCAGCAGAACTCGCCCTCCAGGCTCCCTCGTCAGTACAGCCAGCCAGCCGGGCTGCACCCCAGCTTGGAGCAGGCCCCGGTGCCCTCCACAGCAGCCTCGCAGCAGAGCCTGGCAGACAACGACCCATCCGACACCCCCCTCACCAACATTTCCACGGCAGCCCTGGTGAAAGCCATCCGGGAAGAGGTGGCCAAGCTTGCCAAGAAACAGACAGATATGTTCGAGTTCCAGGTCTAATGCCTTCACCCCTTGAGACTTCCAGACTCTGAGGAAGCAGGCTTTGGGTTTTTCCAGGTGTGGTGGGACTGGAGACATGAGATGATGCAGGAGTCTTTCTCAGCCTCAGTTTCTAAAAAGGTGAACAGAGGGGCTTCTGGGGAACAGGAAACTCTTGAACAATGGGATGCTTGGCCTATTCAACTGATTGTATGTCAACAAGCCCGCATGTGGGACCATATGTTTGACACTCTGTTACGTTAACTGTTTGAGCTGTGGGTGTATTCCATCCCCTGTGGAGCCTTAGTCAGGAGAGACGAGACGCTTGCTAATCTGCAGATTCCTGTCCAGTACCACATTTTAACAGGTCACCAGAAGGGGGCAAGCACAGCTCTATCTTCAGTGACCTCTGCATGTTAACTGTTTCTGTGTTAAAGGCAATGCAGGCGTGTGAAGAAGCCCCAGACTGTTCTCTCATTCAGCCAGAACTGTAATTATCCAGTCACCTCCAGTCTCCAAGGGAGACACTGACTCCAGCCAAGAAACTTGAGTCCTTTTCTTTTAAAGGTTCATATTCAAAGTCAAATAAATTGGATGAAAATCAGGACTGTCAATGACTGCAGCTATACATAGTCCTGACTCTTCCCCCTCCCCTCAATTAATTCAACAAAGGCCAAGAAAGAGAGAAGATAAGAGGGAATGGTGGATTCGTGTTGACAGGTTCTTTGAAAAGGTGTTGTCGTGTCGGAAATAGAGTATTCTGCAAGTTGGGCTCTAGCTGGAAGAGCATCGGTGCTAAGAGCTTTTAGGATCCTACAAAAGAAAAATGGGTTTTCTTTGCCCTGCAGTGAAGGTAATCTGAGAACAGAGCTTCTCTCTTTTTAGGGGGACAATAGATACATCGACTTTTACAAGGAAATCTCTGTCTCTTCAACAATGATGTCCAGCATGTGCTGCCCAGTGATACAAAAGGAAATAGTCATCAATGCCTATTGGAAGCAGGAGTAGTGAACCCAGTCTCCCCAGGCTGCAGCCTCTGTTTATAGAAGCTTCTGAATGTAGAAAATCTGTTGATTTATGTTCAAATGTAAATAACATTTTAAAAGGTGTATGGAGTTAGCCAGTCCCCTCCCATACTTGTCCCCATAATTAATAGACATAGGAGGACATTTGCCGCAATGGCGGGCTTCTGACCTCGTGACCATGATGTTGTAAGTTAGGCTTCCTGGCATGGTAGGTCAGCCCCCAGAGCTCTGGGTGGGCATAGCCTTGCAGCCCTGAGGCACCAGCTGCTGACTGTCAAGGCTGACTTCGAGTAGCCCAAGGGAAGGGACACCCTGGTTCCATCACCAACTTTGGGGGCTGTGCTCAATGTCAAGGGCTTTCATGGTGTCTGTTGGGGAGTGAGGTCCTTTCCTGCCTTCACCCACGATCCATCTAGCTTCAGCTTGTATTCATCTCCTCTGAGTCCATCTTTCCATTCTCTTCATGAGTTTCTTTGGTCTTTATTGAGAGAAGAAGGTGGAAATTTTCAAATTGAGAGAAGAGTAGGAATGGAACTGATTAGAGTGAGAGAATCAAACTGTCAAAGCACAGACTTTTCAAAGAAGCTGTTTTTATTTCTCAATGGCAAATTGCCCTTTCTGCAATGTTCTGGAGATGATGTGTCATGGATCCCCCAAACCAGTCTCTTGTTTGGATGATATTAGGTAGCGTCCTTTTGGTATGCTGGTTGATCTTTCATAGTGTTAGTTTTTTGTTACTTAAAAAAAAAAAAATCAGCTATAAATAAAATGTATTTTTGTAATTTCCATGTGTATATATGGTATATTTCTACCAATGGCCAGTTGTTGTAACCCAAAACGCAAATCAGTTTGCAAACACTGTGGACAGTGCAAGAGTTTATTGACAGATTAACACAATGCCTAAGTCTATCCAAATAGGTATTCAGTGCACTTGAATGAACAAAGAGCCAAAGAAACTCAGCCTTTTCATGCAAACGGTATGAGTCTGATAAAGTCAGCTACATTGTCCCACCTTATCAGTGATATTACTATCTCATCAGTGCAATGATATCAACCCAGTACTTTGTCTACTTGGTAAATGCTTGGAAATACTGTATGTGAAAATGAAGTTTCAAGACCTTAGTGTAATTTAAATATATACACATGCTTCCAAGACAGTGTCTACACTTTGGATGTCCCAGTGACTCGCAGAGGAAGAGCCCACAGTGTGCAGTGGTCTGGCTCCAGTTGGCTAAGAGGATGCCGAAAAATCATGGCGAGCTGTGCAGAGTCCCCTGAGATAATGAGTCAGTCAGTGGAGATGACTACAAATATAGCATTCTAAGTCAGACACTCTTTTAAACTAGACACCACAGGTTTAAGAGCAGTATATGGGAGGGAAACCGTAAGTTGAGGAGAAATCAGTGTGTCCATATTGTCCCACCAATGCAAAGATGGCCGCCATTGTTTGATGTCCTGTGACTAAGATGGGGGTCCCTTTTCTGAAGAGTCTCCTGACCCTCAGGAGATGATAGATACCTGGACGGCTGGCCCTGAGACAAGGCAGGTGTTCAGAAGTGCCATGAGAGCCCAGAGATTCTGTGTTCCTCATGACCCTCCAGACAGTTGAAGAAACCTTGAAGAACCAGAGGACCTTTGGTGACGTCCGAGAAGGAAGCCAACGTTCGGAGAAGTGGAGTGACCTGCCCAGGCCTTCAGCCCCAGCCCACTTACTCGTGATCGGGCTTGCTTTCCATTTCACCATGCTGCCTGAACGCTTGTCTGTGATGCGTTTCTTGAACTGTGCTAGGAAGTTTAAAAAGTAGACAAGGGTTATATGAGGGACTCCCTACATTCTTGCAAAGGAAAAAGATGATTGAATACAGTGTATAGAGGGCAATGCATTTGTGGCATAATAAACGTTTTTTGGAACTAGTTTCGATGTGAGTTTTCTGAGTTCATGAAAAGAGCATTTTGGCTTTTTCTAGAGAGTGCCATCAAGGAAATGGGGTTCTCCACTGCTGTGGAAGACTTTAGGGTTGTATTCTTCTCTTAGTGCCATGGATCTAAACAGGCAGCCTGAGTTGACTAATGACTAAGACAGGGTGGATCATGTAGGAATCAGTTCTCTGGTGCCAGAAGTTATATTGTGCATTTGTTAATTTAAGAATTCAGCAGAAGGGCATGTATAATTTCTGGGTATTCTTGATGGAAGAATGGTTAGGATATTGTTGGATTTGTGATTTTTAAAAAAAGAAAGAAAAAAAAAAACCTCAGAGTACAGATGGAGGAGAAGAAAAATTTAAATACCTGACTAAAATGCTTCTCTAACAGGCAGGAACTAACAAAATATATAAAAAGATTTAAATCCTGATTACCAATAAATAGGCTTCTTTTTCATACATAACATGTACACATTGTTTAATGAATAAAATAACAGATATTATTTTAAAGTCTGAGAACAGAATTTAAATGTAATTCACTCCTTCTGTTACACATCAGAAAATAGTTTGGACTTTTCTAACAAAATACAGCCAAATATGCTTAGGGAAAGATAGTAGTTTAGCTTAGAGCAGTGAGTGACTTGGGTCCAAGTGTTAGAAATTAGATGTGACCATTTAGTCCAATCTGGAAGATATTCTAGTCAAGGGCATTTGCAGGGACTAGAAACCCATTTATACTTGGTCAGATGTGGGGAGTGACTGAGAAAATATAGGCAGACCTCAGAAATACTGTGAGTCTGGTTCCAGACTGCCACAATTAAGCAAATATCATAATAAAGTGAGTCCATTCATTTTGGGATTCCTGGTGCATATAAAGGTTATATTTATACTATAGTATATAGTCTATTAAATGTGCAATAGCATTATCTCTAAAAAAATACATATCTTAATTTAAAAGTACTTTATTGCTTCAAAAATGCTAACCATCACCTGAGCCTTCAGCAAGTCATGATCTTTCTGCTGGTGGAGAATCTTGCCTCAGTGTTGATGGCCATTGACTGATCAGGATGGTGGTTGCTGAAGGCTGGCATGGCTGTGGCAATTTCTTAAAATAAGACAAGTGACTTTGCCAGACTGACTCTTTTCATGAATCATTTCTCTATGACTGCAATGCTGTTTGATAGCATCTTAACCACAGTAGAACTTCTTTCAAAAGTGGAATCAATCCTCTCAAAACCCTGCTGCTGCTTTGCCACCTAAATTTATGTCATATTCTAAGTCCTTTGTTGTCCTTTCAGCAGCCTTCTAGCACCTTCACCAGGAGTAGGTTCCATGTCAAGAAACCACTTTCTTTGCTCATCCATAAGAAGCAACTCCTCACCCATTACAGTTTTATCATAAGATGGCAACAGTTCAGTCACTTCTCCAGGTTCCATGTCTAATTCCAGTTCTCTTGCTGTTTCCATCACATCTGCAAGTACTTCCCCCACTGACATCATCCATGAGAATTGGAATCAACTTCTTCTGAATTCCTATTAATGTTGATATTTTTACCTTTTCCCATAAATCGCGAGTGTTCTTAATGGCATCTCGAATAGTGAATCCTTTCCAGAACATTTTCAGTTGACTTTGCCCAGATCCATCAGAGGAATCACTATCTATGAAATTTACAAAATATATTTCATAAAATAGTAAGACTTAAAGCCAGAATTACTCCTTGATCCACAAGCTGCAGAATGGATGTGTTAGCAGTCATGAAAACTGTGAATCTCACTGTACATCCCTATCAGAGCTCTTGGTTGACCAGGTGCATTGTCAATGAGAAATATTTTGCTTTTTAACCTTTTTTTGTGTTGTTTGTTGGAGCAGTAGTCTCAATGGTGGGCTTAAAATATTCATTAAATCATGTTGTCAACAGATGTGCTGTCATCCAGGCTTTGCTGGTCCATTTATAGAGCACAGGCAAAGTAGATTTAGCCTAATTCTTAAGGGACCTAGGGTTTGGGGAATGGTAAATGAACTTTAGTTTCAACTTTCAGTTACCAGTTGCATTAGCCCCTAATAAGAGAGTCAGCCTGTCCTTCGAAGCTTCAAAACCAGGCACTGATTTCCTCTCTCTGGCTATAAAAGTCCTGGATGACATCCCCTTCTAAGACTGTTTTGTTGCTTGACTGTTGGCATAACTGATGCCATCTGGACACTTAAGAGTTTCTCCTGTCCTTTATGCTGACCTTGTGGTTCATCTGGTAAAGAATCTGCCTGCAATGCAGGAGACCTGGGTTTGATCCCTGGGTTGGGAAGATCCCTGGAGAAGGGAAAAACTACCCACTCCAGTATTCTGGCCTGGAGAATTCAGTCCATGGCGTCACAAAGAAACGGACACGACCGAGCAACTTGCACTGCACTTTGCTGACCTTACCCAGGACTGTGCTGTGCAGTGAATCACTTCTCTGTCATCAAAGGCTTTGTAATTAATAGATATTGTTTAAGAATCATCAGGACCAGTTTGCCTCAATGCTCTCTAGTCCTTCCCTGATGTATTCCTGGTGCCCATGAGACTAGTTGCTAAATTGCTTCAGTCGTGTCTGACTCTTTGAGACCCTGTGGACCGTAGCCCATCAGGCTCCTCTGTCCATGGGATCCTCCAGGCAAGAATACTGGAGTGGATTGCCATGCCCTCCTCCAGCGGGTCTTCCCAGTCCAGGGATAGAACCTGCATCTCTTGTATCTCCTGCATTGGCAGGTGGGTTCTTTACCGCTAGTGCCACCTGGGAAGCCCCATGAGACTAGTTACCTACCATAAATCTTGACTTAGGAATGCACATCCTATTTCTAAGCACATATCTCTATATTCGAGGTTAACTATAGAATTGTGCCAGTGGCTCCTCAGCGGTGTGGAATGCTTCCAAATTGCTGTCTACCTGATCCCACCCTGGAAGATACCATATAATAAACTGATCCATTGATTTTATGGAGCTTCCTGCCTAACTTTTCAGTCTCAAGATGCCTTCTCAGTTAGGTGCGCACTTTCTGTCCCTTTGTCCTCCAACGTGTATCTACATTAACAATCTGTTGTTTCGTGCAGCAACCTTTGTTAACCATCTCAGGGGAATCTACTGGATAACTTCCTGCAGCTTCTACATCCGCACTTGCTGCTTCACCTTGCACTTGTATGGTTTGGAAATGGCTTCTTTCCTTAAACCCCATGAACCACCTCTGCTGGCTTCAAACTTTTCTTCTGCAGCTTCCTCACCTCTTGGCCTTCAGGAAATTGAAGAGAGTTAGGGCCTTGCTCCGGAGAAGGCAATGGCACCCAACTCCAGTACTCCTGCCTGGAAAATCCCATGGATGGAGGAGTCTGGAAGGCTGCAGTCCGTGCGGTCGCTGAGGGTCGGACACGACTGAGTGACTTCACTTTCACTTTTCACTTTCATGCATTGGAGAAGGAAATGGCAACCCACTCCAGTGTTCTTGCCTGGAGAATCCCAGGGATGGGGGAGCCTGGTATGCTGCCGTCTATGGGGTTGCATAGAGTCAGACACGATTGAAGCAACTTAGCAGCAGCAGCAGCAGGGCCTTGCTCTGGGTTGGGCCTTGATTAACGGGATATTGTGGCTGGTTGGACCTTTAGACTATTAAAACTTTCCAGATCAGCAAAAAGGCCTCTTTACCTTCTTCTCATTTGTGTTTTCACTGGAGGAGCACTTTTAATTTCCTTCAAGGACGTTTTCTTTGCATTCACAGCTGGGCTAACTGCTGCAAGAGGCCTAGCTTTTGGCCTGTCTCAGCGATCAACATCTCTTCCTCTCACCGTTGTTGTTCCATCGCTAAGTCGCGTTCAACTCTCTGATCCCGTGGACCATAGCATGCCAGGCTTCCCTGTCCTTTACTGTCTCCCCGAGTTTGCTCAAACTCGTGTCCATTAAGTCAGCAATGCCATCCAACCATCTCATCCTCTGTCGTCCCTTTCTCCTTCTCCCTTCAATCTTTCCCAGCATCAGAATCTTTTCCTCTCACTAAGCCTAATCATTTCTGGCTTTTGATTTAAAGTGAGAGATGCTGAACTCTTTCTTTCACTTGAACAGTTGGAGACTATCATAGCATTATTCACTGTCCTAATTTCAATGTTGCTGTGTCTCAGGGAATAGAAATGCCTGAGGAGAGGGAGAGAAGAAACGGAAACAGCCAGTCAGTGGAGCAGTCAGAGCTCACACAACACTGATTATGTTTGCCCTCTATCTGGGTGCAGTTTGTGGTGCCCAGGGCAATTAAAACAGCAACATCCAAGATCAGTGATCCCTAGACCACCATAACAAATATAATAATAATGAAAAATTTTGAAATATTGCAAGAATTGCCAAAATGTGACACAAAGACAAGAAGTGAACAAATGCTGTTGGGAAAATTGTGCCAACAGACTTACTCAACAGAAGGTCGCCACAGACCTTCAATTTATTTAAAAAAAAAAATGAAATATGTGTGAAGCACAATAAAGGAAAGCATAATAAGACCAGGTGTGGCCTGTTCAGGGGCCATTTCACGGAAACACAACAGATTCCAATTGGACTTCCCTGGTGAGTAAGACTCCGCACTTGCAATGCAGGGGGCACAGGTTTGATCCCTGGGCAGGGCAGTTCCAGGTCTCACCCAGCTTGCTCTCTCCTGTCCTCTCTCCCACCTGCTTTCACCTCTACATATCTGCTTAATTCTCTTGCTTGCCTCATCCTGCTAGCCTTTTCTGTTTTCTCAGTGGTGTGTATTTAGTTGAAAGAATCCACCCCAGGACCCACTCTGCACAACTTTACCCTTTCAGTACCCACCCCTCTCTACACCCCTCTTTGTGCTCCCAGGGCAAATTCTTGAGACTCAGATTGGTCCAGTTCATCTGCCTATGATGAGCCACGCTTGGGTCAGGTGCCTATACAATCAGCTATAAGCAAGAGACAGAAGCATGTCACGTGACAAAAGCATACCCCCAACCCCCACCATCACCACGGACCGACCCTTTCAGTGAAGGCTTAGGTTGGGGGCTTGTACCCGGAGGAGGGAGCATGCCACCCACCCCAGGACAGCAGCCAGCAGCTGGGTGGTCCCTATGGACATTAGCAGGGAGAGGAAAGGGCACCCTTGACTTCCACATCAGGTGAGAACACATGTGCTTGAAACCCTGGCGGGCTGGCCTGACCTGCCCCAACCACTTCCCACCCCAACACCAGTCCTGTTGATACTGCTGCTGCATCTGGAAAGTGACTTCTGACTGAGGCCCAGTTAGCAGATGTCTTCCTCAGCAGATGATAAATATTTGTAAACTGAAATGCGTGCTCTTAGCTCAGGTGTGGTGAATATGGCTCCTGGCCACACACTTGAGTGATGAGAAAACTGATGAGCCTCTCAATAGAGCCTTTTGAAACCATATGGGTTTCAAGTTAAACTGATATTACTGTGATGCTTCCATTCTAAATATATAAAAGTCAGTCTCCCAAGCACTGAAAGTTCTCTTGACAGTAGCCTGTGATAAGTGCTAAAATGTGGGGTGTTCCTGGAAAGGAGTACTTAGGAAGTAGAATTCGTAATTCCAGAGACAATTCTTTTAGAAGTTATTAAGTTGCTTTGATTAGGCAGGTTTCCAAAATAGGGAAATTTGTGCCGGGGCAGAATTTGTCTTCAAAGGACAGATCCAGACTTTAACAAAAGCCATTATGCAAAGAAATCTAGAAATGGATTATTTTCACTCTCTGACTTTTGTAAATTATGGAGGGAGGCCATCAAGATATTTTACATAAATTAACTGTGGCTTCACCTTATTTCGGAAAAGGCAATGGCACCCCACTCCAGTACTCTTGCCTGGAAAATCCCATGGATGGAGGAGCCTGGTAGGCTGCAGTCCATGGGGTCGCTGAGAGTCGGACACGACTGAGCAACTTCACTTTCACTTTTCACTTTCATGCATTGGAGAAGGAAATGACAACCCACTCCAGTGTTCTTGCCTGGAGAATCCCAGGGACGGGGCAGCCTGGTGGACTGCCGTCTATAGGGTCGCACAGAGTTGGACACAACTGAAGTGACTTAGCAGTCACCTTATTTTCCCCATCTCGACTTTATGTCTAAATTCACCCACCCACCCACACCCACCCTTGCCCAACCCACATAGAAACTGAATTGAGAGAGGTCTTACCAAACAGAATCAGGAATATCATTGGTCTGGAAATTATGAAAAAAAGCAGAAATAATCACAGCCTTAACAACTCACTCTAAACCAGTCTCTAATTCCTCATTTGTGAAATGGGTATAAGAACTCCTGCATGTCCCACCTTTGGTGGTTATGAAGATCACTTGGCAGAATGCATCGCAAAGTGTCTTGGAAAGTATGTTTGAAGATGTTCTTAAAGTATTAGCTTCATAATTCAGTTTCATCCAGTGAAATATGTTAGGTCCTTCCATCCACTGCACTAATTTGTCACATGTTCTGTGAAGTTTTTAAATCTATGCTATAAAATAAAAAGGTAAAGCTGATCCTGCGTTTGGAACTGCCCGTGAAAGCCAGCCTCACCTGCATCACTGCTGCTGTTGCCTGTGATTTGGAGAGCATGTAAGTGTATCTGTGCTCTCACTCTGCAGGTGAAAACCTAGGCCAGGAACTCTCACTAACCACATTAGACACATTGGGCCAAGGCAGGTACTGGACAGGAGCTTGACTGTACCTGTTGTCATGCCGTGCTTTGCTTCCTAATTCAGTTTGTATCTCTTTGGCCTCTGCTTGGAACAGTGTTCATAAGCTATTAGAGTTTTCATGGTAAAATAAAATGGTAAAGGGGCTTCCCTGGTGACTCGGACAGTAAAGAATCTGCCCGCAATGCAGGAGTCCAGGGTTCGATCCCTGGGTTGGGAAGATCCCCTGGAGAAGGGAATGGCAACCCACTCCAGTATTCTTGCCTGGAGAATCCCATGGGCAGAGGAGCCTTCCAGGTTATAGTCTATGGGGTTGCAAAGAGTTGGACAAGACTGAAGGCTTTCATGTCCCCAAACCTGCCTGCTCCTCATTTTACCTCCTCCAGATGGTGAGATGGAATCTCCCTCACAAACCAGTTGCACAGCAGTACCCACTGGAGTTTTGTTTTGTTTTTTTCCCATGGGAGTTTTTTAAAGGACAGTGGTAGGTCTGGCAAGACCCCTTATGGTCTTAGCCTGGAGCCTGAGCTCATCAGCCTAAAAGAGCTCACCCCTGGCCAGCCACAGGCCCCTGCAAAGCAGTTCCAGCCCACTCATGACTGTATTATTGGAACAGATGGTGTCCAGGGGCAGAGTAAGCCAGTGTCTGCTCACATGCCCTTCTCAGAGCATAAAGAAGTCCCATACAGTGCTCCCAATAAGTCCAGGGATGATGTTAGTATGGGGCACAAACTCCCAAGACCACCTACTTCTTCTCCACTGCCCTGCCCCCATTGCTAGTCACAGCAATCATGATGCCAGCCTTATGTTCAGATCTAAACAGAGGCTATGTGTTATACTCCATGCTTTGCCTTCTGATCTAAGCTGATTGGACAGGAGACACATCTGCCCCAGGAGCCACAATTCGTAGGTTGATCACCCATCAAACAAGTGTGACTCAGCACATGGGACTAGATCAACCAGATTCTCTAGGAAATATTAATACCAAGAAACAGAGTCTATTAGCTGCAGGTGTTGAAACCAAATGGTCAAGACTTATAGGCCATGATAGGCTGTATGCAAAACAAAGATCTAAGAAAGCAGAATACTGGGTAAGAAGTAGCCTTGAGACCAGGGAGATTTAGAGTCTAGATATGAAAGCCTATCTAGACTCAGGGTCTGGATAGTCTTAAGACTGTGAAAATAAAGTGTTGCCTAATTGCCCTAGTTGCTGCATGTATTAATATTCCGGTATTTGGGGAACTAAAAGTTTGCTTCTCTGTAATTTAAGTTTTTGTCTCTAAGATTAGGTCCCAGATAAGCCTTTTGTGTCCCAGGAAACAACTCTTTGAATAGGTCCAGGTAAAAGAGAACAAAAGACCAAGACCAGAAGCTAGAGCCATGACTTGAGCAGACATGAGGCTTGGAGAAGGGCTGTGTGGGGCCGTCTCCCTGCCAGGGTTGTATGTGTCTGTTGATGGTTAATCTTTCATTTAACTGGAACTGTATAGGAAGCACTGATCAAAGCTTTCACATAGCTGTCCATTCAGCCCTTCATTGGCTGAGCAAACTTTCCTGAATACTAACTATGCATCAGACACTGCTAGGGATCAGGAGTCAGCAGGACACAGCACCTGCCCTCAGAGTTCATGGTCAAGGGGGACTGATCCTTGAGACACAAAGCCCAACATATGAAGGACTCACCATTCATTCTGTGCTTTTGCTGCCACATCAGAGCCAGCTGAATGAAAACCAGAGTCCCCTTCTTTCTGGAAATGTTTAGGTTTAGAAAATGACAGACTCTGCCATTGCAGCTTCTGATTATGCTACGCACAACTCTCCTTCCCAAAGATCTTTAACTGATTAGTAAGGTGCCCACAAGATCCCTCTGGGGATAGAGAACAAATTGCCAACTGCCAAGAATCAACAAGTTACAAACCCAGATTTCAGACCTGTCACCACCAAATGCAATCAGGAGCCCAAACGGTAAGGAAAAGACCAACCAATTTAGGGACTCTACTATGCCATCAAACGAAAATTTTAAGCACCGTATACTTTACGAATGAAGCCACAGTCCACTGAACACTCTCACTGTGCACTGCTCATATCAATAAGCTGCCATTCAGGATGCGCTGGCTTATGAATGAATGGGTTTCGGTTTTTACTCAGCCTCTGAATAAAATTTACTCTATGGAGCAAATCTAAACAGGCAAACCAGGTAGAGCTCTGCAGTGATTATCATTTCTTTTTCTTTTTTCTTTCTTTGTGATACCATTTCTTTGCTGCATTAGCCTGTTTTGCTTGGTTGAAATTGTGTTTTCTCCTGGACAATTTACATATGAAATAAAGCACATTGTCTTACTGATAATTTTCTTTCCAAGGTGTTAGTGGATATTCATGTTCACATTTTGTCCTTTCTCTTACTTAGTAGTTCTTTCTCCATTACCCATAAGGAAAAAATTTTAACAAGTATTTATAAATTCTCATAATATTGGAAATCATCATGTGATCACTGATGTTATCTTACTGGTTTTGAAATGATATGATCCTAGACTCTCTTAGTTGGAATACAATTTAGTCAGAAAATTATCCAGCTTTCTACCCTGGAATCAACACAGAAAAAAACCTCATGTTTTGTGGATACTACATAGGCTTACCTGGTCAAAGATGAAGCAGAAATAGGGCTTCAGCAAGGCAGGTACTCAGAATGAGGGAGCAGGGAATGGATGGGGTCCACATGGAGAGTTTTAAATGTAATTTAATATTTAGGAGTAAAAAGCAATGCAGTCACCACTGGGTGGGAGTGGAGGAATTTCCTTGATTTAATTTACGTATGGGGTGAGAGGACACCAAAATATTTTCAGTTTGGAGTCTGAAAGGTTTTATTCTAGCTCTGAATGTCTGTTAAGACCACTGTTATCACATTTTAAAGGGATGCCCATGTTAGGATTTGGGGTCATCCAGTTCAGTGCAGTTCAGTCGCTCAGTCGTGTCCGACTCTTTGCAACCCCATGAATTGCAGCATGCCAGGCCTCGCTGTCCATCACCAACTCCTGGAGTTCACTCAAACTCATGTCCATCGAGTCAGTGATGCCATCCAGCCATCTCATCCTCTGTCGTCCCCTTCTCCTCCTGCCCCCAATCCCTCCCAGCATCAGAGTCTTTTCCAATGAGTCAACTCTTCGCATGAGGTGGCCAGAGTACTGGAGTTTCAGCTTTAGCATCATTCTTTCCAAAGAACATCCAGGACTGATCTCCTTTAGAATGGACTGCTTGGATCTCCTTGCAGTCTAAGGGACTCTCAAGAGTCTTCTCCAACACCACAGTTCAAAAGCATCAATTCTTCGGCGCTCAGCTTTCTTCACAGTCCAACTCTCACATCCATACATGACCACTGGAAAAACCACAGCCTTGACTAGATGGACCTTTGTTGGCAAAGTAATGTCTCTGCATTTGAATATGCTATCTAGGTTGGTCATAACTTTCCTTCTGAGAAGTAAGCGTCTTTTAATTTCATGGTTGCAATCACCATCTGCAGTGATTTTGGAGCCCTAAAAAATAAAGTCTGACACTGTTTCTCCATCTATTTCCCATGAAGTGATGGGACCAGATGCCATGATCTGAGTTTTCTGAATGTTGAGCTTTAAGCCAACTTTTTCACTCTCCTCTTTCACTTTCATCAAGAGGCTTTTTAGTTCCTCTTCACTTTCTACCATAAGGATGGTGTCATCTGCATCTGAGGTTATTGATATTTCTCCCGGCAATCTTGATTCCAGATTGTGCTTCTTCCAGCCCAGTGTTTCTCATGATGTACTCTGCATATAATTTAAATAAGCAGGGTGACAATATACAGCCTTGACGTACTCCTTTTCCTATTTGGAACCAGTCTGTTGTTCCATGTCCAGTTCTAACTGTTGCTTCCTGACCTGCATATAGGTTTCTCAAGAGGCACGTCAGGTAATCTGGTATTCCCATCTCTTGAAGAATTTTCCACAGTTTATTGTGATCCACACAGTCAACGGCTTTGGCATAGTCAATAAAGCAGAAATAGATGTTTTTCTGGAACTCTCTTGCTTTTTCCATGATCCAGCGGATGTTGGCAATTTGATCTTTGGTTCCTCTGCCTTTTCTAAAA
Source organism: Bubalus bubalis (assembly GCF_019923935.1). NCBI lineage: Eukaryota > Metazoa > Chordata > Mammalia > Artiodactyla > Bovidae > Bubalus > Bubalus bubalis. Next base: position 20,570,521 of record NC_059172.1, on the reverse strand, counting down.
CCAGCTTGAACATCTGGAAGTTCACGGTTCACGTACTACTGAAGCCTGGCTTGGAGAATTTTGAGCATTACTTTACTAGCGTGTGAGATGAGTGTAATTGTGCGGTAGTTTGAGCCTTCTTTGGCATTGCCTTTCTTTGGGATTGGAATGAAAACTGACCTTTTCCAGTCCTGTGGCCACTGCTGAGTTTTCCAAATTTGCTGGCATATTGAGTGCAGCACTTTAACAGCATCATCTTTCAGGATTTGAAATAGCTCAACTGGAATTCCATCACCTCCACTAGCTTTGTTCATAGTGATGCTTTCTAAGGCCCACTTGACTTCACATTCCAGGATGTCTGGCTCTAGGTGAGTGATCACACCATCATGATTATCTGGGTCATGAAGATCTTTTTTGTACAGTTCTTCTGTGTATTCTTGCCACCTCTTCTTAATATCATCTGCTTCTGTTAAGTCCATACCATTTCTGTCCTTTATCGAGCCCATCTTTGCATGAAATGTTCCCTTGGTATCTCTAATTTTCTTGAAGAGATCTCTAGTCTTTCCCATTCTGTTGTTTTCCTCTATTTCTTTGCATTGATCACTGAGGAAGGCTTTCTTATCTCTCCCTGCTATTCTTTGGAACTCTGCATTCAGATGCTTATATCTTTCCTTTTCTCCTTTGCTTTTCACTTCTCTTCTTTTCACAGCTATTTGTCAGGCCTCCCCAGACAGCCTTTTTGCTTTTTTGCATTTCTTTTCCATGGGGATAGCCTTGATCCCTGCCTCCTGTACAATGTCACGAACCTCCGTCCATAGTTCATCAGGCACTCTATCTATAAGATCTAGTCCCTTAAATCTATTTCTCACTTCCACTGTATAATCATAAGGGATTTGATTTAGGTCATACCTGAATGGGATTTAAACCTCATCTTTACCACATTCTAGCTGTGTGACATTGGGCAAGTCACGTCCCCTCTCTGAGCCTTCTCTGTGAAATGAAGCTAAGATCTAGTCAGTGAAATAACTGTAGAGCTGGAAAGAGAGAACACGCAGTTGACAACTGCAAGGTTATTGTTATTGATTAATCTCTGCTTGAATACTTCTAGCATTGAGGAACTCACTATCTTGCCAGAGCCAAAGCATCACCTATTGATCCACCAGGAGTGACTGCTGTGCTCAGCCCCTTCTGGCTCTCCATTGTAGACAGCATCCCTTTTCAACAGCTCAAGCACCCATAAGGCCCCCAAACAGAGGCTGAGCTCAGGACATCTAGGGAGAGGGGACTGGTCCTGTGACAGGGAAGGCCCTTCATCACCTGGCCAGGGTGAGACTAGTTGGAGCTGGCTGGAGATCTCCCACCGATTCCATGGTCCTATCACTTCTGAGAGTCATCTTTCTGAGCACCCGAAAGATTCAACCCACCCAGGGCATACACCCTCATCGCAGCACACAACTCTTTCCAAAACACCTGGGCTGGGGACTTCCCTCGTGGTCCAATGGTTAAGACTCCACCCTGCCAATGCAGGCGATGTGGGTTTAATCTCTGGTCAGGGAACTAAGATCCCACATACTTGTGTAGCAAGGCCAAAAAAAAAAAACATCGGCAGCAAAGATGATCACCTCTACAAGATTGACGTGGAACTCATTACCAGAATTATATAGTAGGCCAGTGGAAAATGAGATTCGGTTGGGAAAACTCCGTGAGACTACCCATGTAACTGCTCAGGCACGGCATTGCTAAAGTAAATTTCACCTAGGCTGAACTCAGGAGAAAACTTGCCTGTTGTTATCTTGGAGTCCAGACTCTTGGCAGTTATGACATTTGCTCGCACAAACATTCTCCATAACAGCTAGGTGAGGTGGGCTGGAGGGGAACAGGGAAAATAAAATAGATTGAAATCAGTCAACAAAAAACGAGCTGGGGTTTAAGTGTTTGGGCCTTGGAGCAGCTTGCCCGCTCCCTAGCTGTACACTTCTTGGTGCCCCTGTAAATGGGGGTGAGGACAAGTGCCTCATGGGTTCAGTATGTACATATTAATGAGATGCTAGACATGGAGTACTAAACCCGGGACCTGGCACAAAGAAACTACTTGCTAACAGGTACTTGATAGTTGATAGCAGTGGGTGTGGCAGGGCTCGGGAGAAACTCCACGAGTGTCACTAGACCCCAGTGGTCTTTCTTGTACCAGACCCCAAAACATCTTGTCCTTTGCTAGAACTGGTCACATCAGAGCATCTTTGCTCTGTTCCTAAAACAAACTATAAAATGACATCAGTTCTTGAAATATACCTGTAGTAAACTGTTTCTTTGGGATAGATGAGGAAGGATACAGTGAACAATTCAGACTAGGAAACCACCCCTTTCCCACATAAAGTGTACACAACCTTATTCTGTAAGAGGCCCGATCATGTACATATATGTGCATGAACACAAACACACATGCACACAAACACACATGAAGCACCTTGGACTAGCAAGCCTGTCCTGGTGGACCTGTGACTCCTCCCAAATCACCCCCAGGAGGTATAGAAAGGGAACCTAGATTCCTGGAGGCTTACACAGGAAGGAGCTGCTGCTTGGAGGGAGCAGGTGGGCCAGCTGACCCACTGTGTCACCATGGGCAGTGCTTCCACTTCCCGGGTTTATAAAGAGGTACCATTTTTACCTGCTCCCATATCAGTTAACTTTGGAAACCAAGCCTACATTAAACCCCAAATTTCCTCTTTCCAAATGTAACACAATCAATTAAATAAGTGTTAGTAGCTCAGTCGTGTCTGACTCTGCGATCTCATGGACTGTAGTCCGCCAGGCTCCTCTGTCCATAGGATTCTCCAGGTAAGAATACTGGAGTGGGTTGCCATTTCCTTCTCCAAGGAGAGGGGAAAAAAAAGTGTGTGTGTATATATATATATATATATGTGTGTGTGTGTGTGTGTGTGTGTATATATATATGTGCTGCTGCTGCTGCTAAGTCACTTCAGTCGTGTCCGACTCTGCACGACCCCATAGACGGCAGCCCACCAGGCTCCCCCGTCCCTGGGATTCTCTAGGCAAGAACACTGGAGTGGGTTACCATTTCCTTCTCCAGTGCATGAAAGTGAAAAGTGAAAGTGAAGTCACTCAGTCGTGTCCGACTCTAGTGACCCCATGGACTGCAGCCTACCAGGCTTCTCCATCCATGGGATTTTCCAGGCAAAAGTACTAGAGTGGGGTGCCATTGCCTTCTCCTCTATTTAGTCCTGAGCTGTCTATTATGGTAGTCACTAACCCTATGTGGCTATTTAAACTGAAATTTAAATAACTAAAAATAAAATTTAGAATTCAGTTCCTCTAGCCACATGTGACTAACGGCTCCATATTAAGCAGCACAGATATAGAATATTTCTATCCCTGCAGAAAGTTCTGTTAGACAACACTGATCTGCTGTGGATTAAAATGTGTCGTGTTCTCCCCTCCTCCACACATTGAAACATTAATCCCCAATGTGTTGCTGTTTGGAGATGGAGCCTTTGAAGGTAATAAGGTTTAGATGATGGTTGGATGGCATCACCGACTCAATGGACATGAGTTTGAGTAAACTCCAGGAGTTGGTGATGGACAGGGAGGCCTGGTGAGCTGCAGACCATGGGGTTGCAAAGAGTCGGACACGACTGAGCGACTTAACTGACTGAGGTCACGAATGCAGGGCCTTCATGATGGGATTAATGTCCTTATAAGAAGAAAGAGGAACTTCCCTGGCAGCTCGGTGGTAAAGAACCCATCTGTAATGCAAGAGACTCAGCTTTGATCCTTGGGTTGGTAAGGTCCTCTGGAGGAGGGCCTGGCAACCCCACTCCAGTATTCTTGCCTGGAGAATCCCATGGACAGAGGAGCCTTGTGGGCTACAGTCTACGAGGTCGCAGAGTCGGACACGACTTAGTGACTAAATAACAACAATGACAAGAGGGAAACAGAGCAGAGTGCTCTCTCCCTCCCTCCCTCCCTCCCTTTCTCTGTCACGTAAGGACACAACAAGAAGGCAGCTGATTGCGAGCCAGGAGAACTCTCACCAGGAACCAAATTGGCCAGCACCTTGAACTTGGACTTCCCTGCCTCCAGAACTGTAAGAAATAAATGTCTGTTGTTTAAACCACCCAGTCTGTGGTGCTTTGTTATAGCAACCTGAGCAGACCAATACAGAAAATAAGCGTAAATGGGTCCTGTCCAGCTTTTTTTAATTCATGTGAACTGGACTTTTCACCTTGAAACTGGTTTTGGAAAGAGATTTTTCCTGTGGGAGTATAAAACGTGACTCCCAGCAGGTTGCCAGCTGCCGCTTCTGGGAAAGGGCTGATGTTGCACCTGTGTTTATTTTTGCAATGAGCGTCTGCAATGGCTATGCAAATTGCATTTTCTTCTAGACAATAGTGAGCAAGCTGATAAATATCAGCCCCGGACCTGAGAGGGGCAGGGGGCGATTTCATCCCATGTCTAAATCCATGCTGCCATCTAGTGGATCCCGCCCCCCCCCCCCACCCCCCGCCACCAAGACAGAAACAAGGATTTCGTACTGATGACCAGAAACTTCGATGTAAATTTGCCTGGCAAACCCTAGGATGGTGAGCATCAGCTGTGTGTCAGGTCGTGAGCTGAGCAGTTTATACATTCTCTCAGTTAATTCGCAGCCCCAGCCAGGGGAAGTACTGTGCATTTTTCAGATGAGGAAAAGGGCTCAGAGAAGTGAAGAACCATTGAATGGATAAATGAATGAACAAATCAGTAAAGGCGTGCAGGTTTAGTTTGTATGCACTGTTTTCAGTTATAGAATGTTGGCACTGCATTCAGACAGACACAGAGATAAGATGAGTAATCCTGGGGGCGCTGGGGAATGATGGCTGGAACAGCTAACGTTTATTCCTGCTTCTGCAGAAATACTCCCCTAGGCTCCAGTAGAAAAGACTCTGATGCTGGGAGGGATTGGGGGCGGGAGGAGAAGGGGACGACAGAGGATGAGATGGCTGGATGGCATCACTGACTCGATGGACGTGAGTCTGGGTGAATTCTGGGAGATGGTGATGGACAGGGAAGCCTGGCGTGCTGCGATTCATGGAGTCGCAAAGAGTCGGACGTGACTGAACTGAACTGAAATGAACTGATAGGGCCTTTGCTGCTCTGTCTCTCCTCTCCCCTGACTTGTGAGGTGAGCCCAAAACCAGCTGGTGAGCCACTCCCATTCTTCCCTTAGGAACTGGAACTAGCAAAGGGTTCCTGTGAGAGGGAACCCGACGTGACTCTCTAGGGGAACCTGAACTGAGTTGACAGTCTAGGGAGAAAGGCATGAGGTGTGCAGGTGTGTGGAGTGAGAGGAAGAGAAGGGGCTAGCTGCCTGGGCTCCTTGTGGCTTCCAGGCCCTGGTGCCAATGGGCCTGAGGCCCATGAGGGGACATGTGATGTGTCTAAAAATGCTCCTCTGTTCCAAGGGCCTCTGGTGGGGCGGCAATCTCAGGACTCTGGCCACCCCACCCCAATACAGACAGAAAGAGACAAGCAACCCACACCAGCCAATCACATTTGCTCTCCAAGGAACAAATGTGATTGGAGAGAACAAACGTGGTTGGAGCCAAGTGGCAGCGCCACATTCCTTTCCTCCTAAAGCCCTAGATGCCCCCTTTGTTTCTTTCTCTTGCGTTCATTTATACTGTTTGTAACCACCAACCCTACCATCATCCCCTTTTGTTATTTAAGTGAGCTGCTTTGAGTGGCCTCTTTCCCCCACCAACAAGAAGAGCCCCTAGAACATGTGATCTTCCAGCTTGATGTTATGGATGCATTTTCTGGATTCCTCTCTAGTCACTTTGCCTCTGGTCGCTGCACTTGGATATACTGATGCTCGGCTGCGGACGGGATGGAAGCCCTCTCTTTGGGGCACCACCTATGGAGGGGCCAAGTCCTTGACCTCATCTGAAGTGGCAGATGTGATGCTTCCTGGGAGAGACATGGTTGGCCCTCACTAGAAAAGAATCAACCTCTTCCCCAAATTGTACCCCCAGCCATACTCACCCTCATCACTTTTGTAGAGCCCTGCAGATTCAGGGCTAGTAGCTCAGCAGTGAGAGATGAGTCCTAAATAGGATGGAAAACTATGACTATGGTAATTATGACTCTCATCTGAGAAAAATTTCCCCTCTATCATCTTGATTGTTTTCTCCCACCCATGTTGGAAGGAATGATGCTAAGGCTGAAACTCCAGTACTTTGGCCACCTCATTGCAAAGAGTTGAATCACTGGAAAAGACTCATGCTGGGAGGGATTGGGGGCAGGAGGAAAAGGGGACGACAGAGGATGAGCTGGCTGGATAGGATCACCGACTCGATGGACGTAAGTTTGAGTGAACTCCGGGAGATGGTGATGGACAGGGAGGCCTGGCGTGTTGCAATTCATGGGGTCGCAAAGAGTCAGACACGACTGAGTGACTGAACTGAACTGATGAGGACATGTCTCCATCTCCCAGATGATGAGACAGGCTCAGAGAAGTTGAGTAACACTCCCAAGGTCACCTATCTGGGTGGTGACGGGCTCAAGATGTCATTGAAAGGAAAAGGCCAATGTGCATGAGGCACCAGTACAGCCTTCACCTCCATGGAGAGGGAAACTTGAATGCAGCGATGACGTCTATCTTCCTCCTGCTCCCCAAGAAGCCAGGCCCCTGCAGGCACTGGATCCTGCCTGAATCCTTTGGCCATAGCGTAGGGCACAGGTTATTTGGTTGAGGGGGTGGGAGGTTTCCCATCACCTTGAAATCTCTGCTTCTCTCAGGACTAACAATCTGTTGATGGAGCAGTCATGATGCAAATATCTGGTTTCACCCTCTGTCAGATTTGCTGTTCCATCTAGCTCAAACAAGTTACCGCTGGAGAGGATGAATGTCAGTCCCCCACCCATGGGCTGTTTCCTCTGTTCACCCTCTACGTTGATACCCTGAGAGTACAAGCTGCTAATCTGATTGGCTGAGGTCCAGGACATTCCCTGGGCCTTGCATCATCCGTGGTTGAGACTCCATGCTTCCACTGCAGGGGGCACAGGTTGGATCCCTGGTTCAGGGCAACTAAGATCCTGCAAGTCCAGTGGCAAAAAAAAAGCCTACCTTCATGAGCAGATAACTAGGCTCTTCTTTCCTACCTCTTCCATGTGGGTAACTAAGTGAGCAGACAAACCAGAAGCAGCAGGGAGCTTCAGTCATACCTTCAGCCCAACTCTGAGTGTTCCAAAGCAGCTTTCCTTCCAGCTCGGCTATCAGTGATTTTTCCTGTTTATCTGGGGGTGTGTTAGTAAATGTTTAACAACCAACTTTTTATGGAGGTTGGAAAGAGTAGAGAGGACAAGAACAATCTGGATTTGTACATTTGCCAATTTCCATAGTGTAAATACTCTCACTGTGGCCAGTTTTAAAACATCAACACGGACATTACTCAGAAGGAATGTAACATTAGTGCAGTTATATAGTATTTCCACCATAGAGACACGAGAGCCATAAATAACTTTAAGAGCACGGGTAATTGTAAAATGGAGCAAAATAATTAGGGAGTGCTGGATTTTGAATATTTATTACCTTCATTTTAAATATTGTTTAATTGTAAGTTGATACAAGTTAATTTTTAACAATGGCTGTATTTAACAACCGGCTTACAAAATTCCTCAAAATTTAACCATTGGCTTTCATGAGCTGTTCCAGCTGGCTCCAGCATGCCACTGCATTTATCTATCATTCTGTGCATATGGTGTTTGCTTCACCTGGACCCTTATCTTGTTTTCAATTACCAAGCATTCTTCTCTTTGGTATACAGCCTCTTCCATTCCATTCTGTTCAGGACGGACTGAGAATCACAAGCCCTGCCTCCTCCACCATCCTGATAACAGGACCTGTGACCAAAGCCATGGGATGAAGGGACAAGCGATGGGGCTGAATGTGGGCATTCCTGGGACCTTGACTGTGACACCATAAGACTGTCAACTCATTCTCAACATTGGGAGACAACTCAGCTCACTCCCAAACTATGTCCTCCTGGTACTGAACCTAATGTTTCCTTCTGGTGACTCACTAGGGCTTCCCCTATGTCTGTGCCCTTTTACGCTGCAGGAAGGCCTGGGAGAACCTTGACAAGCCTGGCTTCCAATCCTCACTCTGCCATTCCCTAGCCCTGTGCCCAGGGGTGGAGGAGGGTATAAGTCACTATACCTTTCAGAGTCTCTGTCCCCTTATTTTTAAAACATGCCAAGAATGGTTCCTATATCACAAGGTGCTAGTAAGAATTATTATTTTTTGCCATGCCACGGGGTTTTCTGGACCTTAGTTCCCTGACCAAGGATTGGACCCGTGCCCCATGCAGTGAAAGCATGGAGTCCCGGTACTACTAAGAAGTAGACTGTTCATGTCAACTGCCTCCCTCTGTGCCCAGGATGCACTTAATCAGTGGCCAGTTTTATGAGCCTGGATGGATGGGGGTGGGGGGCAATGGAGGTTCTGGGGAAGAAATGGGAAATGGCCCCCCCCCCCCCCAGGCAGCTCTGCCCTCCTTGAGCTTGCTGCTGAATTTTCCTGACTTTCATTAACAGTCTCCAGCTCCCCTCACTGGACTTGCCGGCCTGAAGTTTTCTAGAACAAGGGAGCTTCTCTTGCATCAACCAGCCTGGGGTAATGGGAATCTAGCTTCCTCCTAGAGAGGGGAGACGGGACCTGGAATGCCCAGGGTGGGAGGACTCCTGGGGATTGTGAATTCTGGGGTTGTGAACTCCCACAGTTGTGAATTCTGGGGGACTGTCCAGACTTCCTCACCCTATACTGGGTTTTGGAAACACTGAAATTCGTTGCTAAGGTTTAGAACCTGGGGGCTTTGGCCTGTCATTGAGCCCACACTCCTGGCTGTGGGCAGCAGTGGCTAAAACGACCCTGCAGTCAGGCAGCAGCTCTGTGGCTGGCCAGCCTCTGCCTGGCTCCTGGTACCCATGCCCAGGGTCTCCAGCTGGGCCTCACAGACATGCACATTTGTGTCCTCAAGCTGCTGCTTGCTGCACAAACTCTGGGGCAAGTGTATGTAGCCTCTGGGGCTCCCACCACCCCATCTATCATCATCAGGTGATAACCTCCTGCTATTAAGGATAAACCATCTCTGCTTCCATCCAAAGCCAATCTATTGAAAACCCAGGGCTTCCCTGGTTGCTCAGTGGTTAAGAATCCACCTGCAATATGGGAGACCTGGATTCAATCCCTGGGTTGGGAAGATCCCCTGGAGGAGGGCATGACAACTCATTCTAGTACTTTTGCCTGGGGAATCCCCATGGATAGAAGAGCCTGGGGGGCTACAGTCCATGGGGTTGCAAAGAGTCGGACATGACTGAGCAACTAAGCACATTAAGAATAAACCATCTCTGCTTCCATCCAAAGCCAATCCCTCTACTATAAACTAGACCTGACCCCTCTCATCCACTCAAGGACACCATTCCAGCAATTCCTCCTCTCTCTGAAGCCATAGGTTAAATCCATTTCACCTGTCTTCACTAATCAAGTTTAAGACTTGCATGTCCTCCCAGCAGCATGAAGCCTAAACAGTAAGATGTTTGCCTGAGTTATTGCCCAGAAACTTGGAGGCTAATTCGATCTGAATGGGTTAAGATTGAATAGGACCACTGACCCTCTAACTGGGACTGCACCAGGGTCCACTCAGGAACTTCTTGACATCAGAGGGCCCAAACCTCCACGCTCAGAATGTGCAGAGGTGCGTAGGCGAGTTATACCTGCACAGGAGGACAATTCCTGAATCTTTTCCCAATCACATCCCCACATTCCCTACGCCTCCAGCTGACCTGAATTATCTTTATTCGTAATCCCATAAATACCCTAGTCCCTTGCCTTTTGGGGGCAGACTTATGACTTATTCAGCCTCTCCTCCAGTTGTCTCACAAATAAGACCTCTTTTTGCTGCAAAGATTGGTGTCTCAGCATTTGGCTTGCTGTGAGTCAGGCAGAGACTTCTACTTTGTCAGTTTTTGTCCCTCTACAGGGTCATTCTCCATCAGACAAATGCATGGTCATTTCTCCTTTCTTAAAACACTCTTATCTTGACCCTGCTTGCCCTGCCAATTGTTTCTATCTCAGCTCTTGTTGCTAAGTCACTTCAGTCATGTCCAACTCTGTGTGACCCCATAGACTGGCAGCCCACCAGGCTCCCCCGTCTCTGGGATTCTCCAGGCAAGAACACTGGAGTGGGTTGCCATTTCCTTCTCCAATGCTTGAAAGTGAAAAGTGAAAGGGAAGTCGCTCAGTCATGTCCAACTCTTCATGACCCCATGGACGGCAGCCCACCAGGCTCCTCCATCCGTGGGATTTTCCAGGCAAGAGTACTGGAGTGGGGTGCCATCACCTTTTCCGATCTCAGCTCTATCTGAAGCTGAACTTCCTATAAAGGCATCTACTTCCTGTCTCTAATTCCTCTCCTCTCATTCTCAAACAACTGCAGTCAGGCATCAATCCCTTTTGCTCAACCAAAACTGCAAAATCACCAATATGAAATAGAAATCGTGTTAAATGCTAAATCCTCAGCATATTGCAAATGCTCAGGCTCCTCTTGACCAATCAACGCTATTTGTCAGACTCCCTCCGCTTCTCCCTCCTACTTCACATGTCTTTGAAGACACCTGGCTTACCAGCTGTTGTTGTTTAGTAGATAATTTGCAGCCAACTCTCATGACCCCATGGACTATAGCCGGCCAAGCTCCTTTGTCCATGGGATTCTCGAGGCAAGAATACTGGGGTGGGTTGCCATTTCCTTCTCCAGGGGATCTTCCCGACCCAGGAATTGAACCCATGTGCCCTGCATTGGCAGGTAGGCTCTTTACCTCTGAGCCACCAGGAAAGCCTGGCCTCACCAGCTACTCTTTTCCAATGTCCTCTGAAAGAAGCTCAAACTTCACAGATTCTTCAGCTACGATCTAGGCTGCTGGCATAGTGAAGGCACAAGGGGGTCGAGAAGCTAAGCACCCAAACGTTATATTTAATGGAAGATTTAGGTTTTGTTTTTTAGGCTGCACTGTGTGGCATGCCGGATCTTAGTTCCCCCACCAGGGATCAAACCCATCTCCTCTGCATTGGGAGCATGGAGTCTTAACCACCAGGGAAGTCCCTGGAAGATTTGTTCTAGATCAAAGATTTGTTCTATCAACTATGTTAGCCTTCGTGTGCTTGTGCCACTGAGTCCTTGCTCCTCCTCGCCACAGAGGCGGTACCTGGCAGCAGGGGACCCAGCGAGGGGGAAAGGGCAGGAATACTGCACCATTGCTTCTCACTTAGCTGCATTAATTCCAACAACCTCCTGTTTTCTCTTCATCCTTCCTTACTCTGTTCTCAACATAGCACAAATCAGAACTTGTTACTCATCAGCTGGAAACTCTCTACTTTCCATCCCACTCAGAGTAAACTCCCCTGGTCCTTACCATGTTTGTAAGGTCCCATGCAAATGGACCCTCTCTGCACCCATCCCTTCCTCCTTCCCCTTACTCCTGCTCCAGCCGTCTGTGCTCTCTGCTGACCCTCAAACCTCCCAGAGTGCTCCCACCTTCAGCCTTTGCACCTGCCCTTCACCCTGAAATGCTCCCCCAGGGCGTCTCCTGGCTATTGCCCTCAATCTCCGTCAAGCACTGTTAACATGTTCTCTCTTCAAGAAATCCTGCTTTCCTCCCACCCTCTGACCATCCTCATCCCTACTTTTTGTTTTCCCCTTCACCTGTCATCTTCTGCTACCATATTTTGATTTACTAATAATATTTGTTGTCTGTATCCCCACCCCCAATCCCAAGAGCCTAGGAGGGTGCCTAACACATCATCACTCAAATATTTGACTATATGAATGTCTAGGAAGGACTGTGTCTTTCATCAGATTAGCAAAGAGTTTTGTGCTCCAAAAAACATTTAAAAATTATAAAACATTTCTAAGGACTAAAGCTGTTTGAAACCAAACTAACCCCTTGTTACAGTCCTCAAAGAGCCTTTCTGAGTAGGGACATGGCAACAGAACCAAATATATGTTGCCCTTGGCTTTTTCCAATCCCCCTGACTTGACAGTGTTGGGGATCCCCTCCTCCCCTGGTCTTGGAAGCCCCTGAATGCTGGCTGGGCAGCAGCCTCCAGCCCCCATGAGAGCACTACCCCCCAGCAGTGGCACAGACAGGAGAAAGACCATGAGATTTACCATGCAAGTGGGCACTGTATGTGGAGTACGTGCTGGGAGCAACGAGAACAGCAGTAAATACAGAACAGAAAATAACGATCTTTGAAATGACAACAAACGGGACACATTATCTAAGCACTAACACCTAAGGAGGCGGCTGCCAGACTCTGGTGGGCAGCTCCTCAGGAGAGAGAGGCCGACTTCTTTCCAGGCTGCCTGGTCTTCAGGCCTTGTAACTTTTCATCTTTCAGCGCCTTCAAGAATTTATCTGCAGAAGACCAAAACAAACTTAGATGTAGGAGAGAGAAGGGCTTTTTTCTAACACTTCCAAAGCTAGCTTTGGGGAAGCAATCATGTGCTTCCCCACATGAGTCCCAAACCTATTCAGACCCAAGATGCGTGAGGGGGTGGGGGAAACCCCTAAGAGCCAAAACACATCCAAGTGGAGAAATATGTGGTTGAGAAATCCAGGACTTGGAAAGTCCAAGTATTCTAGGAATTTTCTTCTTGAGGCAGTGGGGAAGGGGACATAAGAGAGTGCCTGATGAATTGGGGACCGTACCCATAGCCACATGTACCTAAACATGTAGTTTATTTCACAATGGTGGGGATGATCTTTCTATACCCATCTGCCCTCCTCCAGTGGTTAAGTGCTAGACTTAGCCAGACCAGGTGTTGGCAAAGACAAAGTCTGTTGAACAGCCTATGGCTCCTGAATATTCCACAGTGCAATCTGGTCCTTCTGGGAGTAAAACTGGATTTAACAACTTCACTCTGGAACAGGGAGGACTCAGTCAGTTTGCACACTAGAGGAATCCTGCCCACATCAGCACACCTGGTCTGCCCTGGTCTGTCTAAGACTTTAGACCTAAGATCAGATGGCAGAGGCCAGGACCCTGGTGAGAGGGCAGCCAGGGGCATCACAGGAGGTGACCTTCCAGCATTGAGAAATGGATGATCCCAAAGCCCCTCGGTGAGTGTCTTCAGCCTTCTAGGTCTTGCACCTCTCCTAGAGATCAAACGACCCTCACCTACTTCCCCTCCTTCCACTGAGGACCCCAAGTTAAGATAAACACTGAGCCAGGTCTCTAGAAACAGGGGTTGTCTGTGGGGGTGGACCCCCAGGGTGGTTGTACTACTGTGCAGGAGGCTTAAAGTTCAACCTGGGGGTTGTGATGGACCCAGTTCCAGGTTTAGAGCTCAGAGTTCAAAGGTTACTCAGGGCTCAAGGCTCAGGGCGGAGGGAAGTTGGAACTTGGGGCAAAAGGATCCAGATTTACGGTGGAGGAAGAAATTGGTTGAAATCCAGGATGAAGTGTCTGGATTCCGGGGTGGGGGGAGGTATTGGTTTGGGATCTGGGGTTCCTGGGAACTGGAGTCTGAGCCTAAAGGCCACACTGCGGGTGAGGGGCTCAGGGGGCACGGAGCCAAGGAGGGAGCCGAGGCAGGCTAAGGCGCCGAGGTCACGCACAGCGCTGGGAGTCGAAGCCGTCCCCAGTTATGGTGAGCAGCTCCAGCTCCTTAATCCGGATCTCCAGCTCGCACAACTCCTCGGGGTGGGAGGCAGAGGCTAGCCGGGAGGTCGTGGGACCAGGAGCCAGAGGGGAGGCCGCTGCCTCAGGCCCCGGCGGTGGAGAGTAGAAGAAGCGCAGAGGCTCGTAGGGGATGGAGGCCAGGCCGGAGGGCCAGGGCGGGGGACAAGGGCGCTCACTAGGGGGACCCAGGCCGGGTGGCGGCGGGAGCGCTGGGGCCGAGGGCCCCTGGGGCAGTGACCGGCCCCCCGTCGCCGGCCCCCCTCCCGCCGGCGCCCCTCCAGCCTTCAGCGGCACAAAGAGCTTTTTCCAGATGTTGAAGTCGCTGAGCGGGGACGAGGAGATGCCGCGGTCGTAGAGGGACGGGAAGTAGAGGGGCGGAGCCGGTCGCTGGCTCATCGTGGGGCTCTGGCTGCCTCGCAGCCCCTTCGGCATCGTTTGAATGGGAAGCTGCGTGGGAGGAACCCCGTGCCGGGAGACGCGAGCCCCGGCCCCGAGTCGCCGGGATTCCGAGGTTCCACAGGCCACGCCCCGAGTGACCGGCCCCGCCCCCAAACAGTCGGGGTTTTCAAGTCCGGCTGGCCACGCCCCAGAATGTGGCCCGCTGACGCCCCTGTAGTGAGATAGGCCACCCTAGTAGAGGGACTGGGGAATCGGGCGGTTCCGGTCTGTTGTGCCGCTCATCCCCTACCGGCGATCACTCACCGTCCTCGACAACAGCAGCTCCACGTCCTCCAGACCCCGGCCAGGTCCCGCCCCAAGACTCCCGCTACCACCACTGAATTTCACAAGCCTCACTTGTGTTATTGCACCCCTGACTCCTGCTCTCTCATCCCACTATGCTGCTAAGTCACTTCAGTCGTGTCCGACTCTGTGCGACCCCATAGACGGCAGCCCACCAGGCTGCCCCGTCCCTGGGATTCTCCAGGCAAGAACACTGGAGTGGGCTGCCATTTCCTTCTCCAATGCATGAAAGTGAAAAGTGAAAGAAGTCTCTCAGTCGTGTTCGACTCTTTGCGACCCCATGGACTGCAGCCTACCAGGCTCCTCTGTCCATGGGATTTTCCAGGCAAGAGTACTGGAGTGGGGTGCCATCGCCTTCTCCGCATCCCACTATCAGATCAGATCAGATCAGATCAGTCGCTCAGTCGTGTCCGACTCTTTGCCACCCCATGAATCTTATATGCAGAGTACATCATGAGAAACGCTGGACTGGAAGAAACACAAGCTGGAATCAAGATTGCCGGGAGAAATATCAATAACCTCAGATATGCAGATGACACCACCCTTATGGCAGAAAGTGAAGAGGAATTCAAAAGCCTCTTGATGAAGGTGAAAGTGGAGAGTGAAAAAGTTGGCTTAAAGCTCAACATTCAGAAAATGAAGATCATGGCATTTGGTCCCACCACTTCATGGGAAATAGATGGGGAAAGAGTGGAAATAGTGTCAGACTATTTTTCTGGGCTCCAAAATCACTACAGATGGTGACTGCATCCCACTATAACCTCATCCAAAAGTAGGAAGCCGCGAGAGGAAACTCCGAGAGGAAACTTTCTTCAGTCTTCCTGTCCTTTCACGTGTTTGTGCCTGTGTGTGTGCTCAATCGTGTCAGACTCTTTGCGACCCCATACACTGTAGCCCACCAGATTCCTCTGTCCACGGAATTTTCCAGGCAACACTGGAGTGGGTTGCCATTTCCTAGCCAGGGGATCTTCTCCACCCAGGGATTGAATTTGCTTTGGCAGGTGGATTCTTTCCCACTGTGCCACCTGGGAATCCCCTCTCCTCTTATAAGGAGAAAAAAAAAAAAATCCTAGAAACTTACCCCCTGCATCAGCAGACTTCTCTAATCACCCCTCCTTGCAGAGAAGTCTGGGGAAACAAGTATCTGACTTTACATTCTCTGTAACAGAAAAAGCAAGTTGATGGGAATAGCTGTTAGAACCAACCCAAGTTTTCACCAAATTTCCCAGTGTTGTGGACAGTTCTGGGAAAAAAAGAAGAGAGAGAGAGCCTCTTGCTGCTGCTGCTGCTGCTGCTAAGTCGCTTCAGTCGTGTCCGACTCTATGCGACCCCATAGATGGTAGCGCACTAGGCTGCCCCATCCCTGGGATTCTCCAGGCAAGAACACTGGAGTGGGTAGAGAGCCTCTTATGGATTTGTAATAGATCTGACCTAGGTGTCTTTAGTGAAATGCAGTTTAGTTTTCTTCCAAACATTGCTTATCAGGAGCTAAAAGGCAGTCAACAAACCACCAATAGGAAATTCTGGAGAGCAACACTCAAACAGCTCAGTTATTTAAGGTGACTTGGATATATTGCCCAAGGACATGCCCAGCTCATTTAAATAGTAGCCTGTATTAGTCATAGAGGGAAAAACCTCTGCCTAATGATATTAAGGTGAATGAACAAAGATGGGTGGGGGCCAGTTTAGTCTGTTGGTCAGTTAGATCAAGATCTGAGTCAGATCCAGGTCCAATAGCAAATACCATGTGGGTGTATGTGTGTGTAGCAGCAAAGCAGAGTCAAATGTCCTGGAGTGGCGAGTTGCTTGACTTCTAAGGTGGTTTTCTGCAAAATGAAAGAACCAGGCGGCCTCATAGGGTTGTTCTGATGATCAGATGGAAGACAATAGTGTGTGAAGAACTTGTAAACGTATGTATTCTGTCCAAATGTAAGAGCAGTTCCCATTGAGGGGCTTGTCTGAAACTAAGAAGCTTTTTCTTCCCATACTCACCTGTAAGCTTCTTGAGGGCAAGGATCTGGCCCAAGAATCTTATAATGCTGGACATATAATAGTGGTGGAGTGGCTTAGTCACCAAGTCGTGTCTGACTCTGTGCGACCCCATGGACTGTATGTAGCTCGCCAGGCTCCTCTGTCCATGGGATTTTCCAGGCAAGAGTACTGGAGTGGGTTGCCATTTCCTTCTCCAGGGGATCTTGCCAACACAGGGATCGAACCCAGGTCCCCTGCATTGCAGGCAGATTCTTTACCAACTGAGCCACCAGGGCATATAATAGGACTCAATAAATATTTGGGCACTTTTAAAACAGTGTTATGTATTGTGGGACCTGAAGAAGATCAGAATATACCACCACAAAATACACCACTTTGGCATAAGAATTATTTTAAGTTGAAGTTAATTGAGAAAAAGCAGACACAGGAGTTACTCTGTCCTCTCCTTTTCTGCCTAAAAGCAGGGCATAAATTTTCCCTTTTAAAGGTTACAGAATTCCTTTGTAAAGATAAAATAAATTTCCCTTTGTGGAGGTGTCCCCAACCCCCTCTCCCACGCCAGAATAAGGAGACAACTCTTATCACTGGAAATGGCCCTAACTTGAGTCTGTATAACAGAGCCTTACCAAACAACCTTTATCTTCCATAAGTCTCCCCCATTTATTGGGTTGGCCAAAAAGTTCGTTTGGGTTTTTCTGTAAGATCTTACTAAAAAACTTGCATCAACTTTTAGTCCAATCCAATATTTACCTTCCCACAATTTACCTAGAAATGAAAATTCCTGGAAACCCAAGCCCCTTTCCCTTTGTCTTGTTCACAGTCTATCACCCTTTGTTGAAATGATTTACAAGCTCTCAAGCCTAACACTTCTTTGGGTTTTCACTACTGTTGTGTAAGGCCCACGTGTGCGTGCATAATAAATCTTTTCTCCTGTTAATCTGTCTTTTGCTGTTTTAATTCTCATGACCCAGCTACTGAACCAAAGTGGCAGAGGAGGTTTTTTCCCACCTCTATAGAACCATAGTGATGGTAAGAACCAGGGTCTGAGACTCAGACCTGGGACCAAGCTGTGAATTCACTGTGTATTTGGCTGTGTGGGTGAACCTTTCTGAATCTCAGTTTTTCATCCATACAGTGGGAATAGTAATGGTACCTACTTGCTTGGGTTGGCAAGATTAAATGAGACAATCTAAGTACCTGGGCATAGTACCTATATTAGCTCTTGTTGTTACATGTTGAAGATCCTTAGAATGGAAAGAGACTTTGCATTCAGTTCAGTTCAGTTCAGTTGCTCAGTCGTGTCTGACTCTTTGCGACCCCATGAACTGCAGCACGCCAGGCCTCCCTGTCTATCACCAACTCCTGGAGTTCACTCAGACTCACGTCCATCGAGTCGGTGATGCCATCCAGCCAACTCATCCTCTGTCGTCCCCTTTTCCTCCTGCCCCCAATCCCTCCCAGCATCAGAGTCTTTTCCAATGAGTCAACTGCATGAGGTGGCCAAAGTACTGGAGTTTCAGCTTTAGCATCATTCCTTCCAAAGAAGTTTTAATAAATGATGTAATATAATCAGATGTTTTTAAGTGTATTTCTCCTTTCAAAGAGAGAAAGCTTCCAGATGTTTTTTCTTAGCTCCAAGATAATCTAAAGATTTGACACTGGATGGCTTAATCATAACACCGTTGTGTTAGACTATGGGTTTATAAAGAGGTTGTTTCTTGTAACAAGCACGATGCAAGAAAACTCAGGTGCCACAATGAGATAAACCTGAGTTTGGAGGCAAAGTCCAAATAGAGCCATAACAAACCATGGTTGTTAAGAAAAACACCTACAGATTATTTCTGCAAACAAAGGTTGAGGAAATTCAAGTTGCTAAAGAAAAGATAAAGCAGGCTTATGTTCATTTTAAACAGAATCTTTCTCTCCTGGAGTCCAAAGCTGTTGTATAACCTGCCTCTCCCCCCAAATCCCCATTTAGTGCCACTGTATTGGGATTGAGGGATTCAATTCCTAACACCCCTGCCCACTGCTTGCATTTGGAACCAAGACACACATGAGGCCTTTTTTGCTGATAAAGTTCAGTTAGAAGATGTGCTTAGAGATCTGGCAGCCAGCTAGGCTTACTGATACTGCACCTCTCAATAGACCTCACCCACCAGCGCAAGGCCCTGTGGGAAAACCGCAGGCTTTGTGTGCAGAGAAAGGGCCTTCATGGGCACAGTGAAGAAACTGCCAAGAACCAACCCGATCCTTTCTCTGAACTCTCTAAGCAGGGCTGTCCTTTCTTCACTCTCTAGAGGAGAGGGGCCAGGAATGTCACTCTTCATAAGACATCAAGATGGAAGTTCCTCCCCAAACTGATTTAAACTCTATTTACCTAGTTTGCACCTCTGCAGTTGGAGTTTGTAAATTTTCCATTGCCACATCCCTCTCCAGCCTGGCAGTTCTGGGGTGCTGTCTGCCTGGCTCCCTCAGTCGTGGGACTGCTGAAGATGGTACAGAAGACTTCCCCTGGGAGTACCCTTTCCTTCCATCACCCTAGTTCTGCATCTAGATACACTGCTGGCCAGCACTCCTTCTCTAGGGTCTCTAGCTCTTCAGGGGTACATCGGGATTTTCCATGCCTGCCTTGGCTCTGGATGGCTTTTAGGGAAATACAGTGGCTTGAAATATAACAGAGTTGTTATGGACAGAATAACAACTCTTTTGTGTCCACCCAAATTCTCATGATGGAAAAGGCAATGGCAACCCACTCCAGTACTCTTGCCTGGAAAATCCCATGGACGTAGAAGCCTGGTAGGCTGCAGTCCATGGGGTCGCGAAGAGTAGGACATGACTGAGCGACTTCACTTTGACTTTTCACTTTCATGCATTGGAGGAGGAAATGGCAACCCACTCCAGTACTCTTGCCTGGAGAATCCCAGGGACGGGGGAGCCTGGTAGGCTGCTGTCTATGGGATTGCACAGAGTCAGACACAAGTGAAGTGACTTAGCAGCAGCAGCAGCAGCAGAAAATTCATATGAAATCCTGACTCCTATTGGGAGGGTATTAGGAAGTGGTTATGTCCTGAAGACACAGCCCTCATACATGAGTGCCCTGAGAATAAGAGAGCTCTCTTGCCCTTCCACAATGTGAGGACACAGAAGACCACTGCCAGTGAACCAGGAAGTGGCGTCTCACCAGACACCAAGTACACTGAAGCTGTTATCTGGGACTTCCCAGCCCCCAGAATTGTGAGATAGAAATATTTGTTATTTAAGCCATGCAGCCTATGGTATTTTTTATATAGCTGCCTGAACAGACTGAGACAAGAGTCAATGCTTGAATCAGGATTCTCTGTGACTCCAGGAAAATCATGCTAGCTCCCTGACCCTCCATCTTCTGACCTGTAAAGTGAAGACAGTATCTGCTTGATAAGCAGTACCTGGGACACATCTCTGGTGCTCAGTGAAGTGTGACTGATTAGTTTTCACTTCCACATGGATTCCTTTGTTCATCATGAGGTCCCGGTAAATTGATGAGAAAAATGGATCAGGAGGGGTCCCTCCTTGAAAATCAGACCCCCTCCAGGTTGAGAGGGCTTCCCTGGTGGCTTAGATGGTAAAGAATCTGCCTGCAATGTGAGAGAACTGGGTTCGATCCCTGGGTTCAGAAGATCCTCTGGAGGAGGGCATGGCAATGCACCCCAGTATTCTTGCCTGGAGAATCCCATGGACAGAGGAGCCTGGCGGGCTACAGCCCATGGGGTTGCAAAGAGTCGGACATGACTGAGTGACTAAGCAGCAGCAGCAGCCAGGTTGAAAAGCCCTACACCCTAGAACCTGATTCCTTGTTGTCCTGCTGAAGACACTGATAGGGAAACCACAGAATGCATTTCAGGATGTAATGCTGAAGGTTCTCCCATCTTTGTGCAGAAATAATTCAGTGAGAGGCAGAGTGATAGATTCAGTTCAGTTCAGTCACTCAGTCGTGTCCAACTCTTCACACCCCATGGACTGCAGCACGCCAGGCCTCCCTGTCCATCACCAACTCCAGAGTTTATTCAAACTCACGTCCATTGAGTCAGTGATGCCATCCAACCATCTCATCCTTTGTCGTCCCCTTCTCCTCCTGCCCTCAATCTTTCCCAGCATCAGGGTCTTTTCAAGTGAGTCAGTTCTTTGCATCAGGTGGCCAAAGTATTGGAGTTTCACCTTCAACATCAGTCCTTCCAGTGAATATTCAGGACTGATTTCCTTTAGGGTGGACTGCTTGGATCTCCTTGTAGTCCAGGGGAGTCTCAAGAGTCTTATTAGTAACCGAAACTTCTCAGAAGTCCAAGTGGGGAGGAAAGGGAGTGCCACCCGGAGAACTTAGTGGGCTACAGTTCTTTAATCAAAGGAAGAGGTAGAGGCGAAGACCACATTGTTCCTCATTCTTGAGTAGACATCAAGCATCCATCAGCTCCTCCTCTACACTGAGCAGGGGAGTTTTCTTATCTCCACATAGTCAAACTGGAACTGTTGCCGTTGTTGTTCAGTTGCTCAGTCGTGTCCAACTCTTTGTGACACCATGGACTGTAGCCTGCCAGGCTCCTCTGTCCATGGGATGCTCCAGGCATGGAGAATACTGGAAGGGATTGTCATGCCCCCTTCCAGGGGATCTTCCCAAACCAGGGATCAAACCCAGGTCTCCTGCATTGCAGGCAGATTCTTTACCCTCTGAGCCACCAGAGAAGCCCAATGGCACTACAGAAATGAGAAACACGTGGTAACATATAGTAAAATATGGTAAATCATGTCAAGTTTCAGTAAAATGTCACCTTTCTCCTATATATATGTGTGTGTGTGTATTTTTTTTTCCCCCCTATTTTGGCCACAGTGGGTCTTAGTTGTGGCATGTAATATCTTTAGTTGTGGCATATGAACTCGTAGTTGTGGCATGTGGGATCTAGTTCCCTGACCAGGGATTGAGCCCAGGCCCTCTGCATTGGGAGTGCATAGCCTTAGCCACCGGACCAGACGACCAAGGAAGCCCCCACCTTTCTTCTATATTTCTGCTCTTAGTACATGCAGAAAAAGCCCCTTCTTGAGAATCATTAACTTGATTTTGATGGGTATGATATAGGTCTTATTCCATCATCATTTTATTGTTTGGGGGCATGTCTCGTGCTTCTGAGGCACAGTTTTGTTGCCAAGCAAGTCTGTGTGGTTTTGTTGCTAGGCAAAGCCTGCTTGCTTTCTTTGCTAAGCAAGCCTGCTTTCTTGAGTGATCATTAACTTACTGGAGTCTTCCCTACTTTGTACTTAAGATCCCCGTTGGAGTGAACTATTTAGTCATCTACTTTGTCTCTACTCTGTCCCTATGGTGTGTGTGTTAGTTGCTCAGTCGTGTCTGACTCTTTGTGACCCCACGGACTGTAGCCCGCCGGGCTTCTCTGTCCATGGAATTTTCCAGGCAAGAATACTGGAGAGGATTGCCATTCCCTTCTCCAAAGGAACTTTCCAACCCAGGGATCGAACCCTGGTCTCCTGCATCACAGGCAAGATTCTTTACTGTTTGAGCTACAGGGAAGTCGTCCCTATGGTAGTAAACATATAAAGAGAGGCTACTGTGTACCAGGTACTTGTCATCACTCACTTTATCTTTCTAACAACCCCTAGAAGTAGGTGTCATTATCCCTATTTTCCAGCTGTGGAAACTGAGGCACACAAGCTTCAGTTACTTACCCGAGGTCCTGTGGCTGGTTAGCCTCAGAGCTGGTGTTCCACACAGGCAGACTGACTCCAGGGCCCACTCCCTCCCACAGCTTCCCAGCAGTTGCCTCAACCCTCAGGCAAGGCCACGTTCCTGGCCTCTGGCTTCCCATCCTCTTCTTGGCAGGGGGCTGGCTCTAACTGGAAGTTATTTGTACCACAGTTCAAGGGCCCAGCTATTCTGGGAACCATGGAACAGTCTTTTCTTTATTACTTATTTGAATTAACCATTGTGTTGGTCTGAACCTCAGGGGTGGGGCAGAGGCATTCCCACCTCCCTTCCCAACACCCACTATTTAAAGAAAGTTTCTTAAAACTGCAGCCTAGCCATCTTTCTTGTTTCTCTTGGTTGGATATGTTCCTCTGCATTCTAAGTGTTAGTACAATTTTTAATAAACCAAACCCCGGGAGGTAGATTGGCTGGCATGGAGAATGCAGGGGCTTGGAAGATGAGACCCAAGTCTGAGTCCCATCAGCCAGCGTGAACTAGTGGTGAAACCTTGGGTGAAATAATTGTCAGTAACACTTGCTGTCCACTTGGTGTGTTTTCGTGTTACATTGATGGTTACAGTTGTAGGGTAGATCGTCAGAATTTTCTGTTCATGAGCAACAGAGGTTGATATTGAAGATTTATACAGAGGGATATGAGATAGCTCATGGAATTAAAATCTTAAGATTTAGGTTTAGAAGATGCAGAGACCAGGGTAATCTTGTGGGTCCAGGTAAGGAAAAGAAATCAACAGCCTGTTCAGTGTGGCAACTCGGGTAGTAAATGCTATTGGCTGGCTATTCTCAATGACTGTTTTTAACCCTTTCTGTTGCTGCCATCCCCTACAAAGACTGGAAATTCTGCCAGCCCCTTTGAAGCTAGGGACAGCCATGAGACACAAATCCAGTCAGAACACATACTTGAGAGCTTTCTGAGAAGGGTTTTACTTTCCCAATAAGAGGGACAGAAACAAGTGAAACTTTCTCCTCATCTTGTCTTCCTGCCTTGAACCCAGATGCAATGCTGGAACTTCTGCAGTCATTTTATGATTAGGAGGGAAAGACCAAAATTAGCACAAATATCCCAGCTCAGACATCACTGAGCAGCTGAATCAACTGCCAGCGGCTGCCCACCCCCAGGCTGAGTGCCCTGGGCTCCACCACCCCACTCGGTGAAATGGACAGGGACTGTAGTTTGTAAACACTCTGATGGGTTTGGGTACAGACAATACTATGCATGGGCTGTGCTAAGTCACTTCAATCCTGTCCGACTCTTTGTGACCCTACAGACTGTAGTTCACCAAGCTCCTCTGTGCATGGGATTCTCCAGGCAGGAATACTGGAGTGTGCTGCCATGCTCTCCTCCTCTGGGGGATCTTCCCGACCCAGGTATAGAACCTGCGTCTTGTATCTCCTGCATTGGCAGGCAGGTTCTTTACCACTAGCGCCACCTGGGAAGCCCCAATACTATGCATACTACTACTACTACTAAGTCGCTGCAGTCGTGTCCAACTCTGTGCAACCCCATAGATGGCAGCCCAGCAGGCTGCCCTGTCCTTGGGATTCTCCAGGCAAGAACAGTGGAGTGGGTTGCCATTTCCTTCTCCAGTGCATGAAAGTGAAAAGTGAAAGTGAAGTCGCTCAGTCATGTCTGACTCTTAGCGACGCCATGGACCGCAGCCTACCAAGCTCCTCTGTCCTTGGGATTTTCCAGGCAAGAGTACTGGAGTGGGGTGCCATTGCCTTCTCCAATACTATGCATAGTTACTGAGAAAAATGAGCTCATATACATACAGTGCCTAGACTAGTGCCTGGCACACAGTAAGCCCTCAAGTTGTGACCCAATATGCTCCCTGTTCAAAAACTTAGAGCCAGGTCCCATTTATCTACCCTAGTAGAGTTTATGCATTATGCTGAGTTCCACTTCTGGTCACAGCACCGTAACAAGCCAACAGTGCTCACATACAGGGTCAGCATCCTGGGGCTGACTAATTTGTATATGGCCCACAATAGCAAGGGTGGGAAGAGCAGCAGCCCCAGGGAAGCTGATCATGGAAAGGAAGCTCCCTTCTCCAGTCAGTCTTCTCCAGGGGATCCTGAACCAGGGATCAAACCCGGGTCTCCTGCATTGCAGAGATTCTTTACCATCTGAGCCACAAGGGAAGCCCCCGATGGGGTTATCAACACCCAGTAATGAACCCAAGACTAGTGACTCTCCAACTCATCTGGCCTTTGTAGTATTGCCTGTTGGCGAGGCATGGGGTGCTGCACCACACAGCACATGGGACCTTAGTTCCATGAGAAGGGGTGGGACCTGCATTCAAAGTGTAGAGTCTTAACCACTGGACCACCAGGGAAGTCCCTGTATTCTTGCCTTTGGGTCCAGACATCCAACCCTTAGCCTACGGCATGAGTCATAGCAACTATCTGCAGAAAGAAACCTCGAAACTTTATTTATACAACCCTTGCTGATTCTGACTCCCAGCAGCGCTCTCCCTAGCTCCTTTAGCAGATTCTGCTTTAGAGAATGACCCCCTTCTCAATGCACTCTGGCCCCAAAGTGGGCACAAGACCCAGGAGAGCAAGCAGACAGTCTCACCCTGGCATCTGAATCTAGAAAGAGAATTCTGGAACTTCCCAACTCCTGGCTTTTTTCTTAATTAAAAAAAAAATTTTTTTTGCCACCCTGCACGGTGTGCAGGGTCTCAGTTCCCCAACCTGGGACTGAACTTGGGCCATGACAGTTAAAGTGCTGAATCCTAACCATTAGACCACCAGGGAATTCCAATTCCTAGCTTTTTTCAGTCTGGTTGAATTCCTCTTCAAAGTTTCCCAAAATACATTTCCTGCCTAAGTCAGTCAAAGTTTGTTCTTGTTCCTTAGAACTAAAAGGCACTATATGAGATGAGCTGCTTTGCTATGGAATGGTCAGTACTTCCTCAGGCAGAAGTCCTATTGAGGAAAGAGTCACCCCGAGTTGCACTCTGGGTGAAGAAAGCTGAGCGCCAAAGAATTGATGCTTTTGAACTGTGGTGTTGGAGAAGACTCTTGAGAGTCCCTTGGACTGCAAGGAGATCCAACCAGTCCATTCTAAAGGAGATCAGCCCTGGGTGTTCCTTGGAAGGAATGATGCTAAAGCTGAAACTCCAGTACTTTGGCCACCTCATGCAAAGAGTTGACTCATTGGAAAAGACTGATGCTGGGAGGGATTGGGGGCAGGAGGAGAAGGGGATGACAGAAGATGAGATGGCTGGATGGCATCACTGACTCGATGGATGTGAGTTTGAGTGGACTCCGGGAGTTGGTGATGGACAGGGAGGCCTGGCGTGCTGCGATTCATGGGGTCGCTAAGAGTCGGACACGACTGAGCGACTGAACTGAACTGAAGGAAAAACACTGAGTCAACAAGGAACGTAAAGCACCAAAGTAACGCTTGGTTGGGATGAGGAAGCCTCTATCTGTTCATGTTCAAGTAATAGCAGCCACAGAAGAAACCTTGTGCTAAGATCTCTTCTTTCAGTTGCTACCATTGGACGTGTTGCATATGTTGCTATCCTTTTGGGCCAGTAACCACACTCGTGCATTTGATGAGATTTTATTTTCAGAAAAAAGGCAGGATTCATTTCAGTCTGTCCAGCACATCACAAAAACAAGGATTTTTTTAAAAAAAGTCAAGAAATGTCACCTTTATCTGTAAAAGTCAGGCTACGCTGTTACATACAGCCAAGATTGTAAGCATACAAATATCATTAAATCTACCGAATCTTATTCACCAGTACCCACAAGAAAAAGGCAAAATTTTGTCCTCCTGAAAAGGTGGGCACTTTTTAGCAAACGGATAATGCTTCTGAAAGCCTCAGCATTTGTAATGATGCTAATAGCCCTTACCAATGTACTTTACACAATCTGTGCAGACTCAGCTAGGAGCCTGCTGGCTGTGTGTTGGCAGGTAAAACATCCCTGCAGACCTGTTACTGTTCATGATGACATTTGGAACTTTCAAATCCTAACCCCAGAGGCCCCTCCTGTTCCTTTCACGCATTATACATGCACACATGAAGAGTGTTCCTACCAGGAACAGTTAAGATAAGCATACTTAATAACTGCAAGTCACATGTAACATAGAATATTCAAATGTTTAGTTTTTAACTGTGTGTGACAAAGCCAAGACAGCCTACCATGTCAACAGAAAAGGTGGGGAGTGGAAGGGATAGTTTTAACACACTGTTCATTTATGCTACTGAGTTTTTCTAGCGAAAGACAGCAAAGCCAATACAAAATTTGAGAGACAGAGGAAAACAGATTTGAGCCTCTTCGAAGACAAACCTTGTGCTTCCATGCCCTGCCATCTGGAAAGCTTACCTCCTTCCCAGGCAGCTGAGAATACAAGTCATTCCCACTACTCTTCTTTAAGAATTTCATTGTCCCTCACTGACAGCCCACATATGAAAGATGCATCATGCCTCCCTGGCAATACAGGGGCCATGAAAGGCGAGCATAAAGCATTCCTTGTGAGAGAGACTGCTGAAAAGGAGCCCCCCGCCCCAGCTACCCCAAAAAAGTACTGATCACACTAATTACATCCAAGGAACCAGAGGGAAACGTCTGAGGATTTCAGAGCAGCTCCTCAAGCTGTCCCTGCAAAGCTAACCTCACAAAGTGCAGAGTAAGAACCATGTCATCTCACTCAAATTACATGCGGTTCACTCTTAACTTTTTTCAACTCAAACAGGTCTTCTCTGCCAAGAGGACTGGTCTTCAGAGTCTTTCTGAGTTCCTCTATTATTCAAGTTACTCAAGCTAGTTTTAGTCTTTCCCAACAGGATCCAGTTGGAAAATAAAAAGCCTTTGGAACACAGCATCACACGAAGGAAGGAATAGATAGAAACAGGATATTCAGGAGAAGCCCTCCTGGCATAGATTTAGAGATAAAAGCCGCAGACTGCCACCAGCAGCAGGGTGAGCAGCAGCGGCGTCTTCTCGGATATGCTCATCCCGCCACTTTTGTTACACAGGTTCTTCTGGCAGCAGTCATAGTGCAGCTCCTTCTCCCCTAAGGCTTTTGCAATCAACTCAAAACTGCATTCTTCGAACTTCCAACACTGGTGGTAAAATTTTAGCGGCACTGTGGGGAAACACACGCATACAAGGGTAAGCAATCAAGCAGGTAAAGCTCTATACTTGTCTTTGAATTCTCATATCTGGCTAAAAAGATGCAGGATCCAGCTCTGAATGGAACTTCTCCATAAAACCAGAGTCTCAGCAGAGCCAGTACAGTTGGGTATGCATAGCAGGCAACAGGCGATCATACTAATGTTCGAGATTTACTAAGATTTTTAAATGCATGCCTGATTTGGCAATCCCACTTCTAGGATTTACTCTCTGAATGAAAAAGGGTTAAGATACATGCTCAAGAATGGTCATTG
This sequence comes from Bubalus bubalis, assembly GCF_019923935.1. Taxonomy (NCBI): domain Eukaryota; kingdom Metazoa; phylum Chordata; class Mammalia; order Artiodactyla; family Bovidae; genus Bubalus; species Bubalus bubalis. The sequence continues at coordinate 20,542,921 of NC_059172.1, read as the reverse complement.
CTCTACTATCTGTAGCAGCAAGAAACTAAAAGACAGTCTGTTAATAAAAAAAAGCATCTGAATAAATTATGGTAGCGGTTCCACACAACAAAGCTCCGTGCAGATGAGGTATGTCATAGGACTGTGTGTGTTGACATGGGGAGTTTTAGTTTCTTTAAAAAAAAAAAATGCAGAAAAAAGTAGATAAATTGGACTTCATCAAAATTAAAAACTTTAGTGCTTCAAATAGTTAAAGAACACTTTAAAAAATTAAAAAGACAAAACCCACAAAAGGAAGAAAATGTTTACAAATCACACATCTGAGAAGAAATACAACTGAATAATAAAAAGACAACCCAATTAAAAAATGGGCAAAGGATATAGATACTTCAAAGATATACAAATGACCAATAAGTGCATGAAAAGATGCTCAATATCATTAGTCATTAAGAAAATACAAATCAAAACCACAATGAATATCAATTCATATCAACTAGGGTGGCTGTAATCAAGAAACTGGAAAATAATTAGTGTCATGGAATATTAGAACCCTCATATATTGCTTGTGGAAAGGTAAAATGGTGCAGATATCTCGGAAAAGTCTAGTATTTCCTCAAAAGGTTACAAATAGTTTCCATATGACCTAGTAATTCTACTTCTAGGTAAATACATTACCCAAGAGAACTGAAAACTATGTTCACACAAAAGCTTATAGACCAATGTTCATAGCAGCATTATTCCAAAACAGCTAAAAAGTGGAAACAAACCCAGATGTCCATTAACTGATGAACGGATAAACAAAATGTGGTATATCCACCTAATGGAATATTATTTGGCCATAAAAAGGAATAAGGTACTGTGATATATCCAATAACATGGGTGAATCTTAAGAACCTCATGCTCAGTGATAGGAGCCAGTCACAGAGGACCACAACATTTTATGTTTCAGTTAATATCCAGAACAAGCAAATCCATGGAGCTAGAAAGTAGACTAGTAGCTGCCAGGGTGTGTGGGGAGGAGGAATGGACAGTGACTGCTAATAGGTATGGGGCTTCCTTTTGGGACCACAACAATGTTGTGAAATTAGTGGAGACAGTTATACAGACGTGTGAATATACTCACGACCACTGAATTATATACTTTAAAATGAACTTTGGAACTGAGATATGTGAATTACATCTCAAGAGAAAAAAGCCTAGATGCAGAGCAATATGTAGAATGTGGTCCACTTCTATAAAGCATATGTGTGGGGCTAAATACATGAATTTTCTCAGGAAGGATTCCCAAGGAATTGAACAGTGTTACCTTCACAGACTACTATCTTCCATTTATCTATTTGTTACATGTGGATTGAGATGTAAAATAAAGTCACTGGATGAATTTATTTCCAAAATATTTTAACTTCCTTTAAAAATCATTAGACTATTCAGTAACACAGGAAAAACTTTCCAAAAGAATATGCAGTTGTGGTCCTAATTTTTGCACAACAAAGGAAAATAAAGACCAAAAGTATATATGCCAAGTATCTTCGAGTGGCATATATAATTAAATAAACTATGTTAAGTGAAGAAAAAAAAAGTGTTGAGAGAGAAGAATTATGTTAGATTTTCCTCTTCAAAAGTTACATTATGTGCTAGATGCAAGGGACACACAGATATATCAATAGAAGGCTGGTGCTTGCCCTGGTATCATTTTCTTTTCTTTTCTGTTGGAAAGATAAAAAATACAGATGCCTATTTTTTTTATGTAAGCCTTGTAACTAAGTTATCCAACTGCACTCACAGCTCAGAGCAAAAACCCCTAAGTTAATAACTGCAGTATAACTGTTCTGTACTCCCCTTCAGAGATGAGGTGCTGGCCTGGATTTTAATGCAGTTTGGTCAAGTGGTAGAGGCCAGAACAAGTGTTCCAGTGACTCTGCTTATTTGGATCATAAGCATTTAAGAGGCTGCTTCTAACACTGTGCTAAAAATACTGTTGAATAGGACAAGTTACTGCCTTACATAATAATAATCAGACACTGGAACTAGGAAGGCATTAAAGCCACCAGAATGTTAATTTGGGAAGCCTAACAGCTTGAGGAGGGAAGATTAATTTTGTCATAATTATTAATAAATTAGTCATTTATTAATAACTGCTACCAATTAATCACGTACTACCTGTCCTGCAGTGAGCCAAACATTTTACTTGAATGATCTTATCTGCATAACAACCTTACAAGGGTGAGCTTCTCACCAAAGCCACTATCAGAATGACCCGAGTAAAAGTGGATTACATCAGTCATTGGAATGTTGAAGGTTCTCTCTCTGAGCACAGCCTCTCTACCCTTTTTGAAGATTTGGTTCAAGTCTGCTTTTACCAAGCAATAGCCCCCAATTGCCTTAGGGACCCTTAAGTATGTCCCTTATCTGAAAGGCCATTTCAGCAATGATGGCTTGACACTGTCATCAGAGGCTCTGCCAGACTCCAAGTACATGGTTTATACTTCCAGGACCTAGCCAGGATGCCAGTAAACAGTGGCTGAATTAATACCTATCTGTCTCTCTTCCAGACGGCATCTGCATAGCACTATCATATACATTTCTCCTCGAACTGCCCTACTGACCTTGGGAGATAAGTATTCCCATTTCACAGTCTGAGGGTGAAATGTGATTAAATAATTTCTACAATGTACGCTTGGCCTTTGACTCATGTTTATGACAATATGCACTCTGTGTCTCCCAGGCTGATATCAGAGCTGGAGGGGGATTTAGATGCTCTGTTAGCATCTGCCTTACTGTAAGGTCTGAGTATCTATATTTCAAGAACTGCTGCTACCACATGTCTAGCTGAAGTTTTGGGACATATGTTCATGAGAAGAAGAAAATTATTACTTAAGATTCACATCATCCTTAAAAAAAATTGTATTTTAGAGTTTTAGATTCCCAGCAAAATTGAGCCGAGTTCCTATATAGCTCCCTGATACCCCCAGCCACGACCCTAAAGAACCTCCCTGGCTATTAACATCTCCAACACCTCCATTTGTTGCAACTGATATCATCATGATCACCCAAAGTCTGTAATTTACATTTAGGTTCACTCTGGGTGTTGTACATTCTATGTGGTTTGACAAAACATATGACGTGTATCCATCACTATAGTATACTGGTTGCCCTAAAAATCCTGTGCTCCACCTATTTATCCTCTCTCCTCCCCATGTAACCCCTGGCAGTCACTGTCCTTTTTATTATCTCCTTAGTTTGCCTTTTGTGAAATATGTCGTTGGAATGATAACTGTACTTAGCCTTCCCAAAGTGACTTCTTTCACTCAGAAATATGCAGTTTGCTTCATGTCTTTTCATAGATTGATACCTCATTTCTTTTTAGTCCATTCTCTGGACATACCACCATTTACTTATCCATTCACCAAGTTTGGGCAATTATGAATAAAGCTGCTATAAACATCCATGTGCAGGTTTTTGTATGGACCTAAGTTTTCAATTCATTTGGGTAATGAAGTCAAGGAATGCAATTGTTGAATCTATGGGGAGGGTACGTTTCATTTTTTAAGGAACTGCCTAACAGTCCGTACCAATTTACATTCCCCCCAGCAGTGAATGAGAGCTCTAGGAGCTCCACGCCCTCACTGGTATCTGGTGTGGTCGGTGTTTTACATCCTGGTGCTTCTAATAGACATGCCTCGTGTTTACATTAACTGTTTTTAAAAGTGTAACAGTTCATTAGAAGATGAGTAAATTCTGGGATCTAATGTAGAGCATGGTGACTGTAGTTAATAATGTGCTTAGTCGCTCAGTCTTGTCCCACTCTTTGCGACCCATGGACTGTAGCCTGCCAGGCTCCTCTGCCCATGGGATTCTCCAGGCAAGAATACAGGAGTGGGTTGCCATGCCCTCCTCCAAGGGATCTTCACAACCCAGGGACTGAACCCAGGTCTCCCATATTGCAGGCAGACTCTTTACCATCTGAGCCACCAGGGAAGCCCATGAATACTAAAGTGGGTAGCCCATCCCTTCCCCAGGGGACCTTCCCAACCCAGGAATCAAACTGGGGTCTCCTGCATTGCAGGTGGATTCTTTACCAGGGAGTTAATACTACTAGATTGTCTATTCAAAACTTGCTTAAGAGAATAGATCTTAAGTGTTCTCATCATACACAAAAAGGTAATAATGGGAGAGGGTGAATGTATTAATTAGATTGTGGTAATCATTTCATACTTTAAATATATACAGTTTTTATTTGTCAATTATACTTCAATAATGTTGGAAAACAATTAAAATGAAAGGTTAACCATTTAGGTAGGAAACAATAGGATTAGAGAGCTGGAAAAAAGATATCAATTTCACTCTACTTCCCTCATCCCTTCTCTCCACCTCTACCATCCAACATACCCATTCCGTCAATAAAAAAACACAGGCAGGAAGAACTTACTGCTGGCAGGACAGAGATCTGAGCTCAAAGCTTCTAACTGCTAATCTAATACTTACTCTACACATAATACTGCCTTTATTATCTCATTGGGAAATTATACTTTTTGTCGTGGGGGTCCAAGAGACAGATGATCAGGGTTAAGAAGTAGGTCTCTGTGTTTGTAGGTAACTGGTGCTCAAATATTTGTGGAGTGAATGGCTGTTCTCTCTGGGGGCCTCACTGTGCTTTCTACATTAGCTATGAATCAACATGGTCTTCCAGGTGAGGCAGAGGAACTGGCTCCCTAAAGAAACAAGGACCTCACATGCAGGCCTTGGAATTACAGCTGCATTCCAGGAACTAGTACCAAAATCAAGAGATACTCCTATTATTTACACAGGAGAATTCTAATTCATCCTGACTTACTGACGGATTTTTCCTTTTTGGGGGAATGAATCTCCCCCTTCTTTCTATCAGGTTTTTCTGAGCTTGTGGGTCTTCCAAAACTTTTCTGAGTTTACCTGATGTGCTCAGCATTCTTTGAAGGATGCTGGGAAGAATCTGCATAGAGAGTGTGAGTGAACGAACTTGAAGGGTGTTTTTATTTTTATCTCTTAAGAGATGGAAGTTGGGGGGTTTACCTTGTACACTCACTAAGCAGACCCTGAAAGAGCCGCTCCTCACCTCACAGTATCTTTTCTACATGTCAATTCAATCCAGAACCACATCCAGAGAGAGTAGAGGGTATGATGTGGCTGGTTTCTTGCCTCTGCCCACCATTTCCTAAATTCTGCTTTAATAGGATTTATGGAGGAGGCAATTTCATAGTCTAACCAATTTGCAAAATGCAGATTTGACAGAACTTGTCAATGCAGGCCATTCCCCATCCCAAGCCCGTGAGTGCCTTGCTCTCTGAGGCCACTGAGCCTCGGTACCTGCTTTGCCTTTCTTTGGAACACCCTTCCCCGCTTAGTCCTCCTACTTCTATTTGTCCATTGAGCTCAGCTTGAGTCCCCTTAGGACTCTGCATATATTAAACTCCCCCCAGAATGATACACGAGTATAAGTAAATAAAGACATCTGTGAGGGCTACACAAGCCTCTCACAATTTTCATTGTCTCCTTTCTTCATCTTTGTATCTCGAGCTCCTAGCTCAGGCTCTAGCACATGGCAGGCTCTCAAAAGTTTAGGAGGCAGCCAGTGTAGGTGTTATGAGAACAAGTGTTGGAATTGGATGGATTTCCATGTTCAAATCCTGAGCTGGTTTCCTTGACCTTAGCATGTTGCTTAATCTGAATCTCAGTCTCCTTGTTTACCAAATGGGAATAAAAGATTACCCCAAGTGGTAGATGGAAAGCATTAAATTTAAAAAAAAATGGAAAAACAAAACAAAAACAAATGGAAAGTGTTTAGTGTCATATGCAACTGGTGCTATTAAATGGTAGCTATTACTTGTTGAATACAAGTCGAACAAAAAAGAAGGTGGCACGGATTTTTCCCCAGGCTCTCTTCAACGCATTACACTCAGGCAGAGAGGGGAGGGGGAGGCTCTTACCAGCCTTAACGAAGAGACAAGCATCTTGATTACGTGAGCAACTGACGACTGAAGTGCAGTTAACTTGGTTAATACAGCTGTAGCACTGCAGGCTGTGACCTAGAACCAGAAGAATGACCGTCAGGACCTGTAGAGAAGCAGTGCAGAAGCAAGCCCACCATCTCCAGTAGTGCGGGTCAGAGGTCAGCAACCCACAGTGGGATGCCTTCCCACACAAACCTGCAGCAGACACATGTTTTGAAGTTCAGACTACAGTTCCAGCAGTGGTTTTACCGGACTCTGTGGTATGTGCAAAGGGAAATGTCCAGGTTTCCAAACCCATTTAACTGTGCAATGGAGAAGCTTTCTCCTACTTTCAACCAGAAGTCATTAATCTGCAATGTTACTATCAGGTTGAAAGGAACCCATCAAGAGGATAAACAGAATTCCATAAAAACTTCTGAAGAACAATTATGCTCTGACATCACATTCTCATGGACTGATCATCGGTATTTGGTAGTACCTATCTGATCTGATCTGTGTGAACAGACATGTTCCGAGATGAAATACATTAAATCTATTACAAATCAGTATCAACACATGAACATTCGCAACTCATTTGATGGGGAACACTAAGTTTTGAATCAGTGTAAGCAAAATGTTATTCTCCCAGAAAAAATTCCACTTTTATTAGTAGGGCTGTATCATAAAAAATTGTACTCAATTAATTTTTGAATCGTCAATTAAAAACTTACAGTAACTTGTTTTCTCTCTTATTTATACAAAAGCCTACAAAATACCCTTGGTTTTTGTCTCTTGGCCTGCAAAGCCTGAAATATTTACTACCTGGCCCTCTACAGAACAAGTCTGATGGCTTCCGGGATAAGGCATCCTCAGTGTGGCTGTTCCCTGCTGAGGGACTGGCCCATCACCAGAAGCAAACACAGCCAAGGGACAGGCAGCAGCCGTGTATCTTAAACCCACAGGGGTGAGCAGGCATTGCACAGTGACACTGAACGTAAGGGCTGGCTCGTATCAGGAGCAAATGCCTCTGGTTCCCCAATTTGAAAAATGACTAGCACTCCCATTCCGGTCTTAGGATTCCTCTTTGGTGGCTAGACTTCAAGTTTCACTGAATTATTTTCCCTTTGTTTTATATAGCACTGGTGACAGGACAAAGATGAGTCATATTCCACATTTGCCATGTAATCAGTATCTGGCAGTGCCCGTATGTATGAGAAGACATTTTCAAAGATGAAATAGTAAAGTGTCATAGAAGAATGGCATGGTGAAACCAAGACCAAAATGTGGGTTTTAGCACCCCAGAGCTGACTTTTAGTCCTAAGGCCATAGCCTGGGTTTATCACCAGGGAGAAGAATTTTCAGAAGGCCAGAAGAAAGTGGTTCCTCACTTTCTGAGCACAGTCAGGAGTGAAGCTCTCTATAAACATCTTAAATGACCACGTCTGTCTTCACAGGTGTGAAATCCCAACTAGCAGAGGACCCTCTGATTTGTGAAGGTTCCAGGTTAAACTTTGAAATATCAGCCCCCCAAACCCCCTCCTCCTCCATTTTGTTTGCAGATGATAAGACAGATGTCTGGAGAGGAGGAGCGACTCCATCAAGACCACTCAGAGCACTGCGAGCAGCAGAGATGACGCCAGCCCCTGGGTCCGGGGCCGGGCTCCGCTGGCCCCCTCTGCCTCTTCTATGCCAGGCTCAGTGCTTGCCATGCCTGCATAAGAGGGGAGTCACCGTGAGAAGGGACAAAGATGCCAATTTTCAACAATCTTTCCCTGCTCCAGAAGTGTGTCCACCTGGTAAGAGGAAAGAGTGAAGAGGGAGAGGATATTCTTGCCTGGCTATCTGAGAGGGCCATTTGGAAAGGCTGCCCATGGGAGTACAGTTTCTCCTGGCTACAGCCAGAGTTCATTTGGCTTCTTGACAAACTTTCAGATAGAGGAAAGACAGCTCACCTTTGGAACTTCTGTGAGGCAGAAATATTCACAGCTAACGCTGTGTTCAAATATCTAAACTTTCAGTCTTCAGAGAACTGCTGTTAAGAGGCAGGCTTAAGGACTGCCATCCCCATTAAACTAAGATGTTAACTAACTTGTCAAAAGGCAGACAGCCCTTAAGAGGAGAGCTGGGACTTACACCTACACGGTCAGTTCTCAAGCCCATGCTTGGTTTGTTTACCATGATGTTCTTCTAACCATCCTGAGTGAAAAAGAGAAGAAACCAACCATAATCACGGAGAAGACCAGGCCAGGGGCAAGCAATAAGTCAGAGGATGGCTGTTTGATATTCCAGCCACTTAACCAGGGTGAAGTGGATATTCTTCACACTCCAACTCCCTCGGGAAGGACCTAAGTGCCCCCAAGACCTGTCACAGAATGGCTAATGGCACCAAACCCAAGCTCCATAAGCAAATGTAGACTGTTGGAAAGAGGGTGTGACCAGGTTATTCTTTTAAGACTTTTTTGATGTGGATCATTTTTAAAGTCTTTATTGAATCTGTTACAATACTGCTGCTGTTTTATGCTTTGGTTTTTTGGCTATGAGGCAAGTGGAATCTTAACTCCCCAACAGGGATTGAATCTACACCCCCTGTATTGGAAGGCGAAGTCTTAACCACTGGACCACCAGGGAGGTCCCCCAAGCTATTCTTATTACAGAAAATTCACTGGGTAGAACTGTGACAATAATGTATGTTATAACACAGTGACTATATTACACACCACCTTGGCTAAGATCAACAGTGGGGAGGAGGGCAGGGAGGTCATGACTTCTGCTCCAACGTGACCTTGGGCTAACTTCTTCTTTGCTTCAGTTTCCTCAACTGTAAAACGGGCCTAACAGCACTGAGCCCTCAGGGGATGGCTAAGGATTAAATGAGACAGGGTCTGGTACATAGTAAGTGTTCACCGTATGGAAGCTGCTAACGCTGTAAGCTCTAAGACATGCTCCAACACACAGATGACTCTGTCCTGTTCACTACACGGCTACTTTCTTTTCCGTCTCCCATCCCTGCGCCTCAAAAAAAAAAAAAATAGTAATAATTTTTTTGTTGTAACATGACCGAGGCAGAAAATGACCTCTGATTTTTATAATGAAGCAAAGTAAACACAGGTGTTCCTACTGTTAGAGGTAATGAGTATCTCCAGGAGGGGGGAAGGGGTAGGCTGGCAAGGAAATAGGTGCAGACACTTTGATGAAAGGCTTATTTGGGTTTGAACTGTGCCTGCAGCGCTTCAGTGTGATATTTTACAAACCATTTCTTTGGGCCTCAGTCTTGTCATCTGGAAAGTGGCAATAAACAGCCCCTGCTCCATAGGATGGATATGAGGATTAAATAAGTAGATAGTGTTAAGATGCTGAGAACAGTGATCGGCTCATGAATGCTGTGGGCAGCTGCTGCTGCTGCTATAACCACAGTGCCCTGGGCCACAGCAGTGTCGCATGGGAGTGCCCGGGGCGGCCGCTGAGCTCAGCACTCTGAAGATGGCATGGGTCGGCAGCCCTGGCTGCTGGCAGTGCGAGGCGTGAAACTTAAGAGGCTGTGTGTAATCTCTCCCCCACAAAAGCAGCTCTGTCACCCAGGATGAACTGTAACTCAGGAAGGGGCTTCGCCGAGGGCAGGGCTGTAACGTAGGAAGGAGCAGTCATATCACCCTGGACCTGTAACACTGATGGCGAAAGAACCGAAGCCTGGCCTGGGTCTGTGGCACCAGCTTGGTCATCCTGAAGCCTAAGAAAAAGTTAGGGTGGAAGCAACCTACATGACCCAGATCCAAGTCCCTCTGGACCACTCACCGAGTTGGCAGAGGACAGCCAGGAAGAACAGGAGCCCAAGCAGGATGTACCCTCCTTTGCTTGCCATTGCGACCAGCTACAGAACCTGGGAGGAAGGAACACAAAGCATTGTCACAAACCAGCAGGTGATTGCCGGAAGGCCTGGGGGCTTCTGGAAACACAGGAAGTAGAGAGCAGACCGAGAAAACAGGGAACCTCCGTGCCAGGGGCCGTGAACCAAGGGTGTTCTTTGTGCGGGCAGTCCTTGGCCCCTCCTCAGTCGAAGACCTCAGCTTGCTGAAGAAATGCTGTCAGGCCTGGTGGGAGAGGTGGCTGCAGGGAGACAGAGCACACAGGGCCCACCCCAGCCCTCACCCACAGTAGCCGTGCACCTTTGCAGGAACTCAGTCCCTCTGAGCCTCAGTGTTCACGACTGAGCAGTGGGACAGCACTGTCTCCTCCATCAGGGGCACTGACTCCAATGGTAAAATGTACAGAATACCCAAGGCAGCGCCTGCAATTCGAGCTCTGCAGGCCCCACCTCCAGCTGCTGGCTGAGCTGAGCCCAGCAAGCATCACTTTTCCAGGCCATGCCACGAAGTGCATCACACCAAAGGGATGACTCTGGGGGACACCAGCAGGCATTCAGTGGCAGAACATGGGGCAAAGGCTTAGTGCACTGAAGCTCTGGCTCCCCACCTTGATAAGTGTGATGGGGACACCTCTTCCTTTACTCTGAAAAGTAAGGGCAGGTTCCAGGTAACTGCTGTCTAGTCCCTATTCCATTAATACTTAGAGGTGTGGCAGTGAGCATCAGGGGAGAAGAGGGGAGGGCTGAAATGCCTCAAATCCTCCTTTCACTTGAGAAGGAAGCCAAGCCACAGGGCGGTTTTTAACTTAGCCCAAGTCCCAACCATAAGCAACAGATCTAAGGAGTGTCCCGACCCCATCCCGACTTCCCTGAGCAACAGGGAGGTGATTTCTGCCCCAAACCAGGGTGGCTCCACATTCTACTCTCCTGAGCCCCACAGGCCAGGACTTCTGGCAAACAGATAGGGTTCTTGGTGGGTGAGCCCTGCCCCACCCCACCCCCCACCCCCAGCCCTCCTCTGAGTTGGAGGTGGGTGGTGGGGAGGATGGGACCAGGAAGGGTGTTGCCTAAAGAAGATGATATTGAGGAAGCTCACGCCCAGGAGACAGAAAGGTCATATTCTGATGAGTGGGGAAGCAGGAAGAAAATCTAACCGGGCCTGGCCTTTCTTTAAGGCTGAATCACCCTCATTTCCCTCTGGAGTCTTCAAAACCTACCATAGCCTATATGCCCACTCCCACCAGGCTGACCCTCCCCGGAGGGCAGCTGCCCAACACCCCAGTGCAGGGAGGATCTGAGGCTGCCCAAGGCTAGTGGTCATAAGCTCAGACCCGGACATACTAAAGCCCAGCTCTCCCACAGCTACTGAGCCTCATTTGTCTCATCTGTACGTGGGTTCTTCCCCACATGGGGAGATGTAAGATAAAACCAGATAACTACGTGCTTGACACAGTCACAGGAAAGTGGTGGCTATTGCCACTTCCTGCCTCACTCTGCACACACACACACGCACGCCCACCACCACTACTGCAACAGGAGAGAAAGGGGCAGGGCACAACTTTTGAAAGAAAGACATAGCCCAAGGACACAACATAAACTGATTAGAATCAAATGGGACCAAGATGGCAGACAAGACTAGACCTCGATCCTCAACCAGCAAGTGAAACAACACACCCAGAGGTGCCATGTCAGTGCCAGCTCAGTCGTGTCCAACTCTTTGCGACCCCATGGACTGCAGCACACCAGGCTTCCCTGTCCATCACCAACTCCCAGAGCTTACTCAAGCTCATGTCCATCAAGTTGGTGATGCCATCCAACCATCTCATCCTCTGTCATCTCCTCCTTCTGCCTTCAATCTGTCCCAGCATCAGGGTCTTTTCAAATGAGTCAGTTCTTCGCATCAGGTGCCCAAAGTACTGAATTTTCAGCTTCAGCATCAGTCCTTCCAATGAATATTCTGGACTGATTTCCTTTAGGATGGACTGGCTGGATCTCCTTGCGGTCCAAGTGTTGTAGGAAAGGAGACCCCTTCCAGGGCCCAAAACTGGGCTCTTGTCTAACACTCGGAAATGAGTTGTCCAAAGAAACACATGTGCTGACAGAGCAAGAGATTTTATTGGGAAAGGGTGCCCAGGAGAACTGCTCCGTCACATGGCTTGCAGTCTCGGGTTTTATGGTGATGGAATCAGTTTCCGGGTTGTCTTTGGCCAATCATTCTGACTCAGAGTCCTTCCTGGTGGTGCACGCCTTGTTCAGCCAAGATGGATGCCAGAGAGGATTCTGGGAGGTGGTTGGACAGGTGGTCTCTCCTTTTGACCTTTCCCGAACTCTTCTGGTTGGTGGAGGCTTGTTAGTTCCCTGTTCCTTACCAGGACCTCCTGTCGTAAAACAACTCATGCAAATGGTTGCTGTGGTGCCTGGCCAGGGTGGGCGGTTTCACTCAGTGTGCTTCCCTAACACAAGGGACTCTCAAGAGTCTTCTCCAACACCACAGTTCAAAAGCATCAATTCTTCGGCACTCAGCTTTCTTCACAGTCCAACTCTCACATCCATACATGACCACTGGAAAAACCATAGCCTTGACTAGACGGACCTTTGTTGGCAAAGTAATGTCTCTGCTTTTCAATATGCTATCTAGGTTGGTCATAACTTTCCTTCCAAGGAGTAAGCGTCTTTTAATTTCATGGCTGCAGTCACCACCTGCAGTGATTTTGGAGCCCCCAAAAATAAAGTCTGACACTGTTTCCCCATCTATTTGTCACAGAGTAATGGGACTGGATGCCATGATCTTCATTTTCTGAATGTTGAGCTTTAAGCCAACTTCTTCACTCTCCTCTTTCACTTTCATCAACAGGCTCTTTGGTTCTTCTTCACTTTCTGCCATAAGGGTGGTGTCATTTGCATATCTGAAGTTATTGATATTTCTCCCGGCAGTCTTGATTTCAGCTTGTGCTTCTTCCAGCCCAGCGTTTCTCATGATGTGCTCTGCATATAAGTTAAATAAGAAGGGTGATAATATACAGCCTTGATGTACTCCTTTTCCTATTTGGAACCAGTCTGTTGTTCCATGTCCAGTTCTAACTGTTGCTTCCTGACCTGCATACAGGTTTCTCAAGAGGCAGGTCAGGTGGTCTGGTATTCCCATCTCTTTCAGAATTTTTCAAAGTTTACTGTGATCCACACAAAGGCTTTGGCATAGTCAATGAAGCAGAAATAAATGTTTTTCTGGAACTCTCTTGCTTTTTCAATGATCCAGGGTATATTGGCAATTTTGAAGTGGTCAAACAGGAGATGGCAAGAGTGAACATTGACATTTTAGGAATCAAGGAACTAAAATGGACTGGAATGGGTGAATTTAACTCAGATAACCATCATCTACTACTATGGGCAAGAATCCCTTAGAAGAAATGGAGTAGCCATCATAGTCAACAAAAGAGTCCAAAATGCAGTACTTGGATGCAGTCTGAATGATCTCTGTTTGTTTTCAAGGCAAACCATTCAAGATCACAGTAATCCAACTCTATGCCCCGACCAGTAATGCTGAAAAAGCTAAAGTAGAATGGTTCTATGAAGACCTACAAGACCTTCTAAAATTAACACCCTAAAAAGATATCCTTTTCATTATAGGGGACTGGAATGCAAACGAACAAAGTCAAGAGATACCTGGACTAACAGGCAAATTTGGCCTTGGAGTACAAAAGGAAGCAGGTCAAAGGCTAATAGAGTTTTGCCAAGAGAATGCATTGGTCATAGCAAACACCCTCTTCCAACAACACAAGAGAAGCTCTACATATGCACATCACCAGATGGTCAATATCAAAATCAGATTGATTATATTCTTTGCAGCCAATGATGGAGAAGCTCTATACAGTGAGCATAAACAAGACTGGGAGCTGACTGTGGCTCAGATCATGAACTCCTTATTGCCAAACTCAGACTTAAATTGAAGAAAGTAGGGAAAAACACCAGAGCACTCTGGTATGACCTAAATCAAATCCCTTACGATTATACAGTGGAAGTGAGAAATAGATTCAAGGGATTAGATCTGATAGAGTGCCTGAAGAACTATGGAAGGAGGTTCATAACATTTCCAAGGCACTGTTCAAAGATCAAGGAGTGGGCAGTGGCCCAAATCCTGGAAATCTCCACCCCGTCCCCAAAATGGTTGGAATAATCCTCCCACTCATTAGCATATGAAATTACCCAGCCTATAAAAACTAACCACCCCAAATTTCGGGGCACGCTCACCCTCTGCGATGGCCCACACTGTGTCTGCAGAGTGTGTTTCTCTCAGAATCTGAATAAATCTACTTCTTACCTATCACTTTGTCTCACTGAATTCTTTCTGCAATGAGACATCAAGAACCTGAGCTTCGTTAGGTCCTGAAACCATGGGTTTTGGCTGGGTTTGAGTCCCAGCACATGAGTTCAAGTCCCAATCTGTGGTAAACGGATTCACAACCACACCCAGACTTCCTGCCCTAAGTCATACAGGCATGTCCATACATCCTGGCCTTTCCAGGGAGTTCCCCTCTTGTTCCCTGAACATGAGAGATGGGAGGCACCCTAACAGATCAGGGTCTCTATGTGCTATGCTATGCTATGCTAAGTCACTTCAGTCGTGTCCGACTCTGTGCGACCCCATAGACAGCAGCCTACCAGGCTCCCCCGTCCTTGGGATTCTCCAGGCAAGAACACTGGAGTGGGTTGCCATTTCCTTCTCCAATGCATGAAAGTGAAAAGTGAAAGTGAAGTCGCTCAGTCGTGTCCGACTCTTAGTGACCCCATGGATTGCAGCCTAACAGGCTCCTCCGTTCATGGGATTTTCCAGGCAAGAGTACTGGAGTGGGGTGCCATTGTCTTCTCCTTAACAAATCAGGAAGAGGTCCCAGCCCCTCTGGCTGGCACCCAACGCCCCTGCAATGCTTTCTGCCTGGAGCCAGATGAGTCAAGTGAACAAATGATAAGTGTTCCCCTATCCCTGGACCTCAGTCAGTGACCCAGGCCTAGCACACCCCAGCTCCCAGCCTGGTTCCTTACATGCAAGGGCGTTTGGGTAGAAAGGATAACTTAACACACTCACACAAGCCTGGGGCTGGGAACAAGTGCTGCAAGAGAAGAGGAGAGAAAGGCATCCATCAGAGGTTCCCAAAGAGGGAGGCAGGGAGTGTCAGACTCTTCCTAAAAGTTCTGCAATAGCTGCTTCCTCAGGCAGCCCCACCAGAGGAGGAGGGAGGAGGTCACAACCTCTAGGAGACTTTCTTCCAAATGGTCCTTGGCATGAATAGCACCATTAAAACAAATAAACAGGGTGTGGTGCAGAGAACCCACCCTTGATGAAAGGGTTCCAACGACTGAGCAACTCGACTGAACTGAACTGAACTGAAGAAAGGTTTATCTCTTAACAAAAGCAGCAGAAACTGCATAGTGAACTGGTTCAGGGTCAGGCTTTCTCGTTGACCAGTGAACAAAGCCTTGGATATTTCTGGCTCTGCCACTTCTTGCTGTGTGTTACTCAACCTCTAGGCCTCCCCTCTGCATCCAGGACACACGGGGATAAGCACACACACCACATGGCACAGTGCCTGGCCGAAGGAGAGGCCAGGAGGTGTGGAAATGCCTGTTTGACTTAGGGCAGGAAGTCTGGGTGTGGTTGTGAATCCGTTTACCACAGATTGGGACTTGAACTCATGTGCTGGGACTCAAACCCAGCCAAAACCCATGGTACGTGGTTTCAGGACCTAATGAAGCTCAGGTTCTTGATGTCTCATTGCAGAAAGAATTCAGTGAGACAAAGTGATAGGTAAGAAGTGGATTTATTCAGATTGTGAGAGAAGCACACTCTGCAGACACAGACAGAGTGTGGGCCGTTGCAGAGGGCACAGAGTCATGGGAAGTCATGAGGTTCCCAGAAAAAGAAGCTGGGCAGGGAAGGGGCATTGGGCTGAGAAGGGTGGAGAGGGTAGACAGAAGCTAGCATCAGGTCAGAAAGCTGGACAAACACTCTGGGCTTGGATGAGCAGAGGCGATCGCAGGCCCCAAGCCTAAGGCAGCCCACAACCATATGGGTTGGATGGGGACTGTCAACAAGATTGAGCTTTAAGTCCACAGGACTGGCTGGGAGTCACAGTGGATGTTTCCATGACTTGGATGCAAGAGGGCAAAGATGGCAGAGGAAGGAACTGGTCAGTGTGCAGATGCTAACATTGTAGTATTGTTAGGGGAAGCACACGATTGAAACTGCCCACCCTGGCCAGGCACCATAGTAAGCACTTGCATGAGCTGTTTTACGACAGGAGATCCTGATACGGAATACGGAACTAATAAGCCACCACCAACCCAAAGAGTTCAGGAAAGGTCGAAAGGAGACACCGCGTGTCCATCCACTTCCGGGAATCCCTCTCTCTAGCATCCATCTTGGCTGAGCGTGCACCACCAGGAAAGACTCAGAATTAGAGTGATTGGCCAAAGACCACCCGGAAACTAATCCCATCGCCGGACATTGCGAGCCACACGGCAGAGCTGTTCTCCTGGGTTCCCTTACCCTAATGCTCTCCACCCGGGTGCCCTTTCCCAATAAAATCTCTTGCTTTGTCAGCACATGTGTCTCCTCGGACAATTCATTTCCGAGTGTTAGACAAGAGCCCAGTTTCGGGCCCTGGAAGGGGTCCGCCTTCCTGCAACAGTATTTGAATCAGAAGTCCAGGTCTTCATTGTTGTTGTTTAGTAGCTAAGTTCTGTCTGTCTTTTTTGCGACCCTATGGACTCTAGCCTGCCAGGCATCTCTGTCCATGGGATTTCCCAGGCAAGAATACTGGTGTGGGTTGCCATTTCCTTCTGGGGATTGAACCTGCATCTCCTGTACTGCCGGTGGATTCTTTACCACTAAGCCACCAGAAAAGACAAAATAGCTGATTGTCTTAAAGCTATTTTATAAATACCCCTAAAATGCTGACAATAGTTAACACTAAGCAGGATTATTTATGATTTCTTATTTCTTTTCCTGACCCTCTACTCTTTGCCATACTTCCCCAAATATTCTATAAAGAGACAAGCATTGATTTTATAATCAGAAATAGGAAAATCCACACATTACAAAAATTTCCTTTTTAGTAGTCATCAGTCACCTATCTCGGAGAAGGCGATGGCACCCCACTCCAGTACTCTTGCCTGGAAAATCCCATGGACGGGGGAGCCTGGTGGGCTGCAGTCCGTGGGGTCGCTAAGAGTCGGACATGACTGAGCGACTTCACTTTCACTTTCCACTTTCATGCATTGGAGAAGGAAATGGCAACACACTCCAGTGTTCTTGCCTGGAGAATCCCAGGGATGGGCAGCCTGGTGGGCTGCCGTCTATGGGGTCACACAGAGTCGGACACGACTGAAGCGACTTAGCAGCAGCAGCAGCAGTCACCTATCTTCTGGCAAATCTGTTTCAGCATTAAGAAAGAGAACTGAACCTCAAGGCTTAAAACTCTTCCCCCTAGTATAAAACATCCTCCATTTTCAATTTAAAAATGATGCCCACAACTGTAGATCATATGGTAGGTGAACCAACAGAGCTACCGTGACTTTTCCAACGCACCCAACCAAACACTTAGATGCAAGAAGCATGCAGAAGACCTCATCATGCCTTTCTCAACATTTTAAGACTCATTTAAGCAATGGATTTAATTATTAGAAACAGCCTAAAGTCATTCTGAAAAGGGTCCACAGGATATGATGGGTGAGCTTACTGGAAGACACCATTTTGCAGTGGTAGAACACACTTGGAGCCAATCTTAGGAAATGTGGAGATTTTTCTGGGTGGCTCTGAAGTTGACTCTAAAAGGGAATTGCTTCAGGGACAAGTCAAATAGGCTTTTCACTAGAATAAGTAACAGTCAAGGATATATAAGCATTGTTTCAAACAGTAAGAATTTGGTAACACAGACGTCCAACAAGATGATGAGTAAATTATGGTCCAATTCCATGGTGGGGAACTATACAGCCATGAAAAGTAATAGACATGAAAGGCTATTCACAAGGTATCAAGAAAAAAAAAAGCCAGTTTAGCTATAATTTTATTACTTTTTCTTTAAAATACACACATACATACACACACCTTTAAAAAAAAGCTTGGGACATCAACTTTTCCAAACATTTTGGGACATGTGATGAACAGCATGGCAGAATTATGAGCAGCTTATTTATACTTAAATATGTTTTCTTAACAATGAATATTTTTCAGAAAGAGCTCTCAACAGAGAGAATATTTTAATGTACTTCTGTGTCATTTAACTTGCAGCTTAAATTTTTATTTTTCTAACACTCTACCTGATTATTAAAAATACATAACAGCTTTCAAAATTTGCCACATTGAAGTAAAAAGTATTTCCTATATATATGGTCTCCTAGGTCTAAAAATAGTTATTTTAGTTACACCCTATATTTGGTGTGGGGGGGGGGGTGCGGGAAATGAGGCTTTCAGGATTTTCTAGTAGTCCTGAAAGAGAGACCCATATTCTAATCCCACTTTGCTGTCAATTTATATAACCTTAAAGCAGTCAACTCCTTTACTTCAGTTTCTAATTCGTGAAGTGATAATGCTTTTATAGAATAATGAAATCTAAGACTTGAGGGTTTTAAAGCTCAATATGGGCTAAAATGTTAATGGTACTTAAAGGAACAAGCAGATAAATGCACACACAATCCTGGGGTTACTCTGTGCTGGCCTCAGACCTCGCCTGGAAATAATATTTTTACGATTAGGTGCCAGATTTCTTAATTTCTTCCAGTTTATCAGGACATCAAACTAAACAGCTGTAAAAGCCAGGAGAAATGGGTGGGAGAAATCAGGGCTGTTCTGTTTGGAAAAGTATGGTCAGAGACAGTAAGCATCTTCAAACACGGTAAGGGCCACCAAGGAAGAGAGGGACAGGTTATTCCATGTAATTTCCAAAGACAGCATTAGGATTAATTAGGGAGGCATTCTGGGCTTCCTAAGAGAAACTGCTTGCTATCACCCCACTTCCTCCTCCCTCTCTGCCATGCGCCAGGCACTCAACAAAGTGTTAGCACAGATGGAAATCAATTTCCTTGGTGAAATATGAAAAACTCCCCATCACTTAGAAATGTTCACATGAAAAGAACACTGATCAGAGATGTTGCAGAAAAGATGCCAGCAGAAAGCAGCAAAGGGTTAAAACTAGAGATTCTCATTCTACAATAAAAACCAACCCAATCATGATTTATTCATTTCCATCCACCTGAGATGTCAAGGGAAGCTAACAGTAGCAAGGCGATTTACAAATACAGGCATCCCTAACCGAGTTCCTGAAGATGTTTTGGGTAGCCAGTTTATGGACAGTGCAAGCCTATATTCCATTATTTTACAAAGGAAAACAAAGACACGCAGCTGTCCATCCAAAAACCCCATCCAGCACCCTCAAATATTTATCTACCTATTTAAACAATCCAAATAAATTTGAACGTAAAACATTTAACCCGCCAATGACCCAACAAACTTAAGGAATTCATTGTGGGTATATTTACTCTACAAAGTAAGTTCGGTCCTGACACTTACCCCCAGTCATCTCCACAGTGACCATTTATGAGCCCATGTAAGCTGAGCAGCTAGACACTGGGGTACAGTGATTGCTAAACCAGGTAAAGCCCCATCTCAAGAACCTTACAGGCTAGTGGAGGTGGATACCAACTAACGCTAGAGACTAGGTAGAAAATAAAATAGGGTACCAGTCCTGGTTCTCTAGCTTCAGTGAGCGTCAGACTCATCTGGAGGGCTGTTAAAACAGATTGCTGGGCCTTGCCCCTAGAAGTTCTGATTCTGGAGGTCTTGAGGGGTGCCCAGGAATTAGCATTTCTAATCAGAGACTACACAGACAACTGAAGAAAGAGAAGGACTTTGCCTACCCATGGGGATTTTGAGGACAGAGCACAGGGGTCACAGCTGAGGCATACAGGTGACCTCCAGAAGTGAAGAAGGGTCCTCAGCCGACTCTCAGCCAGGAAGTGGCACCTCAGTCCTCCAATCACAAGGACTGTGCCACACCAACAGCTTGAATGATCAAGGGGACAGCTTCTCTCACACAGTGCCCTCAGAAAGGAACCCAGCCCTGCTGACACCTTGATTTGAACCCAGGGAGGCCCAGGTCAGACTTCTGATGGATGGAACTGTAAGACTAATACATTTGTGTTGTGTTAAGCCACTAGCTTTGAGGCAGTTTGTTTCCACAGTAATAGAAAATGAATATACCAACCTCAGAACTGGTATGTGGCATAACCGTGTTTAAACCCAGGCCTGACTTCTTAACCATAGTTAAACTCTCTGGCGGGGAAATGTCTTGTGAATTCAGCTTCTGAAATAAATTGGTTGAACAGAAGCCACCAGAGAAGAGACTATACGAGGGCAATATTGCCACAAGATTCACAGACTCCCAGGGGCACGCCTAGTGTTCCTAGGAGCCTGGAGCCTTGGAGGCTGATGATCTTTAAGACTAAAGGTATTTTCAAAAATCAAACCCAAAGTTCCTATTTTACGGAAATTAATGGAGGCCCTGGGAGATGAAAGTACCTGTCCCAAGGCAACAGGTTAGTTGCAAAGCCACACTGTGTGGATCTTGCTACTATTTACCAAGGGCCGGTGGTGACGTAGTGATAAAGAATCCACTTGGCCAATGTGGGCAACGCAAGAGATGTGGGTTCAATCCCTGGGGTGGGAAGATCCCCTGAGGCAGAAAATGGCAACCCGCTCCAGGGTTCTGAGCTGGAAAAATCCATGGACAGAGGAGCCTGGTAGTTTGAAGTCTGTGAGGAAGTCAAGAGTCAGACACATTTGAACACAGCACAGTAGCTCACAAGTAGCTCAAAGTAACACTACCTGGAGGCTAGTAGTGTTGGGGACTTCGGGCTTTGCCTCTTTATCACCTCGGACACATACAGCCAGACAAGCTGAGTCACCTACACAGAGATCACTCAGCTCAGAAAAGTAATTACATCAGCAAGTAGAGACAGACAGAAAGCCACCATCATAATGAACAGCCCCTCCCAGCTACTCTTGAGCTCCCACTGCCAGAGACAATCATCTCAGAACTCTCTAAACCCACAAATTTGCTGCTTCCTCAAAAGGAAGGGCCAGGCCTGTGATTTGTTCCAGGAACAAATCTCTAGTTCTTTAAAGAGGGCCCTCATTAGGGGGCTGCCTCACAACCCTGCCCTTTGAGGTAGTACATGTAAGAGCCAGCTATGAAGGTATTTCACAAAAAATATGGGGCATAAGTAATAACACATCCTGTTTTGGAAAGCCTCAAGCACCTCTGGGCTAGGTTTTGTTTATGGCAGTCTGGTTGGCCCAGAATTTTTAAGGCATTTCTTTTCAAGAACTTGTACCTGCAGCTCTCAAAGCTGAATTCCACTAGACACCTGCTTGCCTCACTCTAATATCCATTTTTATTTGGAATTTTATCTTACAAGCTACTCAGCATAGTGGGGTGTTTTCCTTACAGTTCCCTGCTTGAAAACACAGAAGCCACAGTTTCATACATTTGGTCCACAGTCAGGCAATTCCTTTGATCAACATTCTGAACTGTGTGCCTTCCCTGGAGAACTGGGAATAAGCTACCCTCAGCGAGGAACATGGGGATATGAACTATTAACAGCCACATTTGCTCTCCACTTATCAGGTGCCACAAATTATCTCATTTAGTTCTTACCACACCATGGTGGCGCTACTGGTAAAGAATCCACCTGCCAATGCAGGAGACCTAAGAGACTCGGGCTCGATCCTTGGGTCAGAAGATTCCCTGGAGTAGGAAATGGCAACCCACTCCTGTATTCTTGCCTGGAGAATTCCATGGACAGAGGAGCCTGGAGGGCTGCAGTCCATGGGGTCGCAGAGTCGGACACGACTGAGCAACTAAACACAGCACAGAGTTATTGCAGTTGAGAGTGGTAGGCAGGTCTCCGCTGGGGCCCCCTGGTATCTTTTAAAAGTTGGCCAAGAAGAGGATTTTTAAAAGAATCAGCTGGCCACAGCAAGAGGCACTTTCAAAGTGGACATAAAGCATTATAGGAAGGAAAAAAAGGAAAGCACTGGTCAAAAGCAAAACCGGAGGAAGCCTCCTGCGCCAGTCTTCACAAGGTGCCAACAGGCCACTGTGCAATTTCAAAGAAGTCACCCAACTACTGCCAGGGTGAGTCACCAACCCCATCTCTTCTTCGTGTGGGTAGCGGGCTAAAGGGGAGAACTCACATGCGTCAGAGGAGAAAGAGAACGTTACTTGGTACATTTCCAGGATCCATGGAGAAAATCACCACTTAACGTCTCCTTAAAAGTCAGCCGTCAGACTCCAAGAAGGGTGCGGCCCAGGCCGGCCCAAGAAAACCAACATCGTACTTGAAATGTCTAAGTTACGACCCCACCTTGCTGTTTAAAATTCAAAATTCAGACCTCCAGGGTAAGAGAAGAATTTCCAGACACTCAGGGATGGGGTTATAACCTCCTTTCAAGGTGCGATCTGTTTTCCCTAAATTGCAAGAGCTTCTTTTCAGAATCGAGGTTCGGAAGGTATTCCCGGGGCGGGTGGCGGCGCAATACAGGGTGGGTGGGTGGCGGGGCGCGCGGAACGGGGAATGCGTCAGCTCCCTTCTTCTCGTTGCATACAAAAGAAGCTGGGAGGCTTAAAGGCGCGCCGGGAACCCCCGGCGCCGGGATGCTTCGGGACGCGGGCGGAGGGAAGGACGCGGGCGGAGGGAAGGGCGCCGCAGCTCGCCGTCCCCCAGCGCGGAGGCCGGCGCGGGGTGAGCGCGCCTGCTCGGACCCTCCAAACCCCTCAGTCCCGCGGCCCAGCTGCTAGAGCAGCGGCTCAAGTGTCTCAGCGCCGGGCTGGGAGCGCGGCTCCGCGAGCTTCCCGACCCTCCAACCTTACCTAAAAGCCCCAAGCCTCCGCTTCAGCGCCACTGAACCTACGACGACAGCCCAGCCCCTCTTTATCGCCTGGGCTGGGACGGAGGCGAGCCCCGCCCTCGCCCGCCGGCCCCGCCCCCTCCCCGCCGACCCCGCCGAGCCCCGCCCGCCGCCGAGCTCTGCGCGCCTCAGTGGCCAGGCCAAGGTCACACGGCTGAGCGCAAGCGCGCGGTCCAGGCCACGGTGCAGAAAGACTCATAACCAGGATTAGGTGAAGTTCTTTATGTTAAAAAGCTGAAAACGTAAAGTTTATGATGCCCTTCCTCCTTTCGATTTGTTATTAAAAAAAAATACTCCAGGACTTAGGAATTTTCTTTTGTTTACAAAAAATATAAAAATGTTTTTCAAAATGTTTGCGTGCCCATGCCAAACTCCCATTGGCCAGGCTGCTCTCGGCTCTCGGGCCCTGGTAGCCCATAAAGACCCTTCAGCCATAGCCACATCTGGTGCCTTGTGTCTTGTTTGGAAGTGAGATGAAATTTTTGTGGATTTTTTTTTGCGGGGGTGGAGGGGCCCCGGGGACGGGGAGCTGCTCAGGGCTTGGTCCACCACACAGCTTGTGGAATCTTAGTTATGGGACAAGAGATGGAACTGGACTCCTGGCAGTGCAAGCATGGAGTCCTAACCACTGGCTCGCAGGGGGATTCCCTTTTGTGATCTTAAAAGCATATATTAGCCAGTCTGGGACCAGTATCACCATTTAGAATGTTATTTTTATGTGAAGATAATAATCTGAAGTTTCCATTTATCACTTTGTCAGCATCCGCTCCGGAACCGGCTTAATGAAAGCCCTGCAAAGGAGAGCTGGGAAAGCAGGCCAGAAGTACATTCTTTTTCCAAGAGACTGACCTCTGCTGAGATGAAGTTCAAGGAGGGGAAATTGTATGATAACTCATCATGACATGTACCTTCTACCATGATCCTCTGATGGCTTTGGGGTGTCATGGAATGAATTTCATGTGGTGGTGCCTTTTTCTCTATACAAACTGGAGTCTCAAATCAGGATTTGCTTTGATATTAAGGTGGTGGTGGTGTAGTCGCTAAGTCGTGTCTGACTCTCGCGACCCCATGGACTGCGACCCCACTAGGTTCCTCTGTCCATGGGATTTTCCAGGCAAGAACACTAGAGTGGGTTGCCATTTCCTTCTCCAGGGGATCTTCCTGACCCAGGGATCAAACCTGGGTTTTCTGCACTGCAGGCAGATTCTTCACCGACTTAGCTACCAGGGAAGCCCTGATATTCCAGTATGCTTAAATCAGCTAGTATGTGTATTTCCTATGATAGTTTGTTTACAGAGCTCTTTCACATTCATTTTCTGTGCATCCTATAAGCTCTCTTCCATTACCTGCTCATAATGTGGTGTTGCCAGTGTTGGCCTAAGAACCATGGCTGTATGTTTTCCCTGGCAGACTATAGTGCACCCTCTTTGTACAGTTGGCCCTCCATATCCACAGGTTTGGCATCAGTGGATTCAGCTACTGAAACTGCAGTTGTCAAGGGATGACTGTATTATAAATACATCATTTTTTGTAAGGGAGAGAAGGAAATGGCAACCCACTCCAGTACTCTTGCCTGGAAAATCCCATGGACGGAGGACCCTGGTAGGCTAAGGACGGGGTCGAAAAGAGTTGGATAAAACTGAGCGACTTCACTTTCACTTTTTATAAGGGACTTGAGCATCCACTGATTTTGGTATCTGTGGAGGTTCTGGAACCAATCTCTTGCAGATACTGAGGGTTGATTGTATATATGTTTACAAGTCAACTTGCAAAACTTTTTTCTCTATCCCTCCTTGGATCTTCATATTCATATCTAATTGCTGGACATCTCCATCTATATGTCCCACAGACATCTGAACTCAAAATGTGTTCAAATCTTAACTCCTCTCCAATGTTCCACTGCTTTTTCTGCAATTTTTTTTTTTCATGAAGTCCTATACCTGGAAACAACTTCAGTTTCTTCTACTCCCACATATGCAGTCACCAACTCCTATTTTATCATTTAGATACTTCAATTTCATCCTCTCTCCACTCCACTCCCACTGCTACTGCCCTAATTCAAGCCTGTAGATTATCTTATTTTCTTCAGTCATTGTGTCTGACTCTTTGCGACCCCATGGACTACAGCATGTCAGGCTTCCCTGTCCTTAACCATCTCCCAGAGTTTGCTCAAACTCATGTCCACTGAGTCGGTGATGACATCCAACCATCTCATCCTCTGCCATCCCCTTCTCCTCCTGCCTTCAATCTTTCCCAGCATCAGAGTCTTTTCCAATGAGTCTGCTCTTTGCATCAGGTGGTCAAAGTAGTATCAGTCCTTCCAGTGAATATTCAGGGTTGATTTCAAGATTGATTGGTTTGATCTCCTTGCTGTCCAAGGGACACTCAAGAGTCTTCTCCAGCACCACAGTTCAAAAGCATCAGTTCTTTGGCATTCAGCCATTTTTATTGTCCAGTTCTCACATCCATACACTGGAAAAACCATAGCTTTGACTAGACGGACCTTTGTCAACAAAGTAATGTCTCTGCTTTTTAATATGCTGTCTAGGTTGGTCCTAGCTTTTCTTCCAAGGAGCAAGCACCTTTTAATTTCATAGCTGCAGTCACTGTCCACAGTGATTTTGGAGCCCAAGAAAAGAAAAGTCTATCACTGTTTCCATTGTTTCCCCTTCTATTTGCCATGAAGTGACGGGACCAGATGCCATGATTAGTTTTTTGAATGTTGAGTTGTAAGCCAGCTTTTTCACTCTCTTCTTTGACCTTCATCAAAAGGCTCTTTAGTTCTTCTTTGCTTTCTGCCATAAGGGTGGTGTCATCCGCATATCTGAGGTTATTGATATTTCTCCCGGCAATCTTGATTCTAGCTTGGGCTTCTTCCAGCCCAGCGTTTCTCATGATGTACTCTGCATATAAGTTAAATAAGCAGGGTGACAATATACATCTTTGATGTATTCCTTTTCCTATTTGGAACCAGTCTGTTGTTCCATGTCCAGTTCTAATGTTGCTTCCTGACCTGCATATAGGTTTCTTAAGCGGCAGGTCAGGTGGTCTGGTATTCCCATCACTTGAAGAATTTTCCAGTTTGTTGTGATCCACACAGTCA
Source organism: Bubalus bubalis (assembly GCF_019923935.1). Classification (NCBI taxonomy): domain Eukaryota; kingdom Metazoa; phylum Chordata; class Mammalia; order Artiodactyla; family Bovidae; genus Bubalus; species Bubalus bubalis. Next base: position 20,517,047 of record NC_059172.1, on the reverse strand, counting down.
AAGGCTTTAGCATAGTCAATGAAGCAGAGGTTTTTCTGGAATTCTCTTGCTTTTTCTATGATCCAAAGGATGCTGGCAACTTGATCTCTGGTTCCTCTGCCTTTTCTAAATCCAGCTTGTACATCTAGATTTGGAATGTCTTACTTTGGCCATTACAATTTCTTCATACTAGGGTTCCATGCTGCCCATGTTAATACCTGCATCTCTTGCCCCATCTCCTGTTAGAGACCTGGCTGGTTTACCTCTCCAGGCTTGACTTTTTACTTTCCATTTAATTTCCCCTTTTTCTCATCATCCTTCCCGGAATACAGTATGACTGCACTTGCTACACTGAAGCCATGAGTGATCTTAAAGTCTGCTACAAATGGCAGAACAGGAAGATGGAAGCAATCCGGAATGTTGAAAAGACTGGGCCACCTTATCAGCCATGAGCTAGTTACCTCTGACTTTTCACAAGAGGAAAAAACTCTGAGCTATTTGGTTACTGTTTACCTATCTGCCTCATTCTGATACATCAAGCTTCAGATAAATAAGTGATGTTCTGAAGGGACCTCAGAGCCAGAAATGGGGTTCACTACACCAAAAGTAGTCAGACCAACTGTTAGATCCCTTTTCTGTGTGACTACACATTCTGCCAATGAAATAAAAGTTGAGGTTATCAACTAATCAATCACACCTTAGGAAGAACTCAGTCAACATACTAAAAGAATGTGAATTCTAACCAAGGATAAGTGAGCCTGAAGCATTCCGAGGAACAAGGGTTGGATGGGGTGACAGGGAGATGTGGGGCATCATGAGTTCTCTGGGAACTGAGAGAAAGAAGAGACCATTCTGAAAAGTGAAAGATGCAAAGAATGGTGAGGGATCCTGGAACCAGCTTTAACTTCCAACATTAACTACTTTTAGTTACTACTCTATTGGGAAAGTTTATTTTTCAAAAAAACCAATGGTTTTTTTCTTTTTTTTTTTTTTTTTAAGGATAGGCATAACAGAAGGATTTGGCACCCTGATAATACTCTATTTTAAAAAAAAAGGGTAGGAAAAACTATTTACTCCACTTCAGAACATTCTGACATGTTTGCTGTTAGCCAATATGAAAGGCTAAGTTTGCCTTTAAGTTTTCTGATGGCAACTTCTTAATCCTATATATACTTCCCTCTTTCTACAGTTTTCCCTACAAAAGAACTGTTTCTGGAGGAAAGGCAAGGTAGAATACATTACAAGGTTTAGTTAGAGCCAGAAAATGACTTTGAATGGGTCTCTGGCAATATAGGCCAAAGAGTTCTGATTTTATCTTCATTTTAAGAGCAAAGGCTTATTAATATACATATTTATGGGAAATAGTCAATTACACAAAATACAGGATTGGAACCAAAATTTGTTTTCAAAATGTGAGGTTTTGACATTTGGAGGATTTCATTTCCAAACTCTCCATTATATATAATTACCAAAAAAAAAAACTTTTATGTTTCAGGAAAACATACTTGATCTTAAGATAAAATGCATGTTACTTATCACAAAGTTAAGACAGTCAAGTAACAAAACAAAGGCAGTATTTACAAATTTAGACTACATGAGACACTGTGAAGAACCTTGTTAATAAACACAATACATACTTTTTACGCCCTACATTTCAAAAATGAAGCATCTGTGAACAGTGTGGTAAAGGTCATAGTGTTGAAAACCTTAAATTAAATTCAAAGTTGGTAGAGTTGAAGACTAGATTTATGGTCAAGGCCTTACCGATAGCTTCAAATTCAAGGTTGTAACGAAAACTCTAAATTGAAGGATAGATTGTCTAAGAAAGGACAAACAACTGGCAGTCAAGCTATTTAGTCAGTTAGTTCCCTGTAGGTACAAAATATATAGGAATCACTAAATGGATTAGCCTAATTACAAATTCTGTTCATTTCTAAATAACTTATACGTCTTTTCACAGAACCATTCAGTCACATAGTTTCTCTCTATCCTTGTGTAGGTATTTGATTCATCTTAAACCCTCTTTCAAACCAATTCCCTTCCGCTTCCATATTTTTATAAGTATAAAATATTTTTAAATAAAGTAATGTCTGTTCCTTAGCTAGATAACTATTCTCCCATTAACTCCTAGAAGAGAAAAAAAGATTCCCATTTCTTCCTCTACCTCAAAACCACAAACAAACCCAAACAATCCAATTCCTAAAGGAGCATCTCACAGAACCCAGGGCCTGGCACAGTATTTCATGCTAGTCTTCCTGCTATTAATATAAGCTGAGAACAGTTTAGTTATTGACATTATTGAGACATCCATTCAAAAGCCTAGATTCATCCCAGGGCTTCCATCAGCAGAGGCTTGCTAAAACAGGCGAGAGCAGCGGCGTCTTCGAATGGGAACATCGAAGACTCTCCTCTGCCTCTCTTCCTCATCGTCATCAGATTCATCCATGTCTGCCGAATCGTCATCGTCTTCCTCCTCCTCCTCCTCTTCTTCCTCTTCCATCTCTTCATATTCATCAGGACCCATTTCCTTGAAAGAGAAGACAATCTTTTGATAAGAACTTCCATCAGTTTTTTTTTTTTTTTAATACAAATTCTCATTTACCTAGAATCTAAACAACTGGGCGTGCCAAGTATGAATTTTTATAGACTTCTCATGGAATTTTATACTTTTTTATAGAATCTTACAGACTTTTATACATGTTCATGATACACATGTTAACATTAAGATTAGAGTTTTAAAATGCTCAATGTGGTTTTCACAGTAAATATACTTCGTCAATAGAATAGTTATTTTTTACATGGTGGTTGGTAACTCACAGAAGGTACCAAACAAACCACTTCTAACAACCCAAGATAAAATTTTACTGAATTTATTAACGTACTGTGGAACAATTCTTTATTAACCTGCATGCTTACAGAAACAAGGATATAAAAATATAACTAAGTTACGACCTCTGCTGGTAACTTTTATGTACTGTCAACAAGAGTTCTAGTAAGACAACCACCTTCAGTAGCCTCTACTTTTAGATTAACTTGTTGAAGACTATCAGAATAAGGCAGCAGTGATGTTGAACATCCAGTATCTAAACGTCTCCTGGACACTTCCATTCCTTTTAAGCAATGTCTCTAGTTGAGTCTTGACTTACTCTGCTGTTGGTTTTCTGTCTCATACATTTCTGAAGACTCAAAAGAGGACCTACTATAATTGGACAGAATTCTGAACAGCAAGGAGGACCTAGCTGTTACTGTGGGAAGTACTGGGAAACTTGGGCTGTGATGGCAGCAAAAGTCCTTCCGCCATGGCCTTCATGGCATGGCAATATGCAGCACCCCACGGCCCCAGGATGGCGCCCCTAACCACTCTCCCCTATCCACTGTCCTCCAGCCACACTGGCCTCCGTGCACTTCTTCAGACACACCAAGCACATGAGTGCTTCAGCACCTCTGTACTTGCTGTTCTGCTTGGAACACCCTTAGGCTACACATCTGCCCAACTTCTTTCAAGCATGAACTCAAATTTTGTCACCAAGGCCTTCCAGCACACATCTTTGTATCAGAACAACCCAACAGTACACTTCTTAGCATCCTTACTCTGATTTTTCTCCAGCATACTTATGACTACTTGACGTAAGTGAGGAGTGTATATTTACTACACTTTGTCTCTTCCAACTACTATGTAAATTCCAAGCCAGAGATTTCTTTTTAATCTCCTCAACTTTCTTCTCTTTTATTTTTTATTTTTATTGAAGCATAATTGACAAACAACATTATATTAGTTTCAGATGTACAACATAATGATTCAGTATCTGTATACATTACAAAGAGATCACCACAATAAATCTAGTTAACATCCATCGCCATACATAGTTACAGAGCTTTTTTCGTGTGATGAGAACTTCTAAAATTTACTCTCTTAGCAACTTTCAAAATATGCAATACAGTATTATTAACCATAATCACCATGCTGTACATTACATCCCTGAAGGCAGAGATTTTCATTGTATTGTTCACTGCATTTTCCCCAGCACCTAGTAGGTACTCAATAAATATCTGTTGAGCAAGCAAAGTAATGAATGTGGGAGAAAGGAAATGTCCTTTAGAATTTGTCAAAGTAATTGTCACTCAGGATTTATTATAACACTAACAACAATCAGAGAAAATGTACATAAATATAACATATTTCGTTATTTTTATCTTTCGATTTTTCTTATTCTGGGAAATAAAGACTTTAAAATTCAGCAGAAGCTCCAAAAGGGGGAGAAGATTAAAACTTAGGAAATTCTGAAACATTAAATCCAGGTAGTATGATTATTAATTATCTTAAGAACAGAAAAACTATTTTAAAAAAATAATGTAGCTAAAGAAGAAGATTGCTGATAATCTCAGACTGTATATGCAAAAACAGGAGATGGACAAGGGAACACATAGACGAGAATGGAAATAAATAAGCAGCAGGAGCCTCTAAAGTGTCCAAAGAGAAACCACCTAGACCAAGAAAAGACTTAAGACCAACCAAAAAATCTTTAAAAGCAGCATTCAAAGTATAAAACAAAAAGTAGTATTAAGAATGATAATACACGGTTAGGGGACAAATAAGGACAACTCAACTTCTATATCAAGAAAATTAATTTTTAAATAGGAAAAGTACAATACAAATACAACACAATAGAAATACAATCCCCATTGCCTCTTTCATGTTGATTAGAAGTAAGTGCAGAATTCTCATTTAATTTTATTGAGTTCTCATCCTGGAGAAAGAGAAAACATTTTCCACAAGGGAGATCAAGATTTTACGTGCTTCTTTGTGGTCGGGAGAAAACTAAAACTCTAAATAAGTAAGAACATAGTTAAGAGTAGGTTGAACATGTAATGAGTTTATTACCGTAATTGGAAATTATAAATTTAAAAATTTTAAACTTTAAAAGGAGTAAGTAAATATTATAAAATTTCTCAGTTTTAATTTCTAACATGATAACTGTTGTATAACCCATGTAAGCAAGAGTTCTTTGGAGTCCTCAATAACTTGTAAGAGCTTAGGAGAATCATGAGACTGGAAAGTCTGAGAACTACTGTACTTAAGTCAAGACTACTCTATCCCCACCCTAACAAACACAAAAAACTAGCCTCAACTGGATCAACTGACTCAATAGTAACTGCCTGCGCAAACAAACGTCAACACTTTACACTTTAGGTCAGGAATCTATAGCGACTTCAGGGCAAGGAATATTGTCACAGATAGAGGTTTTAGAACAATAAAAAAAGTACTTCATTAAAAACACATAACAATCCTAAACATATTTGCATATAATTAAAATACATGAAACAAATTTGAAAGAATAAAAATTCAGAATTAAAAAAATAGACAAAACTATCATTACAGTTGGAGATTACAACAATCATCTCTCAGAGAACAAACACATACACAAAAAAGATCAGTAAATATAAAGAAGACTTGAAAAACAATCAATTTGTCTTGCCATTTATAGAATAATATTCCCCAAATATCAGAATACATATTCTTTTCAAATATACAAGGATCATTTACCAAGACAGACCATAATGCTAGGCTATAACATTTTAAAAAATTGAAATTATACACAGCAAGTTTTCTAACCATAACAAAACTAGAAATCAATAACCAAAAGGTAACTAGAAAAGCTCCAAATATTTGGAAATCAATACATTTCTAGAAAAATACACAGATAAAAATTAAATTACAAGGGAAATCTGAAATTATTTTGAATTAAATGTTAATTAAAAAAAAAAATCAAAATTTGTGAAATGCAGCTAAAACAGTGCTTAGAAGGTCTAAAATCAATCATCTAAACTTCTACTTTAAGAAGTTAAAAAAAAAAAAGAATAGCAAATTAAACCTAAAGTAAGTGGGAGAGAAATAAAGATAACTCCAAAAATCAATGAAATAGAAAATGAGCAAATAGAGAAAAACAGTGAAACCAAAAATTGTTCCTTTAAATGATCAATAAAAGTGATAACCCCCTAGCTAAGGTGATGAACAAAAGAGAAGATGCAAACTACCAATATCAAGAACAAAACACGATGTACAACTACAGGTTTTATAGGATATCAAGGGAATACTGCAAATAACTTTATAGAAATAAATCCAATATTTAGACCAAATGGACAAATTCCTTGAAAGACACAAATTACCAAAAGTGAAATAAGGAACAGAAAATATGAATATTAAAGAAATAAAATTCATATTTCAAAATGTCCCCACAAAGAGAACTCTAGCCCTAGATGACTTCACTGATAAATTGTATCAAACATTTAAGGATGATATCAGTCTCATACAGAAATGGCGCTACTCAAAAACGGAAGACTGTTAATAGGAAGTAGCAAATTCACAGTGTTGGAAATACACATTGGGAGGGAAGCTAAACTTCACTTCCAAAGCTAAGACTGCAGATTCTTTTCACCAGAAATACCACAAGCATTAGTGGCGGAGTCTCATTACATCCTTTTCTTTCCAAACTGGAGGTGGGAATGTATCTAAGTCATGTTAACATCATGTCTATCTTCCCAGACTTATTTTGGACCCACCCATCAGGGTCACCCCAGGAGCTAGAGAGTTTTTTTTCAATACCTGACATCTATGATTTGATTACATTCTGGATATGCAATTCATATGGTATTCCTATTGTATTACTGGAGCATGATAAATTTAATCATTTTATAGCTAGTAAGACTGGGGTTACTGCTATACCTGTCATAACCCTAGAAATCAGATTTTAAAAATAGGACTAGTTCAGTTAGGAAATTATCCCAAAGAGAGACTACTAAAAGTACAAGTCTACCCATTAAATCTTATTTGTAATGATTTTATAGGATATTTGTATTATTTTTTAAAATTGGGAATTTTAGCAAAAACACAGTAAGAAAATTGTTTCCCCAGTCTTCATGAAATAAAGGCAACTATAACTGGTCCAGTGTAGTGATTCTCATTAGGCAACAAAACTGTTTTTGGAAACTGGAAAAGACATTGAACCTTTACAACCAATAACTACTTTATCTGGAGGATACAGGTCATTATACATTCATTCAAACTCACAGAATATGCAACACCAAGAGTAAACCCTAATGTAAACTATGGATTTTGGGCGATAATGGTGTGTCAAGGTAGGTTCGTCAATTGTAACAAAGGTACTATTCTGGTGGGAGATACTGATAATGGGCTTGTCTATGCGTGTGAAGCATGGGAAATTTCTGTACCTTCTGCTCAATTTTGCTATGAATCTGAAACGGCTCTAAAAAAGTTTCTTTAAAACAAACAAAAACAACAAAAAGATAACAGCAGAGTTACTCTGATTAAAGAATATGGAGCCTAGTTTACTTACTGTCCACTCCCACCCACTGTATTCACATATCCCCCCATCCCCCCAAAGATATCTCCCTCAAAATCGCTAGGGTTCTCTGAAATACCATTTACAAACTATTTGTAAGACCTTCTGTGGAGTTCATTCTACAAAGTCATGTAAATCAGCACCAGAGGAAATTTTAACCTACCAATCGAGCTATAGACACCCTGAATGTCGGACATGCCATATGGAATCGGGGAATGGCGACATTAAAGATCTTGTCTTTAAAGTAAAGAAAATGGAAAGTATAATATCCTTCCATATAGCCTGATGTTGTAGAGAATGTGGTACAACTTGTATATTCATATACCCGGCCTGGGCTGATGATTGGAAATTCACCTGCAAAGAAAACAGCAACAATAAATCAAAGTATAAAATTTAATTCTTCATTATAGCAAATAAAACATGTCCTCTTTAAACTGTATTATAGTAAATGCATAATTAGAAACAATTTTTAAAGGAAATGTAACAAAATGGTAACAGTGATGGGATTATGAGTATTTTGACATTTTTTTGTACTCTCTGAATTCCTTACAGTGTATATGCCTGGCAGGGGGTGGGGGGGGGTGGGTAATAATATCTAGTATCAGAATAAAAACCAAAAAAGGAGAGGCATTGAAGACATACTCTTTAAGACACGGGTAATAAAAACTGTCACAGACTCTAATTCAAGCAGAGATAACGATGATTTAAATGTTCAAAAGTAGCAAGAGACTAAAACATAAAACTCTGAAGATGTGTCTTCAGCATTTAGCCCAAAGTGCGGTCACAAGGGAGAGAGGTCTTACCCCAACAGAAAAAATGACTGAAAAAGAATTACAACTTTAATAAAGTTCTTTAGCACTAGACCCTTAATAATTCCTTAAAAAGAGAGGTAGACTATGACTCTACTTGTGGCAATTAATTAAAACAAATTTAAACTGCATCCTACATATGCTGAGGACCAGTAACTGAACCGCATTGCTTAAGTAATAATATTTTCCTGAAGTACAACAAAAGACTGAAGAATCTGAGGGCTCAGAAACTTATGATAGTCATAATTTTTTAAAAAGCCAAATGTCAACTGTAATCAGAGGCTAGAGATGATTGACAATAAAATCTGTTATTAATTTTAACATTTCCCCTGAAATTCAAAAAGATGAGCAGTATGAAATTTACTTTCTTTTTCTGTCCTGTACCTTGTAAGCCTATAGAATATGATAATGAATCATTTTCCAGCTAAAACAAATAAGAAGTGAAAGCAAGAAACCCATGTGATGCACAGAATGGAAATTCAACCCCTGAATAGTTGAGTTTGCTCTCCTTTTAGAAAAGTTCATGTTTAAGGTACTAAACTGATGAAATAATGACCTTTATACATTATATTTATTGTATTACAGTTAGGAGAAGAATCCAGAATCTATGGTATCTTTCACACTGAAACACAGCCATTAAAAAGATGCCGTCTTATCCACTACTACATCATGTATTTACCAAGCAATTATATGTATCACATATATATTCTCCAAAATGTCTCAGAAGCAACTGATGTTTAAACTCAAATCTTGGGTTACATACCAACTACTCCAGGTCCTTGAACTTCTTCCACATCACCTTTAGCATTTGTTATTCTCCAGTAACGACTGTCTAACTGACAAGCCTTTTCAGGAAGGGCGTCTTTTGACATTTCAATCCTGGAGAAAAAGGGGTGAGACACATTGGTTTCTTCTGTTTAAGAGCTATAGTATTTGAGCTAAGATGGTGAAAGGGATTTCTAAAGTAAATTAAGAAACCCAACCCAAAGTCTGTGCAAATCATCTATTCCTGTAAGCTCTCAAAGATACTGGCTGGACTCCACCCACAGAAATGCTTTCATTCAGTTTACACACTTGACTGTCAGTTAGGAATAACAATAGAAAGGGCAACACAAAAATTTACAAACACAGTGGTGCCAACAATCTTATGTTCAAATGACCAACGTGGGAAACACATTCTAGAATATAGTGCCATGAAAAACTGCTGTAAAATAATGGAGTCTTTTTTTCACTACAAGGCTATGCAGCCCTTTTCCCTTTTCTCCATTAGCTTCTAGAAAGCTCAGAGCAAAATATCACTATTTCGTGCATCTACTGTTCAGTTACGAGGATCATCCCTTGACTCTGTTTTCCAATACTATGATTTCCCTCCTTTTTCTGAGAATCTGCTGACTCATTTTCATTTAGAATACCCTATAAGCATGTATAGGTGTTATTATTTTAAGCATATCTCAATCCTAGGCAAATGTAAATCAAACAATTAAAACAAACTCAACTGAATATATGTAACTAGACATCACAGCTGGATACAAAACCAAAATCCTAGAATGCTTCCTGGGTTAAGTACATGTTACCATTATTTCCAGTATGGATACATATGTATATATAGGCATTATAAAAATATATACATCATAAAGTATTTAAAAATACATCTAAAAACAAAAAATACATCTTAATATCTTAAGGTAATGAGTTATCTTTACCTCATAGTACAGAGTACTAATTAAAGTGAATTTAATATGCTTTTTATTCAACCAAATCCAGGGCTTGCTCAGCACTATGTCTAATTATAGAGGCTGTATTCAAATAATACTTATTACACTTTTAACTAACTATAGACAAGCAAGTTAAAACTTAAATGCATAGTTTTATCTTGAGCAATTTCATAGCTTTTTTTTGGCCACATTGTGCAGCATGTGGGATCTTAGTTCCCTGACCAGAGATCGAACCTGTACCCACTGCATTGAGAGCACAGAGTCTTAATCACTGGACCACCAGGGAAATTATTCATAGCTTTTAGAATGCATCCTAACTCTAATACTGAACTTTCATGATGATTCCAACTTGGTCCACCTCTAATACTGAACTTTCATGATGATTCCAACTTTCATGATGATTCCAACTTGGTCCACCTCTCAAAGTACTGGGCACAATACTTATATTGAAGAAACAACTTAAAGTTAGGTTGATATAAACTCAAAGTACTTTATGAACACTACATTGTAGAAAATATTTTTGCTATCCACTTACCCCCACACTTTAGCAAGAAGCTGCTTTTCAAAATGTTTTTTATATCATATCAAATAGGGCGATAATAACACATCCATGAGCTATATCCCACAATTTTAAAAAGCATCCCCATTTAAAATTCTCACCTGATTCGGTATGTGAAGAAATAATGGGGTGGATGTACAGAGCTAAGTTCTGGCAGAAATGATGTGGAAACTGAAACTGTAATATCCCCAGTCGTTGCTACACACTCTGGATCATGAACATATCTAGGTAATTTTAAAAAATTAAACATTTTTAAATCAACAAACCTCAATTCTGCAAGATGTAAGTTTTAAAGATACAATGCACAATAGTTTATATTTTACCTTAGGATAAAAAATTTAAATATTTGGGACCTTATTCAACTTAAAAAACAAACAAATTAGAAAATTTTGAAGACTCTGCATCAGTAATGATAGCAGTCAAGGTTCAATAATCAGTGGTTCAAATAATGGATTAGTAACTAACCTGGAAACTAAAAACAGTTTATTTCAGTTTTCAGAGCTAAGGAAACTTGGAACATCGGAAAACCCAGCTATGCCCTTTAAATGGTGACTCTGACAATAAAAGTGTGTATGTTATTCTAGAGGCCTCTAATTATAATTAATCTATCATTTCTGCCAACCAGGCCACTGTGAACCAAGATTACCTCTATTACCATTTATAATACGTGAAATGTTACAGAGATAATAAATAACATTTTCCAGGAGTCAACCATTACTGCCTTGCTAGTCACAATATATTTATTACTTGGTAATAGCTCTCTTGCCCTCCCCCCCCTTATATAACTACTATAAAGCCATAGCTCCTAAAGCAAAATCAGTTTTTCTCTTGATTCTCCAAAATGAAAAAATACTGGCCGTTCAATTGTTTGGATGTTTTGGCTTTAAAATGAGAATAAGATAATAAGATTCAAGATGAGAGGTTCTGTTATTAACTTTCCTGGAAAACTTCATCTCATGATGTGTAACTAATGTTTTTTTCTGATTTATAATCATTCCAAACCAAAAAGATCTGAGTGAAATACCTGAAAATTTGGTCTCTGATGATAGGGAAGCCACCTGATACAACACTGTTGACATAAGAAGTAAACCAGTCAGTAAAAGTAGCACCTATAAACAAGGAAGGGGGGAAGAAAAGAGAAAAGGACAAATAGGTTTTAAAAACCTACACAGGAAACTAGGAAAAAAATTGTAATTTCTCTATGCTTCATAGTGCTATCTAGTGATATCAAAACTGGAAACATTTATAGATGTCATCTACAAATCCTAGGTAAATTTCTATCCTCAATTCTAGCAATCATATTCCCTAACTACCTTGCTAGGGAATCCTCCAACTTCCTTCAAACTACTTTTTAACACTTAAAAACTAAACAGTTAACTTTTAAATTTTAATTGGTTCTGGTACAAGAATGAAAAGCCTTCTGTCTATAATTCCTAGAACATACAGAACAAAGGAGATATAGCCACGTCTAGGAAGAAACTACAGAAAAAGATATCAGCAGCTATCCTCAGATGAACAAGGTATATCCCTGGTCTACTAGGCAAATTCTGATTCACGCACAAAATTCTGGTAGAAGCCAGTCTCAATCTGGACATTTAATAGGGGTATAGCACTGTGGAGTTCTGGGCATCAGGATAATCCCAAAGCAGTTTCCCTGGTGGCTCAGACGGTAAAGATGCCACCTGCAATGTAGAAGACCCAGATTCGATCCATGGGTTGGTAAGATCCGCTGGAGAAGGGAATGGCCACCCACTCCAGTATTCTTGCCTGCAAAATTCCATGGACAGAAGAGCCTGGCGGGCTACAGTCCATGGGGTCACAAGGAGTCAGACACGACTGAGCGACTAACACACACAGCCCAGCTGTGCAACTATAGATTCGAATGTCCTCCATATTCTCAGTGGCCAACTTGAAGCAGAGACACAGGATTGGGATAGTCTAGTCCAGACCATATATCTGTGACCTAGTGATTAGAGCAATAGCAAGTATTTGCGTGAATTATGTTGCCTCATCTAGGTAATACAACATAATAACTTTCTCAGACCCCTACCATTTACTGTTAATACATCTCAGTGCCTAGAATATATTAATTAGTCCCTTAATCAATGTTGTTCAGTGAATTTCTTCATAATATGGTTTCTATTAACCTACCACATTGAAAGTCCGATGCTGAATTTACAGTCTGTATTTACTTACAATTCTACTTAGGGAATGATTGAAGATACAGTTTAAGCTTGAGTCTGATAGTATACAGCTTTAAAAATTTAAAGGTATCAGTTGAGAGCAGGTAAACTGCAATTGTTGTTGTTTAGTCACTAAGCAGTGTCCAACTCTGTGACCCCATGGACCACAGCATGCCAGGCTTCCCTGTCCTTCACCATCTCCCAGAGTTTGCTCAAACTCATGTCCACTGACTCAGTGATGCCATCCAACCCAGTTTTCTCTTTTCCCAATGTCTATTAATGGCTCACTCTGGCCCTGTGTTTTTCTTTTGCTAAAAAAAATTAATTTATTTATTTTAATTGGAGAATAATTATTTTACAATATTGTGATGGCTTTTGCCATATATCAACATGAATCGGCCACAGGCATACGTGTGTCCCCCCCATCCTGAACCTCTCTCCCACCTCCCTCCCCACCTAATCCCTCTGGGTTGTCCCAGAGCACCAGCTTTGGGTGCCCTGCTTCATGCATCAAACTTGCACTGGTCATCTATTTTACACATGGTAATGTACATGTTTCAATACTATTCTCTTAAATCACCCCACCCTTGCCCTCTCACATTGAGTCCAAAAGTCTGTTCTTTACATCTATGTCTCCTTTGCTGCCCTGCATGTAGGATCGTTGGTACTGACCTTCTAAACTCCATATATATGCATTAATATCCAGTACTTGTCTTTCTCTTTCTGACTTGCTTCACTTTGTATAATAGGCTCCAGGTTATTCCACCTCATTAGAACTGACTCAAATGCGTTCCTTTTTATAGCTGAGCAATATTCCATTGTGTATATGTACCACAACTTCCTTATCCATTCATCTGCTGATGGGCATCTAGGTTGCTTCCGTGTCCTAGCTATCGTAAATAGTCCTGCAATGAACACTGGAGTACACGTCTCTTTCAATTCTGGTTTCCTTGGGGTATATGCCCAGCACTGGAATTACAGGATCGTATGGCAGTTCTATTCCCAGTTTTTTAAGGAATCTCCACACTGTTCTCCATAGTGGCTGTACCAGTTTATTTATTAAATCTAGAACATGCCATAACTTGAACATACAAACCTAGAACATGCCATAGTCTGACCTCACAGAAACTTATACTGTGCTCAAGATTCCAATTAGGAGATACAATTATAGATGACTTAGTCTGGAAGGCCCCTTCACTATTAACACATGAGGACGTTTAATATGTGCCAGAAATACCTCTAAAAAGCAGAACGGATAGTTAGGACGCTTGTCTTACTTGAGCAAAATCTAAGCAAAACAAGAATGAATGAACAACAAAGGGGTGAGATGCTCTTGTATACAGACTGAATTGTTCTCAAAATCCTATGAGATGTATATGTATTGCTGAGTCCCTTCACTGTTCACCTGTAACTGTCATCATTGTTAATTGGTTTTAATAAAAAGTTTTAAAAAAATCCTATGAGAAATACCCTTTTAAGACCAAGAAAAATCAGGTGTGCCAAGCAGTTTATAAGGCCCAGTTTATACTGGTCTCTGAAGACTGCTGGTCTGAGGTCTCTGGTGTGACTCATCAGTACTTTACTAGAGCACTGGCACTAGAAGAGAACAAGTATAGTTATTTCATATCTCTCTAATTATGGATTAATATGATCGACTGAAAATGCATGTGTGTATAAAGGAACTACATACACATTTCTAGCTATTCCGTATATTTCACTGTTCTACAGAAGAATCCTGAGAGAACGAGGATGTATAGGGCATGGCTTTTTTCCAAGTAGAAACCCAAGTCAAATGAAGTATAAGGGCTATTCTAAAGAAACATAGTTATAGTACTTTATGAACCAACAAGCTCTAAGAAATACAAATATAAAATTGCTAGCTGATCAAGTAACAGACAAGTTTTTACTAACTTAATGTTTCTGACCAGAAGGAAAAAGGGAGAAAAGAAGACTTTTGTTTTACCTATGATAAACATATCAATAGCAGCTGGATTCCGAGCCATTTGGTCCTAGGTGAGAAAAAGAATATTATAATTGAATACGGTACATTTTACTTCATTTCTTATTATTCACTGTATCCTTCCCTGGGGACAAGGCAAAACAGACAACAATAACTTAAGTGCTCTGAACAATACTTAGACAGTCCTCATACTTTTCAGTTTCTGGTTTTATGGTTTCTGTATTTAGGCTCTTCCTATCAAGCCCTTAGAAGAACGCCAAGCACTTCTCAAAAACAGTTAAAATGCTTATACACTGCTCTCAGTGTTCAAATGAACTAAAAAAAATGATCCTTTAAGATAACAATTAGGACGTTAAAACCAGGAGATGATATATGACCTATGGACCTAGAAGACAGGGCTTTGGATTCAGTCAATGGACCTGAACAATTCTAGATTAATCGCTTTTCTCAGGAGATGAGAGGCCAAGTCATTATCCTACAGCCTTACAGAACTATCAAGTCAAAAATTACATAAAGATATGCAAATGCTTAGAAAAAAATTAAAAGCAATGAAAGTTCTTTAAATAATTTAAATGTTATATAGAGTCACATGTCTCAGATAACTAAGAAAAATATTTTCTATTTTAAATTCCTCTTTTAAGTTAAAAGTTTACATCCAGACAAAAACAAAAGCAGCAGGTCTGCAACTGAGGAATGACTGAGAACTGAAGAAATAAGAATGAGACCAAATGACATGATATTCTGTGCGTACACAAAAATCTTAACAAAAACTTTCTGAAAAGGATCTATATTTTTCAATAACCCAAATACATGCTGAAGAAAGAGTTTAGAAAGTTCCACTGCACTCAGAACTTGAATCAAATGATGTGCAAATGTTAGATTTTTAAAGTTAGAAATTGATATTACAATTAATCACCTCAGCAAGCAGCTCATTAGTTTTTCTCAAACTTAAAATGCCTTAACACAAATCACAGCTTCCCCTCTGTACGTACAATTGTTTGCACTGTTTGTCCATTGGTGAAATTTTCTTTTAGTATTTTATGCCATTAAATCAGAATATTGGCCCTCTAGTTAGATAGGTCTATAATCAAATTACATAACGCTCTATACTCATTCCACAGTCTTGAAAATTCCTAATGCACATTTTATCATGACACATCTGAAAGCCACCTTTCAACACACTTCCTACTTACTGGACATTGGTAGAAGACTTCATTTTTGTTTCGGCCCTCCGCAGCTTCCACTGCTATGTACTGACTCAAACCAGTGTGTATGCAAAAAGTTAAAGGGAGACAGTATTTCAGTCCCTGTCTCTGCTGGAAGCCTCCAGCAGCCGTGTCGACATCTAACAAATCCTCAGAACGGTAGTGATTAGACAGTGCCATGCTTCCCAACAACCTGAGAACACAGACTCAAAAATTTAGTCAACTGCAACCTTTTGATGAGTACTAATTTCACATTGACAACTTTATGAAAACTGATTACCATGTCAATTCAAAAGCACGAATACACGAAACACTACAATTTCTATATATCTTAAATTCAAACTCTTGAGTGGAAAGATTATGATTTAAATTAAAAGCCTAAATGTCTAAATGTAAACCTTTTAAAAATAAAAATAGTTTTATTGCTTTCAAAAACCTATCTTGCCATAATTTGCCAGCATTTTGCTATATATGTATATATGACTAATTTTATGTTTAAAGGAGTATATTCTCTCTGATACTTTTATCTTGATACAACCTTTAGCTTACTCTATCCTACCAGGCAGAATAAATGGAGATCAGCTTAAACCCTGCTGAAATTTTCAAAAACTTGGGATGTCTGATGTCTAAACTCAACTAATGGTAGACAAACGATAACAACACAGGTTTCAGTCTTTGCAAGAGTCTCATCCTAAGTCTCACTGAGCTGTGGACAGATAAAAATCCCTGGGTTGAACTCATGATCTGTTTGCCATGTCAAGTCTGAGCAACTCCTTTAGTAAAGTTCTCTCCTGTTTGTTCTTGAAATATGACAATTTTTCCTTTTTGTCAAGTTGCAGCATGACAGGAAAACACGAGTAGAAAAATAAAACCAAAAACCAGTGATTTAGGCTTATCTAGTTCTAACTGCCCAGTATTTGACATCTGAACCTCAGTAACCTCAGTATGATTGATCACCTTCTAGATTGCCTGTACTCACTCAACTCTGATCTAAAATGGTAAAAGAGCCTCATGATTTTTCACACACATAGAGATATCAAATTCTAACAAGAACAATGCAAAATTCTCCCTAAATTCCTATTAGCATGTCACAAATGCAAAGTCTCTGAATTAGCTTAATTTCATAAGGGAACAAAAGGAGTAGAATCATTCAAAAAACAGACCTTTTAAAACTAGGAGTGAATTTGACAGCTACTGTATGTTCCGCTTTTACCAAAAGGACCCACAGTGAATACTTCTTATCTTTTGGAAGTAAGTTTAAAATAGGCTATTCAATGATAGGCTATGCTTGAACAGGACAAAACTATATTTTCTTTGGTTAAGTACACGTAGCTCTGAGCAAATTACTTTTTAGATGTATGATACACAGAATTTACAACAAGATCTCCCAAACAATTTACCTGGCCTGTAACAAGGAAAACATTTCAAGGATTCAGAACAGTTCTAGTTAAATTATATATACACACACACACACACACACACACACACCCCTATCTCATGTCCCATAGCCCCACCTCCAACCAGACTTCATTTAAACTATAAAGATGTATTGATAGAAATGATGCTTTTGAGACATAATCTATTTTGGCAAAATCAAATTCAAGCTTTATATTTTGTCTTATGGATTGCTACAACAAACGAGAGGAAATTCTCATACTTCTTTAATCTGTTAAGAATAACTACAAATACAATTTGTTTACATTCTAGAAAATACTTTGTATCATAAAAAATAACCCAAACAGTGAACATCTTACCCAGGAACAACTAACTTCTGCCCATTGTGGATACGATAGGAACACCGATAATCATCAGGAAGCTTGCAGCCGATCTGAGCTTCCACAGCATCTAGGTCTTCCTCTCGAGCACCCTCTGCAGAGACACAAAAAAGCAAATTATGAAACAATGATAGCCTTAATCTAAGAAGGAATTCCAATGTATCTGCTAGCCAATGAAACAATTTTAGACCAACTGAATTCTGCCTAAAAGATACTTGCTGAAATATAGGGAAATGAACTGAATATTCAGAGAACCATTACATCACTTTAGATTGGCTGTGACATTTGAAGCACTTGAACAAGCAAATTCCCCAGTTTCCTCTCCAGGGGGAAAGCACTGGTATTAAGTAAAATATGGAATGGCAGGCACCAGTGAAATCCACAATAATTTTTTACACTACACTGCAAACTTAAAAGCATAGCTCATTTTCTTAATCTAATAAACTTCTCTATTTAAAAAAACTCTCCAGAAGTCCTCTAAACAGAAGTTGTTCAAGAGTCTTAACCAAGCTTCTCAATGGGGAATACAGGACTTAGGTGTAGGTTCATTCTAGGAGGACATTACCTAGCATTTGATTTTCATGTTTGTAAAGTATCATTACAGATACCAAGAGAAGAGAGTCACTCCCAGCAATGGCACACCAGGCTGCTGGGCCAAACCTTCTGCTTAAAAGTAGAAAAACTGAACAGAAAATTGGTTTCAAGGTTTTTGGAGAACCTCAAAGGCGGTGAGAACCAGCAGGGTCTGGGCGGGGGGAGGTTGGTCCAGAACAGGAAAACTTGTGAGTTTAGCCATTAGGGCTACCTTGTCTTTGAGGCAACTACCAATTCTGAAAGCAAACACATACTTGAGAAACTGAGCAAAGCTTTCAGCATTATCACAGGGTTGAGAGTTTTCCAAAATTGATGAAAACAATTCAATAACCATTATAATTACAAAGAACATCGTTACCTAGACACATTACTGGAAAACTGCTGAAAATCAAAGACAAATAGAAATCTTAAAAGCAACCAGAGAAGGGGAAAAGCCACAGTCACTTTCAGAGGAATGACAGTTAAGACTGATAGCTAAATTACCAAACAGAATAACAGAAGCTGGAATAGCATCTTCAGTGCTGGGAAAAAAAAAAAAAACAACTGCTGACTAGAATTCTATATTCAGTGAATTTATACTTCAAAAGTGAAGATGAAATAAATACATTTTTCAACCAAAAAAAAAAAAAAATCTGAAAATAATTCAGCAGTTGCAGTCCCTCATTTAAAAAAAAAATACTAATAGGAATTCTTCAGGGAGAAGAAAAATTACCCCAGATGGAAGCATGAAGATACAGGAAGAAATAAAGTGCAATAGAAGAGGTAAATATAGAGTTAAATCTAAAATAATATTGAACATATAAAATAGTAATAATGTTTTCAAAGACATAAAATATGTTGAAAACTAAAACCATAAAACTATACTACAAAAGATAAGAGGGAGGTAATTGAAATTAAAGGATTTTAAGGATCTTTCATTGTTTAGGAAGTGGTAAAAATACTAATTTTACAATAGATTTTAATTATGTCAGATATACATATTTTAATTTCTAGACTAATCACTAAAAGAAGACATTAAATAAGAAAGGAAAGGGGGTATGGAATAAAAGATAATTAAGAAGAATGCAAAAGAAGGAACACCTGCTTAGGAAGCACCAATAAAAAGTAGAAACAAGGTATGCACACATGCCTGTTCAGTCGCTCAGTCCTGCCTGACTCTTTGCAACCCCAAGGACTGTAGCCCACCAGGCTCCTCTGTCCATGGGATTCTCCAGGCAAGAATGCTGGAGTGGATTGCCATTTCCTCCTCCAGGGGACCTTCCCGACCGAGGGATCAAACCGCGTCTCCTGCATCAGCAGGCAGATTCTTTACCACGGAACCACCTGGGCTTCCCAGCAACATAGTATATTTACATTCAAATGTATTAGTAATTATATTAAATATAAACAGACTAAATAATCTAATCAAAAAACAGACTGACAGACCAGATGAAAAACTAAACACAATTATATACAAGAGGCACATCTTAAAGATGTCAACACAGAAAACTAAAATAGCTCTACTTAAAATCATACAAAATAGACTTGAAGGCCAATAGCATTATTTGAGGTAATGGAGGACTTTCCGTAAAGGAAAAAGGTCAAATTCACTACACAGGCATTATAACTTTAGTTTTGTACATCTAATAACACAGCTTCAAAATATATTTTTTAAATGACAGAATTAAAATGGAAAAAAAGATTATAATTATAATGGGAATATTAGTTTTCTACTGCCACAATATTAGAAGTGTCAAACAATACTCATTTACTATTTTACAGTTTCTGCAGGTCAGAATTCTGGGCATGACTCAATTGGATCTTCCACTCAGGTCCCACGAGGCTGAAATCGTGGTGTTAACTGGGGCCGCTAGCTCATTTTATGCAGCCTTTGCATGGGGTTCTATTCCAGACTCACTGGTTGCTGGCAGAACGCAGTTCTTTGCAGTTGTAGGATTGAAGCTCTCTGCTCTGAGAAGCCATCTGCCATTCCCCATCAGCTGGCCCTCTCCACAACAAGCCAATTTGCTTGCTCATGGCCAACAGGAGAGATACTCATGCTTTGAATCTCTCTGACTTCTGGAAGGGCCCAGTTCCTTTTAAGTTCCTTCTGCGTCAGGCCTCCTCAGGATAATTTCCCTTTTGATTAATAATTAATTCAAAAACAACTAATTTTTGACTTTCATTACATTTGTAAAACCCCTTCACCTTTTGTCATATGATATGACCTAATCACAGGACTAAAAGGCAAGAGTACTGGAGTGGGGTGCCACTGCCTTCTCCAAATTATATCCATAGTACCACTCATATTTAAGAGGAAGCTATCATTGTACCACAAGGATGGGAATCTTGGAAACTTTCTCAGAACTCTGCCTATCACAGTAAGGAATTTTAACATATCTCTCTCAGTAACTAACAGAATAAGGAAACCAAAAACTTCCTAAGAGTATCAATGATTTGAGTAAGATTAACAGTTTTTGCCTAATATATATATAGTACTAAATGGCAACAATGGCAAAAAATATATAGGAGAGATACATATTCTTTTCAAGTACACATGGAATATTTCCCAAGATAAACTATATGCTGGACACACAACAAATCACAATAAATTTCAAATAACTGAACTTGTATAGAGTATATTCTCTGATCATAGTGGAATTAAAATATAAACTACATTAAAACGATTACTAAAAAAGCCCCCAATGTTTGGAAATGAAGGAATACATTTCTATACAATCCATGGGTCAAAGAAGAAATCACAAAATATTTTGAACTGCATATTAATGAAAACACAACATATTCAAACTTGTGGAATGAACTTAAAGCTATGTTTAACGGGAAATTTATACACCTAAAGGGATGTGAAGAATATAAGAAAGGCTGAAAAATCTATAATCTAAGTAATCATCTCAAGTCAGGAAAAAGTGACAATAAAGTAAACTCAAAGAGATGCAGTCTGCGAAATTAATGAAATAAGAAATAAGATATTAATATACAGAGGATTGACAAAGACAAAAGTCAGTTATTTGAAAACATTAATAAAATTGATTAGTCCCTACGTAGCAAAACTGATCAAGAATAACAGAGAGAAATAATAATATCAAATAGTATCAGAAATGGAAAGGTAAAATCACTACCTATGCAACGAGCATTACAAAGATAAGAGGATATTATGAAAAATTTTATAGCAATAAATTGGAAAATGTACATGAAGTGCACAATTTCCTAGAAAAACACAACTTAACCAAAACTGACATGAGACTAAGTAGAAAATCTGAGTAGTCCTAAATCTGATAAAGAAATTGAAACTTAATTTAAAACCTTCCCACAATGAAAACTCCAAGATTGAATAGCTTCACTGGTAATATTCTACTAATCATTTAAACAAGAAATAAGACCAAGCTTACATAAACTCTTCCAGGGAACAGAAAAAGAGGCAACACTTCCCGACTCGTTTTACAAGGCCAGCATCATCTTGATACCAAAACCTGACAAGAACATTGCAAGAAAGGAAAATTACAGGCCAAACTCTCATGAGCACAGATGTAAAACCCCAAATACTAGCAAATCAAATCCAACAACATATTAAAAAGAAAAGATAATACATTCTAACCAAAGTAGGTTTACTCCAAGAATACAAAACTGGTTTAACATTCAGAAAATCAATCAATATAATTCAGAGCATTAACAGAATGAAGTAGAAAGGGATTTGATAAAGTTCAATTATTCACTTAAAACACAAAAACCAAAAACCCTTTCCCCAAACTAGGATCTTAAGGGATTTCCTTCAATATGCTAAAGAGTATCTACTAAAAACCTACAGCAAACATCATCTTGTTGAAAGCTCTCCCAGATACTCACTATTATCATTTCTACCCAATACTGTACTGAAGGCCCCAGCCAGTTCAATAAAGCAAGAAAAATAAAGAAATGACATATAGGGATTGGAAAGCTAGAAATAAAACTGTCATTCTACCTCCTCAAGGATATGCAAATTAAAACCACCATACACACCCATTAGAAAGGCTAAAATAAAAGCAATGACAACATTAAAGTGCTAGTAGGAATGTAAAGGGGTAAAACCATTTTGGAAAATTAACAGTATTTTTTGAAGTTTAATGTAAGCATACTATACCACCCAACAAATGCAATCCTAGATATTTTCCTCATAGAAATATGCTCATATATACATCAAAAATGATTTACAAATAGAAATAGAGTCATAGACATAGAAAACAAACAGGGTTGCGGGGGAGGGATAAATTGGGAGACTGGGATTGACATATACACACTACTATACATAAAATAGATAACTAATAAAGACCTACTGTATGGAACAGGGAACTCCACTCAACACTTGTAATGACGTACATGGGAAAAGAATCTAAAAAAGAGTGGCTATGTGTACATGTATAACTGACTCCCTTTGCCATACAGCAGAAACTAACACAACATTTTAAATCAATTATGCCCTAATAAAAATTGCTTTAAAAATGATTTACAATATTATTTATAATAATCAAAGACTAGAAATAAACTATCCATCAACAGTAGAATAAATATATAAACTGTGGTCTAATCATATAATGGAATGTTTATACCATAACAAAAATGAACAAAATACTCTCACACACAACTGAACCTCACAAACGAAACAAATACTTTACACAAAACACACAGTTAATCATGCAAATTATATAAAGCTCAAAAAGAGAGAAAACTACTCCGTGGCATTAGCAATCAGGATAGTGGTTACCCCTGAGAAAGAGAGAGGGTTCGAGGTACACATAATTATTCTACTTTATGACCTGAAGGGTGTTACAGTGGGAAAGTTCACATTGCAACAGTTTACTGAGTTGTACACTTATGATCTGTGAACATTTCTTCGTTTATTTTTTATTTTTGATCTGTGCACATTTCTCTAGGTTAACATCGCTATATCACATACCTCCAGCTATGTGATAAGAGAAACATTTCACCTCGGTAGTAACCTGAAAACCCCTTAGTCCAGTCTAATCAGGAGTAATACTTTAGACAAAGTCAGTCTGAGAGATATCCTGCAAAACACCTGACCAGTACTGCTTCAACTGTCAAGGCTGTGAAAGATAAGGAAAGGCTGGAAAATTTCCACAGGCCAGAGGACAGCGAGGAGACACATGGCAAATAAATGCCATGTGGTATTCTTGACTGCCTGCAGGAACGGAAAAAGGATCTCACTGATGGAAAATCTGGGGAATTACAAATGAAGTCCAGAGTTCAGTGAGCAGTAATGTGCCAGTGAAGACTTTAGTTTGACAAATGTCCCACGGGGTGGTATGTTAGGGGAAACTGAAGTTGGCCGAGGGGTACAGAGGAACCCTCCATGCCATCTTTGCCACTGTCTTGTAATGTAAATTACTACAAAAAAAGTTTATTTTTTAAAAAGTTCAGTATGAAAGTAAGCTGAATAGCTATCTGAACCAGAAGTTGAATGAGAAAAAAATTACTATTTATATGGTTAGTGCTACATGTTGAACATTTAACATGTAACATTAAGAAACCAAGCATTTCTTGAAAACAGCAAGACAGAAAAAAAAAAAGTTAAATGACAACAAGGAAACATGGTGAAAGACAAATATAAAGAAATATGTTTTAGAGGGGCATTCTACTCTAACAGAATTTGGAAGCCAGACAGACCAGGGTCAAATGTCAGCTCTACCAATTACAGCTGGCCCTCTGTATCCACAGTTGTGGAACACAGGATACAAAGGGTCAACAATGGGACTTGCGCATCTTTGGATTTTGATATCCTGAGTGAGCGCTGGAAGATACGATGTAGATACGATGGTATGACTAGACTGACTATGATCTCTGGCAAGTTATTTCACCTCTTTAATCCGGTTTCCTCCTCTGCAAAATAGATGATGATAACCACCTACAGAGAATTACAGAGAGGATTAAGTAACTTTCATGTGCTTAATAAAGTGCTTTCCTGGCCCCCAGCCTATTTGTATGAGGAGGAGGTGAAAAGATTACTAGGAGCCAAAAGGCCTAGAGTTCTAGAGTTCATCTCTGTTCCTCACCAGCTATAGGACCCTGCATAAGTCACCTAAACTCTCTGAGACTGTTTCTTCATCTATAAAAAGAAAAGGGCTGTTATAAATCAGGGATCCACAAACTACAGCCTGCAGGCCAAATCCCACCTATTTCCCTAAATAAAGTTTTCTTGGAACACTGCCACACCCATTTGTTGCTGAATTGTCTATGGCTGCTTTCCCACAATAGCAGAGCTGAATAGCTGTCACAAAGGTCAACTGCCTATCAAAGCCTAAAATATGTGCTAGCTGGTCATTTAAAGAAAAAGTTTGCTAATCCTTGGTCAAAATAATTTCTAAAAAGTCCCTTGACTCTAAAAATGTTAAGCCAACACTTAAGGTTAATATGAATTTCAAAGACATATGATATATACCATTAGACAGATTGCAACCTGGAACTTTCAGATATGCAAGTTGATTTAGAAAAGACAGAGGAACCAGAGATCAAATTGCCAACATCTTTTGATCATTGAAAAAGTAAAGAGAAATCCAGAAAAACATCTACTTCTGCTTCATTGACTATGCTAAAGCCTTTGACTGCGTGGATCACAAAAAACTGTGGAAAATTCTTCAAGAGATGGGAATACCAGACCACCTGACCTGCCTCCTGCGAAACCTGTGTGCAAGTCAAGAAGCAACAGTTAGAACTGGACATGGAAGAACAGACTGGTTCCAAATTGGGAAAGGAGTACGTCAAGGCTGTATACTGTCCCCCTGTTTATTTAACTTATATGCAGAGTACATCATGAGAAACGCTGGCTGGATGAAGCACAAGCTGGAATCAAGATTGCCGGGAGAAAGCAATCACCTCAGATATGCAGATGACACCACCCTTATGGCAGTAAGCAAAGAGGAACTAAAGAGCCTCTTGATGAAGGTGAAAGAGGAGAGTGAGAAAGCTGGTTTAAAACTCAACATTCAAAAAACAAAGACCACAGCATCTGGTTATCACTTCATGGCAAACAGATGGGGAAATAATGAAACAGTGACAGGCTTTATTTTCTAGGGCTCCAAAATCACTTTGGATGGTGACTGCAGCCATGAAATTAAAAGATGCTTACTCCTTGGAAGGAAAGCTATGACAAACCTAGACAGCATATTAAAAAGCAGAGACATAACTTTGCCTACAAAGGTTCATCTAGTCAAAGCTATGGTTTTTCCAGTAGCCATGTATAGATGTGAGAGCTGGACAATAAAAATGGCCGAGTGGGGAAGAAATGATGCCTTCAAACTGTGGTGCTAGAGAAGACTCTTGAGAGTCCCTTGGACTGCAAGGAGATCCAACCAGTCAATCCTAAAAGGAATTAACCCTGAATATTCATTGGAAGGACTGATGCTGAAGCTGGAACTCCAATACTTTGGCCACCTGATATGAAGAGCCGACTCACTGGTAAAGACCCTGTTGCTGGGAAAGATTGAGGGCAAGAGGAGAAGGGGACGACAGAGGATGAGACGGTTAGATGGCATCATTGACTCAATGGACATGAGTTTGAGCAAACTCTGGGAGATGGTGAAGGACAGGGAAGCCTGGTATGCTGCAGTCATGGGGTCGCAAAGAGCTGGACATGACTGAGTGACTGAATGACAACAACATGCCAATATACTATAATTTCAAGATACTTAATAAAAATTTTCCCAAGCCCAATGCCTATCTGCTTTCCAAGTTTCCTATCTGTAATCTCCATACCCTTGAAACTGAGTCAGGGATTATGGCCCCTGAGATGAATAGCTAAGGTTCCTGACTCAGTCCTAGAACTCATGGGTCTACAGGAATAGAACCCCCGATTTTCTAGATTTCAGAGCATTTGTCCTATTCCAACTCATAGCAAAGACCCCAGAGAACTGGCACCTAGTAGTAAAACAGGGGCTGTTAAGGAATTCTCTGACAACCTCACCTCCAACCACTAAGTACACAACTGTGAGCAGGAAGCCTGGGAATACCAACGGAGTGCCCCCCTAAAAAACTATAAAAGAAAAAAGGAAGAGGCTGCTATGTACCTTTAGTTTCTTCCTTTCCTGGTAGCTCCGTGCCTCAAAGGAGAACAATGAATATATTCTCATATTCCAAATATCCTAATATTGGACTAGCTCTCTAAGAGTCCTAAAATAATCTAAACAGAATAGGTCTTCTCTTCCTTCAACAGCTGTTAAGACCGCAGCTCTGGAATCAGTCCTGTATTCAAATCCTGGCTCAGCCTTTGCTTTGTGATGGCAAACAACTTACTCAGATTTTTTTGCCTCAGGTAGCTCACCTATAAAATGAGAACAGTAATTGCCTACCTCATAGGATTTTGGCAATTTAAATGGAATAATACACAGTACTTAGCTTAGCGCCTAGCTTTGTGTTTAACAAATACTAGCTACTGCATGCTTGCTTAATGCTACATCACTTCAGTCGTGTAGGACTCTTTGAGACCCTATGGACTGTAGCCTGCCAAGCTCCTCTGTCCATGGGATTCTCTAGGCAAGAACACTGGAGTGGATTGCCATTTCCTCCTCCAGGGGATCTTCCCAACCCAGGGATCGAACCTGCGTCTCTTACATTTTCTGCATTAGCAGGCAAGTTCTTTAGCACTAGTACCACCCAGGAAGTCCAATAACCCTTATATGTTTTATATATCACCACCAAATTACCTATTTTCAGAATTATTTTCCTCTTGAAATTTTTCAACCTCACATATGAAGTAGATGATATTTTTCTTTTCTTTCAAGAAAAAAAAACTAATAAAAATATTAATCAAGGGTACTGTCCTTCAAAGCTCTACTCTCTCTACCAAATTATTCTTTCTTCTATTTCCTGGCAATTCAGTTTTAAGTAACTGGTCATGCAATCATGATTGTATGAAATTCATATTTGCATGGAAAAGTACAGCAGAAATATGAAATGTAAAAGGAATGCCCTTTCAAAAGAGACCTCAGTTCAAAAAGAATACGTTTGAGAAGAACTAATTCCAATTTCAGCTTAGCAAAACCAAAACACATATAAAATTCCTTTTAGTGGAGAAACCTGAAAAAAATTGGAGGCTAATGCAGATTAAGTAGCATCTCCAATCCATTTATGTATTTCTTGGGCATAAATTTAAAAATCACATACACACTGAGAAAACCAGAAGGGAAAGAGACACGAGTACCCCAATGTTCATCGCAGCACTGTTTATAATAGCCAGGACATGGAAGCAACCTAGATGTCCATCAGCAGATGAATGGATAGGAAAGCTGTGGTACATATACACAATGGAGTATTATTCAGCCATTAAAAAGAATACATTTGAATCAGTTCTAATGAGGTGGATGAAACTGGAGCCTATTATACAGAGTGAAGTAAGCCAGAAAGAAAAACACCAATACAGTATACTAACGCATATATATGGAATTTAGAAAGATGGTAACAATAACCCTGTGTACGAGACAGCAAAAGAGACACTGATGTATAGAACAGTCTTATGGACTCTGTGGGAGAGGGAGAGGGTGGGAAGATTTGGGAGAATGGCATTGAAACATGTAAAATATCATGTATGAAATGAGATGCCAGTCCAGGTTCGATGCACGATACTGGATGCTTGGGGCTGGTGCACTGGGACGACCCAGAGGGATGGAATGGGGAGGGAGGAGGGTTCAGGATGGGGAACACATGTATACCTGTTTTAATTATTATCATTAAAAAAAAAATAAATAAATAAAAATAAAAATCAAAGTAATGGGAAATAGCTTGTTAATATTTCTTGCCAAAATTGGACAATAATAGTATGGTAGAGAGAGCACAGATTCTGGGGTCAAATAAACCTCACTTCAAATCTGAGTTTCATTATTCTGTGAGTGTCAAAGTGGGGATGAAAGTTTTCCGTATTCTATTACGCTGCTCTTCAGATGCTTAAAAACCCAGTCTGTCAATATTTGGTCTTTCCTAATACCAGGCCGTCAAATAAACACTTACTTGTACTGAAAACAGGGAAGAGGGTTGATACAGCAGGCAATTCTTCAATTAAAAAAAAGTCTTTTAAAAGAAATTACAATAGGTATCCTCAAGCAATTTTAGCATTACTAGTTTCTTTATGTAAAACAAATGTAAAGATCAAATGAGTTCAGCTTCCCTTCTAATAAAGAATCCTGTGGATGCCGAGGTGGGCAAAAATAGGGCACACACTAGAGCCAGTGTCCTCTGAGCAAATTAGGCTTCCCGCTTCCTTGACCAAATGTGAATGATGCATTACAGATAATGTTGGATTAGCACAGATGAGCATAGGAGATAGAAACCTCAAGTTATTTAACCTATGTATACTAGAGTCACTAAAATGAGGAAGGGAGACCTTGTATTCCCAATACCTTTCAGAGATAAAACCATCCGAGGACATCTGGGTTCCAAGTATTTCTTGAGATCATCCCAGGCCTTTTTAATAGCAGCATAATGGTCAATGTATCTTCCTACATCAGAGTAAGTATCAATGAAGAGGGATTTCCAACACTGGTCCTTCTGTGTTTTATCTTCCCTAAATAGATTGTAAAAATAAAATTAAAAATCTTTTACAATGAAATTAGCATATATTTTACACAATTACCAACATACTTTATTGGGAATTTGTGGCTACTTTTGTCTTCCTTTTCATTTATTTTAGCTACACATGAAGACTAGATAATAAACAGTGACACATACATCAAAAAAATTTAACAAGTTATTCCTGGAATAGTGAGATTATGAGTCACTTATTTTTTTTTACTTTCTATTTATTATTTTTGTAAGTTTTCTAATCCTTAATAAGATAATATGAGTAACATATGGGACATGAATTTCAACTTACTCCTAAAAACATACCAATTGTAAAATTTTAAAATATATATTTAGCTTTTCCATTTTAGAGAACATTTAGAAACTAATCACAGGCTATATTAATCTAATTTATCTACACTGGATTAACCAGAGAATCAATATAGCACAGCAAAGGAATCAAAATTCAACATTTCTGTTTGGTACAATTCCACAAACATTTACTGTCTATTTAGCCACTGAGGACACTGAAAATAAAGCATATTTTTTGCCTACAAAGAATGAAATCTAATCAGGGAGAAAGAATGAAATATAGATTTAAGAGTCAGAAGTGGTACAGGATAAGGCAGCCAGAATAACACACTAGTAGCTTGGACCTTATCCTCTAGAGAGCCACTGAAGAGTTGTAACAGGGGAATGAAGAGAGTGGACCTGTGGCTGTGGTTTGGGAGGGGTGTATACCAGAGGCACAGGCACCGGTTGGAAAGGCTCTGCAGCAGTCCGGTAAAGGACGATGAACTGAACTAAAGTGGTGGTGGCTAAATGAAATGAGAAGAAAGATCCAAGAAACATACAGGGGCTAAAGTCAGAAAGGCTTGGTCACTGAATGAGGTAGGGAGAGAAGGGCAGAAGAGACGCAGGATGCTTGGATGCCAGGATGGATGGTACCGCTATGATGGCAGGATACAGGAGGACCAGGTTTAGGGATGGGGAGAACAATTCAGGGTGTTGTATGTGCATGTGTGTGTGAGTTTTTTGGGGTGAGGGGAGTGGTAGGAAAGAAGTAACCTTTTATTCATCTAAGTAATACACATATTATTAAAACCAAAAAGTACAGAACTTATAATGAAAAGCTAGGCAGTCTCCTGTTCTAAGTCCAACTCTTCAAAGGAAACTTTAGTTACTTCTGGAAGGTATCTGTATTAATTCTAAATGCTTATTCCTCTAGCTGTTTTTTTAATTTTTAAAATTTTTGGCTGCACTGAGTCTTTGCTGCTGCGTCTGGGCTTTCTATAGTTGAGGTGAGCGGGGGCTACTCTCTAGCTGTGGTGTGATGGCTTCTCACTGCAGGGCCTTCTCCTGTTGCAGAGCACAGGCTCTCGAGCACATGGGCTTCAGCAGTTGCGGCGAGTGGCCTCAGGAGGTGAGCACACAGGCTCAGTAGTTGTGGCACATGGGCTTAGTTGCTCCACAGCATGTGGGATCTTCTTGGACCAGGGATTGAACCCATGTCCCCTACACTGGCTGGCAGATTCTTAACCACTGGACCACCAGGGAAGTCCCTATTCCTCTAGTTCTTGATTTATCAATTTTATATCTATCTACTGATACCCCAAAGAATCAATAAAAGGTCAGGATGAAGCAATACTTAAAATTCCTTCTTCCTCATTCTTTCTCCTTCCAATGTTTAGAGGCTCTGTTATTTTTAGTTCTACTCAATAGCTTAGCTTTAAATAATATTTTTAAACCTCTGTTTCTTGCTTCATCAACTTCAGTTACCACCTGACTCCCCTCAACCTAAGAAAAAGATATTAGCAATCCTACCCTTTCTTCCACCTTTTCCAACTCCCACCTTCTGTCATCTACACTTTTATTCTATCAAATTAATTAAAATTTACTGAATTTGGTGAACCCTGTGGGTCATCCAGTGGAAAGTCCAGCAGACAGTTATGCAAACAAATCTGGGGTTCAGTGGCAATGTCTGGCATGGACACTCAGGTTTGGGAGTTAGAAGTATCCAAGTCATCTCTACAAATTGCAGCAGTGCATGCAGGAGACTTCACAGAGGGAGAAGAGCAGTTAGCCAAGAACAGAAGCTTGGAGAACACCTGCATTTACTGGCAGGCACAAGAAGAGCCATCAAAGGTGTTAAAGAGACAAGGCT
Source organism: Bubalus bubalis (assembly GCF_019923935.1). Lineage (NCBI taxonomy): Eukaryota > Metazoa > Chordata > Mammalia > Artiodactyla > Bovidae > Bubalus > Bubalus bubalis. The sequence continues at coordinate 20,486,204 of NC_059172.1, read as the reverse complement.
TAGAGAGGAGAATCAAGATAGACTAGCACTAATGAAAGCCAAGAGCCCAATTTCAAGAATACATGTTTCCCAAATACTCACTCGGATATCAGCCAGTATTTTTTGCAATGTCTTCTCCACAGCGGATCATGACTTGATAGCTGGCTGAGTCTTCGACTGACATAGCAACAGCTGGCAGTAACCAGATTCATGGTTAGTATAAAAGAAAACAAGAAAGCAATTTAGAAATGATGATGAAAATATTCAATGTTAAGTTCTGTTTTGTTCCTTTTGCTTTTCTTCCACTATCTACCCTTATAACCACAAAACAGTATTTTCTAAAACCTGTTTAATGTGTTAGCTAGTATAATTACCTTGTGAGTAGTGAAATCTTAACTATTTGAGTTCACAAACACACTGCAAAATGTTTACAATTTTAATTTTCATACAAAAGTCTATGAAACATATAAACCATTGGATTTATTTCAAATCAAAGAGTTTTCCTATACTCATTATTGGGCAGTAATCATTTCTACAAATAGAAATGTTATACAGATGTAAAAAAGTGTTTTTTATTTTTAAGATCTGTGAGACATTTGATATTAAATACATAGGCCTTCTGTTTGTTCTAATTTTTTTTCTTAACAGGAATATGTAGCCAAAAACACTTTTCAATTATAGGAACTATTGGAAAACCCACTTATAAAAGATGTTAAATTCACAACAGTTCTGATTCAGTATCCATGGCTATTCAACTTAGGGTCAACTGCTCAAAAATATGAAATATTAGAAATAATTTTCTTATTATATAGAGATTTCTAACACAATAGTGCTTGATTCCTGTAAATCCTTCCCTATGTAATTAATTCAAAAAAGAATGAACCTGAGATTTTAAAAAATGGATTTCTATCCTTTCAGAAGAGAAGTCACAAGTTAGAGAAAGTAGGTAGATATTAAAAGATTTTACTTGGGCAATAACTAATCAATTAAGGGAATCTTAAATCACATAGGATTTGTCAAGGCTGTGAGTGGGGCATGTTAAAAAACAACTGATGCTAAACAGAGTAGGCTTTGTTCACTTTTCAGATTTTACACAAACATCATCCTCATCTTTTTCAGCCACTCTCAGGAGACGCCCAAACCAACATTTGCAAAACTAGGAATCCCTCCAATTTTGTGAATTTAATAGTCCCCTATCTCTTTTTTAGGTCCTTCTTTCTCAATATCCCAAGAGTTAAACAACATAAAAGAATCTCTGGAATGTGCACCAGAGGTGATTTTTGATGGACATTAAGGATGAAAACTACTGTCCTAGAGCTTCTGACTCAGTCAGCATGGGGTGAAGTCTGTACCTTGGGCATGATATGTATATTTTTAAAGTGCCACATATAATTCTGATATGCAGTGAGACTCAAACTGTGCAGTTTACATTACACAATGATCCCAATAGACTAATCAATCCAACCCAATCCAGTTCAGCAAATATGTACCAAAACCTTCAGAAGGTTAGCAATGGGAGGGACACTTGAAAAATCTGAGCTACATACTACAGAAAAGTCACAGTACATTGGAAACTTTTCTGTGGATAAAATTCGATGGCATTTGTGTCAACTTGTTTGGGCTAAGGGATGCCCAGATAGCTAATTAAACACTATTTCCTGTCAGATGTTGCCGGAAAAAATGAGCCTTCGAACTGGCGGACTAAGTTAGCCAAATGGCCGTCCCCAATATGGGTGGGCATCATCTGATCCATTGAAGGCCTGAATAGAACAAAAAGGCAGAGGAAGGCTGAATTTGCTCTCTGCCTGACCACTAATTTGGGACACTGATCTTATCCTGCCTTTGCACTCCTGGTTCTCAGGCTTTTAGAGCCAGATCGGAATCACTTCTCCAGCTCCCTGTCCTTCAAATGATATCACCAGCTTTCTTGGGTCTCCAGCTTGCACATGGCAGACTATAGGAAATAGCCTCCACAATTCATGAGCAAATACCTTAAAATAAGCCACACATACACACACATATTGGTTCTGCTTCCTTCAAGAACCCTGACTAATACAGTATTCAACTCAGTTTACTTCTACAAACATTTATAGAGGGACCATGTCACTTTTGTTTAAAACTTTGATTACGACCTAAAACATTTATAATAAATTTGAACTCCTCACCTTGTTTTACAAGGTCCTTCATGATCTCACCAGTCTCTGCTCAGCCTCTCTGCCTGTGAGTCACTCCCTACCTCCTGCAACACCAGTCTTCTAGCTCTTCCAACAGGCTCTGCTATCCTCCAATCAGCTCCTGAAAACACGGGTCCTTCTGCCAGGACTGCTCTATGCTGTCTATCATATATGGCAGCTCCTTCCAGTCTGAATTAGCTCCTTAACAGAGTCACTGATTCATTTCCTTCATAGCACACAGCAGCTCTTGTAATTATGCACTTGTTCTCCATCTTGCCCATTAGACTGTAAGAGCTTATAAGAGGGTCCTTATGTGTCTTGTTCACTATTGTTGCCCCAGCATTTAATAGGCTGGCACACAGAAACACTCAAAAAAAAACCAAACAAAAACCTGTTGAATAAACGGTGACTACAAAGACAAACAATACAGTCTTTATATTTAAGAAATGCACAATCTGTCTGGTATGGTAAATGAACTCTGCAGAGGGAGGAAGAAAGGTAGAGATCGGACTCAGGAGAGGGGGTCTTAAAGGAATTCATCTTGCTAGGATGAGAAGAGGGGAGCATGGTATTCCAGGCAAGGTCAAGAGTTTAAGCCACAGAACAAAAAAGGCACAAGTGTGGTATGCTGGCTGAGGTCAATTTGGATAGAGTGGACTATGTCAAATAATAAGGGCCTTAAATGCTCCCTTAAGTTTAGGTTATAATCTGTAAATAACGAGCGGCATTACAGGATTTTTAGGATCTGTCTTAGAAAGATCATTCTGAGAGCAAGGTAGCCCATTAGATCAAGAGTGTGTGTAGTGTTAGATTTTTAAAAGGCTATTAGTGTTAGTCGCTCAGTCGTGCCCGACTCTTTGCGACCCCATGGACTGCAGCCCACCAGGCTCCTCTGTCCATGAGATTTTTCCAGGCAAGGATACTGGAGTGGGTCACCATTTCCTTCTCCAGGGGATCTTCCCAACCCGGGGATCAAACCCGGGTCTCCTGCACTGCAGGCAGATTCTTTACCGACTGAGCTACAAGGTAAGCCCCTAAAAGGCCCTAGCAACACAATATTTCAGATGAGAGTTTGCAGCTGGAACAGACTTTTCCAAAGAAAAGACAAACTATTACAAGCGTGAGTAGAGAAAAATTTGTTTTCTAGAAAAATAAAAATGTTACAGGTATTAATGTAGATAGCAGCCAGAAACGGGAGTTATCCCTGTCACCACTTAGCTAGACAAACCAACAGCTGCCACCAACTTCAAGAAAGCTGCATGTCTACAAGGATCCCTGACAACACAGGGTACAGTCACCAAACTGCTAGAATCCAATGGTTAATCAAACAAAACAAAACGAATCTCTCCTACCTATCCTTAAGAGGGCGACTTTGCCTCCTCTGCAAATACATATGGTGGCCCAAGAAAGAGGCATGCCACCAGCTGTCAAGGGTGTAAACAGCGCCATTTCTTCCACCATTCCAGGCAGTCCCAAGCGCTGAAGGAACCTGGCATTTAACCACCCCTACCAGCAACCGGTGTTTATTTTTGGAACAGACGCGGGCAACTTGGGAAACCTAAAGCATACAGGAGGGAAGATGGTCACCTGTATCGCAACACCGGAAGTCAGTACCAAAACAAAATCCAACATGCAACCGTGAGGAGGAAGGCTGAAAACGAAACAATTATACAGCAGAGAAGATTGAAAGTGAGCCTGCCAGATATAACGCTGCCACAGAAGTCGCACCCAAGGGTGAGGGGGTCGCCCGGCTCCTCTCCCGCGTCCCACTGGCCCACTTTGGCGCCCGACTCCGAAGGCCTCCGGCCCAGGCCGAGAGAGAAGAGTGCTCTGCCGCCGGGACGGAGACTTTTTCAAAGCGGCCAAGGCTGCCGGAATCGGGCAGAGACGCCGGGGGTCCGGAGGTGCGGGCCGCGGGGGTCCGCGGGCCGGCAGCGGGGAGTAGTATCTCCCCGCTTCCAACTGGGCCTCGCTGAGGCCCGGGAGAGAGGGCTTTTGTCGCTCCTCATACCTGGGCCCCGGACGCGAGGAAGACCTCAAGGCGGGGCCCCTTCCGCCGCGGTCTCACCCCGGCCCTCCGAGGGACCCTGCAGGATCAGGGTGGCCCTGGCGTCACCTTCTAGCTGACACCCGAATCCAGGTTCGGTCGGCGAGCCGGGCCTCCGTCCTTCCTGCCTTACACCACCTCCCTTACCCGCGAACCCCACCCCTGCCATGTGCCTCGTCCCATTACTTGATTAGGTCCCGGTAGTCCAAGAAGGATAAGATGAGGAGCAGGGGGTCGGTGGGCAGCGATTCTAGGGTTAGGGGCGCCGACTCGGTATCCATGGCCGCCATCTTGCCTGGCCCCGTGCAGGCCTGGCCACGCCCCGGCCACGCCCCGCCCACGCCCCCTCCGCCACAGCCCGCGCCGCTCCCCTGCCACCGGCACAGGTTTGTTATGTAATCGACAGGAGAGCAGGATAGCCCCGCCCACAGAGCGGCCCGATAGGCGGTTCCCCGGAAGGCTCCGCCTTCTGCCTTGCAGGCCGAGCGCGCGTGCCCCGGGATCCGGCTTACCCAAGCTACTCTAGCTCTGCCGAGTGCCCCTGTGCTCTCCCTTAGATTCCCCCGGGCTCCCTCCTCCCATTCCGATCCCTAAACTTGCCCAGTCCGGACCTCTTTGAGAGTTTATTACCAAATTTGATTGGGTCACACTCGCCCCTCACGAGAAATTTTTACATCCGCTATCCTTGAAGCGTGGCCTCAAGTTCTCTCTCTGTCTTTGGCCCCCAAATCCATTGTTTCTCTTCGTTTTCCGACCGAGAAATCCCTCGTTTCTCTTTTTAGCCTCCCTGGCCCGGCGTGTCGCTTACACACAGCAGGAGCCTTGTCCACTCTGTAGGGGACAGAGTTGGGAATCAACTAGAGGCGCTGGTGGAAGGCTGTTCTTCCAAACTAAGGAAATGGTTATCGAGGGCATAATTTTAACCCCCTCCCAAGTAAAAGGTGCATAGGGTCTGAATCTATTTGGTGCTCTCAATTTGGTCGTCACGGTTGTTTTTCAACATTTTAGGGCAATGCAAGTGTATAATAAATTTTTGTTTTTGCCAAAATTTATTTTCAGAGAGTTAAGTACTTCAGATGTGAAGGGGGGTTGAGGCCTCAATGGGCTTAGTTGAAGCACTGATGGTCACTCTTAAGCTTAGACAAGAAGGTGTTAAATTGGAGATGGGAGACATGTCCTGGACTGTGAGCTAAGGAATAGATCACTTAACAGATTTCTTCTTTTCTGTTTCTTTCCCAATGCAGTGTGGTGTAAAGAGCTTGAGGGAGTCCAGTCAGACCTGGACTTCATCAGTTCAGTTCAGTCGCTCAGTCGTGTCCAACTCTTTGTGACCCCATGAACCGCAGCACTCCAGGCCTCCCTGTCCATCACCAACTCCCAGAGTCCACCAAAACCCATGTGCATTGAGTCGGTGATGCCATCCAACCATCTCATCCTCTGTCGTCCCCCTCTCCTCCTGCCCTCAAACTTTCCCAGCATCAGGGTCTTTTCAAATGAGTCAGCTCTTTGCATCAGGTGGCCAAAGTATTGGAGTTTCAGCTTCAACGTCAGTCCTTCCAATGAACACCCAGGACTGATCTCCTTTAGGATGGACTGGTTGGATTTCCTTGCAGTCCAAGGGACTCTCAAATGTCTTCTCCAACACCACAGTTCAAAAGAATCAATTCTTCAGCGCTCCGCTTTCTTCACAGTCCAACTCTCACATCCATACGTGACCACTGGAAAAACCATAGCCTTGACTAGACAGACCTTTGTTGGCAAAGTAATGTCTCTGCTTTTTAATATGCTATCTAGGTTGGTCATAACTTTCCTTCCAAGGACTAAGCGTCTTTTAATTTCAGGGCTGCAGTCACTATCTGCAGTGATTTTGGAGCCCAGAAAAATAAAGTCAGCCGCTGTTTCCACTATTTCCCTGTCTATTTCCCATGAAGTGATGGGACCAGATGCCATGATCTTCATTTTCTGAATGTTGAGCTTTAAGCCAACTTCTTCACTCTCCTCTTTCACTTTCATCAAGAGGCTCTTTAGTTCTTCTTCACTTTCTGCCATAAGTGTGGTGTCATCTGCATATCTGAGGTTATTGATATTTCTCCCAGCAATCTTGATTCCAGCTTGTGCTTCATCCAGCCCAGTGTTTCTCATGATGTACTCTGCATATGAGTTAAATAAGCAGGGTGACTATACAGCCTTGACGTACTCCTTTTCCTATTTGGAACCAGTGTGTTGTTCCACGTCCAGTTCTAACTCTTGCTTCCTGACCTGCATATAGGTTTCTCAAGAGGTAGGTCAGGTGGTCTGGTATTCCCATCTCTTTCAGAATTTTCTACGATTTATTGTGATCCACACAGTCAAAGGCTTTGGCATAGTCAATAAAGCAGAAATAGATGTTTTTCTGGAACTCTCTTGCTTTTTCCATGATCCAGCGGATGTTGGCAATTTGATCTCTGCTTCCTCTGCCTTTTCTAAATTCAGCTTGAACATCTGGAAGTTCACAGTTCATGTATTGCCAAAACCTGGCTTGGAGAATTTTGAGCGTTACTTTACTAGCGTGTGAGATGAATGCAATTGTGCGGTAGTTTGAGCATTCTTTGGCATTGCCTTTCTTTGGGATTGGAATGAAAACTGACCTTTTCCAGTCCTGTGGCCACTACTGAGTTTTCCAAATTTGTTGGCATATTGAGTGCAGCACTTTCACAGCGTCATCTTTCAGGATTTGAAATAGCTCAGCTGGAATTCCATCACCTCCACTAGCTTTGTTCGAGTGATGCTTTCTAAGGCCCACTTGACTTCACATTCCAAGATGTCTGGCTGTAGATGAGTGATCACGCCATCGTGATTATCTGGGTTGTGAAGATCTTTTTTGTACAGTTCTTCTGTGTGCTTGAGGGAGTCCAGTCAGACCTGGACTTCATACATCTGTTGTTTACTAGAAGTGGAATGGTGAGCTAGTTAATTATGCCTAAATTCTATGATTCTGTTTTCATGCATGCATGCTCAGTGGCTTCAGTCGTGTCCAACTTTTTGCCACCCTGTGGACTGCAGCCAGCCTTGCTCCTCTGTCCATGGGCTTCTCCAGGCAAGAATACTTGAGTGGATTGCCATGTGGGGAATCTTCCTGACCCGGGATCAAACCCAGGTCTCTTGCATCTCCTGCAGGCAGATTCTTTACCGCCAAGTCACTAGAAAAGCCCAGGTAACTGTTTACTCAGCTCTAAAACCATCTGTCCCCTAAAGTGGTTTATGGATGCCCATAAAGATTTGTGTAAATGACTGGCTAGATATCTAAAAATGTTAATTTTTTAACAACCTGTACAAGCCTGTACATACATGCATCACCAAGTTTTACAAACTTTGCCACATTCTGGAGAAAGTTTCCTACTATTTGGAAAAGAGGAAATGATTCTACCTTTCCCATTCCACCCACCCCCAACAACAAAATACTCCATTTCCTCAATTCACCATACCATTTAGTCAGTTCAGTTCCTCAGTCACGTCCAACTCTTTGCAACCCCACTCACTGCAGCACGCCAGGCTTCCCCATCACCAACTCCCGGAGCTTGCTCAAACTCATGTCCATCAAGTCAGTGAGGCCATCTAGCCATCTCATCCTCTGTCGTCCCCTTCTCCTCCTGCCCCCAATCCCTCCCAGCATCACAGTCTTTTCCAATGAGTCAACTCTTCGCATGAGGTGGCCAAAGTACTGGAGTTTCAGCTTTAGCATCATTCCCTCCAAAGAAATCCCAGGGCTGATCTCCTTCAGAATGGACTGGATGGATCTCCTTGCAGTCCAAGGGACTCTCAAGAGTCTTCTCCAACACCACAGTTCAAAAGCATCAATTCTTTGACATTCAGCTTTCTTCACAGTCCAACTCTCACATCCATACATGACCACTGGAAAAACCATAGCCTTTTTCTCTATACAGACCTTTGTTGGCAAAGTAATGTCTCTACTTTTTAATATGCTGTCTAGGTTTGTCATAGCTTTTCTTCCAAAGAACAAGCATCTTTTAATTTCATGGCTGCTGTCACCATCTGCAGTGATTTTGGAGCCCAAGTAAATCAAATCTCTCACTATTTCCATTGTTTTCCCATCAGTTTACCATGAAGTAATGAACAGGATGCCATGGTCTTCATTTTTTGAATGTTGAGTTTTAAACCAGCTTTCTCACTCTCCTCTTTCACCTTCATCAGAAGGCTCTTTAGTTCTTCGCTTTCTGCCATAAGGGTGGTGTCATCTGTATATCTGAGGTTATTGATATTTCTCCCAGCAATCTTGATTCCAGCTTGTGCTTCATCCAGCCTGGCATTTCGCATGATGTACTCTGCATATAAGTTAAATAAGCAGGGTGACGATATACAGCCTTGACATACTCCTTTCCCAATTTGGAACCAGCCCATTGTTCCATGTCCAGTTCTAACTGTTGCCTCTTGACCTGCACACAGGTTTTGCAGGAGGCAGGTCAGGTGGTCTGGTATTCCCACCTCTAAGAATTTTCCACAGTTTGTTGTGATCCACACAGTAGAAATAGATGTTTTTCTGGAATTCTCTTGCTTTGTCTATGATCCAATGGATGTTGGCAATCATACCATTAATGCCTTATAATTATGGTTTTGTCTAATATTTATAACCCTTTTCCTCCCCCACTCCCACTGTATTAATTGTGTTTTTAATTTTCTGTATCTTATGATGTTTTGACATCCTAAAAATCTTGCTGACTAGAGGCAGACTGACCTCCCAGGGCTAGCTAGTTTCTAAAGATAACAAACAGCTTGGACACACCTCTCATATGCAAGCCAACCACCCCCTTTATCTAACTCTCACACACAGAGCCACTACTTCCCCTGCCCTGTGTCATCTCAGGGTCAGGTACCAGGCAATGAGAGAACATCCCAATAGTCCGAAGACCCCCATTTATTGTTCAGATCAGCCAGTCCCAAGCTGTTTGTCCTGGGCCAGGAAGATCCCCTGGAGAAGGAAATGGCCACTCTCCAGTATTCTTGCCTGGAAAATTCCATGGACAAAGGAGCCTGGCAGGCTATAGTCCATGGGGTCACAAAGAGTCAGACGTGACTGAGCAACTAACATTTTCACTTCACTTTTCAAGCTGTTTACTCTGCCCTGCCCAATGCAAACTCAGATAAAGTTTCTGGCCTAAATTTGCCTCTTGCTCCTGCTTCTGCTCCTGACCCAAACCTGATGCTTCCACGGGGACCCTTCATGACATGGTGTGCCTCTTTCTCTAGGGAAATGTAATTAAAAAAAAGAAAAACTTCTTTCCATGGCACTGACCTTGTCATGGTGTCACTCAGTCACCTCCATAAACTGAAATCCCACAGTACGAATGAGAGACCCACCCAGCAAAAACCAAAACTGAAGCAAACAAACAAAAAAAACCCCTTGTGCTTACATGTCTATACTTCCAAACTATTTGTGCACATATTTAGAGCATTTACTGAATTGGATTCAGGTCAGTTATTCCCTGTCTGTCTCTCTCATTTTTAATCGCTCAGTCATGTCTGACTCTTTGTGACTCCATGAACTGTAGCCTGCCAGACTCTTCTGTCCTTGGAGATTCTCCAGGCAAAAATACTAGAGTCAGCTGCTACATACCAGGCTGTAAACTCTGTCTTTTACATCCTTATTACCCAGGGTCTAGTATGACATTCAATAAGTAGAAAGTTTAAACTCAGGTTGAATGGATAAAGACAGACCTCTCATTTCTATTTACAAGAGAACCGTACCTGTTGATACAGGTAAAGTTCATAAAGGCATTTGATCCTCATTCATGTTTGTCTCTATTTCTCCCTCAAATGGGCTACTTGTTTTAAATCTAAAAGCTGGTAGGAGTTTCAGGCATGCCCAGTCACTTCAGTCATGTCCGACTGTTCGCAACCCTATGGACTGTAGCCTACCAGGCTCCTCTGTCTACGGGATTTTCTGGGGAAGAATACTGGAGGAGGTTGCCATTTCCTCCTCCAGGGGATCTTTCCGACCCAAGGATGAGACCTATGTCTCCTTCATTGGCTGGCAGATTCTTTACCACTGAGCCATCTGGGAAGCCTACTTGGAGTTTCAAGTAGACTGTCTTTGCTTCTGCTGCTGCTGCTGCTAAGTCGCTTCAGTCGTGCCCGACTCTGTGCAACCCCATAGACGGCAGCCCACCAGGCCCCGCCGTCCCTGGGATTCTCCAGGCAAGAACACTGGAGTGGGTTGCCATTTCCTTCTCCAATGCAAGAAAGTGAAAAGTGAAAGTGAAGTTGCTCAGTCGTGCCCAACTCTGTGCAACCCCATAGACGGCAGCCCACCAGGCTCCTCTGTCCCTGGGATTCTCCAGGCAAGAACACTGGAGTGGGTTGCCATTTCCTTCTCCAATGCAAGAAAGTGAAAAGTGAAAGTGAAGTTGCTCAGTCGTGCCCAACTCTGTGCAACCCCATAGACGGCAGCCCACCAGGCTCCTCTGTCCCTGGGATTCTCCAGGCAAGAACACTGGAGTGGGTTGCCATTGCCTTCTCCATTGCTTCTGCTATCCTATTGCATTTTCCTCCTTTTTGGACTTGGTCCAGTTATGACCTAATGAGAAGACCAAAAGTGTGAAGTTACTCTGTCATAGCTAGGATTAAGGTGAGGTAAGAGATGTACTCACCTGAGACACAAAATTCAAGGGAGTATGAGAAAAAAAAAAAACCCTCAGTAATCAAGATGAGTAATATTTTAATGCAATATTTTTTTTAAAAAATGCAAAACCCCCATGGTGAACAAAATAACAAAATCTTAGACAAAAATGGGATCCCACAATGCTGTGCAAGCCATATTGGACCCTAAGCTAAAAGGAAAAAAAAATGTGCACTTAAATATATGTTTTTATGACTTTTCAAATGGTTATTGTTTTTTCCTGGAAGGCCAGAAGGAGCGTTCAGGTAGAGGACTTGCTTCCCCTAGCAAGCTCTAGCAAGGCTAGAGCTCCTGCCATCCTTGGGTCGGGGGGGTACCATCAGGTTGCCGGCCCCTTCTGTGATAGACCATACCTCCCCAGGGAAGTGACCTCAGCCCAGACTCCATTTTTCTCCCCAACATGGTAGGAAGCAGGTTGAGGAGGCTGGGGGGAGCAATGCAGGTGAGCAGTCCCCAGGAGAGCCCTTTTCTAGGCTGTGGCTTCCTGTCACCCCCCACCCACCCCCATACCCCCCAGTCATGGCTGGAAAGGTGTAGGAAGAAGGAGCTGGGACTTGGCTATCTGGGTCCCCTGGATTAAGGTCAAGGGTGAGGGCTCCATAGCCTTTGTGCCCAGGTGGGAGTGACAGTCCAAGTCTGCTAATGGTTTTGGAAGCTAGTCTCTAAAGGGCATGGAAGGATTCCACCAAAATAGCATTTATTTGCCATTAATATTCTTTCTTTTTTTTAAATTAAGTCTTTATTGAATTAGTTACAATATTGCTTATGTTGTTTATGTCCTGGTTTCTTGGCCATAGGGCATATGGGATCTTAGTTCCCCGACCAGGGATCGAACCTGCACCCTCTGCATTGGAAGGTGAAGTGTTAACCACTGGACCAGCAGGGAAGTCTCTATTTGCCATTAATATTCTTGTGGTACATCAGAATGCACAAGATTCTGAAAGAAGAGTTCATATGTGGCATTAAAAAAGAAGAGATTTGTCTATTCTCTCAGGAAGAGAGATAGATAATGTCTGAGAAATAAATACACTCACATGTTCTCTTTAAAAGCCCAGTGTCACCTTGGTTAGTGGCAAGTAGTTCTTAGTGCCCAATACCCTACCTCCTTACACATAGTTACACTTTAGCTTCATCACTCCCTGGTGGCTCAGACAGTAAAGAAACTGCCTGTAATATGGGGAACGTGGGTTCAGTCCCTAGGTTGGGAGGATCCCTGGAGAAGGGAATGGCTACCCACTCTAGGATTCTTGCCAGGAGAATTCAATGGACAGAGGAGCCTGACGGGCTACAGTCCATAGGGTTGCAAAGAGTCTGACACGACTGAACAACTCATACTTTGTTTTACTAGCTTCATTGGCTTCAAGGTTCCCATCGGCTGTTTCAGTAAGTCCTCCAGACATTCATTCATTCCTTATTACTTGCCAGGACCTAGGCTCAGGACTGTAGCGATCAAGACAGGGTGCTGTTCCTACTTGGAAGCAATCACTCTTTAGAAGGTGAGAGATACACTTCCTGTTTGCTTGGGGAGAAACAAATCCCCAAAGCCCTGAAGTCTCATTTTCTCCCTCGTTTTCAGGGTTTAGCAACTAGCTGCATCAGCAGATCTGAGTTTGCTGGGAGGCAGAACAGGCAGTCGCCAGATACTGAGTTTTAGAGGCTCTTGCTAAATGCTGAAAATGGTGGCCTCGCATGTCCCACGCCCCCCCCCACCCCCCACCATATGTAAAGCATCATAGTTTAGGGTCCCTCTGTATTGACCACTCTCTGGGATGTGTCCAGTCTTCTGCCCAGCCTAGATGCACCTCCCAGTGGGACAGTGAAAGCTGTGAACTGAGATGGGGAGGAAGATGGGAGTGGGCCTGGAAGTAGGGTGTTTTTGTGTATTTTCCTCCTTTTCTCTGCTTGTAGACCCATACCAACATTCTGTATTTATACTGCATGGCCTGGGTGGTGTGTGTGCTGGGCCCATGAACAGTAGCTGCTGGAGGTAACCTGGAGGTCACACACTGCTTTGTCTCATGCTAAGTGTTTGCGTAAATGGCTCTGACCAATTGGGCCTCTCAGAGACAGGAAATGTTCTCAGGAAGTTCTCAGGGGGTCCCATCAGGTTGTAGGGCAGGCCTGGGACTGGACTATGCAAGCCTTGTTGTCAGCTCTTCTACCGGTGGTGAGGCAGGCCTGGCATTGGGAGCCCTGGAGATGAGGGGGTGGGAAGACCGGGATGGAACTACCAGTCACCAGCTCCCCCAAACAAGTGCGTCATCCAGAAAAAAATAAAAACAAACAAAGCCGGGTGAAAGGCTGCTGGTGACTGGTGAAAAGGAGGCCTGCCTCTGTGGAGCTCAGGAAAATTCAAGAGCATGCTCATGCTTCGGGGCTGAAAGCAGGGAGAGGAATATAATTACAGGGTGGTAGGGAGATTAGGGGCTGCCACTGCTGCTCAGAAAGGTATCCAGCCTGATGAGCTGATGCAAAAATCTGGAATGGATTTAGCTGTTTCTGTGGTACAAACACAGGGAAACCCATGGCTAATAAACCTGGATTTAAACGTACGGTTCCTGCAGTCATATGAATGAGGTTCTGGGATTTGGTCCCCTGCTCCTCACATGGGCAAGACTTTCAATATTCCTGAATTTGCTAAAGCATACGTGTGTTGTTTTGTTTTGTCTGGAACACACTTCTTATTTTCTTGCAGCCTTTATAATTAGTGTGAACTTTCTGGATGCACAGTGAATGGACCTGCCTGTTGAACACATTTGAAGTGTCCCTTTTTGGTGGCTTCTAAGGGTGAATGGTCTGTAATCCCAGAGTTTCCCAAGATTGCATCTTGGAAACAATGACTTCTCCCAGGGTCAAAGAAAATGCAGTGTTCTCATACAAGATGTTATACAGTTCAGGGTGCCAGATAACGCCATCCACCAATTCAATAGCCTGTAGGCTGAGGGAGACATGGTGTTTGGAGTCCTTCTGTGTCCTTTTGAGGCTTATGCAGGTCAGCTTGCGCACGGTTTTCCTATAGTGCCTGAAAGATATCATAAGAGTGGCTGAACCAGTGGGATGCTTGGTATGCAGGCTTGGATGGGCCGATACTTTTTTTTAGAGGGTAGGGGATACTTTCCAGGAAGAAGGGAAAATTCAGCCTCTGATCTCTGCTCATCTCTGTGCCCTGAGAGGCTGACCTCTATGGACTCCTTCATCTGGGTTCCCCTGTCATCTGGCTTCTGGTCAGCAACTGGGGAAAGGGGGAGAAAGGAGGAACTAGGATATTTAGTCTCCCCCAGCTGGAGTTTTGACTATAATTGTGTTTTTCTGTATATGCCCAAACTCATCAAAATGTATATAGTAAAATATATATACAGTATATGTGTATATATATATAGTATATAGTAAATATGTAAATATATAGTAAAATATATATAGTAAAGTATATATATATGTGAGACTTTTGGTATATATCAACTAAACGTCAATAGAGCTGTATAAGAGGGGGAAAAAGAAAAGAAGAAATGGTCATGGGACCTTCCTGGGGGCTTCCTGTGTGGCTAGCAGCCATAGGAATGGAGGCACAACCTCTGATTGGCCTATTTTGGAAACAACACTCTCTACACATAGGAATTTCGCTACAGACTTTGTATACTAGATAAGAACCACACTTGTGGAGGGGGCACCTGGGGCAAGAAGCCTGGAAAGTGATCCAATCATCAGGGAAGCAGACCATGTGCTGGAGGCCTCCTCCTACCTCCTTCAGACCCGTGGACTCACAGATGTCACTGTTCAATCTCACAACAGGTTGGGGACTGTGGAAATGGGGCTCTACTTTCTCATCAGGACTTCCTTCTGTTGTCCAGCCTGAAACTAGCCCAATCTGGAAAAACAGGATGGTCACTGAAAAGAAAATGACTCTGCCACCTGACATTCTTACCTTGCACTGGGTCCTGAACCATCTGAACTAGAATATCCAGCAAGTTCTGCAGTGATATGAAGATGGTCCCACTAACCAGGGCCCAAACCTGGTTCCTGATGCCTTAGCCAAATTCAGAAACAGGTGGCTGCCCACCCATTAAATTCAGAGAGACCAACTTATTGTTCAGCCTAAGCAGTTAGCTCACTGGTGTCTTTTTGACAAGACTAGCATATAACGGAAAAGCATGGTTCACTGATGAAATAGCTTGCTTCTGAGATGGGCAAACCCCATGGAACGCCACAGCCATAAGTCACAGAGACCCACAGCACTAGGCAAGCTAAACAGTGGGTTAAACTTCAGATGCCATTTTTGGCTGTCGAGCTGTCCACAGGTACCCTCTGTGGAAGAGTAACAAAATGTAGAGGAAAATAACCTACTTAAAAAGACTGATGAAGCATATACGGGCCTTATGTCTATCTACGTCAGCTCACTGAGTCTATGACACTAAAGACGCCACCAAAAGGATGGGGATACCCAACTGGAAATTCTTTCGACAAAAATAGAAGCTACTGTTGCTGAAAAAAAACCCTGTGTTCTTTGCCCACTCTGCCTGTCTGTCCAGTGATGACCTGGTGGTCTCTGCAAGCCTGACCAGTTCAGCTGCCTTGGGCCATTTGTCAGTTGCTTGTGTAAGTCTTGTGTTTCATTTACACTGTGTTTCACTTGTGTAAGTTCTGTGTTTCCTTTCATTTACAATGAATCTGTGTTTCATTTACACTGTGAGATGGTTTCTACAGTGGGCACATCCAGCTTAGTTTGCTCTTTTGTCCACTGGACATCCATCACTGACCAAACACACTCGACAATTACTTTGTGAGCTGCTGTGCTGACGCGTACTGGCTGTCGCTGATTGGCTCAGTTTCAGCAGCTTAGGGGCGCTCTGTGATTTGCTGACTTTCCGAAGTGCGGGGTGTTGCAGCGAGGCTGTCACCGATTGGTTGATTTGAAGAACACAAGTTATCTTGTGAATGTTCAGTGGGCAAGAGAACAAAGTTAATTAACTTGATTGCAGGACTCCTTCCGCAATGTATGAGTGTATCAAATCTTTGTGTCATACACTTAAAATAACTACAGTTTTGTCACTCATACCTCAAAAAGCTGAAAAAATAAAATAGGAAAGATAATAAAAATGAAAATACAAATATAATAAAATATGAATGCATCATATTTTACTTTAGTCTCCTATTATGATAAACTTAGAAAATCTCCAAATTTGTTATAATAAATGGCATTTTGATAAATATCATTGTACATTCACTTTTGTGAATTGTTTCAATTATGCTTGTAGCATAAATCTTAGGTTTGGAATTGCTGGGTCAAATTTGCAAACTTTTTAATAGTTTGTCACATATTTCTAAAGGGCTCTCAAAATAGGTTACAGACAAAACCTTGAGTTCTAGATATAGAAGCAGCACAGACCCATATTCTCTGACCCAAATATAGTAAAATCAGAAACAAATAATAAATGTATATTCTCAAAGCCCCACCCAGTTGGCCTCAAAAAGCAAATAAATAAAAACATCATTTAAAAACCTCATCAGTCAAAGAAATTAAAGCAGATGTTATGGAATTATTTGACAATAATGACAACCAGAAGCGCATATAATAATTTTTAAAATTTTTTCTGCCAAAACCTTACCTAGAAGCAAACTAAAAACCTTAAATATTTTCTTTTAGACAAGGAAGGAAAATAGATATACAAATCATTCCACTCAAGTTGTAGAAGAACAAATACATTTAGGGAAGCCAGATATGTATAAATTAAGGAAAAGTCTAATAGAAGGAATTCAGTTCAGTTCAGTTCAGTTGCTCAGTCATATCTGACTCATTGCAACCCCGTGAACCGCAGCACACCAGGCCTCCCTGTCCATCACCAGCTCCCGGAGTCCACCCAAACCCATGTCCACTGAGTCGGTGATGCCATCCAACCATCTCATCCTCTGTCGTCCCCTTCTCCTCCTGCCCTCAATCTTTCCCAGCATCAGGGTCTTTTCAAATGACTCAGCTCTTCACATCAGGTGGCCAAAGTATTGGAGTTTCAGCTTCAGCATCAGTCCTTCCAATGAATATTTAGGACTGATTTCCTTTAGGATGGACTGGTTGGATCTCCTTGCAAGTCCAAGGGACTCTCAAGAGTCTTGCCCAACACCACAGTTCTTAGGAACAGAAAATAGTGGAATTGACATTTAGGTTCCATATCTCACTTTATGTACGTGTAACTGTTGGTGCATTTCTATGCATGTGTATGTGTGTGTGTGTTCACATGTGCTCAAAGGAGCAAGGACACCATAAAACTTTGCCACATTTTGCTGACAGTTCAGAAGATAAGAGAAACCTCACCCTAGTTGACACTTGCAGTGGGATTAACTGGGATGATGTCAGTGTCAGCAGAGAGGCATAAAAGCACAGATGTGGAAGTGACTCATCTAGTGGTGGGCAGGTCAGTGAAGAAAAGCGTCCCATAGAATGCGACAGCTGAGCTGCACATCGTGGGATGGGTCGGATTTTGCCAAGTAAAATGCTTGCAGAGGGAAAATGGAGCCAGCGTGTGAAAAGGTTCTCAAGGCGCCTGAAATTTTTCCATGCCTAATCAGTCTGAGACATTCATGGGATTATTAACTATGCAGCCTTAACATTTTTAATGATATGCTTTCTTTTAAAGCGGTGATTCTTTTGATTCAGGTAATCTATTTTTAGAGTCTGCTTTATATTACTAGTAATTATGGCAGAAAATGAACTTCATAGAGATTAAATGTCTTTACTTCTTATCTGTACTTAGCTGATGATGTTAGCATGCAGAGCTATATTCAAAACCTACTTTACTTGATGAAAAGGATATATTGCAAGGATTTAAGTGTGGTCAAGGAATAGAGCATCTGTTAAATCATATGAAAATCTTTTCATTAATTTAAAATTTTTAGGAATTTACTCTAGGGTATCCCATGACTAAGTTCTAGTATTTTGTACACTAAGTATGCAACAGGAAAAATAAGCTATGTAAAACTTCTTTTCCCAGAAAGATATACTTTTTATTGTCCTTGTTGTTATGAGTATTTTCAAAACTCAGACATGATAAATTCAGTTGACTTACTTTTCGGGGAAAAGAAACAGTGTTATCATGGTTGTATGTATGTAAAATCAGGGAGAAAGGTGTAAAAAGATATACATTTTTAAAAAGTGACCATTAATACTGCTTCCCTGGAGATAGATACAAGGATGGTGTAGAAAAGGTGAGTAAGGAAAATGAGAGGGAGTGAAGGGAGATGATTATTTTATTTTGTTTTATACATTTGTATTGTCTTGTTATTAATACAATGCGAGTGCCCAGACATTTGGTCCAACATTATTCTGGATGTGTCTGTGAGGGTATTTCTGGATGAGATTAGCATCTGAATTGGTAGACGGAGACATCTATGAAATCCCCACAGCTAATGTCACACTTAACCGGGAAAGACTGAAAGCTTTTACCTGTAGTATCAGGAATAAGACAAATGTCTGCTCTCATCACTTGTATTTAATATTTACTGAGGATTCCAGTCAGGGCAATTAAACAAGAATAGGAATAAAAGGCATCTAGGTTGGAAAGGAAGAAGTAAAACTGTATTTGCATTTGATGTGATTTTGTTTTGTAGAAAATCCTAAGGAATACACACACAGACAAATACTGTAGCTAATAAACAGTTTCAACAAAGTGGCAGAATACATAATCAATACACAAAAATTCACTGCATCCCTATGCATTAGCAATGGACAATCCAAAATGAAAGATAAAACAATCCAATTTATAAGAGCATCAAAAATAATAAAATACATAGGAATAAATTTAACAAAAGTACAAGACTTGCATACTAAAAATTCTAAAACACCATCAAAAGATATTAGAGAAGGCCTTAATAAGTGGAAACTTATTGTTAGGATGGAAGTTTTTTCCAAATTGATCTATAGAGTCAGTTCAATCTCTATCAAAATCCGAGATGGTTTCTTTGGAGAAATTGATAAGCTGATCCTAAAATTCATATGAAAATGCAAGCGACTCAGAATACCAATATAATCTTGAGAAAGAAAATAAGGTTGGAGGACTCACATATCCTGATTTCAAAACTTACTGGAAAGCTACAGCAATCATGAGAATATAGAATAAGGAGAATTATATAGATCAATAGAAAGAATTGAGTCTAAAAACAAACCTGTACATTTATCAATTGACTTTCAATGAGGATATTAAGACAACAGTGAAGAGAGAATCATATTTTCAATAGACAAGGGCTGGAACAACTGGATAGTCACATAAACAATGAGATTGAATCCTTAATCAAAAATTAATTCCAAATGAGTCAATGACTAAATTAGACCTAAAATTATAACACTCTTATAAGATAGTATGCAGGTAAATCTTAATGACCTTGGCAGTGGATTCTTAGATATCACACCAAAATGTGAACAAAAGAAAAGAAAGAGATAAACTGAACTTCATCAAAACTGAAAACTTCTGTGTTATAACAGACCCTATCAAAAACATGAAAAGACCACCCATATAATGAGAGAAGATGTTTGCAAATATATATATCTGATAAGGGACTTGTAATACTGTATATACTTATATTGCATACTATTTATATACAATATATATAAAGGATATCCTAAACTCAACAATAAAAGGACAAATAACCTGGAAACGACATGTCTCCAAAGAAGATAGATAAATGGCCAATGAGCATACGGAAAGATATTCAACATCATTAGTCATCAGGAAAATGCAAATCCAAATCGCAGTAAGATATCACCTCACATCACCACGACAGCTGTAATGAAAGAGACAGACAACAGCAAGTGCTGACAAGGGTGTGCAGGCATTGGAAACCCCATATGTTGCTGGTGGGAATGTAAAATCGTTCAGTCACATTTTTTGATAAAAAATTCGAAATAAGTTTACATGTTGATACTTATGACATGACTAGTATAAATCTGTCCAAATTAAAATTGTATTAAGGACCAAGCAGATAATGACTGGCTTATATATAATAGTAAGCGTTCCTTCAAAAGATGGGTCCTATGCTAGCATAAGACCTCTCAGTTTGGCAGTTTCTCAAAAGTTAAACATGGAGTTATCTTATAGTCTGGCAATCTCACTCTTAAGTATAAACCCAAAAGAATTAAAAGAATTTGTTCATATAAAAACATATACATGAATATTCATAGTATTAGTCATAACGGCCCCAACGTGGAAATAACCCTTATGTCTATCAACTGAACAGATAAATGAAATATGGAGAATCCATACAATAAAATATTATTAGGTAAAAAAAAAGAGAAATGAAACAAAATGGAGGACTATGGTACAATGAAAGATGCCAATCACAAAGACCACATATTGTATGATTACATTCATGGAAATGTCCAGTAATAGGCAAATCCAAGCAGACAGAAGGTAGATTAGTGGTTGCCAGAAGATGTGCAGAGGAGGGGTTGGGGAGTGGTTGGTACAGGGACAGTTTCTTTGGGGATGATAAAAATATATGAACTTAGACAGTGGGTATGACTGCATAATTCTGTGACTGTATTGAAAAACCACTGAACGGTACACTTTACAAACAAGGTGATCATTTTCTCATTTCTACCTGTTCTTGGGAAAAGAGTTGGATAGTGCTGCGGAAATGATTCTACTCAGTATAATGAAAACTGCTCACCTCTGCTTGTGCCTTATCTTCATCTGTTTCATGGTCCATGTTGACTCTTCAACAAACCCACCAGAATTCCCTTCCATTACAAGTGGGTCTCTGTGCCTGTTACTGTCAGAGCCCAATCAGCCTAAGATCACTAAGGACAAACCTGCAGTTTGACAAAGTCAGGTTTATTGTCTCGTTGCAAGGAGGAGAACCACGCAGTAGAGTCATTATGGAACTTCTCAACAAAGGGAAAAGTAGAGTTATAGAATTTGGGGGAAGGATAGAATCTGGATAACATTCAGATGAAATAGTGTTTTCATGCATTTAAAGCAATGCAAAGTGAGTGTAATAAAAGGGTCACAACAGGTCTAAACCAAAATGGACCCAGGGTCATATTTCCTCGGAAACCACTAAGTTAAGTTAAATGTGTACTCCTGTGTCCAGACACCTTTATCTGAATGTCTGCACCTGGGCTGTAAATCAAGTTTGCTTCTCTGTGTCAGAGTGTCTTAGTTACTCCAGACAAGACTGAAGGGGTTTCATTCTTACTGAAATAATTTCAAACAGCCAGGTTTCTGATAGTCTGCTTTTAGAGGACAGGTTTTCCAGTGAGTAAGACAGCAGTAGTCATTCCAAAGAGGGATCACATGGTACTTTTCAGCATTTCCTTGGAAGAAATACTGTTTACTGATAACTTTGCAGCTGTCTTTTTAAAAATCTGTGTCTGTTATCTCAACCTGATGAATGGCAGGGCTGGTTTTCCCTTCCTCAGTATTGAGGGGGGTTACAGAGATGAATATTTGTGCTCTTAAGACCCTATCGGGGAAGAAAGGCAGTGCTTGCTTAAGGAGGGACCCAGGCAGGTTGGCCCTGCCTTTTTGGTTGTTCTCAAGGTGTTAGTTCAGCAGGTCTGAGTGAGCGCAGAAGAAAGGCAGGCTGGACTGCAGGGGCACCTGCTTTCCAGCAAAGCCGTGTCCTCAATCAGGAAGACATGCGGTTTCGTAGACTCCCGTGTCCCTTCCCCCTTGGAGTAAGAGCATCACTTGGCCAAGACCTTACTGCAGTGCCCAGGCCAGCTCTGCCCGAGCAGACACACGTGTGTGCAGAGCTGAGGGTGGCGAGGAGGCTCTCCCTCCCCTGCTCCTAGGTGTCCCATGAACTCTATCTGTACCTGGGTGCCACCTCAGGGGTGGAGACCCTTGTTTTCCCACATGAGCGTTCCCACCACACAGGCACACATCCACCTTGTCTCCAGTTTTTGGAGGTGGTCATTTGAAGCCTCCGTGGTGGCTCAGATGGTAAAGAATCTGCCTGCAATGCAGGAGACCCGGGTTTGATCCCTGGATGGGGAAGATCCCCTGGAGAAGGAAATGGCAACCCCCTCCAGCACTCATGCCTGGAGAATTCCATGGACAGAGGAGCCTGGAGGGCTAGCCCATGGGGTCGCAAAGAGTCGGACACGACTGAGCGACTAACACTTCATTTGAAGCCGGGGCATCTTAGGGATGGCAAAATTTCTTCTTAAGGGTCCTGTCAGGTCTCAGGAAGAGCTGGAGCCTGGGTGAGGGTCTCAGGCGTCGACTAGCCCAGGAGGCGGCCCCGGAGTTCGAGAACTCAGCTGCAGGGGGTGGGCTCTGAGACCTGGGAGGGGAGCAAAGCGGTAGCAGGGGCTCTGCCAGGCCCTGGAGCCCC
The DNA here is from genome assembly GCF_019923935.1 of Bubalus bubalis. NCBI lineage: Eukaryota > Metazoa > Chordata > Mammalia > Artiodactyla > Bovidae > Bubalus > Bubalus bubalis. The sequence continues at coordinate 20,464,009 of NC_059172.1, read as the reverse complement.
ACAGCGAAGGCGCCGTTTGAAAAAAAAACGAGGTACGTTCGCTGCAAAAGGAAAAACCTGGTAGCGAGGTTGCCAAAGCGAGGCGGGTGGCCGAAGCAAAAGGGATGGAGAGGCGGCTGCGGCCGCTGCGACTCGCAGCCAGGCAGGTGGGCGCATAGGAAAACCCGGCGCGGATTTTGCCAATTCCTGGAGGCAAAACCCCTGAGAGGTTTAGGGCCCAGTGGGAAAACCAGGAATGGCTCCAGGACAATTACAGACAGTGGACCGGTGGGAACCTGGACGAGGTCTGGGACTCAGTCCCTAACCCCCTCCCTCTCTCGCAAGACAAGGCTCCATATTTCCTGAATCTGCAAGAAACCAGAGCTCGCATGGTAGGGTAGTAGCAGTCCGTTCTTTTGTCAAGACAAAATAGTTTTGCATGGCCTTGGGGCCTTGAAGGTAGAGTAGATACATTCATAGCGACCCCTGTTGGTGACTTCTATAAACAGTGGGCCAAGGGCACTGCCAAGAAGGACCTGTACTCCTAAAATCCCTCTAGAGAGAATCAAAATTTCCCCTCTTATCAAGAAAAGGAAAAAAACAAAAAAACAAAAAAAACCCAAAAACCTATTTGTAGGAATCCTGCATTAGGGAGGTTCTGCAGCTCTTGGCGGCTCTGTGTTCTCTTAGTGGCAGTATAACTTCCCTGGGGCGATGGGGCTTCTTCTATTACACCTGTCCCTACCTCAGGGCAGAGTTTGAGTTGTCCTTGGTAGCCCAGGAATCCCCTTGTCTTTCTCTTCTCTCCTTTGAGGCTGAATGTTGACTTTTGGTCTCATTTTTAAAGGTACAGGGCTAATCTTAGCCAGGAGAAGGCAATGGCACCCCACTCCAGTACTCTTGCCTGGAAAATCCCATGGATGGAGGAGCCTGGTAGGCTGCAGTCCATGGGGTTGCTAAGAGTCCGATACGACTAAGCGACTTCACTTTCACTTTTCACTTTCATGCATTGGAGGAGGAAATGGCAACCCACTCCAGTGTTCTTGCCTAGAGAATCCCAGCGACGGCAGGGCCTGGTGGGTTGCCATCTATGGGGTTGCACAGAGTCGGACACGACTGAAGCGACTTAGCAGCAGCAGCAGCAATCTTAGCCAAGGTTTTCTTAAAATGGGCTTCAGGGAATCAAGTAACTCTCAAGGATCAGCCAGTAATATTTATTCAATATTTAGTGTGTGTGTGAATGTTTCTCCGTAGAGAGGGTCGATAACTTTCAAAGATGACCTTAAAATGGTTGAAAGGCTTAGACTCAGTAACTGAGGGCATATTCTTCAGAAGAGGTTGACTTTGCTGTTTTTATTTTATTTAATATATGTTTTTTTTTTTCTTTTTCAAATTCTTTTCCCGGTTAGGTTGTTACAGAATATTGAGCTGAGTTTCATGTGCTATGCAGTAGGTCCTTGTTAGCTATCCATTTTAAATGTGCCAGTCCCCAGGAGAAAAAGGCTGTTTCTGTTTCGTAATAAGTTCACTTGTTCATTTCTTTTTAGATTCCACAAGTAAATGATTTCATGTAATATTTGTCTTTGTCTAATTACTTCACTCATTGTGACAGTCTCTAGGTGTATCCATGTTATTGCAAATGGCATTATTTCATTCTTGTAAATATTCCATTGTATATATGTACCACCTCTTTATATATTCTTCTGTCCATGGGCATTTAGGTTGCGTCCATGTCTTGGCTATTGTAAATGGCCCTTCTATGAACATTGGGGTGCATGTATCCTTTCTACTCCAGGTATATGCCCAGGAATGGGATTGCAGGGTCTATGGTAGCTCTATTTTTAGTTTTTTAAAGGAACCTCTGTACTGTTCTCCATAGAGACTGTACCAATTTACATTCCCATCAACAATGTAGGAGGGTCCCCTTCTCTCCACACCCTCTCCAGCATTTGTTTGTGGATTTTTTTTAATGATAGCCATTCTGACTGGTGTGAGGTGATATTGCGCTTTTGATTTGCATTTCTCCAATAGTTACAGTGTTGAACATCTTTTCATATGTCTGTTGGAACATGCGAAATGTCTGTTTAGGTTTTCTGCCCATTTTTTGATTGGATTATTTGTTTTGATGATGCTGAGCTACATGAGCTGTTTGTAAATTTTGGAGAATAATCCCTTGTCATCATTTGCAAATATTTTCTTTCATTCTGTGGGTTGTCTTTTCATCTTGTTTGTGATTTCCTTTGCTATGCTAAAGGTTTTGAGTTTAATTAGTTTCCATTTGCTTTTGTTTTTATTTCCATTAATCTGAGAGAGATCAAAAAAGACACTGCTGTGATATATGTCAGAGAGTGTTCTGCCTATGTTTTCCTCCAAGATTTTATCATGTCCAATCTCACATTTAGGTCTTTAATCCATTTTGAGTTTATTTTTTAGGTCCCTACGGGGGTCAGGACCAATGGAACTGTATTTGGTGTCCTACACTCAGCTGTATTCATTCTCTCTGTCTATATCTGTCTCTTGCCCTTACCTCTGACATAAATGTTGATTTATTAGTATTATATTATTAATAGTAGATTTATTAGTATTGCATTAGTAGTAATAGGTGTCACATGCTGTAGATTTAAAAAAACAATTTACTTTCATCTTAGAAGAAAAACCTGAAAATGGTTCTCGGTAATTTGACTAGACAGGAGCTGGTACTTTTTGATCTAGATAAGGCATTCAGTGCTGAAGTGCAGAAGTCCAGAAATGACTTGTCTCCTCAGGTGAAGCAATGGAGTTGGTAGATCCATAGGGATCCATGCGGATTGAGGGAAGATCGTCAACGTTGGAGCAGGAGGCCTGGAGCAGCCACCATGATGGCAGTATGGAGGTGATAGCCGTGGTGGTGGCCATTGCTGGCATTTATCCAGCAGTCACTGAGCACCAGGGTCCACTCTAAGCAGGAGTCAGGAGCGGGGTTTGAGTTGTAACTGAGTTCCATCTTGATCTATAGTATATTCTCTGTCATTTAAGGTTTTAGTAGATAGAAGATTTCAAGAGTAAAAATAAAACAGTGCTAAACCAACAGATCTGTAGGATGGGGTTTTGTCTGCATTTCTTCCCTGAGCCACAGTGAAAGACCATGCTCCCCTGGAGAGGCTATTTTTGAAGGCTTTGATCAAACAGCTTTGGCAGAGTCTTAGGCTTAACTGCCTTTATGTGTTCTAAGGCATTTTTTCTTTTGTTAACATACCTCTAGATTATTTAGTGCAGACAGAGGGAAGAAAAGGATCTGATAAGCACCAATTTGTAGGGAAGACTGAAAACCTGTAACCATTGAAATACCCATGGAGCATCTCCCTTCACTTCTTGCCTTTAAGACTGACAGTCAGTCCTCTGGGGATTGCATCACCTGGGCAAAATTTAAGGATCACCATTTATACTCTGAAAATATACTTGGTGAAAAAAGACAATTGCTTATAAACTGCAGAAAATTTCAAATTGTGTCTAAGGTGAGCCTGTCTCTAAGTTCCAAGATATCCTATCCACCCTTTCCTGCCGGTCTTCCTTTTCTTCTCTCCTAAATCAGAGGAAATGATGACCTCTATCTATACCTTATGTAGTACCTGTGTGCAACTCAGATAATCACAATAATGGTGGTGGGAATAGAGTTGTATAAAATGAAGGTAGTGATGTAAATGTGCCTCATATACTGCCTAACCAATGGTTTTAGAAACTCAGAAACACTCAGAAAACATTTCTTGAATTGTAATCTGTTGCAACTCTATTCAGCAAATATGTGTTGAGTGCTGTGCCCGTGATTTTAGGCTATACCAGATAAAGTGATAAACAGATGTGGTCTCTACCCTTCTGTGCTTTATTCTGTTTTGCCGTTCTTGTTATTCTTCGTAAGGAGGGGCATTATGTTTCACATGCACAGTGTTGTAGATGAGTGAGTGAAGTGGCTCAGTCACGTCCAACTCTTTGCGACCCTATGGACTATAGCCTACCAGCCTCCTCTGTCCATGGAATTTTCCATGCAAGAATACTGGAGTGGGTTGCCATTTCCTTCTCCAGGGGATCTTCCCAACCCAGGGATCAAACCCAAGTCTCCTGCATTGCAGACAGACGCTTTACTGTCTGAGCCACCAGGGAAGCCTAATATAGATGATAATACACCTAATTCCATATCAGAAGACCCAGATGCTAGCTTTTGCTTCGATAGAAACAAGCAGTGTGATCATGGGCTAGTCATTTAATATAATTAGTCTTAGTATCACCTGAACCAATAAGATGGTTAAACTGGGGTTTTACATCTTTAAGAGCTCTACTAACTGTAACAGGTCTTTATTTTGTTTAGAGTTTGTACTATCCAATGTTGGAATTACGATTAGGTTGACTGGTTACGAAAGGGTAGCTTTTATGTTTTGCTTGTAAAGTCTAAGCTGCCAAATTTGGTCTACAAAGTCTTTTTCCATCTTCTTTGTCAGATCATCAGAAACATAGTTTGGATACCTAAACTCATATGATTTTGATAAGAAACCCACTTTAGCAGTTTATCTTTTTTTTCAAGGAGGGAAAACCATTGACAACAACCACAAAACAGGCATGATTTCTTGCTTAGTGAGGAATCAGAGCTTCAAAAGTAGGCTGATTCCAGCTGCCAGCTGTCACATGAAAAGCTCTTGTGAGCTAGTCCACCTCAAAGAGATGAGTTATCTTTCATTTTCACAAACCCTGCATCTATAGAGTCCATCAGTGCTTAACTATCCTTACCCTTTATCTGATTTTCCATGGCCTCATGTGATGTGTAAGCCAGACAGGTCTAGGTTTAAAAATACTTTTTGCTGTGAAAGTTAATTGTTAATTGAAAGTTGATTGATTTTTCTAAGAGTGAGCCTCTAAACATGGCCAGAGCTCATTGATATTGACCAACCCAACACCCCCTTGCCAAACCAATGTGTAAACATGAAGTAGATAAGAGAGAGGGGAGTGTGGAGCATTCACCAGAGAGAGAAGGCCGACACAGATTTTGAAAATGGTATTAATCATAATGACTTGGAAAATTTTTGACAAACTTTTTTTAGACCTTGCAGATTTAGTTAAGGTTTAATTTCATGAAAAGTTGTTGGATAAAGTTTTCCAGACCCAGATCAATAAGTATTCAACTTTCTGCATAGATTCCCTGAGCTTCAAATAGCTTGGTGTTCGCACAACCCAGAAGAGCCGTTTTTGAATTTTTATATGCGTGTGTATCACCAGTGTAGCTTATTAAGACACATATTCTGATGCTTTGGTTGGGGTGAGGACTGAGATTCTGCATTTCCAACAAGCTCCAAGGTGATGCCTGTGTTGTCTCTGAACCATATTTGAGTAGCACCATCCTGCTAGAGTCACCCCAGCTTGTGGAAGGGAAATGAGAATAGTCCTTACTCATGAGCTCCTGGCCAGGACTGTCTCTGGCCAGGCACAGAATTTTATGGAGCTAAACATGACCCTCGGCCAGTACAGCGAGTACATTACAATTCAAGTGGCGGGGTGTGAACACTTAGAAACAAAGCTGAAAGGCCATCGGGCACATGGGCAGCAAGGGGAAGGATGTTAGGATAAGGTATTTTTGAAAGAAGGTGAAAATTAATATGCTAAGATCTTAATTTTGTTGCCATTTCTAATGTGTGGATAATCTGTTCTTAATTTAGCCTAAAAAGTCAATGATTTCTTTTTTACATAGTTAAAAAGTGGCTGTGCCAACCGAATTGAAATGAACTACTTTTACTTAATGGTAGTAAAAAATGGGGGATGACAAATAAATATGGCATGAGGAAAGACAGAGTATTTTCCTGGTGGGATTCATTTGTTCAACAATGTATTGAGCCCCTGTGATGGGCCAGGCCCTGTGCTGAGTTCTGGAATCCCTGCATCAAAGTTTCCCTCTGCTGGGGGAATACTGACCTAAGGCAATTCATCTGAACCTCTATCCTTCTAAATTCCCCTTACATCCATGGAGCAGGGAGTGGGGACCCAGAGTGCTTGTCCTGGGGGCACATTATTTGTTGTAGGAGAGAAGTGAGAAGGGAAATAAATGCCTGTCAAGGCTATGGTTTTTCCTGTGGTCATGTATGGATGTGAGAGTTGGACTGTGAAGAAGGCTGAGTGCCGAAGAATTGATGCTTTTGAACTGTGGTGCTGGAGAAGACTCTTGAGAGTTCCTTGGACTGCAAGGAGATCCAACCAGTCCATTCTGAAGGAGATCAGCCCTGGGATTTCTTTGGAAGAAATGATGCTAAAGCTGAAATTCCAGTACTTTGGCCACCTCATGCAAAGTGTTGACTCATTGGAAAAGACTCTGATGCTGGGAGGGATTGGGGGCAGGAGGAGAAGGGGACAACAGAGGATGAGATGGCTGGATGGCATCACTGACTCGATGGATGTGAGTCTGAGTGAATTCCAGGAGTTGGTGATGGACAGGGAGGCCTGGCGTGCTGCGATTCATGGGGTCGCAGAGTCGGACACGACTGAGCAACTGAACTGAACTGAACTGAATTGTACCCACGGGTAATGGAGAAGCCAGGCCTTCTCTTTCTCCTCCTTCCTCTTCCTCAATTCCTTTTCCTCTTCTGCCATGGGGTCGCTAGAGTCGGACACGACTGAGTGACTTCACTTTCACTTTCCACTTTCATGCATTGGAGAAGGAAATGGCAACCCACTCCAGTGTTCTTGCCTGGAGAATCCCAGGGATGGGGGAGCCTGATGGGCTGCCGTCTATGGGGTTGCACAGAGTTGGACACGACTGAAGTGACTTAGCAGCAGCAGCAGCAGCAGCTCAATTATTACACATTTTTCCTGAGCCAGGGTAAAACACTTGGATGTGGAAATCTGCCTGTAGTGAACAACCTGACCACCAGAGGGCAGCATGAGACCATGGCTCTGCCTGACCATTACCCAGGTCCTTCTAATGAGTGGCTTCCCCACCAAAGGTGAGGATGTCAGGTTCCCAATCCTGTCTTGCTCATCCCATGAACTTTTATAAAATCACGAATACCAGGGCTCCATCACAAGCCAATTGCATCTTAAATCCCTGGGAATGGGGCACAGGCGTTGCTAGCCTTTTAAGTTTCTTTGGTGATTCTATCTATCTGCAAAGGGTTAAGAAACACTAATGGAGCAGACTGAATCCTGAAAACTGGAGCGGGCTTTTAGGAATCACCTAGCCCAGCTCATCTGTTCCCATTTCACAGCTTCGGGACCTGAGACTCAGAGATAGAAACAACAGGCCCAGGGATCATTGGAAGAAAAGGGCCTAGGAACCTGATGCTCAGCCTTCAATCGATCCTCCGTGGCATATGCCTCTCCAGCCTGTTTACACCAGCCTGGGCACCAGGGGCCAGCAGCGAGCAGCTCTTCCCTCCCCTCTGACCTCAGGGCTGTGTGGTCCCTGGCTCAAGAGACTCCTCCTGCTGGAAAATTTCAGGACTGATCTACAGAAATCACCACCTAAGTGCTGAGGGTCAGAGCCCACCTGCTCTAGGAAACCAGAGGCGGAAGAGAGGGAGGGAAGGTGGAGGCAGCCAAGTAAGGCTTCCTGGAGGTGAGGCAGGAGGAGAGGGCTGGATTGCAGTGCCCACCACGGATGGTGGGGGCCACATGCCAGACCAGAGGAACGTCCAAGGACCACCATGGAAACGTAAAATCATACAAGCACTTTGGAGCACAAGTTTGGGAGTTTCTAATAAAACTAAACATAGATTATCATATGGCCCAGCTGTTTCACTCGTAGATATTTACTCAAGAGAAATGATTACACCCATGCAGATACTTATACATACATAGTCACTGCACTTTTTAAATTCATAATAGCCAAAAAGTAGAAATAGCCCAATTGTAAATCAACAGGCGAGGCATGAACACATGTGCTGCATCCATTCAAGGGAAGACTTCTCAGCAGTGGGAAACCTCATGGGGTTGAAGGGAAACGTTCGGGAAGCGTTCGCTGACTTGACAATGGCAGTGGCGATTACATGGGGTTATACCGTTGTCAAAATTCTTAACTCTACACTTACGATGGGTGGGTGCCTTTTACATCCACATCATGACTCATCAGATTTTTAAAAACTCACTCTCCTGGCGTGATTTTATTTGCTCAGCAACGACCCCCTAGGGAGGGAAACACCTCGTGTTGCAGGTGGATAGGGGTCAATTGCAGGAGAGATGTCCTTGACTAGGAAGTGGGGTGGGGTCCACAGGCTGTGGATAAACAGGCAGCAACATAGCAGCTGAGAGAGAAGGGAGAGAGGGTGTGGGAGTTTTGGAGGGTGTGATGGGAAGGTGTGAAAGTCATTTCAGAGAGTGGGAGACAAAAAATGGACCTCAGATCTGCGCCCTCCTCAACTCCACCCCGCCCCATTCCCCTCACCTCGGAGCTCCTTTTCCCCCAGATTCCTCTTCTCCCCATCACTGTCTCATTTGAGCAGTTTGAAGAGGCTGCCAGTTCAGTTTAGAATCAGACTTGTTACCATCATTATGGAAACTCCAGGTCCTGTGACCTGAGGGCACGCAGCCGGGCCAGCATCCCCCGAAGACTTCTGCTTTGTTTCCCAGGTCCCTGCGACTTCCAGGGCTCTGGGGTCTTGGGGATACAGTGGGGCTCTCAGGGAGCAGGGTGCTTGGGAAGCTCACAAAAAAGGCATCCACCCATGGAGTGAGGAGGGTGGAGCAATAACTGAGGGCTAAGGGTGGGGAACTGGCCCGGCAGGCACAGGGACAGACAGAACAGCAAGCTGCCAGAGCCCTGAGACCTAACAGAGAAATCTTGGTCTGCAGACTTGGGTTTTCCCAGGGCTGCCAAGCATCCAGGCAGCCAGGGAATCCGACGGTGCCACTCCCAGCAAAGTACCCAGCCTGGTCTCCCTGCCAGAAGGACACCAACTCCATCCCTGTCCATTTAGACCGGCTCCTCCATGGAGGGGACTTTATGGACATCTGTCACTTCTTCACCTTGATTCCTGTTGTGTCTTACCCTGAAGAGGCAAGAGACATTTCACGCGCATGCCTATGTGTATGGACACTCAACCTACCAGAGTCAACTCTGAAATTTGTGGTTTTAAAAAATGACCTTGACTGCTAAGGAAGTTCACCTGGGCTTGGAGCCTAGGGAGGAAGTGCCTGTTTCCAGCAGCTGCTGAGATATGAATAGTTATGGAGCTAGACTGTTATTAGAAATTGAATGCTCTTAAATGATTTTGGCTAATATCTTTGTAAGCAGAGGACGGTAGCCCTGGGGTCAGGAGAGACTGGAGTGTAATCCCACTTCTCTGCTCTGTGACCCTGGGCAGAGCCGGGCTCTGATAACTGAGGACTAATCTGGCTCTAACGACATCATTCTCCTCCTTAATGCCAGGTTTCTCCAGCCACCCCCACGTTCAGAGAAAAACTCGGCATCAGCAGAACCTCTTCTCAAAATACCTTCACTCCCACAGAGAGTATTAAATCTGTGAATTAGTGTCAGGGGAGCTGCAGAGTTGACCCCGGCGGCCTGGGCAGGGCAGTGGTCAGCACAGATATCAGGCCCGGCCCTCCATCACGCAGGATGGGGGAGTCACAGTCTGGAGCCCAGCCCAGTCATCGGTCCCGACCTCCAGACCTCTGTCTCCTTTTGGTCAGAGATGGGTCTTTCCCACCATAAACCACAGAGCGTGCCAGGACCCTGGGTGCGCCCAGGAGATGGGGGCTTGACAAGGAGTGGGAGAGAACTAGAGAGTGGGCCTGCCTGAGGCTAAAGGTCATGAATTTGGTCATGGGGAGTGGGGGAATGGTTTCTCCAGCCACCTCCAGCTATACTCCTGGAGAGGGGAGCAGGCTAAGAGCTGATCTTGACCAGGGTTGCCTCTTGCTGGGGGAGCCCAAGGAGGGAAGCTGTGGTGTATGCCCAAGGCTGTTTGTAACAACTGCAACATGTCAGCTGGAGAGGAAAGGAGATGAGGATGAACGGAGACTGGATTTAACCACACCTAAGCTGTGTGATCTTAGGAAAATATCACTTAACCTCTCCAACCTGCTCTTTCCTCTTTTACAAAATGGGCATCCAAGGGCCCATTTCCATGAGGCTGTGAGCACTGAAGGATGACCTTGGGGGACACATGTTCTGGCTGATCAGGGGCCCTGGACACAGTGGGCGCAAGCGTTGCGTTACCGATGGTCCACGTGCACAACTGTGGACCGAGCGTCCCTGGGCAGCACCTGCCAGTGTGAAGCTGAGCCAAGCACCGACGGTCACCCTGCTTCCCCTAGCCCATCTCCTCCTGCAGAGCCACGGGCAGACACCCCCTCTTCCCTCGGGGCTGCCGTGAATGCGTCAGATGCTCCCATAAGCAGGCCGTCTCTCGCTGAACTCGGCTGCTGGCCTGTGGGACCCCCCAGCCACTCCTCTGCCTTTCTCATCACTAGGGCTGTGATCAGAACTGGACTCGAGGCCCCTCGGGCTGACGTCTCTCCCCAGCAGCTCCTCACAGTCCCACGAAAGGACAGCTCAAACCGTGTGGGCCAGACGCCTGTCCGGGCTGTCCCGCCGTCTCTCCCGTATACCTCAGCTCACGCCTTTGAAATGCAGGGTGCTTGCCACAGCCTTTCCTTTATCTGTGCTCAGCCAAGCCTCAGTCTCCTGTCAATTTCCTCCCCTTCACCCGAGCTGCGAGTCCTGTGGACAAAAACAGTCAAAGATTACGCTCTTCTGCCCGCCTGGAGCGACCGTCTCCAAGCCCAGCCCAGCCCACTGCTCTGCTTGGCTGAGCCTCCCCAGGTTTCCCTGCTCCGTTTCTCTCTTCTCCTGCCCCAGGTGGAAGCTGCCCACAAACTCTTCCTTCCTGACCCCTCCCTCCCGCTCTTGACTTAGACCTCATTTCTGTGCCGTGACCTCTTGGGTGACCCCAGCATCATGTGCTTCACCAATCACAGCAGTCTACCCTCAGGGACTGAACAGCCTATGAAGATAGAACCTCTGATTTGTTAAATCTCCAGTGCTCACAGTTCGTGGAGAGCCTGGTGGGATGAGGGTGTGGATGGACAGAGTGCAGGTTGGTCTGGCCCCCAGCTGGGACCCAGTTGGCTCTGTTTCCTGAGCCCACTCCACGCCTAAGCCCTCACTTCAGTGCTGAGGTTTCCAGCCAGGTGTGTCCTTACCGGCCTCCCACACCTGTGTCTCTGTCTCAAGGTGGAGTTCGGCTTGTCCCCACGCAGAGCCAACAGAGGTGGCACTTTGACTCTTTTGGTAGAGTAGTACCTCCCTTTTCTTCCTTGTTCAAAACTAAGCTCCGGCAGCAGTGGCCCCGGTTCCAGTCTTTCCCACACCCAAAGGGCCTTTCTCCTTCAAGGACACCTCCAGCCTCTCCAGCACCTCCGTCTTCATTTCCTCTTGACTTGATAACCAGGCCTGTGTCCCTGCTCTGAATAAACTCTCAAGGGACCCTCTCCACCCTCCAGCTGTTGCCTCCTTCCTCACTTCATTCTTGGCCAAAGTTCTCCGATGAGGGACCTACATCCACCATCTCTGTCTCCTCTCTCCAGCTCTGATCCAGACACCTGGCTGCAGCCTCACGCTGCACTGGACGCCCTGCTCCTTCCCCTCCCACTCTGGAGCACCCCTGCCTTCTCGGGAAGATCCTCCAGGGCAGTGTGGGCACCTGGGCCGTAGGACAGGGTAGACAAGGATCAAAATTCCATCTCCACACATCTGTTCATCTGTGCAACCTGCTGCTGCTGCTGCTAAGTCGCTTCAGTCGTGTCCGACTCTGTGACCCCTAGACGGCAGCCCACCAGGCTCCCCCATCCCTGGGATTCTTCAGGCAAGAATACTGGAGTGGGTTGCCATTTCCTTCTCCAATGCATGAAAGTGAAAAGTGAAAGTGAAGTTGCTCAGTTGTATCCGACTCTTAGCGACCCCATGGACTGCAGCCTACCGGGCTCCTCCATCCATGGGATTTTCCAGGCAAGAGCACTGGAGTGGGGTGCCATTGCTGTGCAACCTGGTGCCACTCAATTCCTACCTGTGAGCCTCAGTTTCCTCATCTGTAAACTTGAGCTGATTACAGTTCTTAATGAAATAACTCACTCACGTGCTCAATGTTTGTTCCCTCTTGTCATCCTGACCCCATTTGCCTCAAAACCCCCTCCTCCCCAGAACTTCAGTGATATTTCAGCCCTTAGCTCTGCTTTCAGCCTGACTACTCTTTTTCCCTCCGAATGCACCTGAAGCTGGCTAGCATCAGTTGAACCTTGTGTCCCAAGCTGTGTTCCCCATATCTCACTTTCTCAGTATGTGTAGCCTTCATGTAGATGCTGCAATAGAACCCATTTAACAGATGGAGGTATTAAGGCACAGAGAAGCTAATAATGACCCAAGAAGATACAGCCAACAGTGGGCAGGACCAGTGCTCAGAACCAAGTCGTCCGTCTGGCTGTAAGCTCCTTGCTTTTAACCACGAGTCCATTCTGCTGCAGTTCTGAGTGCTCCAGGCTGGGGCTGGGGCTCCTCACTCCTCAAAGCAACTCTCCCTTTCCCTGCTTCATTTGCTTACAGAGCTTTGTGTATTTATTTTCACATCTCAGTTCCCAGCCCACCTCCCTCCTCTGGACTTGCCAGACACCTCCTCCTGGTGGCCTGCGGTCATCTCAGGATCAGAGAACCCCGTACTTACTTCAGACCCCTTCCTCTGGCATTGAACAATGTGATCTTGCAGCAGATCAGTGACTTTCTTCCATTCAGCCTTGCAGACTAGCTTCCGGCCAGCTTGCCTGTCTCCTGTACTGGTTGTGAGCTGCCGAAAAGCAGAATTTGGTCCCCTGAAGGCCTCTCTCTGCCTCACATACCCTGAAGGCTGATTCAACTCTCTCTCAGATCAGATCCCCTCCCAATTTCCCTCTTTCTGCTCAGGGATCTGTTACTTATCCTTTCTTCCTGCTTCTGAAGTATTGCTCCTGCCCCACCCTTCGCCTCTGTCACCCACATCCCACCACCCAGGTCAGGGCTGCCTTCCAACGGTCTCTCAGATTCCTCACGGCCGCCTCATTCCAACTGCCCAACTGTCATCCCACCAGACCTTCACCACCTGGCCATCCCAATGGCTTTCTGGCCCTTCCCCTTATTTTTAAATGTTGAATCTAAATAAATAAATAAATGTTGAGTCTAATAATCTAAAACATGGTAATGTTTTTTAAAAAGAAAACAGTTACCTTGAATATAGCTGTGGGTCAACAGTTCACTACCTGTGACTTACAGATGAATAGCTGGAGCTGGGAGGAAAAAGATCTTTTTTTGTTTGGGTTTTTTTTTTTTTTTTTGGCTGTGCTTTGGTTTGTAGGATCTTAGTTCCCTGACCAGGGACTGAAACCGTGCCCTTGGCAGTGAAAGCTTGGATTCCGAACCACTGGACTGCCAGGAAATGCCATTGCCACTCTCCGCATAAGGAGAAAGGTCTTGATGAAAGAGCTTTTATCAAGACCTCAGGCTCCAGAATGGCCCCCAGTCCAGGATCACTGCCTTCTGGGTTTTGTGCCCTTGTGTAGCTTCCTTCCACTTAGTCTCAAGGTTGGGCTGTATGACTGGAGAATATGGCAGAAGTGATGGCATGTCATCTTTGAGGTGAGGTTATATAAGTCCTTGGGACAGCTCTCTGTTTGTCTGTCTCTGTCTCTCTGTGTGTTAGCTTGCTCTGAGGGATGTAGGACACTCAAGGCAGCCCATGAGGCAAGGACCCCGGGCCTTCTACCAAAATCCACATCACATGAGTGATCATCTTAGAAGCAGATCCTCAGCCCCCTCAAGCCTTCAGATGACTGCAGCCCTGACTGACAGCTTGACTGGACCTCATGAGAGACTCTGAGCTAGAAGGACCCATTAGGCTGCCCTCAGATTCTTGTGCATAAAAACTATGTGAGATAATGAATATCTGTTATTTCAAGCCACTAAACTGGGGAGTAATGTGTTATACAATAGGGGGCGTCTCTGGTCAGAGATCAGATCAGTCGCTCAGTCGTGTCCGACTCTTTGCGACCCCATGAATCGCAGCACACCAGGCCTCCCTGTCCATCACCAACTCCCAGAGTTCACTCAGACTCACGTCCATCGAGTCAGTGATGCCATCCAGCCATCTCATCCTCTGTTGTCCCCTTCTCCTCCTGCCCCCAATCCCTCCCAGCATCAGAGTCTTTTCCAACGAGTCAACTCTTGGCATGAGGTGGCCAAAGTACTGGAGTTTCAGCTTCAGCATCAGTCCTTCCAAAGAAATCCCAGGGCTGATCTCCTTCAGAATGGACTGGTTGGATCTCCTTGCAGTCCAAGGGACTCTCAAGAGTCTTCTCCAACACCACAGTTCAAAAGCATCAATTCTTTGGGGCTCAGCTTTCTTCACAGTCCAACTCTCACATCCATACATGACCACAGGAAAAACCATAGCCTTGACTAGACGAACCTTTGTTGGGAAAGTAATGTCTCTGCTTTTGAATATGCTATCTAGGTTGGTCATAACTTTCCTTCCAAGGAGTAAGCGTCTTTTAATTTCATGGCTGCAGTCACCATCTGTAGTGATTTTGGAGCCCAGAAAAATAAAGTCTGACACTGTTTCCCCATCTATTTCCCATGAAGTGGTGGGACCGGATGAAATGCAGGAGATTCAGGAGACTTGGGTTCAATCCCTCGGTTGGGAAGATCCCCTGGAGGAGGGGTGGCAACCCACTCCTGTATTCTTGCTGGAGAATCCCATGGACAGAGGAGCCTGGTGGGCTCCATGGGGTTGCAAAGAGTCAGACCATGACTGAAGTGACTGAGCATGCATGCATGTTGCACAATAGATAACCAACACAGAGAATGGGATCCACTCGTTCACGTCATCATTTAGTACATTTCTTTTGAGCTGCTACTATAGGTCAATGATCCTGGGTACTGGGTGTATAGCAGTGAAAAAAAAAATTAGCCAAAATCTTTACTATCAGAGTTTTTACTCTAGTCAGGGGAGTGACATAATTAAAGGAAAGAAAGTGAAAGTGAAAGTTGCTCAGTCGTGTCCCACTCTTTGCCACCCCTTGGACTGTCTATGGAATTCAGTCCATGGAATTCTCCAGGCCAAAATACTGGAGTCAGTAGCCTTTCCCTTCTCCAGGGGATCTTCCCAACCCAGGGATCAAACCCAAGTCTCCTGCATTGCAGCCAGATTCTTTACCAACTGAGCCATCAGGGAAGCCCTAAAGGAAAGAGCGATGTCAAATGGTGCTAAATGCTATGGAGAAAAATTAGTATGAGGATGAAATGTAGGGCCCATATAGGCATGATGTTGCTATTTTATACCAATTGTTCAACAGAGTCCTCCCTAATTAAAGTGCTATTTCAGCAGAGACCTGAAGAAGATGAGTAAGCAGATATATAGGGAAGAGCACTCAAGGCAAAGGGAACAGCAGGTACAAATGGCTCAGCATCCACCCACTTCTTACCATTTCATTGCTCATCCCCAGCACAGACGACCTCCCATCAGGCATAAGTTGTTAGACTAACCTCCTAACTGTCTCTGATACCAAGTCTAAGCTTGTTCTGCACAACACACGAGCAAATCAGGAGACAAGTTGTTGGGGCGAGGAATAATGACTTTATTCAGAAAGCCAGCAGACTGAGAAGATGGCTGATTAGTGTCTCAAAAAAAAGCCAACTTCCCCCCAGCCCAAATTTGGGCTTCTTTTATACAAGAAGCGGGAGCAGGTACAGGGTGTGACTGGTTGTTATAAACTTGATGACTGCGGGGACCACTGTGAGGCTGCCCATTGGTGGAGAAGGACAGCCAATGGCTGCCTCACCCTTAATACAATTCCCCACTGTCAATATCCATTCCACAGTCTTGTGGAAAAAGGGGGTGATGATCACTGTGGCCAGTTTCAGCTGAACACGGGCCACGAGGGGTGATCATGGAATGGAATTGATCAGTCTTGGGCCAAGAATATTCTTTAAAATGTTTAGTAAGTAATACAATTATTTGTCTACAACTATTTGGACGTATTGAAATCTCTTCTACAATGAGATTTTAATCTCAATGCTTATCTTTTTTGAAGAGCAACCTTAAGTCTTCTGATGGTTCACAAACCCATGGCTCTCTAGGCCCCTCAGGAGTTGGGTCATGTTTAATGACAGCGGGGCTCCCTTACCTCAAGTGGGATGAATCCATGGCTTTCCTGAAGCTAACTTAATAGATGACCGTGTGGTAGGTAATACCATGTATGGTCCTGTCCACCATGCAGCTGGCTGGTGCTCAGGCCCTTGCTCTCTCCAGGTTTTAAGGAGGACTCAGTGAGACAGTGGCACCCCACTCCAGTAGTCTTGCCTGGAAAATCCCATAGATGGAGGAGCCTGGTAGGCTGCATGGGGTCGCTAAGAGTCAGACACGACTGAGCGACTTCACTTTGACTTTTCACTTTCATGCATTGGTAAAGGAAATGGCAACCCACTCCAGTGTTCTTGCCTGGAGAATCCCAGGGACGGCGGAGCCTGGTGGGCTGCTGTCTATGGGGTCGCACAGAGTCGGACACGACTGAAGCGACTCAGCAGCAGCAGCAGCAGCAGCAGCAGTCCCCAGGTCAGAAAGGATGTAAGGCTACTTCAGTTGTTGGATATGCACACTTGCCGGAGGTAAACTCATGAACAGAGGTTAACATGGCACACATAGTTTAAACATAATTGGTGACTGATGGACAGTCTTTCAGAGCACTTATAGATTCTCCCACCCAGGCAGACACCTGGAAAGGCCTTCAAAGGGGCTTAATTTAAGCCTGCTTCTGGGAGCCTCTCTGATCTGTAGTAGGGCCTTATTCTGAGTTAAATGGACATATTTTAGCAATGCTCCTTTTTAATGTTACATTCATTTTCTTGGTTTTTCCTGCTGACTGTGGTCTCCAGGATGTACGTAACTTCCAATTAAATCATAGTGCTTTGGACACCTGTTGGATTATACTAGATACAAAAGCAGGCCCATTATCACTTTGAAGAGAGGCAGGCAGTCCAAATTGGGGCATAATATCTTTAAGGACTTTTAACCACTTCGGAGGCTTTTTCTGTTCAGGTGGTGTATGCCTCCACCCATTGTGAAAGAGTGTCCTCACAGAGTAGATGGTATCTGAAATTTCCTGTGTCCTGGGGCACTTGAGTCAAGTCTATTTGCCAGTTGTGGGTGGGGCAGGTTCCTCCGTGTTGGGTCACTATCTGGGGAGGTCTGACAGCAGTCTTTGGGTTATTTTTAGCACAAATCACATAATTTTCAGTGACTGGCTGAAGATGGTCCTTTGTAGGTTATATCCCATTATATGTTTTTAAATCCTTTGTAAGATGGCCTCTCTCCCATAATGGGTACTATTACGAATGGTCTGCAGCACAGTGTCCAAGAGGGTCTCAGGAATCAAAACAATTCCTTGTGCATGACATTTCCAGCCAGGTGAGGTGTGGTTAAGAGTGAATCCCCAGCTGGTGTTCTGACAGGTCAGTCTGCGGGAGGAGTTGATTGGCTCAACAATCCCCTTCCTTTGCTGCCTTCTTTGCAGCTTGGTTGGCCAACTGGTTGCCCTTTATTATTAAGAGTTTTGGTCTTCTAGTGGGCTGGGTAGTGCGCTGTGGCCACCTGTGAGGGCTTATGGACTGCTTCTAAAAGAAACGGGATTTCAGAAGCGTGTTTTATGCCTGTATTGTTGCAATTGAGGTGCTCCCTTTCTTTCCAGATTTCCCTGTGAGCATGCAGCATGGAGAATGCATAGCGAGAATCAGTATATTTTTTACTCCCTTCCCTTCAGCGAGTAGTAGGGCTCTTGTCAGAGCTATGATTTCTGCCCCCTGGGCTGAGCTCCCTGGGGGCAGGGCTTCAACAATCCTTTTAAGAGTTACCACTGCGTATCCAGTGCATTGCCTACCTACCCTGGCCCATGAAGCTGTTTCCATTGGTAAACGGTTCCATATCTGGCTCAGCCAAGGGTTGGCCAGTTAAGTCCAGTCTGCTAGAGTGCACCAGCTCCATGATGTGTAAGCGCAGTGCTCTGGGGATGGTCCTGAATCAACCAGGAACAATATGGCTGGATTTAGGGCTGCTGCTGCTGCTGCTAAGTCGCTTCAGTCGTGTCCGACTCTGTGCGACCCCATAGATGGCAGCCCACCAGGCTCCCCCATCCCTGGGATTCTCCAGGCAAGAACACTGGAGTGGGTTGCCATTTCCTTCTCCAATGCATGAAAGTGAAAAGTGAAAGTGAAGTCGCTCAGTCATGTCCCACTCTTTGCGACTCCATGGACTGCAGCCTACCGGGCTCCTCCATCCATGGATTTTCCAGGCAAGAGTAGTGGAGTGGGGTGCCATTGCCTTCTCCGGGATTTAGGGCTAAGTGACCTGAAATCCGGGAGAAGGAAATGGCAACCCACTCCAGTATTCTTGCCTAGAGAATCCCGTGGACAGAGGAGCCTGGTGGGCTGCTGTCCATAGGGTCACACAGAGATGACTGAAGCGACTTAGCATGCATGCATTGGAGAAGGAAATGGCAACCCACTCCAGTATTCTAGCCTGGAGAATCCCGGGGATGGGGGAGCCTGGTGGGCTCTCGTCTATGGGATTGCACAGAGTTGGACACGACTGAAGCGACTTAGCAGCAGCAGCAGCAGACCTGAAATCTTACATTGGGAGGGTCTAAGAGGATGGCTTAGCACTTTCACATTCTCCCAGAAGTCAGTCAACAGCCCCTGTTTTGTTCCAGTATAGAAAGGACATAGTTCATCCACCTCACTAGAATGGAGATGAACTCACAGAGAACAGACTTACAGACACAGATAGTGGGGAGAAAGGAGAGGGTGAGAAAAATGGAGAGAGTAGCATGGAAGCATATATATTACCATATGCTGTGTTCTAGTATATACATACCAATTTGCTGTATGACTCGGGGAACTCAAACTGGGGCTCTGTAACAACCTAGAGGGGTGGGAAAGGGTGGGAAGTGAGAGGGAGGGGACGTATATATAACCTATGGCTAATTCATGTTGATGTATGGCAGAAACCAAAGCAACATTGTAAAGCAATTATCCTTCAGTTAAAAATGTCTTTTTTTTTTTTTTTTTTAAAGAAAGGACATGGTAAGGGAAAAACACAGTGGTAGGTTGGCCCAGGATACACTTCTTAGCTTCCTGAAGTCTGTCACAAGTACTCAAGATGGTCATCCCTTAACAGTCTGTTCAAGTTGTTCTGTGAAGTAGGCAACAGGTGGAAGGATATTCCCCGGAGTTTGAATTAATGCTTGCAGACTTACGCTCTGTCTCTCATGGACATATAATCTGAAAGGTTTCTTTAAGCCTGGTAGTCCCAAAGCCTGGGCTGAGACTAACTTTGTTCTCATTGTTTCAAAGACTGTTTGGCACTCTTTAGTCCAAGTTAGGGGCTAAAAATCACGTCCCTTTAAAGCCTCCCAGGCTGGTCTGCTCCCCACCTGTACCTTCTGCATTTGTCTCTTGATCATCTCAACTCAAATCATCAGGCAAACCAGCAGCAACATCTACAGCAACACTGACAGTATTGCTCTTAGGGCCACCCTGAAATGGGACTTGACTTCACGCTAATCCCACCTGAACCCACAGACTCCTATTCTGAGACCCTCCCTGCCCCTAATCCTACCAAGGGAGAGCCCACTTCAGGATACCCCTGCTTCCTCACAGAACATCACAGGAAGCCATAGAGGCTCCCTGTAGCAGGTTGGTCTCCACTTCTGCCCACTGGGGGGGTGGGGGCTCTGCTGGTCCCCCTGGGCAGGATGGTCCCTGACTCTTGCAGTGCTCTGGCTCAGACACTCCTCGTCCCAGTGCCAGGTCAGTGTTACCATCTGGGGATGGAGTGAAAGATCAGCTGGGAGAACTTGCCCTTCAGACCCCCCTGATGGTTACAGTCACTGATGGAGGCACCAGGGTGAAACAGCACGGAAAAAAGCATCAGCTGAAACTGGTTTTGCCTCCTTAAATAGGTTGATTGATTAATGAAACCTTGATTCTATTTTAAAGAAACAGCATTGTACCCAGCGCAAGATGGGACGCCTGTCTTCAGGATGACCCTGGAACCAAGAATCTTCAGTCTACAGTGCTCAAAGAATAGATAGGATGCCACCAGAGCCCTTTAAAAAGCAAGACGTCCTTCAGTAAGGAAAATCTGCCTTCTAGCAACAGGAGTGGCTTATAGGGATGCATCCAAGAGCAGCCAATCAGCTTCCAAGTTTGAAATTCCCCTAACCCCTTAAATTTGGCCCTGAAGCCTGGATTAAGGAGACAGGTTTGAGAGCTTTGCCTCCTGTCCCCTTGCCCGTGGATCTTCCCCCAGTAAAGCACTTTTCTCAAAAGACGGATTGGTAGCTGGATAACAAGGGCAAAATCCAGTTAGTCGGCAGGACAGGGCCTTCTCTTCCCACCTTGGGGGCACAGAGCAGGACAATACAGGGCACTCAACTTCAAGGCTGAAGCCTGAGTCCTGCAGGGTAAGGGTGGGAACTACTGCACAGAGTGGGGAGCGCGCCCCTACTTGGAGCCTACACTCCAAGGCTCCTGGGTACTCTGCAGCCCCCAGAGCCCCGAAAGCCTTTCTCCAAATCCTCCAGGGTTAGGGTCAGGTTGCCCCATCCTCATGCTGCATCTTGCAGAGAACAAGTCCCTCTAAGTTCTACCTGGAAATACAACTTCCCTGAAGCACTGCGGAGAGAGCTTCCCTGGTGGCTCAGAGTGTAAAGAATCCGTCTGCTAATTCAGGAGACTAGATTCGATCCCTGGGTTGGGAAGATCCCCTGGAGAAGGGAATGGCTACCCACTCCAGTATTCTTGCCTGGAGAAGCCCATGGACAGATAAGTGGGCAGGCTAGAGTCCATGAGGTCCACAAAGGGTTGGATACGACTGAATGACTAACACACACTTCGGGGGCTCACTGGATCCTACGCTGTCCCCTTTGGGTTGAAGGATCCCAGAGTAACCACAGGGCAAAAACTGACCCCTGGGACCCAGTGAGGTGCTGGAGAGGAATCTGGGCAGGAGGGAGAGGTGGGGGGGAGAGCCATGCCTAGGTTTGGGTCCCACTCCCCAGCATCATCTAAGATCACCATCCCTCTTCCCTATCCATTCCCTTAGCACTGCTACCCCTGTGCCTTCCTGTCCCTGTTTCTTTCCTCCCCTTCCCCAGGACAAAATGACCAGTAACATCCCGAAGATGGAGCTGGCCACACTCAGAGACCTGGGCACCGTCTCAGCCCAGTTCTGCCTGCCCAGTGTGGTCACAGAGACCGCAGTCCAGTGTGGGGGGGTGTTGGTAACCCGTGGGCTCCCCTTCCCGTGCTACACATCTGGGGACCCTGCACTTAAAACGCCGGGGAGGTTATCTTCCGTCTTGTCTCTGAATGGGGGGCGGCTCAGAAGGAAACCCAGAAACAGGGTGTGGGAGGGCGGCCTTGCCTGCTTGGTCCTGGAGCAAGGTCCACGGCCCTCCCACCCGGGGTGACCCTGACACCCAGCCCCTGGGACACCTGGGCAGAAACCAGCCCCAGTGAGGAAACTGCGCCCGTGGAAGTAGTTCACCTGGTTTTCTCCTCCTTTCATTTTGGCGTCGTTTTCCAGAGGTCCACCAAGAGACTCCAGGCCTTTCCAGCATGCCACTGGGTTAACTGGGGGAGATTCAGGACTTGGGTCCTATAGGAATGTTGACAGGGAAGGACACTACCTGGTGGTCAGTGTGAAGGTTATCGAAAAGACGTCAAGGGAAACTAGGAACCATCCGCCCCCACTGGGAACACCTACCCCTTTTACAGGGACATTCCACCTTCACCCCCAGTTCCATCCTGCACCTGAAGGGGGCCCCAAAGTGCACACAGGAACACTTCAGCCCCCAGTCTGTCCGTATGCTTGCAAATTGTGGCCCCTTGGCCCCCTCGGACCCCAGGGGTGTGCTCAGCAGTGCCCGTCTGTAGTCTCCAGACATCATGACCAGGGGAGGGCAGCACCTGGGGTTCCTGGGGGTAGGAATTCCTGGGGGCAGGGAATTTCAGAGTCCTCAGCAGCCAAAAGGGGGTTGCCAAGGAGACACATCCCATTGCCCCCAGGATTTCTTACCTGGTTGGGAGAGTGGTGAGTCTAGAGAAGAACCATAACACAGCCAGGCTCTCTGACATGTGGGTCTTTTGTTGTTCATTTGCTAAGTGGTATCCGATCCGACTCTCTGCACCCCTCACAATGCAGCGCACCAGGCTTCCCTATCCTTCACTCTCTCCTGGAGTTTGCTCAAACTCATGTCCATTGAGTCAGTGATGCCATCCAACCATCTCATCCTCTGTCACCCCCTTCTCCTCCCCTCAATCTTTCCCAGCATCAGGGTCTTTTCCAATGAGTTGACTCATTGCATCAGGTGCCCAAAGTATAGGCGCTTCAGCATCAGTGGGCCTCTTGCTCTGATTTAAAGGTGGCAGTACCTCTTCCCATCTGTCTCACTCACCTGGGTGTCTCCTCTGCCCTAGATGTTATTTTTTTTCTCATTTCTCCATCCTTCTAGGTGGCCTCCATTTTTGGGGACCCATTCCTGTCTATCTCATTCCTGCCTCCTTGCCTATCTCCCAGGTGGCCTCCATCTCTTCTCTCCCTTTAGTCCCATTGAGCATGTCCTTATCAATGATAACATTCCAAGCTTACTTAACATCTATGAGTCAAAGACTGCTGTAAGTGCTTTATACGTGTTAATTGACTTAATTCCTGTAAGAACCTATGCTGTAGGCCCTAGTTTCGCCCTTGTTTTTAAGATGGGGAACCCAAGGCCACTAGAGACTAAATCTTTGCCAAAGATTACGGAACTATTTAGAACTGGGACATAAACCCAGGTCATCTGGCCCCTGGGTTTGGCCCCTTAACCACAACACCTGGCTGCCCCTCTGCTGGGTTTCTTTTCCATTTTGGGGCTTGACTGAGGCAGCGGAAACTTCATGCAGAGTTCTACACGCAATCTTGGAGCGAGTTTCACTTCTCTGGATCCCATGATCTCTATAGCTCCGTGGGCCTATTTATAACCCATGTTGCTTTGAGTTTGTATTTCACTTCAGCATTTGCTAACGTCCCATTTGAACTTTCTAGTCTTGTCTCAGACGACTTACAAGGAATGAAGAGAGTAGCAAGGGTGAGATGTCCCTGTGCAGCCAGAAAGTTGGTGGCAGGAAAAGCAGGGTCCCCCAAAGAACTGGTGAATGGGCGGCCACCAGCTCTGCCCTTCCCTCTGCATGCTTGTCCTTCAGTTCCCACCGCAGAGTCTGGTGTCGATTTCATATCAGAAGAGGGCTCTTTGTCATTACTTCCTATCCAGTGCTTGCTCACTTTTTGAGGACTGGAGCCTCACCTGTGAGTCTGTCATAGCCCCCAGATCTCCAGTTCCTTCAGGGAGACAGGTTCTCAGGCGAGATCAGGGCCTATTTGCTGAATTCAAAGAGGTTCTTCCTGCATGGGAAACATGGACCCTGGGAAGAAGCCTCAGAAAGGAGGTTTAACGACGTGTTGGCTGGTCCTGCTCTGCTCTGGCCGTCTCTACAAGAGGAGGAGGGTCTGTCCTCGGACAGCTGAGTTCTGCCATCATCACCCCTCACCACCACCCGCCAGAGATCATAAGCGGCAGGGAGGCTCTGGAGGCCAGATTCCCCCCAAATGCTGGACTTTCCAACTTCCATCCCAGGACCATCAGACTGACTTGGCTTGAATTATCTTTTGGAATTTCGGAGGCTGGAACGATGCTTCCTGTGACACTTAGGGCTACCCTGAAGTGGGCTCTCCTCTGGCAAAGTTACAGGACAGGGATAGGGTCAGGATAGAAGTCTTCTGGGCTTAGATGAGTCCAACTTAAAAGCAGGTCCCATTTCAAGGTGGTCTCAGGGCCCCTGGACTCCAGTAGAAGCCCTTGCTTTTTTTGTTGCTGTTGCCTCTGTCATCGTGATGATTCAAGTTTAGAAAAGGGGCGGAGTAACTGCTAACCCACATTGATCTCTCTGCTTAGCTACCCCAGGGCAACGCTTCCTATTTTTAATATCAACCACAGCCATTACCTTGAGCCTGTTCCTTTTGTGTCCATTAGTACTGCCATCAGTTGTCCCCGCTTCCTCTTACATATCCAATCTCTCCCTCTTAATTGGCTCCCCTTGGCATAAAAATGCTTCTGTGGTCTGAAAATCCCTTTCCATTGATCCTGCCACTCAAGCTACCATCCTATTTCTCTCCTTTTACCATCTCCTTTTACTTCTTTAAAAAACAAAAAGTAGCTCTAAAAACTAATCTATGCTGTTAGGAGTCAGGAAAATTATTTGTCGAGCTGTGGACTATGTACATTTTGCTATATATGAATACACATGCTATACATGTATCAGGAAAATGTTTTAATATAAATACATATATGCATAAAAGAACATAATTTGAGTATGTGTCTTACATAATATTCAATAAATATATGTAAAATCTATTTTAATAATGTACAATAATAAACATGCGTGTGTGCTCAATCGCATCCAACTCTTTGTGACCCCATGTACTTTAGCCTGCCAGGCTTCTCTGTCCATGGGAGTCTCCAGGCAAGAATACCAGAGTGGGTTGCCATTTCCTCCTCAAAGGGATCTTCCCTACCTAGGGATCGAACTGCCTCTCTTGTGTCTCCTTCATTGGCAGGCAGATTCTTTACCATTGCACCACCTGGGAAGCCAGAACATATGAACATATGTTACTTCACTAAAAAGTTCACCAAAAAAGAGAGTAGCCTAACTCTCTTTTCTGCACCCCCTTCTTTCTTCTCTCACTCAATCATTATCCTTCCCAGCAATCTGGCTGCCACACCCACCTTCAGAGATTACCAGGGGCAGTGACCCTTGCTAGACCCTTCTTCCTCACTAGATGCTGTCGCTAAGCTCTCCTGGCCTGCTCTTCTGTCCCAGATGACTGACTGATGTTCCACCTTCTTCTCCCATTTCTCAGGTTTTATTGCTACCATTGACTCTTCCTGGGATTCCTTTTGTCTCCATCTCTGCCTATCAAGGTTCTGCTTTCTGGCGCTGAACTCAAAGAACACCTCCTCCAGGAAGCCTTCCCTATTTCCCCCAATTCTACATTCTCTATGCTCATTTGGTACTTGGGGGGTTGCTCTGGAATAGAACTCTTCTCATTCATTCAACACTCGTGATGGGTCAGGAACTTGATACTTTCTGCCCTGTGTTAGTTATTGGTAATATTTGTATTCATTTACTTTGGCTGCACTGGGTCTTCGTTGCTGTACAAAGGCTTTCTCTAGTTGTGGCGAGTGGGAGTTGCTCTTCTTTGTGGCGCTCAGGCTTCTTGCAGTGGTTTCTCTGGCTTCAGCTTTCGTGTTCTAGAGCACAGGCTTAGTAGCTGTGGGGCATGGGCGTCGTTGGTCCATGGCATGTGGGATCTTCTTAGACCAGGGATTGAACCCATGTCCCCTGCATTGGGAGATGGACTCTTAACCACTGGACCACGAGGGAAGTCCAGGTATTGTTAATACTAACTTTTGCTATTTGAATGCAAGGAACATAGACTGGCTCAATATTTTACCTCAAATACATTGTATTAAGTCATGGGAATTTCTTTTTTTTTTTAATATTTTACAGGATTGATTTATGCTTTACAAAACTGGACTCATACTACATGGGAATTTCTTATTACCTTGCCATCTAACAATTTGTCTTCTTCTGAGAATAGAAAATAGTATTGGATTTATGACCATAGTTCCTGAGCCAAGTATGCCAAAGGTTATGTTATCCCTTTCTAGTAAGATACTTGTGAGTTTGCATCTCCCTACCCCCTCTCACTCCCACTCAAAGTTCTTTTGTTCAGGGATCCTGCTGGCTCACCTGCAGTTTTAGGCAGATGTGTTTTTCCTTTGACGGTTTAGCCTGGACCCTCTGCCTCCCCAGCTCCCACTTTCTGCAGGGTCAATGGCTTTAGACCAGAGGAGACAGTACAACTCACCCCGATGTCCTGGGGCCAGTGATGAAAGTCCTGAACAACCAATCTTATCTCTGCTAGAGTGAGTGACCTTTCTTTAGAAGCTGAATTGTTGTTGTACCCCACTCCCCTGTTTTTCTACCCAAAATAGAAATGAACAACATCAGACTGGACCCCAAGAATGTCTTTACAATGGGGATTTTTCTCCTTTGGCAGAAGATTGAAAGCAACAATATAAAATCTAGATGCAGTTGGGATTGGGGCTGCCATGTAGGGTTATTTCAGTTAAGCACTGCATGCTGCTCCTCATCTGAAAGGGCACCATTTACCTCATAGACACATTTATTATCCTGAAAATGTTTGTATGTTTATTATTATTGTTTATCACAAAGATACGTGGTTTGTATATTTATTATGACTTCCTGGCAGATGGCAGTAAAGCGTCTTGTTTTAAGAGGTTTAGTATATTTTGTTCTGCTTCCACGTACAAAGGAAAAATGAGTCAATAATCAAAACCAATAACTGGTCTAACATCATCTAAAATATTTTTGCTTCTGAACAAGAAACTGTTTTTCTATTGATATACTGACAGTTGAGTATTTCAAAAATTAAAAGAAATCATCGTTGTTAGTGTACAGCTAATTTAATGTTTCATGTTGCATCACATCGTCTCCTGTTTATTTGCTGTATTCAAAAGGTATTGCTGACTTCCCAACATAAATCTACAAGAAGTTTCATTATTCTATGAGTCACCATCAAACTACATATGCTCAAATGGTCTATAAAATAAATTATATGCACATAAATTAGAGATCACCATTTAACGACCTAGAAATTACAAAATAGCAATTACTTGTTTGGACATTCTGTTAGTGAGAGTATTAACACTTGACAATATTTATCATCTTGTTGAGTATATATTTTGTATGTTATATACATGTACGATTCTAAGATAAAATATGAATTGATTTTTAATCAGATTCTATAAAAGCATTTTTAAAATTGATTTCAGAATCAGAAAACAGAAGAAAATGAAAAAGAATAATTTAGATCATTAAATACATTTTGGAGAAAATGGAATGAGGGGTCAGTCTACTGGATTAGGAAGGATATAGAAGAGAAAACATTAAACTGGAGATCTATCTATCCGCATATAGGTATATGTATATTCTGCCTATCCAGGTATCCAGCTATGTAATCTGAATATTTAGCAATTTGAATATTAACAACACTCCAGCTGAAATTTGTCTATCTTACATAAGAAATTATGGAACTTTTTATTAAGTTTATTTTCATCAAAGTTTATCTAATTTAACTATCATCAGTGCAGGTGAGAAGTTTTCAGAAATTGTATATTCATAAATTCTTACTAGTGACCAAAAACCCTACAGTATTCTACCTCTAGGATTTCTGTGTTTTATCTATATTAAAAATTCTCTGGGGATAGAGGAAAGTTATCAACTGAAATGAGAAAACATAAGGAAGGACTGGCAGTATTCATCACACATTACCAATAAGCTGATAAATGCTATGACAGTGTTAAGAACTTAAAGTTGAAATATGTATTTGAATATTACGTGTTGAGAGAAATGCAGACAAAATTGACTTGAAAATGAAAAACAACATTGGGAGCACATCAGTTCAGTTCAGTTCAGTTCAGTCACTCAGTCGTGTCCAACTCTTTGCGACCCCATGAATTGCAGCACGCCAGGCCTCCCTGTCCATCACCAACTCCCAGAGTTCACCCAGATTCACGTCCATCGAGTCAGTGATGCCATCCAGCCATCTCATCCTCTGTCGTCCCCTTCTCCTCCTGCCCCCAATCCCTCCCAGCATCAGAGTCTTTTCCAATGAGTCAACTCTTTGCATGAGGTGGCCAAAGTACTGGAGTTTCAGCTTTAGCATCATTCCTTCCAAAGAACACCCAGGACTGATCTCCTTCAGAATGGACTGGTTGGATCTCCTTGCAGTCCAAGGGACTCTCAAGAGCCTTCTCCACACCACAGTTCAAAAGCATCAATTCTTTGGTGCTCAGCTTTCTTCACAGTTCAACTCTCGCATCCATACATGACCACTGGAAAAACCATAGCCTTGACTAGACGAACCTTTGTTGGCAAAGTAATGTCTCTGCTTTTGAATATGCTGTCTAGGTTGGTCATAACTTTCCTTCCAAGGAGTAAGCGTCTTTTAATTTCATGGCTGCAGTCACCATCTGTAGTGATTTTGGAGCCCCGAAAAATAAAGTCTGACACTGTTTCCACTGTTTCCCCATCTATTTCCCATGAAGTGATGGGACCAGATGCCATGATCTTCGTTTTCTGAATGTTGAGCTTTAAGCCAACTTTTTCAGTCTCCTCTTTCACTTTCATCAAGAGGCTTTTTAGTTCCTCTTCACTTTCTGCCATAAGGGTGGTGTCATCTGCATATCTGAGGTGATTGATATTTCTCCCGGCAATCTTGATTCCAGCTTGTGTTTCTTCCAGTCCAGCATTTCTCATGATGTACTCTGCAGAGAAGTTAAATAAACAGGGTGACAATATCCAGCCTTGACGTACTCCTTTTCCTATCTGGAGCCAGTCTGTTGTTCCATGTCCAGTTCTAACTGTTGCTTCCTGACCTGCATATAGGTTTCTCAAGAGGCAGGTGAGATGTTCTGGTATTCCCATCTCTTTAAGAATTTTCCACAGTTGATTGTGATCCACACAGTCAAAGGCTTTGGCATAGTCAATAAAGCAGAAATAGATGTTTTTCTGGAACTCTCTTGCTTTTTCCATGATCCAGCAGATGTTGGCAATTTGATCTCTGGTTCCTCTGCCTTTTCTAAACCCAGCTTGAACATCTGGAAGTTCACGGTTCACGTATTGCTGAAGCCTGGCTTGGAGAACTTTGCCAGAAGGGAAGCAAAGACCATATCACAATATCACAAAGATCCTCTCATGGCAGAAACTACTGAAGCCTGAGTACCTGAGTCATGGCTGCTCCAGCAAAGCGCAGCCGCTGCTCCTTACCTTGGATGAGGGGTATCTCCTCACCGCTGCCACTCCTGACCTTGAACGTGGAGTAGCTTCTCTTGGCCCTCCTGCACCCGTGCAGCCACCGCTCCTTGGACATGGGGTTGCTCCTCTCGGCCACCGCCCCTGACCTCGGGCGTGATCACAGAAAACTAGTCCATCTAATCACATGGACCACAGCCTTGTCTAACTCAATGAAACTAAGCCATGCCCTGTGGGGCCACCCAAGACGGGTGGGTCATGGTGGAGAAGTCTGACAGAATGCGGTCCACTGGAGAAGGGAATGGCAAACCACTGCAGTATTCTTGCCTTGAGAACCCCACAAACAGTATGATGGGAGCACACAGTATACCTAACTCAACTTTTAGCCAGGCCGCATCTAGGGAGATCACCCATGGGGCCTCAAGTACGGAGATGAAAATGGCCTTTCTTTGGCAGAAACTAAAAATTCGATAACATAATGGCACATTGATTAACAAATAATGTTATACATTTTTAAAGGCACAAAATATAAAACCAGATAATTAAAATTGTAGTAGATGTGGGGACTTCCCTGGCAGTCCCGTGGTTAAAATTATAGCGGATGCAATGAATTAATGAATTTTGAAAAAGGTAAGAAATGAAATTATTATTGGATTGTTTTGGAAACAACCCCTGGTATAAACCTTTTAGAACATGTCATGTTAGATCTGTGGATTTCCAACAAGCAAGCATTTCATATGTGAATGTCTAACAGAGGAGGTTGACCAGTAGATAACAAGACAAAAGAAAGCATATACATTTTTTCAAGGCAACTTATGAAAACTGAATCTAGAGAAATATTGGATTCAGTAATGCCACAAGTATGTGTAGAGAAGGTAATGAATTGCTACAGAAGATTCTCAAAAAACAACAACAACAAAACCCCTAGGGGATTCTATATTTTTTGTTTTGCATATTCTTTACATTTGGCATTGAATGATGTGGCAAAAAGATATTCTGACAGAACTGAATTTTTTATATCATCCAAGAAATTGTATAACTGCTCTTTTTGCTTCAGTCAAATGTTGAAGAATATTGAACATGCATTTATGGGACATAAAATTTTAAATCATTGTTGAATAGGAGATGGGAAAATTGAGTAAATGCCTTCTTGCTACTAAAAGTTAATTAGAGGGAGTATGCGGTGCTTATTGATGTTACAGATAAAAACAGATTCTCAAATATAAGTCGAAGTACACTTTTGAAAACATTCTCTTTAAAAAGCATTGCTCAGTATTAACTGAAATGAAGGAAAAACTAATGTTGTAAGCAAAATTAGATGGGAACCAAAAGTCAACATCTATTATGCCCTCAAAAGTATATAATGGGCTAAGAAAATCTTTCAAGAAAAATGAATTTATGATAATTACAAATTATCATATTTGTATTAAACAAATATTGCTGTTTAACAAGTTGCAACTTCTTGACATTGACTCCAACTTATTTAATATAGAAACACCAGACCGGGGGAGGGGGGAGGGAGATTCATTTCAAATATTATTTCCACAATAAATCTACCTCTGATTCAAACTGATTTCTATTTTTTATGTAACGGTAACAATATTTCTTTAAAAGAAAGGTTTACATATGTAAAATAGATAGCCAGTGGGAATTTGCTGTGTGTCTCAGGGAACTTGAACCAGGGGCATCGTATCAACCTAGAAAGGTGGGATAGGGAGGGAGATGGGAAGGAGGTTCAAAAGGGAGGGCATGTATGTATACCTATGGTTGATTCATGTTGAGGTTTGACAGAAGACAGCAAACTTCTGTAAAGCAATTATTGAAAACAACAAAATTCTCTAAAGCAATTATCCTTCAATTAAAAAAAATTTTTTTAAGTTTATATTGCTGAAATTATATGATGGTCTTTACAGTAGCCTAGATCAGTACTTCTCAAATTTTCATGTGTATACAGAATGCCTGGGATCTTTGTTCAGTCACTATGTAATGTCCGACTCTTTGCTACCCCATGGACTGCAGCATGCCAGGCCTCCTTGTCCCTCACTGTCTCCTGGAGTTGGCCCAAGTTCATGTCCATTGAGTCAGTGATGCTATCCAACTATCCCTGCCTGGGATCTTATGAAAATGCAAATTCTGATTTGGTAATTCTGGGATGGTACCTGAGATTCTACGTTTCTAACAAGCTCCTGGTGATGCCCTGATTCTGCACAATTGAAGGAGGTGAGTTCTAGATATCTTGTGTTATTTGAAGAACTACTCTCAATGTGAAGTACCAAAGCTGGGTGGAAATGTACGACTGAAACTGAGTTTTATGCATCATTCATCAATGTACAAAGAACTAAAAATCCAAATTTGTCTTTTTATAATCAAATATTCTCCCACCAAAATATTGTGATGTTTTTATGACAATAATTTACCAGCTCCATTTCCAAATAACTTTGAAACTTTCAAGTTATGACTAATTTTGTCAATATCAGTATCAGTGAAGAACGTGGCATCTCAAAATTATATACGCTAAAAACTATGTTAAGTCTGTAGTGTCATAAGAAAGACTGCCAATCTGGTGAACATTTCTATAAAATATGAACTATATTAAAAAGTAAGCACCAAAAAGTAAGTCAAAAAGAATTATTTCTTCCCGGGCAAGATGTCTATCAATTTTATAACAAATTATTAGATCCAAGTGACTTACATTTCTAATATGATCACTAAACATTTGAACTTTCTCTCATTTTATGATAGATCACTTAGCTGTGCAACTCATATAAAATTACTGTTTTTCTTTAGTAACTGTTATTGAGAAATAGTTAACTTTTTTAATTTGAGGAAGGGGTAGGTTTTCAGATTTGTATAAGAGGCCACGTGGTCTGGTGGTAGCCCTGGTCTGGGTAGCAGTAGTGTCGGTCACTAAGTCGTGTCTGACTCTTTGTGACCCCATGGACTGTAGTCCACCAAGCCACTCTGTCCATGGCATTCTCCAGGCAAGAATACTGGAGTGGGTTGCCATTTCCTTCTCCAGGGAAACTTCCCGACTCAGGGATTGAACCCAGGTCTCCCGCATTGCAGGCAGACGCTTTACCCTCTAAGCCACCAGGGAAGCCCTGTAATGTACATAATAAGGAATAAATAAGGTTTGGGGAAGTGTACATGATAAGGAATAAAATGACCTATGAAACCCATTTACCTGGTCTCAGGGTTTTCAGATCAGATCAGTCGCTCAGTCGTGTCCAACTCTTTGCGACCCCATGAATCGCAGCACGCCAGGCCTTCCTGTCCATCACCAACCCCCGGAGTTCACCGAGACTCACGTCCATCGAGTCAGTGATGCCATCCTGCCATCTCATCCTCTGTCGTCCCCTTCTCCTCTTGCCCCCAATCCCTCCCAGCATCAGAGTCTTTTCCAGTGAGTCAACTCTGCATGAGGTGGCCAAAGTACTGGAGTTTCAGCTTTAGCATCATTCCTTCCAAAGAAATTCCAGGGCTGATCTCCTTCAGAATGGACTGGTTAGATCTCCTTGCAGTCCAAGGAACTCTCAAGAGTCTTCTCCACCACAGTTCAAAAGCATCAATTCTCCGGCGCTCAGCCTTCTTCACAGTCTAACTGTCACATCCATGCATGACTACTGGAAAAAACCATAGCCTTGACTAGACAGACCTTGGTTGGCAAAGTAATGTCTCTGCTTTTGAATATGCTATCTAGGTTGGTCATAACTTCCCTTCCAAGGAGTAAGCGTCTTTTAATTTCATGGCTGCAGTCACCATCTGTAGTGATTTTGGAGCCCAGAAAAATAAAGTCTGACACTGTTTCCATTGTTTCCCCATCTATTTCCCATGAAGTGATGGGACCAGATGCCATGATCTTCGTTTTCTGAATGTTGAACTTTAAGCCAACTTTTCCACTCTCCAGTTTCACTTTCATCAAGAGACTTTTGAGTTCCTCTTCACTTTCTGCCATAAGGGTGGTGTCATCTGCATATCTGAGGTGATTGATATTTCTCCCGGCAATCTTGATTCCAGCTTGTGTTTCTTCCAGTCCAGCATTTCTCATGATGTACTCTGCACATAAGTTAAATAAACAGGGTGACAATATACAGCCTTGGTACCTTGAAATTCCTGTCATGTGATTAAAAGAGTCACACAGTATAATCTGGCCTCCAAATGGATTGTTACAAGGATATTCATGGTACTAAGGAGAAGAGCATTCTTGACTCTAGGTCCATCTGCCAGATACCCAGAAAGACCAACCACCAAGACCTTGTGGGAAAAAGAGGCACTGTGGTCCTGCATGGCACAGAATCCTGGAATCAGAAACTAGTCCAGCCTGTAAGGCACTCAAGCTAAAAAGTCCCTTTCTTCTGTCCTCAGCAGTCCACACGCCAGCCACACAAGCGTGACTCATTCTTGCCCCGCCTCCTTCCTTGTTCCCTTCTTCTGCCTTTGCTACTCTCTCTTTGTGGGTCAATTCAAGAGAGAGAATCTGATTGGACTAATGCAGTCACTTTCGGTCCTGCTGGACAAAACTCCTTAACTAGAACCCCCTTGCTAAGGGGGTGCTAAGAGGACACCCTGTGGCAGTTCTTCTAAGCAGGGGCCAGTGCATAGGAACCCCTTGCTTTCAGAATGGGGATATGTGGGCTGCCTGTGTAGTGAATCTTTTGAAAACAGTCCTGTTGTTTTAAAAATAATTTTGATGGAAAAAAAAATTTTTATAGAGGACATCTATTTCCCTGAATATAATAGTGATGCCTGCCTATTTTAGAAAATATAATAAAAGATAAAGAAAAAATAAAACAATCACTTAATTACGATGTATTTTTTTCTAGTTAGATATGTATATGTAAGTATGTGCATGTGGGCTAAGTCTGACTCTGTGAGACCCTGTGGACTGTAGCCTGCCAGGCTCCTCTGTCCATGGGGTTCCACAGGCAAGAATACTGGAGTGGGTTGCCATTTCCTACTACAAGGGATGTTCTGGACTCAGGACGGAATCCGCATCTCTTAAGTCTCCTGCATTCTCAGGCAGGTTCCTTACTATGGCGCCACCTGGGAAGCCCATATGTAAGTATACCTACATGCATATATAAAACCTTTATAAAATTTGAGATTACACATTTTTTTTTCCATTTATGTTGTGAGAGTTTTTCCTAGGTCATTAAAAAAAATCTTCCAAGACACCCTTGCTAACGGTTCTCTTATACTTCAAGAGATGGGCCATTATCAGCTGCTTCACTATTGCAGAACAGATGTTAATTTTTAAGCGGACTTCATCTGTATGGAAATGTCGGAGGGATGGCTGTGGGGACAATTCAGTATGTCGTGCTTTGGGGCTTTCATCTCTAGGCCAGACTGAGGCAAAATATCTCTAACTTCTGCCTCCAGGTCAGCTTTGGCAGCTCAACCTCCATCTGCACCCGTGGAAACTCAAAGAGGTGGAGGACCTGGCCTGGGGATTTTCTGCACATATTTCTGGGAAGGAGTTGGTGGTAAAGGGTTACAGAATTAGAGAGCTAAGCCGAAGGGCTGCGCCTGGAGGCCATCCTGCACGCTGAATTTACAACAGGAACCTGGGAGTCGTATAAATGAGTAATGCTTCATGATGCTCTTTTCCAAGCGAGCTGCAGAAATTGGCAGGGGCCCTTCAGGGTGTTGTCGATGTGTCTGGAATTCAAATAATTTGATTCTGAGATACCATGACAATGGGAAGCAAGGCATTACCTTGAAAGAATGATGGCAGAGACAGCTGCTACAACCAATATTCATGGAAGATGTGGCAGTAACAACTGTTCTCCATCCACTGTCCTCCCGAAATTTCTATCCTGTCTCCTTCCAGTTGCCCTTACTCAAGGGCATTAAATTAAAAAGTAACATCCCTGGTAATTCTTCTTTATTTTTTCCTCTAGTCCAGGCAGTGAAGAATTGGGAAAGTGAAATAAAAACCTTGACTGAAACTGATATGTCTCTTTAAAAAAATGATACTGACATTAGACACAGCTCAGAAGAGCGTATTTGAATATCGGGTAACATTGCAACATGTAACATCACTTGCTTCTTCTTTTAAATTTGTCTTTGTTGACTGAACGCATTAATAATTTTCCAAGGTGTAATAGCTGGGAGGATTCTGTCAGTAATAACAGGAAATCTGGTGAGCTGGGTCCTGTTATCTTTCGAATCACAAGGATTTTGCTTGTGCCGGTTGTTGCTTCCATTAGGAGAGCTGATAACCAGATCCATATTTTATTTGCCCAAATACATTGCTCATGCTACCTCTTATTTGTAGAGTGTTTAGCTTTTCTGAAGCACTTCTTTTAAGAAGCCTTTTTACCTATGGTGTAGCACTCTGGAGAAGAACCGTGGGTTGTGAGCTGCTGGTCGCAGGCTTGCCACTGTGACTTTCTTTCTATATATCTCCTTTTCTCCATCTAAAAATGGGAAGTGTTGGCCTTTTCCCCCATGTCCCCAATTCCCTGATTCTATTAACTCGTTTGACAATTTATTGCTAGTAGTAGCATTGACAAAATTCCCAGGTACCTTGACTCCATATTTCCTACAAAAGTCATATTTCTAGACAATCCTGGTGGTCCAGTGGTTAAGACTGTGCTTCCATGGCAAGGGACACAGATTTGATCCCTGGTCAGGGAACTAAAATCCCACAAGTCTTGCAGTGCAGCCAAAAAAATATATATTTATTTAATATGAATTGGGAAATTTTAACATTTTTACTCTTTATTAACCTATTGATTAGTTCTGAGAATCTGAACATGTACATAATAATTGTGACCATTTAAAGAGCATTTACTCTGTGACCAGTACTGTTCTAATGCTCTATTTTCACAACCCCATGAAGTAGGTAGGTAGGAATTATTATTCCAACCTTAAAATTGTAAGAAGTAATTTGACATATCTGGTTTCTGCTACAGAAGTACTTTGAACAGACAGTCAAGAAGAGGTAATGAATGGATGAAAATTTATCTATAATATGTCCCCCAACTGTGACTGTTTAGTCACTTAGTCTGTGTCAGACTCTTCATGACCACATGGACTGTAGCCTGCCAGGCCCCTCTGTCTATGGAATTCTCTGGAGAATACTGGAGTGGGTTGCCATTCCCTTCTCCAGGGGATCTTCCTGACCCAGGGATCGAACCTGAGTCTCCCACATTGCAGGCAGATTCTTTACCATCTGAGCCACCAGGGAAACAGATTCAGCCTTTCTCCTGGATTTGTGAAATTAGGATCGAACCTTAAGACATGAAGCCAATGTCCAAGGAACAAAGATAAATTCAGCAGTGATATCAGGTCACCTTCATGAAAACTGTCCAGGAATGTGGTCACGGGTGTGCCCTGAGGAGTTATGATTGACTTACAGGTCTCTTGCTATGGAATTAGTATTGCAGCTGGCCAGCCTTTAGACCATTATTCCTTCCTAGTTCACAAGCACTTCATTTACAGCCATGGCTCCAGGGTCAGAGCCACTGATGTACTGGGGAACCTAGAAGGCTTACAATTGGGTCTATATTATCAATCCCCTGTTGGCCACAAGCAGCGTCCTTCCATTACTGCAGTACTCTATTCCATATGTGCCAAGATATGGAAATATTAGGAAGCATTAGAAGAAAATTTTTCTTTCTTTTTTGCTTGCTCTTACTGGGAAAGAGAATTCCACCAAAATGTCCATTTCAACTCAAAGTCAGGAATTCCTTGTGGAACAAAAAAAGAGAATATCATGTGTAAACCAGATAGTCACACAAAATAACCCAGATTTATGTGTATTCCATGAAAATGAGGTCGTATTTCCTTAGCGGTCCGCCCCTCCCACCCAACCTCTCTCTCTTCAGCATGGTAAACTATACTACTTGTATCCAAAAATATTTCTAAAGACTGGAAGTCACAAGACAGGTCAGCTTCCCTCTGGCATCTATGGCCACCATCTTGAGTTACTGCTGGAGTGTGATGGCCCAGAAACGGTGCCTGGGGAGGCCACTCATTTGGGCCTCCTTCCTTCACACCAGGGAACCAGGCCCTCAGCCTCTCAGATCTAGATACGTGATATCATCAGTGTCCCAGAGGTGGTGGCAGATGGGAACGCAACTCACACAAGATTAAACTAACCGAGAATGCAGTTATAACATTCCAAAATTAAATTATCTAGGACTAACTCTCCCTGTCGGAAAACTACCAGGGAAGCCAAACCAGAACAGAAGGCTGTTGTGAAGGCTATTGAATGAGTCAGACAATGACTAGAGGCTTAGAAAGTGTCCCTGAGCTGGCGACTGAATCTTGTGTCGGTCGGGCCTAAGTTCTTTCATGCCCCTCTGGAATGAATACCCCCTACCCACAATCCCAGTTCCTAGAAACCATTGGTTTATTTTACATCACTGCTTTTCCTTTTTCTAGAACCTCAGTAAATGGACTTGTATAATACATAGCCTTTTGTGTCCGGTTTTTCTCAGGGCAGTGATTTTTGAGACCCATTCATGTTGCTTGTATCAATAGTCTTTAATTTTTCCTTGTATTGCTGAATAGGTTTCCATTTGTGCATCTCCTTTAGCAAAATATCTATTCAAATCTTTTGTCTATTTTAGATGAGTTATCTCCAAATATTGAGTTATAAGGGTTCATTAAATATTCAGGATTGTTGTTTAGTCGCTAAGTCATGTCTGACTCAAATTTAATATTCTTATGCTATTTTAAATGGTCTTTAATTTTCTTTCAGATTCTGATTTTTTTGTTGCTAGTATATGTAAATACAATTGATTTTTGTATTCTGTTGCCTTGCTAAACTCCTTAGTTCGAAGTTGGCTTTTTGGGGAGATTCCTTTAAATTTTATACATAATCAAGCTTTCTGTTTATGAAAAGGCAACTTCACTTCTTTCCCAATCCACTCACTTTCTAATTCTTTTTTCTTCCTTACCATACTAGTTAGAATCTTTAGCACAATGTTGAGAAGTTATGAGTGGGCATCCTTGAATTTTCCCCAAACTGAAAGTTTCAATCTTTCATATTATGTATAATTTTAGTTGTGGGTTTTTCATATTAATAGATTTTCTTTATCACATCTGTCTACATACACACAGCACATCCTGTTGGCTTTGTTTCTTTGGAGAACACTAATATCTTGTGCCTTTTATATAATCTCTTGTGTGAAAATCCGTATGTGTGCTTTAATCAATTCTGGGCTATTATCACCCATTATCTCTTCGAATATTTCCTCTTCCTAGGTCTCTCTATTCTTTCTTTTTGGAACTCCTAGTTCAGTTCAGTTCAGTTTCTCAGTCATGTTCGACTCTTTGCGACCCCATGACTGCAGCACGCCAGGCCTCCCTGTCCATCACCAACTCCCGGAGTTCACTCAAACTCATGTCCATCAAGTCGGTTATGCTATCCAGCCATCTCATCCTCTGTCGTCCCCTTCTCCTCTTGCCCCCAATCTCTCCCAGCATCGGGTCTTTTCCAATGAGTCAGCTGTGCATCCGGTGGCCAAAGTATTGGAGTTTCAGCTTCAGCATTAGTCCTTCCAATGAACACCCAGGACTGATCTCCTTTAGGATGGACTGGTTGGATCTCCTTGCAGTCCAAGGGACTCTCAAGAATCTTCTCCAACACCACAGTTCAAAAGCATCAATTCTTCAGTGTTCAGCTTTCTTTATAGTACAATTCTTACATCCATACATGACCACTGGAAAAACCATAGCCTTGACTAGACGTACCTTTGTTGGTAAAGTAATATCTCTGCTTTTTAATATGCTGTCTAGGTTGGTCATAGCTTTTCTTCTAAGGAGTAAGCATATTTTAATTTCATGGCTGCAGTCACTATCTGCAGTGATTCTGGAGCCCCAAAAATAAAGTCTGACACTGTTCCCACTGTTTCCCCATATATTTCCCATGAAGTGATGGGACCGGATGCCATGTCTTAGTTTTCTGAATGTTGAGTTTTAAGCCAACTTTTTCACTCTCCTCTTTCACTTTCATCAAGAGGTTCTTTAGTTCCTCTTCACTTTCTGCCATAAGGGTGGTGTCATCTGCATATCTGAGGTTATTGATATTTCTCCCGCCAATCTTGATTTCAGCTTGTGCTTCATCCAGCCTAGCATTTCTCATGATGTACTCTGCATATAAGTTAAATAAGCAGGGTGACAATATACAACCTTGATGTACTCCTTTCCTGATTTGGAACTAGTCTACTGTTCCATGTGCAGTTCTAACTGTTGCTTCCTGACCTGTGTACAGATTCCTCAAGAGGCAGGTCAAGTGGTCTGGTATTCTCATCTCTTTCAGAATTTTCCACAGTTTATTGTGATCCACACGGTCAAAGGCTTTGGCATGGTCAATAACACAGAAGTAGATGTTTTCCTGGAACTCTCTTGCTTTTTCTATGATCCAGCAGATGTTGGCAATTTGATCTCTAGTTCCTCTGCCTTTTCTAAATCCAGCTTGAACATCTGCAAGTTCACAGTTCACATACTGTTGAAGTCTGGCTTGGAGAATTTTGAGCACTACTTTGCTAGCGTGTAAGATGAGAGCAATTATGCGATAGTTTCAACATTCTTTGGCATTGCCTTTCTTTGGGATTGGAACGAAAACTGACCTTTTCCAGTCCTGTGGCCACTGCTGAGTTTCCAAATTTGCTAGCGTATTGAGTGCAGCACTTTTAGTAGGTATAGGTTGACACTTCTCATTCTAACTTCCATTTTTCTTAATCTCATTCTGGGTGATTTTCTTAACTCTGTCTATAGGCTCATTAATTCTTTGTTAAGCTGTTAAACCCATTAATTGAATTTTAAATTTCAGTTCTTTTGTTTTTCTTTCTAGAAGTTCTATCTGATACTTGTTCAAATCTACATTTTTTTTAAAAAAATAGAGACTTGTTCTTTTAATATACTAAGTAAATAATATATTTAATATATTCTTAATATATTTGGTCATTTTAAAACGTAT
This sequence comes from Bubalus bubalis, assembly GCF_019923935.1. Taxonomy (NCBI): domain Eukaryota; kingdom Metazoa; phylum Chordata; class Mammalia; order Artiodactyla; family Bovidae; genus Bubalus; species Bubalus bubalis. The sequence goes on along the minus strand of NC_059172.1, from coordinate 20,424,128 downwards.
TTATTTTATATTATCCTTTAAACTGTTTTTCTATGAACTGAAATTCTTGGGGTCTATGTGTGTTATATTTTCTGATACTTGTTCATAGCAGGATGTATACTTTGCATTTTACTTATTTAAAGCTCATCTTGAGTGAGGCTCTAGATTTTCATGGACATTTTGCATAATCTAAGTTTAGTTTTCTGTGGAAATTCTGCATGATCTGCAAGTATGTTGCTTCAGAGAAAGTTGGTATTTGTTTCTTCCCAGTGAGACAGGAAGAATCACCGGACCAGTGTAGATCTTTATTATAATTTTCTAGGCTGTGTGTGTTTTGTCAATTCAGAATCTGTACAGGCAGTAGGCCTGAGATGTTGAGTACCCAGGGGAAACTTTTGCTTGCTCTCATCCAGTACATCCAAGCAGAGATTACAAAATTCCTTGACATCTCTCTGAGTCTGTGGATAGATTTTTTTTCCAGTCCACTCTTTCACTGTGGATATGGCTCTTTGCTATCTCTGCTTTCAGGTAGGTTTTTGCTTCCACTTCACAATTCTTATCCCTTAATCCCTGCATGGTGCCACACTGCAGTGGCCAGTAACTCCCTCAGCACGTTTCAGGAATAACTTGATGAAAATTTTCTGACCTTTATTTCTGGATCTAATATTTTCTATATTTGTTTTTCCTGCAGTTCAGTTTTGCATTTAAATATCTTTTAATCAATTACATTAAAAAAGTTATAGGTGTTGTAGGCATTATCTTAGGGTGTCATCTTCCTAAACAAAACATTTTCCAGTTTACATTACGTTACTATTACACCTTTGAGTGTTGGATCTGATGCCTCTTCCCTTCCCTTGTTCAGTAATGCTGGGTATACACACTGTTGGGCACCTTGGTTTCCTTATAAACCATGGCAGGCAGGATCCGGAGCTTCACTTTCTAGTGGTTACCAGAGGGAAAAGGGTTGGGGAGTGGGGCAAAATGCGTAAAGGGCATCAACTGTATGGTGATGGATGGAAACTACATTTTTGGTGGTAAGCACACTCTAGTATGTGGGCTCAGTGGTTAAAGAATCTGCCTGCCAAAGCAGGAGACGCAGAAGATATAGGTTTGATCCTTGGGTCGGGAAGATCCCCTAGAGGAGGAAATGACAGCCCACTCCAGTATTCCTGCCTGGAAAATCCCATGGACAGAGGAACCCGGCAGGCTATAGTCTATAGCATCGCAAAGAGTTGGACATGACCGAGCACACACACACACTCTAGTGTAACAGAAGTACACATGAAACTTATATCATGTTATAAACCAGTTACCTCAACTTAAAAAAGAAGATTCATATTCTTTTCTAATGATACCAATTACCCAGAACTTAAGACCAACCATCTTTTTTTCTTTAATCACCAGGTAAGGAAGGAAAGATTTGTCTATATTCAAATGAAAATATTCTCTTCTCAGTAGTTCATTTCCTTTGATTACACAAAGCAAGTAAAACCTTAGCAAACACTGCAAATTGTGTTGCAACAACCACCATGAAGACAGTGTTTCTTCAACAAAATAATGATACCCAAGATGGTTAAGGGAGAAGGCAATAGCAACCCACTCCAGTACTCTTGCCTGGAAAATCCCATGGACAGAGGAGTCTGGTGGGCTGCAGTCCATGGGGTCGTTAAGAGTCAGACATGACTGAGAGACTTCACTTTCACTTTTCACTTTCATGCATTGGAGAAGGAAATGACAACCCACTCCAGTGTTCTTGCCTGGAGACTCCCAGGGATGGAGGAACCTGGTGGGCTGCCGTCTATGGGGTCGCACAGAGTCGGACACGACTGACGCGACTTAGCAGCAGCAGCTGCAAGATGGTGAAGAATCCCCTATTATAGTAATAACAAGAAAACAACCATGTTTTTAGTGTATGCTAAGTAATTTCAGTTACCTCTGACGTGTATCTTGAGCCTATTGACTTTTCTCCATCCTCATTGCAAACACACTCGTCCAAGCCACTGTCATTTCTCACTTGGCTTAAGCAATATTCCCCCATCTGGTCTCTCAATAAAAAGCATGTTTAATAACAATAGTGATAATAAAATGCTGCTGAGAGTCAGAGTTTTATTGCTGGAAAAATTGTAGGAAAACTGTAAGAGAGAATTTATTCTCTGAGTAAGTTTGGACTGGATAATTTCAAAAAGCTTTTTCAACTCTGGGATTGTATTATTCTGATCAGGGAGTTTCAAATTCTCTGTGGAGTAGAATCAGGTTTTGTTTTTAATTTTCAAACCACCATGGACTGATACTTTGGTAAAATACAATAGAAAGTGAAATGACCGGAAAATTTTAAAAATTAGATTCAACAGACATAAGATTATCAAATTGCTTTGAGAGTTTTAAAATGTGTTTTAATTATGGCTTACCACATAATAAAATACCTCAGAACTCAGCGGCTTAAGACAGTTATTTATCTCACATAATTTCTGTGGGTGAGAAATTCAGAACCAGCTTAGTTGATTGATTCTGAGTTAAGAGTCTCTCATGAGTGACATTCAAGGTTGCAGCCATCTGAAGACCTGACTAGGGCTTGAGGCTCTGCTTTCAAGGTGGCTTCATCATGTTGTAGGCAAGTGCTGGCTGATAGCAAGAGGCCTCAATTCCTTTTTACTGCGTGGCCCTCTCCGTAGAGCTGACTGAGCATCTTCATGGCATGGCAACTGGTTTTCTCCAGAGAAAGTCATCCAAGAGATAGCTCAGTGGAAGCCACAAAGTCCCTTATGACCTAACCTCAGACATCACACTGTATCATCTCTGCAATACACTATTGATTAGATGTGGCCATGGTTTAGTTGCTCAGTCGTGTCTGACTAGATGGGTTTGTCTTATGTGATACGAGAGAGAGACCACACAAGCATGAAGCTGGGAGGAAAAACTCTCTGGAGGAACAGACTCACAGACTTAGAGAATGAACTTATGGTTGCCAGAGGGGAAGGATGGGGGGAAGGAATAGTTAGAGAGTTTGGGATTGACCTGTACACACTGCTAAATTTTAAATGGATAAGCAACAAGCTCCTACCATATAGCACAGGGAACTGCTCAGTGTTATATGGCAGCCTGGATGAGAAGGGCATTTAGGGAAGAAAGGATACATGTATGATTTGGCTGAGTCCTTTCGCTGTCCACATTGTTAATTGGCTATTCTCCAATGCAAAATAAAAAAATTTTTAAAAAGACTCTCTGGATGTATCTTGGGAGACTGGCTACTACAAATGCTTACTCCCAATTTCCACACTTCCCTGTCTGTACACCAAATTTTGAGGAGCAAATTCCTAATCTATAAGAAGCTTCTCATCTTGCAGATGAGGAAACTGAGGTCTGCCTGAAGACATACCCCTTAATTAGAGACAAAAATCAGGTTTCGAGTTTCCATTTCAGCATTCTTTCTATCACATCACATTGACTCCTCTCTATTTTACCTACTAATTTTCTAAGTGGCATTTGCCTGAGCTTCTCACTAAGTAATGAGAATGAATCAGGTGAGGTGGAAAGACAGTGGGCGACACTCAGAAGCTGCAGCTGTGGGTTTTCTTAGATCACTGCAAAGCTATCTTCAAGGTGGCCATCAAATAGGATAATTCAGTGAGTCTGGTTCAAAAGCTTCACAATGTGACAATGGAAATGGACTTGATTTAGCTTCAAAGATTCTATTAACTCAGAGAAACGATGATTTTCTGGGAGAATTAACACACAGCCACTGAGAGAGGACGAAAGTCACTTTAATGCTTTGAAACTTCTTTCAACTCAATTCTTAGATCTTCGCACAAAACATTATAGCTTAGATTCCTGGTCCTATAACACATTTCAGAGCCAGATGATTACATCGTGATCCTGATTTCAAAGGACATGTAGAATTTGTACCAAGCTCATTTTATAAGGTTGAGAAATCACCTGCTCCAGAAACTGGCACTACCAGACCAGCTGAGAAACCTGTATGCAGGTCAGGAAGCAACAGTTAGAACTGGACATGGAGCAACAGACTGGTTCCAAATAGGAAAGGGAGTACGCCAAGGCTGTATATTGTCACCCTGCTTATTTAACTTATAGGCAAAGTACATCATGAGAAATGCTGGGCTGGATGAAGCACAAGCTGGAATCAAGATTGACGGGAGAAATATCAATAACCTCAGATATGCAGATGATACCACCCTTATGGCAAAAAGTGAAGAGGAACTAAGAAGCCTCTTGATGAAAGTGAAACTGGAGAGTGAAAAAGTTGGCTTAAAGCTCAGCATTCAGAAAACTAAGGCCATGGCATCTGGTCCCATCACTTCATGGGAAATATATGGGGAAACAGTGGAAACAGTGTCAGACTTTATTTTGGGGGCTCCAGAATCACTGCAGATGGTGATTGCAGCCATGAAATTAAAAGACGCTTACTCCTTGGAAGGAAAGTTATGACCAACCTAGATAGCATATTCAAAAGCAGAGACATTACTTTGCCAACAAAGGTCCGTCTAGTCAAGGCTATGGTTTTTCCTGTGGTCATGTATGGTTGTGAGAGTTGGACTGTGAAGAAGGCTGAGCACCAAAGAATTGATGCTTTTGAACTGTGATGTTGGAGAAGACTCTTGAGAGTCCCTTGGACTCCAAGGAGATCCAACCAGTCCATCCTAAAGGAGATCAGTCCTGGGTGTTCATTGGAAGGACTGATGCTGAAGCTGAAACTCCAATACTTTGGCCACCTGATGTGAAGAGTTGACTTATTGGAAAAGACCCTGATGCCGGGAGGGATTGGGGGCAGGAGGAAAAGGAGACGACAGAGGATGAGATGGCTGGATGGCATCACCGACTCGATGGACATGAGTTTGAGTGAACTCCAGGAGATGGTGATAGACAGGGAGGCCTGGCGTGCTGCAATTCATGGGGTCGCAAAGAGTCAGACATTACTGAACTGAACTGAACTGAGAAACTGGCACTGAGTGGATCCTCCTAAACGCATCATTCACATTATCTGTATTTGGAAGGAATTGCTGGCTTGGGACACATAACCATTACTTCTAAGGCCAAAAGTGTATTAAAATCGTGACAAACAAATAGTACAATACCACTGACTTCTAAACTAAGCTATTTTCACTCTATCATCTCTCCTGTTCTAATTAAATAAAAAACCCAAGACAAGAAAAAGTCAAGATTTCTGAAGTTTTAAAAAACGTTTTACTTGTTAAAGTATCAAGTTTAAAGAAAAGATGCTAGAATAAAAATCATGCACCTATGCATCCTTTACCTAGATTCATTTGTTAACTTTTTTTTGGCTGCACCTCACAGCAGGCTGGGAATTCCCCGACCAGGGATGGAACCCACAACTTCTGCAGTTGAAGTGTGGAGTCTTAACTACTGGACTACCAGGGAAGCCCCTTGCCTTTAGCATTTTTTTACTCATTTGCTTTGCCATTTATTCCTCCTCTCGCTCTCTACACACACGCACACACACACACACATATACACACCACATGTGAATTTCTTTTGAGAATACGTTCCATATGTCATGACCCTTTAGTCCTAAGTATTTCAGTACCTACCTAATAGTAGGGATAGTCTGTTTTGTAACCACAGTTGCCAACCTCAATACATTTAACATTTGTGCATTAGTTTGAACTAATCTACCTATTCATATTTCAATATTACCAACTGCCCCTATGATGTCCTCTGTAACTTCTCCCCTCTCTGGTTCTGGAGGGAAAGAAAAGGGCCAGGTATTAGATTCCGTCACCAGGTCTCCTTAGCCTTCTTGAATCTGGAACATTCCACAGCCTGCCTTTATTCTTTATGACACCTACATTTTTGAAAATAGAGTTTCATCTCCTCTCTTTTTGAAAATACAATATTCATCATTTTGAGTTTGCCTGGTAATTTGTCTCATACTTAGAGCCAAGCTCTGTCTTCTCAGGCAGAATGCTAAAATAGGGATGCTGTGACCCCCTGCAGAGGATCACATCTGGAGACACACACAGTCCAACCATCCCTCACTGATTACCTGGTCAAGATGCTGTCCAATTTCTCCACTGAGTGATTATGGATTTCCCCCTTGCAATGAATAACAATCCGTGGGAAGGAACTGTAAGACCATCGAAGTACCCTGCTCTTTCTCTGTTGAAATTTAGCAGCTGTTGATACTTCTTGCTTGATTCTGTCATTTCAGTATGATAGTTTCAGAAGGATGACTTTCCAGCTCCCACACTGTCTTCACATTTACCAGTTAGCATTCAAGATTCTGCAGTAAACGAGAGCCCTTTCTTCTCTCCATTTATTTATTATCGGTATGAACCCACAGATTCTTATTTTTCTCCCAACACTTTGTAACTCATTACTGTCCTTCATGATTTTCGTAATCAAATTGCCCCAGATTTGGCCACTGATAGCCCCTTCAAGCTGGCTTCTTTGTCCTCGTGACATGCCTACATTTTTTAAAGCACTTCCTTGTTTTCTAGTGTAATAAGATGTTCCAGGCCCATTTTGTACCTCCCTTGCACCCTTACTCTGTCCCTCAGAGATTCCTGGGTTTGGATTTTGATTTGCCATGCAGACTCAAAACTGTGGAAAACCCCATCTACCTGTTTATTTACTCACTGGTCCAGCCCCTCTCCAGCCAAAGGTGACCATAATCACCACCACCATGAAAACTCTGGGTTCATTTGACTGCCTGCTCTACAAGGTCGAGGTCTCTGAGTCTTTGCTCTTGTCTGTGTCACCTCCTTGCTGGTTCGGGGACATTTAAAATGCCCCCAATAGCCACGCATGGGCCAACTAAATTGTTCCTTTACTTGTGTTTCCATAACATTTTTTACATACATTTATTATGGTGTTAATCTGGTATCATTGTACTTTGGTTACATTCCTGGCTAGACTGAAGTCAAATATTTTCAAGTGACCTGGGGAGGAAGGTATTTATTTTCCCTAAACTGCAGATGGGAAACCTGAGGTTCAGGGAGGCAAGCCTAAGAGAAGCAGCAGGGCACAGGGTGAGGTCTTGATTACAGCCAACTTCTGCCCTGTATTCGCTGTAGGACCTTAAGCAGGTGACGAAGCCTGTCTGTACTTCAGTTTCCCTGGAATCAATGTGGATGACAATGAACAGTGGGGCTGTTTTATGGTGTAAAGGAGTTAATACTTGTCCAGCCTCTAGAATAGTGCCTGGCACATGGTAAGTGATGGGTAAATGTTTGTTAAGTAATTAAGTGATGTCATTGCAATTCAAATCCCAGTCTTATGATGATAAAGCTCCTAGCCACTGCTCTGTTGTAACTTTGTAGGATTAAGATTCCCTGAGAAGCAGTGATTCTATTTTTGTTTCTGCTTAGTGGCTAAGTTATGTCCAACTCTTTGCGACCTCATGGACTGTAGCCCGCCAGGCTCCTCTGTCAATGAGATCTCCTAGGCAAGAATACCGGAGTGGGTTGCCATTTCCTTCTCCAGGGGGTCTTCCTGACCCAGGGATTGAACCTTGGTCTGTTGCATTGCAGGTAGATTCTTAACTACTGAGTCACCTGGGAAGCCCAGTGACTCCAGACAGTAGTTCTATTAGAGACAGCAATAAAAGGAAGCTAGTTTGGGATATAAAACATGAATAAGACAAGAGGAAGTGAAATATCCCAGCTAACTGCTGAATTAAGTCATGGACTGGGGAAAGGTGCAGGTACCTTGTCCTGACTCTGGGTCTTGGGGCACTGGCTGCACAGCCAGGTAAGGACCACCAGGTAAATTCTGGGAGTTGGTCCCTCTCTTTACATGTCCTTGTCTCAAGTCAGTTGTGGGTTAGACATTTGACCCCCTGGGGTGACATCACAGAGACTGCCTATGCATTCACAATTCTGCAAGATGGTGCTATAGACAATCAGAAAAGTTACTTATTACTTTACTGAAGATGGGAAAGGCATTAGCCAAGTTCTTGAATGTTATGTGTGTTGTACTACTGTGGGGGTTAAGAATAAAATTTACATTTCTAAAGCAAGAATCATTTTTATTCTTACCTAACAGTTTACATAACTAAAATCTATTATTATTATTAATAATGTCGATATGCTTGAAAATGGTGGATTGCATTGTGATTGTTCTGGCAGATGACAACTGCTAGCTGAGTTACAAAATTATGTAAAAGTTTTCAGTTTAGAGACCAGAGGTAGACAGTGTTTGTCTACATGTGGAAAGGTTACTCAGGGATTAACCATTGTGTCAAATATTAGCTTTTAACAATTTAGAGCAGATGCTCTACCAAACTGGGAGATGTTGGAGAACATTCTCAAGCTTGAGCATGAGTCAGGAGCATTTTTAGGGCTTGTTAAAACAAAGATTGTTGAATCCCATCCCAAGCATTTCCAACGCATTTTGTCTGGGATGGAGCCCATGAATCTTCACTTTTAATAAGTTCTCAAGTGACTCTGATATTGCTGGTTCAGGGACCACAATTGGAGAACCACTTCCCTCTGTTGATTTAGAACAAACATCCCCTCACTGGCAGTCCCTCCCACCACCTGAGTTGAAACTCAGTATAACTAGATTTGATTTAAACAGGCCACCCTCAGCAGTCGAATTTCCCAACCACTTTTAGTATTTTACAGACCAAGGGAGCCATCACTTATTTCTCCAGCAGAAAAACAAACAAAACCCAAGCAAACCTTAAAGTTTTTAAAGGAATATCATGGTTTCTTAACTGTAGTACTAGATGCATGTTTCTGATGTCTTGATAATTAAACACATTAGGACTTCGTAGTACTTGCCAATATTTTTACGTAACAATTGAAATACACCTGCTAGTCTGTCATTGGGACATTCTTGAACTATACCTGAGAGGTGGTGACCAGCAGGTGGCGCTCTGAGTCAGTTCACGGTGGCCTGGGTGCCGTGAAAGGCAACACTTAGACAAGGTGCCTGCTTTAAATCCTCAAAGTAAGGTTCTTTTAACCACTTGTCATAAAACACCCTGAGACACACGTCTTGGAAAATCGAAGTGTCAAGCTCAGCATCTTTGCCACATTTCAAACTAGGTAATTACCTTCTCTCCCAAAGGGAATCTGTTTTATGTATTTGTGTCCTTTCTAGGTTACAGGTTTCCCAAAGGCAAAGATCTTGCCTTCCATTCACTGCATACAATGCTGAAGTGAAATGCTTGTTTTACAATAACAATCTAATTATTCCACGTCCCTCTGAGCTACACGATGACCTGTTACATACTAATTGCTAGTAATATAGAAATGTGCCTACCTCCTATAAACCCCACACATAAACCTAAGTTTTATTTGACCTAAAGGTAAATTGCTTGTTTATTTCTCCTTTTTCATATAAAGTCATTTTTCTGCCATCCCAAATTGTAAGTCATTGCCAAATACACAACACTGCATTTTAGTCAGTCATTTTTATTTTCCGCAGTTTTTTTTTCAAACTACACACAACAAATACTTTGATATAATCTAAGATAATAAAATAGTTGAACAACTTTTTTTTTTTTTTTTTAGATTTACATTTGTATAGAAACAATCTGTGGAACTCCTCACTTCAAAACTAAGGTGTCTAAAAACAGTGATTCATCAGCATTGCTTTAAATAATTGTTTGGTTAAAAGTTGCAGTTTTCATTCTCAACTAAAATGTTGTCTCCATGCAGTGTCCCTTGGGTCCAAAGCTTAAGGCCTTGGGAAGGTGGCCAAGAAGAAGAGGATGGCCATTCTTTATCTCTGTCCTTCTCTCGTGTGGAGGACAGTGGCTGCAACAGGGTTGACATAAAAACCAGGAAGAAAACAAATCAATTGCACATCTCTAGTTTTCAAGGGTCAAAGACATAACAAGTCTGGGCAGAACATGTCCCTATCTGTAGATGGAAATCCCATCATGATGGCACCGCAGCCCCCCACAACTCTCCTTGGCTAATCATGTCAGTTATTACCAGAGGCTGTGGCCACTGTCCCTAAGTTCTCCCCCAAGGCCAGTCATTTTGTGACATTTAAGTTCTGCCCCATGCATCATGTCACTTGGATGCTGTGTCTTGATTCTTGGTGCCCAGTTAGAGTCTACCATCCCCTAAGAAATGCCTCAGCCCACCCTCAAATCCCCAGAATGCCCGAGAGCATAAGACCCCACAGAGACAGGGACTTTTCAGTGAATCTCCGCCCCGAGAGGCTGGGGCCCCTGGCCTATATCATCCCATTGATCTTAGTCCACTCGTAGATATCCTGTTCACACACGATGTCGGAGTTGATGAGGAGGTATCTGTCACCCACGCAGAAATGCTTCTGACAGGCGGCACATTTGAAACATTCCAGGTGATACACTTTGTCCTTCACCCGCATCGTCATCTCATAGGCACGGATCCGCTTGTCACAGGATGCACAGAGACCATCTTGGCCAAAAAGCCTGGGGGGGAGAAAGACAGAGAAGCTAGAAAGGCAGGTGCAGAGGTAAGACTGGAAGAAACAGCCTGAGGATGGGTTCCATGATGTAGGTTGGATTTCCAAGATGTCGCGAAGCAAGGAAGAGTTGGGTCCAGACAGACGGCCAACTAATTCATCCACCTCTCCACAACTGACTATGACTAATTCATAGTCTTTCCTAGAAGGAAGAGGGTCCTCTGACATGAAACCATGCCTGGGGCATTTGTGTTTGGCATAACTCGTCCTTCTTCCGAGCTCTCTCCCTGCTTCTAGGATGCCCTAGGACCTGCCTCTGTGAAAAGAGTCTTAACTGAAGTGATTTAAGAGGTTAGCTGTGTGTAAACTGATATAGCCATGATGAAGAAGAGTATGGAGATACCTTAAAAAACTAGGAATAAAACTACCATATGACCCAGCAAGCCCCCTATTGGGTATATACCCTGAAAAAAGCACATTTCAAAAAGACACATGTTCTCCACTGTTCATGGCAGCACTATTTACAATGGCCAGGAATTGGAAGCAACCTAGATGTCCACTGACAGATGAATGGATAAAGAAGTTGTGGCAGGCGCGCGCGCACACACACACACACACACACACACACAGGAATATTACTCAGCCATAAAAGGAATGAATTTGAGTCAGTTGTGGTGAAGTGGATGAAGCTAGAGCCTGTTATACAGAGTGAAGTAAATCAGACAGGGGAAAAACAAATATCATATATTAACACGTATATATGGAATCTAGAAAAATAGGACTATTGAACCTGTTTACAGGGGAGGAATGGAGACACAGAGGTAGAGAATGGACACAGCAGAGGAAGGAGAAGGTGGGATGAATTGAGAAAGTAGCATTGACATATATACACTGCCATGGGCAAGATAGATAGCTAGGCGGACGCTGCTCTGTAACACAGGGAGCCCAGCCTGTGCTCTGCGACAATCTAGAGGGGTAAATCAGGGCAGGGGATATATGTATATCATATATAGTTTTACATACATAATTATGACTTACTCATGTTGTACGGCAGAAACAAACACAACATTGTAAAATAATTTTCCTCCAATTAAAAAAAAAAAAAGGTTAGGCATAGATTGTGTGTTTCCTCCCAAGGGAACTTTTATTTTAGAAGGGGAGCAGGAGTAAAGCCCAGGGGCCTTCTTGAGAGGAATGCAATGAAATGGGCATCTTTCTGAGGCTCCTCCCACACACTATCACATCAAGGGCTCTAATTCCACCCACGGGGAGGGCTGGTCATTAACTTCTCCGGAGCCACACAGGCCATTGCACACAACAGCTTCTGGGAGATGGAGGGAGCTCAACAGTGAACAGTCCCTCAGCCACTCGGGGGACGAGCAGTATCTCTCCATATTGAATGGAAGATCCTAATTCAAGATCCTCACTGGCCCAATGGCATAAGTCTCTGAAAAACTTCTCTTCTGTCATCAAAATCAAGACCCTCCTAAGTCTCAGTTGACTGGTCATTTATTTTAAGCAATATGCGGTGTCAAAGCAGGAGATGCACTATGGTGGAGCCTACCGCATGCTGAGTTGCTTCAGTCCTGTCCGACTGCGCAACCCTATGGACTGTAGCCCTCCAGGCTCCTCTGCCCATGATTCTCCAGGCAAGAATACTAGAGTGGGTTGCCGTGGCCTCCTGCAGGGGATCTTCTTGACCCAGGGATCAAACTCGCGTCTCTTACATCTCCCGCACTGGCAGGTGGGTTCTTTACCACTCATGCCACCTAGGGAGGCCGGAGCCTAGCGCAGTGGTTCTCAAAGTGTGGTCCTGGGACCAACCACATTGCATCCCCTGGGAACTTGCTAGAAGTGCACACTCAGGCCCTCCTGACTGAGACCTCTGTGGGTAGAGGCCCAACCGTCTGCCTGGTCCTGAATACGGCCAGGTGATGCTAATGCAGGCTGAAGTTTGGGAATCAGCCCACACGAGCTGGATAACACAAGTGCTGGAGTCAGAAGACTCAGCTTCAGGCAGGCCCGGCCCTGAGTACCTGAGTGACCCTGTTGAGACCTCTGTTGACTGTGCGCTCGTGGAATGACAGTCATCACAGCATCAACCTCACCCGGCTGTTGGAGGATGGAACGCAGCAAGTCAAAGCTCCAGTGCTCAAGGGTGTAGCCAACGCTGGATGGGCTTTAACACATTTTGGGGGTATTCCCAAAGGGGCCAGTCTTGCTGCCTGATTACATGGCATGTCAGCAGGTCTTTTCCATGGGAAACCTTCAGAGAAGTTTTAGGTAAATGCTTGTTCTTCTCAGAAGTTCTTAGGAACTTCAGCGTAGCAGCGAATCAACTGGTAGGTTCTGAGAGGATGTAGGGGCGATGAGAGCAGTTGACAAATTTAGAGCAGAATGAATGGAACCAGGAAGACGCGGTCCGTGGGTAGAGAGCTTGCAGTTACAGACAGGCTGGCTAGTTTCCCTCCAAATCCCACTCTCCATGAGAAGATCTCCAAGTGTTTTCAAAGCCCCACCTGGGAGCAAACTCATTACTGGGGGAAGAGCACTTCATCCCAAGATGGCAGATGGTGGAACTGTCGGGAACTACCACCTTGGAGGCCATGGAGTGGAAAGACAGTTCTGATTTCCTGATTGTTCAGTCAGAGGAGTTTGGGCCTGAGTGAGAATAAACGACTCACAAAACAGCATGCGTGGAAAGCAGCCAACCGCCTGGGGTGTGTGGCCCTTACGGAAGGGGAGCGTTTATTAAAGGGAAATCGGGGGGTAAATTACACACACGTCAGGCAGTTAATGACAGGAAGCATGAAGGACTAATATCTGGGAGACACCTTCAGATCCCAACATCACCTCCAATCAGCCAGTTCTCCTGGAGCCAGGGACATCCTCTGCCTTGGCTTCCATGTCTTAAGCTGTAAGACAAGAGAACTGGAAGGGAAGGAAGGCCTCTACAGCCCCTTCCAGTTCTGGTGTGCTGAGACTTCACTAAGTGAAAATAAGCTAGGACTTGACATCTAACTTGCACATTCACCTCTGGCACCAAGAATTGGTAACTTAGGCTGGCTATCCCAGAAACTGACCCTGAGGCCAGGATTTATTAAGGATGTGTCATCAGGGAAAACAGGTACAGTGGCGAGGGAAACCAGACAGAAGATGGAAGGCAGGCCAAGTTGCAGTCTTGGGCCAAGTCCCCCAGAAGGGAGCTTTGGCCTGAATGCATGGGGACTCTGGGGTGTAAGTTATGTCTCCAAGTGGCCTTGGCTCCAGGCAAGATTACTGGACTTCGGTCTCTGGCAGTGCCAGCCACTGGGCAAGGTCTGCTGGGCATTGGGTGGGTGGGTGGGGGTACTGGGCAGGCTTCTGGCTTTAACAGAAAGGTGCTGTTGAAGGTAAAACAATAGGGGGTGGGGGCTGCACTGAGCACAAAAATCATAAAAAGAGATCTGAGGGGATCTGGACTCGGTACTGACATTAACAGCTACTGTTAAGTTCCCAAGAAAACCACATAAATAGCACAGGGTTTATTTGGGTTCAGGCTTCCCTGGTGGCTTAGATGGTAAAGAATCTGCCTGTAATGCAGGAGACGTGGGTTCAATCCCTGGGTCAGGAGGATCCCCTAGAGAAGGGGATGGCTACCCTCTCCAGTATTCCTGCCTGGAGAATTCCATGGACAGAAGAGACTGGTGGGCTGCAGTCTATGGAGTCGCAGAGAGTCGGATACAACTTAGCAATTAAAAGTTTATTTAGGTTCTGCATGGGGATCTCCTGATTATATGAGGCTAAACGTCTGAAAAAGACTTTAACAGGCCAGGCAGCAACTGGAAACCCTGGGGAGAAGCTCTCCCCAGGTGGGGGGCGGGGGAGGGGCGGGGGCAAGGACTGAACACCATCCCAGCACACATTTCGTCACTCCTCCAACTTGCCTTTTGCAAAGGCGCTGTCAGCTATGTTAAGAATGCAAGCAAACAAGTCCATGGCTGAAGGGCCATGCCTGCAGCAAGAAACGATTTTTCTCCTCTGTCAAGAGGTGTCATGTCTGAAGCTTCCACCTGCCCATTTTAATAACAATATAAATATGAAAGGATGGCTGGAAACGCCTGCACTAACACAGAGTTAATTAACATGTTGCCTAGGAATGTAGCAGGGAAAAGAATTATTTCATGTCACCAAGACACAAGTTAATTAACACTGGGTTCTCCCAGACTATTTTTTTTCTATCCTTTTTAAAAATGCAAGAGATTAACAAGCCCAGGCAGCACGGGGTTTTCTTCTTGAATGTTATATAAAACCTCAGAGATAGGGAGAAACCTGGGCTCTTTTGACCTTACTCTATCTGTACTTCATTTAATAAGATTCAAATGATTTGACAGGAATGTAGTCAGGGGGCCCAGTGGGAATCATTTACCCGTCTGCTTTTCCACACTGATTTGGCAAACTAGTAGGGAGCAGAATCAGGTCTCTATTTACCCCAGTTCTATGTTCTTGTTCCTTAATAATAATAGTAATAATAAATGGTCAAAATTAAAATCATGATCCTTGGAAACTTGACTTCTTTTCTCTGAACCACCAAATTTGCAAGGACTTTAATCAGGAAATTTAGGGGGGAGAAAAAGCTTATTCTGTCAGTCTCTGGGTAAACAGATAAGCTTGCTTCACCATGGAATTGCCTGCAGTTTTTTTTTTTTTTTTTTTTTTAATGTAAAATGCTCTGAGGGCAGGTTTGGGAGAAAGAGCTGGCCTGGCAGCCAAGGGCACTGGAGTCTAAACAAGCTTCCCTGGGTTGGGTGGTCCTAATGTATTAAGGCTGCATGCTCCACAGACCCCGTACCCCACGAAGACGGCAAAAACATTGACAGCTACACAGTCGAGCAGATTTGACAGCAGAGGGCATGGAGTTACCTCTGCCGCAGCTAATACGGAGCTGGAAATTTCATATGAAACTAGAACATTCCAGGCAAAGGCACTCGTTTGAGAGTCGGAAAATTCACATAGCCAAACGTATGACCCAGAGTATCCGAGATAGCTTCAGTGCCTGTCTCAGTGGGTGTTCTAGAGTTCCTCTTTTGCCTTTCCATTCTTCCATCACTTTGTTCATTAGGTCGGGAAAGACTCTAATGATAAACGTCATGAGGGTTACTGAAAGACAGCAGCTGACTGAAGCGACTTAGCAGCAGCAACATCTCTTTGATACCCATGCACCATGCCAAGCACCTTACATGTACCACCTCATCTAATTCCCACCCCTTCCTGGAAGCAGGTACTGCTGTTCTATAACCCCATTTTACAGATGAGGAAATTGAGGCTTAGGAAGGTTATGTAACTTGTCCAAGGTCACAGAGCTAGAAAGTAGGGATGCCGGGGCTCAAATCTACAGCTGACTTCAGGGCCTTCCTGCTGTGACCAAAACTGCTTGGTGTGCTGCGGTGAGATTGTACTTTCAATTTTTCTTAATTTATTTTTAATTGAAGCATAATTACAATATTGTGTGGGGTTCTGCCATACATCAACATGGATCAGCCATAGGCATGCATATGTCCCCTTCCTCTTAGCCTCCCTCCAACCTCCCACCCCATCCCACCCCTCTACGTTGTCTTAGAGCCCCAGATTGAGTTCCTTGAGTCATACAGCGAGTTCCCAATGGCTATCTATTTATAAACATTAGTGTATATGTTTCCATGCTACTCTTTTAAAATTTCTGATCACATTATATTGAGATCTTACAAAAGAATACTTATAACCTGTGCATATGTTTTTGAAGCATCAAATGAGCTGCTAGGAATCCACCCTCAAACTTACAAGCTTCAAAACTCCCAGTTCCCTTGGCATACCCTGTGCCTTCCTTCCCCACCCTCTCCCTTTGTCTGACCCCCAGAGGGAACCATTATTCTGAATTTTGTGCTCATCACTCTCTTTAAAATCACTCTCTTTTTAAAATATGAGAATTGGACCACACAGGCATGTGTCCCCGAGAACATGCTTCTCTAACAGGAGGAAAGGCCAACTGCTCCCCTGCACAGGGCAGCTGAGACCAACGTGATCTCACCGGCCCAGGTGGCAGGCGCCAGGGAGACAGAGCCAGGGCCCCAGGAGGGCGGCAAGGTCGCACCTGAGATAGTCTCGGCGGCAGAGCTTCCGGCCCAGCTTGTAGTAGAGGCGCCGGCCCACCTCGCCCAGCCGGCACCCGCAGAGGTCACAGCTGAGGCAGTCCTCGTGCCAGTACTGGTCGATGGCCTTCAGGAAGTAGCGGTCCCCGATGTTCTGCTGGCAGCCTCCGCATGTCAGCAGGGACGGGGGCATCTGCAGCACCTCGTCCACCGGCTCCCTGGAAGGAAGGCCATGCATTAGGGATGGCCTCACCTCGGGGAGACCAGCGCCAGGGGCTCAGGAGTCATGCTGCGCCCCACAGAGAACCTCACTCAATTGTCTGGTGACATCGGAGAAAGGAGGGGAGAGCATACACCTAGGGCAGACGACGGCAAAGAGGCCCCGCCAGCCTTGGGTTAGGACGGGAAAGGGCTAGTCCCTACGTTCTAGATCCTGGAAGAAGCAAGGGCGGCACCCAGGCAAAGGGTACTGCAACCCCCCCACCTATAGCCCAGCCCCCTCCCAGACCTGTGGTCTCTCTTCTTCTTGATCCCCCCTCCCCTCCTACTCTACCTCCACACCTCATCTCTTTCCTCCCCCCATATCCCGGAGCCAAGGGCACTGCCCAATTCCAGAGGAGACACCAGGACTCTAAGAGCTGCTTGTGGCCAGAACAGTGACTAGTGGGTTAAACGTTTTCAAATTCCCTTTTGAATCTCTGTGCCACCTGGACTCCATCCCTTTCCAACTGCACGAACGTAGAGATGAGGATGAAAGGGTCCCCAAATTATTTTAGGTTACTTTCTCTTTCCCAAATAAAAATACCATCAAGATATAATAGAAATTCTCATTATTTTTAACAGAAGCTCCACATCCTATCCTTCTTATGGAATGAGTCCTTGAGGAAAAATCTCAAGGTGTTGATTAAAGCCACTGTTATATTTATAAAGGAGATCAAACAGATCTTTTTGCACATGAACACTTTTACAGCAGCAAAACTGATTCGCATGAAGTTGATTTAGGAAAGAAAATGGGGAGGGGCCAATAGTTCTTTTCGGGAGAGAGTGTGGAAGGCAATTAAACACTGAAATCTCCTCCAGGCAATTGTTAAGAGTGAGCCTGTGACATGCGTTCTTTTATTACAAAATCATACAGTGTCTCCAGTTCACTTAACTGGAATCTGAATCCTTTTGTTTTACATTTTAAAAGAAATAACTTTACTTGGCAGAAGAAGATAAAAAAAATAGAGTGCGAGAAATGATTCCTGCACCAGATGGGACATAGGAAAAACCGAATACCTGTTGATCTGTAGCAATTAACAAATGCTCTCTTGAACTTCATTCAAACACAAATCTATTTTTCAAAAATCTATTACGTTTGGAAAAATGGACCTTCTGCCAACTGTGAAATTCCCAAAGGGAATTTCCCCCTTGGTATCTTGAAGATATAAATCTGTGTCTCCTATTTCCAGCTGATGCTGGCTTACTTGGTGACCTTGCATCCTGACTGGCCTGTGCCCACAGCATTTAAGGGCCTTTATACTTAGGAAGGATGAGGCTCAGGGAATCAGTGTTGATAACACACTCTGACACCTTCAGAGAACTCTGTCTTTAAAGTGCACGCTTCCCTGTGAATATTCAGGCATATTGAAACCGAGCCCACACTTTGTAGAATGGGTATGAGGGTCGTTTGTGAGATGATCTCCTTTTAGACCAGGGAAGTGTAAAACCCAAACTAATTATCTCCTAAAACCTTGACTTTAAATAGAGTTTTAAACATCCACTGAAGCCTGACTTGTCTTTGTTTCCACAGGTTATGTATAAAGACTTCCACCCTCCCTCCTGAAAAATAAAACACCCAGCATTTTCCTGTGCCTCAGAATCACTTCTCTTCCCTTTTCACAGCCTGTGGCCTTACTTTAGGCTTTCAGAAACATTCATGGAACCTCAACACCACTGGATGGCCTGCCAACCAACTGTGAAAGAAGAGAATTTGCACTTAGCTGGTGCAAAACTGCCTGGAATTGAAATGAACTGCTCCTGTTATTCACAGGGAGGCAGTAGGGGCCACCGATGGCACAGAAGAGGAAATCTGTGTGTGTGTGAATTCTGGCTGTCTTTCTGTCTAAATGTTTCATTTGCATAGGCCTAGTCAAGTTTCTGGGTGTAATTTGGAGTTGCTGATCAGACTGACCTCAGTCACACTGACCCAAGTATGTACGCACTGAAGCATCTGGTAGGGTAGTGGTCCACAGGAGAAATGTGAAGCCAAAAAGCTACTGTCTGTGATGGCCTAAGATGAGATACGAAAGGACTGGATAAGATATTGGCTCTATCTTTCTATAATTAAAGATAATATCACATTATCTTTGGTGGATGTTCCAAGCCAATAACTGTGGGACTCAGCCTCTAATTAATATTTTACATTCTCCTAGAGCCTATCTGAACATTACACCTCAATACACTTTGGCCTGGATTTCTGGGATAATTTCTCAACAGTTTCCAAGGAAGATATGGGGAAAAAATGTTCTGCAATAATTTCTCAGCTAGCTGGTCCATCTCCAATTAGAGCCTATCTTCATTGGGCAAATAATAAAGCAAAGGATAGAGAAGAGCACCCTACTGAGCATCCTTCCGCAGATGCCTGCTGTGTTATGAGGTGAAGATGTTTCAATTTTCCAGTCTCTCTGTGAAAAAGTACAAACTTTGAAAGGAGCAAACTTCCTTCAGGGAACTGAAACCTCCAGATTTATCTTCTAATAAAAAGATTAGTGACTAAGTTCTGTTGATCGAAAAGGCATTAGGCACCTTTCAAAGGTAATTCATCCAATTCACTCTATTGTATTACTATCATCTTGCCCAGGCTCTGAAAACTCAGGGCTAAGTTGTAATTCTAGGTTTGTAAAAAAAAAAAAAAAAAAAAAAAAAAAAGTGAGCAAAGCACCCTTCCCAGAGTTTTCCTAAATAAATACTTAAAAAAAAAAAAAAAAAAGGCAATGTTATTTTTTTTCCCTGAGAATTTAAGGAAGCTGGGTTTTTGTTAGAACAAACCTGACTCCTTGTAGATCTGGCTTCTGAACCTTCAAGATTGAATAGTGATGTTTATATTCTCACTGGATTATGGTTACTTCCTGTGTTTTATGAGAACACGCTGAGCTTTTATGCTGGTAACTGAGGGTAAAACCCAGGTATATAAACACCATAGGAGGCTGAAATTGGGAGGAGGTATTTCAATCAGGAAAGCACAATTCTTTTAAAGCAGGAAAAGAAAACAAAACAAATGCCTCTTAAAAGCACAAATGGACAAGTCATTAACCAGCTCCTTTGGTCTGTGTAACAAATCCCTTCAAAGGATTTAGATGGGGACTTCAAAGGAATAAAAATTCTCAAAACCAGACAGCTAATGAATCTTAAAAGGGCATTTGCGCTGACGGGAAAATGACATCTTAAACATCCCTTTCTCCCCATGTTAACACTGAGCAGTGTGCTGAAGGTAAAGATTGGGAAGAGGGTGATACTTCAAGCCAGTCGGGGCTCAGAAAACAAATGCGGTTCATTTAGAGCTCTGGTTCCCAGATCCTAAACCCTTTGAGATTGTGACAAAAGCCGTAAGACTCCGCTCTCTGGAAAAATTCACCTAATACCCAAAATGGTGCACTAACTTTGGAGGTTCAAAGGTACCCATCGGTGGACTCCGAGGGGAGAGGCGTGTCCGCGTATCCAGACTAACTCCCGTGTTGTTCGGCTGCTCTAAAGTCTCTGGAGGCCTGAGTGAGCTCCGAGGTGAACTCTCGCACCTCCTCACCCGCGGGTCCCCGGCGCCGTGGGCAACCGCTCCACCTGCGGACCCGGAAGGGGACCGTCGGGGACCCGGGGTCGGGGGCTCCACTTGTAGTGTCCCCCTTTCCAGGACCAAACGGACAAAGAGAAGGAACGAGAGGGAAGAAGGGAGCAGAATCGAGTCCTGAAGGCTCTGGGGACTGCACCGGCGCGCCTCTAACCTCCCCCTGTGCATGCTCCTGTGCAAACTTTCTGGCCCGAAGTGGCTTTAGGGAGCGTCCCAGGGAGCCGCGAGGGGCCCGCTGAGGCGCCGGGCCGACCCCTCTTCCTGCCGCCCGCCACCCAGCCCCTCTCCCAGTGTCCCTGGAGTCACCCAAGAGGATGCGGGAGCCCCGCGCACGGCAGAGGGAACCAAGGGCACGCCGCGGGCGCGCACCTGGAGCCTTCTCGCCGGCCGCCCGCCCCACCCCGCCGCCCCGGGTCGCGAGGCCGTGGACCCTCGGTGGCAGGGGCGTCGCACTTACTCAGATGGGTCCAGGCTCTTCCTCTCGATGGCCGAGGACATTGGGGAGGGAGGTGGCGTGCCAGGCGGTGGGGGCGCTCCCTTTGTGGCGCGGGGCTGGCCGGCTGCCGGGGCTCGGACCCCCTCGGGTGCTCGGGCGCCGCCGCCGCCGCCGCCGCTCCTGCGCCTCTTCTTGCTCCGGCGCTCTGGCGGCGAGCTCGCCCCTCCGCGCTCAAGGACAGTCACCGCGCTCCCTTCAAACGCCAAAGAGAGAGAGCGAATCACCGGGCTGCCGGCGCGCCGCGGCCGAGGAGGGGACCGGGGCGCGCAGCCTGGCCCCGGGCGGCTGCAGCTGCTACTGCTGCTCAGGACTTAACCTTCCATCCCGGTCCCGCCGCCACCGCCGCCGCCGCCGCCGCCGCCGCCGGGTCTGGCTCGGCTCGCGCGCTGTCGCCGGCTCCGCGCCGCCCGCGGGGATGGTGCGCGCCCGCCCGGCCGCCCCGCGCCCCTCGCACCTTCAGCCGGGGTTGCGGCGCGCAGCTCGCCGCCGAGGGCAGGGAGGGGGCGGCGGCCTGGGGGCGGGGAGGGGACACCGCGCCTCTCTCCCCCGGCTCCCTCCTCTCTCGGGAAGGTCTATTTTCGCTCAGCTTTCCTCTGTCTCTGGTTTCATTTCCTTTTTCCTGATCACGATTCAAATACAATAGAAGGAAATCACATTTAAAGAGACAGCTGCCCGGTCCTCCCCCCCCATCATCTTTTTTCTTCCCTTTTTTTTTTTAAACGGGGCTCCTGGGGATTAGCGATACAAACAGCGGCAGCCGCAGCAAGACTGAGTTGGCTTCTTAAAGGGGCCAGCGTCGGGGACAGGGAGACTCGCTCAGAGAACACCTCTCCTTGGAGAGGCGTCTGGGTTGCCTGTAAAGCATTCTTTAGGGCTTTCCCTCTTCGGCGTTCCCCTTTTGGTTAACTAAGATTGAAAGTGACCAGCGGGCCGCTCAAGGAAGAAAGAAAAAACGAAAATGTGAAATAAACACATACAGAGATGTACGGTTCCAAGTGGCTTTCGCGCGCGTCCGGGGTTGGAGGTCCCAGGTCCGCGGTCAGGGAACGCGGAGATGCCCCCAAGACAGCGCGGCTCTGCTGGCAGAGGACTTGTGACTGCGTCCGCGCTCCAAAAAGACGACAGGAGCTGTGCGAGCAGGGACCGCACGGGCTGGGTACGCCTGAGCAGTACCAGGGGCAGCAAATCCCGAGGGAGGGTGTTTGGGAGGGACCAAGCTGGTCTGAGTCTCCTCTCCATCTGCTGGTGGCAGAATTCCCTCCCTCAGCATCTTTAAAAATCGGACCCCTGCGGTTAAACTGGCCCTTCCTGTAAAGGGCCAATAGCACTCTTCACAGAGAAAAGTGCCTCTCCAATGATGGAAAGCAATGCTTGGAGACTATTTTGCCCTGGGTCAGGAAAAGAGAGAGAAAGCAGACTTGTTTAGTTCAGGTTTCCCCTCTAATCTCAAGGACAAATTCCAAGAAGAGTAGGGAATGTAGAAGGGGAGAGGAGGAAGCTAATAGTCTTCTCTTCAATAGAGCAAAACTTTAGGTCCCTTGGGCCTCATCAGAGTTCCCTGAAAATAATTGCATCCAGAAATTATTACTAAAGGCCTACTTGTGCATGCCACAAGTCTTGTAAAGAAGAAGCTACCAGTATTCTCAGGATCCATGGTTTTATAGGAGCAGTCTAGATCATGGTCATGGGCACTGTCTTCCTGTTTTAAAGATGGCACTGAAGGGTCTGGATGAGTTCACCCCGGAAGGTGGTGGTTGAAGTCAGAAGTACATCCCTGTAGGCTTCGTTTTCCTTGTTTAAAGCTGATTCTAACTTCTTACATGCATGCCTAGAATTTACCATTGTCTGCATGCTCTTGTCCTTTTCTTATGTCCATGTCCAAAGCTTAGGTCCCTATGGGTATAATAAAAATCTCTCCCTATTTCCTCCACCGTCTCCTCTGTGTGTGTGTGTGTGTGTGTGTGTGTGTGTGTCAAAGGAAGTCTTAAGAGTAGCTGTGGGTCCAACGCAAGCCTTTCAATCTAAAAAGAACTTCTCCTGCTCAGGCCCTTGTTTTTAATTAAAAAAGGAAAAATGTCTAGCATTTTTAAGTCAGTCTAAATTACGTGATAAACATATAACCCACCACTCTACAATAAAAAATGAAAATAAACAAATAGGCTTTGATGAGCAATTCACCTGCTTACAACCAATCGATGTGTTGGTGAAACGCTAAGACTTGGGCATTGGACTGCCTGCGTTTGATTTAGGCTCTTACTTATCAGCTAGTGGAGCCTATCTAGGAAAGTCACTTAATCTGAAGAGGCAGTATTGGGTAGTGGCTGTGAAGCCAGACTGCCTTCATAACAACCCACACTTTCCTACCTGTGATCCTAGTGGAAGAGCAGGAATTTATAAACTCCCAGGATCCTTATCTGTCAATGGGGGTACCAGAGCCTATTGCATCAACTGCTGTGAGGATTAAATGAGTAAACACATGCAGTGTGGCCCATAGACCTGTAATGAACTGGGGGTAATACTGGATATGAGATTACATGCATGCAAAGCATTTGGTGTATACTAAGCACTCATAAATGGTAACTTCTGTGTTGTAGGAAAAAATCGCCGGGAGAATTTAGAGAGTTTGAAATTAAATTCAAAGGTGAAATGGAGGTTAAAAATAAGAACTTCCCAATTTCTCACCTAGGTTTGAAAACCTGTCCCATTTTTAAAAAGCAAACAGAACAGTGTCCTTTCACTCCATCTCCTTGTGCTCGTATGCAAAACATATATGCATTTTCCAGTTTAATGTTCACTATCTTGGTGACTACGTGATGTGTTTTCATCTGCTTGCTTTTATTAAATCTGATAAGTTGCTTCCTCCCTTGCTATATAGTTTTGCATGGAGCCTTAGTTGTTAAATTAAATATATCCTTGGGTTCCAGGAGGTAACCTCCAAACGGCCAACTTTGGGACATGAAGTTTCCTTTTAATAATATGCTTCTGTTTTGACCCGAATGTGTAAAGAAAGAGTGATTACTGATGACTTTGGGTCAGTTTCTTATCTTTCACCACTCTTTGGGGAGAACTTCCTTAGAGAAAGTGAATATTTGAAATGGTATCTTAAGATTTCAATTTCACACACAGTGGTTGTAAGGAATAACTGCCTGCCGGTGGGATTTCATTTCTATTCAACGGGCAATTAAATTGCTCAAATTTAAGTTTAACATTTAGAATCGAGTCTCAAAATGTGTTTTCATTATGAATAATTTTAAAGCAATCATAACCTTATTGTATCCTTCCATAGCAACCTTATGCTTTATGTAGAAGAGCGACTCAGTAACTAGGAGGCAATTCGAACATGTAAAATGGTCCTTGAGAGTTGAGGAAATCTGGACTTGATCCCTCCCCAGTGGGTTTGCAATTTAATTCCTTTTACGCACCCCGACTCCTTGCGAATCTTACATACCTTAAAATTTAGAAAATTTCCAAGTTTTCCTTCCTGAATGTGAATGTCACAGGAAGACTGAATCAGTTGGCATGATGATTCTGACTCTAGGTGGATTACTTTCTTCCTGTTGGCATTTTCTATTCTTTTTGCTTATTACATCTAGAATTGTTTTCTCAGGAAGAGCAGTTTCAAGTGACTAAGGCTACATTTCTTTGCTAAAATGGACTTCTAGTAGAAAGGAAAACGCAAATGTCATTGGGAAGATGCCAAGAATGACAATTTACCTCTTCTATTTTTTTTTTTTTTTTGCAACTTTTAGAAACCAAGTTGCATCATATACCTGTTAGTTGTTACATTCACGTATAGGAACAAAAATAAAGATTTGTCTTATTATGGCTTCAGCTCCCATGGAAACTTCTTTAAACAACTCAGTTGTCACAGGAATCTGGTTTCCAAACTCATCTCAGAAGATTTCAGGGCATGTTGATGGACATATTTTCAGAATGTTAGATCTATCAGTAACATTCATGAAAAATAAACCAGTTTTCCTATATAGGAGAAAAAAGCCCCACAAATCTTTTTGAAAAATCTTCATCAACTGAGTTTAGGAGATGAGCATAGGTGTCAGAAGGCATAACGCAGCTGTTTACCAGCTGGGTGACTTGGGGGAAGTTATTTTACCTCTCTGAACCTCAGATTCTATATCTGTCAAATGGAGGCAACAGTAAACTCAGCAGGGCTGGGACTAGAGTAAGGTCACAGGGATATCTGCTTACTTCACAGGAGTTTTAAGAAGATTCAATAGGGTCATGTGTATAAAAATGCTTTGCACAGTGATGTAAATGCTCAGAAATAATACCTGTTGTTATTACCCCATCTTTCAGAAGTCATCACTGTGTCAGGAAGCAGCCATCTCCTAGCCAGTCAGGACATGCACCAAAGAATGCTGAGACTGGGGTGCTGTAGAAAAAGCTGAAGTGTACCTAAGACATCAGCTGGCTTCAGGCTTGGGAAGCCCCCACTTTCCAAACAGAAATTCAGGAATGTGACCATTTAGGTCCTAGGTAGGCTGTTGACAGCTTCATCGCTTCCCTTCATCTGCTTCAGCCACATCCCTGATTGCATGTTTCTGATTTTCCCCTTTCCAGCAACTTCTAAATCACCTGTTAGGACTGAGATGAGAGACAAAGTCAAAGTGCTTAAGTAACTGCCCCCAAATGTCACAACTCTACAGCAAGGTCTTAAGCAGAGTTAAACTCATGGCATGTCTGAGTGGAAGGAGCTTCTGAAATGTGATTTCTCAGCTTGCTCCTTGGAGCAGTTTAAAGTGTTTCCCTAGTAGGCTCCACCCGTTCCTGCTCCAACCACAGCAGCTCTGCACCTATTGACATGTTGCTCAGCCTCTCTGGACTTCAGCTTCTGCATCTGTAAAGTGGGCATATTCAGGGTACCTATCTCACGGAACTGCTATAACAATTCTGTGAAATGAGACATATTATATAAGGTACTTGGAAAGGAGACAGGCACAGAGTAAGCTTCTGCAGAAGATTCGGCTTATACAGAGAGATTCCAGCTTTAAAATATTTGAACACCCGTTGGTGATTCAGGGCCCCATTGATGGACAAGGCAAGTGAGACCTAGAGTCAACAGTTCCTTCTTCTGTCTCTGTCCCCTTCAAATCCTCCCCCTCCTTCTCTCTTGGGTACCAGATCTTGAATTTATTTGCTGCTCTGAATTCAAGGGGGAGTCAGAGCTGGGCGAGCTGACTCACAGAGCTGTCCTGATGTCCTTTGTTCATGAGATTCATATCCTCCCTTTAGTTTCTCAGACGCAGCCCTGCCTGAGTGACACAACACAGTGCCTGGGACGCTCAAACAGCACACCTGAAATCCAGCTCCTTTCTGTGGCCTTGAAGGCCTTATCCTATCTGGCCCCTTCTCCTCTTTTTCATTACAACCCCTTCACTATGCTAGATCCACACTGATGTTTTCCCTAAACTTTAAAACAAACCAAGTCAACTCCTATTGGAGGGCTTTTGCACCTGTCCTTTCCTCTGCCCGAGATGCTCTTCCTCTAGAGCATCCTATGGCTCCCATGTATTTCATTCTGGTTCAAATGTTTATCCTCATAAGAGCCTTTTAAAATCCCATTTCTTATCATCCTCCATTCCCTTATCCCGCTTTATTTTTCTTCCTAGTATCATCATTACTTCTACTTTACTACATACGTGTTTGTAGTTCTTTTATGGGTTTGGTTTTGACCTTTCTTCCCAGCTAGAATATAAACTCCATAAGAATATGACTTGTTTCCAATTGTGTCTTTAGGACCTAGAATGTGCCTAGCACACAGTAGGCTTTCAATAACTGTTCGTTGAATGAATGAAGGAATGAATAAATGACAGCCCCACTCCCTGTGGCCAAAGTATGCCTGCACTATGCTCTCCAGGTAAAAGTTGAGAGGGAACTTGAAGATCACTTGTTTTCCTAGAGCATTGCTATTGGGAGAAAATAAGGGCCCATATACCATTCAGAGTCAGACCTAGGAATTTGGTTTGGGAACCAGATCAGACTCTTGGCTCCTAGGAACACACAGATACAGGTGGTGTCAGTAACAACAAGGACCTGCTTTGAAGCTTGATTCTCCACTGCAGGTCCCCCATGCCCCCAAGGAGATGTAGTTACAGTGGGCCAGTGCATAGAATACAGTCAATTCTATGGGTAAAGGCAGGCTTTGGATATAGATCGGCTTGTTTTAGTCCTGGTTCTTTCAGCTATGTGGTTTTAGGCAAATCATTTGATAGCTCTGAGCCTCAGTTCCGTCACGTGTAGAATGAGGATAATTATATCTTCATCACAGGGTTGGAGGAATAAAATGAGATCATGCATGTCAAATGCTTAGCACAGTGCTCAATGGATGGCGGCTATTATTAGAATTAATGAAGCTAAGAGAACCTCAAAGGAGGACAGTCGACCAGGGCAGGCCTTTCTTGACACACAGGTGGATAACTGGAGTTATGTTACAATATAGGGCTCAGTCCAAGCAGGTGGGGTCAGCCTCCTTGCCTGGGGGACTCCTGCCTTATCTTACCAGCTCGGGCAACCCCCAACCCCCAGGGGGCAGGGGGGTTAGACTCACAGACAGTTGGCCCAGCTTCATATTCAGATAAGCAACAAAAAGAGATGGCATCAGGAGCCTGTCCTGGTCACTGGTTCTTCAGAGTTGGGGGTCTCTGGTCTGAGACATCTCACTCCGGATAGACCTTCCATTGGAGGAGGGGCTGGGCTGCTTCTGGGGAAGCAGTGTTTTCTGGCATTCGTGTCTAGCTGAGGGCCCTGAGCCTGGCTGGGGAAGGGAGTCTGACCTTCCTGATGACACTTGACTTCCTAAGCTCCACACTTCAGGGGAAAGGAGTCTTGTATGTGATGCTCCTAGAAATATCTGTAGCTGAGGGAGATATCTTTCAGCCAAAACCAGGGAAAGAGCTGCTTGCTTCTTAGTGCCAATTTTCTCTGCTTCCCTTCAGCTACCCCTCATGTATCTGGCTGCCTGATTAACCCATCTGGACTACTCTTTTCTTCATTGTCACCACCCTGCTCAAAAATTTGCAATGACTCCCTTATTGCCTGTGATCATTGGCAAGTCGCTTAGCCTTTTGGGATCTTGATGCTCTCATTTTATAGAAGAAAGAGGTGGACTGAAAGGTTAGAGCTGCAACTCTATGTGAGATTCTGTCCTTCTAGAAGATCAAGACAAACTCTTGATGAGTCCATGAAAGATGCTTGTGACCCTGCCCATCCCATCGAATCAACTTCATGTCCCAAACCCCTAGAGCCTGACCCTTCCCACCAACCAGGCTGCTCCTCTTTGACCTCAGACATCCGGCTCATGCCCATTTCTATGCACTGTTTTATTCTGTTCTTTCTATCACGAATGTCTGCTTTGTCTGTGCTCCAAAACTTCGGTGCTAGAATTGTAGAAGGGTTAAGAATAGAGATTAATAAACCTGGTTTCTAGTCTCCACTTTACAACTTACTATCTGGGTAATTAATCTTAGGCAAATCTCTGTGCTTCAGTGCCTGCAGTGATAAAACAGAGGCGATGATAAATATAGGGTGAAGAGGCATGGCTGAGATAATGTATGCAGCAGGCAGAGCACAGAGCCCGGCACACAGTGAGTGCTCGGTAACAGCAATCATCCTGCAGTTTGTACAAAATCCTCCCCAGTCTTCTCTGCCTCTCCAGATTGTGTCCATCAACCTGGAGCCCACTCAAGCCACATCTCTGCACTGAAGGTTTCTCTGCCCCCTGAACTCAACTCCTTCCAGCTCTTGGTTCTGGGGCCTGGGTAGGTGCTCATTAGACTCTGCCTTGCAAAGCCATGATTTTATGTGTGCACACCATCTTGCCATCTCATAAGTGACTTATGTTCTTAGAAAAGAGAGATCATAATTTTCATTTTCACTAAATATGGAGATATTCAATAATTCCTTTTGAATTAAAGACTCCACATATCACCACCATGTTATCAATTTCCCAATTCCTAGCTTCATACTGACATTCGTCAATATGTGAGGGTCTTCCTGCTATCAGTATTGAGGATGGCCCATGCTTTGTCAGTTACAGACCTCTTTAAAAACCTACCAACTCAAAACTATAAAACTCTCATAAGAAAACATAGGGTAAAAACTACATGACGTTGGATTTGGCAATGACTTCTTGAATATGACACCTTTTATTGTCACAGGCTACAAAATGAAAAACAGACGAACTAGACTGCAGGTTAAAAACTTTTGTGTATGAAGGACAGTATTAGGAGAGTGAAAATGCACCCTATGGAATGGAAGAGAATATTTGCAAATCATATATCTGATAAAAGGTTAATATCCAGAATATTTAAAGAACTCCTATAATTCAACAGCAAAAAAAACCGAATTAAAAAATGGGCAAAAGACTTGAAGAAATATTTCTCTAAAGAAGATATACAGATGGCCAATAAGCAAAGAGAGAGAGTTTCAAGAAACAATAATCATCAGAGAAATGCAATGCACAGCCACAGTGAAGCACACTTCACATCCATCAGGACAACTATTATCCCCCAAACAGAAAACGACAAGTGTTGGCAAACACGTGGGGAAATTGGGAATTCCATGGTCTGCTAATGGGAATATAATATATATGTTATACACAACATATGGGCTTCCCTGGTAGCTCAGCTGGTAAAGAGTCTGCCTGCAATGCAGGAGATCCTGGTTTGACTCCTGGATCGGGAAGATCCCCCGGAGAAGGGATAGGCTACCCACTCCAGTATTCTTGGGGTTCCCTGGTGGCTCAGATGGTAAAGAATCTGCCTGTAATGTGGGAGACCTGGGTTCGATCCCTGTATTGGGAAGATCCCTTGGAGGAGGGTATGGCAACCCACTCTGGTATTCTTGTCTGGACAATCCCCAAGAACAGAGCAGCCTGTCAGGCTATATTCTATGGGGTTGCAAAGAGACACAACTGAGTGACTAGGCACAAGTGTATAATATATATTATATATATAATATATTAATGTAATATAATTTATGGTATAAGCAGGTTCTGCAAAAAATTAAAAATAAATTAATATACGATTCATCAATTCCACTTCTGGGTATATACCCAATAAATAAATATGCATAAAATGTGTGCACACTATCTTGCCACCTCATAAGTGACTTACATTCTTAAAGAAGAAAGGTCTGCCTTAAAAAAGAAATCCTGTCACATGCTACAACATGGTTGAAACTTGAGGATGTTATGCTAAGTGAAACAAGCCAGTCATAAAAGGATAAAGACTGTATGATTCCACTCATACGCGGTACCTAGAGTAGTTAAATTCATAGAGGCAACGAGTAGAATGGGGGTGGCCAGGGGCTGGGAGAGAGGAGAGTTGTTTTTCACTGGATATCATATTTCAGTTTGGGGAGAATAAAAGACCTTCTGGAGATGGGTAGTGGGTGAACACAACCTGGTAAAAGTTAAACGCCTTTCCCTAGGTGCACAGCTGTCCAAGGTGCAAAGAATTTTGCCTTTCATTTCAGGCAGCTTGCAACCTTCTCAGGTTCATCCATAGATATATTTAACAACATCCAATGTTATGGTGGTGCTAGAGGTAAAGAACACACCTGCCAGTTCAGGAGATGTAAGAGATGTGGGTTCAATCCCTGAGTTGGGAAGATCCCCTGCAGGAGGTCACGGCAACCCACTCCAGCATTCTTACCTGGAGAATCCCACGGACAAGGGAGCCTCGCAGGCTACAGTCCATCGGGTTGCAAAGAGTCAGACGTGACTGAAGCGACTTAGCGCACACACACACAAGGCTACAGTGAGCCCTGTTGCATGAACTCTGAGACATTCTTTGGGTCCCCCAGTGGCAATCCCTGCCCACTTAGGCCCCCATCAGCAGTGCTGGTCCCTGACTTTCGGATGATCTTCTTTGCAGGCCCACTAGGCCCCAAGGACGGAGAAAAGGGGGCAGTTTGTTACTATGTACAGCCTCCTCCTTAAAGGGACTCACGCTGTCATAGATTCCTATCTGCCCTCTCCTCTGAGAAACCGAGGGTTAGCATATAGCAGGCACAGGCTCCACATGGAGTGGTGGTGGCAGGATTGGGGGTGGGGTGGGGGGTGGTCCCATAGTAGAGCATCTTGAATGCCCCCTTCAGGGCACAGTCTCTCTCCAGACGCCCCTGGGATGCTCGTGGGCCCGTTCAGCTCTTCCCATGCTATTAGGCTACAGTCCTTCCCATCACGCTGCAGAAACTGCCTTGGTCATAGCCTGCAAAGGAGGAGCTGTTAAAAACTCTTCCATTTGTATTTTCTGCATGGCTCTCCATCTGGAAATATCTTTTATCTGGCAACTTTTGCAAAGTGAACTGAATCTTGAAGGAGGTCCTGGCAGGTTTATGCTGTCCTCTCCATCACTCCAATAAGTCATTTCCATCCTAACCTTCACCAGAATTGAGGAATCATGACTTGGTCCCGAAAACGGGACAGGCATGGCATGGCAGCAAGTCTTCCTGCCCCTGAGGCAGCTTTTTAACCCTGAAAACATCCACTGGAGGGCAAGAGTGAAATCTAGAAGAGTACACTATATACTCTTCTCTCAACTCAAACATTACTTCAGCAGGGAAGCCCCCAGCCTCTCATGACTGTATTAGGACCCATCATTATATGACCCCACTCCCAAGCTTTTTTTTTTTAAATATTTTTTCCTTTTTATTTATTTAAGTAGAGTTGATTTACAGTGCTGTATTAGCTTCTGGTATACCACAAGGCAATTCAGGTTTTTTTTTTTTTTCAGATTCTTTTCCATTATAGGTTATTATAAGATACTGAATAGTTCCCTGTGCTATTCAGTATGACTTTGTTGTTTATCTACTCATGGCCAGTTTGGATCACAATGGATAATTCTACGTTTTGTGGTTGTTAAGTACTGTTGGGTTCCCCCAAACACTGCAGGCTCCTTCTGTGTTGGAATTGAATCCAAGAGCCTAGCCCAGCATGTATTAAGCACCCAATAATTACTTACTGAAGGAATGAATGAATAAAATGCTCTTACCTGCCTCTCCACCAGTTACTTCAAGTCCAGGGTGAAAAATAGCTTCTTTTCAGAGTCGGTGTTACTGAAAGAAAAGGAGAGGAACTCTCTGGTAGGTAGTTAGAAGTAGAATGGAGGGAGAAGGGAAAAGAGTTCTTTATCTTCAGTTAGGGAAATGTTTTCACAGGTCCCTGATAAACTAGGGACAAATACCTCCAGGGCTTTGCGATGGCCTGAGCGTCCTTGATAGTGTGGCTGGGTGGGGCAAGTTGAGCTTTGGCATGGGGCAAAGGGATGGATTCTAACGGTTTCTTCACTGGTTGAAAAGGCTGCTTCCTGCCCAGCTTTCTTTTTTTTTTTTCTTCGTTATGTACCAGCTCAGCTCTTAACGCGGAGGAGTGGCCCCCTTCTCTAAGTGAGTGGAGGCCGGCAGAGCAGGAGCCATGCTTACCACTGTTGTTGGGCCCGTCAGCTGGATGGGCCAGTTGCTCTGAGAAGGCAAGTGTCCTGTTTGTGCCTCATACTTTGCAAATCTCACATCCCTGCAGGTCTCAGAAATCCCCCCATCCCTGCCCACCGACTTAGAAAGGCAAGTAGCCAGGCTCCCACTTGACTGGAGAGGAAATTAAGACAAAGTCCTTCCAAACCTGAAACCTGCCTCAACTAGAGCGCCAGGGAATATATATTCACTGGACTCTGCCAGTCCTGCTGACAGGAAGGTCTTTTGACAATTTATTTTTCAAGAGGAAGAGTTTCATTAGGCAAAAATCAACTAAAGGCTATATTCAATACCTACTAAATGGTACTTGTTGGAGCTGTTTTTTGAAGATTATAATTAGGAGTAGATGGGCCCATTGTTGTAATTAATAGCTGCTTGTTATTGAGCATGAATATGTGCCAGGAATCTTATATGTTTTATCTTAGTTAATCCTAATATAACCTTCTGAGATGAGCAGTAGTAATATTTCAATTTAACAGATAAGGAAATTGAGGGTCAAAGAAATTCAATAACTTGCTCAAGTCACACCACTATGTAGTAAGGAAGTGAATGTAAGGTCTTCTGACTCCAGACATTCACTCTTATCACGTCGTGCTCAGTCCCTCAGTCTTGTCTGACTCTTTCCGATCCCATGGACTGTAGCCCACCAGGCTCCTCTGTACGTAGAACTTTCAAGGCAAGAATACTGTAGTGGGTTGCCATTTCCTACATTTGCTTGTTAACAACACATATTCTGGGGCCCACACCAAATCTACCAGATCAAAATCTCTTGAGGCCTCAGAAAGTCCCTGGACACTCAACCTCCTCGCCAGACACTAACACAGCACTATTTTATTTTCATCCCTGTACTGATCACTATCTGAGATCTTCTCACTTATGAATTTGCATATTTTCTTTCTTCCCCATTAAGTGACAAGTTCCACAAGTGCACCAACAGCACACCCAAAGTTTTATCTCCAGATACTAAGTAAGAGTAGTACCTAGTAAGTACTCAACACTTAACTTAATTACTGCATACATTAGTAGACACTGTCCAAAGCACTGCGCTAAGGATGCTGAGTTTGGAGACAGGTTAGGAGGAAGAGAATTATTGTTAAGTACTACTGTCTCCCAAGGCTATGGGGTGGGGAAATGTTGGCACACATGCCACATATTTGCCACATATTCCAGGGAAAGAAACTCAATCCTAAAAAAATTAAGTGCAAGATGACACAGCACATCAGTGGGCGAGCCAGGTATAATGTTGTCCCTTCCTCGAGGACCTTTATCTCTTACTTGGGAAGCCAAAATGAATGCATATGTAATGGAGAACAGATATATGATTTACAGCAAGGTGCTGAACAGAGATGGAATCAGATTAATTGGATTAAGGAGAAATTGGAGTGGGAATAGATGTGGAAGGTTTTCTGGAGGAAGCATTAATAGAAAGTGAGGTACCCTTGATGAATAAATACCTGGGTATTTCCTTTGTGTCAAACTTGTACTGTGGGCTTTACCTAGAGTGGGGTATTCACATCTCTTACAACACCCTAATGGAGTAAGTACTGTGATCATAAATTTATGGATGGGGAAACTGAGTCACAGAAAGGCTAAGGAACTTGCTACAGGTCACAGAGCTGAGGCATGAGTAGGAATAAACAGCTGAGGTTTCAAAGCCCATAGTCCTAAGCACCCAGTGAGTGAAGCAGGTGTGACTGGCAGGAAAGAGCCTGAGTAAGTGTCTGGGTGTGGGGTCAGGAGTTGGAGGTGTGGTTCTGGGGTAGTACTGATGGAATAAAGATAGGTTCAGGTTTCATTTCCCTGGAATATTGTTATGATTCAACTCGACAACCTGTCTGCCATTCCCCCTTGTTTAAAGGCATTGCCTGTCCAAACACACCACCCCTTGGCTGTGATCACAAGTGACTCAAAGATTTATAATCTAATCAGACATTGGCAAAGTGAGGGGAATCCCTAGGTGAGCAGCCCCCTGACAAGATAGCTCCCTAACCTCTTCAGGGAGAGAAAGCCTGTTCCTGGGGACATCAATATAGGACAGGAGCCCACCTGCTGAAAAATGCCAGGAGGTGATGGAGAAGAGAGATTAATTTCAGGTGGTCTCTTATTAATATACTTGACTGTGGGCTGTACTGACTTTACATAACCCGTTCAGTATGTGAGGTCCACTTTCTGGTGGGAGGGTCCCTGGAGCAGGTCACCCAAGAGGCAGGGAACATTCAGAAACTACAGACTTCAAGGTACTTTGCATAAAATTTGGTTCTGGTTTGATGGCGCATCTGCTGGGCTATTTAGATGACTTTGCCTGCATCGCTTATCCACACATAGCAGGAAATTCCCTTGAGGACACATACTCCTCCTCTTTGAGGGCACATATATTACGGTGGTAAGGTCATCTGGAGCTAGTCTGCCATCTGCCACCCTGGCAGTTAGGACTTTTGCCCTTCAGTGAAAGCCTCAAGTGTTGCCACTGTTTGTTACACTGTGAACATCACAAGATTCTAATAGAACCTCAGACATTTCCTCTGCTGCATCTGCTATAATACACTCCTTATGTAATCGAGCCCTTAGTCCCACTCCTCTAGCCCCAAGGTGTCACTTTTATATCTGGGGCCATGCATAGAGAAATGCTCATCATTTCTGCTGGGGATTGTGACCAGCAGGGTCCCCTCACGGGGTGGTTGGAAAAGGTTAAGATCAATGGAGTCAGTAGAGTGTGCGGTAAGTTTAAGGAGTTGGGACATTAGGAGTGAGTTATCTAGGGGAGGGACATTGGAGAACCAGGTTCCTTCTGTAGCTTCTAATCACTCATGTTCCTTTACTATCTGGGCCTTTACTATCTTGGAGAGCTGTGCCTCCCATCATGCTATGTGGGCCTGGGAAGACACCAACACAGGCATGTGGATTTGAATGGTTACATGATCCAGACTCATGGGCCAGGGACCAAACTTGATAACATTCAATCAATGTCCTGTCGGGTCCTGGGTAAGACAGAGCAAGACCTAGAGACCCAGACCAGTAGCATCAGTATGGGTGGGTGTAGGGGGGAGCCTTTTTTCATGAGTCTTGGGTCATCTGGCATGGTGTGAATAAGGAAGTGGCTTGCCTGTAGGGGCCGAGTGCACCCAGTGACTGGGCCTCTGGGGTGTAGCCTTGACCATGTGTACATGCAGACTAGCTTGGGGAGGGCCTTAAGCAGGAGGCTTGCTTTAGGAGGTTTAGGAGGGGAAGTTTTAGCCACAGTGGTAACGGGGTTTATTGTGCTCAACGGGGAGGAGAGGGTTAAGTTTGGAGGTCTGTCTGGTGTTCACCTCTTTTGAGTGTATGGTACATGCTGAGTGGGCTATCCCCTGAGGGGAAGATCCCTGTGTTCTGGCAGGGGCACCCTGGCAGATGTTGTGGGTAACTGGGTAGTCATTCTCTGAGGGGTGGTTGTCTGGGATCAGATCATCACAATAATGCTGTGATAGGCTCCCTGGGCAAGTGCGGCTCTTGACCCAGGTCGTGGAAGCACAGGTGACGTCAGAAAGGCTGTGACAAGGATGCAGAGGGTAGAAGGCGTGTTCGAGGGCACGAGTTGCTGTGTGCTGGGCATCCAATTGGGCATCACAACTATGGCGGAGGAATCTTCAGAAGTGGGCACTAAAATGCAGAATCACATTCCATTTTTATTTTCCTGCTGGCTGCTTAGGATAATGTAATCTGCTTGGCCGGTGGTGTTGGGGAAGAAGAGGGGTACGCTCCAAATAGATAGGAATGACCGTGTGGGTGCCACATTGCCCAGGTGTCCTGGCATTGAGTAGGAAAACTGTGTCCCAGACTGAGGCTACATCAGCCACATCAGGTGGAGCCAGCTAGTGAAAACCTACAGGTTCGGCAGTAACATTTTCAGATGTGTAGGCCCCCCAGTGGTATTCAGGGATGTCATTCATAATGCTAGGGGGCATCTGTATCCCACAGCCATGAACGGCTGTCCTTGTTTCAACATCGTGTGGTAGGGAATAGAAAGCCTCAGACACATTCTTTTAGAACATCTCTTTTGCTTTTCTCCAAGATCCACATGGTGGTAGGTGTCGGTCCAAGGGCTTTCCCTACAAGAAGGGTCTGAAATTAGCTAGGCTTTAAATTCATCATAAATGCCATCATGGGGGACATTTTAGAGGCTGGTGGTGCCTGTTCACCAGGCTGGTAGAAACATAGTATCGGGGATTTTACTGTTCTGTGTATGGCCAGAGGGTGCCAGTTTAATGTCCAGACCAATGTGCCCTTGGTCTGGACATTAATCCTTTGTGGAATGAGTGCTGATTGAAAAAGGATGGAAGAATGGAGGACCAGGGGAGCTTGTAGCCGTTGGATACAGGAATTCATGACTGGAGTCTGGATCTCCCATTAGAATCAGTAAAGGCAAAATGAGGTCATTTTGTTATGGGTGAGGGGCCCATAGGAGCAGGGATCAAGGGAGATAAAAGTAGTAAAAGAAAACTGATTTGGGAAACTACATGCCATTTTGTAGCTTTAAGAAAAAAAAAAAAGCCAACTCTATAGACATCTTCAGAATTTAGTTTTATAATAAAAACTGTTTGAATAATTAGACCTTTACATTCCTGAAGATAAAATAAACATGTACTCTTTTATCTTATCTTGCTCAATAAAATTGTTCAGAAGATCAAACGTGGTAAAGACAATGTAAAATTTAACATTTTAATACTGACGTAGTACACTGTTTTACTTAACATTTTGGGGAGTAACTGCCTCTGACTTCAACTCAAGAAAACAGCTTTTGTTGCTAATGTAATCAGTTTTTGTAATGGCGTCAGCAAATAAAGGGATGCTTATTATTCAAAAAAAAAAAAAAAAAGATGCATTATCGCCGAGTCCATAGTAGCACTATGGGAGGGGCGAGCCAGTAATAGTCAGGGGTCCTGTTCACTGTGACTGGAACATGCGAATCTGGCCCAGGGAATCTGGGATAAGGGCCCATCTCAATCTGTTCTTCACTGGGAGTGTGGTTAGGCTTTTTTCCTCAGTCATTCTGCTGAGACTGACAAAGTGCACCCAGCTCTCTCCCCTAGGATTAAATATTTCTGAGAGCAGTAGAATATGGCTGGAAAAGGTGAATGTAGCCTCATATTGGAGGTGGTTCTGAAGGTCAGTCTCTAAGACTATGAACTTAATGAGCCATTAGCTCTTTGCAGACTTTTGAGCAGAAATAGGGATGTGACTGGATTGCACTGGGGCTGGGCTGGGGTGGGAGAGGCAGGAGGTGTCTTTGCTGTCTTCCTCTCCCTGGAATCTTATTCTCCAGATGCAGGTTCTCCTTATTAGAAAGGCCTTCCTTCGTCCCCAGAATAAGACACTGATAACCCTGACTGCCCACTTCCTTTCCCCACAGCACATGCACCATCCAACCCCCTATCTGTTTACTGGCTTATTTGTTTAGTGTCGGTCTCTCCCTCTCTAGTTTGCATATACCATTCAGGCAAGAGCAATGTTTGTTTTGTTCACATAAATGTATCTCCGGGGCCTAGAACAGGTCCCGCCATGTCTTAGGCGCCCTAAGGTGAATAGGTGAATAGAGTGTATTATTGCCTCATTTGATGAAAGGGGAAATTGATGCCCGGGAGAGGTAAGCAACTCACCCAGATAAGACAGCTAGCGGTTGCCAGAGTCAAGATTTGAGTCCAGAAAAGCCTGATTACAAAGACTGCTCTTCCCATAGGGTACAATACTCCAGAGGAGACTTAGACCATTATAACTGAGAAAAAGGGTCTTTAATAAACTGAAGTGGGAACCTCGACAGAAGAAGAGGGTTAGGTGGTGATGGAAGAGAGATGACAAATCCACTTGACTCCACGCTTGGAGTCCGGGAGGACAGGAAATTTCTTGGATACCCATCTGAGCATGCTGTGCCAGGCACAGTGCTGGACATCAAGGATTCAAAAGTAAACAAGACGCAGCCCCCACCTTGAGAAGCTCACCATACAGGAGTGGTGTGTCAGGGGCACACTTTCTGAATTCAGGGAGCAGGAGGGATCCCCGAGCCCCCACACAGCATCAAATGGGCATGCTGCCGGGCTCCCTTAGCCAGGCGCTGGCTGAGTAGCAGCATCTCATGGTCCTGTTCATCTGTTCAGTACAGTCACTGAACACGTGGGTTGTACCAGATGAAGTGGTGATATTACAGATACAGAGGCGGGTTAGACAAGGGTCCATTCTCAGGCGCATACAGAAGCAAGAGGTGGCAAAGCTTTCACTCTGATTCATTCACCAGCTAGAAAACAAGTGCCTCCCACGTGCCAAACACTACTAGACTCTGAGGATAAAACAGTGAACCAAGTAGTTAACATCCCTATACTCAAGGAACTTACAAGTGGTACATAATTGTATGTGGTATTATTGTTACTATTATTAATAACAGCAATGACTGGCAAGGGATAAGTGCCAACTGCTGTCAAAACACTTATGTGACTTATTTCATGTATTCCTTACAATGACCCTATGGTTGCCCCAATATTACAGAGGAAGAAACTGAAGCTGCCATCTCCCTAAAGTCTATGATTTTCTGGGAGCACAAAGGAGAGTATAACTAACTGTGATAAAGTCAGAAAAGGTTTTACAGGATTTTTCAGCGGGCACCTAAGGACATATGAGCGTCCTCAAAGCAGAAACACTGGGGCAAGATCCTGGAATGGTGAAAGCATAATGCTTTCAAAGGGTACAAAGGGTAGTTGAGAGAAGCATCATGATAAGATATGTAAAACCTGAGCCCCGTGCCTGGCAAGAATTAGATATTCTCAAATGTTTGTTCCCCTTCAGGACCCCTGTGGTGGCCGGAACACGTGACCACTCTCTCCATGCCCTTGGATTTTTAGAAGACATACAAGTCATCATGCCCATGGAGGTCACTCCAGGACGATCTCTGCCCTCAATTCAGAGTTGGAATGCTTGTCATTGCCAGCCAGGGCAACGCTTCATTGTATGAGGTCTTTGTACAAACACACACACCCACAGGGTTGCTGGGGAGTTTGTGGTAAACACCAGATCAAAATAACTGAGTGGTCTTTGTGGCTGGTCTAGAGGAACACATTACATGAGTAAATTAGCAGTTCCCCCACGACATGAGCGACCACGGGGCGCACACACACAGAAAACGCCTGACTCACCGTGGGGCCTCTCCAAGTCACAGCCCATGAATAGACACTCTTCCTTCCTCCCAGAGAGAAGCCAGGGTGCCAAATACACCGGAGAAGCTTAAATGCTCGTCTCTGCTACGGAACAGTTTTATTTTACAAGACAAATCTAATGATCACTTCTTCTGGCTCCTGGAAGAAGAAAAAAACCATTCCCTCTTGACACTGCACTCATCGGAGAGTTAATGAAGCCTACTCACCGGTCGATGATGTAATCCTGGTGACTTCCCCAATCAGCTCTAGGCCGCCTGCCCCCCGGACGCCTTCCCAGCTAATTGCCTGCTTCGCACCTGTTCCTTCTCGGGAGGCTCTGGCACCCTAGTGCCTGGGGCCTGTGCTACCTCCTGTCTCTGCCAGGACACCCGCAGGCCCTGGTGGACAGCCAGGCCCCCTCCACAGCCTGGGGCTGAGGGGGTACTTCCTTCTCACTTCTGCTCGGGGTCAGTGGCTGTTCTGCGAGGGGATTGCAAGCCCACGGCTCGGGGGCTGGGCCTGTGGGCCGCCTGGGTGTCTGACCGGATGGAACATGGCTCCCGCAGTGAACGCTCACACCACGTGTGCTCTGCGTGGCACCCCTGTGTCTTCAGGGCAGGGCCACTGCAGACAGCAACTGCCTGATGGCTCACATCCTAATTCAGACCCTCCTTCTCTGCCTCAGAAACTGGAGAAGACTCATGATTACAGCTTTGAACCAGCTCCAACAGACCCTCTGCTTCCAAGAAGCCATCCTTGACGCCATGCCTGCATGGCACCCTCCCTCCTAGGGCTCCTCCTGTTGCTCTTCTCCCCTGCACCTCCGGCCGGTATTTACTTTTCCCTCAGAGTCAGACACCGCTGAACATCTAAGCACACTCGCTCAATGGAGCACCGTATTATTCCAGTACGGGGATGCTGCAGGCTATACTAGAATGTTCAGAGGCTCAACACAGGCTTGGATCTGAAGCCTGGCTCAGCCACTTACTAGCTGGACCAATTCAGATAAGGTACACAGTCTCTCAGAACCTCAGCACCCTCATTTCTAAAACAGGGACAATGGTCCCCACCTTGCAGGGCTGTCGGGTAGATTAAATGAGATAAGGCAAGGAGAAAGAGCATGACCCATGCAGGACTGTCTCAGCCAGCAGTAATTTCAGTGTATGGATTTGATCTGCTCTTCATTCGATGTGAAATTCTAACTTGGCTCTTTTTTTGAGCCCCTCAGGGCCTGGTACGTGTATGTGTGTGTGTGTGCATGTGCACTCAGTTGCTCAGTCTTGTCCGACTCTTTGCAACCCCATGGACTGTAGTCCACCAAGCTCCTCTGTTCATGGGATTCTCCAGGCAAGAATATTGGAGTGGGTTGCCATTCCCTTTTCCAGGGGATCTTCCTGACCCAGGGATCAAACCCAGGTCTCTCTCATTGCAGGCAGATTCTTTACTGTCTGAGCCATCAGGGAAGCCCCAAGGCACACGGATAGGCAAACAGAAGTCACTCATAAGCAGCTGGGTTTGTATTGGCTGCATACTGATAAAAGAGACTCCTGACTTCTACCTCTCCTTTGCCTTTTTTTTTTTTTTAGCTGTGCTGGATCTTAGTTGGGACACCAGGGGTCTATTTGTGGCATGCAAGATCTAGTTCCCTGACCAGGGATTGAACCCGGGCTCCCTGCATTGGGCACATGGCGTTTAAGCCACTGGACCACCAAGGAAGTCCCCTCACCTTCCTTTGTCTTCACTACAAGGCTCCTATCAGCAGCTCTCCAAACCCGGTCTCTTTGGTCCTGGGCTTTGGGGCCGCATCAGGCTCTCCTTTCTTTGTGCCCCTAGTGAGCTCACTGGCTTCTGAGGTCCTGGTTTCCATGCTGTTGTTGCATCCCTAAAATGGCTACTTTC
Organism: Bubalus bubalis; assembly: GCF_019923935.1. Lineage (NCBI taxonomy): Eukaryota > Metazoa > Chordata > Mammalia > Artiodactyla > Bovidae > Bubalus > Bubalus bubalis. The sequence goes on along the minus strand of NC_059172.1, from coordinate 20,382,791 downwards.
CCACCAGAGCCTGGTCTATCATCTGCCTCCCCAACCTTTGTCATCTGTCTGCTGGGCCAGGCCCTACCCCAGGTTGACAGCTCACCAGGCCTCACCCTCCAAGTGTCTTCTGAGCATAAGCAGCCCAGCCTGGTCCAAAGATAACCTTTTATAGCTGATGGTACCTCCTACCGTCCAATTAGGAGCTTGTCAATAACTGGGCCATCGCTCTTCCTGCAGCAGCTGACAGCACAGGGGCCCACCAAGTCTGCTCTGGGAGAGTGGAGTAAAATTATTTTGGTGGTGGAGGTGATGCTGAGCACATGAGTTGGAATCTAGGTGAATCTGAATCTAGTCCAGCTTCCTTGTTCTGTGAACAGATGCCTCATCCTCTTTGGACCTGCAGCAATAAGCCCAGCCCTTGGCATAGAGCAGGCACTCAATAAATAAACACAGGGGAATTGAAAAGACCAAGGACACATTTTTTAAAACTAGCAGGCTCCCTTTCTCAATGCCTGTTGATGTCCAATTCATTTCTCTTGCAAATAAGAAATTTCTTTTGCAAATAAAGTTAGCTCACATCTAATCTCTCATAATCTTCCCTTCCCTTTACTTATGTGGTTGAAAATCAACTTATACCTGAAAAGAAAGAGAGCTGATCCCTTCTTCTTTCCCCTTTCATCTTCTCTTAATCTTAGGATCATGGCCGGGCTGTCTGAAACTCAGGGCCATTTTCAGAAACTAGCGCTGATGAAGGAAATATGACACAATCGAACATTTTTCTTATCTGGCAGTGTGGTCTGGTGGTTCGCACAGAGGCTCTGCAAGTCGGAAGTCTGGCTTTCTATTTCTGGGGCTTAAGGGAAACCATGTAACAGCAGTCTTTGCAGCGCTTACTCTTGCTTTCTCTTTCTCTTGTTCCCTGTAATGAGTCCGAAAGGGAATGGCTTTACCCACAGCAGTTAGTATTTCAACCAAGAAAGGAAGCGTACCATCCTGCTGGCCCCCGCTTCAGCCTTGGTTGAGGCTGTGAGGGTTAGTGGTGAACAGATGGAAGATAATCCAGAGAAATGGAAAGTGAGGCTGATGACCCCAGAGTGGTTTGGGGCTGAGAGTCTGAAGACACCGTGATGACTGGTTTAACCACATCAAACTAAAGCTTTACTCTTGCTACAACCCAGAAGCCTGAAATTGCCAGAGCTCTCAGGGTAGGGGCTGGGGTGGGGATCTTATTCGGCTAAGGAGCACCCTGTGTGCCTGGAAAAGGAGATGGGAAATCACTGGATTTGCCTTCCAGGGAGTAATTTCAGAAGTGAGGAAATGGGGAACTCCTTTGAACTGAAGTAGAAAAATGGGAAGAGAGAGGGAGGAAGATCCAAAAAAGAGGGGATATATGTATATATATAGCTGACTTTGCTGTACAGTAGAAATGAACACAACTTCGAAAGCAATCATATGCCAATAAAAATGAAAACAACAAAAAAAGAAAGAGCCAAAGTGACAACGAATTGAATGAAACCAGAAAAGGACAAAAAGAGGCCGGAATTAAAATGAGATCCTCGGAGGGCAGAAGACTACGAGAACACACTTTGTTGCTGGCCTAGGAGAATTTACACGGTGGCTTGTGAAGGGCCTCCTAAGAGGGTATTTGTGTCAAACCAGCCTAACAGAGATAGAGGCATAAATTTCCTAGGAATTCCACTATACCCCAAACTTCGAAGTACTTCAAGTTTTGAACAGCCTGAACCTTGGTAGAAAACTTTCAGCCTTTGATTGATCAAATTCTCCCACTGTAACTATGCAAGTTCTGGGACTATATCTAGAAAGAATAGGGCCAGTTGGGGGAAAATAGTCATTTAACATGCCATTTCCTTCCTCATTTCTACTCCGCTGATCTTTAGGTCTCAATTCCTGCTACTGTAGTTGTTGTTTTAACAACCAGGAAGCTATGAGACCTTTTGGGTTATCTTTAGAGTAACACCCTGCAGAAAGTTATAGGCTGAGCCTTGGGCTGGGCCATCTTTAGAGTAACACCCTGCAGAAAGTTTTAGGCTGAGCCTTGGGCATTTGCCACGGACTTATTGCTTTGAGGTTCTCTTTACTGGGATGGTTCAAACATTATATTTTCCCAGTTAGTTATATGTGCATTTTGCAAAGTCTCAGACTACGGTGGGAATATGTTGTTTTATGAACTCCCAATGGTAACACACAGAGAAGGAGGCTGTTTTGTGTGTTTTGGGGGTGCTTTAAGGAAAAAAATCTCTCCGGAGAGGCAACACTAAGCAGAGGATGCTGTAGTCAGAAAAACCTTAATTTGAATTCTGGCTCAGCTCTTTATACAGGCAAGCCACTCACTCACTGAATCTCCACTGTTCGTCTATAAATGAGGATTATAAAGCCCTCTTCAGGCTGTTGTGAGGATTTAGTAAGACATAGAATTGGTATAATTTCTGGCACATAGTAAGTGGTAATTTATTGCCCCTCTATGCAACCTGTGACTTAATTTTTAAAAATTAAAAAAAGGGTTTTCACTGTGGAGATTTCTCTCTAGTGTATTGATGTTTATGGAGAAAAAGCTTTTAGTTGGCAAAGGCTTTCAAATTGGTATGGTCTTCCCTAGTGGCTCAGATGGTAAGGAATCTCCCTGCAATGTGGGAGACTTGGATTTGATCCTGGGTCGGGAATATCCCCTGGAGAAGAAACTGGAAACCCACTCAAGTACTCTTGCTGGGATAATGCTATGGACAGAGGAGCCTGGTGGACTACAGTCCATGGGTTCACAAAGAGTTGGACTTGTATAAGCTCACTTTTGTACAGTGATCAAATCAGCAACAACTCCCATGTGAAGTGGAGCTGAGCAAGGTCCCTGCACTGCTCCAGAAGACAGCAGCAAAGAAAGAGCAAAGCACCTGTGTCATTTTGATTCCAATGTGTTACCACCTTTATGTATCAGATAACACAGCTTAAGCTGGGTCCAGACATGTTGGAAGCAGACTGGAGGACCGGTGGGGTACCATCCCTGCGCAGGATCCAATTACCTGCAGGACTAAGCTGCTTCTCAGAAGATGACTTGTCTCAAGGAGAGGCAAAGTTGAGGGATATTTGTCTAATTCAAGGACAAGGGGTAACAGTGGAGAGAGGGCAGAATTGTTTCTGATGACAGCTAAGGCACCCACAACAGAGCTCCGGAACAAGAGAGCTATAATAAGAGTGAGTGAAAATTGAATCAAAGGTTTCTCACTCAAATATCTGGGGAATAGAAAGACGCAAGACATCGGGGCGAGCTCCTTGGCTGTGAGCAGAGATGGTACTGGTGACTTCAAAAGATGATTGCCTTGGTTTCGGCAACAGCATGGTGTTTTTGATTTGTTTTTAGTTTGTTTGTTGGTTTGTTTTCCTGCTGATTTCCTACCTAGTGATGTGAAGATTTATTTAGTTTTCATTGGGGGGCAATTAAAATATTAATATTTTATGAGACTGCAAAATACATCCTGAAAAATATAACACTAGTGTTCTGATTCTCTACTTCTCCAAATCAGAGCAATGTCACATCTGTTTCAGGAAGAACAGATTATAATTGACAGAGATATCAGGATTTTGTCAAGATTTATCAATATTAATTTGAAAAGATTATGTACTGAAAACGGCAACATGTATAAGGAAGCTACACCCAATTTTGACCCACAGATGCATTCACTTGTTCAACACATTTATTGAACGAATGCCTGTTATGTACCAAGTTGGACACAGACATCAGTCTGGTGCAGACATAAGTGCTGTCAATACACAGAGTCCACAAGAAATATTCCTAGGAAATTTTTTGCCAAGACTATTTTAGGGGGAAATGTGATGGATCTGGAGCCCCCGGCAGAGCTGGAGCCAGGGGAGCCTATAAAATTATACCTGATCACAACACCCTGTGACCCTGTTTTATCTGCAGGCTTAGATGCACAGTGGTTTAGACACATAACGCTTATCTGTGGGAAAAAAAAAATCGGCTCAACCAGGTGATTTCTAAGATCTCTATTTTGTTTGAACGTCCACAAACTGAAACTCAAAGTAAGCAGTAACAAATCACTAACCTGGCATTTTCAAAGCAGCATATATTACTTTGGGATCAGTTTCATATGGCCTTGGCTGATCAGCGTCTGAAATGGTCCACATCTTCCCCCTCTCGCTTTTACCTCTCTTTTGGCAGGATCAGGCACTACTTCCCTGTATGCCCTTGCTGCCATGTAGAATTACAAGCCCCCAGATAATAGCCAATAGGGATTTCAAAATGAATTCATCTGATTTTTAAATATTGGCAAATGATTCAAAAATATTTTTAAAACCTTGAATGGGCCAACACTGTGTACAATCAAACAACAACGACAACAAAAACAGCAAGCTAACTTTCACCTATTGCCTCCGGTTTGCAATCTGATTTTTATAATTAGGACTGGACTGAGTTAGGAGAACTGGAATCCAGTCCTACCTTCCTCTGATCTCTGCATGGCCCTGACCAAGTCATCAAACTTCCCTGGGACCCAAATTTCCTCATCTTATGATGAGATTTTGGAACTTAATATTCCTTCCAACTCGGAGAGCTTGTGCCTATGTTCTAGAGCAGGGCATCATGAATGGACATGTTGGCTCATGATTATGTTCCTGTTTTGTGTTCAAGACTAGAGTGTAATCCATGTCCTTTTGGTTGGGAGGCGAGGAGGTTCTGGAGGAACTTAATGGCTTACCTTTCCTCCTCTTCCCTTTTGTATTTTTAAACTACTGAGAACTAGACCAGGAGGCCAAGTGGGAATTAAATTGCAATATATGTTTTATAGCAGGTAAAGCTGAATAATGACCTTGCTTTTAACCTGTGGCCAGAGTCAGAGCCTCCCATTACCTCTTCCCAACTTCAGGCCAAGCTACCTGCTTGCAGACAGTTAGGGCTGCAGAATAGAACCTGACACTGACATTCTTAATGAGAACCTGGCCTCATCACCTCTTGGGAGCGTTCCTGAGTAACAGCCAGCACCCAGCATGCCCCACCTGAGTCATGCCCCAGGTATGCTCACCTGGACCAGGAGCTCCAGGAAGTAGAAGCAGAGAGGAAACCTGACTCTGCCTGCAGAGAGGCCACCAAGGACAGACACAGGGCTGTTGCTAGTCCACATGGTGCCTTTGGAAGAATTTTTTTAAAGCTTCCCCTTCCTCCAAGGAGACACAACCACATCTTGGGTCACAGCTTGGCAAGCAGGAAACAAACTGTGTTTCAGCCCAACTCAACCACTTGGCTGCATGATCACAGCAATGGCTGGCTTAGGAGCTCGCGTCGTAGGGGCCGAGGACAGAACAGCAAGGTGGGGATCTTGAGGGCTCCCTCTATACACTCGAAGTTATTGTCATAAGTTTGATGGTAACACTGACCAGTATCATAGCCACTAGTCACATGGAGCTACATAAATTGACATTGAAATTAATTGAAACTAAAAATTTCATCTCTCAGTCATACTGCTGCTGCTGCTGCTAAGTTGCTTCAGTCGTGTCCACCTCTGTGCGACCCCATTGACGGCAGCCGACCAGGCTCCCCCGTTCCTGGGATTCTCCAGGCAAGAACACTGGAGTGGGTTGCCATTTCCTTCTCCAATGCATGAAAGTGAAAAGTGAAAGTGAAGTCACTCAGTCGTGTCCGACTCTTAGCGACCCCATGGACTGCAGCCCACCAGGCTCCTCCGCCCATGGGATTTTCCAGGCAAAAGTACTGGAGTGGGTTGCCATTGCTTTCTCTGCTCAGTCATATTAGCTCTGTGTTAAGTGCTCAATAGCCACACAAGGGCTCCTCTGGTGGCTCAGATAGTAAAGAATCCTCCTGCAATGTGGGAGACCTGGGTTTGATCCCTGGGTTGGGAAGATCCCCTGGAGGAGGAAATAGCAACCCACTCCAGTATTCTTGCCTGGAGAATCTCCACGGACAGAGGAGCCTGATGGGGTCCATGGGGTTGCAAAGAGCTGGACATGACTGAGCGACAAAGCACAGCCACACAAGAGAAGATTCTAGAGAGTCCCTTGGACAGCAAGGAGATCAAATCAGTCAATCCTAAAGGAAATCAACCCTGAATATTCATTGGAAGGACTGATACTAAAGTTGAAGCTTCAATACTTTGGCCACGTGATGTGAAGAGCCAACTCATTGGAAAAGACCCTGATTCTGGGAAAGATTGAAGGCAAAAGGAGAAGGGGGTGACAAGAGGATGAGATGGTTAGATAGCATCCCCAACCCAATGGACATGAATTTAAGCAAACTCTGGGAGATAGTGAGGGACAGAGACACTTGGTATGCTACAAGTCCATGGGGTCGCAAAGAATCAGACATGACTGAGCGACTGAACAAGAACAAACCACACGAGGCCAACTGGCTACCATACTGGACAGTGCAGATACAGAACATTTCCATCACAGGAAGTCCTCTGGGATAGCATTCTTACTTTCATGGGATCATTCTTGGTTGTAGTAAGCACGTCTAAGTCTTGACCAGCTTGCCTTTCTCACCTCCCTCTTGTCACTGCCCATTATGTACTATATTCTCCAGCCTTTTAGACCATTCATGCTGCTCCTAATACTCTGGGTCATATCAAATCACTATACTTTTGTTCATGTAGCGCCTTCTTCCTAAAATTCCCTTTCTCTACTAATTACTTTTTGTCTAATAAAATCCTGCTCACCCTTCAAAGCCCAGGTCTTATGCCGATTTGCCATATCCCCTAGGTGGACACTCTTCACTCTCAAGAGCTCCCGGAGCTGCTCAGTCATCTCAGCACATTTCGTGTTGATTCTAATGGTGTCTGCCTGTCTTGTTTTCCCTGCTCATTGTGTGCCCTGGTGGGCAGGCCTTATTCACCTCTGTCTCCAGGGCTTGTGTGACAAAGACCCTCAAAGCTGCATCTCTGGAAGGGAACATACCATTAAGACTCTGGGCGAGGCAACTGTGTAATAATATCTTTAGATACAAAGCTTTGAGATTCACCAGCAGTGTTGTGCCCTCTCTGTCTCTGAGCCTCAAACCACTGGGAGATTGGCACTGTTTTCCCCAACTTCATGAGGGAATAGAGACTCAGAGAGGGGCAGTCACCCAAGATGACTCAGCTAGAAATGACAGAGTGACATTTGGACAGAAGTCTCGCTGCCTCCAGAGCTCAGATGCTGGGGTACCTCTTATCTGAGGGAGAGGCCTGTGAACGCAGCCTGGCAGACCTATACTGGGTTACTTTAGGTGGGACTAGGACAGTCGTGTACGGATGTGAGAGTTGGACCATAAAGAAAGCTGAGCGCCAAAGAATTGATGCTTTTGAACTATGATGCTGGAGAAGACTCTTGAGAGTCCCTTGAACTTCAAGGAGATCAAACCTGTCAACCCTAGAGGAAATCAATCCTGAATATTCACTGGAAGGACTGATGCTGAAGCTGAAGCTCCAATACTTTGGCTACCTGATGTGAGGAGCTGACTCAATAGAAAAGACCCTGATGCTGGAGAAGATTGAAGGCAACAGAGAAGGGGTTGGCAGAGGATGAGATGGTTAGAAGGCACCACTAACTCAATGGACATGAATTTGAGCTAACCCTGGGAGATAGTGGAAGACAGAGGAGCTTGGCATGCTACGGTCCATGGAGTTGCAGAGTCAGATGCAACTTAGCAATTGAACAACAACAGGACAAGGCGTTCTAGTTAAGCAGAGAGTTCAGGGCAGCTATACACAGACACCTGCCCCTACCCACCCACACCTGCCCCTACCAGGGAGATGACTGCACCCTGGGAGATTCTACAGGCTTAATTGCTCTGGACAGGGCTGGGCCTAGTCCAGGGACTCCCATTTGTCCTTTTATTTTCCTCTCTGACTGTGTTGTTTTTTCCTGTTGACTGGGGATGCAGTAGAAAAGCCAGTGTGACTCTGAGCTGGGAGGGGACCTGTGTCCCTCGCTTTCCCTTCTGCCTCGGCTTCAGGTCAGATGCTCTTATCTCCACTCTGTCCTCAGAGTCACCATTTCCACAGCAGGTTTAGAGGAGTTGAGCAGTTTTATGATGACATAAAAAAATATTTCCTTCCTGTGAGAGGCTTCAGTGTCATAACTAACTCCAGGCATCTTATTACTAGAACTCTTCCTGCCTAGGGAGAGATATTTTATACTCAAAATTTGTTCAGAAGAGTGGACAAATGTGGGCGAAGGAAGCCCAGGTTGTTCGGTACAGCCTGCCCTCCCACCTTGACCCCCGAACAGGTTTCTGGGAGCAGTACTGTGGGGCAAGGCAGTAAATGACACAGCTCGATCCTCTGACCTCACAATCGCTTCTGTGTTGTCTTTCTCTGCTCTTGCCCTCCTGCAAATTCTCATTTTCTTGTTTCCCATTTCTTTCTTCTGCACACACCTTAAATATCTCACAGAGTCCCCCTGGCATTGTGTGGCCTCGTGGTGGGACACTCAACACAGAAAATGCTTTGATGTGGTCTCTGAGTTCTGGCTGACCACTTCTGCCCCCTCCCAGCCCGCCATGAACTATGCCTTGAGGTCCTGATTCAGCACAAAGGGATTGAACTGTGAGCCAAGATACACACTGGCGGGGAGAAACACCCGCACATTCAGAGCCAGGTCATTTGGCTCCTGGCAGATCACCTTTCTCTCTGGCCCTGCCCGCTGCCCCAGCCTCGGGCCTCCTGCACTTGTTATTCAGACCTTGGCAACCTGATTTTCTGAGCACTGGGGTTCCTGGTCTGTCTTTGTCCCTGTGTGTGACATTGGCTGAGCCTAATCTCTAATTGAGGACCAGACTGACAACCTGTTGTCTCCTCTGCTTTGATTTAGCATTTTCAACCTGGGACTGTCCCCAGCTCATGTAAGCCCTTTATAAAGCCTGAACCTCTTCTGAAACTAAGCACTTTGATGTAGCCCCTAGTGTGAGACTGGTTGTATTTGAACCTTGGTCCTTGTCACTTACTAGTTGTGTGGCTGTGGATACATTATTTTGTCTTCCCAAGCTTCTTACCTCTTACCTATAAAAGGTAGAGATTATAACATCATCTCATGAAAGTGTTGTAAGGATTCATGGCAAATGAGATATGTAAAGGGCTTCTAACATGCCTGGAACATATTAATATTATAGAAGAGACTCAATAAAATACCATTATTCTTATCTTTATAAGTGTTTTCATTAGTTTCCAAATAAGGAACATTTTCCCCTTTTTCCTGAAACCTAACAGGCTCAAGATGATTTTCATGGAAGCATCCTGAATTCCCACAAGATTGATGAAGAAGGCCCTGCCCACATGGGATGGCTCCTACACAGACCTCTGGGGAACCCACAGTATTTCCTCTACTTCCAACCAACTCAGGACTTAGGATATTTTATGTTCATGAGCTGTCTCCAGGCCTGTATGCTGATGAGCTATAACACATATGCATTAAAAGTGATTTTATTTTCAGATTTACAAACAGCACCAGTCTTCCCACTTTATAAGGCCAGAGAAGGGTCACAAGGTCAGAGCTCTAGCCCAACTGTAGAGAATGTGCCTCTGGCCCAGGGAGGTCCAGAAGACACTTGACTGTCCCTCTCAGAGCTGCTGGACGCCCAGGCCTCCCATCCTAGGAGCCTATCAGGCTGACAAAATCTAGAGGTGTCTGAAGTACAGAGCAGGGCTGGTTGTGGGAGCAGGTGGGACTGAGGTTGGGAGAAGGAAGGCTGAACCAGAAATACCATGAGACCAAACAGATGGAAGCTGATCTCTTGAGAACTTGACGATTATGTCCAAAAGAGTATGAACAAAGCCCAAGTGCAATGTAAGCAGATGATGATGACCAAGGAACCCAAACTGATGGAGCAGGCAGAATGGTATATGTAGACTGGATGGCCCCAGAGATCAGAAAGAAGAGCAGTGAGAGAAACCAGTAGCAAGATGCACAGGCAGGAATTCTGCTATAGAGCCCAAAGCTGCCCATCCCTGCCCCTGGTCTCCTGCAGGATGAGGGAAACCTAGAAACCAATGCTGGGAAAAGGATCAAGCAAGGGGGACAGGATTTGTAGCCTGCTGCTGGGGTTCAGAACTAGGGCTCTGGTCTATCTCGCTAGGTTCTAGAAGAGCCAGGGAGGTGGGTTAGCACCACAGGGAGCAAGGAGGCAGAAAGGCACAGCACAGTGCTTATGACCTTAACCTCTCTGTACCCAGTAAGGTTTGCCTCTTTGGCACTCACCCTCCCTTTCTTGGTAATAGCCCTTGCCATTCCCCCAGGAAGCCATCTCTTCCCTGCTTTCAGTCCCTGCCACCTGTGTAGAGTTCTTACATCCAGCCACCAGAGTAGACCACATGACCAAACCTGGCCAATCAAAGCACTGTGCCTCTCTGGCCACTGGGATTGGCTCAGAGAAGAGCAGTTACCTTAGGTAGCTGATGTTGCTGCAACCATTTGTGGCCAGGCAAAATGGAGACTGAAGGAAGAAAAAGAGTAGAACAAAGAGGAGACAGTTTCTAATGATGCTGTTGCAGCCCTTGAATCCAGCTGTTCCTGGAGCTAGTCCCTGGTCCTGGGTTTTCAGTTGCATATATTAATAAATTCCCTATTAGCAGAAATAGGGAATTTATTAATGCAGCTTGGTCTGCATTTTCTATCACTTTCAACCAAAGCATCCTAACTGAAGGCTGAAGCAACTGAAGAGAGCCTATTTTCAGGCACAAGTTTGCTCATTGATAGATAGCAGTTTCCTGGTGTGGTATGAGGCCAGGCTCCCACTGGCCCAGGGCTTGGGTAAGACTCAGGCTACAGATGCCTGACATCACTGTGGATAGCCTGGCAGGGCTGGGTTGGCAGAGAAATGATCAGAGATACAGAAAGCCAGGTTCTTTCTAATGCCTTACACTCTGCTTTTGTATCTGCATCCATCTACCCTTGAAAGAGTTTATATTTATACTATACTTTCAAATATATCTTTATATTTGTATAACTCTATCTATCTATATATCTACTCTCTTGCCATGGAAACACCAAGACAGAGAAAAGTGTAGATGAGTCTCCTAGAAGGCAAGTCCCTGGAACAATCAGACTAAGAATCCCATTAAAAATTGAAATTTTTAATGACAGCAAAAGCACCCATTGCTGATATCTGTTACAGTTCCTGATTTATTCCTTCTTATAGGCCTAAAATGTGAAGACTTGGTTGCCATATGAATTAGTTTAATTAGTATAACTGCTGAACCAACAGACCCCAAAAGCCTAATGACACAACATAATTGAGATTGACTTCATGTTCTCGTAATGGCACTGGCTTGGTGAACAGCTCACAGGGCAGGCTTCTTCTGTGCAGTCATTCAGGGATCCAGATTGATGGAGGTTCTGCCATCTTCAACGTGTGAGGTCCCCTGGATTCTAGCCAGCTGGACCAAGAAAGAGCATTGTGGGAGAGGATTTTATGGGCCAAACTTGAAAGTGATGAGCAATTTCTTATTCCTTGACTACAATATAGTCCTGTGGCTGTTGTTACATGCAAAGGAAACTGGGGGATGTAGTCTCTCTGTGTGTCCAGGAAGGAGCAGAAAATATGTGTCATCAGTCCCTGCAACTGCATTTGATGTTTCTTTTCTGAATTCTGAAAGGTGCTTTGATCTTGCAATTTCTTTATTAGTTTCTTCTTGGGAAACTTTGCAATGCCCAGTGGGTTTGGGACTATAAGAACTGCCCTAGAGACTCTAGCAAATTATTTCTCCCGTGTACATTCAGCTGGATACTCAATTCATATTTGTTGAATGGATAAGTGAATTCAATAAGCCTGTTTGAAAGTAATATATTGTTTAACAGATCCAGCAGTTTCGGTTATTAAAAACTGGGGACAATAAGACAAAATTTACTATTTAACCCTAGAAATCTAATTTTCTTAGAATTTCTGCTTAAATGGATATCTCTTCCCATCCTCATTTTACAAATAACGTCAACATCATAGAAAGGAAAAATCAAAGTAGTAGAAACAAATACACATGCTCTTTCCCATTTAACTCAACTGTTATCAAGTACAGGCTACTGTCCATAGTGTCGCAGAGTCAGACACTGAAGTTACTTAGCACACACACAGCCGGTTACTACTGAAACTTTTCTCTCTTTGGGCTTCCCAGGTGGTGCTAGTGGTAAAGAGCCTACCTTCTAATGCTGGATAGACCCAGGGTTTGATCCCTGGGTCCAGAAGATCCCCCAGAGGAGGGCATGGCAACCCACTCCAGTATTCATGCCTGGAGAATCCCCATGGACAGAGGAGCCTGGTAGGCTATAGTCCATAGGGTTGCAAAGAGTCAGACATGAATGAAGTGACTTAGCACACAAGGGCAATCTTTTGAATGCTTGAGAAAACTGCTCTCTCTCTCTCTCTCTCTCTCTCTCTCTTTGTGTGCCTCTAATATACAAAAGTCCCAAGTTCTCAGCTGGTCTCAGTTTCTCTCCTTTATGGCTGCTGGAGCTTGAATATCGAAATTCCTCACCAGGGCTTTTCAATAGTATGGCTTCCTCCTGCAATGTTGAGCCTTACCATTCATTTAAAAACCATTTAACTACATGTTTTCAAAGTGCTTCCACTGCCAGGGTTTTATTTGATCCTCCAAACAACTCTGTGAAGGTGAGATGAGGTCACTGTCATCCCCAGCTCCCAGAAGGGTGACCAGGTTCACACATTAAGGTGGTCAGAGAGCTAGAAACCAGCACCCAGTTCATCTGCCTTTCCACTAAACCAGGGGTCCCCAGCCTCTGGGATCTAGTGCCTGATAATCTGAGGTGTAGCTGATGTAATAATAATAGAAATAAAGTGCACAATAAATGTAAGGCACTTGAATCTTTCCAAAACCATCCTCCCACCCCATCCGTGGAAAAACTGTCTTTCACAGGGCTTCCCTGGTGGCTCAAATTTTCCAGGCAAGAATAGTGGAGTGGGTTGCCATTCCTTTCTCCAGGGGATCTTCCCAACCTAGTGATCGAACCCAAGTCTGCATTGCAGACAGATTCTTTACCATCTGAGTTACAGTGGGCTCTAATGAAGATCCAACACAGCCAAAAATAAAAATAAGTAAATAAAATAATTTAAAAAAAAACTGACTTCCACGAAACCAGTCCCTGGTGCCAGAAATGTTGGGGACCGCTGCACTGAACCATCTCCTGAAAAAGCGTTGTTTTATTCATCTCAAATAAATCCCCTCCCTTCACCGTTTACCCCTGTTTGCTACTGCAGATAAGGAACAGAAAAAAAGACCAAAGATCCAGATCAAGATAAATCTCTTATCCTCCAGTCAACACAGTCTGTATCCAAGCCTCAAAGCAGTTCCCCTAACAATAGATAATTTGTTCACTCAACTTCCTGTCTACCTTATTTATCAATAAGGAATTTGCATGAATTTTCCTCATTGTAACCTAAGAGGCTTTCTACTATTATGGGCTGCATCTTACAGGGAGTAGACCCATTTTCCTCTAAACATCCAGAAAGGTATTTTGAAAATAGCAGAGCAGGGTGTGGATTTGTTTTGTTTTTTTAAAGTATACAGTGGTTTCCTCACTTCTATAAATACAGTCAGAGTCACTTGTTGGCACTGTATCACTAGGGGCTTAAAGATAGAAACTGGGTTGATTTCTACATAATGATCCAAATAAGAAAGCCTGAGAAATGAGCCCTGAGCCGCTAAGCCCACTGCAGTGTATATAACTGGTTTATGTTTAGCAGTGGCCACGGCAAGTTTTCCTGATTTGTGAGCATAAAAATAAAGCATTTTTCCTGTGGATTATTTCTAACCTGCAAATTTTTTCCATAGCCAGATTTGCCTTGACCCCAGGGGTAAACCTTTAGTGAGCAATGCTTCTCGCTGGCCGTTCCCATGATGCTATCAATCCCATTGTAGGACCAACAATTAATTATAACAATAAGAGAGACATTATTCATCCAGTCCTCCCTTCCTGCTCTTAAATTCATAAAAATCACTGCCACCTGGACAGCTGTTGATGTGCATGTGTGTGTGCACACGTGTGCACTTAAAGTGACCTGATTAAAATTATGTGTTAAACACACAGTGGAAAAACCCTGAAAGGAAAAACGTCAAAATAATGAAAGTAGCTGCTTAAGAGTGGTGGGAGATATGTCTTTTACCTTACTCTCTTTTTCTAAAAATAACTGTGATCCCGTTTGTTACATGAATAAAATTATCATTAATTCAATATAAAAAATTTAAATACTTTATCCTTCTTCAGTGTTTATTGAGCACCTACTATGTGCCAGGTTCTCATCTGGGTCCTGAGAATACAGGATGAATAAGATAAACACAGTTCCTTCTTTCATGGAGGTTCTCTCATAAATAGGGGAGACAGGACATAAACAAGTAATTATATATAACTGATTTATTAATGCATGTATTTAACGAGTATTTACTGAGTACCTACCACATGGCACAACTGTTGCTAAGCACTGCGGTTCAGCAGTGAACAAAGCATGTAGACAGCTTTGCCTTCAGGAAGATTACATTCTAATGATGTAAATACTGATTTATTTCTAGTTAAAATAAGTAGCACGAAGTAAAAGTACAGGGGACCTGCCTCATCTGATATCCCTGAGGAAATGACATCATTTTAAGTGCCTCAGATAAGATGAGGCTTTGTTTTGCCCGCCAGGACTGAGAGGGCTTTCCTGGACAGGGCAGGAGCTTCCCTGGGAGACTAAATTCTGGCTGAGGCTGCCTGAGTTCCATCTGCTTTAGAGAGTAGCCTGGTGGGAGAGATGCTCCCGGCGATAGGCAGACAGTGGGTAGGGATTTGAAACTGCGTCTCCATTAGCAGTCGCCATCCATTTTTGCCCCAGTGCATGATGTCTGGGATGTCCTGATACAGAAAAAAGCAAGGCCGTCCTTCCCCTGTAGCACAGACAGTAACTAATGGACCCTCCTTTCCCAGACGGGAAAAACAGAGCAAGAAAAGACAAACCCAGCCTGAGCCTGAGGGACCTGTGCTTCGCTGCTCAGGAGGAAGCAACTGCTCGATTTCTGGTCTGCCCTTCAGACAGCAGAGCTGCAGGTTGCCCGCCTAAACCGCTTTAATGCACATCACACCTGGGTCTACATGGAAATGGTGGAAGGCACGAAAATGGAACACCCAACCTTTGTCCTCACTTCGAAACCGCAGGTAAGTATTTAGGTCTGTGTTGTATCGATCATGCCTCCCACTGGCACCAGGAAAACGCTGTGAAGCAAGTCAACTTCCCAGTGACAAGGAAGTCATTCTCCTAATCCGCTCTCACTGGACAATCAGGTTGACAAAAACCATTAAGTTTTCTAAGATTAGAAATTCACTGTCAGAGGGAGCCATGTATAGAGTTTTCCACTCCATTACACCCAGGACAATAACCAGAGACCAAGTGACAGGAAAAGGTTTCTTAAAGTTTCCTGTGTCCTTGGGTGGAGGGAAATAAATTAACAAGTGCCTTCCTTTTGAAGGACATGGATTATATATTATCTCATTAATCAATGCAACCACTTCCGAGGTGGGCTGCGTCGTTGCCTTTGACAGAAGACTAAGCTGGGGCTCAGCAGGATTCAGACACCATCTAAAATCACCTGGCTCATTCACATGAGACGGGATTGAGAATCAGAGGCACTGGGCCAAGGAGGGGTCTGAAAGCTAATGACCTACTTGCTTCGGGTTGAACTGCACTTTAACCATTCTTAACCTCATTTCCCTCTGAAAGATGCAATGGTTCTCTAGTACCAGGGTCACCAACCTCCGGGTAATGATCTGAAGTGGAGCTGATGCAAAAATAATAGAAATAAAGTGCACAATAAATGTAATGCACTTGAATCATCCTAAAACTATCGCCCATCCACCTGGTCTGTGGAAGAACTGTCTTCCATGGAACTGGTCCCACGTGCCAGTTTAGAGACCACTGCTCTAGCAAGCGGAAGTACGCTGCTGTAGTGGTGAAGACAGAGGGTGCGGTAGATCTACGCTTGTGCATCAGCTCTGCTCTCACTGTGTAACTTGGCGGAAGTACCTGCCCTTCTAAGCCTCCTCCTCCTCCTCTTATTCATAAGGAGGCAATAATCTAAAAGCACTCCTCCCACAAGGGCTCTGGAGATTAAACGAGATCACATACATAAGGCATTTAGCATCTTGCCAGATACATGACAGGTACTGAAAATAGGAGTCAGTTACTAATAGGAAGTGGCTCTTTAACTTATTTAACTCAATTTGATGATAAATTTATATAACTTCATTACTAAAGGTTTGGAAAATAGAAAAAAGGAAATACCACTCATATTCATAATTACTCTTATCATCATTGTAATTCCTTCCAGTATTTTTCCAATGCGTCTTTCTTCTTTTATAGATATATTTATTTCTTTGTATTTCAGTGTCCATAAATAAAGTTCTTTTGGCACACAGTTATGCCAATTTCTTTATGTATTATCTATGACCAAGCTAGTGCTCAGTGGAGTTGAGTAGTTTTGGGACAGAATTTGGCCGGGAAAGCCTATAATAGTTACTATTTGGTTTTTGACAGAAAAGGTTTTCTGGATACCTGATCTAGAATATATGCTCTTGAGTGGAATTTCTATGTTATAGGGTATGCACTTGTAACATCTTTACTGGACAATGTCAGTTTCTAAGATGGTTGTACCACTTTTATATTCCCATCACTACATTCTTACCAACACTTGGCTTTATCTGAATTAAATGTTAACCTGTCTATTGAGTGTGCAGTGGTATCTCCTTGTGGTTTAACTTGCATTTTCCTGATTATCAATAAACATTAAGCACATTTTCAAGTGTTTATTAGCTATTGGATTTCTACTTCAGGAAATGCCTGTTCAAATCTTTTGCCCCCTTCTCTATTATGTTATCTGTCCTTTATCTATTCTGAATACAGTTCCTTTGTCATTCATATGTGTCAAAATATCTTCTTGCTGAGACGCGTCTTTAAACCTCATGATGGTGTCTTTTAATGAACAGAAATTCATTGTCTTTTTTTCAATTAGCATCATACTAATTCATTAATTTCAATTCACTTATTCATGTTGCTTCTGTCTTTATTTGAATAATTGCACAATATTCTATGGTTGACTTACCCATTCCTTCATGGTTGTTCAGTCGCTAAGCCTCATCTGACTCTTTGCAACCCCATGGACTGCAGCACACCAGGCTCCTATGTCCTCCACTGTCTCCTGGACTTTGCTCAGATTCATGTCCACTGAACTGGTGATGCCATCCTACAATCTCATCTTCTGCCACCCTCTTCTTTTGCCTTCAATATTTCCCAGCATCAGGGTCTTTTCCAAAGAATCGGCTCTTCACATCAGGTGGCCAAAATATTGGAGTTTAGCATCTTTCCTTCCAATGAATATTCAGGGTTGATTTCTTTTAGGATTGACTGGTTTGATCTCCTTGCATCTAAGAGACTCTCAAGAGTCTTCTCCAGCACCACCGTTTGAAAGCATCAATTCTTTTCCTCTGAGGCTTCTTTATGGACCAACTCTCACTTCCATATATGACTACTGGAAAAACCATAGTTTTGATTATACAGACCTTTGTTGACAAAATGATATCTCTTCTTCCATTACCTGACATTTAGGTTGCTTTCAACTTCTCCCTGTTATCACCTCACAATATGTTGGAAATGGTGTGGGCCCTACCCTAGACTTAACTGAATGAGAATCGTTAGAGAGAAGGACCAGGAATTTGAATTTTAAAAGGCCCTTGACTATTTTCATACACAATTAAGTTTGAGAATCACAGCTGTGGAAAAACTCACACATAGATGCATACGGATGTATGTACAAGAATGTTCACAGCAGCTTTGTCTGTCATAGCCTCAAACTGAAGACTACCCAAATGTCTAGGATCCGTAAAATGTTCCAAAGCAGTAAAGTAGTAAGTGGAATAATATTTAGCAATGAAAATGAAGAAACCAGAGTCGTACGTGATGCTGTGCTGTGCTGTGTCTGACTGTTTGTGACCCCATGGACTATATAGCCCAGCAGGCTCCCTGTCCATGAGGAATATGGATAAGTATTAAAAAAATAATGTTGACCACTCATACACACACACACACACACAAAAACAAGTCTAGACACAAAAGAATATGAACTTGATGATTCTGTACAACAACAGAAGGTTCAAAAATAGACAAACTGAATTATACCATTTTGGGGTGCATACTTAAGTGACAACAGGAAAGTGAGGCAAGGAAGGTATACTCATTAAAGTCAAGGTTATTCTATTTGAGGAAAAAGACAGCACTGTGTTTAGGAAATAGTACATGGAAGTTTTGGCGGGCTGGCAGACCAAGGTGATGGTTACCTATGCATTCACTTTATAATAATTTGTTAAAATATACATTTATGTTTTGTTCACTTTTCTGTATGTGTGATTTGGGGCTTGCCTGGTGGCTCAGTGGTAAAGCATCCACCTGCCAATGCAGGAGATGCATATTCGATCCTTGGGTCGGGAAGATCCCCTGGAGAAGGAAATGGCAACTCGCTTCAGTATTCTTGCCTGGGAAATCCCATGGACGGAGGAGCCTGGCG
Source organism: Bubalus bubalis (assembly GCF_019923935.1). Taxonomy (NCBI): domain Eukaryota; kingdom Metazoa; phylum Chordata; class Mammalia; order Artiodactyla; family Bovidae; genus Bubalus; species Bubalus bubalis. The sequence continues at coordinate 20,364,252 of NC_059172.1, read as the reverse complement.
AGCCACAGTCCATGGGGTTCAAAGAGTCAGACACGACTTAGCAACTGAACCACAGAAACTTGTGTGATATATTTCACAATAAAAAAATTTGAAAGAAAAATAGCTGCCAGAAATGGTGACTCTGAGCTAGCCCTGTGTGTGGAACCTGCCAGATCCACTTCACACCTTGCCTTCCCACTTGGCCAAGTCCCCGAAGCCCACCCAACTGCAAGCTGCAAATTTATAGGCCAACCAAGCCCAGATGGTTTCCTGTGATAGCTGCTAGGGGCACAATAATGAATACATGTCTCCCCGCACGTTTCTGAATGCGTTTTGGCAGGATTTTTACTGCAGGCAGTAAAACCTTGTTACAAAGTCCCTCACTGTCTCAGGAGCTTGGTAGCATTGTGATGGAGCCACACCACCTCTTGTTATAGGCAGCCCGTCCTCCTTGTCCCACATAGAATCTTTGAGAGGGGGCTTTCTCTCATTGTCCTCAGAGGCCATTTGATTGATTGTTACTAATAATCACTGTGTTTCAGGACAGAATCCGATTCCTGTCCTCACAGCTGGAACTTCCTCTTTGCACTAATTGGAAAAACATCCTCCGGGAAACGGGGCAGCTTTATTGAGTCAATCTTTGGCCATGGCTATGTCAACTGGCAAGATGAAGTTTGCAGCAGAGAGATGAAAGCTCTGAAACCTTCCTGGTGCACTGGCCCCAGGACTGAGACCAAGAAGCCAGGCTGACTGGATCGACATCCAGATCCCCATTCGGAATCGTTAAGGGCCACATAAAGGAAGGGCTAGCTTGACAGGTTGGGGTCAATGCAGAAGTCCAATAGCCATCCCAATTAATGATTCCCTAGTTTCCTTCCCCTTCTTTCTCATTAGCAGTAGCCCTGAATGTTAGCTGCATAATTAAGACCACATTTCCCAGATTCCCTTGCAGTTAGACAGGCTCATGTGACCAATTCTGACTAATGAGAAGGCAAGCCATATATGGAACTTCCAGGAAGGGTCCTTAAAGAAAGAGTATATGTCCTTCTCTTCCCTTCCTTTCCTTGCTTTTGGCTGGAATGTAGTTGGACAGGGTTCAAGCCATCTTGAACAATGGGGTAACTGAAATGGAGTCCATGCCAGTGGATAGCAAAACACTGGACCAGCCCAGCAAAGCACTGGACCAGCCCTGGACTCACTTCCTGAACTTTTTCAAAAGAGAAGCAAACTATCTTTTTAAGTCACTGCTTTGGGGGATTTTCTGTCACTTGTGGTTGAACCCAATATTAACTGATACAAAGCATTTTTATAATGGAAAAGAAATGAAAGCAATCTCAGTAACCCATAAAAAGTGACTGGTTACATTTATTTGGCCATTTGCTGACTCATTCATCACATTTTTAGTGAGTACCTACCCCATGCCTGGCTCTCATCTAGGCATTAGGAATACAGTGATTTTAAAAAGAGAGAGAGCGATTGTCTATGCCCTCAAGAACTTTGTTAGAAGAGGAAGCAGAAGGCATCAATAAATGGACAGCTAAAATGTAGCTTAATTAGTGGAACCATAAAGGCTGAGTTGTTTAAAAATATACTCTAACAAGGTGGGAAAAATGTTCATGACGTATTGCTTAAAACAGTAGGTTATTAAAGATCATGCATAGTGAGTCCAGTTTGTAAAAGAGCATATCTATTTGCAAGGAGAAAAAGCAAAACTGATGGATACTTTGTCTGAACACCTTGAACAGTCCTGGCATTTAGCAGGTGAACAATAAATGGTTAATTAATAAAAGAATCTATCTCAGGGTGGAGGGATATTTCTATTCTCTTTTATACACTTTCCAAATGTTCCCCCTAGAATATATATTACTTTTGGAATAAGGCGAAATATATCACCATTCGGTAACAATGCGAATTATAAAGTTGAGAATCCAGACAAAAGCTGTCGCATAGAGATTTTAGTTAGAAGGTAAACTAGGCTGTGCTTAAGAAACTCAAGTCTGAGGTCTGAGTTTGGTCTCCCCCTCGGGGGGAGGACCCCAGAACCGTCTGGTTCTCTGCCCCAGGCACTGTCTGCAGGCCGGCAGGAAAGTTTGCCCAGGGCTTTGTTCTCCATTTTTAGTGGAGCAGGGCTCAGTGCAGCCAAGTTATTAAGCACTAACCCTATCACTTCTCTTCCCATGGCTCCTCTGCTGGGCCTCCTGCCCCACCATTAAGGCAGCTGTTGTTGTTTTGTAGAGGCTAATTAACTCCACACTGCATGAAGCCAGACGATAATTGGCCCCTTCACTTAATCAACTTTAATGTCTCTCTTCTGGTGGACCTGGCTGCTGCTTTTTGTTCTCGATCCCCAACAAATGCAGATCAAGGGACCTGGCAATAACAGCCTCCAGTGGGCACACGCAGCCCCTACCTGTCACCTACCATGGGGGGCAAAGAGGCTCATTTTGACCCTCAGCTCAGTGGGCAGACTCTTAAGTTCACAATTGCTGGAGCATCTTGGGACCTGGGCTTATTGCTTCTCTTCCAAACATTGCATGATGATATGAGTCATCAGATGGTTGGTTTCTCAAGAGAATCAGCCTCATCTCTGCCTGTTGCTGACACATATTTAAGGCTCTAAAACCTAACTAACTTACACAACTACTGTAAGTACATCTTACTGTTTTTTTCTGTGGCGGATGCATGTCAAGTCCTTTCCAAACCAACACGACCACCATGTAGCTCAGGGCAAGTAAGCAGTACATAGTTTTAACTGAAGAAAAAGAAATACCACTCTTATACCCATTTGCCAGATGAGGAAACTGAGGCAGTAATAATATTTACATCCATGATTGAAATGACATGCCCACTCATTACAGTCATAGACCTATAAGATTAGGACTGACATTATGATGGTCCCCATTTTTGGAGAGAACTGGAGGCTTTCAGAAAGAAAAATGCCTTTCCTAAGGTCACAAAGTGAGGTAGACAAAATAATGCCTCTGCAAAGACATTCACATCCTAATTCCCAGAATCTATGAATATGTTATCTTACAATGCAAAAGGATTTTGCTGATGTGATTAAGTTAGGATATGAAGATGAGATTATTCCAGATTATCAAGGTGGTCCCGATATAATCACCATGATCCTTATAAGAGAGACAAAGGAGGCTCAGAGTCAGTTGGAGATGTAAGAACGGCAGCAGAGAAGATGGAGGAGAGGATCAAAAGCCAAGGGATACAAGCAGCCTCCCAAAACTGGGAAAATAGAGATATGGATTCACCCCTGAAGCCTCCAAAAGGAACACAGCCTGCCAACACCTTGATTTTAGACTTCTGACCTCCAAAAGGTCAGTTTTCATTCCAATCCCAAAGGAAGGCAATGCCAAAGAATGTTCAAACTACCGCACAATTGCACTCATCTCACATGTTAACGAAGTAATACTCAAAATTCTCCAAGCCAGGCTTCAACAGTACATGAACCAAGAACTTCCAGATGTTCAGATTGGATTTAGAAAGGCAGAGGAACCAGAGATCAAATTGCCAACATCCATTGGATCATAAAAAAAGCAAGAGAATTCCAGAAAAACATCTACTTCTGCTTCATTGACTATGCTAAACCCTTTGACTGTGTGAATCACAAGAAAATGTGGAAAATTCTTAAAGAGATGGAAATACTAGATCACCTTACCTGCTTCCAACAAAATCTGTATGCAGGTCAAGCAGCAACAGTTAGAACTGGACATAGAACAATGGACAGGTTCCAAATTGGGAAAGGAGTATGTCAAAGCTATATATTGTCACCCTGTTTATTTAACTTATATGCAGAATACATCCTGTGAAATGCCAGCCTAGATAACTCAGAAACTGGAATCAAGATGGCTGGAAGAAATATCAATAACCTCAAATATGCAGATAACACCACCTTTCTGGCAGAAAGCAAAGAGGAACTAAAGAGCCCCTTGATGAAGGTCAAAGAGGCGAGTGAAAAAGCTGGTTTAAAACTCAACATTCAAAAAACTAAGATCATGGCATCCAGTCCCATCACTTCATGGCAAATAGATTGGGAAACAATGGAAACAGTGACAGAGTTTATTTTGGGGGGCTCCAAAGTCACTGCAAATGGTGACTGCAGCCATGAAATTAAAAGATGCTTGCTCCTTGAAAGAAAAGCTATGACAACCCTAGCAGCATATTAAAAAGCAGAGAAATTACTTTTCCAAAAAAGGTCTGTCTAGTCAAAGCTATGGTTTTTCCAGTAGTTATGTATGGATGTGAGAGTTGGGCCATAAGAAATGCTGAGCACTGGAGAATCGATGCTTTTGAACTGTGGAGTTGGAGAAGATTCTTGAGAGTCCCTTGGACTGCAAGGAGACCTAACCAGTCCATCCTAAAGGAAATCAGCCCTGAATATTCATTGGAAGGATTGATGCTGAAGCTGAAGCTCCAATACTTTGGCCACCTGATGCGAAGAGCTGACTCATTTGAAAAGACTCTGATGCTGGGAAATATTGAAGGCAGTAGAAGGGGATGACAGAGAATGAGATGATTGGATGGCATCACTGACTCGATGGACATGAGTTTGAGCAAGCTCGGGGAGTTGGTGATAGACAGGGAAGCCTGGTGTGCTGCAGTCCATGGGCTTGCAAAGAGTTGGACAAGACAGAGTGGCTGAACTGAACTGACCTCCAAAACTATAAGATATATATTTGTGTTAAGCCACTCAATTTGTGGTAATTTGCCTCAGCGGTTGCATGAAACGAATACTGACTTTGTCACAGCAGCAGTGGGGCGACCAATACACACTAACAGTGGAAAAGTTAAAGATCTTGGGTTTAGGTATCATAATATGAAGTCTCATTTTGACTGAATTGACAAGATTTCCCTGTACTCAATCAATATGTGGTGATTGTAGATTCTACCTTCCCATAAGAGAGGCAGAACCGTGCATGCGGGACTGTTGACTAGCTTCTCCTTGGGGCCCATTATGCCCTCTGCCACCTTCCCAAGTCCATTAAACACTTTTTTTTTTCTTTGACTGGAGTATAATTGCTTTACAATGCTGTGTTAGTTTCTGCTGTACAACAAAGTGAATCAGCTATATGTGTACATTTATGAGCCTCCCTCCCCCCACCCCATCCCAAACCCCTAGGTAATCCCAGAGCACCTTGCTAAGCTCCCTGTTCTGTACGATAACTTCCCATTTTACACATGGTAGCATTATATATGTCAATGCTACTTTCCCAGTTCATCCCACATTTCATACTTCTTACTCCTCTTTTACTTCCCAAGTATCTAAAACCCAACTCTGCCAATATAGTTCATCTGGAGAAAACCAGGGTTCTGTGTCTATCTGAAGATTGGCTTTAACCAGGACAGGATGAATCAGAGAGCTTGTGTTTGGTGTTGGGGCGACAGTAGGGAAGGGTGATTAATTCTTGCATTTGAATTCTATCAGTCCCACTTAATTCCAGTGTACCTCCATTTCATCCTTTAAAAAAAGGTTGTCATGAGGGTGAAATGAAACCTGTATGTCATGCTTAGCACAAAACCTGGCAATGATAAATACTCAACAGATGTTGGCCATAAAAAAAATCAATGCAAACTGAGCTCCACTCCTCAGAGCCCTAAGGGTCTAGAGCAGCGGTTCTCAAGCCTTAGCACGCATCAGATTCACCTGGAAGGGACTGGGCCCCACGTCCGTAGGCTTGAGGTGCGTGCTAAGTTGCTTCAGCTGTATCTGACTCTGTGCAACCCTATGGATTGTACCCCGCCAGACTCCTCTATCTATGGGATTCTCCAGGCAGGAATACTGCAGGGGGTTGCCATTCCCTTCTCCATGGGATCTTCCCCACCCAGGGATCAAACCCAGGTCTCTCATGTCTCCTTCATTGGCAGGCATGTTCTTTACTACTACCGCCACCTGGGAAGCCCTAGGTTTGAGGTAGGACTTGAGAATTTGCATTCCTAACACATTCCCAGGCAGTGGGGATGTTGCCCCACCAGGAACCACACTTTCAGAAGCACTGATTTTACGCACAGGGCAATGATCATACCTTCCATGCTATTTGTCCCTGATGACCAGCACAATGCCTGGCATATAACAAGCACAAATGCAACAAATATTTGTGGAGTGAATACATTTTTCCCTCTGTCTCCCTGAGGCTTTAAATGTCCAGGAAGCTACCCTTCTCCATAAAAGAATTCCATTCTCTATCTTTTTTTATCGCCATCATATTTACTACAACTTGGCACTGACAATCTCCTCTTCATAGACTCTCTGTTTTCCCCTTGAATACCCTCCATTTCCCCAGCGAGTGTCTCTCTCCAGGATCTCAACCTTTTCCATTAACTCCATACACTGCACAGCCTGTTCCAGGACATCAAACTTTAATTTAAACAGAAAATAATCAATAAGCTTAGCAAATTGCCCATGGCAACCTCTGCTGAGTGAATCAAAGGGTTTTATAGGTAATTTAAAGGGTGTCCTCACTCATCCCTCAAGGTAAAGCTTAGCACATTGACAGGAGCCCTTTTCTACCCTGACCCGGGAAGCTCTGGAAGGAAATGGAAGGACCTGGGTTCTGGGGATGGGGGAGGCTGAACCAGGGAGGAAGGGTCTGTCTTTCAGGATTAAAAGCTTTTAAGTAAAAAGTCCTGACATTCATTTGATATTGACCCCTGTGTGAGTAAGGGGTTTCGGGTTTGTTTGGCTTTTTTTGATGTTGCTTTTGTTACAGCATCAGAAACAGACTCTGGATAACTTCAGAAAATACAACTATTGAAGAAAAAGGCTAAATGGCTGGGTCTCAAAAATATTTGAAACCAGGGTGGCTCTCTTGAAGGCATTGTTTGGGGTGCTCCTGTGCTGTTTTCTGTCACTGTGTCTTGATTCAGGATTCATATTCCATGTGAGCATCTGAACAGCCTCCGTGGGTCACATGGTCCTCCTTTGGCCTGGGAGGATGGAGCACCCTGATGAACAGTACCACCAACAGTAAGTGGGGAGGGAGAGCTAGTTCCCCAAAGGAAAACCAAGATAGAGGAAATGAACAAGGGAATGGCAAAGGTGAACTGGCAAAAATATGTTTCTACTACAGAACTCTTCTGGTCTGGTTTTGGCTTATCACGTTCTCCAAACGAGCAACCGATCTAGCAGCATTTATGAGTATTTATGAGATCCTGGGGCCTCTGCAGGACTTTGAAGGGCCAGAAAGCACATTGCTTGGTTATCTACCCAAGCCAGGGAGCTGTCTATCATTTTCTAAGAATATCCCCAAACTCCTTTGAGAAGATTGTCCAACTACTAAATATTAATATTTGCAAACAAGACATTCTTCTCTCTATCAGGGTGATAGTAAATAATTGGCAACTGGAGTGCCCTGGGCGTGAACTAATCAAAACTATCCCAAATGTAGTGAACCCATAAGATCAAACCAGCCCATGCAATCCGACCATCTGTCAGGTGTCTCCTAAGTGGGGCATTGGAAACCTGTTTCCTTTGATCTTCACAATGGAGGCCGAGAACATTTCCTCATCCCTTGGGAGAAGTACTGGGGTCTTCTTTCCTGAGTTTCACAGGCCCATGGCTTTGTCTGGAACCTCAGGATTTAGTGTGGCAACTCTTAAGTTGGATGCAGGCTGCTTAACAGAGCTGCAATGATGTGACATTTAATCTGCTGCTTTCTCTTGCCTATTGAACTCTGGGGCCTGGATTCAACACCCAGTTTTGCTGCTTACCAGGTTGGTGACCTTGAGCAAGTGATTTACCCTTTCTGAATGTACCTTTTCATTTGTAAAAAGGGGATAATAATAGACCCTGCCTCATAAAGACTGTTGTAAGCATTACAGGAATTAAAGCTTATAAGGTGCTTAGCAGTATGCCTGGTTCATACTTGGCACTCAACAAAGGCTATCTGTTGTCATTATTATGTTATTAACATTTATTTTCTGAAAACATCAGGGGCAGAGAATCCTTGGAAACAAGTGTGTTCAGCTGCTTCCTTGGACAGAGGGGATTCTGAGGCCCTGGGAGGGAGTCATTCACCCAAGGCTGCATGGCCAGTTGGTGCAGTGCCTTGACTGTGACCCAGCCTGTGGCAGTAAAAGGGATGACAGTGGTCGTATTGACCTCATGTATAGATCAAGAAGGTGGGTACCTACGGGGTGGTATTGGGAGCCTGGGAGAACTTATCATAGAACCTGCCTCAGCCTTGGCTGTGAACAGCTGAGCTGTGCCAGCACCTCTTGCCACTCCCTGGGGAGCTTAGGGAGTGCCTCAGTTTCTTCATCTATCAAATGGGAACTTTAGTAGCACCTGCCTTCTAGGGTTGCTGTGAATCAATAATGCCCCTGATCAGCTTAGAACTTGCCTAACACTTAATTCTCATTAGCTAGTGTTAGTATCAAGTCAAAGGTGGTGGGGAGAGGGTGGAAGACCGCAGGGATAAAGATTTGGAGAACCTGGCTTGTGTCTCTAACTTGGTTTTATGCCAGCTACGTCCTTACGAGAGTAATTGGCATTTCTGACTGCCTTTACTCATGTGCAAGTATTTTTATATACCCTCTCATTTCATTTAATCTCCATGCCACCCTGCAAGCTAATTACTATTATTAGTCCATTTGAGAAATGAGACAGAGGTTAAATGACTTATACTTTATCCTTAAATTTGTTTATTATGGAAAATTTCAAACACGCATAAAAGAAAAGAGTAGGATCACAAACCTCCATTTATCTATTCACAGCTTCAACAACTATCAACATATGGCCACTCTTGTTTTATCTATATTTCCCCACCAACCTTTTATCCTCCTTCATTTATGAAGCATATTCCAGACATCATATTTTTCATCACTAAATATATCACCAGATGATAAGGACGCTTTTAAAAGACAAGTACAGTACCAGAATTCTTTTATATCATCAAGTAGCTATTCCTCTTTTATGGTTCTTATGTATCTTAATTGTTTTCTTAGAACAACAGTAATTTTTTTCACTCAATGTAGTATCATAAACATTTTACCATGTCATTAAATATTCTTCAAAACACTGTAACATATAAGCACAAATGATGTTAATAAATCCGTTAATTTGCTGAGCCAATCACCATTTATAGATATTTACATTAATTTTACTTTTAAAAGGTGCTTCCGCTAAAAAGCGCTTCCCTGGTGGCTCAGATGGTTAAGAATGCACCTGCAATGCAGGAGACCTAGGTTCAATCTCTGGGTTGGGAAGATCCCCTGGAGAAGGGAATCCACTCCAATATTCTGGCCTGGAGAATTCCACGAACTATTCCATGGGGTCGCAAAGAGCCTGACACGACTGAACAACTTTCACTTTCACTTTTCTGATAAAAGGCTGTGATAGGCTCCATTCTCCCCTTATTCTTTAGAATAGTATCCCTATTTTACTTTGGTGTAACAAAAAAGATAAAGAATATTATTTCCCAGCTTCCCCAGCAATTAACTGAGGTCAAGAGAACATCTTTAGTTAGTGAGATAAACAGAAATGGTAAATGGGGCCTCTGGGAAGGTTGCCTGGAGGAAATTGACTTAGCATTGAAAATGCTGTATTTTAGCCCTCCTTCTTTCCCTCCTGTCTACTGCCTGGACTTGAGTAGACTGGCTGGCAGTCCAGCATCATCTTGAACTATGAATATGGAAGCCACGCTCTAGAGTGGTAGAGCAGGATAGGAGGAGTCTGGGTCTCTGATGATCCCAGAGTCAGAGGTCTGTTAACCCCCAGACCTCCTTTAGGTGACAAAGCAATAAATGTTTTGTTTATGCCACTGTTATTATGGGATTTGGCTTTGTATGCAGATGAACCTAGCTCTAACAAAATCTTTGCACGTGGGCATTCTTGTGTACAGCAGTTTGAATTCTTAGCTTGTGTTCATATTTCCATTTCACTTCTCCTACTAATCTGTAAACTTCTTCAGAGCAAGCATTTCTATTTTACCTTTTTATCCCATATAATACCTATCCACAGTGCCTGGCACAAAATAGAGATTTTAAAACATTTTTTAAAATAATGAACAAACATGAATGTGGAGACGTGCTTGATCTTAAACATCTGATTCTGCTTAATTTCCTTAATTTTAAAAGGAGGTATCCATGCCTACTTGGAGAAAGAAATGGCAACCCATTCCAGTATTCTTTCCTGGAGAATCCCATGGACAGAGGAACCTGGCAGGCTACAATCTGTGGGATCCCAAGAGTCAGACATGACTTAGCGACTAAAATACTACTACTAAAATTCACATTGGAGAGGGAAATGGCAACCCACTCCAGTATTCTCGCCTGGAGAATTCCATGGACAGAGGAGCCTGGCAGGCTGTAGTCCATGGGGTCACAGAGAGTTGGACACGATTGAGTGACTAACACATACATGAATACCTACTACAGGAGCTTTTGAGAAAAACCAATGATCTGTCATTGAAAGATCTACAAAAACTATAAGAGTTTATCATGAAGGAGGACAAAAGAGCAGGGCAGAGGAGGCCTTGAGGTCAGAACATACTTGCCTTCACACGGAGCGACAGGAATGTCTCATGGCTGGAGCAGAGCTATGGAGGGGAAGAGGGATTTTACAACCCATGGTGAAGACATACATCTCATATTGGCGTGAACCTTATAGTGTTATTAAGAGACTTGACAGTGCTTACCAGAGTGCCTGTCACGTGGTAAGCATTTCCTATGTGGTGATTATCATTATAATTCTTGTTATTAATGGCAGGTGGTATAGTCATAAGACTGGGGACCTCCCTGATGGTCCAGTGGTTTAGAATCTGCCTGGCAATGCAGGGGACATGGATTCAAAACCTAATCAGGGAACTAAGATCCCACATGGCTTGGAGCAACTAAGCCCACACCGCAACTACTGAGCCCAAAGTGCTCCAGAGCCCACACGCCACAGCTAGAAAGCCTGTGTGCCACCCTACTGAAGCCCCCACGCTCTGGAGCCCAAGTGCCACAACTCTTGAAGCCCTCGCTTCACAACTAGAGAACCCATGTGTCACAACTAAGATCTGACTCAAATATTAAAAAGAAAAAAGAAAGACAATGGGCCCAGGAGTCAAAAAGAGGGCTCTACTACTGGGTTTCAATTTCAAGACACTAGCTAAACATCTTTTGCTTCTTGTGATTTCAGTTTCATCGTATGATAAATGAAGATGTGGAAAATGTAGGACCAGGTAAATGACTGTCAAATTTACATGAGCTTTAGAGCCCTTTGCTTGATGAAATATTCAATGCAAAGTCAGTGTCAAATAGACACAAAGGGGATGACTGGGGCAGGAGAAGGCAAGGGGGCCTTGAGTACCGCTGCTATATGCTTGGCCTTCTCTCCCTCACCATGGCAGCCCTTCAGGGGTCTTATGGAGGCACTGCTTAAAAACCACAAGACTAGTGCTCAGCGTCATTCGTCATTAGGGAAATGCATATCAAAGCCACAATGAGGGGGAACACAGAGAAGTTTTAGGGCACTAAAACTATTCTGTATGTTACTGCGGTGGTGGATACACGTCATTGTACATGTGTCAAATTCCATAGAATGTACAACATGAAGAGAGAACCCTAATACAAACTCTGGACTTTGGTGATAATGATATCAATGCAGCTTCACTAATTGTAACAATCGGTCCCCTGTAGTGTGGGATATCCATAGTGGGGAAGGTTGTGCGTGTGTGGGAACAGGGTAAATGGGAACTGTGGACTTTCTGCTCAATTTTGCTGTTTCTTTTGAAGTGACAGAAATGTTTTAGAACTGGATAGAGGTGATGGTTATACAACATCGTGAACATACTAACTGCCCTGAACTGTATACTTTAAAAGATTAATTTTATATTATACAAATTTTACCTCAAATTCAAAACCAAAACATCACACTAGAAGCTCTCTGAATTTTTTCCAGTTCCAGTGCTTTGCCATCCACGCCCACTGCCACTCACCATCTGCAGGAGGATCGTAATTTTGAAGTGGGTTCACGTGTGCAAGTACCCAGAAAGAGTCCCACAGTCTATTTTGACTGTTAGTCCTTATTTCCATCATCCCCTAAACCCTTCGTAGGATTCTGAGGGAAAAGGAACCCAGGAAAAGAAAGTTTTGAAAGGATAAAGAAAGTATGGAAAGTGCCAGAGCATGAAACACAGACAAGGTATGAATGTAGCATAAATAGGGGTGAGGGGTGATGGGTACCCTAATGGAAGGCCCCTGAAATGTGCCAGACTCCATCTCGGAGAGCAAAGAGACAATTATACAGCTGAAGGGCTAACTAGCGAGCTATTCCTAGTGTAGGCAAAAAAAAAAGTTGGGCTCTTTATTGCCTACAAAGGTTAAAAGGAAAGACCCTCCAGGGCTTCAAGGAGTCTGTGGAAGAACTCTGGACCAGTGCAGTCCAATATGGTAGCCACTAGCCATGTAGCTGTTGAGCAGTTGAAATGCGACTGGTCTGAATTGAGACATGCTAAAGCATAAAATACGTATGAGGCTCTGAAGATTGAGTATGAATAAAAATGAATGAAAATATCTGAATCATTTTCCTATTGATTACATGTTGAAATCTTCATATTTTAGATACATTGGGTCAAATAAATATAATTAAACTCACCTATTTCATTTTAGTTTTTTATATAGCTACTAGAAAATTTTAAATTACCTACATGGGGACTTCCTCGGTGGCCCAATGGCTAAGACTCTGTGCTCCCAATGCAGGGGGCCCTGGTTAGATCCCTGGTCGGGGAATTTGCTCCCACATGCCACAGCTAAAGATCTCATATGCCCTAATGAAGACTGAAGATCCCACAACTAAGACCCAGCACAGCAAATAAATAAATAAATATTTTTTTAAAAGTAGTAAATTCTTCCTTATAAAAGAAAATCACATGCATGACTCACAATGTATTTCCCTGGGACAGCATAGCTGTGTAGACCATTGTGTTACTCCTTCAGGGCAGAAGTGGTGCTGTTCAGGGTCTCTGTCCAGGGCAGAGACTACTCAGGCTTAAGCACCTTCTGGAAATACAGAATTCCTAAATGGTTGCCTGGAAATGTGGGTGTGTCTCAACTTAAGAAAGCACAACATACAGAAGCCAGTAAGAAAAGCAAATTTTCTTGCAGCCTGGGTATGAATACAGGTGCATCCAAAGCTTAAAGTCTTCCCCCCCCCCATTTTTCTTTTTTAAAAAATTAATTAATTAATTTTAATTGGAGGCTAATTACTTTAAATATTGTGCTGGTTTTTGCCATACATCAACAAGAATCACCCACGGGTACACATGTTCCCCCATCCTGAACCCCCCTCCCACCTCCCTCCTGACCCCATCCCTCTGGGTTGTCCCAGAGCACTGGCTTTGAGTGCCCTGAAGCAACCCCATTTTCTCAAAAAGACCAGATGGCCATAAGCATAGTGTCAGTGGAGGTGGGAGGCCCCACTGTGCTTTTCCCCAACATCCCAATAAATCTCCCAGAGTCCCAGGGGTCAAGGTCATAGAATTTCCAAAATCACTTGAAATCGACCTGGAAAATTGTAAAATGTTTATTCTGTGGCAGAGTAAAAGTTGCTGGTTTTCTATCAAGGTAGAATATAAGAACAAAAATCCAAGTAGCCAGTCCCTCACACCGCCATTTTAGTCACAGTCTGCCGGTGCTTTTGGCTGTGTTACAAAATGAAATAAATCCCTTTATAATCCTTCATACTGGCTCCAAAAAAGTATTTTCACAAGCACCAGAGCAGACCCTTTGGGCATTATTTTTTCCTATAAAAATGCTCATCTCCACTCAAAACCTTTCTCTTTTTTAATCATATCCCCTTACAAAATGGTAAACTGAAATGATTTTGGTGCAGGTTCTGTTGGATGGAGCTGGGGAGGAAGGAAATGTGGGCAGTGGTCCAAACAGAAATCCCCCTCCCAAGCTCAATATCCTCCCCAAACTCTCCGTAATCCTCCCCAGATCACTCACCTTCGATGGTCTCTGCTTCCACGCAACACAGCAAATTTCCCATTTTCTGCCTGGAAACATTTCTCTTGCATTGTCGTTACTTAAAACTTCATAGTTTGTAGGGTCTTTGAGCAGCAGGACACTCCCCTTGACCCCCACCCCTATACCTAGCTCAGTATGACTTCACATAGCACTCAATAAATAGTTGTTGAATGACTGAATGAAGTTGAATCTGATATTTGCCAACTCTGATAAAATAGAGGAAATCAATGTCAGTATTTCCAGCTAGATAGAGAAACAGGACAGCTATATAAAATGATCTGAAGGAAAAATTGCATCCAACACTTTACTTTCAGGTCTCTGAAGGAGGCTGTTATAACAATGGACTATAAATACAGGATGAATGCTATATCTATAAAGAAGCAATTCCAACACTGGTCTGCAAGAGCCAAGAAAATCCAGCTTCTTCTCCCCGAGTATATACACAGGTGCACTGTGTGGAATGAAATCCACTTAACTTGATTTTATGGACAGTGATTCATGCAAACTCAGTTCCAAACTGCTCGGCATGGCTCAGTTAAATAAATTACAGCAAGAGTAAGCCAGCCAGCAGTAAAGGCAAAAGACTGAAAATAAAAACTCGAGGTTGAGGACTGAAATTTTAGGAGAGCCTGGTGCGCCAGAATTGTCTTTCTTCTGGGGGTGCTGTAGGGGTTTGAGCAATCTTCAAGGTCAAGGCCCTGATTGGACTGATGGGGAAACTGAGGCCCAGTGAAGACTGAGTATATGTCCAAAGTCACTTAGTGAATAAGTGGCAGAATCAGGGCTCCTGGATCCCAAGTCAAAGAATTTTTCATCTTATCATCAGGCTCCTGAATGTAGTGTTCTCTGTCACAGTACCAGGTACAACCAAGAGAATCAACATGTATCTGTGGAATGGAAGAACTACCGCGTCTGCTGGGCTGGGGCTAGCCAGAGTCAGCCTGAGGGATACAGGGGAGAAAGCTCTATGAAGACCCTTGAGACTAGATACTCCTGTGTTTAGGGACGGGAGAGACTGCTCCTAGCAGCGGCCCTACATCCTCAGTGTTCCAGCTCCCACCAGGGGAGACACAACCATCCCCACACTTTGGCCTCCTATTTATTATGTGGGATAAAACTGCCTCAGTGCTCTGCTTTCCCTCCACTGGCGCTCCCCAAGGGCCTTCAAGGATAAGGCATCACTGCCCAGCTGCGGAGATAGGTCAGTGGGGATATTTGCCTCATTAACCCGTTAGCATCCCCAGGCACTGAGCACACAACAGGACAATGGTGGTGTCTCTGGGCTGTTCTGGGAGGTAACACTGCGTCCTTATAATAAATTAACTGATGGCTTGTTTCTAAGCTAGTTTGGTAATTTTTTGTTCCATGCAACATAAAGATTCTTAAATAAAATAAAGGATCTTCATAACTGGCAAAATAGACAAAGAAATTTAAGGTATGACGGTATTACAGATTTAAGGTATAATGGACTCTACACGTGGACATCACCAGATGGTCAATACCGAAATCAGATTGATTATATTCTTTGCAGCCAAAGATAGAGAAGCTCTATACAGTCAACAAAAACAAGACTGGGAGCTGACTGTGGCTCAGATCATGAGCTCCTTATTGCCAAATTCAGACTGAAATTGAAGAAAGTAGGGAAAACCACTAGACCATTCAGGTATGACCTAAATCAAATCCCTCATGACTATACAGTGGAAGTGAGAAATAGATTTAAGGGACTAAATCTGATAGATAGAGTGCCTGATGAACTATGGACTGAGGTTTGTAACATTGTACAGGAGACAGGGATCAAGACCATCCCCACGGAAAAGAAATGTAAAAAACCAAAATGGCTGTCTGGGGAGGCCTTACAAATAGCTGTGAAAAGAAGAGAAGTGAAAAGCAAAGGAGAAAAGGAAAGATACAAGTATCTGAATGCAGAGTTCCAAAGAATAGCAAGAAGAGATAAGAAAGCCTTCCTCAGCGATCAATGCAAAGAAATAGAGGAAAACAACAGAATGGGAAAGACTAGAGATCTCTTCAAGAAAATTAGAGATACCAAGGGAACATTTCATGCAAAGATGGGCTTGATAAAGGACAGAAATGGTATGGACCTAACAGAAGCAGAAGATATTAAGAAAAGGTGGCAAGAATACACAGAAGAACTGTACAAAAAAGATATTCATGACCAAGATAATCACGATGGTGTGATCACTCACCTAGAGCCAGACATCCTGGAATGTGAAGTCAAGTGGGCCTTAGGAAGCATCACTATGAACAAAGCTAGTGGAGGTGATGGAATTCCAGTTGAACTATTTCAAATCCTGAAAGATGATGCTGTGAAAGTGCTGCACTCAATATGCCAGCAAATTTGGAAAACTCAGCAGTGGCTACAGAACTGGAAAAGGTCAGTTTTCATTCCAATCCCAAAGAAAGGCAATGCCAAAGAAGGCTCAAACTACCGCACAATTGCACTCATCTCACACGCTAGTAAAGTGATGTTTAAAATTCTCCAAGCCAGGCTTCAGCAATACGTGAACCGTGAACTTTCAGCTGTTCAAGCTGGATTTAGAAAAGGCAGAGGAACCAGAGATCAAATTGCCAATATCCACTGGATCATGGAAAAAGCAAGAGAGTTCCAGAAAAACATCTATTTCTACTTTATTGACTATGCCAAAGCCTTTGACTGTGTGGATCACAATAAACTGTGGAAAATTCTGAAAGAGATGGGAATACCAGACCACCTCACCTGCCTCTTGAGAAACCTATATGCAGGTTAGGAAGCAACAGTTAGAACTGGACATGGAACAACAGACTGGTTCCAAATAGGAAAAGGAGTACTCAAGGCTGTATATTGTCATCCTGCTTATTTAACTTATATGCAGAGTATATCATGAGAAACACTGGGCTGGAAGAAGCACAAGCTGGAATCAAGATTGCCGGGAGAAATGTCAACAACTTCAGATATGCAGATGACACCACCCTTATGGCAGAAAGTTACGAAGACCTAAAAAGCCTCTTGATAAAAGTGAAAGAGGAGAGTGAAAAAGCTGGCTTAAAGATCAACATTCAGAAAACGAAGATCATGGCATCTGGTTCCATCACTTCATGGGAAATAGATGGGGAAACAGTGGAAACAGTGTCAGACTTTATTTTTGGGGGCTCCAAAATCACTGCAGATGGTGACTGCAGCCATGAAATTAAAAGACGCTTACTCCTTAGAAGGAAAGTTACGACCAACCTAGATAGCATATTCAAAAGCAGAGACATTACTTTGCCAACAAAGGTCCGTCTGGTCAAGGCTATGGTTTTTTCTGTGGTCATGTATGGATGTGAGAGTTGGACTGTGAAGAAGGCTGAGCGCCGAAGAATTGATGCTTTTGAACTGTGGTGTTGGAGAAGACTCTTGAGAGTCCCTTGGACTGCAAGGAGATCCAACCAGTCCATTCTAAAGATCGGTCCTGGGTGTTCTTTGGAAGGAATGATGCTAAAGCTGAAACTCCAGTACTTTGGCCACCTCATGCAAAGAGTTGACTCATTGGAAAAGACTCTGATGCTGGGAGGGATTGGGGGCAGGAAGAGAAGGGGATGACAGAGGATGAGATGGCTGGATGGCATCACCGACTCGATGGACGTGAGTCTGAGTGAACTCCGGGAGTTGGTGATGGACAGGGAGGCCTGGCGTGCTGCGATTCATGGGGTTGCAAAGAGTCAGACACAACTGAACTGACTCAACTGAACTAAGTGGCTGGAATGAACTGAACTGAATGGTTTTAGAACACAGCTGCAAATTCTTTGTACAGGATGATTATCCCATGAAGCAATGAGGTTTATGTCCCCTCCCCTTGAATCTGGGAAGGCTGTGACTGTCTTAGCCAATAGAGTATGAGAGATGTGAAGATATGTTTGAGTTCCAAGGATAATTCATCAATAGCCATGGAGATTTCATGTCATTCTTGGAGCATTGTGCTGCTCTATTGAAAGTCTTCCAGGACTTCCCCAGTGGTCCACTGGCTAAGAATTCACCTTCCAATGCAGGGGATATGGGATTGATCCTTGGTCTGGGAACTGAGATCACATATGCTGCAGGACAACTAAGCCCAAACACGGCAATTAGAGAAAGCCCACGTGCTGCAACTACACGCACTCTAGAGCCCTTGCTCCACAAGAGGAGCCCTCTCATACCGTGACATAGACTCAACGCAATCAAAAAAAGAAAAAGTTCTGCATACCACAAAACCAACATACTGTGGAGAGGTTACATGTTGGTGTCAACAGTTCCAGCTGAGCCAAAGCCAGCACAGGCAACAGGTATATGTAAATCAAGAAGCTTCCAGATGACTCCAGCCCCAGCCATTCCAATCTTCCTAGCTAAAGTTCATACATGCAGGAACAGTGACAAGCTGTCCCACCATATCTTCTGTAAGTTCCTAACCTTCAGAAGACACGAACAAGAAAAAAAAATGGTGACTATTTTATGTCATTAAGTTTGGGATAGTTTGTTACATGACAGTACATAACTGAAAGAGATGCATCAGTTCAGTTCAGCCGCTCAGTTGTGTCCGACTCTTTGTGACCCCATGAACTGCAGCATGCCAGGCCTCCCTGTCCATCACCAACTCCTGGAGTCCACCCAAACCTATGTCCATTGAGTCGGTGATGCCTTCCAATCATCTCATCTTCTGTCGTCTCCTTCTCCTCTGGCCCTCAATCTTTCCCAGCATCAGGGTCTTTTCAATGAGTCAACTCTTAGCATCAGGTGGCCAAAGTATTGGAGTTTCAGCTTCAGCATCAGTCCTACCAATGAACACCCAGGACTGATCTCCTTTAGGATGGATTGGTTGGATCTCCTTGCAGTCCAAGGGACTCTCAAGAGTCTTCTCCAACAACACAGTTCAAAAGCATCAATTCTTCTGTGCTCAGCTTTATTTATAGTCCAACTCTCACGTCCATACATGACCACTGGAAAAACCATAGCCTTGACTAGATGGACATTTGTTGGCAAAATAATGTCTCTGCTTTTTAATATGCTGTCTGCTGCTACTAAGTCACCTCAGTCGTGTCCAACTCTGTGCAACCCCATAGATGGCAGCCCACCAGGCTGCCCCATCCCTGGGATTCTCAAGGCAATAACACGGGAGTGGGTTGCCCTTTCCTTCTCCAATGCATGAAAGTGAAAAGTGAAAGTGAAGTCGCTCAGTCATGTCCGACCCTCAGCGACCCCATGGACTGCAGCCTTCCTGGCTCCTCCTTCCATGGAATTTTCCAAGCAAGAGTACTGGAGTGGGGTGCAATTGCCTTCTCCGAATATGCTGTCTAGGTTGGTCATAACTT
This sequence comes from Bubalus bubalis, assembly GCF_019923935.1. Classification (NCBI taxonomy): domain Eukaryota; kingdom Metazoa; phylum Chordata; class Mammalia; order Artiodactyla; family Bovidae; genus Bubalus; species Bubalus bubalis. The sequence goes on along the minus strand of NC_059172.1, from coordinate 20,344,992 downwards.
TCCTTCCAAGGAGTAAGTGTCTTTTAATTTCATGGCTGCAGTCACCATCTGCAGTGATTTTGGAGCCCAGAAAAATTAAGTCAGCCACTGTTTCCACTGTTTCCCCATCTGTTTACCATGAAGTGATGGGACTGGATGCCATGATCTTCGTTTTCTGAATGTTGAGCTTTAAGCCAGCTTTTTCACTCTCCTCTTTCACTTTCATCAAGAAGCTCTTTAGTTCTTCACTTTCTGCCATAAGGGTGGTGTCATCTCATATCTGAGGTGATTGATATTTCTCCCAGCAATCTTGATTCCAACTTGTGCTTCCTCCAGCCCAGTGTTTCTCATGATGTACTCTGCATATAAGTTAAATAAGTAGGGTTATTTAATAAATATGTTAAATAAATATACAGCCTTGATGTACTCCTTTTCCTATTTGGAACCAGTCTGTTGTTCCATGTCCAGTTCTAACTGTTGCTTCCTAACCTGCATATAGGTTTCTCAAGAGGCAGGTGAGGTGGTCTGGTATTCCCATCTCTTTCAGAATTTTCCACAGTTTATTGTGATCCACACAGTCAAAGGCTTTGGCATAGTCAATAAAGTAGAAATAGATGTTTTTCTGGACTCTCTTGCTTTTTCCATGATCCAGTGGATATTGGCAATTTGATCTCTGGTTCCTCTGCCTTTTCTAAATCCAGCTTGAACAGCTGAAAGTTCACGGTTCACATATTGCTGAAGCCTGGCTTGGAGAATTTTAAACATCACTTTACTAGCATGTGAGATGAGTGCAATTGTGCGGTAGTTTGAGCCTTCTTTGGCATTGCCTTTCTTTGGGATTGGAATGAAAACTGACCTTTTCCAGTTCTGTAGCCACTGCTGAGTTTTCCAAATTTGCTGGCATATTGAGTGCAGCACTTTCACAGCATCATCTTTCAGGATTTGAAATAGTTCAACTGGAATTCCATCACCTCCACTAGCTTTGTTCATAGTGATGCTTCCTAAGGCCCACTTGACTTCACATTCCAGGATGTCTAGCTCTAGGTGAGTGATCATACCATCGTGATTATTTTGGTCATGAATATCTTTTTTGTACAGTTCTTCTGTGTATTCTTGCCACCTTTTCTTAATATCTTCTGCTTCTGTTAGGTCCATACCATTTCTGTCCTTTATCAAGCCCATCTTTGCATGAAGTGTTCCCTTGGTATCTCTAATTCTCTTGAAGAGATCTCTAGTCTTTCCCATTCTGTTGTTTTCCTCTATTTCTTTGCATTGATCGCTGAGGAAGGCTTTCTTATCTCTTCTTGCTATTCTTTGGAACTCTGCATTCAGATACTTGTATCTTTCCTTTTCTCCTTTGCTTTCATTTCTCTTCTTTTCACAGCTATTTGTAAGGCCTCCCCAGACAGCCATTTTGGTTTTTTACATTTCTTTTCTGTGGGGATGGTCTTGATCCCTGTCTCCTGTACAATGTTACAAACCTCAGTCCATAGTTCATCAGGCACTCTATCTATCAGATTTAGTCCCTTAAATCTATTTCTCACTTCCACTGTATAGTCATGAGGGATTTGATTTAGGTCATACCTGAATGGTCTAGTGGTTTTCCCTACTTTCTTCAATTTCAGTCTGAATTTGGCAATAAGGAGCTCATGATCTGAGCCACAATCAGCTCCCAGTCTTGTTTTTGTTGACTGTATAGAACTTCTCCATCTTTGGCTGCAAAGAATATAATCAATCAATTTCAGTGTTGACCATCTGGTGATGTCCACGTGTAGAGTCTTCTCTTGTGTTGTTGGAAGAGGGTGTTTGTTATGACCAGTGCGTTCTCTTGGCAAAACTCTATTAGCATTTGCCCTGCTTCACTCCGTATTCCAAGGCCAAATTAGCCTGTTACCCCAGGTGTTTCTTGACTTCCTACTTTTGCATTCCAGTCCCCTATAATGAAAAGGACATCTTTTGGGGGTGTTAGTTCTAAAAGGTCTTGTAGGTCTTCATAGAACCGTTCAACTTCAGCTACTTCAGCATTACTGGTTGGGGCATAGACTTGGATTACTGTGATATTGAATGGTTTGCCTTGGAAACGAACAGAGATCATTCTGTCGTTTTTGAGATTGCAAGTACTGCATTTCGGACTCTTCTGTTGACCATGATGGCTACTCCATTTCTTCTAAGTGATTCCTGCCCACAGTAGTAGATATAATGGTCATCTGAGTTAAATTCACCCATTCCAGTCATTTTTAGTTCCCCGATTACTCAAATGTTGACATTCACTCTTGCCATCTCCTGTTTGACCACTTCCAATTTGCCTTGATTCATGGACCTGACATTCCAGGTTCCTGTGCAATATTGCTCTTTACAGCATCGGACCTTGCTCCTATCACCAGTCACATCCACAGCTGGGTATTGTTTTTGCTTTGGCTCCATCCCTTCATTCTTTTTGGAGTTATTTCTCCACTGATCTCCAGTAGCATATTGGGCACCTACCAACCTGGGGAGTTCCTCTTTCAGTATCCTATCATTTTGCATCTTCATACTGTTTATGGGGTTCTCAAGGCAAGAATACTGAAGTGATTTGCCATTCCCTTCTCCAGTGGACCACATTCTGTCAGACCTCTCCACCATGCCCACCTGTCTTGGGTGGCCCCACAGGGCATGGCTTAGTTTCACTGAGTTAGACAAGGCTGTGGTCCTTGTGATTAGATTGACTAGTTTTCTGTGATTATGGTTTCAGTGTGTCTGCCCTCTGATGCCCTCTTGCAACACCTACCATCTTATTTGGGTTTCTCTTACCTTGGATGTGGGGTATTTCTTTATGGCTGCTCCAGCAAAGTGCAGCCACTGCTCCTTACCTTGGATGAGGGGTATCTCCTCACCACTGCCCCTTCTGACCTTGAACGTGGAGTAGCTCCTCTAGGCCCTCCTGCGCCCGCGCAGTCACCGCTCCTTGAAAGTGAGATTGTTCCTCTTGGCCACCGCCCCTGATCTTGGGCATGGGGTAGCACCTCTCGGCTGGCTGCTCCTGGGCTGTCTCAGCCTGGCACTCTCAGCTGCCACCCCTGACCTCGGACGTGGGGTAGCTCCTCTCGGCTGGGAGGAGCCAAAGCAGGAGATAAAGCACCTGGATCCACCTGACACCAATGTCACTTTCACTCTACTTACCTCATCCTCAAGAAGGCCTTGAGTTTTGGTAAAAGCAGAGGGCAGACACATAAAAGAAAAAAAGAAATATGAAGAATCAGTGCTCATGTTAGAGAGTTCCACTGGTCACTAGGGACGTAGTACAGTGGCAACTCACCTCACTACTTTGATAACGATTTGCGTGCAGTCAAAACAGTCAAGCAGGCACCGGTGTGCATGGCCCAGTAGCGCACTCCTAGCTGATGCTCAGCGGAAGTGTGTGCACACACCTAAAGGACACGCATAGGAATGTTCACAGCCGCATTTTGCACAACAGTCACAGATCAGAAACAACATTTGTCCACCAATAGGAGAATGACAACTTGTGATACGTTCATACAGCGGCATACTCTATAGTAATGAAAATGAGTGCGGCACAGCTACAAGCAACAAAACCTAGTAGAACAAAAGAAACCAGACATAAGAACATACACACATGGCCTCATTCATATACACACACACATAATTCCACTTCTATAAAGTTTGAATACCTAAAACTAAACTATTATATGAGAAGTCAGGATAGTGGTTACCTTTGGGGAGTTACCTAGGTTACCTAGGGAGTAATTATTGGGAGAGTGTGTGAAGGGGGCTTCTGGGGTGCTGGTAGTAATCTATTCACATGGTATTTACTTTATGCTAACTCACTGACCTGTATATTTAACAATTTGTGCACTTTCTATGCATATATGATATACTTGGCAATAAATTTTTTAAAATAAAACACATTAAAAATGGCCCTTCCCAGGTGGATCAAGTGGTAAAGAATCTGCCTGCCTATGCAGGACTCAGGCAGGAGACGTGGGTTTGAATTCTGAGTCGGGAAGATTCCCTGGAGAAGGAAATGGCAACCCACTCCAGTATTCTTGCTGGGGAAATCCCATGGACAGAAAAACCTGGCGGGTTACAGTCTATGGAGTCACAAGAGTTGGACAGTACTTAGTGACTGAGCACACACACACACACACACACACACACACAACAAGACATGGCTTTATAGCACTTTCTAGGAGTTACTGCCTAGCAAACTGAGGTTGGCTATCTTTTGTGATTCCCCAGGGGACAACAGGGCATCCATCTGAGTGTGGGCAGAACACATAGGAGCACTGGGATGATTCATAAACAGGCACAGCCCAGCCCCTGATAGGAGAAACCAATCTAGCAGCAAACTTAGACCAGAAGAAACCACACTGAGGAAAGTCTGCAAGGAGCCTAAATGAGATGGGAGTGACCCACCCCCAGGGCAGGGATAGGCAGGCATTGCCAGCTTTGGAGATAGGCAAGCATTTAAACTTAACAAAGCCCCTTCCAGCCCCCACTGAAGGAGCTGTTTGTTTCCGAAGGCCTGATGGAACAACTAACTGCAAGCTAAGGAGAGGAAATTACACAATGGATGTTGAAATGTGGGCTTGTTGAAAAGTTGTCACTCGAGTAATGAATGCCCTATTTCCTGTTTTTTGCTGAAAGTTAAATGCTGGGCATAATTAGCTAGTAAAAAAGCAAGCTTGGCAGCAGAACAAAAATAGCACATTTTGGGAGCCCAGGCCAATTAAAATTGTTTATGCAGCCATTTAGCAATATTTTTCTCCAAACTATTATGACCAGGAAATATGCAGCGTGAGACTGGGAGGCAAGTTCCTCAGAAGAAAAATGGCCCCCACACTGATCCTTTGAACAGCCTGCTATTCTCAGGGGATTTTATAATAAGAATGAGTACTTCCATCCTCCCGAACTCCTTGGGCCTCCTTGGGATCTTGAGAACAGCATCACTCACCCCGTGAGCGGGCAGCTGTGGACGGCGGGCTGCAACCTGCTAATGTTAAGATTAGCCAAGCTCCCCTATGTGACAGAGCAGCCAACGACTGCGGATTTAGCTGCCTAATGCAGTCGTTTAAATCATCTGGCTGATGCTGTAATCAGATTGAGTGTATGAAACGTTTTTGTTAATAACTGGACAGTCTGGCTGGTGTCAGGATTAGTTGCTAGAACTCAGCAAAATTGCTCTGAGCGAAGTCAGTCACCAGGCCAGCTCCTTCCTGCCCTCTCTCCAGCACTTTCTAGGTCTCTGAGGATCTTCCATCTCAAGGACTCAGGTTCCATCTTCCTCTTCCTCTCCAACCTCCTTGTCAAAACACGCTTTCACATCCTTCCTTCACGGTAAGATATCATGGACTGATAACTGCTTTAGAAGTCATTGATTACAACTTCTAGCTGAGAGGTGAAGTTTTGATTATGGAATTTTAGGCAGCATCCAGCTGAATTAAGGGATCTGGTAGACAGTTTGGAGGCAGGAAGCTTTCTCAGCATCCCTAAAATTTCACCCAAGGGAAACAGCCAATCTTATTTAACTTACTAGGTTAACCCACTTGACTGAACTGCTCTACTGGCTGACAGGAGAGAGAAAATCACTGGAGAATCTCACTCTGCTGTATACATTGTTCCAGAATTCCCATGCAGTTTATATCTTCGCCTAACCACCTCCTCCACTGTCCTTCTCCAAGGCCAGTATAGTAATTAAGTCCTGGACTTCCGCTTGAGCCCTCACTGTGAAGAGGGTGGTAGAGGGCGTAAGGGCTGCAGAAGCAGAGGAGACCCAGATTTTCTTCTTTAAGCACTTCCAAGTGCTTGAGCCCTGGAGAAGGAAATGGCAACCCACTCCAGTATTCTTGCCTAGAGAATTCCACGGACAGAGGAGCCTGGTAGGCTACAGTCCATACAATCCGTGGGGTGGCAAAGAGTCAGACACGACTGAGCAATTAACATACACTTGAAATTATATGACATCTGAATTTGCTTTAAAAGAACGAAGCAAGGGAACAGAACAAGTGGAGATGAAAAAGACTGACCATAAATTGATAACTGTTGAATCTGGATAGGGGTTCATAGGAATTCATTATACTATTCTCTCAACTTTCTAATGTTTGAAATTTCTGTAATAAATTTTTAATGTTTAAACAAAAAGAAAAAAAAAATCCAGGATCTTGCAGATGAATGGATAAAGAAGATGTGGCGCATATATACAATGGAATATTACTAAGCCAGAAGAATTGAATAATGCCTTTTGTAGCAACATGGATGGACCTAGAGATTGTCATGCTTAGTGAAGTAAGCCAGACAGATCAGGAGAAATATCATATGACATCTCTTATATGCAGAATCTAAAAAGAAATGATACAAATGAACTTATTTACAAAACAGAAAAACAGACTCACAGACTTAGAGAATGAACTTATGGCTGTGGTGGGGGAAGGATGAGGGGAACAGATAGTTAGGGAGTTTAGGATGGACATGTACATTCTGCTATATTTAAAAGCTATAACTAACAAGTTCCTACTGTACAGCACAGGGCACTCTGCTCAATGTTATGTGGCAGCCTGGATGAGAGGGGAGTTTGGGGAAGAAAGGACACAAGTATACGTATGGCTGAGTCCCTGTGCTGTTCACTTGAAACTGTCACAACATTTTTTGTTAATTGGCTCTATTCCAGTATAAAAATAAAAGCCTTAAAAGAAAAAAAGTACTTGAGGACACAAACATTTGGGGAAATGGAAACTATGCGTAGAATCCAGGCTGTTTCACTTATTCAATACTCCTTCTATCAACTGAAAAACTTGAGTGAGTTGCCAAGACCATGTGAAGCCAGAACTTTGGTCGGGGAGGAGGATGGCAGCCTCCCAAGCCCGAGGTATGGAGGTGAGCACTGTACACCCTAAAGGCTGCCGTTCTAAAGCCTCTTGGATTGAAACAGGGGGTTTCAACAGCAGAAGAGTTGGCTCCTTCCCTCCTGTTTATGTTCTGTTCATTTTCATATTCATTCATATGTAGACAGAAGTTATAAAATATACATCTATGAACCAAAAATAGTAATTTAGCTTGATATTAAAATTTCTCCTTTGTAAAAATAAAAAATAAATTACATTAAATTAAAATTTTAAAATAAATGGAAGAAAAAATAAAAAGCTCTCCTTGGCTTGACCCAGACTCCCTGTGTCCCTGTTTTTCTCTGACTTGTCATGTTCCTGAGCTGGCCAGGACCTTCTTGCCTCAGAAGCACGCTCTGTGCTTTTCTACTTTTGTGCTTTTTTCAGGCTCTGTCCCTGCCTGTGCTCCTTTTTCTCCACGGATCCAAATCTCTCCCATCATATGAGACCAGCCTGAATCCCACTTCTCACCCACAAAGCCTCCTTTGACCACCTCTGGCTTGATGATCTCCTATACATCTGAACCCCTGTAGCATATATTCCCTCCACCTGGCCTTCAGTCAAGAATTGCCTCTGACATATCCTGTATCGCCACCGAACATTGATTTTGGGGAAGAACTTACAGCCTCTTGCTCATGGGCATTTGGGTCAGAAGGGGACCTCTGGTCAACAGTGTCCAGGTCAGAACTAAATGAAGTTCCTGACCATGAACCCACCCCTGGGTCCCCACAGGAATTTCCTGTTAAACTCCCTCCCCCACCCCTCTGTGTTCCATTTCCTGTCCTCCCAGCCTCACCTCTGAATCACAGATTTCCCTGCTAGCCCTTCCATGCTCTCTCTCCCCTCCATTCAATAAGCATCACAAGTTTTCAGATAAGAACGCTTTAAGAGATCAGCTCTGCAGCCTCTAGAATGGCTCCAGGAGAGTTGATTCTGTTTCCACAAGCTGATGTGGTACAGTGGCTGTAACACTTTGCAGTTAGCCAACCAGGGATCCTGAAAGGTCATCCGTCCCCCTGCCATTCACTCATTCATTCAACAAATATTTTTTGAGTGTATGCTATATGCTAGAAGGGGATCCAGGCAAGCAAATAAGCAGTTGCAGTGCGGTAACAGTCTCTGATGGTGCTGGTGAGGTATCCCACACGGATGAAATTCTACTCTGTTTAACAATATGTTAAGAAGCAGGGGCCTCCATGCTCTTCTGCAGCCCTTTCCAGAGACAGAAATTTTTTTTTTATGGTTCACCCAAGTCTTCAAATATCTCAGACTCTTTGCATTGTGTTCAGTCCCTAAGTTGTGTCCAACTCTTTGTGACCCCATGGACTGGACCCTGTCAGGCTCCTCCATCCACGGGATTCTCCAGGCAAAAATACTGTAGTGGGTTTCCATTTCCTTCTCCAGGGAATCTTCCTGACCCAGGGAATCAAACCCACATCTCTTGTATAAGCCTAGTTAACAGGTAGATTCTTTACCATTGAGCCACCAGGGAAGCCTTGTTTCCATGACTTATTCTTTAAAATATTTATTTATTTGGCTGTACTGGGTCTTAGTTGTGGCATGTGGGATCCAGTTCCCTGACCAGGGATCAAACCTGGGCCCCCTGCATTGGGAGCATGGAGTCTTAGCCTCTAGACCACTAGAGGAATCTCTGTTTCCATTACCTGTTAAACTTAGCAAGAATCTTTAAAAAAGAATTGGTCAAAACACTTAGGAGTCTTCATGTAATTCAAGATGGTAATTAGGGCACGCCTCCAGCATGTCACCAGGTGCTTCAGCTTTGCCTAATGTTTAAAGTTATGCTTTAAAGGCAAAAATTTAAGCACTGAATGATTCTAGCTGTCCTTTACTGAATACATGTTCAGTGTCAGGCAATTTTTATAGGCCTAGTCGAGAGACCTGAAGGCCCAAGGGAGTCTGAATTACCATACACTAGGTCATTAGACCCTCCTTTGGTCCTGTATCCCTAGATGTCTGTCTATCTAGTGGACTTCCGTTGTGTTTCTGGACACACTCCATTCTCTTCTCTTCTGGTATCATCACTCATCTTTGTTCAATTCAGACCATCTAGTCTTCACACCCACCTTTGGTCAAAGGGTAGGTAAGTGACCCATACTATACCAAGCTGCCATCCTCTCCCTTGAGCTTGAATCTTAAGAAGCTTGGCCTGTGCTATCTAGCCTCACTGATGAATTCTGAAGCGACTTCCCATTAGGCCCTACTCTGCTTAGAGTCACTGCCGTTGATTTCTGCTGCTTGCAACCAAAGAACTGTAACCAAGACAGTGGTTCACCAATTACCATGAAAACTGGAATTCTTTTGTTCCGAAGAGAGCAAGCTGATAATGTCTGAAGCTTGCAAACTCTTCTCAGCTTTCTGTAAGAGGAGGAGGGACTCAGGCACCAGGGCCATGGACCGTGGGACATTAGAGAAAGGAACTGCCTGACAAACAGCAAACGTGCCAAATGAACGCTTTCAGGGAAAGCAGAGTTGCCTGAACACTATTGATTCTGGGCCCACTAATGGTTCGGGCTGGGGGCTGGCGTGACAGTTCTGCCCCACTCAGTGCGGGGCCGCCAAGTCAGGCCTTTCTGATGTCAGCAGGGAAATAGGAGACTATTAAGGAAGCACCTTATCAGGAACTGAGCTCAGTGTCACTGGGGAGACAGTGGCAATTAGCCTGATGGAGGCCATGAAGCAGCCCCAGCTCCCGGGCAGGTGTGGAAGAAATTAGCCGGAAGCGTCTTAACTGACAAGTCAGCTTAGGCCCCAGCAGAAAGAGGGCCCTGAGCAAATGCTGATGTGCCCTTTTCTCTGGTTGGGAAGGTCCCCAGCCCTTTCAAGTTTCTTCTGATCCACTCTCTCTAAGCACACACACACACACACACTTGCTGCTGGACATCTATGCACTTTACCAGCCCCATTTACAAAAGCAAAAAGGACTGCTCTCAGTTGAACAGTATGTTCGTATTTATTAGGTCAGGCAAGCAATGTGGTTAAGGGCTCAAGCTTTAGAGACTGGACTAGAAGGATTCACGAGTATGTGAGGGGTCTTATTTTGAAGAAACTCTCACACAAGCCTCATCACTTCACTCCCACTCCAAACACACATGAGGCAACGTCAACAGATATGACCTGAGGGCTGGGAAAACCCTTTCCTGCTCTGCAAGAGTTTACTGTGTGACCTCAGGAAAATCCCTTTGCTCTCTGAGCTTCAATTTCTCAACTATAAAATGAGGCAATTACTAGGTGATCTCTGAGTTAGCTCAGGTCCTCTGAGAAGCAGATGGCAAAAAGGGGTTGTTGAACAATTCAAAGACTTCAGAGGAGAAATTCCTGTGAGAGAAAATGAAGGGTGAGCTGAGAAAGGCTGAGAGAGTCCTCAGGCCACAATGCAAGAAGAGAAGAGGAAGGGTAAGTGGAAGCGTCTTAGATGGGCCCTAAATCTAAGGAAAGTTTAGGGAGGCCATCAAGCAGTCCTTAAGCGAGGGACAGCTGTCAGCGGAGTTCGGTGTCTCCCAGGAAGAGGTCTGCCTTAGCATCTGTGCTGTTTTCTGTCATCTGGGAAGTGTGGCCTCCGAGTAGACAGTCCAAGAAGCTCGTTCAGAGCAAGCAGCTGGGGCCTCCTGAGCTTGGAGGTCTGCGAGGTGCATTCTTTGGGCCATAATCCTCTCTAAGCAGCCTGTGTGCTCTCCTGTCTGTTGTTCTAAGAACCCTGGAGCTCTGCCAGCAGACCCAGAGCCACGTCGACATGAGGGGTCTGGCCGGGCACTGCCCCGCAGGCTGGCCTCCTGACTGGCCTGCGTGTAGCAGCTGCTCTTGGGCACTCCCCGATGGCAAAGCTGGCAGGATGTTTGTGCTCATTTAACACATTGGGATCAAATGTTTCCTGTCACTCCTATTTTTGGCTGTGCTTTGGTCTTCAGAGAAGGGAAGTGGGGGCTTCAGTTTCCCTGCTGTCGTCTTTGTTTGAAGTGAAGCCAAACAAAAGAGGCCCTACCCTGATTACATCTGTCCTGTCTTTCCTGGTTCCCCCCTCCCCAGGCTGGAGACCCTGCATGCACACGTCCACACATCCACATATAAGGATTTGTATGCCTTTGAGTTCTGGATGGGTCTGGGCTGAGGAAAGCCTAGGTTTGAGTTTCCTGGATGTATAACCCTGGGCAAACGACCATCTCCACCAGCCTTGACATTCTTCTCTATAAAGGTGGGACAATAAAACTTAGCTCTTAGGGTCATTGTGAGGATTTCATAAGACAAGGCACACAAAGTTTTTAACATGCAGCTTGGAGCATAGTGTGTGTATGCGTGTGTGTGTGTGTGTGTGTGCGTGCGTGCAAATGCACTTAGTTGCGCGTGCACATGCACTCAGTTGCTCAGTCACATCCAACTCTTTGCAACCTCATGGACTGTAGCGTGCCAGACTCCTGTGTCCATGGCATTTTCCAGGCAAGAATACTGGAGTGGGTTTCCTACTCCAGGGGGATCTTCCCAATCCAGGCATTGAACCTGCATCTCTTGCATCTCCTGCATTGGCACGTGTATTCTTTACCACTGTGCTGCCTGGGAAGCTCCTTGGAGCATAGTACGTGCTCAATAAATGATACTTATTCGTGGTGTCACCTACTAAACACCTCCTATCAGTATCATCATTCCTGCCTTCCATTGTATCTTCTCGTGAGAACAAAGGTATCAGAAATTTCTCCTGTTCTCAAGAAGCATACAGACTAGAATAAGAACATAGAGAAAAACAGAAACAGAGAACGAAAACTTGCCTGGGGAAAGAATGGGAGGAAGAGATAGGGAGTTTGGTATGGACATGTCCTTGCTGTATATTTAAAATGAATAACCAGCAAGGACCTATGTATAGCACAGGGAATTCTGCTCAACGTTACATGGCAGCCTGGATGGGAGGGAAGTTTGATGGAGAATGAATGCATGTTTACGTGTGGCTGAGTCCCTTTGCTGCCCACCTGAAACTATTACAACATTGTTAATCGGCTATATTCCAACACAAAATAAAAAGTTAAAAAAAGAGAACACACAGAAAGTTGCTAGACAGTGGGGCTGGCTTGGGAAATTTTGTCACAATCAGGACTGTCTCATTCATTTTGTGACTTCTGTTGGAGCTCCCTCTGATGTCTGTATATTCAGTCTCCTGAGCTCATGGATAACGTCTTAGACCCAACACACCATAATGTGTAGAGATGGTGCTCCTGGCGTGGTGAGTGTACTTTCCACACACTGAGAAAAGTAGAAAAGAGAGTACTGGTTGGGAGTGATGATAAAGCTAGAGGAAGCAATGGACCACCAAACCCAGGTGATGAAGGGCCTAGTAAGCCATATCAAGGAACTGGTCTTGAACCTGAAGGTAACAGGGGTGCCCTTGATGGGTTTCAAGTAGGAGAGTGATGTAATCAGATTTGTCTGATGGCTTCAGAACAATTTACCCCATTAGCGCCTTTCCCAGGGGAAAGCCTGTCCCCTGGAGAGGAAAGTATGAAGAGAAAGGATTGGAATTGCACCCGCCCCTTCAAAGCACTGTCTGCTCAAACTTTCCCTGACCTGTCCACCATCTGAACAAAGGCCCCACGGCCAGCTGGAGAGGGGCCTTGTTGATTACTCACAATTCCCTTTCCAAGAGGACAGGCGTTGATATGTTTTCTCTTGATAACACTGGCTCCTTTCGAGCAATAGGACTTCCTGTCTGATCAGAGAGCAATTACTGCACCTCCAAAGAGAAAACACTTTAAATAAATCCGGTTTTAGCCCTCCGTCCTTGATAATGGAGACGTTTGCTCACTAATCAACCACTGGCTCTGAGTTTAAGGAAGAGTGGGCATTTAGGACACCCCGTAAACCAAATCAATGTTTCCGGATTTGTTTAGTACAAGAGTCCAATGGCCAAAGGAGCCTTTCCCCAGGGAATCTGGACCCCTTTATGCCAGCCTGGGCATGGAGCTTCTGGTTTTCCTGCCCCCAATCCTTTCAGTATCTGAGGCCAGGGACCTGTGACGATCAAGGCCAAGATTTGGTCCACTTGGGGCAAGTCCAAGCTTATTCAGGTCAAACTCTGTGCCCTTTGAACTGTTTACATTAGGGGGTCACAAGGAAATTTGCATGAAGAAAGGTTGTCACCCAATATCCATCATTAACTACTGCATTTTTTCCCCACCTTGGGAGAATTTAAAAACAGAAAATTCTACCCCTAAATGAGCATTCCTACTAGAGATCATTAGTTGGCTTAACCCTCTTCTTTCCAGTATCTGCTGGGCTATCCCTCACCCCTTGCTTGCTCTTTTAAGACCAACAGAAGGATAAGAAGTGGACAATAATGTTAGTTAACATTTATATAGCACTTGCAGTGTGCCAATACTGCACCAAGCACTTTTCATATACTTAGGTGTGTGGTTTTCTCAAACACCTCAGTGACATAGGTACTATTATTGTTCCCAATTTGTTTTTTTTTTAACAAGGAAATTTTTTTTTTTTTTTTAGGTCATGCCCTGTAGCATGAGGGATCCTAGTTTCCCGACCAGGGATTGAACCCATGCCCCCTGCAATGGGAGCACAGAGTCTTAACCACTGGACCACAAAGGACGTCCCAATTCTTATTTTTAAATGAGATAACTGGGATACAAAGGAGTTCAGAAACTTTATCTCTCTCTCTCTCTTTTTTTTTTTTTTCCTTGGCTGTACCACACAGCTTGTGGGATCTTAGTTTCCCCAACCAGGGATTGAACCTGGGTCCTTGGCAGTGAAAGTCTAGATCCCTAACCACTGGACCACCAGAGAATTTCCAAGAAACTTTCTAAAGTTCAAATAGCTGATACATGGCAGGGCCAAATTCTGAACCCAGGAGATCTTGGCTGTGGATTCTGTGCTTGTAACCTATGCAGACTACCTTTCCAAACCATCATCCTCACTCCAAACATTGGCCTTCTCCTGTCTAACCCTGGCTCCATCCTTACCTCTTCCAGGGGATTTTCCTGAGCTCTTAGATTCCTGAAGGACAGGAACAGTAATCTTGTTCATCATTGCCTCCTGAGCACTTCGCACCTAATTGATGCTCAGAATAGTTATTGAATAAATATTATGAGTCATTGAGCACTGGCCCGAGGCGCTTCATCTCCTAAGGGCTGTTGTACCCTGTTACCACTCTACGTTGTAATCACTTGTCATGTGCTCACGACTGTTCTCACAAGTGAATGTCTTGCATCCTGGGATGGATGGCAAGATCTTCTGTCCTTCCTTTATAGGAAGCTCAGCCCTAAAGTGGTGCCCACTCAGAGTTATTATCTGGCTTTTGTCCACTTTCCTTTCTACTAGGTGTGGTAGGCTAAGTAATGACGCCTCAAAGTATACATATTTGAATCCTTAGATGGATATAGATGCTATATAGCAAAGGGGGGATTAAGTTCACAGATGGAGTTAATTACTGCCCTTGGGCTGGGGAGAGCAGCCTAATCCAGGTGAGCCCGGTGTGATCACGAGTCCTTGTACATGGGAATCAGACTCAAATTTGAAGACACTATGCTGCTGGTTTTGAAGATGGAGGAAGGGGCCAGGAGCCCGGAAGTTCAGACAGCCTCTAGACACCTTCCCAGAGCCTCCAGAAAGAAGGTTGCCCTTTAACACTTTGATTCTCATCAGGCTTCTGATCTACATAACGGTAAGACAATAGCTGAGTAGTGTTACCTTGGGAGTGTTGTTTTTTTTTTTCTTTTTGGGTGCTCTGTGTCTTCATGGCTCTTGTGCGGGCTTTCTCTAGTTGCAGCAAGTGGGGGTTACTCTTGGTTGCAGTTCTCATTAGTTGGCTTCTCTTGTTGTGGAGCACAGGCTCTAGGTGCGTGGGCTCAGTAGTTACTCTGTGGCATGTAGAAGTTTCTCAGACCAGGGATCGTCGCCTGTATTGCCAGGTGGATTTTTATCCACTGCACCACCAGGGAAATCCAATTGGTGATGTTTTAAGCCATTAAGTCTGCAGTAATTTGCTATAGCAGCCACGGGAAACAAATACGCTTGGTACTGAGGATACAGAGGTGAGCAAAACCAACATGATGTCTGCCCTTGACAGCTTACTGGATATTGCCACTGTCTTGGGGACTCTGGGTCTGGCTGGCAGTTCCTAAAGCACATTAGGTTCCAGAAGCATCTCTGGGACAGCAGGAACTCTGCCCTTTCTGGAGCCTGGAGCCTGTCGGTGGTGTTCAGAGCTCTCCTTGGCTCATCTGGTCACCTCTTTTGGCTGCCATATATTATTTTCTATGCGTTTGGGACTATACTGTTTTGCATAAGTACCTAATTTCATCCTGACCACAGCACTCTGAGAGAGGTATTTTTATCCCCATTTACCAGATGAAGAAACTGAGGCACCGAGAGGAAAAGTGACTTTCCTAAGAGCACACAAGTAGTTAGTGGCAGAGGTGAGCCCAAGACGTCTGACTCTGAAACCCACCCATACCATCAGCCACTCCGTTTTTGTCCCATCTTCGGCCTGCCAGCTTCACCGCACCTCTCTCCACCCCCATGCGTGTCTGAGGGCAGTTGCAGGGTCCACTCTGGCTTCTAATAATAGGGCGGAGTCCCTTGTTAGGGCAAACCCTGCTCCCACCCAGATGCACAAAGGGGTGCTTTTCTCGCGGAAGCCCAGTGAAGGCTGAGATGAGCAGGATGCTGAACGGCTCTTGAGAAGATGTCTTGGAGACAAGCCCTTGGCAGAGTGGGTAGACCAGGACAGCACCCGGTGGTAAAGAAGACCACATCTCAAGTGCAGGCTGAGGGCGATGGGCTGTGTTTCTGGGTGAGCTCTGGGCCCAGAAGTGGCCCCTAAGGAAGCCAAGATTCAGATCTACCCCACTGCAGGCCTTCACTCTAGGCAGCCTCATCTTTCTCCAGCCTTCGCCTCGGAGGCGGCTACATTTCTCTCAAGGCGATGTGACCTGCCGTCTAGACTCCAAGGGAAGAGAGGCTGGATGTGGGGACAGGGAAGGGAGGTGTTCTTAACAGCAACCGCAGCAGTACTAATAACAGCTACTATTTACTCAACATTAAAGGAATCCCGTTTAATCCTCAGAACATCCTTTGGGGTAGATTCTCTTATCACCACCACTTTGCCAATGGGGAAACTGAGGCTCAAAGAGAGGACTTCTCCAGCTCACACAACCAGAAAACAGAATCTGGTCTCCCCGGTTCCAAAGTCCATGCTGCCACAGGAGTCAGGGACACACAACTGAAATCATTAACTAGGTTGCCTGTCACCTTGACCTAAAATAGAACCGGGGAAAGGGCCGGTCTCCAGCCTGCTCCCACTTCTCCCACGATCGTGGCCGTGATGAGGCTCCCAGCTGCCTTGCTTGGGAACCTTGCCATGGGGCGTGGGACCGTCCGGCCAGCAAAGGGTGTGTGTCTGTGGGGCGAGCTGCCCTATCGCACTGGAGGGAGTGGGGAGGAAGTGACTCAATCATCAAAGGCCTGGTCTTCCTCCGGGAACTGTCCCTAATCACCATTATCCCACTACAATAATACCATTTCAGAGAGACTGTGAGCCGGGGCACTGTGTAGCCATGTAAACTGCTTCCTGTATCTGCCAAACCCAACAGCATTCGGCAATTAATAGAATCCAGCGAGGCCTCCCGCCCTGATAAGGCCGGGCAGCGCTGCTGCTGCTGGCCTTGTTGTTCAATGACGCATCGCCCTTGTGCTGCTAAGTCATTCTCTCTCCTCCCCGGCAGCATGGGGCCACAGTGGCCCGGGGTCCCTGGGAGGCAGGAAAGAGTCACACATACTCTGCTTGGTTTTGCCATTTTGTGGGGATGAAAATTATTTTTATTCTTCTGCTAAACAAAAGTCAATCCAGGCCACCCTAGGGTGCTGGAGGAGAAGAGGATGATTTGGGACTGGGCACAACCCTGGCACCCTAGATCAGGGATCCACAGATAAGTAGATGCTTCATGAGGTGGTGCAAGGGAAGAAGAGGTTAGAAAAAGTTAATACAACATGACCTCTAGATCATATCAGGATTTTTGGATTTTAAGAGCCTGTGTGTGCGTGCTAAGTTGCTTCACTTGCGTCCGACTCTTTGCAAACCTATGGACTATAGCCCGCCAGGCTCCTCTGTTCATGGGATTCTCCAGGCAAGAATACTGGAGTATGTTGCCATGCCCTCCTCCAGGGAATCTTCCCGACCCAGGGCTCAAACCCACGTCTCTTACATTTCCTGCATTGGCAGGCAGGTTCTTTACCACTAGCAACACCTGGGAAACCCATTAAGAACCTCAGATCCTTGTAAGAAACTGCCTTTAGGACATAGAGAAATGCTTTCGAAAAGGACCTAACCCCACATAAATTATCTGTGGTTCTATGGATGCAGTTGGGAGGTGACATTTCACAGTCCCAGGGCTCCCTGAATCTTGGAGGGAGCATGGTTTGACGGTGATGGCAGCTCAGAGCTACCTCCTGTCTGTGGCCCACGGCTGCAGTCCAATGTGGGTGGAAGCACCTTAAAATGCCGGGATGTAAAAGGTGCAGCTACAATGGAAAGGCATGGAGGTGCCTCAAAAAATTAAGGAAATTACCATATGATCCAAGCAATCCCACTACCGGGCATATATCCAGACAAAACTATAATTTGAAAAGATGCATGCAGCCCTCTGTTCATAGCAGCACTATTCACAATAACCAAGACATGGGAGCAACCTAAATGTCCTTGATGAATGGATAAAGACGATGTGGCACATATATACAATGGAATATTATTTAGCCATAAAAAGAAGGAAATCTTACCATTTGCGACAGCATAGATGGACCTAGAGGGTATTATGCTAAGTGAAATAAGTCAGACAGAGAAAAACAGATACTGTGTGATCTCACACATGGAATCTTAAAGCAAAAATCCAAAAAAACTCCCAAACTCAGAGATACAGAAAACAGATCTGTGGTGGTTGCCAGAGGTTAGTGGGGCGAAATGGGTGAAAGGAGTCAAAAGGTGCAAACTTCCAGTTAAAAAGCAAAGTCCCAGTGATGTAATATACAGCCTGATGACTATAGCGTATGATACTGGGTTGTACATTTGAAAGTTACTAAGAGAGTGAATCTTAAAAGTTCTTATCACAAGAAAAAAGAATGTGTAACTGTGTGTGGTGATGGATGTTAACTAGGCTTATCCTGTTGATCATTCCACAGTACATACAAATATCGAATCATTATGTTGTATACCTGAAACTAACATATGTCAATTAGCTCTCAATTAAAAAAAAACAAAACACCATTCTTCCCAGTTTTCTTTTTGGTGACCTGCAATGCGCCCTCCTTTCCTGTAAGTGGGGGAAGCATTGACTACTTAGTTTGACTCGCTTTGGACCTTTTAGCCAGATTCCCACAAAGTCATGGCTGGTCAAGTTGAAGGTGTGATTCTGACTCTTCTCCAGAGAGGGACTTCACACTTGCTCACTTTCCTCCTCTCAAGAATGATGCAAATGAAGGCAAAGGGATTTCCCCTCTCCCCAGCCAGGCCAGAAGAACCTTTGGGGAGGAGAGTGAGGCTAGAGGATGTGGGCGTTTAAAAACTGACTCTCACTTTGTAGGAAGACTCTCTCTTGGTGATTTGCAAATTGTACTCAAGTGTAGTAACTTCCCGGATTTGGGTGTTTTGTGTTGTTAGTGTTGCTGTTCTGGGTTAGGGCCCATTTCAATGAACTTCCTTGGGGGACATCACGTCATCATACTCCTGTAGTTATTATGCTCTAACAGAAGGGAGCAGGGAGGTAGAGAAGAAGGGAGCAGAGGTGAGGATGGGACCATAGCAGAGTGGGGAATAGTCTAAGATTTGAGTTCCAGATCTGCACTTCCTAGCTGTGCAATCTTGGGCAAGTTACTTCACATTCTTTTGTCTCCTGTCTCTAACAGGATAGTGATTAAAGGACTCCATGCCTCAGACTGCTGTAAGGGCTAAATGATATCATGCATGCAAAGTAGTTAATATAGTGCTTGGTGGATATAAGCACTCAATACCCACATACTGAACTGCTAATGGCTTTTATTGTGTAGTCATATTATCTCTGTCCCCCTACTCCCAGCATCCAGACCTTCCTCAGGAGCAGCAAGCGTATGTAACATCCCTTGTTATATATATGGTAGAATGAAATATAGGACCACATACCTTGCCCAGTCTTGAATACCTCCAAGGACAGAGGACTCACTACCTGACTAAGTGGCCCATTTAATTTTCAGAAAGTTCTGGCAGATGGACATTTCTTCTTTTCAGTGAATCAAAGGCTGTCTTTCTGAGGTCATTGCTTGTTTCTTGCTGTGCTCTCCAGAATCACAGGAAATTTAAATCTGATCTTTGGTCTACATGGAAAGTTCACATATTTGGAGAGAGTTGGCATACCCCTTCTGAGATGTCTCCATCTGAAAGGCTTGAGAGCCCTTAATGAGGTTGGCCACTCTTTTGGAGTTTTTTGTTTTGTTTTAGGAGGTTTTCGGTTTTTTTTCTTTTTGGAAGTTGTTCTCCCCTCATCACTTTCTCTCCAGTGAGAGGGTAAGATTAAAGAAAAACAACAATAGCAACAACAAGCCAGAAGACTCATTCACTTAGCAGAAAACACAGAGCAAGTTTCACATCTTTTGTTGTGGATATGAATCTCCATGTCTAGGCGCCGGAGCAGTTGGAGGTGGATGACTGATGGGAAGCGGTTCTGGGTACCAAGTACACGGCACTGTCCTGTGGCTGGTGGAGCAGTTCCTTCACCAGAAATGCTGGAGGAGCTT
Organism: Bubalus bubalis; assembly: GCF_019923935.1. Classification (NCBI taxonomy): domain Eukaryota; kingdom Metazoa; phylum Chordata; class Mammalia; order Artiodactyla; family Bovidae; genus Bubalus; species Bubalus bubalis. The sequence continues at coordinate 20,325,361 of NC_059172.1, read as the reverse complement.
TACTGGAAAGGTAGGAGGGCCCCTCTGAAGTCGGGCTGTGGCTGGCCTCCCCAAGGCTCCAGAGCAGGTTGGGGTAGATAGCAACTGGACTGTGATATCAGGGGGCCTCAGGAAGGCCAGCGGTAATCTCTCAGGCCATACTGGATGAGCATCGAGGATCTGGGAAAGGGACACTACAGGCTTAGGTGTACTTGATTTGGGCCCAGGCGCTTACCTTCTCCCTCCTCTACATTCAATAGTTAGCTGCTTGGAAGATAATACTAGTCTGAATTCTGTCATACCTACTTCAAAGGGAATGACTCAGTTCGACTTTTAGTTGCTCCCTAACAAGGGTTTCAATCCAAATCTCTTGGTCCAATGTCATGTTGAACAATTATTACTATCACATACATTTGAGCCTTAAGTTGCTTTGCCCAGGCTTTTCTTTAATGTCTTAATAGAAGTACAGTTGATTTACAACGCTGTGTTAGTTTCAGGTACACAGCAAAGTGATTCAGTTTGAATTTGAATATATATGTTCTTTCTCAGATTCTTTTTCATTATAAGTTCTTAAAATATATTGACTATAGTTCCCTGTGCTATATAGTTAACCCTTGTTGTTTATTTTATATATAAAAGTGTGAATCTGTTCATCTCAACCTCCTGGTTCTACTTTAGTGAAAAATGTCATGGGTAATTTGATAGGGATCACATTAAATCTGTAGATTGCTTTGGGTAGTATGGCCACTTATTCTTAATTAACTTATTTATTTATTTTTGGTTGTGTTGGATCTTTGTTGCTGAGCACTGGCTTTGTCTAGTTGCACAGAGCAGGGGCTACTCTGTTGTGCTGTGCAGGCTTCTCATTTGGTGGCTACTCTTGCTGTGGAGCATGGGCTTTGGGTGCATGGGAATTGGGAGCTGGAGCACACAAGCTCAGTAGTTGTGGCTTGTGGGACCTAGAGCCCAGGCTCAGAAGTTGTGGTACACAGGCTTAGTTGCTCCACGACATGTGGAATCCTCCCAGACCAGGGACTGAACCCATATCCCCTGCATTGGCAGGTGGATTCTTACCCACTGTGCCACAAGGGAAGTCCAGTATGGCCATTTTAGCAATATTAACTCTAGCAATCCAAGAGCATGGACTATCTTTCCATTTCTTTCAATCATCTTCAGTTTCCTTTATTAATGTTTTATAATTTTCAGAGTATAAGTCTGTCAGCTCTTTGGTCAGGTTTATCCCTAGGTATTTTTTTTAACATGATTTTTAAAGTTTTTTTTTTTTTTTTTTTTTTTTACTTTCTCTTCTTTCATTGTGCATGTAAAGAAATGCAACAGATTTCTGCATATTAATCTTCTATCCTGCTACCTTGCTGAATTTTCTTATCAGTTCTAATAGCTTTTGTGTGGCGTCCCTAGGGTTTTCTATATAGAGTATCATGTCATTGCATTTAATGACAGTTTTACCTCTTTCTTTCTAGTCTGGATACCTTTTCTTTCTTTCGCGTGGCTGTAGCTAGGACTGCCAATACAGTATTATGCTGAATAGAAGTGGTGGTACTGCTTTGCCTAGGGTTTTGCATTACCTCTCGGACAAATACCCATTTCCTTTACTCTTACACAAATACCACACTCACAGCACTTCTGACACGAGATGTATGAATTTATTCCTACACCAACCAGTTCTCTGACCAGCTGGATATCCTACAGTTCAATTCAGTCCTGATCTCATGGACTGTAGCCCACTAGGCTACTCAGTCTATGGAATTCTCCAGGCAAGATTACTAGAGCAGGTTGCCATTTCCTCCTCCAGGGGATCTTCCCCACCCAGGGGTTGAACTTGGGTCTCCTGCATTGCAGGCAGATTCTTTACTGTCTGAGCCACCAGGGAAGCCCATCTACGTGGAATTAGCATCAAATCCCACAAGTTAAGGGCTCAGTCCCACAGACTGACCCTACTTCAGACACCAATCGCCAGTTCCAGTTTGTCTCTGGCATTTCTGACCAACTGGCTGTAAAGTGGGGTTTAATAATTTGCTAGGACAGTTCACAGAACTCAGAGAAACACTTAGGTTTACCAGCTTACTATGTAATAAAGAAAACAATAGACGATATGGATGAATAACCAGATGAAGAGCTTCATAAGGTAAGGTCTAGAAGGGTCCCAAGCACAGGAACTTCTGTGCCTGTGGACTTGGGCTGCTCCACCCTCTCTGCAAAATATGTGTTCACAGCCCTGGAAGCTCTTCAAATCCTGTACTTTGAGGATTTTTATGGAGGCTTCATTACAGAGGCACAATGGATCATTAGCTCAGTGTCCAGCTCTTGCCCACTTCCTGGAGGATGGAAGATGGGGCTGAAAGTTTCAAGCTTCTAATCATGGCTTGGTCTCTCTGGTGACCAGCCCCCATCTAGGAGCCCATCAAGAGTTGCCTTATTAGAAAACCTATCACCCCAGAAATTCCTAGAGATTTGGGAACTCTGTGTCTGTCAACATAAGCAAACCAAAACCTAAATCTGTAAATGCCTCATGGTTAAGAAATCAAAACACAAGGACCACAAATCATACATACCCAACTGGGCTTTCCCAAATCAGCCAATTGCTTTAGCCAATCAAATAATACCCTTGCTTTATTCCACCTCAGTTCAGTAGCCTCCTTGTTTAATCAGTTTAACAAATGTATCTGTGACCAAATAATTTCAGAAGTGATAATTATCAAAATCTTGAATCTTGTTTGCATCTTCTACATTAATATATATGTATATACGTTTAGTGTGGGATGGATATGCCTGGACCTGATAAAACCCTTAAAATTCTCCTCTTCATCTTGAGACTTTCCTGCTTCGTTACATTCAGTCACACGCTCTCTACCCTCGACCACCTGCCCTTCTTTATTCACCTTTGGTATTCAGTGCTCTTCATAACCCAGTCCATCGTGAACCTTGTCTCATTCATTCATTCATCTACCCATTCATTCCATAAATTCAACTGAACCATGTTTATTAAATTCAATCAACTGTTATTGATAGTCTGTTAAGCATGGTTCTAAGGGGAATATAGCTCTAAGCAAGACAAACATTGTCCCTATCCAGAAATTTAAACTAGACTGGTAGGGATAGGAGGGTAATGAGTGGATTGGAGACAGCCAATAAGCAAACAAATGGATGATAGTAATAAACTATCAATTTTATTTGAAGAAAAATAAGTGAGGGTAAGGAACTTGAGTGTGGCTGGAGGACTGGTGCTCTTTTTAGATACAGTGTCTAGAGAAGGCCTTTCTCAGGAGGCCACATTAAAGCAAAGACATGAACTATATCAGTGAATCAGCCACGTGTGATGGCAGAGAGTTCCAGGCAGAAGGACCAGCCAGTGCAAAGGCCCTGAGGTAGGCTGGGTTGAGTGGGTTGGAAGCAAAGTGGACAAGGAGACTGTGTTAGATGTTAAGATCAAAGAGATGGGGTGGAGAGGGCAGGATATGGAAGACTTGGTCAAGACTCAACTCCTCTGCTTTCCAGTATGTTCCTTCAGCTGCTCATTTGCAAATCCTGCCATAGTGTAGGAGGCACTTAATGTCTGACTGGCTCATTAAGCAGCAGTAGCAGTTTGCAGAATACCAAGGGGCGTCACGGATCTGCCGACACCTCCCTCGGACACACATCGCTTGCCAGGGCCAGCCAGGCGCAAATTGCCTCACTAACCAGCCACTGCCTGCCAATTTCAGCAAAGGCCTTCTCGGCGCCCCCTTGGCTTTGCTTCTCAAAGAGTCCACTCGCTGCCCACAAGTTTCCTCTGAAATGCCCTTGCCCCTGTCTTTTTCTGACCACACAACTGTGAGCCTCATGTATTCTGCCTTGACTGGTATTGCAGGGTACAAACCAAACTTGTTGCTTTCACTGCTTGGTAATATTTTGACTCAGTATTCTGAGTCAGACTCTTAAAGTATTCTGACTCTTAAATCATGTAGTCAGCAGGTGTTGAGTGAATATAACTCAATTCAGAATGCTCCTAGTTTAGAAGTCCAGGGTGAATTATAAACATTTTTCCCATGAATGGACCTTCTTTGACTTTTGTGAGAAGTGTTGGGGGTTCATGGGCCTGTAGTTAAATGTAACCAATGACATTTTTACTGAGCACCTCTCAATATCTGGCATTCTCTGAAGCACTGGTAAAACTGTGAAGAGGCACACCAGATCCCCTGGGGAGGAACTTACAGTGGGGAGGAGAACGGGCAACAAACAAACAATAAATGATCAAGGCATGTTTGGATTGTGACAAATAATCCTGGGGAAACAAACAAGGTGGGAGAGTGGCTGGGGCAGACATTTTCATGGAGTGGGTGGTCTAGGGTGGCCTCTGTGAAGATGGCTTCTGAGACTAGATCTCAATAAAAATGAGGAGCCAGCCATGAATTTCCAGCAGATGTAACAAAGTTCAAAGGCACTGAGGTAGGAATGGCTTAGTCTTTGGAGAAACAAAGGAGAGTGGATGCCCAGGGCAGGTGTATAAAGTCCAGTGAACCATTGTTAACAGGCTTGGATTTTAAGTGCAATAGGGAAGCACTGCAGGAATCTTCAGCAAAGGAATGATGAACAGTCCACTGTGGCTGCCAGGTGAAAAAGCCATCAACAATCAGCCCTGACATTTGTACAATGCTTTTCCATTTACAAAGCCCTTCCTTATTGCCTTGAAAATTCCATGGACGGAGGAACCTGGTAGGCTACAGTCCATGGGGTTGCAAAGAGTCGGACATGACTGAGCGACTTCACTTTCTTTCACTTTCCTTATTGGCAATTTCAAAATCATCACAATACCAAATGAAATTCACAGAATAATTCTTGTTTTATGGATGAAAAGCTGAGGCTCAGACTCATTCAAGTGACTAAAGGCAGCTAAAATAACCAACAAGTGACAGGACTCAGATGAAAGTACAGCCAGCTCTCTGTTGCCACAGGTTCTGCATCTGCAGTTTCAAACAACCCTGGATTGAACACAAGTGGAAAACTTCCAGAAAGTTCCAAAAAGCAAAACTTGAATTTGCCTCACACCTGCAACTATTTACACAGTATTTACATTGTATTTACAATTATTTGTTGTTGTTGTTCAGTCGCTCAGTCGTGTCTGACTCTTTGTGACCCCACGGACTGCAGCATACCAGGCTTCTCTGTCCTTCACCATCTCCTGGAGCTTGTTCAAATTCATGTCCACTGAGTCAGTGGTGCCATCCAACCATCTCATCCTCTGTCGTCCCTGTCTCCTCCTGCCTTCTGTCTTTCTCAACTTCAGGGTCTTTCCCAATAAGTCGGCTCTTCTTATCAGGTGGCCAAAGTATTGGAGCTAGCATTTATAATGTATTAGGTATTATGAGTAATTCAGAGATTATTTTAAAGGAGGATGTGCACACCCAGGTGGGAAAACCCTCTTTCTTTGAGAAAGGTACTGTTATTATCAACTTATACATGAAGACACTAAGGCTCAGAGATGATACTAAGGAGCAAATGACTCTAACATCCTTGCTCTTAATCTCCGCTGTACTTCCTTCTTTTGGGAGACAGAGTATCTTTGCTTTTTCAGCCTTGATATTTGACCCTTAAGTGTTAAATCAAAATGTTTTCTGTTAGGAACACATGGAAGAGCCTTACAAAATTCCCTGAAAGGAATCATCAATCCATTGGTTCATCCATCCATCCACCATAGCAACCATCTTTCCCTCTGGTTTATGCCAAGTTATTAAGAAAGAATGGTGGGCAGGGTAAGAGCAGGAATATTTGAATGAGCTACTGCCCTGCTTTCCCCTGAATTAACCCCTTGGCCCCTCTAGAAGAGACTGAAATGTTTCAGGATGGCTATGAAAACAGACTCTTGCCTCCCTTCTCTTCTTTGTCACTGCTTCTCTTCACCCATGGCTGGCCCTGGAAAAGCAGCTGTGAATCTACTTGGGCTGGAGCTTCTGTCTAACTTGTCATCCTAGGGAGACAACGTGTATGTCAGAAACATACACTCAGATGTGCAATTTGTTGCTCATCTGGATGAGTGGTGCCCACTGGGTCAGTGAGGCAGAAATGACCACAGCTGTGGTGCAGTGGAGACGTCAAAGGACCATATGGGCGTTTTTCTTCTGCAACACACCTTGACGAGTTCCTTAACCTCTGAGCCTCGGTTTCTTTTTTTGTTTACTAGGACAGAATTTTCCTTTTTCCTTGCCTCCTTTTTCTTCTCCAGCACAAAGCCTCTGGTATGGAAGAGGTCTTTAGTGAGACAGAACAGAAAGATTGAGACTTGGTTAAGCTAATAACAAATCAAAATGAAACTGATCAGTTGAGCTGGATAACATCAGCTAGAGCCACATCTGTTAGTCCTGTAGATACTCCACTCTAGACTCACGCAGGTAAAGCACGGGTAACCAAATAAAATGCCTGGAAGGACCAGGCAGGAAATACACATGAATGCCATTGGAGACAGCACCATCTACACCACAGGAAAAGTGCCTTGAGGAGCTCAGGCACATAGACCCGCCTCAAGAGGCAGGTGTGATTCAGTTCTGAGCCATTGTTGCCATGTGGCAACACAGGTTCATTGCTGATGAACCATTCCAGTTTTCAAAGAACACCTGAAATTCTGATTTTTATGCAAAATCTCCTTATTATAAACATTACCTACTCTGTCTACTTTTCTTGTCTTTATAATTTTATTTATTTATTTTCTTTATTTTGGCTGCATGCAGGCTTTCTCTAGTTGCAGCAAGCAGAGGCTGTTCTCCAGTTGCAGTGTGAGGGCTTTTCATTGCAGCGGCTTCTCTTGTTGTGGGACATGGACAAGGACACGTGGGCTTCCGTAGTTGCAGCACATGGGCTCAGTAACTGTGGCACAGGGGCTTGGTTGCTCTGTGGGATCCTCCTGGACCAGGGATCGAACTGGTGTCCCCTGCATAGCAAGGCTGACTCCCAACCACTGGACTACCAGGGAAGCCCTCTGTCCACTCTTCGAAAACAGTGTGGGGCCATAGAACATGCTGTGTTAAGGGGAAACACTTCCCTTCTTGATGATTCCTCCCAAAAGGAGGCATCTATAAAAACCAAACTTACATTTAGCAAAGGGAAAGTGGGGGGAGAAGTAAAATAAGAGTTTGGGATTAACAGATACACATGACTAAATATAAAATAGATAAACAATAGGGCCCTACGGTACAGCACGGGGAACTATACTCAATATCCTGCAATAAACCAAAGTGGAAAAGAATATGAAAAAGAATACATATAACTGAATCACTTTGCTGTATAGTAGAAATTACACAACATTGTAAATCAACTATACTTCAATAAAAAAATAAAAACACCGTTGGCCTCTGCCCCACTCTTCATTCATTCTTCCTCAGGTAGGACAAAATAACTTACCTGATTGATGGGTTTGGAAGAAGGCACTGGGTTATAAGAAAGAACCAGGTATTTGTAACCCCAGTGCCTTTTCTCTCCCTTTCCCTTGGGAGCTACCCACCCAAGGATTCTGCCCTGATGAAGGCCAGCCTACCCCAGTCCAGCGTGGGCAAGTCTCTAATCTGGGATTCTGTAGTAGGAACCCTATCTGCCCACTGCTATAAGCCATATTCCCCCAACATCCACTTTATTGTTAAGGTGATACATCACTTCCATCAGCATACTCTTTGGTCTTACTTCTCAGTGGGTTCATAGTTCAAGCAGGAAAAAAGAAATCCTAATTACTGGGTCTACCTCCAGGAGTCAGCTCTGGTCCCAGGTCTTACATTTGCTTCCTCTAACAACAAACTAAATCTTTGAATGCAGGATTGTAACTTCTATATCCCATGAGAATGAAGGCAGGAGTGTGCTTAGAAACCTGAAGATTGGGCTTCCCTGAAGGCTCAGTGGTAAAGAGTCTGCCTGCCAATGCAGGAGACACGGGTTTTATCCCTGATCTGGGCAGATCCCATGTGACGCTAAGCCCATGTGCCACAACTACTGAGCCTGTGCTCTAGAGCCCAGGAGCTGCAACTACTGAGCCCATGTGCCAGAACTACTGAAGCTCGTGTGCCCTGCAGCCTGTGCTCTGCAACAAGAGAAGCCACCACAATGAGAAGCATGAGCATCTCAACTAGAGAGTCGCCCCCACTCGCTATTAGAGAAAAGCTGGCACAGCAGCAAAGACCCAGCACAGTCAAAACTAAATATAAATAAATAAAATAAAATTATTCTTTAAAGTATTCCTTTCTTTAAAAAGAAAAAGAAACTTGAAGATCTTTTGGTGATTCTTTGGATGGAGCTTGGAGAGATGGGTAGAGAAGATTGAAGGGATTATGGGAAGTAAGAGAAGATGGAAAGAAGATTCAAAAAGAGAGTCACTGGACACCCATCAGAGGAGGACACTGCATGGAACAGAGGTGAGTCAGTGAGAAAAATACAGAATATTTTGTACCATCTTCTGAACATCATTTGTGTTCAGGATCACCTAACAGTAAGGTTATTTTCTTTCAGGTAAAGGTCTGTACTTACACACCCTTCCTAGGGGTAACATGAAAATAATAACATCTCTCATGCCTCCTTCACAAGGTTGAAAGGATCAAATGAGTTATCTTTGGAGAATCTGACTGTAAGACCCTGTTATCTGTATCATCAATAACGTAATTCAAGATGCCAAGAAGAGGCAAACTTACTTATTCTGAAACTCACTTTCCAAAACCCTAGAGAACTAAAATCAGATGTTCTTTTCTTGAGAATGATTTAACAGCCATTGGGAACAAGAAAAACTAATACCTAGAAAAAAGGTTAAACGGCAAAGTAAACCATTTTGAGACTCATTCATTGAACATGTATTGAGCATTTACTATGCCCCTGTCACTGATATGGGAACTGGGCATGCAAAATTGAATAAGCACCCTGAACAAAGAGAGGTTTTAGTGGTGGCAATTTCCAGCAATTCAACGTGCTGTATTTTTGTTTTGTCTGATTTTAACTGAAAGTACATTTTTAAAGAATGTTTGGGAATTATAGCCCTACAATAAAATAAGTTTTGTTTCACTTCCCTTAGCTGTTGTTTCATGACAACACTGACCTTCTGACCAGAAGCAAAATTCTGGCCTTTCTAAATATCCCGTATTGGCTGGGCTTAATGGGTTTTCAAAATAAATGGATTGCATTTCTCAACCTGTCAAAACATAGAGCATGAAGGCTTTTTCGAACTTGAAAGGCCTGCTCTGAGCATGGATTCAGAGTCCACCGTCTGAGCCAGGGAGCCGAGAGCCAGCTTATCAGCAACCTGTTATTTTTGATGGAAGCAAAGGTGACCAGGACAAAGAAATGAGCTCAGGGAGGTCAGACTAACTTAAACATGATGTCACCCAGGGCAATCAATGCATCAGAGGCCTTGGATTCTCTCAGAAGGGAATTTTAGAGGATTTTAACTGAGGCAGAAATCTAAGCCCCACCTGGCAGTTCCTGTAGGATGGTCTTCAGGAGGAGTTCAGAAAAGGGATGGCCCCACTTGGAAGATCAGCCCAGGTGCTGATGAGTAAGTCCAGGGCTAACTATAAAACGATGGGCTGTGTTATTATTAACAATGGAAGTATGGGAAGATGCTTCAGTGATAGACCAGCCCAGCTCCACTCCATTTTTTTAAGTATCTTTACGTTTTTAGAAAAAGATTTACTTATTTGGCTGTGTCCAGTCTTAATTGTGGCACACATGGTCTTTGTTGCATCACATTGGATCTTTCATCATGGCACAGGGACTCTCTGGTTGTGGCCCGTGAGCTCCAGAGCATGTAGGCTTAAGTAATTGTGGCATGAAGGCTTAGTTCCTCAGTGGCATGTGGGATCTTAGTTCCCTGACCAGGGATCCAACCCACATCTCCTACATGGCAAGGCAGATTCGTAACCACTGGACCACAGGGAAGTCCCTCCACTACTTTCTATCTGTGTAACAAGGCCTCAGGCTCCCCATTTGTGAAATGACAACAAAGGGCTGCCACACAGGGCTGCCATATGATCACATATAACAACTGGGTAGATAAGTCCCTCCTGGAAATGAAAGCCCAAAGCAGCTCTTCCTGACCCTCAGACTGGCTGCTGCGGGGTCACACCCAGGTCCTCGGCAAGGTCAAGAGAGGCTCCTTATGTATTAAGAAATGCCCAAACTGGGTCAAGCAGAAATTGTAATACTTTAATGGCTGAATTTTCCTGACTCTTTTCCACATCTCATTTGGAGATGAATGTGAGGCTCTGTGACTGAGGCCTTTGCAAAACCGCTCCCTCCCACTTTGCCCCCACCTGAGACCCTGTTCTCGGTGTATAATTGAGAGGCCCTTGGGAGTGTTGGGGCTTGTCCCCCAGGACTTCTCCCCACTATCTTATAGGCTGTGTAACAACTTTTAAGTATCTGATCCCAAAGTATGAGGGGGAAGAGAGACTCCCAGAGACCATCACTCTGGGAAGAGACACGAAAGCCCTCACCAAGCAGGGGCTTCCTCTGCAGGAAGTGTTTTATTTCACAATTAACAAAGGCAAAGAGAACCCTTTCTAGGATACGTTTTTCCCTCAAGGCCACAGGGTTTAAAACTCTCTGCCTGCCAGCCATTGCTCTGTATGAATTAGAGGAGCCAATGATTGGGGCAATATGTGCCAGCTCTGTTGAAATAAACTTCATGGAGTTCATCTGCATCTTTCTCCAAAGGGATGGGGGCTCTTGTCAAGGTCAGCAAGAAGCATCATTTTATGATTCAGCACAGATCCAGAGACCAAAAGGAGGTGTGTAGGGGAGTGGTGGGGTGAGCAGGGAGCCAAGGAGAAGAAAGGAAGGGGGGAAGGAGGCAGGCAGTCAATTACTAACTCTACCTGACCACAACCAACAGCTCATCCAAGACACTTGCAGAGTGGGTCTGGGGATGACAGGAGGCACATGAGAATCCAGCTCAGACCATGCTGTATTAGTGGTGCAGGAATCCACTGAAGTAATTCCACATATCCATCTTGCTGGCTCTGGATCCCAACAGATCACTGAAAGAACATCAAGAGCTGTCCCTGGTGTTGGCCATTACAAGATAGAAGGGTCTCTAGAAGGGTCTCCAAGCCAGGATGTGAAATAAACCATGAACAAATGCCCACAGACAAAGCCCTGACCAATGAACAACCTGGGAGCTACAATGGCATAAACCAGAGGGGGTGGATGTGGCTGGTTTATATGCTTCTAACTCTTTGGTACTGTGATTGTGAGCCAGGGAGCAATGTTTGTAGCACATTGAACTAGAAAAGGACAGTCTACAGTGTTCCCAAGTTTGCCTTCTTATTAATTATCACCATCACCTTGACCTTCACCACTACCATTTTTATGGTCATTATTGGCCATTTTCATCATTATTCCTTGCCTGTATACAGTCTCTCACAATTGACAGAGAACTTCTGCATCTACTCTGATAATTTTAGCATTACAGTAGCTCTCTGAAGTGGGGAGGGTACCCCATTCTCCCAATGTGTAAACCAAGGTTTATTGAAGGTAAATTGCTGGCCCTAAGTCATACTCTGGTTTCTTGTAAGTATTGTCAACTTATAACACTACAAATTTCCTCTGAGAATGATATTGAAATATTTAACAACTGATAAGACATAGGTAACATCTATTTCTGCTTTATTGACTATGACAAAGCCTTTGACTGTGTGGATCACAATAAACTGTGGAAAATTTTTCAAGAGATGGGAATACCAGACCACCTCACCTGCCTCTCGAGAAACCTGTGTGCAAATCAAGAAGCAACAGTTAGAACTGGACATGGAACAACAGACTGGTTCCAAATAGGAAAAGGAGTACATCAAGGCTGCATATTGTCACCTTGCTTATTTAACTTCTATGCAAAGTACATCACAGTAATCCAAGTCTATGCTCCAGCCAGTAACGCTGAAGTAGCTGACGTTGAATGGTTCTATGAAGACCTACAAGACCTTTTAGAACTAACACCCCCAAAAGATGTCCTTTTCATTATAGGGGACTGGAATGCAAAAGTAGGAAGTCAAGAAACACCTGGGGTAACAGGCAAATTTGGCCTTGGAATACGAAATGAAGCAGGGCAAAGACTAATAGAGTTTTGCCAAGAAAATGCACTGGTCATAACAAACACCCTCTTCCAACAACACAAGAGAAGACTTTATACATGGACATCACCAGATGGTCAACACCAAAATCAGATTGATTATATTCTTTGCAGCCAAAGATGGAGAAGCTCTATACAGTCAGCAAAAACAAGACCAGGAGCTGACTGTGGCTCAGATCATGAGCTCCTTATTGCCAAATTCAGACTGAAATTGAAAAAAGTAGGGAAAACCACTAGACCATTCAGGTATGACCTAAATCAAATAACTTATGATTATACAGTGGAAGTGAGAAATAGATTTAAGGGCCTAGATCTGATAGATAGAGTGCCTGATGAACTATGGAATGAGGTTTGTGACATTGTACAGGAGACAGGGATCAAGACCATCCCCAATGGAAAAGAAATGCAAAAAGGAAAATGGCTGTCTGGGGAGGCCTTACAAATAGCTGTGAAAAGAAGAGAAGAGAAAAGCAAAGGAGAAAAGGAAAGATATAAGCATCTGAATGCAGAGTTCCAAAGAATAGCAAGAAGAGATAAAAAAAGCCTTCTTCAGCGATCAGTGCAAAGAAATAGAGGAAAACAACAGAATGGGAAAGACTAGAGATCTCTTCAAGAGAATTAGAGATACCAAGGGAACATTTCATGCAAAGATGGGCTTAATAAAGGACAGAAATGGTATGGACCTAACAGAAGCAGAAGGTATTAAGAAGAGATGGCAAGAATACACAGAAAAATTGTACAAAAAAGATCTTCACGACCCAGATAATCATGATGGTGTGATCACTGACCTAGAGCCAGACATCCTGGAATGTGAAGTCAAGTGGGCCTTAGAAAGCATCACTATGAACAAAGCTAGTGGAGGTGATAGAATTCCAGTTGAGCTATTTCAAATCCTGAAAGATGATGCTGTGAAAGTGCTGCAGTCAATATGCCAGCAAATTTGGAAAACTCAGCAGTGGCCACAGGACTGGAAAAGGTCAGTTTTCATTCCAATCCCAAAGAAAGGCAATGCCAAAGAATGCTCAAACTACCACACAATTGCACTCATCTCACACGCTAGTAAAGTAATGCTCAAAATTCTCCAAGCCAGGCTTCAGCAATATGTGAACCGTGAACTTCCTGATGTTCAAGCTGGTTTTAGAAAAGGCAGAGGAACCAGAGATCAAATTGCCAACATCCGCTGGATCATGGAAAAAGCAAGAGTTCCAGAAAAACATCTATTTCTGCTTTATTGACTATGCCAAAGCCTTTGACTGTGTGGATCACAATAAACTGTGGAAAATTCTGAAAGAGATGGGAATACCAGACCACCTGACCTGCCTCTTGAGAAATTTGTATGCAGGTCAGGAAGCAACAGTTAGAACTGGGCATGGAACAACAGACTGGTTCCAAATAGGAAAAGGAGTACGTCAAGGCTGTATATTGTCACCCTGCTTATTTAACTGCTATGCAGAGTACATCATGAGAAACGCTGGGCTGGAAGAAACACAAGCTGGAATCAAGATTGCTGGGAGAAATATCAATAACCTCAGATATGCAGATGACACCACCCTTATGGCAGAAAGTGAAGAGAAACTAAAAAACCTCTTGATAAAAGTGAAAGTGGAGAGTGAAAAAGCTGGCTTAAAGCTCAACATTCAGAAAACGAAGATCATGGCATCTGGTCCCATCACTTCATGGGAAATAGATGGGGAAACAGTGGCTGACTTTATTTTTCTGGGCTCCAAAATCACTGCAGATGGTGACTGCCGCCATGAAATTAAAAGACACTTACTCCTTGGAAGGAAAGTTATGACCAACCTAGATAGCATATTCAAAAGCAGAGACATCATTTTGTCAACAAAGGTCCTTCTAGTCAAGGCTATGGTTTTTCCAGTGGTCATTTATGGATGTGAGAAGTGGACTATAAAGAAAGCTGAGTGCTGAAGAATTGATGCTTTTGAACTGTGGTGTTGAAGAGGACTCTTGAGAGTCTCTTGGACTGCAAGGAGGAGATCCAACCAGTTCATCCTAAAGGAGATCAGTCCTGGGTGTTCATTGGAAGGACTGATGCTGAAGCTGAAACTCCAATACTTTGGCCACCTGATGCAAAGAGCTGACTCGTTGGAAAAGACCCTGATGCTGGGAAAGATTGAGGGCAGGAGGAGAAGGGACGACAGAGGATGAGATGGTTGGATGGCATCACTGACTCAATGGACATGGGTTTGGGTAGGCTCCACGAGTTGGTGATGGACAGGGAGGCCTGGCATGCTGCGGTTCATGGGGTCGCAAAGAGTCAGACAGGACTGAGCAACTGAACTGAACTGAAGACATAGGTACTGACTAGGCAGGACAGACAAACAATGAATGGATGTGGCCATTCTCATTCATATAGTTGAATATCTCCAAGATGATCGACTCAAGGACATTGAACACAACATTGCATCTCTGGGACCAGCCTTCTCTGTCATTCACAGAAGTCCTGAAGTTCCCAAATAAGACTGCAAGATGAGGCACAAGAGGTGAGATGGTGGGGTCATTATTATAAACAGAGGGCTTTCAATCTCGTCTTCCTCCACCATCTTGAGACAAGGTCGTGGAAAAAGGAGGTGGGGTGGGATGGGAAGTATGATAGCTATTACATGGGTGTCTGGGCTGCAGGAAAAGGCCACACTTCAAGCTGGAAGACTGAATTCAGCCCAAGTCTTTAAGGCGTCCTGAAGAAATCCCATGGCTTTAGAAAGAAGAAGCCAGGAATTCAGAGCCAGGTGGAAAAGGATTTGGGTAGGAACCAGTTGGCAATCAAATGAGAAGCTTATTTTCCCACTGAGACATAGGAGGGTCAGCTGCTTGCTTTTTCCTGGCATGTGGTAGGTAGGCATAGTGACCTGCCTCAGATAAGAGGATGAGGCTGGCCAACAGGTAGTCAGTGTTTTCATCACACTAAAGAAGTGTGCACAATATGAACTCAGAAATTAATAGAAGATAAATCAGATTTTTTACTTTCTCAGAATCTACTCTATTTTCCATTAAAGAATGATACTAATTCTATTTTTATACTCAGTTTTATCAACTCTTGCTATGTACCATTCTTTGAAAAGGATCTCTTTTTATTTCAATAGTAATATACATTCACAGTTAGGAAAAAATTAATATAGATAAGCCAAAAAAGAGAAAAAGACTTAAAATAGCCTCTGATTTCTCTATCCGGAAATTACATGGCTTAATAAGTTAATATATATCCTCCCAGACATTGTCCCATGCATAAAACTATCATTGTTATTATGATGATTTACAAATATTTATTTTATGCCTAATGTTTTCTCTACCTACGGTCCTTCAAGTTTGGGAATATTATCTTTGTTTGACAATGTAGACTTAACACTAGGAATCTGGACATATTTTATTGCATGAGTATCTTGTTGATATCATAAAATCAGAGGAAGAATAATATTTATTAGAAATATCCAAGCACAGGGCTCAGAAACAAATCGCTTGTGCCTGAGCAGCATTCTGTGTTTTCAAAGTGGCCATGTAAAACACAAAGCCCAGTGGAGTCATATATCACTACTACATAAACAATAATAACAATTCTTGATTTATATCTTCATATTTTCTGCTTTGTTCTTGCAGAAAAGTTGGTAAAGGCTGATTAGACTGTTACACCTACTTTTTTTCAGAAGATGGAAGATAGGAAAAAATATTACCACCATGAAAGGAGGGGGAAACCCAAAGGAAAATCTGTTTTTTAAAAATCTGGGGCTTGTCAGCAAGATACACAGCTCTGAAGATTAGAGCAAAGAAAACAAATGTGTGAGTTATTTCTCGGATCAAAAGTTTCAATTATCTCTTGGGTTCACTTCTTAGGTATTTGGATATCTGTAAATGATAAGGAAGATGGCAAACTCAAAAAAAAATCTAAAATGTGAGGCTTTCAGGTGAAATGGTCCTTAACCATGTTTCTGGCTACAGTCTTCCTCATCAAAAGAATTTTTATCAGTGGGGGGAGCAGAGCTTAACATTAAGATGAAGGTTTGTTCCTTTTTTATGAGTATAATCCTTCTGAATTGATACGGAGCAGAAGTGTGTGCAAAGATATATCACCAAACAAAGGACCCCAGTTCCCCCATTTCAACAGGGAGTCATCTGTAAGAAATTATTCTGCAGGATTCTGGGCAATACATAATAATAATATTATGTGATTACCTCTAATAGAATTTCTACATGAAAGGTGCTTGGCTAATTAAATTTTGTATGCTGTTGGGTGGTAACAGTTTCTTAACCCACTGATTTGGATTTTTTTTTTTTTAACATTTTGAGCACAGCATATCCTAGTTTTATTTGGTTTTCTAAAGTGCGGCTGATCAAGGCCCTCGTGTTTATTGAGATTTACTTGCCCAGAACTCAGTCCACCCCTCTGAGCTAGAAAAAATTCTCTTCTTAGCTTTCATCTTCATGGAGGGGGAAAGTCTTATTCATGTGAAAACGTAAGAAAAGACCGAGAGAGTTCAATGTTCAATACTGAGTTTCTGTTGAGAAAGTTTCAGAAAAGAAAAAAGTAATTTGTTGTGGACTAGAAAGATGAATTCCAACATATGTTTATGCTAAAAGCAATAGGAAAAGAAAAACAAAAATGAAAAAGAAAAAAATGGATGTTCTACTCCATGATATATTTTGTGAAAACAAGAAATAGAAGAAAATCCAGGCAAAAAAGTGACAAAAAATAAAGGTGGTAGAATTGGCAAAGGTGAGAAAGCATGGTGGGAAGGGAAGCAACATTAACAATGTTCATTCTTTCTCTTTTTTTCCTAAAACAAGTAATTATGGGATACCTGTTAACGTGCAGAGCATTGTACTAAGAGCTGGGGATAAAGGTGAATCAGACACACATGGTCCAGGCCCTCACAGACCTTAAATAAGGGGGGGGGGGGGGGCAATACATAAGTAAGCAAATAAAGTGAATATTTTCTTTGTTAATTACTGTCAAAAACAAGACAGCAGGCCCAACAGGGAGTCACTTAGGCTGAAAGTCAAGAGCCTGAATGAAGACTCCAGAAATGGAATCTTAAACCAGGCAGTCAGGAATCTCCTCATCATCACTGGTCAGGTAATCTGCTTCATAAACCCCCGCCATCCCCTAAAGCAAAATCACTTGCAATAACCACCATGCTTTTTGCCCAGCGCAACTTCCTCATACCCACTCCCTTCTGCCGACAAAAGTCTTCCATTTTCTGCAGCTACTTGGAGCTCCTTTCTATCTGCTAGATTTGATGCTGCCTGACTCATGAATGGTTGAATAAAGCCAGTAAGATTTTAAATTTTGCTCAATTTTTTTTTAACATCACTGTGACAGAAACTAAGGAGTAAAGTGTGGTGTGGGGAACCCACTTTACATAGAGCTGTCAGGTTAAGATTTTCCTGAAGAAGGCAAACTTTTAAACTGAGACCTGAGGAATGAGAGAGAAGCCACCAGATAGTCTGTGTTTAGGTAGAGGGAATAGCAGGGCAGAAACACTGGGGCAGGAAGGAGTTTGCATATAAGAACTGTTAGAAGGCGCCTATGGCTGCAGCAGACTAGAGAGGCTGGTGGGACGGGGAATGAGAAAACAAAAGACCCTCTGGTGAGGAACGTGAATCTGTCCTAAGAGCAGTGAGAAGCCAGTGCCGAATTTTAAGCAGGGGGAGTCATGGAATCTGGTTTGTACTTTTAAAAGATCGCCTTGATTCTACCTCACACCATATACAATAAGGAACTCAAAACGGATCAGACACCTAAATGTAAGAGCTAAAATCTACAAAACAGGTAGAAGAAAACACAGGACTAAATCTTTCTAACTTTGGATGAGGCAATGGCTTCTTAGTGACACCAAAGTATAAGCAGAAAAAGAAACAGATGAAGTGGAGTTCTCAAAATGAGAAATTTGTGTGTTTCAAAGTATATTATAAGAAGTGATAAGGATCTGATAAGGGACTTGTACCTAAGATCTATAAAGAACACTTACAACTCAATAATATAAAGACAAAGAATCCAATTTTAAATGTGCAAAGAACATAAATAGACATTTCTCCAGAGAAGGCATACAGATGGCCAACGGGTACATAAAAAGATGCTCTACACCACTAAGCATTAGAGAATGCAAATCAAAACCACAATGACATACCACTTCTTGTCCATTAGGATGGCTTTTGTTAAAACCAGAAATAATTAAAATTAAAAAGCAGAAAGGAGAATAGTTGTTACTAAGGCCTAGGAGAGGGAGGTAACGAGGACAGTTTCCGTTTGGGATGATGAAAAATTTTTGGAGATGGATGGTAACAGTGGTTGTACAATAATGTGAATCCACTTAATGCCACTGAACAGTAACAGCTAAAATGGTAACTTTTATGGTATGTATTCAGTTTAGTCAGTCATGTCCGACTCTTTGCGACCACATGGACAGCAGCACGCCAGTCTTCCCTGTCCATCACCAACTCCCGGAGCCTACTCAAACTCATGCCATCACGTCAGTGATGTTATGTATAATTTACCACAATAAAGAAACATTTTTAAAAGGTGGGGGTGGGGACAGGAGGCAGGAAAGCCCAGTATTTGAAGGGACAATTTTCCAAATAAGATATATCAATGGCCATAAAGTACATTTTAAAATGTTCAACATCATTGGTCCTTAGGGAAAGGCAAACCAAAGGTGCCTTGATATACCAGTTCATACTCAGCTAGATGACTATATTAAAAAAAAAAAATAGACAATGACTAGAGTTGTAAGAATATGAAGAAATTGCACCCTTGTGCATTGCCAGTGGGATTCTTAAACAGGCAGTCACTTTGGTAAACACTTTGGCAGACCCTCAAAAATATCATTTAAAAAAATTTTAAAGGACTGTCTGTGGTTGATTTACAATGTTATGTTAGTTTCAGGTGTACAGCAAAGTGATTCAGTTATATGTACACATATACCCACTTTTTTTTAAAGATTCTTTTCCCATATAGTCCATTACAAAGTATTAAGTAGAGTTCCCTCTTCTATACAGCAAGTTCTTATTAGTTATCTATTTTATAAATAATTGTGTATATGTCAGTCCCAATCTCCCAATTTATCCCTCCCTCCCTCTTATCCCCTGGTAACCATGTTTGTTTTCAATATCTGTGATTCTACTCCTCTTTTGTAAATAAGTTCATTTGTGCCCTATATTTAGATTCCACATAGAAGCAATATCACATGACATTCGCCTTTCTGTGTCTGACCTACTTCATTGCATATGACATAAGGGTTATCACATTCCAGTCCTAGGTATACACCCAAGAGAAGTGAAAACATACGTCCATGCAAAAACTTGTACAAAAATGTTCATAGCAGCAGCATTATTCATGAGAGCCAAAAAGCAGAAAGGACTCAAATGTTTATCAACTGATGAACAGTAAATAAAATGTGGTTAGGGACTTCTCTGGTGGTCCAGTGGCTAAGACTCCTTGCTCCCAATGCAGGGGGTGAGCGGATCAGGGAACTGGATCCCACATGCTGCAGCTAAAACATTCTGCATGCCGAAACTAAGACCTGGTGCCGTCAAGTAAATCTTTTTTAAAATGTGGTCTATCCATACAATGTAAGCTTATTCTGCTGTATAAGGAAATATAATACTAACGTCTGCTGCAATATGGGTAAACCTTGAAAACTATGTTGAATGAAAGAAGCCAGAAGCAAAAGATCACATATTATTTGAGTCCATTAATACAAAATATCCGGACTTCCCTGGAGGCTCAGAAGGTAAAGCGTCTGTCTACAATGCCAGAGACCTGGGTTCGATCCCTGGGTTGGGAAGATTCCCTGGAGAAGGAAATGGCAACCCACTCCAGTACTCTTGCCTTGAAAATCCCATGGACGGAGGAGCTTGGTGCAGGCTACTGTCCATGGGGTTGCAAAGAGTCGGTGCACGACTGAGTGACTTCATTCAATACAAAATATCCAGAACAGGCAAATCTATAGAGAGAAAAAGTACTGATGATTGCCAAAGTCTGGGGGAGGAAGTATTAGAGAATGCCTGCTAATAGGTGTGGGGTTTACTTTGGGGGTGATTGAAGTGAAGTGAGTGGTTGCTCAGTCATGCCCGGCTGTTTGTGACCCCATGGACTATACAGCCCATGGAATTCTCCAGGCCAGGATACTGGAGTAGGTAGTCTTTCCCTTCTCCAGGGGATCTTCCCAACCCAGGGATCGAACTGAGGTCTCCCGCATTGCATGTGGATTCTTTACCAACTGAACCACTTGGGTGATTAAAATGCTCTAAAATTAGATAGGGGTGATGATGGTGCTCTAAATTAGTTTCTCTGAATATACTGAAACTCACTGAATTTTACACTTTAAATGGGTGACTCTTATGGTATGTGACATATCTCAATAAAGTTGTTATTAAAAATATATATATATATATCAACAATTTAAAGGATCACCCTGACTTCTTTACAGAGAAAACGAGAGAAAGGATCCTTGAAGGAGGGAAGTGGAAGCAGGTGGTCAATTAAGAAGCTACTGCAGCCATCAAGACAACAGGTGACAGTGATTTACATAGGGGTGGGGTGGGAGAAGGTGGCGCTAAAAGAAAGGGGGAAGCATAGGTTTCGGTTTGGGTAAATGGGTCACAGGGTGGTGCCGTTTACCACCCTCCATCAGGGAACTGAGTTTGGGTCCAAATGAGAAAATCTGCACTGAATTATGATCCCAGCCCTGTGCTGCTGCTGCCAAGTCGCTTCAGTCGTGTCCAACTCTGTGCGACCCCATAGACGGCAGCCCACCAGGCTCCCCCGTCCCTGGGATTCTCCAGGCAAGAACACTGGAGTGGGTTGCCATTTCCTTCTCCAATGTATGAAAGTGAAAAGTGAAAGTGAAGTCGCTCAGTCGTGTCCGACTCTTCACGACCCCATGGACTGCAGCCCACCAGGCTCCCCCGCCCATGGGATTCTCCAGGCAGGAGCACTGGAGTGGGTGCCATTGCCTTCTCCACCGAGCCCTGTGATGTAGGTGCAATTATCCCCATTTAAAATTAAATGAATTAGGCACAAAGAAATTAAAATAAATACCTTAAATAAATAAATAAAATAAATACCTAATTAGTTCTGTGATTAACATCAGGCTGACTGACACCTATGCTCTTTAGTACATAGTATATAAGGAGAGATTTTAAAAAGAAAAAAAAAAAAATAGAAAAAATAGAAGGTGGGAGGGGGGTTAAGGATGGAGAGCACGTGTACACCCGTGGCAGATTCATGTTGACATATGGCAAAACCAATACAATATTGTAAAGTAATTAGCCTCCAATTAAAATAAATACATTTAAATTTTTAAAAAAATAGGAAGAGAGAAAGCATGGGGACAATAAGAGAAGAAAGGTAAAGAGGGAAGCATCAGGCACTCCCAATGGACCATTTTTGCTGCCTGGTTTTGGCCTGATACCTGTATTTTGTTGTTCAGTTGCTAAGTCTTGTCTCTTTGTATGTCCATGGACTACAGCACGCCAGGCTTCCCTGTCCTTCACTATCTCCCGGAGTTTGCTCAAACTCAAGTCCCTTGAGTCAGGGATGCCATCCAACTATCTCATCCTCTGTTGCCCCCTTCTTTTTTACCTTCAGTTTTTCCCAGCATCAGGGTCTTTTCTGATGAGTCTACTCTTCACATCAGGTGGCCAAAGTATTGGAGCTTTAGCATCACTCCTTCCATGAATATTCTTTGATTTCCTAAAGTTGATTTCCTTTAGGATTGACTGGTTTGATCCAAGGGACTGTACAAGGGACTCTCAAGAGTCTTCTTCCAGTACCACAGTTTGAAAACATCAATACACTGTCACTAAGAACCAGAGAAGCCAAAAGGTATCACCCTGAGTTCCCAGTCAGTAGCAAGAGGCTGTTAATTGCCCTCAAATTTGCTTACCATCTCTCTCTGGTAGCTCAGCTGATAAAGAATCCACCTACAATGCAGGAGACCCCAGTTTGATTCCTGTATCAGGAAGATACCCTGGAGAAGGGAATGACAACATACTCCAGTATTCTTGGGCTTCCCTGGTGGTTCAGATGGTAAAGAATCCACTGCAATGAGGGAGACCTGCGTTTGATCCCTGGGTTGGGAAGATCCCCTGGAGAAGGGAACAGTTATCCACTTCAGTATTCTGGCCTGGAGAATTCCATGGACAGTCCATGGGGTCCCAAAGAGTTGGTTACAACTGGGCAACTTTCACTTTCAGTTTCTCCAGTCACAATACTGGAGTTTCTGTAGTTCAGTGCCCCCTGTCTCTCCCAAGAGGTACTGCAACACCCTCCTAACTTCCTGCTTCTGGTTCCACCCATAGGACCATCCCCATCCCAGCAATGGTGCTCTTTCTAAACTGCAGACCTCTTCGTTGCACCACCTTCCTTCAAACCCTTCGTAGATTCCCTGCCATGCTCCAGATGGAGTGTAAGCTCATGAACACAACTTACAGGGCCCTTCATACTTCTCCAGCCTCTTCTTCATTCTCTCTCCCCTCATCACACCCCCTGTACCCTGTGAGCCAGCCACACTAAACCATTTTCAAAACCCTAACACACCCCAGTGCCTCTCACTAATCTCAGGCCTTTGCATGTGCTGTTCCCTCTGTCCAGAGCAGCCAACCTTACCACTCAATTGCATTACTAACACTTGCATATTCTGCAGTCCTCCCTTACCCTCCAAGTCAGGGCTAGGCTCCCTTGGAGGTGTCCTCGTGACACTCTGCTCAGCCCCCATCAGCAAAGATGGATTAGGGGTGGTCAGCTAATCAGTCACCTGGGGCAGAAACCTACAAGGGGGAATAAAAAATCATAGGAAGTGTAATGAGATCAGAAAAATTCTGTCCTACAATTTCCTCAGATAGTATGCTCTGTGGTTGGAATGAGTACTCTGCTAAGTTCCTTGGGGCAGGGGTAACACCCCAAAGGAACTTGCTTGGAAATGCTAGGTGAGCTTTTAATGTGGTAGGGTTGGGGGCAGGGAAGCTTTCTGTTTAGGTCTTCCCAGGCGGTGCTAGTAGTAAAGAACCCACCTGCCAATGCAGGAGACCCAAGAGATGGGTTGGGAAGATCCCCTGGAGGAGGGCGTGGAAACCCACTCCAGTATTCTTGCCTGGAGAATCCCACGGACGGAGGAGCCTGGCAGGCTATAGTCCATAGGGGTGCAAAGAGTCGGACACAATTGAAGTGATTTGGCAAGCGCGCACACAGTTGTATGTTTAACTTCAAAGGGTTCGTTAGGCTTTGTGGGGACTGCAGGTTTGGAGCTGAGTGGAATTGCTCAGGACTTTGGTGTAAGGATCAGGGTTGGCACCAGCAGGTCTCCTTTCTCTGCCCTTCCCTGCTGACTGGGTCCCAACATCCCTTTCTAGTTGCGCTGGGCAACTCCGAGGGGAGAGAGAGGTACCATCACAAAAGCCCTGTTGGGTGAGCCATAATCCTGCCTCGCAAAGCATTTAGCCTTTCCTCTAATGAAAACTGAATAGATATATAGAGCATATTGATTTGATGGGGTGTCTAATTATTGGGGTGTCCAGATAATCACATATTTCAGTTCATACTCCTCAGAGCATCCTTCACATAACAGTAACTTCTCTGTAGCCCTTGCTGGAAGATAAGCACTGTGATAATCATTAATACTTGAATCAATAAGATGTGTCAAGTATTAATTCATTTAATTGTCAAAATAATCCCTTAACGTGGCTGCTATTTTATCCCCATTTTACAGCTGAGGAGACTGAGGCATACATATATGAATTGGCAGAGCTGGGTTTTGAACCCAGGCAGTGTGGATGTATCTTGGGTTTCCAACCTATATAGTACACTCCCCCTTGTTGATGGGGGCTGAGTCATCCTTTTCACTGATGCAACCTCTTCAGTTGAGTATAGACCTAATGTATAAAAAAATTTAATAGCTATTTACAGAATGAGTCTTTGATTATTAGAAGACTGTTATTCATTTGTTCAACAAATATTGAGTCCCTTCTGCATGCCTGCCCCACAGCCACATGCATCAGTAACCTCCTCCTGCCTCAATCTAATGAAGGGACCCTTTCTCCCCCATTCCTGCTAGATGTTCATGCTGCCTCTGGCTGAGACGATTGGATGATGTTTGCCATCAGTGCCTCTAAGACTCCTCACTCTCACTGCAGAGGGCCCAGGTTCGACCCCTTGTCAGGGAAATAGATCCCATATACAGCCACTGAAGTTCTCACGTACTGCAACAGAAGATTCTGTGTGCAGCAACTAAGGCCCAGAGCAGCCAAATAAATAAATATTTTTTAAAAAGTAACTCCTTTTATGTTTAGACAGCTCTGAGATTCTTCTTTGTTAAAGAAACTGGCCTCCCAAGACTTGAAGAGGCACAATTTTGTTCTGCAATCTCCTCTGCGTGACACCTCTCACGTGTGTGAAGATAGTTCTCGCAGCTTCCTCAGGTCCTCTTTCTGCTCATCTAGACCAAGCTCCCTGAGAGCCTTCCTCGGTTCAGGCTCAGATATCACTTCTGCAGGAGACACCCTTCATTCATGAGGTCATTCATTCATCCAAACTTTACTAACAACTCATTGTGTACCATGTACTTTGCTAGAACCTAGAAATACAGAAATGAAGACATAGTTCCTACCTTCAAGAAATACAGCATCCACGGGAGAGGGGGACGTTTAAAGAAATAATTGCAGCATCACTGGCAAGTGCTGGAACAGGGATGTGACGGGACACAAGGGCCACTCAGTCCAACGACTGACTTTTAAACTGGCCATGCTAGGGCATTCATTTTGACCATAATTATCTTGCATGGTGATCACCAGAACTAAAAAGACTAGAAGAATTCTAAAAAGAGTACTTCCACCACTCTGATCTAAATGTGATAATCCTAAGAATGCAGCCCAGAACTGTAATTAATTTATTTAGCAGATGACTAACTTAAAAAAAAAAAACAAAAAACTTCTGGTATTAATTTCATGAAATGCAATTAGGTCCATTCTGTGCAAATGAAAAAAAAAAACAGATGGATGGATAGATAGAGTGACAGTAGATAGATATAGGAAATATTTTATATTTATTCATCCTTGGTAAATACCTGCTCATTTCAGTCTAGCAAAGCACTCAGATACAGCGCCAGGCCTAGGAAGCAGGGTTGAATTTCCAGTTCTGCTTCTTCTAGCTGCAGGAACTACCTCTTTAGTCTATTTAGGGGATTAAGAGAAATAATGAATGAAATTATCTAGCGTATCTCCAGCCCCAAGCTTGGTGCTCAAGATATGCTAGCGATATTTATTCTTGGCTCACTGGTTCATCAAGATTTTTTTACACCTGTGTCCAACACCATATATGTATATATCTACCCCCCAGCTTCATGCCAACTGCACACCTGACAGTTTGTCGTCTGGTTTTCAATAATCCCCCCACTCCTGACTCTTTTCCTCACCTGCATCTGCTTCCCCTCAATTTCAAGCTTTTCTTGGCCCAAGCTTCAGGCTCTCAGAAAGTTGACAAACCAGCATCGCCATCTGCAGGACAGCATGAGAATCTGGGTAAGAGAACAATTTCAGGGTACCAGATAAACTAACGCAGCTGTTTTGTGCTGGCGTTAACAAGGCCAAGTTCACAGGTTCATCCCCAAAGGGGCCAATTAGCTTTACACCGAGAAACACTTCGGAGCACAGACTCAGCCTCTAACCTTGGCCCCCAGTTCGCACGTGTGTGGCTGTCGGTTAGAAAGTAGTCATCAATCCAATCTCATTTTGTATAATTTCTTAAAAACAATTGTAAGGCCGTGTGGAAACAATGAAGATGAGCAAGACCTGCTCCCTGTTCTCAAGGAATCTTGAGCCTGCGGCTTTGTCTTCCCCAGTTATTCCTGAGACATTAATAGGAGTTATGAGAATAAATGACTCCACCGCGTTAAATTAGTTTGGGAAACACTGATCTAATCAAAGTCAAGCAGGTTCTTTGTGGAAGGGCTTCCCAGAGCCTTTAACATGCTAATATGCACTGTTAATTTTCCAAGAAGGAAATGTAAGATGCAGTGTCTCTCAAATTTGGCAGCCATGAGGCATCCCTCTCTTAAAAAAAAAAAAAAGCAATGAATTTGCTGTCCCAGGGTATGACTGCTTCCACTGAAATATCTATTTTAAGAAACAACTCATCCATAGAGAAAAGTTCACAGTCTATTGCTAGGTTTTTAAAAAAAGCAGACTATAGAACAGTATCCTATTTTGAACAGACAGAACAAAGATGTATATACACTGGCAAGGAAAAAGAAAAAGATGAACCAAAATGTTAACACTGGTGATCTTTTTGTTGAAAGAGCTGTTGTTTTCTGTGTTCTTTATGTTTTTCAAGTTTTTAAAATTGAATAGACATGTAAATTTTAAAATAAAACCCACAAAGCACATGTTCTAGGATCTTATGCATGCTAAGTTGCTTTAGTCGTGTCTGACTATTTGCAATCCTATGGACCAGAGCCCACCAGGCTTTTCTGTCCTTGGGATTCACCAGGCAGGAATACTGGAGTGGGCTGCCATGCCCTCCTCCAGGGGATCTTTCTGACCCAGGGATCAAACCTGCATCTCTTAAGTCTCCTGCATTGGCAGGCAGATTCTTTATCACTAGCGCCACCTGGGAAGCCCAGGATGGTATACCAGCATCATAAGACTACTATTGTAGAATACTAGTAAGAGCGAACATTTACTGAAGGCCAAGTACCTGGCTCATGGATTATCTAGATAATCTCATTTAAACTTTACATATAAATTGTAGGATATAAGGAATGCTTTTTCTTTTTTTGTATATTTATTTTTTATTGAAGTATAGTTGATTTACAATGATGTGTCAGTTTCAGATATAAAGCAAAGTGTTTCTGTTTTACATATATATAGCGCATAGGTTATTATAAAATACTGAGTATAGTTTCCTGTGCTATACACTAGATCCCTGTTGGCTATCTATATTATGTATAAGAGTGTGTCTATGTTAATCCCAAACTCCTAATTTATCCCTCCCCTCCCCTTTCCTTGCGGCTCAGCTGGTAAAGAATCCGCCTGCAATGTGGGAGACCTGTGTTCAATCCCTGGGTTAGGAAGATCCCCTGGAGAAGGAAAAGGCTACCCACTTAAGTATTCTGGTCTAGAGAATTCCATGTTCTCTATAGTCCATGGGGTTACAAAGAAGTGGACACAACTGAGAGACTTTCACTTTCACTTTTTCTCCTTTCCCATTTGGTAACCATAAATTTGTTTTCTGTCTATGAGTCTATTTCTATTTCGTAAATAAGTTCATTTGTATCATTTTTTTTACAGTTCACATATAAGTGATATATGGTATTTGCCTTTCACCATCTGACTTAGTATGATAATCTCTAGATCCATTCCTGTTGCTGCAAATGGCATGATTTCATTCTTCTTAATGGCTGAATAATATTCCATTTTATATATATACACACAATACATACAGATTAATGGACATTTAGGTTGCTTCCATGTTTTGGCTATTGTTAATAGTGCTGCTATGAACACTGGGGTGCATATATCTTTTCAAAATATGGTTTTCTCTGGATATATGCCCAGGAGTAGGATTGTCAGATCATATGGTAGTTGTATTTTAATTTTTTAAAGGAAGCTCCATACTGTTCTCCATAGTGATTGTACCAATTTACGTTCCCACCAACAGTATAGGAATACCCTCTCCATCATTTATTATTTGTAGTGAGGTACTATCTCTGCCCTAATTTAAAGATGGAAAATTAAAGGAACAGATAAGTAAACCCTGTGAAATCAGAATTTGAAGCCACTGCATCCCACATTTCCTGTCTAGTGCACTTTCCCCAAGACAAACACACCCCATAAAAGAGAGAGGATTCTACTCCTCTGGAGAGAGAGACTATTAGAGGACAACAGTGAGATAGCTTTGCTACACAGCTTGTGGCTGCCCCTTATTAAATGCTTGCTGGTGCCAAGAATTATTCTAAGTGCTCTCACAGATACAAACATCTAACGGAACAACAGCTGGGCTCTACTGGCCCTTTAAGATCTGCCGTCTACAATACTGTTTGGGCCATCTTTCTCTCTTTTCTCTCTCATTGGCCACTGGAAGCCCCCAAAGCTATTAAGCCCCCCAAAACTATTTATTGGGCAAAGCAATTCAGCCCTCTCCAACTTCTATGGTGTATTCAGCTCCAATTTTACTGTGGATCATCCAAACACTATTCATGAAAAAGCACAAAGGAAAAATGTATCTTCTCACTGACATGAGGCATGCCTACCTCCTTTAAAAAACAGAAGTGTTAATGGTCAGTTTTGGCTTATAATGCTACCTTTATTTTCTATTATATATATATATCAGTTCAGTTCAGTTCAGTTGCTCAGTCGTGTCTGACTCTCTGCGACCCCATGAATCGCAGCACGCCAGGCCTCCCTGTCCATCACCAACTCCTGGAGTTCACTCAGACTCACGTTCATCGAGTCAGTGATGCCATCCAGCCATCTCATCCTCTGTCGTCCCCTTCTCCTCCTGCCCCCAATCCCTCCCAGCATCAGAGTCTTTTCCAATGAGTCAACTCTTCGCATGAGGTGGCCAAAGTACTGGAGTTTCAACTTTAGCATCGTTCCTTCCAAAGAACACCCAGGACTGATATCTCTTCATTGACTCAGAGGACATGAATTTGAGCAAACTCCGGAAGACAGTGAAGGGCAGGGAAGCCTGGTATGCTGCAGTCCATGGGGTCGCAAAGAGTTGGACACAACTTACTTAGTGACTGAACAACAATAGCATATATATGCTGACTGGCATGCAGGGTCTTCAATCTTTGTTGTGGCGTATGAACTCTTAGTTGCAGCATGTGGGATCTAGTTCCCTGACCAGGGATCAAACCAAGACCCCTTACATTGGGAGCACAGAGTCATAGCTGGTGACTGCCAGCAAAGTCCATATATATATATATATATATATATATATATATATATATAGTTGAAGTTCTTTTGTTAATTCCATTCTACAGATGAGGACACTAAGGTCACGTGACTTTAGTTTGTGGTTGCACCGCTCTTTGAACCAGGCCTGTTCAACTCCACATAACACCAAGATTTAGAGCAGAGTGGGGACACTCGAGGCTCCAAGACACAGAAACTGTGCCCAAATGGGCTCTTACACCCCATCAGGCTGACTCTGTTTCTTCAGTGTAAGTGAAAACAGACAGGGTAGAAAAGACCCCCGACTGAAGAAGACACACAATTCCTCACCTTCAGGTTGAGAAATCTGGTCCCACAAAGCAGTTAGAAGTGATTTATTGAGCAGCTTACCTCACTGACAATGGTAGCCCTCTGATAGGAAATCTCTTTTTCTCTGCTCCCCCACCATTCTTGTTTCCTCTAGAGGAGTCAGGCAGGCAACCATCTCCATTCAAAATTTACTGCATTATGTTAATTTTTTAAATTATAAGATATACCTTCACTGGCCCTCCTTGGATCTGGAGGGAGAGGATTATTAGACCCTTTTCCTTATTGGGGCATCTTGTACCTCAGCCTGAGGTCCCAGGCTCCTGCAAAGAGGAACAAACCAGGTTTTTGTCCTTCCTCTGCCTTCCAGCTGTGCTTGCCTCTGAATTTTCCCACCAACTGAGCTTTAAAGGGCAAGCAGGGCTCAGGGCAGGAGGTATCACAAAACAATTTTGGACAATATGGGTTCTTCATTACATCTGTGAAACGCCACGAGCACCTTTGACCAAACGTTAATACTGCACAATTTCGACATCTTATGGAGTTTGAGAAATGGGGCTGAAGGTTGATTGGGGTACAAAAAATAAATCTTTTCTATTGCCACAAAGCAGTTACAGTTCCACAACTGAAATACCAGCCCTTTGGAAAAGCTATCAAACTCACTCATGCAGTTGGGTAATATCATCATCCAAAGCACTCCTTAGATGTCTGGTGTTCACAGCACAGCTCGAAGTAACTTAAGCGGACACAGTCTATTATGTGGGATGTTTCCAGGGCTGGATGTATGTTTCTGATGCTGGCAGTGAAACTGGTTCAGACAGATGCCAAAGAATCCCTCTCAGAGGCCAGCATGGTATATGATCATCATAACTAACATTTATTGCCAGGACCATGGGACAGGTCTCACTGATCTTTAGAGCAAGCTTTGCAGGAGGGGCTATTGTTACCCCTGATTCACAGAAAATGAAACACAGATGTTAGTAGTCTAAGATGTTCAATAACATCTCCTAGATGTTAAGTAACCCCAGGATGATAGAGCTAGAAAACAATGGTTGTTGTTTTTGTTGTTGCCGTCTAGTCGTTAAGTCGTGTCCAACATTTTTGTGACCCATGGACTGTAGCCCACCAGGTTCCTCTGTCCACTGGATTTCCCAGGCAAGAATACTGGAGTGGGTTGCCATTTCCTTCTCCAGGGGATCTTCCTGGACCAGGAATTGAACCTACGTCTCCTGCATTGCAGGTAGATTCTTTACCACTGAGCCATCAGGGAAGTTATTAAATGATGGAGCAGAATTCAAATCCAAGGCCCCCTGATGCCATGCTTCTCACACTCAATCACTGCATCATACCTGTGTGACTCACGTAGAATGGCTCCAACATGAGTCCTGGAGTTGCATACCCATGGATGCAAATTCTGGCTTCAATACTCAATTAGACCAGGTATATAATCTCTATATATTTTTTTCACTTCACCTGCAAAACATGGGGACTCTAATGGCTAGCTTGCCAAGAAGTAAATAAGTATTTTTATAACCAAGTGCCTCCAAAGATCCACAAGGATCAGTCAGTCCCAGAATCAGAACCCTCTTCAAATGCAGGAAAAAGACTCCTATGTCAATAATTATTGTTTTTTTTTCATTTGTGAAGCCTCTTAGCCCATAGTAGGCACTCAATAAATTGCAGCTATTGTAATTCTATATTCTATATGCTATACTGTATTATAAATTTATATGCGTGCTGTGCTGTGCTTAGTCGCTCAGTCATGTTTGACTCTGTGACTCCATGGAGTGTAGCCCACAAGGCTCCTCTGTCCATGGGGATTCTCCAGGCAAGAATACTGGAGTGGGTAGCCTATCCCTTCTCCAGGGGATCTTCCTAACCCAGGAATTGAACCGGGGTCTCCTGCATTGCAGGTGGATTCTTTACCAGCTGAGCTACCAGGGAAGCCTGTAATTTTATATACTCTTAACTTATCTTTAAAGACTAATCCAACCCATCTATTTGAAATGCTACTTAAATGAACATACTTTTCCACATACCCTCTTACTTTTTAAAAACTATAAACTTTAGTTCTCCTCATCCATGTTAAAACAGAGTGAGGTGTGTAGCAGGAGCCCCATTTTAGCAGCTTCAAGCTGTGTTTCTCAAAATTTAGGTTCATTTGCACAGGTTTGGAAATCTGAATAAACACATTTCCAGGACCAAGCTGCTATTGGCAAACAAATTAGTGGTGAGACCTACCTACCAGCCTGGTTTAAATACAAGGACAACTTCAGGGTTAGAGAGGAGACAAAGATATTGTACACAGATTTTTCCCCTGGCCCAGCTCCTGGGACTGTTTATATGATTTGACCCAGAAGTTCCTACCTCTTGACCTGAGACTTTTCCTGTAAGACTCATGTCATACTGTAATCTATCTGTCCCACAGCAGCCAGAGGGTTCTTTCTAAAGTGTATATTAGGAACTTCCCTGGTGACCCAGTGGTTAAGAATCTGCCTGCCAATACAGGGGACACGGGTTTGACCTCTGGTCCAGGAAGATTCCACATGCCTTGGGGCAACTAAACCCACGTGCAGCAACTGCTGAGCCCTAGAGCCCTTGCTCTGAAACAAGAGAAGTCCCCGAAGTGAGAAGCCTGCCTTGCAACTAGAGAACGTCCAGACACAGCAAGGAAGACCCACTGCAGCTGTAAATAAACAGACACTTAGTTTTAAAAAAAGTATAAATTAGATTGTGTCAACTCCTGCCCTGTTTAAAACTTTGAGTAGGTTCCCATTGCATCGATACAATCCAAACTCTGTATCACAGCTCACAAGACACAGCATGGTATGGCCCTTGCCTCCCTCTCTAAGCTCATTTCCCTCCTCCTCTCCCTTTACTCACTGCACTCCAGCTATGATGGCCTTCTTCTGCCATTCCTGCCTTAAGGACTGGCCCTTGCTGTTCTTCCCACCTAGAACACCACCTTAGCTAAGATTGCCTCCCCTGGAACTAGCTCCCTGACCCTATCCTATGCTACCTTTCTTTATAGCACTTACTAGCATGGGAATGTGGTTTATTGTAATATACGCTCCCCATATCAAGAACAGTAGCTGGTAAAATATTCTCTGTCCTCTGCACTCACTCACCCGGGTTTCCAATCCCTGCTCTGGTAGCGGTTTAGTTGCTAAGTCAAGTCCAACTCTTTGCAACCCCATAGACTGTAGCTCACCAGTCTCCTCTGTCCATGGGATATTCCAGGCAAGAATACTGGAGTGGGTTGCCAATTCCTTCTCCAGGGGATCCTCCCCACCCAGGAATCGAACGTGGGTCTCCTGGATTGCAGGCAGATTCTTTACCAGCGAAGCCACCAGGGAAGCCAGTAACCCCTGCTCTACACCCTGGATTTCAGCACAGCGTCTGTCTGTCTTTGCTTGGCCACCCATTTGAATCTCGTTGTCTGGCTTTCTGACCTCAGCTCATATGCCTCTTTTGACCTCACTGAGTCTTAGTTGGGCAGATTCCTTGGATAAAAGCATCGCTCACAGCCTTACTTGAGAAATACTTCCTCTGCCATCCTGGGTCCCAAGCCCATTTCCTAGCCCATGTAGGGGCAGCAGTCTACACACGCTTTCAGGACTACAGTAAGGCTCCACGTGAAGAGGCCCACTTTGGCCACTGGACCTTGAAGCAGCTAAAGAAGAAACTAAATGCCATTGTCCAGATGGAACAGTGCTCCCATCTCCTCCTGGGGGTGGGCAGCTGAGAAAGCCCATGACACATGGTATCACATGAGGATGCCCTGCTACATGCAGAAGCAACAATGATCAAAACCATGACTATTACTATTACTATCATTTAATGGACTCCATAATCAGGACTAGGTGCCAGGTACTTTATGTTCATGAGCCCATTTAATTTTCACAATAAAATTAAGGTAAGTGACTATCTCCATTTAAGAGATTAAAAAAAAATCAAGCCTCAGAGACAGATAAAATTATTTGCTCAAGATCATATAACAAATGAGTGGGAGAACTCCAGAGCTCATGCTTCCCATCCCTACCCTCTAAGTATTCAATGGACAGCAAGGAGATCAAACCAGTCAATCCTAAAGGAAAACAACCCTAAATATTCATTGGAAGGACTGATGCTGAAGCTGAAGCTCCAATACTCTGGCCACCTGATACGAAGAGCCAACTCATTGGAAAAGACCCTGATGCTGGGAAAAATTGAAGGGAGGAGGAGAAGGGGATGACAGGACAAAATGGTTGGATGGCATCACTGACTTAATGGACATTTGAGCAAACTCGGGGAGATGGTGAAGGATAGGGAAGTCAGGCATGCTACAGTCCATGGGGTTTCGAAGAGTTGGACACAACAGAGCAACTGAACGGCAAAGTATGTTCAGTTATGGGTCTCTTCACACCTACACACACACACCCATACCAAATTATGTATTCCTCCAGAGCTAGGATTTATTTCTTGCTCACCACCCACATAGCATAGGGGCTAATCCTTAGTGGCTGGTCAGCACATTTTTGTAAATGCATTTCTAATGCTATTGGATTGATATTATAATTTACATATACTATAATTAATAGATCAATATAAATATTCATAACACACCACTGTTGACTTTCCTATTCTGTACCATTGGCCATTTGGACTATTTCCAATTTTTAGTTTTAATGTGCAATACGGTAATTGCTTTTACTGGAACATGGAATGGGAGAGAGAAGCAGAAGATGAATCTAATAAAGGAAAAATTACATTCTGCATCTTTCATGAGGCCATTCAGGGTGGATCCAATTAAGTAATATACTAATTACATAAAATAGAGAAACAATTCTGGAGTTATGATAATAGAATTACAAGCCTTTTCTAGCAAACTTAAATACCACAATTTTCACTAGAGAAGCATTTAATATATTGCAAGATACACAGTACCCTCTTATCTAGACAAAATCCAAAATTTCTTTCAAAAGTATTAGTCTATGGATAGACGTGTTAAAACCTTATAATTAAGAAAATGGTGCTGAAGCTGAAACTCCAGTACTTTGGCCACCTCATGCGAAGAGTTGACTCATTGGAAAAGACTCTGATGCTGGGAGGGATTGGGGGCAGGAGGAGAAGGGGACGACAGAGAATGAGATGGCTGGATGGCATCACTGACTCGATGGACGTGAGTCTGAGTGAACTCCGGGAGTTGGTGATGGACAGGGAGGCCTGGCGTGCTGCGATTCATGGGGTCGCAGAGAGTCAGACACGACTGAGCGACTGAACTGAACTGAACTGATGGCTATATTTTAGCAAACTGACTTTATTTAATAATGTGCCAGAAGTGTGTGTGTGTGTGTGTGTGTGTGTAGTACTTTAGGTCTGTAGTTTCTGGTTCAGATTTTTAATTTGGTTTTGTATTTGCTTTTGTCACGCGACTCTCAGGTGCCCTCTAGTGGATGAACTGAAGAACAGTTTGTGCCGAGAGGCATTGGTCATCTTTTTACATATTACATGCCTAAAAATGATCACAATTCACACTTTTAGGTTTACATGAAGGATATAAAATTAAATTATTTTTAAAGAAAGATTTCATATATTTATGGATGGATGGATGGTTTAGTCGCTCAATCATGTCCGACTCTTGCGACCCCATGGACTGTAGCCTGCCAGGCTCCTCTGTACATGGGATTTTCCAGGCAAAAATACGGAGTGGGTTGCCATTTCCTTCTTCAGGGGATCTTCCGGACCCAGGAACTGAACCCAGGTCTCCTGCAATGCAAGTGGATTCCTGCATTGCAGATGGATTCTTTACCGACTGAGCTATGATGGAAGACCCTTGTATATTGGCCTCAGTTTATTTTAGATAACTGCTACTGGAAATTTAATTTATCCCACTCTCTTTTGAAACATCAGATAAAATTAATATCATGGTTTTAATCATCATAAATATATTTTTCAAAGGACCCATTGGTAGTTTACATAAAATTATTAATTTTCTCCCAAATACAAAGAATTTACAAAGTGACAATATAACCCAGCCATAATTTGTTGCTTTAGGGAGACATTGAAATGACATAGGCAGAGAGGTCACCATTTTCCAAAATGTACTCTGTGAGATACTAGCTCCCTGGTGTGCTGGTGGGGGAAAGCGGGAGCTCCCAGTTGAGAGACATTTCAGAAGATTAACTCACTCCCCTTATTTTGTTTCCACACTCAGTCCATAAATTTCTTTGATATGCTTTTCTGTGCTACTTGCTCATGGGAAGAGAATGCGGTAGATAACATGACACAAGCTTTTCAGCTGGCTCTACAGCTCAGGCTATCACTGTGAATTTAATTGTTAGCATTCATATTTATGTAGAAACACATATGCATGTGTATGTGTGTGTGTGTGTATGTGTGTGTGTGTGTAGTCAGCTAGCTAGCTAGCTATTTAATGAATATGGGCATAGCAAACATACCAAACTCTTAATAGTGCTTTATTTCTTGGAGGTGTAGCAGGTGGAAGTGAGTAGCAGAGGGTTTCACTTTCAAAGTTATACTTTCTCTAATATTTGAAAGTTTTACAATAGGCATGTTTAACTTTTTGTTTTTTCATGTTTAACTTTTATAATCAGATATATACGTGTGTGTGACACACATTGATTATCATATTCAATTGTAGAATTTGAAACATAAAAAACATTTTCCCAAGCAATGTCCCCAAACGCACCTCTCAAGCTCCCACGTGCCCAGACTAATCCAATCTCTCTTAAGGAGGGCCCACCCACCAACCCACCTCTTCTCTCCAAAACTCCCCGCATTTGCTTATATCCTAAAGGCAAAACCTGGCTGGACTCCTGCCTGGTTCCTAGAGCAGAAGCTTAGAGCGCCCCCTTTAGGCCTAAGGCTCCTCAGCACTAACCCTGTCTGTTTCAGAAGATGCAAGCCCCGAAGGTAACGTGGTGTCAGAGCTGAAACCTGCTGCCCCTTGAGACTGTCTTCTCACTGCTGCTTGTGGTTTTCCCCCAGCAACCTTCAAATTCTTTGTAGAAATAGTTTATCTCACTGAAAAATATAAAAGTCATCCTCACAAGACTCTAAATTTTCATTTGCTCTGTTTAATAACTTCCCTCTCCCCCTTTTCCCTCTCTCTGTACTAGCGCATATGCACACGCACACACCACCACCACCAGTGTCCAGTCGTGTAAGCACACCCCCCAATTATAGCTGCACTCTCAGGGTGCTTACAAAATTAGGTTTCTCAGACTCACAGAGAACAAACTTATGGTTACTGGGGAGAAGAGTAGGGTAAGGGATAGATACGGCTTTAGGGAGTAACATGTACACACTGCTATATTTTAAATGGATAACCAACAAGGACCCACTGTATAGCACAGGAAACTCTGCTCAATATTTTGAAACAACTTAAACTGGAAAAAAATTTTTCAAAAAAATAGATATACATATATGTATAACTGAATCACTTTGCTGCATGCCTGAAACTAGCATAACATTATTAATCACCTATACTCCAATTTGGAGAAGGCAATGGCACCCCACTCCAGTACTCTTGCATGGAAAATCCCATGGATGGAGGAGCCTGGTAGGCTTCAGTCCATGGGGTCGCTAAGAGTCCGATACGACTAAGCGACTTCACTTTCACTTTTCACTTTCATGCATTGGAGAAAGAAATGGCAACCCACTCCAGTGTTCTTGCCTGGAGAATCCCAGGGATGGGGGAGCCTGGTGGGCTGCCGTCTATGGGGTCGCACAGAGTCGGACACGACTGAAGTGACTTAGCAGCAGTAGCAGCATACTCCAATTTTGGAGAAGGCAATGGCACCCCATTCCAGTACTCTTGCCTGGAGAATCCCATGGACGGAGGAGCCTGGAAGGCTGCAGTCCATGGGGTCGCTGAGGGTCGGACATGACTGAGCGACTTCACTTTCACTTTTCACTTTCATGCCTTGGAGAAGGAAACGGCAACCCACTCCAGTGTTTTTCCCTGGAGAATCCCAGGGACAAGGGAGCCTGGTGGGCTGCAGTCTATGGGGTCGCACAGAGTCAGACACGACTGAAGCGACTTAGCAGCAGCAGCAGCAGCAGTAGCAGCAGTAGCATACTCCAATGTAAAAATCAGGATTCTGCATCAATAGAATGACAACCAGACCCCAGGTCAAGAAGAACTCATTAGAATAAATGCTATTCCATGTCTGGGAGCTGGGCAAATTCACCTTGAGACATACTCTCTCATTGCCTGCCTTCCTCAGAGTAAAGCAAGAATCTAATCTCCAGGCTGTAATAAGTTAACTTTTATTGAACACTGAACATACACAGGAGGGGCCTTCCCTGGCGGCCCGGTGGTTAGGTTGTGGCGCTTTTCACTGCCAAGGGCCCAGGTTCAATCCCTGGTCTGAACTAAGAGCTACACAGCAAAACAAACAAAACAAAAAAATCCCATAGGAAATGGTCTCTATGTTTTGTTTTTATGTATTATCTCATTTCAACCTTACAATAACCCTCTGAAAGGGGTACTATTCTTCTCCCCCATTTTATAAAAGACTGAGATTCAGAGAGCTTAAATAATCGATCCAGAGGAATACTACATAAATGCTCAGCTTCTTGCAAGCAGGGGACGTGAACTTGTGTGGGGCGATTCTTTTGAAAATGTTCAATCAAGGGCTCTGCAGTCCACAGCTAGTAGGGGCTAGCCCCAAGATTTTCCCACAGTGTGCTTACTTCCTGGAATGGGCAGGATGCCACAGGCTGTCAACACTATACGAACACAAGATGCATCATCCAGGAATGCCTATATTCCTCCCAGGTTTTTTGGGGGGAAAATATTATTTT
This sequence comes from Bubalus bubalis, assembly GCF_019923935.1. Lineage (NCBI taxonomy): Eukaryota > Metazoa > Chordata > Mammalia > Artiodactyla > Bovidae > Bubalus > Bubalus bubalis. The sequence continues at coordinate 20,287,275 of NC_059172.1, read as the reverse complement.
ATCATGAGAAGAATAGATACATCAAAGAGTATAACACAAAACTTTTGTGTATTTAGGATAAAATGCAAAAAGATAAAATCCAGCTAAAACCATCTCTCAGGTGAAAGGTTTCATCACACCACTGTGATGCTTCTCCAGCTTTAGAGTGCGTGCCTATCACCTGTGGGCAAGACAGCACAGGTGAGAGACCTCTTAGTACTATACACAGTTGGCTTAATGCCCTGCTGCCAAAGTCTGGAAATTCTTACTAATTTTTAAATGAGGGATTCTCATTTTCATTTTGTACCAGACCCTACCAATTATCCAGCTGGTCCTGCCTGAGAGTTTTGTTGAAATAAGAGATCCTGGTTCATTGTACCTGGGGTTCTGCGGTTCTAACAAACTGCAGATAAAGCTTGCTATTGGTCTAAGACCACTCTTTGAGTGGCAAGACCCAGGCTTTCACTTTCATCCACAGTTTCCAAAACTTCCTCTTCTTATAAGAACACCAGTCATATTGGATTTGGACCCTCCAATACGACCTCGTTTATCTTAATCACCTCTTTAAAGGGCCTACCTCCAAGCACAATCACGTTCTGAGGTCCTAGGGGTCAGGACTTCAACATATGAATGTAGAGGGTGGGGGGAACACAACTCAGCATAACAGGTACAGAAGACAAAACCAAACAGAAATAACGTGTCAGTGGGTCCATATGCAGCTTTTTTTTTGTTTTTGCTGTTATTGTTCTTTATTGTTTTTTAAGTTTTACTGGAGTATAGTTGATTTACAGTCTTAGTTTCGGGTACATAATAAAGTGAAGCAGTTATACATACACATATATCTACTCTTTCTTAAGATTATTTTCCCATTTGATTCACTGCAGAGTATTGAGTAGAGTTCCCTGTGCTATACAGTGAGTCCTCATTATCTGTTTTATATATGGTAGTGTATATACGTCAATTTTAATCTCCCAGTTTATCCCTATCCCCCCAATCCTCTGGTAACCATGGTGACTACTTCTGTTTGTAAATAAGTTCATATGCTCAGTTCACCAATTCACCAATTTTATATATACAATTCAATGAATTTTGACAAGTATGTACAGTAATGTGATCACCACCACAATCAAGACAGAACACTTTTGTTCCCCCAAAAGTAACCTCATTATATGTGTGTGTTGCTCAGTCGTGTCCAACTCTTTGCAACCCCATGAACTGTAGCCTGCCAGGCTCCTCTGTTCATGGAATTCTCCAGACCAGAATACTGGAGGTAGCTATTCCTTTACTCCAGGGCATTTTCATGACTGAAGGATCAAACCCGGATCTCCCGCATTGTGGGCAGATTCTTCACTGTCTGAGTCACCAGGGAAGCCCAACCTCATATATCCTTATAGTCAATTCACTGCCATAGCTAGCCCTCGGCACCCACTGATCTGATGTCAGCGCACATGCAGCCCATTCTTGATTTCATCACTCTCCGCAATGCATCCTTTCTCCTCAGGTGACTGTTCATGGAGGACGAGGAATTCTTCCAAGGCAGGCCAGCAGTGTGTGTAAGAGCTCTGGAATCTCTTCTTCGTCACTAACCGCGGAGAACTTGGGCAAATTCCTTCATGTTGTGGGCCTTAGCGTTCTTTTTTGTGGCATGAGGATAACAATAACGCCTGCTTCAGAGGATTACCGTGAAGATTACATGAGGTAACCTCGGATCTCCTCTTCCCTGTTGGGCAAAAGAAACTATCAGCATTTTTGTATAGACTGCCCTTGAAGAGGTCTTTGCAGCCTTCCTTCCCTAAGGAAAGGTCCAGTGGGTCTGATGTCTAGCCGAGTGAAGGGCCCCTCCTTGCTTGTAGGGCTCCAGGGAGGGTGAGGAGCTGGTTTGCAGAGTGAACCCACAGATCTTCTGGGAGGGAAAAGGCTGACCCTGTCTCCATTCCCAAACCTTCTCCCTGAGAGCTGGAGTTAGAGAGATACGTGGAAATACTTGAGGACAATTCAGAAAAGGATTAAGAAGTAGGAAAAGACAACAGGTCCAACCTGTTACCGTGTCCAAGCTTGTACTCCTCTCCGCATGGCAGGTCAATAAACCAAGGGAAGAGTTGTTGTGGCAAGGAACAGCGACTGTATTTGGAAAGCCAGTAGACCTAGAAGATGGTAGACTGCTGTCCCAAAGAACTGTCTTGCCTGGTGTGGATGCTAGTTTCTTTTATGGAACAAAGAGGAAGAGGAAAGGAGGTAAAGAAAAAGAGGCAATAAGTTATTTCAAATATTCCCTGGTTCTGGCCGGACTGCAGAGGCATTGTTTGTATTCCTTCTTGCCTGGATCCACTCACAGGTGGGCCGGGTCAGGAGGTTTCCTATGAGTGAAACCAAAGTATTTTAGCTTAACACTCAGGCACGGGAGGCAGGGTTCTTAGAGACGGGGCTTTATGTATGTTACTGCTCAGTTGTGTCCAACTCTTTTGCAACCCCGTGAACTGTAGCCCACCAGGCTCCTCTGTCCATGGAATTCTCCAGGCAAGAATACTGGAGTGGGTAGCTATTCCCTTCTCCAGGGGATCTTCCTGACCCAGGGATGGAACCTGGGTCTCCTGCATTGCTGGAAGATTCTTTACTGTCTGAGCCACCAGGGAAATATATACTTTAAGCTAGAGGCAACATCACTTTGGTGATTAACTTGTAGCAAAAGCATTAGAAGACAAAGATTAAAGTGAAAGAAACTGATCCAGTATGGAGTCAGATTTGTTCTTCCCTATTACAAACTGAATTCAGAGATGTGGGACTTGTCATCAGGCTGGGCAATTTGAACTCAGAAGGGAGAGTGCAAGATGGGGATTCTGGGTCCCTTTTGAATGCTGGATGCTGTCATTGGTTCTGCCTATTCCTCAAGGCCAGTATATTTTTAAAATTTTATTTATTTATTTTTGGCTGTGCTGGGTCTTCCTTGCTGCTCAGGGGCTTTTCTCTAGTTGCGGCGAGCAGGGACTTCTCTCTAGTTGCTGTGTGCGGGCTTCTGGTTTGCAATGGCTTCTCCTGTTGCAGGGTATGGGCTCTAGGGCGTGCGGGCTTCAGAAGTTGCAGCACATGGGCTCACTAGTTGGGCTCCCGGGCCCTAGAGCACAGGCCCAATAGTTGTGGCTTAGTTGCTCTGAGACGTGTGGGATCTTCCCAAATCAGGGATAGGACCCTTGTCTCCTGCATTGGCAGGCAGAGTCTTTACCAGTGAGCCACCAGGGAATCCCAAGGCCAGTGTATTTTAAAAACAATAACCCTAGAGGCTCAGATCTATTAGGAATGACAAGGAGATTCTCCGATGAGCACAATCTAGAGGCATCTCCTCCCCTTGAATAACTGTTAGTGAAGAACTGGGTTGGTGAGCTGAGGCCCCACCTCTGCAGCATCTCAAGCAAGAATTGGGCTTCGCGTGAACTCTGCTGCTGCCATCTTGCAAAGTTAGTGAGAAGTTGGGCCCCATCCCCACCATCCTGGAGTAGCTTTGCTTCCAGTGGACGTGGCTATCCATTGGGGAATCAAAGAGAACTGTGGACAGCTTGTCCGAGAGCCCCCTCAGGGAGAGTGGCCCTGGAGGACATAGCGTTTGTCCTTGAAGAATTCCCCTATCCCTGATGCAGCAGATTCTGCTCTAGCAAGTGGGGTTACGGCAGGAGCAGAGAACTGTTGTCCACTGCTTTGGCCACTGCCTACCATAACCGGCTCCCACCACGCTCGCTGCCCTTCCCTGTGCTCCAGCCACCGAAATGGGACCAGACACGTGTGGATTTCTTGCCACAAGACACATGTCACAGCTCCTGGATTCAGGATACCCAAAGGAAGAGGGGTGGAGCCCTGAGGACAGGGTGATGGGACTGCTAACCTTCCAGCTCTTACCAGCAGGTGGGGCCTCAAACAATGTAATCTGAGAAGTGACCGAGAACCTTGTACCCGGGAAGAGGGAATCCTCTAGAATGTAGTACAAATAGTCTCTGCTGCTGCTGCTGCTGCTAAGTCACTTCAGTCATGTCCGACTCTGTGTGACCCCATAGACGTCAGCCCCCCAGGCTCCCCCGCCCCTGGGATTCTCCAGGCAAGAACACTGGAGTGGGTTGCCATCTCCTTCTCCACACACAGTAACTGCCTGTGGCGGTGGAGGGGGAGGAAATGGTAGTTATTATTATGGGAAAATTAATTACTCACAAAATCCCACCCCCACCCCCACTGCCATCACCACTGTTTTGTTTTGACAAAATGGAAAAAAAAGAGAAGGCACTTCTCCCTACCAGCAGAAGAATGACACTCTAGTCGGGAATATAATCTTCCCTCAACCTTAAAGGGTTGCGTAGAGGATATGGAAAGTCCTGAAGTTCCCTCCTCACCTCCCTCACCTGTCCTTCCACCCTTACTCCTCCAGGCTTCATCGCCTACTACAGCTTTAACCATAGCAACCGGGCTGGTAGGAAAGGATGAAAATGCCTACTCATCCTTCCAGAGTCAGGTAAGTCTTCACCTTGTCTGTGAAGCCTCTTTGCTGCTTCACTTCAGCCTCAGAGGAGACAACCTCATCCGTTATCCAACGCGGATATCCAACGCCCAGATCGCAGGCCTGCCTCACAGCACTCGTTGCATTGCTTCAGAACCCTGTTTATATGTTTGTCTCTGTGCCGACCCCACCATCTCCTTGGGCACATCTGTACTCCTCCACGTTTGGATTACTACCTGGTACAAAGAGCTGCTCAGGGCATTTCCACTCGTGAATGTTGGAAACTTAACGGAGGGGAGGAGACTGCACTGAATAGGCATGAGATGGGTGGGAGGCAGGTTGTCCCAGGAATGGAGCTGAGCCAGAGCAGCCTCAGAGGACAGAAGTCATGTCCTCAGCCTCCAGGAAAGCTGTGCCCGGTATTCAGGCTGTTGCAGGCAGGGAAGGGAGGTAAGAAACTGCAGGAAAGCTATGGGGTCTGAAGCAGAGTAGATGGGACGAGGAGGGAGAAGCTGACATTCAGATCAGTGTGCAGCCCTGGAGGGTCAGGACTAGAGGTTCAAGGCTGAGACTTGGTGAGATTTCAAGGCCTATTTTTAAAGGGTGATGACTATAGAGGCAGGGGTGGCTTGCAGGACTGCTGAGTTTAGACAGAGAAAAACGTCTGTGCAGAATTCTTCTTCATTGGCTCGGGGAAGTAGGAAAGGAATCCATCCAGAATGAGTACCTTACAATCACATTTTTACCTTTTAAATGGCTAAATTGCAGACATCATCTCACTTCAAAACAATACAGAGTGATAGCCATCAGGCCTGGTTTCAAATCTCACTTACTAGTTCTGTGAATTTAGAGAAGTCACTTCAAGTCTCCGGCCTTCAATATATTCTGTCAATAAAGGATATTAAAATCTTCCTCAAATGACTAATAAGGAAAATTTAAAATAATGGATGGAAAGTGTTTAGCACAGGGCCTGACACAGGTGGACATTTCATACTAATTCCACACTTCTCCATGCCAAGAAGGGATGCGTTTCTCAAATGTTTCTTTCTGAATCCATCGAAACTACCAAATCTTGTCACAATTTGTCTTTTAAATGGCACGTGAGTGCTCAATACAATTGCACAATCCAAAACTGGTGCAAATGTCCCCTTGCAGGATCTGCAGAGGACAGCGTGGGTGCTTGCCAGGCTTTGAACTATGTTCTTCTCCTGTCTCTCATCTGTTACCTGGGGGACGCAATCTGTGCCATTTTATTTTCCTGTTCTTTCACCTTTGAGTGATGAGGCAATAATCATTGCTGCAGGAGCATTTACTCAGCCGAGCTATTTCACCAGCCTTTCACCCTAGAATATACTCTTTGTTCCCCAACTGAAAATTGGGCTGTCTTTCATGAACAGAGATGACACCGTGACACTCTTCACCTTCAATGGACTTTGTTCGTTTCCTTAAAATAACAATAGGTGGTGGTGAGCTATCCACAAACATGTTTCATTGGGATCTCAGCCTTATTAGTAAGAAACATGGTTGGAAGACTGAAGCACAAGGCTGGAAATTTGTGCAATTACAATTCCAACCTTAGCCATAAAACTGTCCCGTATCACAGGATGGATGGATGGACATATAGACTGAAATTTCAAATAAGGAGTCTCGAGGATGGCTCTGTTTGTATGATAACCAGCTTCCATGGGGAAGGAGGAAGTGGTCTCTTCTGTTATACCATTAATCTACTCTCAGCACATCACCTGTCATTTATCACACCTTTATAATAACAATGAAATTCTGTAAACACAATGGAAAACACAAGGTGCATAAAGAGTCTGTTTTCAATTTAAGGTCAAACCAAGGGCAAAACATCCATTTTATCTAGTTTACTAACCCTGGAGAAGGGAAAGGCTACCCACTGCAGTATTCTGGCCTGGAGAATTCCATGGTCTGTATAGTACATGGGGTCGCAAAGAGTCGAACACAACTGAGTGACGTTCACACTCACACTCACTCCATGAGAGATATTTGGAGATACCCAATAGCTCTTGTCATGCCTTAAAACTAGCCATATAAACATTAGCCATACAGTGAAATGGCCAGCACACCCCAAAGAATTCAAGTCTATAGATGTTTCAGTCCCAAATGAAGGTGGGCTCTGGATAGATTTTGCCACTTGTTAAATGTATGACCGTAGGTAATAACCTGACCTTCCTGAACCTCAGTTTTCTTGTCTATAGATTATGAAAAAATAATAATAATTAAAAAGAGAGTAGTTTACAAAAAAGGTAGAGCTATAATGCTAAACAACAAACACTTGGAAGATAGGTGATTGCAATTAAAATGTTTTAAGATCCTTATTTTTTATTGAAGGGAGCTAAAGCTATTGACTAACTTTAAACTATGTTAAAATAGTTATACCTTTTACTGAGTAATCAATTTAAGAATAAAAACAGAATATATTAATATAACTTTCAAACAAGTAGAAAAATGGGAGAACCCAGAAAATTCTATCAAGTAAGTAGAACTGAGTTAAAAAGAAACAAACACACACAAAAAGACATAAAGCATGGTAGGAAAAGTCAAAATAAGATAGTAGAAATAACCCAATATGCATCAATAAAAATAAATGAAAAGGAATTTAATTTACCTGTTGGAAGGCAAAGATTCTCAGATTTTAAAGGAAACATTCTGGTGTTTACAAGCAATATCATTTTAAAAGGATGAAAATCACCTAACTAAACCAAAACTACCTAACCCTCAGATAAAAGCTAAGTAAAAGAAATCTGATGTAGCTATGTTATTATCACACAAAATAGACTTAAGGGGAAAAAAATAAAAGCATCACTAGAAAGAGAGAGTCATTATGGAATGATGAAAAGAGTAATTCCCAGACAGTCATAAACATCTCTGGGCTTGTGTGTGCCTACTAACATGTCCTTAAAATATTTATAGAAAAAATGGATGGAATTACAAAAAAGAAATTGACAATTCTCAGTCATAGTTGGGAAATTTTAACATACCGCTTTCAGAATAGACAGATAAAGCAGACAAAAGTAGACAAAAGAAAATAAGAGAGCTTCCCTGGTGGCTCAGACAGTAAAGAATCTGCCTGCAATGCAAGAGACCCAGGTTTCATCCCTGGGTTGGGAAGATCCCCTGGAGAAGGGAATGGCTACCCACTCCAGTATTCTTGCCTGGAGAACTCCATTGTCAGAGGAGCCTGGCACACTACAGTCCATGGGGTCGCAAAGAGTCAGACCCGACTGAGTGACTAAACACCTTCACTTTCAAAGAAAATAAATCTGAACAAATTTAATCAAATGACATATAGAATTCTGTGCTCAATAATTCAATATTATACATTTTTTCAAGTACACATGGAACATTTACAAAAGGTGACCCCAACTGGGTCACAGAGAAGTCTCGATAAATACAAAATAATTTATATAATTTAAACTGCGTTATCTAACACACCACGAAATTAAAAATACTTTAGAAAAAACATAACCAATCCCCTCATCATACTGTACTCTAACAAAGTTAGAAAATTTTAAATACTTTTCTAAATAAATACATTGATCAATTAAGAAATCTTATAAAATTATTAAATATTTAAGAAAAAATAACAACAAAAGAACTATATATCAAATAGCTAAGGCAGTTTTTGAAAGAAAATTTATATCCTTTAAATTACTAGAAAAAAAAAAAGATAACTTATTATGCAATGAAAGCAATTAGAAAAGAGCCACAGAGTGTATACCAAAAAAAGGAGAGGGGAGAGACTAAAGTGAGGCATGGAAATTAATGAATAGAAAATAAGGAACCAAAATATCAACAACACCAAAATCTTGTGTTTCAAAAAGATTAATATAAAGACAACCCTCTGCTGAGATCTATTAAAAGGAGGAGACATAAGCTATACCAGAAATGAAAAGAAGAACACAATTACAGTGAATTTTAAAATAATAAGAAAATATCATAATCAACTCTATGCCAAGATATTTAAAATATAGATGAAATAAGCAGTTTTTTAAAACAACTAAAAATCATTAATATTGAGTCAAGAAGAAAAAAAACTCCACTGGACTTTGTAATAAAGAAATTGAGCCATTAATTCAAAATCTATTCATGATAAAGCAATGAGAAATGAGTTTTCAGTGAACAGACCAATAAAAATCAAAATATCTGATAATGCCAATAATTGTCAAGGACCAAGGGCCATATGAATTCTCAGACTCAGATGATGGGAATGTAAATTGGTACAACCACTTGGGAGAATCTAAAATTGTAGCTCTGTACTTACCCTATGACCTAGCAATTCTACTTCCAGGAATTCGCTCTAGAAGGCTAGCATATGTCTATAAGAACAGATGTACAACATGGGTCATTTCAGTGTCTTTTAAAATTGTACAAAACAAAAATTTATATAAATTTCTATTAGTAGGAGGTTAGATAAATAAAATATGCTATCTATATGCATATAGAAAGCCAGGAAGACTATTAGGTGAAATGAATCAACATAAATGTATGTTTCAAAAAAAAAATGTATGTTTCAACAAAAATAAATCTTAAGAACAAAATTTTGAAAAAGCAAGTGGCTGAACAATACATATAGTATGATATTATATAGCAGTTTTAAGAACACAAAATAATATCTATTGTGGATTCACACAGATAATAATAGATACCTATAATTTTAAACGGAGAAGGCAGTGGCAACCCACTCCAGTACTCTTGCCTGGAAAATCCCATGGACGGAGGAGCCTGGTGGGCTGCAGTCCATGGGGTCGCTAGAGTCAGACACGACTTCACTTTCACTTTTCACTTTCACGCCTTGGAGAAGGAAATGGCAACCCACTCCAGTGTTCTTGCCTGGAGAATCCCAGGGACGGGGAAGTCTGGTGGGCTGCCGTCTATGGGGTCGCACAGAGTCGAACACGACTGAAGCGACTTAGCAGCAGCAGCAGCATAATTTTAAAACCTGGTTGGGATGATTCAAATCAATTTCAAGACAGTGGGTTCTCTGGGGAAGGAGGGAGGGAAATGGAGTGGAAGAGGATTCAATCATATCTGCACCATTTTATTTCTTTAAGGAAAAATGTGTCAAGTCTAGACAGTGTTTATGGATGTTCCTGTTATTCAGTGTATTTCTTTGGTACACTTGAAATGTTTGTGACATTTTCAAAAAAATAGAAAAATTAATACCAGCTCTGTCTTCCTTTATAAACATTACAGGATATTTTCACAAAGTTCTGTAAACAACAAAGCTCTACACGAGTGTGAATGAATGTGCTCTTCCACTGTCCTGACGGTGCATGTCTCCTCTTCTGGGCACCAGAGCCCAGGGCAGAGGTGTGGAGCCAAGCTGAGCCTCTCTTACATGCAGTTCCTACAAGGTCAATGTTAAGATCAGATCCAAGAGGGACTGCTGGCCCTAGTTTAAGTGACATGTCAAAAAGCATAGAGTCAGAAGTGTGGAGAGCCAGAAACCGGAGATAAGAAAGGCAACCTAAAGGAGGGAAAGTGTACTAGGGGGATGAAAACCAGGGCCCAGGGATCTACCCCAGCTGAAAGGGAAATGGCATGAACAAATTCTTCAGGTGAGGACTGAGGTCCACAGAGGTTTCCACGTGGCTTCATAAGTCAGCTCTTTGAGAAGAACGAAGTAGACGGAGGTAAAGTCGTTATGACTTCTGTTAGATGTGGTACCTTGCAGTTTCATCAAGTTGGTTTTCCTTGTTCAGGCTGCTTCTTTGATGATGCTTCTTGCTCTTGAGACGCAGGCTGCATTTCTCACGTGTTGCTTGTGTTTGACCTTGTATTGTGGAGTGAAACGGTTGCATTCACTGTGAGCTAAATGCCTAGGTTTTAGGGTCAATGAGACTGAAGTTTGAATCTTGGCTTACAACTTACTAGATGTGTGCTCTTGGAAAAGTTTTTTAACTTCTCTGAGGCTTCATTTTCTCATCTGCAAAGTGGAGCTAGTGAAGGGGCCTCCTCCACAGAGATGTCAAGGAATCAATTAGCAGCATGGTGCCTGGCACATAAAACAGTTCATGAGGGTGACCATTTTTTGTAAATAATGATATTGTTTTATGAATACTGTCAGACATCTAAAAACAACAGTGTAGACTTTTGTCTTATTCCAGAGATGTGCCAGGAGGGAGAATACTAATTACCCAATTAACAAAAGGCAGTTGATTCTTTCCACGAGGAGTCCCTTTGCAAATAGCACACAAGGTTTCCAGGTAGGAAGGCCTATGTCCTCTGCTGACAGTCACAGCAGATTCCTCAACCTCCTCAAACCAGGCTGATCAGGATTCATGGCTTCTAGTAATTGATCTTCCCTGGTGGCTCAGATGCGAAAGGGTCTACCTGCAATGTGGGAGATCTGGATTTGATCCCTGGGTTAGGAAGATCCCCTGAAGAAGGAAATTGGCAATCCACTCCAGTACTCTTGTCTAGAAAATCCCATGGACAGAGGAGTCTGGTAGGCTACAGTTTGTGGGGTTGCAAAGAGTCGGACACAACTTAGCAACTGAACAACAAGTAATTGCTCTAGTACCCGCTTCAGCTAAATCCTGTAAACAGAGGTAACCAAGGAAGTTCATTCTAATATTTGGTTAAAAGAGAGAGAGAATTAAGAGAAAGTGTATTCTGGGACTAGATATGACGGTTGTACAACATTATGAGTGTACTGAATATCACTAATGACAAATTTATGTTATGTATATTTTATCAAAAAGGAGAGAGATGCAAAGGTAACTTCTGAGATCCACAGATTAATCCATCCGATGCAAAATTAGACTACATTTCCAATAAAGAACAGAGGAGACAAGCAGTCACTTTTTGAACTGACAGGATGTATAAAAGATGTGAATATACTGTACAGAACAGATGAAAGTATTCTGTGTCATACTAGTGACCTTTAGCTTGTCAAGGTGAACTGAAACCCAGATCTGTCCAACCTCTAAGAAGCAACTGCCTATGATTTGAATTCAGCTTTATGGGAATGCACCAAATGTGACAAGTTCCACTGATGCCCCTCTCTTGGTGTGGTGATGGTAGTGAGGTTCTTCATTTCTCCAAGTTGTCTGGCATAGGACTTACATTTCCTAAGAAGGACACAAAACTTACCAACAGTTCTTTTCTTTTCCCCAAATTAAAGTCAGGCATTTGTTAGCTTCATATGTTTAAAGAGGAAGTAAGAATACGTTGTTTGGGAGACTTCTGACATAGACGATCTTTTGCTACATGTTAAAGGGTTTCCAATCCAAGTGAAGACTGGAACCTCACTTGTGACCTTCAAGGTCCCAGCAGAGCAGGGAGCATCTCTGTGGGGGAGAGGTTCCAGGTGCATCTCAGTGCACATAGCACGCATCCCCGAGGACTTGTGCTGAGCCCAGCACTTTGCTAAACTCATCACAAACATCATCACTGTTAACTATCACAGCAACCCTATGAAGACAGGGACTATTATTATGCACATTTTATAGATGATGAATGTGATGCTTGGAGATATTAACTTTCCCAGAGTTACATGGCTAGTAGGTAGTGGAGCCAGATTAGAACTCAGGGTGGTATGACTCCACATCCTGAGCTGTTTAACCACTTAGCTCTATGACCTCTGTTCCACCTCAGTGGAGAACTGAGTTTCACTACATTTTTTTTTCCACCTCTTGCTCTGCTTTCGTGTAGGCTGACTTTGTCCTCAAATGGGCGTTTTCTTTTCTTTTTCAATTTTATTGGAGTATAGTTGATTTACAATGTTGTGTTAGTTTCAGCTTCACAGTAAAATGAAACTAACAATGTTGTGTTAGTTTCGGGTGTATGCATATATGTGCTTTTTTTTTTTTTCATTCTATGAAAAAGCAGGCTTTTTCTACATGGTGGCAAAGATGGTCCCAGCAGCTCTAGGTTTCCATGATTCGTGGCATCTGTGCTTTCCTGAAGGAGACTAGATATCATAATTGTCCTGGGGAGGGCTCTGTGGCAGGTTCCCTGAATATGCTCCCCCCAACAACTCTTCCCTTTCCTATGTAAGCGCACCAGTCCTCCATTAAGACATGGAGTCTGTTTTCTTTCCCACTGAACCTGAGATGGTTATTCTCAGACCAATACAAGGTGATGAAAATGGCCTTCAGGAACGTCAGAGTTCAAGCTTTTAAAATACCAGCAGCCTTTGTTTTCATTCTCATGCCATAAAGAATCCTGGGCTATAATACTGGAGAAAGACCACACGGGGCAACCCTGCAGGTTGAGATGTCATGTGGAAGGAGCCCTGTGAAGGAAAATCAAGGCCCCAGAGCTGAACGTCATCAATCACCATGGCCCAGACCTTCCAGCTCAGCCCAGCTGCCAGCTAAACCAGTTGCATGATTAAACCCAGCCAATACCATGGGGCAGAAAAATGCCCAGTCAACCCACAGAATCATGAGAAATAGCTAATCGTGGTTGTTTAAAGGTGCCAAGTTGGGAGGCATGGTTATGCAGTGATTGGCTTGGCATGGGTGACATCACATGTCCAGGGGCACACAGGCCTCTGAGTAGAAAGGTGTGCTTTTCCAGTGTCCTCCCTTGAAACCTCAGTGGCTACTCACAGAAATGCTAAGCAGCTGGGAAAAAAACCTATGTCCACCTGCTTCCTGTGGGTTTATATTAATGTGGCCTTCAGAAAAAGCAAGGACACTGGGGTCCAGATATTAATACTTGGATGTGAATATTTGGCTCTCTCTCTTTCCAATGAGTCACAATGAATAAGACATATTGCCTCTCTGCATCTCTCTAAAAACTAGAAATAAACTGAATTTTGCATACAAGCTTCTTTTGTGGAGCTGAAGTGAGAGTTATTCCACAAACATTTACTGAGCTCTCCCAACAGACTTGACAGTACCCATTACATTGTCAGCTCGTGGAGAACAAGCTCTTTGTATTGTCATGTTTTCTAAAGTTCCAAAATTACTTATTGAATGGATGGATGGTGACGGATCCTAGCGATACAAAGACAAATGGAGAAATGATGTCTGAAAAGTTCAAAGTTAATGGTAAAGAATATGTGCAAAACTACAAAGTGGGGAAATGAACACATTTTCAATAGGTTTCCCGTATTTTTCTATATTTGTTTCTTTTTGTCCCCCTTCTCTACAAGGATAGTGTTTTAAAAAAATTAATACACATTTAATTTTCTTAAAAGTTTTATTTTTATTATTTTAACCTTTTAAATACAATGATTTGCTAACTCCTTAATTAGATTTGCTGGATCTTCCCACCTCATTCCCAAGGAGATTTGCAGAAGCTTTAAAAAAAGAATCATCAAATGTAACAGGATAAAATGTAAGAAAATTAGGGCAAAGGGAAAATAAAGGTCAGAACAGTGACTTGTTAATCTGTAACTTAAATTACAAAATACCTTGGCTTTTTTTTTTAGGCTGGTATCTTCACTTAAGGTAATTAATTTATCACTGGTGCCAAGATTTCTAGAAGCAATAAAATCTGTTAAATTAGCCACCTGTAGTTTTGCCATAAACAGGTCCACTCAAATTTCATTCTACACATCGATTGGTAAGAAAGGTCCTGAGAACTGCCCCTCTTCCAGTTGGGCTAAGTTGACCAGTTCAGCCTAGGAATGTAACCATTGTGTATATGGTGATCAGGAAGGAAGCCGTGGAGACTAGTAGGTGAAAACTAGAAAGCGGCTAATAGCTAAGGCTTCAGGCTCATGACTCTATGACTTACCAGATATATGACCTTGAGCAGTCATCTTTCTAATCTTCAGCTTCCTTATCAGTACAATGGCTGAATTATAGTACTAAGTGAAGTGAGTGAAAGTCGCTCACTCGTGTCTGACTCTTTGCAATCCCATGGACTTTAGAGTCCATGGAATTCTTCAGGCCAGAATACTGGAGAAGGTAGCCTTTCTCTTCTCCAGGGGATCTTCCCTACCCAGGAATCGAACCAGGGTCTCCTGCATTGCAGGTGGATTCTTTACCAACTGAGCTATGAGGGAAGCAACACATAAAAGATGCTCAGTATTGCTGATAGAGAGATGCAAATCAAAACTACAATGAGGTACCACCTCACATTGGTTGGAATGAACATCATTAAAAAGTCTACAACTAATAAATGCTGGAGAGGGTGTGGAGAAAAGAGAGTCCTCTCATGGTGTTGATAGGAATGCAAATTGGTGCAGCCACTAGAGAAAACTGTATGGAGTTCCCACAAAAAAACTAAAAATAGAGTTGCCATATGATCCAGTAATCCCGCTTTGGGGCATATACACAGATAAAATTATAATTCAAAGAGATAATGCACCCCTATGTTCATATCACTATTCGCAATAGCCGAGACACGGAAAAAAACCTAAATGTCCATTGACAGATGAATGGATAAAGAAGATTTTATATATATATATATATATATATATATATATATATATATATAGTTCGGCCATTGAAAAGAATGAAATAATACCATTTGCAGCAACATGGATGAACCTAGAGATTATCATTGTTGTTGTTCATTCACTAAGTCATGTCCAACTCTGTGACCCCATGGACTGTAGCACAGTAGGCTTCCCTGTCCTTCCCTATCTCCCAGAGTTTGCTCAAACTCATGTCCATTGAGTTGGTGATGCCATCCAACCATCTCATTCTCTGTTGGCCCCTTCTTCTCCTGCCCTCAGTTTTTCCCAGCATCAAGGTCTTTTCCAGTGAGTTGGCTCTTTGCATGAGGTGGCCAAAGTATTGGAGCTTCAGTTTCAGTATCATCCTTCTACTGAATATTCAGGGTTGATTTCCTTTAGGATTGACTGGTTTGATCTCCTTGCATCCAAGGGACTCTCAAGAGTCTTCTCCAACACCACAATTCAGAAGCATCTATTCTTCAGTGCTCAGCCCTATGGTCCAACTCTCACATCCATACATGACTACTGGAAAAACCATAGCTTTGACTACATGGACCTTTGTCAGCAAAGTGATGTCTCTGCTTTTTAATACACTGTCTAGGTTTATCATAGCTTTACTTCCAAAGAGCAAGCGTCTTTTAATTTCATGGCTATAGTCACCATCCACAGTGATTTTGGAACTTAAAAAGATAAAATCTGTCACGGTTAAAGATTATCATACTAAGCAAAGTAAGTCAGAAAGGGAAAGACAAATACCATATGATATTGCTTATACGTGGAATCTAAAATATGACTATATGAACCTATCTACAAACCAGAAACAGACTCACAGAAAGAGCAGACTTGTGGTTGCCAAGGGGGTGGGGCCTGGGAGAGGGAAGGACTGGGAATTTGGGATTAGCAGATGCAAACTATTATATATAGAATGGATAAACAACAAGGTCCTACTGTATGGACTTCCCTGGTGGCTCAGCTGGTAAAAAATCCGCCTGCAGTGTGGGAGACCTGGGTTCGATCCTTGGGTTGGGAAGATCCCCTGGAGAAGGGAACGGCTACCCGCTCCAGTATTCTGGCCTGGAAAATTCCATGGATTGTATAGCCCATGGGGTTGCAAAGAGTCGGCCAAGACTGAGTGACTTTCACTTTCACTTTCCTACTGTATACCACAGGGAACTGAATTCAATATCCTGTGATAACCATAATGAAAAAGAATATGAAAAAGAATATGAGTCATTTGCTGTCCAGCAGAAATGAACGCAACATTGAAAATCAACTATACTTCAATAACATTTTAAAAAATAGTACTGAAACATAGGATTGCTGTGAGAATTAAATGAGATAATCTGCCTAGCAGATAGTGCATTTTCTTAAGCTTTAGTATTATCACCATTGTAATAAAGAGCAGATGGATTGTGGAAGGGAGAGGGTCTCTGGATCTTGGGCAGGTGTAATTTCATTGTAAGTCTGAGTGAGTGGGTATTAGGACATTTTTGGTGGCAAGTGGAATGGAGGTATTATTGATAGTTTGAAAATTATTAAGGTGCTTTTATATTTAGTTTGTCAGAATACATGATATTCACCTTAGTCTTCCTGGGGCATCCTTCTGCCTAGAGAGATTGAAAGTGTTACAGAGGAATATAAAGAGGAAATCCAGGTTCTGGCACTCAAAAATGGGATTTTTCTATATTACTCTAGCTTTGCAAGTCATACTATTATGAGAGAATTGCATATTTACCTTTACCTCCATCTTTATTTTTCAAGCTCTAGTCTTGTTGAGTTCCAAGGAAGAAGAAGAAGGGAAAGCCTGCTCTTTTCTTGGCCCCAGAGGTGTTATAGAAGGGAGGAGAAAGAAAAAGAAGCAAACTGTGTTTAAACATGGGGTCCAATTTTCCCTCTCTGGGCTTCAGCAAGAGGCTTTTGCCCCGCTGCCCATTTAGGTCTCTAGAGACACCTTGATAGCTGTTCTAAAGCAATCAGGAAAGCAGTCATATCGCATCCACTAGTTTGGTAGCTCAGCTGGGTCAGACAGAGGCAGTCCTGAGGTTAAGGCTTTCTGAGCAGCTCTCAAGCATCGAGGGGCTGCAATAAAACTGCCATGCTGGAGCAAAGCCATTCTCCCTGTCCCCAAAGCTGGTGGGACACCAGAGAGAGTGGACCTTTGGCTGGGGGCCAGATGGAAGCTGAGGCAGAGTTTCATGGGTCTGCAGCTGGGGGTGATGAGAGAAAGCCAAGACAGCAAAGAGAACAGACTGTATCCTCCACTATAATGCCTCGTCACCACCACCCCAAATAATGTTGAAAGAAACCTCTTCAGTGTGACCTCAGACCCCTTAACCACTCTGGGCATCCATTTCCTCGTCTCTAAAATGAAGAGGTAGTTGGTATAATCTCCAAAGCTCCCTCTAGTCATGAAAGTTTGTGATTCTACCATTTAAATCAATGTCAAACCTCCTAATGCATACAGTTTGTAGTATGAAGACAACCTAATTAAAGTCACAGGTACCCCAAGAGTTGCAAAGGAGTTATAAGGCCTCATACTTAATGAATTTCAGGGATACTACCTTGACAAAAATGTCCTCTGTTATCATATCAAGTAACCAATTAAACAGAATTAATGAGCTTCTACTTTATGAATTTTAAGGTCAGATATTAAAACTCTATATTCCTTACTACTCAGCAATAAAATGCAGGAAACTATTGATATATAAAACAACATGGATGAATCTCTAAATAATTATTGAGTGAAGGAAGCCAAGCACAAAAGATTATGTACTGACCGATTCCATTGTATTAAACTTTCTGTCCATCACAACAGAGGCAGATCAATGGTTGCTTGGGAGGGCGGTTTGCAGAAGGGATTACAGAAAGTGCTTGAGGAAACTTCCGGTGGCGATGGATGTATTCACTATCTTGATTATTGGTGATGGCTTCGTGAGTGTATATATATGTCACACTCAGGAAATTCTACATTTTAAATATATGCAGCTTTGTCGTTTAGTCACTCAGTCATGTCAGACTCTTTTGCAACCCCATGGACTGTAGTCAACGAGGCTCCCATCGGCAAGGATTTCCCAGGACAGAATACTGGAGTGGGTTGCCATTTCCCTCCCCAGTATGTGTAGCTTACTGTATGTCATTTATACTTCAATAAGTCTGTATTTTTAAAAGTTTGCATTTTACAAAGCAAAAGAAACTTTATATATTTTTTCATTTGTCAACTTCAGTAGGAAATATGCGCTGAAATAAAATTTTAACTCAGTTATTATATTGATAAAAAGAAAACAGTAAGAATATATGAATATAGCAGAATATAAATATACACAATACATAATATGTATGTTATATGCACGTGCTCAGTCATGTCCAACTCTTTCACGACCCCATGGACTGTAGCCCACAAGGTTCCTCTGTCCATGGGGTTTTCCAAGCAAGAGTACTGGAGTGGGTTGCCATTTCCTCCTCCAGGGGATCTTCCTGACCCAGGGATTGAACCCTCATCTCTTGAGCCTCCTGCATTGGCAGACAGATTCTTTACCACTGTGCCAGCTGGGAAGTCATGTATGATTATATGGACTCCAAATAAGTTTTAGAGCATATAATCAAAACACAAAGCATATAATCAACATGCTTTGTGTTTTCAGGGTGCTAAGCTAGTGGGCAACACGATTAAGGCCATATCCATTAGACTTCACGTGTCTGGAGTCAAAAGTTGATTATAGATTCTATCTAGATTGTAGATTCTATTTAGATTCTTCTGCTTTAATGGGTCACAACACTGAAATCAGATTTGCTAGACTTGAGTAGAAAGTGGTCATCCTATAAAGCAACAAAATATTAACTCATGAGATGCCATACATGTCTAAAGTATATATGGTCCAAGATCCTTAAGCTTCAAGATTTAAGTAATCATATTGTCATTTGTTTAGATTTTGTTCAGTCAGGACTGAGATGCTGTTTACTTCCTTTTGAATGCTTTTCCTGCAACTAAAATACAGTCATCGGTGAGCGGTTATGTCTCAGGTATCATCAACAGGTGTACATGGCAAGCCTTCCATCTCAGGTGTGGGTCACTGAGGGAGAGTAGCAGAGAGGAGCACTCGCCTTTAAAAAACTAAGCAAAACATCTCTCTAAAATGATATTTATCAATATTGGTTATGTGCATTTGTTTTAACTTCAAAAGCAATTTTAGAAATCAGTATTGAAGTATAATTGGATTCTTGCAAATCCCTAATTGTCACACCTTTTGGTCTTCTTTGGAAAGGAAAGCTTTTTAAGAAACAAGCACTGCAACTCACAGAGAGAGCGGGAGAAAAGTGTGTCAGAGTGGCCAAAAACAAAAGTCCCTTGTTCTGAAGAAATGTGTGGATTTGAAAAGATTAGCAGAAGAACAACTCAATTCACATAATGGCATACACATTCTCCATAAGAATTCAAATGCTTTGTGTTTTCAGGGTGCTAAGCTAGGGTGCAACAGATTAAGGCCATATCTGTTGATTATGTGTGTGTCTGGAGTTGAAAGTTGATTTTAGATTCTAAAGTTTTCTTCTAAAAATAAAAAATAAAGTTTTCTTCTCTGTTAGGCAATGAGATTTTCAAAGATGAGTTTCAGGGCACGTGGTGACTCAATTTTTGTGGGGATGGGTTGACAATTGCAGCTATATTTTGAATGCATTGAGGGACCCTTTCATCCTGGAGTAGTTGAGAACTTGAAACTCGTCAGGTCAGGACTATCCATGTCTCATCATTCTGTTGTTAAATGAATAGCAGTGGAGAATGAGGCCAGAATACCAGCAAGGGAGAAGAGTCTGCTGCAATATGGATAAAAGAGGACAAAACACATGAAATCATCCTGTTTGGGAAGGTGGGTGGGAAGTCTTGGGAGACCAGAACAGAGTGTTTGCAGTGGCCATTTCCTCTGCTGGTAAGAGCCCTCAGGTTTTATTCTGAGGAAAGCACCCCTCGGCCATTATCAGCTGTGTGGTTTGCATGGGGTTGACCCCGGCTTCAATTCTGGGATGGACTGTAATTGGTTTAAGCCACCCTCTGCCCTTTGATCACCATCATCTTTCCAAAATAGGCACACAATGCAATCTTAGACTAGGTGCAAAGAGATACCATGATATGGGGGGTGTGAGGAGGGGTGGGTTCCTTCTATTCATTGGGAACTCTATTCCCCTGAAGAGTGGTTTTAAGGAATTCCCTGGAGATCCAGTGGTTAGAATTCAGTTTTCACTGCCGTGGCCCTGGGTTCAATCCCTGGTCGGGGAACAAAGATCTAATAAGCCACACGACATTGCCAGGAAAAGAAAAAAAGAGAGATTATAAAAGCTAGAGGCCCGGCCCACTTGGTAGTCATTTTCTTAACTGAGTTCGGGGGTGCCCAGAGCTTCCAGGAAGGCACTTTATGGAGGATAGAGTCAGCCCAGCAGAGGGCAGAGGGAAAACGTGAAGAAAAACAAGTCCTTAAAGTCATTTGAGCTACTGGATCAAAATATCCCCAATATCGGATACCACTGTACTTTCAGTTAAATAAACCAATAAACTCCATTTATTGCTTAAATGAATTTTCTATGACTTGAAACTAAAGAGTCCTAACTAATCACTGATCATTTTATAAGGTTTGTGGATATCCCTAAAACATGCATAAGATTAAAATGGTTAAATGGCAAGTTGTATGTTGTGCTGTGCTGTGCTTAGTCATTCAGTTGTGTCCGACTCTTTGTGACCCTATGGACTGTAGCCCCTGGGCTCCTCTGTCCATGGGGCTTCTCCAGGCAAGAATACTGGAGTGGGTTGCCAAGCCCTCCTCCAGAGGACTTTCCTAACCCAGGGATTGAACCCAGGTCTCCCACATTGCAGGCGGATTCTTTACTGTCTGAGCCATCAGAGAAGCCCAAAAATACTGGAGTGGGTACCCTATTCCTTCTCTGGGAGTTCTTCCCGACCCAGGAATCGAAATGTTATGTATATTTTAACATAATTTTTTACATGCAGCAATATCTAGAAAAAAATACCCAAGCTTATGAGTCTAGAGCTTCTGAGTGTACCTAAAAATCCCTGGAGAGGTCACCTAATTGTTCAAAATTCACCTTTGCCAGAGTCCTCTAAAAAGGCTTTTTTTTTCTCCCCCCAGCAGGTCTGTATAGGCATCCCTTCAATGGTAGCAGCTTTTTTTTTAACCATTCTTTTTTTTTTATTGATGTATAATTTATAATGTTGTGACAGTTTCAAGAGTACAGTAAAGGGATTCAGTTATATATACATGCATATAAATAAATTCTTTTTCAGACCTCCATCAGAGGTTATTACAAGATATGGAATATAATCCCCTGTGCTATACATTA
Source organism: Bubalus bubalis (assembly GCF_019923935.1). Lineage (NCBI taxonomy): Eukaryota > Metazoa > Chordata > Mammalia > Artiodactyla > Bovidae > Bubalus > Bubalus bubalis. The sequence goes on along the minus strand of NC_059172.1, from coordinate 20,266,087 downwards.
GGCCCTTGTTGATTTATTTTATATATAGTACTGTAATATATGTTAACGCTAAACTTCTCATTTATCTCTCTCCCTCCCTACTAATCTCTTTGTTAACCATACATTTGTTTTCTATGTATGTGAGTCTATTTCTCTTTTGTAAATAAGTTCATTTGTATCATGTTTTTAGATTCCACTTATAAGTGATGTCAAATGATATTTATCTTCCCCTATCTGGCTTACTTCATTGAATATGATAATCTCTAGCTCCATGAATATTGTTGCAAATGGGATTATTTCATTCTTTGTTATGGCTGAGTAATATTCCGTGTGTGTGTGTGTGTGTGTGTGTGTGTGTATGTGTACTCCATTGTATATATGTACCATATTTTCTTCATTCATTCATCTGTCAAAGGATATTTGGGTTGCTTCCATGTGCTGGCTCTTGTACATAATACTGCTATGAACATTGGGGTGTTTTTCAAATTAGAGTTTTCTCCAGATATATATATATGCCCAGGAATCAGGCTGAAGGATTGTATGATAACTCTATTTTTAGTTTTTTTTAAGGAACCTCCATACTATTCTCCATAGTTGTGTAGCTTGTATTCTTTTATTGTTTCCAAACCATTTGGGCCCTGTAAAAACACACACATACACACACAACAACAGCAAAATTAGGACTAGCTCTCATTCAGTTGGGTGCTTGTTCTGTACAGGTACTGTGCTGATTAATTTATGTGTATCATTCAATTTTTTAGTAACAATTATTCTTATTATCATAACTACTTTATACATTGAAAAACTGAAGACTGGAGGAATTAAGAAACATGCCATGCTTGCACAGGAAGCAAATGACAATGCTATGACATGAACTCTTTCAGGACCATGTTGAAGAGTAAAAGCTCCCTCTAACAATGTTAGCTACCAGTGGAAGAAGCCAAAGAGGCTGGTCCAAAGCCTCTGAAGCAGAGATGCTCTAGCCAATGTTTCCTCTTCTCCAGGCAACAAAAACAGAAAAGCCAGTATTGGTTAGCAGCACACACACTTGCACATAAATTACATGAAACCCCAGGATCGTTTATTTCTGATTAGAAATTTCCCAACAAGCTCACTTTCTTCTGCTTTTGTTACTTTTGTACAGTCAGTATATGTGCTAGATTTGTGGTCAGCTGTGGGGTAAAGGAGATGAGCATGGAACAGGACAAGAGCTGGGAAGGAGACCGAAGAGAATCTTGAAGGGTCCCGAATAGTTTGCCAAGGTTGTGGATTTTGATCACAGTAGTGACTTGGACAATTACCCAAGGACACAGATGAATTTGAGATATTGCATGAGTTGGGCTCCAAGGATATGAACTGAGGATGCCTCAAATTATAAAATGGGCAGATTCATTAGCAGAGAATGGGCAGACCAGTGTCCAGATCTCCAAGTCTCGTTGTTGTTCTTTAGTCACTGAGTCGTGTCTGACTTTTTAGTGACCCCATGGACTGTATCCCACCAGGCTCCTCTGTCCATGGGGTTCTCCAGGCAAGAATACTGGAGTGGGTTGCCATTTCCTTCTCCAGGGGATCTTCCCTACCCTGGAATCAAACCCAGGTCTCCTGTGGCTCCTACATTGACAGACAAACTCTACCACTGAGCCACCTGGGTAGACCCAAGTTTTACTTATCGTGTCTCATTTAATCCTCATCTATGATATAGGTATGGATGAGGAAAGTGTAATTTAGAAATCCATTTAACTCACCAAGTTAACTCAGTTAACTTACCAAGATGTCCCGTCTGTCTAGCTACAGACACCTGGTCCTTGACATAGTCTTCCTCGGTGAGGAACTGAGATGAGGCCTTGGGATTAGGAAGAGCATCTTGGCTATTGGTCTGGGGATGAAAGCTGTGGTTTTCAGTTAATGAGAATAAGTCAGACTCTGGAGGTCCTGATAATTGCTAAAGCAGAATTGATTTTTTGGGTAGTCATAACTTTCATAACTTTTATGCAGATGACACCACCCTTATGGGAGAAAGTGAAGAGGAACTAAAAAGCCTCTTGATGAAAGTGAAAGAGGAGAGTGAAAAAGTTGGCTTAAAGTTCAACATTCAGAAAACGAAGATCATGGCATCCGGTCCCACCACTTCATGGGAAATAGATGGGGAAACAGTGTCAGACTTTATTTTTGGGGGCTCCAAAATCACTGCAGATGATGACTGCAGCCATGAAATTAAAAGACGCTTACTCCTTGGAAGGAAAGTTATGACCAACCTAGATAGCATATTCAAAAGCAGAGACATCACTTTGCCAACAAAGGTCTGTCTAGTCAAGGCTATGGTTTTTCCAGTGGTCATGTATGGATGTGAGAGTTGGACTGTGAGGAAGGCTGAGCGCCGAAGAATTGATGCTTTTGAACTGTGGTGTCGGAAAAGACTCTTGAGAGTCCCTTGGACTGCAAGGAGATCCAACCCGTCCATTCTGAAGGAGATCAGCCCTGGGATTTCTTTGGAAGGAATGATGCTAAAGCTGAAACTCCAGTACTTTGGCCACCTCATGCGAAGAGTTGACTCATTGGAAAAGACTCTGATGCTGGGAGGGATTGGGGGCAGGAGGAAAAGGGGACGACAGAGGATGAGATGGCTGGATGGCATCACTGACTCGATGGACGTGAGTCTGGGTGAACTCTGGGAGTTGGTGATGGACAGGGAGGCCTGGCGTGCTGTGATTCATGGGGTCACAAAGAGTCGGACATGACTGAGCGACTGAACTGAACTGAACTTTCATAATTTGACCAAAAAGAAATTGCTGAGATGTATCATAGCTAATTATCATAAATTATAGTGCTTTGAAATTTTCCATCTCTTGCATCATATGTAGGTGTATTGATTCATTCAACAAAGATGCCTTGATGTCCTACTGTGTGCTGGACACTGTCCTAGGAGCTGGGGGTGTAAAGATTAACAGGATTCAGCCTCTGTTTTCAAGTTTGCAGTATATTGAAGAAAATCAATATTGTAGAAAATAAAATACTATGTGCCAAGTGCTATAATAGAGATACTTGAATAACTCTGCTGCAGAAGCTTCAAAAAGGTAATGCTAGAACTGGGCCTTAAAGAATAAGCAGAATTGCTTCAATAACATTGTTGTTGTTTAGTTGCTAAGTTGTACCTGACTCTGCGACCCCATGGATCGTAGCTTGCCAGGCTCCTCTGTCCATGGGATTCTCCAGGTAAGAATATAGGAGTGGCTTGCCATTTCCTTCTCCAGGGGATCTTCCCAACCCAGTGATTGAACCCACATCTCTTGCATTAGCAGACGGATTCTTTACCACTGAGCCACCAGGGAAGCCCTCAAGGACATTACAGGAAGGAAAGATTCTAGGCAGAGAGGAATTGGGGTCTGCAAGGATGTGGCAGAACAGTCTGTCTATAGATCAACATCAGAGCTTGTGATACTGGAGTATAGGTTACATCAAAAAGGATTTGCTGGGGGAAGTGGGTAGTATGGAGGAAGTAAAACCCAGCACAATTCAGAAATCAAACAGGGATTAAAATGCAGTGCATGTGTTCATCCTTTTTGAGTTGGCTGAGAGGTAAGCTAGCAGGGTATAAGTTATGATTTGTACCAAGGTAAAGCAGTCTGGGTATAATCAAGGGAGATAAACCATATAGTAATTAGTAGGGAAAGCCTAATATAAAGAATTATTAACTATAACAGGAGTTTGGAGTCATGAGGATTGGCTCTAAAGAATATGGAAACAGTAGATTTAATGTATAACAGCATGTCTATTTTATAATATCTAATAGCCCTCACCCCTAGGATTGAATTAGAGCACTGAAGGAAGAACCCCCATGGCCACCAAGGCTGAGATCCAGATCTTGTTGGAGAGGGCATGACCATGGCTCTCTGGATGGCACAGAGGTGTTGGGATGCTGCACCAGCAGGGCTTACCAGCTGTGTCATACACATCATTATGCTGGACACTTCCAACTTACATAGTGCAGGACGTTGCTGGAAGAAAAAGATTAAATGGAAAAAAGAGATGTGTCTTGAAGTAAAAAAATAAACAGGTAGATAGATAAATAGAAGCTTCCTGAAGGCACTAATTACTTGCTGGCTAGGCCAGAAATAGAATTCTGGTTTCAAATTTCAGTTGAATATTCTTTCTACTAAACCCTGAAGTGTGAAGAATGGTCATTAACTCACACTGTGTGAGCTTTTAAAAATGATCAAGGAGGGTAATTTTGCTTGAAAAGGACAATTTGCAGTTATTTGGGCTTTAAATTAATATTCAATTTATTAAAATTATACATCAAAACCAATTATCTTAGATTTTTTTTTAACTTTACCTTATAAGTGTTATTTTAGTTACAAATCTAGTAATATTTTTTGACACTCAATTACTTAAAGTTTAGCAGGTTTAATTCTCCCAAATAACTAGTTTCAAATTTACCGTGTGTTAGTCACTTAGTTGGGGGAAGACAATGGCACCTCACTCCAGTATTCTTTCCTGGAGAATCCCATGGACGGAGGAGCCTGGTAGGCTACAGTCCATGGGGTCGCACAGAGTCGGACATGACTGAGCGACTTCACTTTCATTTTTCACTTTCATGCATTGGAGAAGGAAATGGCAACCCACTCCAGTGTTCTTGCCTGGAGAATCCCAGGGACGGGGGAGCCTGGTGGGCTACAGTCCATGGGGTTGCAGAGTCGGACACGACTGACGCGACCCAGCAGCAGCAGCAGCAGCAGTCACTTAGTTGTGTCCAACTCTTTGCCACCCCAAGGACTGTAGCCCACCAGGCTCCACTATCCATGGAATTCTCCAGGTGAGAAATACTGGAGTGGGTCGCCATGCCCTTCTCCAGGAATCTTCCTGACCCAGAGATCGAACCTCCCCAATGCAGGCAGATTCTTTACCATCTGAGCCACTGGGGAAGCACCTCAAATTTACTCATGTAATAAATACTTTAAGCAGAATTTGCATAATATCCCCCCAAATACTTCAAATAATTTATAGGTAAGACTTACAACCTTATTTGCAAAATCTTTTTAAGCACTTAAGCACTTCTTACAAATGCAATAAATAAAATGCTTTAATGTAGTAAATCAGTTTCTCTTGCAAAGAGTAATTCTGTTAATAATTATCATATCCTTCAGCTTAAAATAACAAGTCTAAAATAAGTCATATATTCCGGATAAAATAAGCTGTCTGATTCTCTGATATGCCAGATTCTCTCACCGTATTAGGCACTGTATCAGTCAGACGTTATTGGTCAGTAGGAAACAATTCCAAAAATCTTAGTGACTTAAAACAAGAATTTGATTTTTCACTCATACATCATGTTCACTTTGTGTTGACTGGGGGGTCTGCTGCAGGCCCTCCTCACTCTTGGACACGGGCTGATGGAGAAGTCCCTAAATGGAGTGTTGCTGGTGGCAGAGTGAGAGAAAGGGGCAAATTGTGTCCTAGTTCTTAAAGCTGTCACACCAACGTGACACGTTATTTCTGCTCACATTTGCTTTGCTGAAGAAGTTACTTGGCCACCCCGAATTCCAAAAAGGCAAGAAAGTATAATCTTTACCATATTTCTCTGCTCTGAAGTGGAGAGCTAGAAACACTTTGTAAGGAAAGCATCAGTAGTCATCATAGACACTATAAATAGGAAATGTACATGTGATCCTAATGACTAAAAGCCAATAGTAAACGTGTTGTTACTGATTTGACTTACCCAGTGGTCTGTTGGAGAAACCAACTTGTACCCACTTTTAGAGCTGACTGTAAAATTTACAGGAAATTTGCAAACCTATAAACAATCACTATTAAAAATTATTTTTAAAAATTAAATTATTTAAACTTACCATTAAATAAATTATATTTAAAACAGAAGTAATAAATACTCAAAACACTTTATTTTCAAATTATTTAGAATAATTTGACTTTTAGAGCTGACTGTAAAATTTACAGGAAATTTGCAAACCTATAAACAATCACTATTAAAAATTATTTTTAAAAATTAAATTATTTAAACTTACCATTAAATAAATTATATTTAAAACAGAAGTAATAAATACTCAAAACACTTTATTTTCAAATTATTTACATATTTTAATGTTATCTCTTTTCTTGAGGTTATTTCCATCTATTGTATCTGTAATGGTAGAAATAATTTATAATTTTGATGTTTTATGGTGCATCCTTTTCCAACTCTGCACTCAGTAACATCTCCTTAGATTATAATTGGCCATGGTAGGAGTATATACACCATGGAAATCAGCAAACACTATAAATCAGGGTTTGATTTATTGTTTTGTCAATTATCTAGACTTAAGGTAGTGAGGGAACAAATGTTAGTAACACCGTTTAAATTTCAAAGTGTATGATGTCTGTAACAATTACACTGTGACTAGCACAAAAATAAACTGAAGAAATATTCTTCCAGTGTTTTAAAACCATTATCTCATTCAGTAAAGATGTTAATCATGTTATCGACATGATTAATAAGAGAAGTCCTGACACCCATATTTTTTGTTTTGTTTTCATCCTACCAGTTCATGTGAAGGAAAATATTTACCAACATTCATGTTGAAACTGTACGCAGCAGCAGCAACCAGTGGTTGGCTATGGCTGTAAGATTTAGGTAAAAATCCAGAGCGTTTTGTGACAATCCATTGTTATGTAGAATTTAAAATAAGTATTATATCTTATTATAGGTTATGTTCTAGCCTTTCATAGCCTTAAAAATAGCAATAAAAAATATATATGTATGTATATAACATACACACATGCAATCACACACTTTCCTCCAGAAAACGGGTTGTTGATAATTCAACAGCACCATGGGGCTTATCTCATCTCAATATACCTTACTGAATTTGCAATCTTCTGGAAAAAGTTCAAATCCTCAATTCTTTGAGTCTGACATTGTGTCACGCGAGTGTATGTTCCTTGGTTCTTTGTCTTGTCACAACAAAGATTTGGAGCAACGGACATTAAAGCCCTCGGTGCATCACAGCTCTCGGGTCTTGGACAAACCGTGTTACAGCTCTTAGGCAAATCAGTGTTACAGCTCCATTTTATTTAGAAGATAGCAGGAGAATCCAAGACTTGAAGAGAAGAGAGTGGAAGAGTGCGTGGGGAGGGAGAAAGAGAGAGAGAGAAAGAGAGAGAGAGAGAGAGAGAGAGAGAGAGAGCATGCGCGCGCATGCGCGCACATGCTCGTCGGAGAGAGAGTCCGTGAGAAAGCGCTTTGGCTCCTCCTTTTATGTTTTTTTTCCTCCACCTGGGCCTGCCCTATGCAAATTGGGCTTAGCCAGGAGTGCTGTTTGTTCTGCCTGAAGTTTTCACTCTGGTCCTCGGACCTTCCTTTGACCTTCCTTGTCTTTTAGTCACTGCCATTTTGGACTCCTTTACCCTATTCTACCTACCTAACATTCCCCCCTCAAGAGATGGGAGGCCCAATTCTTTGGGAATAGGGGCATCAAGGTCTTTCTGGCTACTTCCTGCTGAACTGGGACGGCGAGGGGTATTGGGCCTCCCCCTCTTGCTAGTCTCAATCCTCAGAGTCCTTATAGCGGTGTCCAAGGGTATGTGATATTTTCCGTGGTCAGCTGTAGTTTTATATCTTTGTTGAACTGGCACTGCATGTTGTAGCTGGTTGACCTGGGCAGAGACAAAGCAGGTTAGACAATTGACAGTACATAGAATAATCATAAGCATCATCAATATAGCATAACAAAGACTAGTAGGGACATTGGTCAATTTTAACTTCACATGGCCAGGATGGTTTAAGTCCCTCCTTGTTCAGGGATCAGAAGATCTATCTCCTGTCTGTTTTGGAGTACAGTCTCTGTCAAGCTGTGTTGGCTCCTTAGAGTTATCCTGAGAAATCTTATCCCCAGAAACCAGGTTTTGGGGGTGTTCATTAGAATGACACTCATTGGTAGTTCTGAATAGGTATCTGAGATCTCCCAGGGGCTCACAGGTGTATTGAGTGTCCTCTTCTGTTTTCTTCCATGGCTTGACTCGTGAGTAGTGAATCCAGGAGTCATGTCCTGGTTGGTACCTTGACTGCTGTGGGGGTAGAAAGTATTACAGGGTAGGGGCCCTTCCATGTGGGCTGGAGTTGAGCCTTTGGGGACCCATCTTTCCAGACTTTAATTAGGACTTGAGTTCCTGAAGCATATAGTGGTAACTCTTTAGAATCTTTTGGGTCCTGGTTCATACCCTACAAGTGTATATCCTGTTGGAATTGCCCAATGGCTATGGTATAAGACTGGAGGGTCTGAACCTCTGGATCTAGGAAGAGGTCATTGACATAAACAAAAGGTCTCCCATATAGCATCTCATAAGGACTAAGACCAACCTGTTCCTTAGGGGCAATGCGGGTGCGGAGGAGAGCTATTGGTAAAGCCTCCTTCCATCCCAGGGAGGTCTCCTGGGTTATCTTTTTTATCGCTGGTTTTAAGAATTGATTGGCTCTTTCTACTTTTCCTGAAGATTGAGGCCTCCAGGCACAATGGAGATAATAAGTAATGCCCAATGCTTTCGAGACTCCTTGGGTGACCTTAGAAGTAAATGATGTCCCATTGTCACTTTGTAATGACCTGGGCAGACCAAATCTTGGAATGATTTCATGGAGCAGTTTTTTAACTACCTCCTCAGCCTTCTCGGTCCGGGTGGGAAAGCCTTCAATCCATCCTGTGAATGTATCTATCATAACTAATAGGTATTTATATCCTTGAGAAACTGGCATCTGGGTGAAGTCCATCTGCCAGTCCTCTCCTGGGTAGGCCCCACGTCATTGGACGGGCTGGGCCAGCTGGGGTCTTCGAGCTCCTTGAGGGTTGTTTAATTGGCAAGTGGGACAAGAGGAGACCACCTGTCTTATAGTTGTTTGGAGGCCTGTTCCTCTGAAGGACCTTTCTAGTAATATTTGGAGGGCCTTTTCTCCTAAATGAGTAGTGGCATGTAAGGAGTTAACCAACTTCCATTGGAGGTTTCCAGGCAGAAAAAGGAGTCCCTCCTTTTGGAACCACCCCATATGATCTTCTTGAAAGCCCTCACTCTTAGCTTTAAGAGTCTCACCTTCAGTATATGAAGGAGTTTCTGGCAAATTAGTCTGTGGAACTAAGGTGGCAATCCCTATTAGGTCATGGTTCTGTAATGCTGCTCTCCTAGCTGCCTGATCAGCTGCTTGGTTCCCTCATTCCACTTCTGTGTTCCTTTTTGGTGTCCTTTACAGTGGGAGACTGAGACCTCAGTAGGCAGATGGACCACTTCCAAGAGTCGAAGAATCTGATCACCATATTTGATTGGGGACCCTCGGGTGGTCAAGTGGCCCCTTTCTTTCCAAACAGCCGCATGTGCATGTAGCACCAGAAAGGCATACTTGGAGTCAGTGTAAATGGCTATTCTTTTTCCTTTTCCCAGCTCTAAAGCTAGAGTCAGGGCTATGAGCTCAGCTAATTGGGCTGAAGTACCTGGTGGCAGAGGCTTAGCCTCTATGGTCTCAAAATTGGAGACTGCTGCATACCCGGCTCTTCTTTTTCCATCCAAGACAAAGCTGCTTCCATCAGTGTACCAGATTTCCTCAGGATTGGTCAGAGGATCTTCCGACAATCCCTCTCGGGGTTTTGTCCAGTGGTCCAAGGTTTCTAGACAAGCGTGAAAGGGGAGAGAGCCCTCAGGGGTAGGGAGGAGGGTGGCTGGGTTAAGAACCTCACAAGGGGATATAGTGAGGCCTGGATTTTCCATCAGCATTACTTGATATCTGAGGATTCTTTGATCAGACATCCATAAGTGGCCTCTCCCATTTAGGAGTTGTTTTACTTGGTGGCTGGTAAAAATAGTTAGTTTGCCCCCAAAGGAGAGTTTTAAAGCATCTTCTATCATGATTGCAATAGCTGCAAGATTTCGAAGGCAGGGGGGCCAACCTCAGGAAGTTGGATTGAGCCTCTTGGATAAGTAAGCTACAGGCTGGGGCTCAGATCCCAACCTTTGAGTTAACACTCCCAAGGCTATTCCCTCTCTTTTCATGGACATAAAGTTGGAATGCTTTTTCTGGGTCTGGCAACCTCAAGGCAGGTGCCTGAGTTAAGGCCTGTTTTAGTGTGGCCTCTGCCTCCTTTTGAGGAGTTCCCCACATCAGTGGGATTGAATCATTTCGCCCCTTTAAGCTTTCATATAAGGGCTGGGCAATTAGACCATAAATGGGTATCCAGATTCTACAATAACCAGTTAGCCTCAGGAAAGCTCGCAATTGTTTTCAAGTCGTGGGGGAAGGCAACTGGAGGATTCCTTGTACCCGATCAGAGGACAGCCTCCTGGACCCGTGTGTAATCTGAACTCCCAGGTAAGTGACCTTTGTCTCAACCATCTGTGCCTTAGCACGGGAGACTTTATATCCCCTTTCTGCCAAGAAGTTTAGAAACTGAATTGCATGTTGTTGGGCACTTTTCTCATCTGGAGAGCAGATTAGTAGGTCATCTACATATTGTAATATTTTCCCATTAGGTCCCAGGTCCAGATCTAGGAGATCCCGGCTAAAGGCCTGTCCAAACAGGTGGGGGCTATCTCTGAACCCCTAAGGTAATACTGTCCAAGTCATCTGTTGGTGTTTTTCTCCTGGGGCCTCCCACTCAAAGGCAAAAAGGTATTGGGATACTTTAGCCAGTGGTATGCAAAAAAATGCATCTTTGAGATCCAAGACTGTAAACCATTTGGCACTGGGTGGGATTTCTCCCAAGATTACATAGGGATTGGGTACTGTGGGATGGAGGGGGACTACAGCTTCATTTATGATCCGGAGATCTTGAACCATTCGCCAGGTTCCGTCTTTTTTCTTTACTGAGAGGATTGGGGTGTTACATGGTGAACTGGTGGGGACCAATAGCCCACAAGCAAGGAATGTATTTATTAAAGGCTGTAGTCCCTCCTGAGCCTCTCTTTTGAGAGGATATTGTTTCTGGTTAGGAAACCGAGTGGGATCTCAGAGGACAATGATGACCAGTTCAGCTTGGTGGGCTCGTCCAGGAATCCCTTGGTCCCACACCTGGGGGTTAATTTTGTCTTCCCATAGTTTTTGGTCCCTCTCTATTGAAGGTGTAATGGGTTCTTCAGTAGTAACCAGGAGCTGTAGAGCTCTAGGGGCTGAAAAACTTCCTATCACAAGGGTGGTCCCCACTTTAGTGAGTATATCTCTTCCCAATAAGGGAGTAGGACACTCAGGGACCACCAGAAACTGGTGGGAAAATATTTGTCCATCCCAGCAACAAAGAAGTGCTCGGGTGAATCTTTTAGTAGTTGCTTTTCCTGTAGCACCCAAAATGGTACAGGTTTGGGAAGAGAAGGCTCCGGAGTAGGAGATCAAGACAGAGTAGGTAGCCCCTGTGTCAACCAAGAAATTCTTGGACCTACCTGCCACACCAGCTGCACCCTTGGCTCCAGCCCCGTGATGGTTATCTGTGACAGGTGGGCTGGCTGGAGCGGGCCGCTTCAGTCCTCTTGAACCATCTGAGGGAAGGCTTGGCGCTTGACCTTGAGGCTCTTGGGTCCCGAGGGCAGAGTGCCACCCAGTGTCCCAGTTGATGGCATTTGTGGCAAGCCATTCTAGGAGACTTGTCATGGTTTGGACACTGTTTGGCCCAATGCCCCGCCTGTCTACAGATCAGGCATCTGTCTCATGCCTTGTGCCTCAAGGACTCGGGGTTTGCCATAGGGCTTCTCTGGAGGGCGGCCAGCATCTGGGCCTGCCTTGTCTCTTTCTTTCTCTCCTTCTCTTGGGCCTTGGCCTCCTTCTCCTGTTCTCTGTTATAAAAGGTATTGGTGGCTGTCTGGACCATCTCATCTAAAGAGGCAGCAGGGTCCTGCTGTTGTAGCTGCCGTAACTTAATTCTGATATCTGATGCACATTGGGACAGGAATTTGTCCTTTAAAATCACCTGTCCCTCATAAGAGTCTAAGTCCAGGTTGGTAAACTTTTGGAGTGAGTCTTTTAGCCTCTCCAGAAAGGCAATGGGGTTCTCATTGGGCTCCTGAGTTATTGCTGAGACTGGGCACAGTCCCACAAGTAATAGGCTTCTTTCTGTTTCCATAGGTAGACTTCCTTAGAGGTGAGTCTTTCTGAAGCTTATCCTACCCAGAACTGTTGCAACCTGAGAGCCAGGTGTCCCCGGGTCAGGGTGCAGATCCCCAGGCAGGCTGAGGCGTGACTGCCTCCTAGAGATCGAATCCCCGGGCAGGTCGAGGCGTGACGGCCTCCCGAGGATTGGGTCCCTGGGCAGGTCAAGGCGTGACGACCTCCTGGGACCCCTGGGACTAGAGGATCCCCCAACAGGTTGAGGCGTGACAACCTTTCAAAGACCGATCCCTAGGCCGGTCAAGGTGTGATGACCCCCTGGGATCCCCCGGACTGGAGTTTGGGCGTCCCCAAGATCTCCAGTGTTAACAATGCTGGGTAGAATTAAGAGATTTGTCCTTAAGGGTGAGTCTTTCTGAAGTTTATCCTACCCAGAACTGTTGCAACCTGAGAGCCAGGCGTCCCTGGGTCAGGGTGCAGATCCCCAGGCAGGCTGAGGCGTGACTGCCTCCTAGAGATCGAATTCCCAGGCAAGTCGAGGCGTGACAGCTTCCCGAGGATTGGGTCCCTGGGCAGGTCGAGGTGTGACGACCTCCTGGGACCCCCGGGACTAGAGGATCCCCGAACAGGTTGAGGTGTGACAACCTTTCGAAGACCGATTCCTAGGCAGGTCAAGGCGCGATGACCTCCTGGGATCCCCCGGACTGGAGTTTGGGCATCCCCAAGATCTCCAGTGTGACCAGTATTGGGTAGGATTAGGGGGTTCAAGAGTGGGGTAATGTTACAGAGTATTTCCCTCACAAGGCCAACTATTTTCTGGTTGTCTCTCCAGAAGATTGTAGAAACCTTGTGGGTCTGGATGGGGCTCAGGAAAAGAGCATGAAACAGGAGGGAAGGGGGCAGAGCACAACCTTTGAAGAATGACATAGCACAAGGGTATAATGTAAACCAATTAAAATCAATTGGGTCCAAGATGACAAGTCAACTTCAAGTAAACCTTAATCCCCAATCTATAAACCAACAGACACACCCAGAGGTGGCAAGACAGCTCCAAGGCACAAGGTCAGAAGAGGGAGGAGTGGGTGGTTCCCCAATGGCTGGGATGATCCTCTCACTCATTAGCATATGAATGCCATCCCCTCTCAAAACCTAGCCAGGCCTAATTCCTTGGCCGAAGCCCTTGCCCTCGGCAATGGTTCACACCCTGAAGGGTGGCTTCTCTGGATCCTAACAAATCTGCCTCTTTGTCTCTCAATGAATTTTTGCAATGAGACATTAGAGCCTGAGTTTCACTAGTTTTGGCCGGGCTTGAGTCCCGGGAGAGAGCTGAAGGACAGGAGGAAAAAGCAGTGGGAAAAACATGCCAAGGAATCCCCTTCATAGCCCGCCAGAAAATTTGCTAAATATCTGACCAGTGCTCACAGTTTCATTGGTCTGATCTTTGGCACAGAGAAGAGAAAGGACAGAAGAATCCCCACCGACTTGTGTAACAGCTACTGGGGCTCAGCAGATAGCGCCTTTGGGACATGCTGAGGAGTAGCCTCTCCTGAGTCCCTCAATTGTGCCCCTGCCACTCGCCTGTTTGCGGGAGGTTCGAGGAAACAAGAAATGAGAGATTGTAAAGGTCCCTCCAGCCATAGGAGTGAGGACCTCTTACCTTAACCGGAGGTCTTCTGGAATCTGAGACTGGGCCGCGTGAGCTTTCTGCTGAGTTCATTTTTTGCTGTTCCAGTTTCCAGCACGATGGGTCTTCCCCTGCACTGGATTTCTTTGCCTTCCGCTTCTAGCGTGGGAGCTTCGCTGAGTTGGGCTCCTGCTGTGCTTGGCCTCTTCCACGCGGAGGTTGTTTCATTAAAATCTACCAGAGGGTTTAAAAAAAAAAATCTACCAGGGTGTACTGAGGTAATCCTTGGGTTCTTGTGATAGGAAATTAAAAAAAAAAATTGCAGTAATAAAATTCTCCATGAGGAAAGAAATACCCTGAACCATGGACTTGCTTCTGTGTCATGCAAAGGAAAATGAAGATACTGGGTCCGTGAGAAGGCCCTGACTTGCCCTCCTAAAGAAGCAGTCTTTAAGAGAATGATGGTGTGGATGACGCCGAGTGGCTGTGGCATCGGGAATTCAGGGTGATCTTGGCCTAGAGCACCTTGGGGATAAAGACCAGCAGCCCTAGCCCTGCCTCTGCCCTGCCAGGGTTTCAGCAGGCCTAGCCCCACGGCAACAGTGTTGAGCAAAAACTTCTCCACACAGAGGGCCAGTTTTAATGCTGAAAACTTGGCCTCTGTGCACTGGTGCTGAATCGATTCTTGGAGGCAGAGTTTGGGGTGAGGTAGAAAATAATAGCTTTACTGCTTTGCCAGGCAGAGGGGGACACAGCAGCCTGGTGCCCTCAAAAGCTGTGTGTCCCAACCTGGGAGGATTTGATGAGTTTTCAGGGTGGGATTCAAGGTTCGAGGGTGGGGTTGCTGATAAAGGCCTGCACACCTTTCCTCTAGCCTCAGGTTCTCCTAATCTTGATGCTCTTCTCCGGTTCCATTAATCTTGCCTCAGGTGGTTTCTTGGCTGCTCAGTATCCCCTCCCTTCCCCAACTAGCAACTGTTCCAATCTGCCCTTTGGAACGCAGGGAAGATCACGGAGGCTGAAGTCTGTTCCCTACAAACAAGAAAGATAGAAAGGTTTCTGTGCTCAGGAGCCCCACAGTTTCCGTTTCAACTGAGTGAGCAGATAGCATCCAGGAGCAAATGTAGCAAACTTGAGACTCCAGCAGATCAGTCTGACTTTCAGCTGCAAAGCTTCAGAAGCCAAGCTATGCTAATGACCCAAGGCCTGAAGGTTTTTGGCTCTGAGTAAAGTTTTTGTGTCAGGTGAGATTCTTTTTCTAGAGACGTAGCAGAAGTTTGACTCTGAGAAGGAAGAGAGGAGGAGGAAAGAGAAAGAAGAGAAAGATAAGGAGGAAAAGCTTGGCCTTTAAGACCAACATGAAGTTGGGATTGAAATCCAGCACCAGGGCAAAGGGCAAGATATTCACTCTTTAAAAAAAATTTTTTTTTAATTATTTATTTATTTAGCTGCACCTGGTCTTAGTTGCAGAATGTGGGCTCTAGTTCCTTGACCAGGGATCAAACCCAGGCCACCTACTTTGGGAGCATGGAGTCTTTCTTAGCCACTGGACCACCAGGGAAGTCCCAAGGACATTCACTATTAGTAGAATGGGAATGAAGGTACTCCATAGACAAATCGTGGTAGGTTCAGAAAACGAAGATCATGGCATCCGGTCCCATCACTTCATGGGAAATAGATGGGGAAACAGTGGAAACAGTGTCAGACTTTATTTTTCTGGGCTCCAAAATCACTGCAGATGGTGACTGCAGCCGTGAAATTAAAAGACGCTTACTCCTTGGAAGGAAAGTTATGACCAACCTAGATAGCATATTCAAAAGCAGAGACATTACTTTGCCAACAAAGGTCTGTCTAGTCAAGGCTATGGTTTTTCCTGTGGTCATGTATGGATGTGAGAGTTGGACTGTGAAGAAGGCTGAGTGCCGAAGAATTGATGCTTTTAAACTGTGGTGTTGGAGAAGACTCTTGAGAGTCCCTTGGACTGCAAGGAGATCCAACCCGTCCATTCTGAAGGAGATCAGCCCTAGGATTTCTTTGGAAGGAGTGATGCTAAAGCTGAAACTGCAGTACTTTGGCCACCTCATGCGAAGAGTTGACTCATTGGAAAAGACTCTGATGCTGGGAGGGATTGGGGGCAAGAGGAGAAGGGGACGACAGAGGATGAGATGGCTGGATGGCATCACTGACTCGATGGACATGAGTCTGAGTGAACTCCGGGAGTTGGTGATGGACAGGGAGGCCTGGAGTGCTGCGATTCATGGGGTCGCAAAGAGTCAGACACGACTGAGCGACTGATCTGATCTGACAGGGGAGCTTGCTACCAAAGCCAAAAGTACAGAAATATAATGTTTCTTAAAGAAAGAAGTACTTTAAAATATATAGTCTTTTAAAAGAACTGTTTTCTTGCTCTCTAAATTTTAGGCCCAACATCAGACAAAGCCTCAGTTACTCTGACCTAAATTATAGCTCTAGATCTTGGCGTGAGTGCTCAGTCATGTCTGATTCTGTGTGACACCATGGACTGTAGTCTGCCAGGCTCCTCTGTCCATGGGGTTCTCCAGGCAAGAATACTGGAGTGGTTTGTCATTTCCTACTCCAAGGGATCTTCCCAACTCAGGGATTGAACTTGGTCTCCTGTAGTGGCAGGCAGATTCTTTACCACTGAGCCACCTGGGAAGCCTAACTGTAGATCTTAGATAAGTCATTAAACTCTCTGATTCTCCATTTTCTCATATTGGTAAAAGAACACCCACCTTGCTGAATTATTGTGAAGATTAAGTGAAAACACATATGAAGTGTTTGGCATTTTTAAGTGGCCAGTAATGGGTAACCATGATTATTTCTACTTAGGCCTTTCAATCAGAATTAGACTAGCAGTACTTCATACTACATTTCTTTTTTAAGTCAAAGAAAGTACTGGATATTACTCAGGGCTTATTTTTTAATTATTTCCTTAAAATTTATAATTGCTTCATTAATGATTTGTAAAGAAAAATTTATTAAGAAATCTTGATTAAGGACCTCCCTGGCTGTCCAGTGGTTGGAACTTCAGCTTCCAATGAAGGGGGTGCGGGTTTGATTCCTTCTCTGGGAGCTAGGATCTCATGTCCTTGTAGCCAAATAAACCAAAACAGGAAACAGAAGCAATATTGTAGCAAATTTAATTAAGACTTTGAAAATGGTCCACATCAAAAATCTTAAAGAGAAAAAAAAAAAACAAAAAACGATTAGAGGAGGTTACCTGGGACTTGGGGAAAACAACCCAGTTTGACATATAGTCCTATACAGGTACCATCACATCTTTTTTATGTTACCTAAATTTCAGGTATCAGAGAAGGCAATGGCACCCCACTCCAGTACTCTTGCCTGGAAAATCCCATGGAAGGAGGAGCCTAGTAGGCTGCAGTCCATGGGATCGCTAGAGTCAGACACAACTGAGCAACTTCACTTTCACTTTTCACTTTCATGCATTGGAGAAGGAAATGGCAAACCACTCCAGGGTTCTTGCCTGGAGAATCCCAGGGACGGGGAAGCCTGGTGGGCTGCCGTCTATGGGGTCGCACAGAGTTGGACACGACTGAAAAGACTTAGCAGTAGCAAATTTCAGGTATAGTGTATAAACAGAGGGTGACAGAGGATGAGATGGTTGAATGGCATCATCAACTCAGTGGACTTGAGTTTGAGCAAAGTCTGGGAGATAGTGAAGGTCAGGGAAGCCTGGTGTGCTGCAGTCCATGGAATCACAAAGAGTCGGACAAGACTCAGCGACTGAACAACAATAAAAAGGAAAAAGTAGCCTCTGAAGGACTATGCAGAGCAAACTCATTAAGATGTGTGATTTTGTGGAAAAAATACTCCTGGTGATTGTGATGTGTGCTCATAAATATTAATTTGAATGAATGGATTTCCAATCCCCTAGACTCCACGGTGGAGAACCTCTGGGAGCAAAGTCAAATTCTGTTGCCAAGTTGTGCTTAGTTGCCCTCATTTCCAGTTAACTTTATCATGCCCAGAGGGTACACAGCAGACTTCAGACCTTTTAAAGACTTATCAGACAGGAAAAAAAAAAAGACTTACCAAACAGATATTTTACTTCCTGGTAGGTCCTTGCCTCTGCAAGGGTTTGTCCTGCCCTTGCCTGGAGCCAGAGTACACAAAGGTACTCCGGAGTGTCCCCTTTCTTTCCCATAGCCAATCAAAGGGAAGGGAGGGCCCCATATAAATCCAGTCTTGTCTGGAGAAGTTACACAAGTAAGCTTATTTTTTCTCTTTTCATGGAGACTAACGGACTAAGTTAGTGTAACTTTGGGTCATCAGTCTCCTCTAAAGACCCCATGGAGGTTTTTGTTCCCCTTTAGAACACTGGTGTCAGAAGTGGGGGATTCTACCCTCCATCCCCAGAGAGTTGGGCTCTGACTCAAAATGCCACTCCTTTCTCTACTGTACTTCCTGCTCTGTGCTCAGACTGAACTTCCAGCATTAGTTTGACTCACACTCCAGTGTTTCGGTCTGAAAGAACTCACATGACTTTTCCCTCTACCTAGCAGCAAATGATGGCCAGGAGTGATTCACAGACATGTGTGATTTTTCCCTGGGAACTTCACAAGCATTAGGAGAGAGAGGGAAATCTGAGATGTACCATACCATCTTCATATCAACTATTAATAAGTTAGGGCTTGGAGCTTGGAGATTCTGGAGTTTAGGATCAAAGGTGTTGCTAGAATTCAAGTCAAGTGTCAATGAGGTTACTCTTACATGAATATTCCAAATGTCACTTCTCCAATCCTTCTCAGATAGTTTCAGGGAAAACATTAGAAACTATTTGGGTCCCTGCCAATCAATTAGGTAAGGTCTTGGAGCATCAAGATAACAGTTATCGGTGTAATTGTGACTCCACTTATATAATTCAGCTTGTGAAGTCTGAGATCTCAGAGTTATCAGTAGTTCTTGGTGGTTCAGGCAATCTCAGTGCTTCTTAGTGGAGCCAGACGCCTGATTCAATCACTGCTGAGCCTTCACAATCAAAGCCCAACAATTCCACTGGGATGCGGCTTTAGGCCAGCCTCTAATTCTACTGGATGCAGTACAAATCTTTAATTCATTAGGTAGCGCTGCTCTGTGCTAGGCTCCTGAGGCAGTTGCTCCAAAATGTATTTCTGGGCTCCATAGTATATTCTCTGGAACTAAGCTGACATCATTTGAATTAAGACCAGATCCTCATACTGCCCCCATGCTGAATGTATTAAGGTCAGTGGCATCAAGTTGATACCATCTAGAGTGAGTGGCACCAAGCCCTTTGTGCATTCGATCAGAACCTGACATCCTCTGGGAGGTGGCTGGGACTAATCTACTCTGCACTTTCATCCCTGTTTTCACTGCCACATTAGTGACTGGTCTTCCATTACATCCATAGTCTGAGAGTGTGGTCCTTGGATCAAAATAGCCACACCAGCTGGGAACTTGTAGTGCAAATTTTCAGCTACTCAATCAGAAACTGTGGGAGTGGAGCCTGGCAATCTGTGTTTTAACAAGCCCTCCCCCTGATTCTGATATACTGGAAAGTTTGAGAATGACTGCACTATGCCATCACCCCCATAATCCTCCCTATTTCCTTGTTCCTGTATTGGTTCCCCACTGTTCTAATACACACCTCCCCACCCAAACTTTTCAGCGTGCCCTCTGGAGCACCTGCCCTATGATCAGAAAATCCCCCTGTAGCTACTACAGTTTCCAGGAATGTTCTCCATATCTCCTGGCATCAGTTGAAACCTGCTTCCTTCTAAAGCAGCCCTCTGTGATGGTGGATCAAACTCATATCTGTTTACTCTGGGACAGGCCCTTGTCCTCCTTCTCCCCATCACCATCTCTAGGCCATTACTTCTACCCCATCCTCTTGTAAAATCTCCTATTCCTTTGAGGCTCATGCCCTGTGGTTAATCCACCCTTCCCCTCCTCATCTTTCAAGTCTTTTGTACCAGGTTCATCCTGGGCCACTTCAAAGTCCATAGTGATGGCTAACACCCAAGCCCCTCAATTTCTTGACCATCTTATCTCCAATGACCTTCTCCTTTGTCCTATACTACTGACTTCCACAGTTACACTGAGAACCTTTGCACTTTGAAATTGCTTTCCCTCTCAAATCACAAATATAAGCATCCCATTCCCCAACCACAGATTCTTGCATTACAGTTTGCTTGGTCAGGTGTTTCCATCATGATCAGTCTCTAACCTCTTTGGGATACCTCGGCCCAAAAGCTCCCCTTTAACTCTATTTACGTTGTCAACTCCTTGGTTCCTTACCCAACTTTGATCGGATGGTCTATCACTGCAATCAGTCTCTTGCAATTATCTTCATTTGCTTTGTTTTTCTAATCTTTTATCACTACTCTGGTCAAACCCAACATGGTTATCAACCATCAATACATCACATATTGAATAAGCATCCACTTTGTGACGGGTGCTTTTATAGACACTGAAGATGCAAAATGAACAAGAGAGATCATGGCCCTGACCTTGTGGAATTTATATCCTGCAGAGGTGGGGGGTGGGGGTTGGTGGTGGTGGCAGAAAATAGACATACAGAAGTTTGATGCACATTAGCTCATGATAAGTGCTTCGAGGAAATATAAGTGCGGGGAAAGGGACAGAAAGCAATGAGGATAGGAGGGCAGAGAGTGGATGGGCAGTGCTATTTTAGATGTAATGGTCTGGAAAAGAACCACCAAAGAAGTGGCTTTTAGCAGAGAATTGCAGTGAGGTGAGAACCATGGCAAGGGAGGACATTCTCAAGAAGACCAGGTGCAAAGACCTTGCAGTGGGAGTGTGTTTTGCCTGTAAGAAGAGCAAGAGGACAGGTTGCCTGGAATGCAGAGAAGAGTAGAAGATGAGGTTGGAAAGACATCCAGAGCCCACATCATGAAGGCATTACAGACCCCAATGAGGACTTGGGACTTGGTTTGTCCAAAGAAGCCACTGAAAAGTTTTAAGCAGCTGATAAAAATAGTCTGACTTTACTTTGAAAAAAATACTGTGTAGAAAATATTTTGTGGGGAAAGCATGGAGGTAGCTGGGACATGGTGATGGGAATGTCACTGTGGTCCAACCCCAATTGAGAGATAAAGGTATTCAACTGTGGAGGTAACTGTTGAGGCAGGCCCAGCGTGGGTTGGAAAAGAATTACCAGACACAGGGCATTTCAGAAGGGAGTGAGTCAATTAAGAATAAAGAGCAGAGATAATGTGGGCACTGTGAGGGCAGTGGGCCAACCTCCTGACAGACCAGGGAGAGTCGACCATCTTTGTGAGTTAATAGTCAATTTTTATAGCCTCAAGACAAAGAAAATTCCTGCTTCAAGCTTGGCATTAGGTGATTGGTTGGGGCACTCTAGGGTGTTTACTGGAGTGGGCGTCTTTGCCTAATTGGGAGTCAGTAAGCTTGTTAGTGATTATCAGAGGGCTTTTGGCAACAGTTACAAAGGAGTTCAGTCAGCTTTGGAGGTGTCCTTGGTTCTGGACTCCTCTTCTGTGGCCTTGGTGCAAGGCCTCGCACCTGTGGCCGGGGGCAGGACTCAACAGCACCCATGTGCTTTCTCCGTACTGCTCTCTGAAAGTGCAGGCCCTGAACTAGCATCATCCGTATCCCCTGGAAATTTAGAAAGCAAATCCCTAAAGCACCCCCAACTCATTTACCTACATGTATTAAATTTCTGATCTCTTACCTCTCCCTTCATTCTCAGCAATTAGCCCTCACTTTCTGCTTCATGGCGGGGAGGGCGTGTGATAAAAGAATCTATCATGCAAAAATTCCTTCAATTTGTGGCTGCTGCTGCTGCTAAGTCACTTCAGTCGTGTCCGACTCTGTGCGACCCCATCCCTGGGATTCTCCAGGCAAGAACACTGGAGTGGGTTGCCATTTCCTTCTCCAGTGCATGAAAGTGAAAAGTGAAAGTGAAGTTGCTCAGTCGCGTCCAACTCTTGGTGACTCCATGGAGTGTAGCCTACTAGGCTCCTCCATCCATGGGATTTTCCAGGCAAGAGTACTGGAGTGGGTTGCCATTGCCTTTTCCCAATTTGTGGCTACCATATCTATAAAATTATTTCCTTCTATTCATACTAAATAGGTATCCCTCCTTCTAACTGTAGCCTTTCCTTCTACCTGTTAATGGCATTCATGAAGACTTGTCTGCCAGAATGTTAAAAGTAAATAATTTCCCTCACTTCGACCACCAGCCATTAGTCTATCTCAAAGCCAAATATCTTAGAACATGTACTCTGTCTATCCTACAATCACCTTACTTTCTTTTTTTTTAATTTTTAAATTAATTTTATTTATTTATTTTTGGCTGCACTGGGTCTTCATTGCTGCACATGGGCTTTCTCTTAGTTGCAGCAAGCGGGGACTACTCTCCATTGCATAGGCTTCTAATTGCAGTGCACCTTACCTTCCTAACCTGCTTGGACCTGACTTTGATTCCCACCATTCTTCTGAAAGATCTCTCACGAGGGTCCCCAGTGATCTCTTGCTGCTAAAACAATAGAGAGCATTCAGCCTTGTCCCACAAGTATGCCTGTACCTCAGATGAAATTATTGGAATAATTTTGTATCAGTTTTATAAAGAGCTGCCACCCCAACTCCATCCCAATACTTCCACACTTCTCACTCAGACCCTTCCCCTTAGTTATCATCATCTAATAACTAAGAGGTTAATGCCAGGACCAGTAAGGGTCTCCTTACCCAACTCCTGTGTCAGGCTAATATGCATTCTCCTTGGTTTGTGCCCAGCCACACCAGTTGTTAAACATTAAAAAAAAAAAACAAAAAAAACACCTCATCCAAGTTAAAATCAACACGTTTTCCAGACCCCATCGTCACTGTTTAGAATTATTTAGCACAATCAACTGTTTAAAACAATCTCTTCCTTTGATTTCTGTGATGCTACATTCTCCTGGTCTTCTTCCTGTGCCTCTCAGTTTCCTATTTTGACTTTCCTTGTTGACATCACCTTTATTTATTTATTTTTATAGGAGTATAGTTCCTTTACAGTGCTGAGTCAGTTTCTGCTGTATGACAAAGTGAATCAGCCATATGATATATATATGTTAGTCACTCAATCTCGTGTCTGACCAACTCTTTTCAACCCCATGGGCTGTAGCCTGCCATTCTCCTCTGTCTATGGAATTCTCCAGGCAAGAATACTGGAGTGGGTAGCCATACCCTTCTCCAGGGAATCTTTCTGACCCAGGGATCAAACACAGGTCTCCTACATTGTAGGCAGATTCTTTACTGTCCAAGCCACCAGGGAAGCCCATATGTATGTATGTATCCCCTCTTTGGGGGACTTTCTTCCCATTTAGGTCACCATAGAGCACTGAGTAGAGTTCCCTGTGCCATACAATAGGTTCTCATTATTTATTTTATACATAGTAGCTAAGAGTCGGACTCGACTGAACTTCACTTTCACTTTTCACTTTTCACTTTCATGCATTGGAGAAGGAAATGGCAACTCACTCCAGTGTTCTTGCCTTGAGAATCCCAGGGATGGGGGAGCCTGGTGGGCTGCCGTCTATGGGGTCGCACAGGGTCAGACACGACTGAAGCAACTTAGCAGCAGCAGCAGCAGCAGCAGTGTATATATGTCAACCCCAAACTCCCAAGTCATCTCATCCATCTTCCCCTTTGGTGTCCATATGTTTTTTCTCTACATATGTGTCTCTATTTCTGCTTTGCAAATAAGATCATCTATACCATTTTTCTAGATTCCACATATATGCATTAACATTTAATATTGTTTCTTTCTGACTCACTTCATTCTGTATGACAGTCTCCAGGTCTATCCACATCTCTGCAAATGACACAGTTTTGTTCCTTTTTATGGCTGAGTAATATTCCATTGTATATGTGTACCACAACTTCTTTATCCATTTCTCTGTTGATAGAAATTTAGTTGCTTTCATGTCCTGGCAATTGTAAATAGTGCTGCAATGAGCACTGGAGGGCATGAATCTTTTTGAATTATGGTTTTCTCCAGGTATATGCCCAGGAATGGGATTGCTGGGTCACACAGTAGTTCAGTTTTTAGTTTTCAGAAAAACTTCAATACTGTTCTCCATATTGGCTGTATCAATTTACATTCCCACCAACAGTGTAAAAGAGTTCCCTTTTCTCCACACCCTCTCCAGCATTTACTGTTTGTAGATTTTTGATGATGGCCATCCTGACTGACTGAAATTTCTCAAAAGATATGTTTGTCATTCTGATCATTCAGGCCTCCTTTATTCTAATGATACTATCCACATGAATGGGCAATTTCACAACAATTTAACCTTCCTTTCCTCTCATGCAGTGGCAGGCTGTGGAGTCAACAAGCTTTAAAGAATAGAAGAATAATATTGACTTTGTCTTACTTCTACAGGTTTACAGTATTTCTCACCAGAAATACTGTAGATTGTATTCTTTAGCCGTAAGACATCATCTTTAAATGTTGGTATTGTCCTGGGTTTTCTTCTCTTTCTCAATAGATCTCACTTATTCTAACCTCAGAACTTCAATTAATATCTGTACGTGAATGAACCCCACATTAAACATTTAACTAAGACCTCTCCTCCAAGCTCCTGACCTAACTTAAATATGTGCTTAGCAAGTCATTTGGTGTCTCATAAAACCTACAAATGAAATGTATGAACTTGAACTTTCTGTCTTCTGGTTTCCCATCTGGTCCTGCTGCAGAGATGGTTCTATATCCACCTAGTTGCACAAAGCAGAAACCTAGGAGTCATCTGTGACTTCTCTCTCTCCCTCACCATCCCCTCATATTCCATCAATTACCACATTCTATTTGTTCACCCTCTAAGATACATGGAATATTTATTAAATCCATTCCCCCTTTATCCACTACCAGTCTCTGGTTCAATCCATGATCACCTCTCGCCTCACTGATTAAAGTAGCCTCTTGTATTCCTACATCCATATTTGCCTCCCTCCAAATCCATTTTCTATAAAACAGCCAGAGTGATCTTTTAAAAATGCAAATCTGATTAAACCTATATATCCGGTTTCACTCCCCTGGGGTTCAAAATAAGGTCACATTCCTCTTCATGTTCAAATCAGGTGACTGGGAGCCTTCAACTTGTCTCCCTTGTGTGATAACTTCACATGCCAAAGGTTCAGATTGTCTTAATAAATGGAACTGGAAAACCTGATCATATTCTTTTTTCAAATTTTATTTATTTATGGCTGTGCTGGATCTTTGATGCTGTGTGTGGGCTTTTCCCTAGTTGCAGTGAGCAAGGGCTACTCTGCAGTGCTTGGGCTTATTGCGGTGGCTTCTCTTGTTGAGGACCACGGGGGTCTAGGGCACGTGGGCTTCAGTAGTTGTGGTGCGTGGGTTCGGTAGTCGTGGCTCTCAAGGCTCTAGAGCACAGGCACAGTCATGTTACACAGGCTTAGTTGCTCTGTGGCATGTGGGATCTTCCTGTACCAGGGATCAAACCCATGTCTCCTGCATTGGCAGGTGGATTCTTTACCACTCAGCCACCAGGAAAGCCCAGCTCATGTTCTTTTTGACTGCTGCGACTGTCAGTAAAACACCAGACTCCCCTGGTCCTCTGTCCTTGTCTAGTCCTTATCTGTTGCTGCATGATCTGCAGTGACCAGGCACAAATGTCCACCAGATAGCCCAAGGTAAGCCTTATTCAGGAAAAGAGAGTATTTTGATGATCTAGTTTCAACAGTATTTCAGTTCTGGAAATAGGGAAAATATCTTTCTTTCCAAGTGTTATATTCATCTATAACAGCACAATGCCATGGTGGGCCTGGGACTCAAGTGTTCAAGCTCTTCCCTCACACAGCTCATTTTGTTCACAAACATGGGTTAGAAGTGCTGCTGCTGCTGCTGCTAAGTCACTTCAGTCGTGTCCGACTCTGTGCGACCCCGTAGACGTCAGCCTACCAGGCTCCCCTGCTCCTGGGATTCTCCAGGCAAGAACACTGGAGTGGGTTGCCATTTCCTTCTCCAACGCATGAAAGTGAAAAGTGAAAGTGAAGTCTCTCAGTCGTGTCCGACTCTTAGTGACCCCACGGACCACAGCCTACCAGGCTGCTGGTAGGTGTCAAAAATTGCTTACATTTCCCTGGGGCAAAATGTTAATGCCTTTATGAATTCAGTTCAGTTCAGTTTAGTTGCTTGTGTCTGACATTTGGTGACCCCGTGGACTGCAGCATGCCAGGCCTCCCTGTCTATCACCAACTCCCAGAGTCTACCCAAACTCATGTCCATTGAGTCGGTGATGCCATCCAACCATCTCATCCTCTGTTGTCCCCTTCTCTTCCTGCCCTCAATCTTTCCCAGCATCAGGTCTTTTCAAATGAGTCAGTTCTTTGCATTAGGTGGCCAAAGTATTGGAGTTTCAGCTTCAACATCAGTCCTTCCAATGAATATTCAGAACTGATTTTTCTTTAGGATGGACTGGTTGGATCTCCTTGCAGTCCAAGGGACTCTCAAGAGTCTTCTCCAACACCACAGTTCAAAAGCATCAATTCTTCGGCGCTCAGCTTTCTTCACAGTCCAACTCTCACATCCATACATGACTACTGGAAAAACCATAGCCTTGACTAGATGGACCTTTGTTGGCAAAGTAGTATCTCTGCTTTTTAATATGCTGTCTAGGTTGGTCATGACTTTCCTTCCAAGGAGTAAGCGTCTTTTAATTTCATGGCTGCAGTCACCATCTGCAGTGATTTTGGAGCCCAAACAAATAAAGTCTGACACTGTTTCCACTGTTTCCCTATCTATTTGCCATGAAGTGATGGGATTGGATGCCATGATCTTCATTTTCTGAATGTTGAGCTTTAAGCCAATTTTTTCACTCTCCTCTTTCATTTTCATCAAGAGGCTCTTTAGTTCCTCTTCACTTTCTGCAATAAGGGTGGTATCATCTGCATATCTGAGGTTATTGATATTTCTCCCAGCAACCTTGATTCCAGCTTGTGCTTCTTCCAGCCCAGCGTTTCTCATGATGTACTCTGCATATAAGTTAAATAAGCAGGGTGACAATATACAGCCTTGACGTACTCCTTTTCCTATTTGGAACCAGTCTGTTGTTCCATGTCCAGTTCTAACTGTTGCTTCCTGACCTGCATACAGATTTCTCAAGAGGCAGGTCAGGTGGTCTGGTATTCCCATCTCTTTCAGAATTTGCCAGTTTATTGTGACTTATGAATTAGTGTATGCAAATTGATTTGTTCCTGCTCAAGTTTACTCCTGTAACATTTAAGGCCTAAATGCAAAGGGTGTCACCAGAGGCTGGCAGTGTGACCTCCAGTGCTAATCAGGATGCACTTGAAGCTAAGGAGTTAGTTTAAGGGTCTACTTATTTCTGAGAAGTATTATATAAGTTTAAAGTGTACAGCTTGATGAGTTGGCTTACATACATCATGAAATGATGATTTTAGTGAATAACCATCATCTCATATAGGCACAAAATTAAAGAAATAGAAGACAAATTTCTTTCCTTGTGATGAAGATTCTTAGGATTTACTCTCTTTCACGGATAACATACAGAAGTGTTAATTATGTTTATCATATTGTACATTACATCTCTAGTACTTATAGCTGTAAATTTGTACCTTTCGACTGCCTTCAAATAATTCCCCCTCCCCCCAACTCTCTGCCGCTGGTAACCACAAATTTGATGACTTTTTCTTTTCCTTTTTTTTGGCCAATCTGTGAGGCATGTGGGATCTTAGTTCCGTAACCAGGGATTGAACTCATGTCCCCTGCATTGGGAGCATGGAGTCTTAACCACTGGACCATCAGGGAAGTCCCTTTAAGTTTCTTTTTACAAGTTTGTTTTTGAAATATAGTTGACCTATAACACTATACTAATTCTTGTATACAACATAGTGATTCGATATTTCTTTCAAATATATATATACCTTTCAAATATATGATATACCTTTCAAAGTGATCAACAAGAAACTCATTTTTAACCAAAATGTTCCTGTCACCTTCTAGATCCTGTCTTTGGTAGGCTGTCTGATGACTAACTCACAGGAGAATCCCAGAAGCTATCACTTCCTACTCCTCACATCTAATCAGCCACTAATCCTTCCTTGATGATTCTATGAATATCCTTAGAATTCAGCTCTGACATTGTTTTAGTTCAAGCCTTTATCTATTCTCTTATCTTCTATTCAGTTCCTGCAGGTCACATTGTCTCAACTTCCAATCCAACCTCCATGCTGCATTCACTGATCTTTCTGAAACATGAATGGTCCCACCTCTGTTCTCTTTAAAACTTTTTAATTAACACCCAGTGCCTATTGCAAGGATAGGATTCTTAATCTGAGAAGCATGAAGTGAAGTCCAAATGAATGGGCATCAGAGGAACTGTGGATTATATACATATTTTAGGTGTGCATTTTCCCAATGAGATGGCCCATTTTAATCAGAACTTCAGGGGAATATATTTCCATAGAAAAGCTAAGACCTACAGTTTGAGCTTAAGTTGTTTAGCTGAGATGAAAAAAGTTTTTTCATGACCTGGCCAGTCTTACCATCTGTATCTCCCTCCTGCCATCTCTCCCCAGTTCTACTCCAACCATATAGAACTGCTATGATTCCTAAAACGTGCTATATGACTTTATGCCTCCATGTGCTTTTGAGCAAAGGTCTGTCTAGTCAAGGCTATGGTTTTTCCAATAGTCATGTATGGATGTGAGACTTGGACTGTGAAGAAAGCTGAGAGCCGAAGAATTGATGCTTTTGAACTGTGGTGTTGGAAAAGACTTTTGAGAGTCCCTTGGACTGCAAGGAGATCCAACCAGTCCATCCAAAAGGACATCAGTCCTGAGTGTTCATTGGAATGACTGATGTTGAAGCTGAAACTCCAATACTTTGGCCACCTGATGCAAAGAGCTGACTTATTTGAAAAGACTCTGATGCTGGGAAAGATTGAAGGTGGGAGGAGAAGAGGATAACAGAGGATGAGATGGTTGGATGGCAATACTGACTCAATGGACATGAGTTTGGGTAGACTCTGGGAGTTGGTGATGGACAGGGAGGCCTGGTGTGCTGCAGTCCATGGGGTCACCAAGAGTCAGACACGACTGAGTGACTGAACTGAACTGAACTGTGCTTTTGAGCATGTTGATCTCTTTGCAATGTCTTTCCTATTTCCTTTATCAACTTTTGTCTGCTTGTAAAATTTATCTTTCAAATCCAGCTCTGGCAACATTTCCAGACAGCCTTCCCTGGTTCTCTCCTACAAAGAGTTAACCAATCCCAGTTATGAGCCACCTTTCTTTGATATACAGGCATCCAGTTTTGCCTGTATTTTTGATCATAAAAAATGGAAATATTTTAAGGAGACATTTTTTATGCTATATAACATACCTGCAGAAGTGATCAAACCATAAACATGTAGCAGCTCAATAATTTTTACAAAGTGAATTTTACCTGTATAACTACACCTATGATCAAGAAATAGAACATTTCCAGGACCCCCAAAGCCCCTCTTTTGCTTCATCCTAGTCATTGCTGCTGCTGCTGCTAAGTTGCTTCAGTCGTGTCCAACTCTGTGCGACCCCATAGACGGCAGCCCACCAGGCTTCCCCGTCCCTGGGATTCTCCAGGCAAGAACATTGGAGTGGGGTGCCATTTCCTTTTCCAATGCATGAAAGTGAAAAGTGAAAGTGAAGTTGCTCATTTGTGTCCGACTCTTTACAACCCCATGGAGTGCAGCCTATCAGGCTCCTCCATCCATAGGATTCTCCAGGCAAGAGTACTGGAGTGGGGTGCCACTGCCTTCTCCGATCTTAATCATTACCTAACCCCAAATATAACCACTGTTCTGATTTCTTATTATCACAAATTAGCGTGCCCATTTAAAAAAGTCTCATACTCTTGTATCTAGTTTCCTTGATTCAACATTCTGGATATTAGACTGGTCCATGTTGTTTCTAATGGAGGTGGCTTGTTGATTTTCAGGGCTGTATAGCACTTCTTTGTATGAATATACCACTTATATAGCCTTTTGCATTATTGATGGACATTTGAATTGTTTCCATTTTTAGTTAGAAAGACCAATGTTGCTCTGAACATTCTTGATCATGTCTTTCAGTTACCATATATATGCATTTCTATTAGGTGTACGTCAAAAAGTGAATTTTCTCCATTAAAGGGTATGTGAATATGCAGCATTAGGAGACACTGCCAAATACTGTTCTAAAATGGTGAGGTCAATGTATATTCCTGTTAATATTGTATAAGTATTCCAGTTTCTCTACATTCTCATCATTATTCATCCATTTCAGTTTCCAAATTTTAGCCACTTTAGTGAAAGTATAGTAGTACCATGAGATATATTACACTTTTATTTCTTTATATGTCTGTCTACCCATCCCCCCTTTTTTTGTCTATCCTTTTCAATCCTACTTTCCTTGAGGTCATGAGACTATGTCTCATTCAGCATTGTGTGTTAACATGGACGGTTTCTGGCACACACAAAGTACTAAGGAAGTGACTTCCTGAGTGACTACACTGTTTTCTGAGAAGTAATAAGGATCTGAGAAGACTTTCAAATGCCAAAATCAAGTTTTTAGGTAACCATCCATCTACCCTGCCTAAGTTTAAGTCGAGTGCTAATCATCATACATGTTTGAGTGTCCGTCCACTGCCAGGACTATTCTTCTGGTACTTTCTCAAGGATTCCCTAGCTAGGTACTTTATAGCATTGGCCAGGAATGTAAATACCAGAACTGTGACAGTTCTAAACACAGAGTTAAAAGAGAGCTTGAAATACAATTGTATTTTCCCTGCTTTCTGGCAAAATCTGAGCCAACCAAAGCAGGGAAGAAGCTCTTCTTGTTTAAGATACCCAATGGAGCAAATCAAACCCACAATGAGATACCACTTCTCACTGAGACACATTCACTAGGATGACTATAATAAAAAAGATGGATGATAGCAAATATTGGCAAGGATTGGAGAAATTGGAAATTTCATACCAGACAGGTAAGAGTGTAAAATAGTGTGGCTGCTTTGGAAATCAGTTTGGTAATTGCTCAGAAAGTTAAAGGTAGAGTTACCAGAAGACCCAGAAATTGTACTCTACGTATATACCTAGAGAACTGAAAGTATGTTCACATAAAAACTTGTATGTGAATGCTCACAGCAGCATTATTCATAATAACCAAAGAGTGGAAATAAGCCAAATGTGCATCAGCTAATGAGTGATTAAACAAATTGTTATATGTACATACAATGGAAAATCATTCAGCCATTAAAATGAAATGCATGCTACAACATGAATCTTGAAAATATTGTGCTAAGTGAAATAAATGAGACACAAGGCTGCATATTGTATGTGTGCTAAGTCACTTTAGTCATGTCGGATTCCTTGCGACCCCATGGACTGTAGCCTACCAGACTTCTCTGTCCATGGGGTTTTCCAGGCAAGAATACTGGAGTGGGTTGCCATTTCCTCCTCCAGGGGATCTTCCCAACCCAGGGATCAAACCAGCGTCTCTTAGTTCTCCTATATTGGCAGGCAGGTTCTTTACTACTAGCACCACCTGGGAAAGTGAAAGTCACTCAGTCATGTCTTACTCTGTGACCCCCGTGGGCTGTACAGTCCATGGCATTCTCAAAGCCACAATACTGGAGTGGGTAGCCTTTCCCTTCTCCAGGGGATCTTCCCAACTCCGGGATCGAACCCAGGTCTCCTGCATTATAGGCAGATTCTTTACCAGCTGAGCCACCAGGGAAGCCCAGCACCACCCACGAAGTCCCACCTATATTGTATGGTTCCATCTATATAGAATATCCCCAAAAGGCAAATCCATACAAACAGAAATTAGTAGTAGCCAGGGGCTGGAGGAAGGGAAAATGGGGAATGATCACTTATAAGTACATGCTACCTTTAGAGTGATACAAATGTTAAAATTGGATAATGATGATGATTGCATTACTCTGTGAATACACAAAAAACTACTGAACTGTACACTTGAACAGGGTGAATTATATGGTGTTTTAATTACACCTCAATATAGCTATTATACAACACATTAAATTTTTTTGCATATTTTACTTATTTGAATCATTTGTATAAACTTCTGTAATTTAAAAACAAGTTTAAAAATATATTTATGATTTGTATTTTTCCTCTTGTGAAGATGTTGCACAAACATATTGTCACATTAATACCTTTCCTTTTCCTCTCATCAACCCAGCCTAGAATCCTAAAGTACTGGTGCCTTTCTTTTGTTGGTGGTTATGTTTATAATTAACTAATTTTTGGTTGTGCTGGGTCTTTGTTGCAGTACTTGGGCTTCTCATTGCGGTGGCTACTCCCTGTTGCCGAGCACAGGCTCCATGGGCTTTAGCAGTTGTGGCTCATGGGCCCTACAATGTACAGACTCCATTAGTTGAGGTGCTGGGCTTCATTTGCTTTGAGGCATGTGGAATCTTCCCAGAACAGGGATCGAACCCATGTCCCCTGCATCAGCAGGTCGATTCTTATTCACCATACCACCAGGAAAGTCCTGGTGTCTTTTTTCTTTAGGTGGATGTTAATACTGCATTCATGAAGTGTCATCAGCTCTATCCCAGATGAATGCCAAGGGATGTGATCTTGCAGTAGGACAGTGTAGTGAGCAGCATTTGGTTTATACAAGAGCAGCCTAGGCAAAGGAGGGGCTGGTTCCTTCCCTCAGTGTCCTTTGGAACAGTGGCTTAATGGAGTTTGACTAACCTGTCCAATATCCCCATCTATTTAAAAAATTTTAAAACATTATTTAAAAAAGATTTTATTGGAGTATAGTTGATTTATAATGCTGTTAGTTTCAGGTATACAGCAAATCGAATTAGTTATACACATAACCATTCTTTTTTAGATTCTTTTCCTGCAACATCTATTTTCTTCTCTTCTGGCCTGTTAAAGAGGAAAATACAAAACAAACAGCAGCAGAAACTGTGATATTCTGATATATTAGAATATATTACTGTCATCATTGATGACTTTTAAGAATTTCTTCTCCCCTAGTTTTTCTTTGCTCCAATCTTTAAAGAAAAAATTCCTCTAATCCTGTGCTTCTCAAAATGTGGTTTCTAGACCCACAGCAGCAGCACTAGAGGGCTTGTTAGAAATGAAAATCATGGGCCTGTCCCACATCTGCACCAGGCTTCTGACACCGTGGGGGTGGGGCCCCATGAGCCCAGTGTTGAGAAGTCCTCCCAGTGATTCTGAAGCATAGCCCATGCTGTAGTATCACTAAATCGTGCCCCCCTTTTTTTAGCCAGCAGCTTTTCAGTATAATATACAGTAGTAGGCAGTATAGATTTGCTGAGTCACCTCCCTTTCCCTTAACCCTGAGCAGTCCATTCACCACTCTGGATTCTCTCCAGCGAATGTTTCCTCAACATTTTCTCTCCAATCTTGGAATCCGATTGCTCCTTTCTGAATAGAATTTGTGGTGCCTTTCATTGTTTCTGGGGATTGCCAACAATGCCCTACTTAAGAGATCCTCATAGCACTTCCTGGCAAGAAAGATAAGAGGATGTCATGAAAAGAGGTATTTTTGTTTGAATCTTTATGAAACGTTATGAAACATTTTTTTGTGAAAATAAGTGCTCCAATTCACAAACTTGAATGTGCAAAGGGGAATTTGATTTTTAAAATACATATCCCTAAGTCTCAGATTCTGGGATGTAGATGTACTATCTGGGGTGGAGTCCAGTTGTCTTCATGCTCACAAGTGACCCTGGTGATTCTGAAGGTGGTGGGCCTTGCTGCCTTTGAGAAACACCACACAAAGCAGGAGATTTAGGGTGGGGGTGGGGCTTCCAGAACTCTCCCCTTTGCAAAATTGACACTCTCTGGAAAATTCTACAGTTAAAAAAAAGTAACACAGGACCTACACCTTTGCAGGACCTTTTTCATTTCTTTAATTTAGTGATTTGTTTAGGAAATCTTTTAGTCAAGTTCTTTGACTCTCAAGATTAAAAAAAAAAAAAATTAACACCTGAAAGGTAAACCATTAATGTAGCAGCTGTTTTTTTGATGTGAAAGTTATTCTTGAATAATACATATCCTGACCAGTTGTAGAAACTATCCTGAATAAAGTACCTTCATTCTATACTTATATTCTCTTAATAACTTTGAGACATGGAAAGTTATATTCCTTCTAAAGTTTGTGTGGCAGTTGTCACTGTGAAGGAAATTCTTTTTCTTAGATTATTGTTCAAAGTGGATCGTATATATCAATATTAGTGGGTGAAATGAATACAGCCTGAAAGAGACCATGATTATGCCTCAGTTGCTAGGATTCAAGGTGATTATCTGTTCCCAGTTTAGTGTTACATCCTTTCACACTTTCTAAGGATTTTTTTCTGCCAATGTCATTTCAATATTTTTACTTGTAAAGCACTGGAAAAACGACTGCATTTTAAGTCTCATAAAATAGAATGGAGTTGCCAACCTCCCCATTATTGGCATTTGGACTTTGATAATACTGCAGGATATTTAGAAGCATCCGTGGGCTCCACCCACTAGATGTCATAGCACCTCCCCCTCAAGCTGGGACAACTTATACTCCAGACATTGCCAAATATCTTTAGGGGGGTAATATTACAAGTTGAGAACCACTGAAATAGAAACATCAAGTTAAAAGAATGTACAATTCACTTAAGTAGCCATACAGAACATTTTAATGCCTGTGGTCAAAGTATTTTTGCTTTTATGTTGAAAACAGTGTGTCACTTCTAGGAGTGTTCAATAAGAAACAACACTATTTTGTGAAATCTGAAAAAACTATTCTGGACACATTGTACCTCTGTTAAATAAGAAGCGGATTTTGAAACATAACATTACAATTAAGAAAAAGCAGACATCAGAAAATGTAAGTGGAAAAGAAGATTATCACAATAGAACAGGGAAAAGAGCAGTATGGACCAGTGATAGCAATGTTGCAGTGATACAATGACATACTAGTAGGCAATACTTATTGACAAAATATTTGTGCCAGGCATGTTATTGCTTCTGCAGATACAGAGATGAAAATGTTTTCTTCCATTGAAAAGTTCAGGGACACAGACAAATTATATTATCATAAAAAAAGAATGTACTGCAAAAATTATGATAGAAATGTCTACTTCTGACTTGTAATAAAATGATTGAAAAATAAGAATCCTAGCTTGTGTGAGCAGGGTGGTTCACACTTGGCCAGGTTTCTGTCAACTTGACACAGAAAATCAGTTAAAATAATTCAGACAAAAGTTCTCTTCTGCAACAAAGAAGCTTGAAACATTAGCTTACTGGGTGATGTGAGTTGAAGCAGCTGAACTATTTTGCCAAAATGATCAGGGTAAGTGGTTCAATTATTCACTTCTCTAGACTGTGGAGATGTCAGAGTGCTATTGTCTGATGAATTAAACAAATGAACTTCAACTTGGGAGATTTGTGTTTTTAAAACATATTAATATTGGGTATAACTTTAATACCAGGGTTTTTGGAGAAAGTATTTTCCATTTATAGACATATTCTGCTCTCCCACTGGCTTACTGGGAAAACCCTTTAATTTTCCTATTTCTTCAGTGATACTGTAACTCCAAGTACCAGGTGGCTCTTCAGCAGAAGAAAAGGCAAAAAGACAAAGTATTAAAAATTCACATAAATGTAGCTTCAGTTGCCTTTTTGGCAGGTGGGATATAGGCAAATTTGGTTTGCTGGGATGGTGGCCTTGGTCTGAGTGAGGTTAAAGATACTGCTTTGTCTTTCTGGACCTGCTGACCTGAATAAATAACTACAAGAATGTCAGAAAACCAAGGACATGGGACTGGGATAACACTGTTGGAAGTGAGACCACAACAGCTATTAAGTCTACCAAGTATTTCTGGTTCACCTGGCTTCCTTTTGGGCATCTGATAGGATAGCATCTCTTGGTTGGATGGGGTCATGTGATTCTTTTTAGCGAATGAGGTGTGAGCACACAAGACCCAGGTCTACTCTCTGGAGTATCCAACTGCTTGAGAAACCCTCAAGCTCTTACTCCTCGTGGCATGCTGCTGCTGCTGCTGCTAAGTCGCTTCAGTCGTGTCCGACTCTGTGCAACCCCATAGATGGCAGCCCACCAGGCTCCCCTGTCCCTGGGATTCTCCAGGCAAGAACACTGGAGTGGGTTGCCATTTCCTTCTCCTCATGGCTTAATTAGCAATAGTTGAGACATGGTTTCTCTATCAGCTTGAATCTGAGTGCTGTGAGCAGAGCCCTCTGCTGAACCATGATGGGTATGGGTCATTTATTTTAAGCCAGAGTTTGGCAAAGTTCTTGTGTAAAGGATGAGACAGTATTTTAGGTTTTGCACGTCATAATGTCTCTATCACTATTCCTCTACTCTGCGGTTCTGTGGCATGAGAGGCCGTAAAAAAATATGTACGAGAATGGATGTGGCTGTGTCCCCTACCTCCCCAAACTATTTACAAAAGCAGACAGAGGGCCACTTGGTTCAGGGACTATAGTTTGCAGATCCCTATTTTAAGTCACAGTTTTCAGGACTATTCAGTCAGTTCAGTTGCTTAGTTGTGTCCAACTCTTTGCGACCCCATGAATTGCAGCACGCCAGGCCTCCCTGTCCATCACCAACTCCCGGAGTTCACTCAAACTCACGTCCATTGAGTCGGTGATGCCATCCAGCCATCTCTTCCTCTGTCGTCCCCTTCTCCTCCTGCCCCCAATCCCGCCCAGCATCAGAGTCTTTTCCAATGAGTCAACTCTTCGCATGAGGTGGCCAAAGTATTGGTGTTTCAGCTTTAGAATCATTCCTTCCAAAGAACACCCAGGACTGATCTCCTTTAGAATGGACTGGTTGGATCTCCTTGCAGTCCAAGGGACTCTCAAGAGTCTTCTCCAACACCACAGTTCAAAAGCATCAATTCTTCGGCGCTCAGCTTTCTTCACAGTCCAACTCTCACATCCGTACATGACTACTGGAAAAACCATAGCCTCGACTAGACGGACCTTTGTTGGCAAAGCAATGTCTCTGCTTTTTCATATGCTATTTAGGTTGGTCATAACTTTCCTTCCAAGGAGAAGCGTCTTCAGGACTGTTACTGCAGCATAATAACCTAGCCTACCATGATATCCTGTGGGCTGAGATGAATCCCCAAATGACAGTCTTTATCATGTGTTGTCATCTATCCTCTTTCAACAATCCACTTTCTCTTTTCTTGAAGCCTAATTTAACTGACCAGTCTCTTCATGTTCTTGTAACTGCTATTTCATAATGTGCCAAAGTAAAGCAGAAAAGGCGTTTCCTTCTTAACACCTAATCACAAGACCTTTTCAGCTCAAACCTGAATCACCAAATGTCTCCAAGTCACTGGTTCTCATATTTTAGCAGGTATCAGAATCACCCAGAGGGCACAGATTGCTGGGTTTTACCTTAAGTTTTTGATTTTATAGGTTTGGGAAGAATTTGTCTAGTAGCTCATGTCTGATCTTAAAGGCAACAATCAAGTTCTAATAAAGCAGTAAAAAACTTTTAGATTTCACTGGGCATACAAATTGGCTGAGAAGCTTGTTAAAATGCAGATTACCTCTGCAGATTTGGGGTGGGGACTGAGATTTTGATAGTGATAGTCAGGCTGAGGACACTAATTGCTGCAAGAAGCTAAAAGATTCTACTCTTCCTTTATAGCACTTAGCATAGTGTTTATATTAGAGCCAAGCACAGTTCTGTGCTTAAGTCTTGAATAACCTCAGGTCAACTTTGACTTCACTCACACCTAATGCGTTAGCAAATCCTTTTGGTTCTGCTATTACAATGTATTTATAAAGCATCCAACCACTTGTCACCACCTTTACCGTAACACCCTGACCTTGGCCACCACCATCTCTGGGCTGGATTATTTCAACAGCCTCTTAATTGGGCTCCCAGCCTCCGTTCTTGCTCCACCCTCCCTCTCACTTCTCACATTTACTGTAAATTCTTTATATAGCAGCAAGAGGGTTTCTTTAAAACCCAGGTTGATTAGGTTACTCCCTTGTTTAAGACTATGCACACAGTGACTCCCCATTTCATTCAGCAAAAGCCAAAGTGCTCAGTGGTCTATCAGACTTTACCTGCTGGCTCTCTTTTATATCTTAGACTTCATCTCCTACTCTGCTCTTGCCACTCTGGCCTCCTTGCTGTTCTTTGAACCCACCAAACACACTCCCATCTCAGATCCTGGCACATGGCTTTCCCTCTACCTGGAAAATTCTTCCTCCAAGATAAGTGAGTGACCTTTTTCCTTCAGTCTTGGCTCAAATGTCACTAACGCTTTTCCTGACCAGCTTTTTTCCCACCTCTTCACTCTGATATCTCCCGACTTAGAATGAAGCTCCATGCACACAGAAATTGTTTACAATCCCTAGCGTTAAAGAGTTCCTAAGGCATAGTAAGGTGCCCTATAAATATTTGAATGAATAGACAACAGACTGCAACTAACTGGAATATCTTGAGGATGTAGGCTGCTGCTTCTCCAGGCTCCCTCAGGATACACGTTGCCAACCAGTATTACTCATTTTATTCTCCAGTAAACAGTGGGTTTGGTAGCATCCTTTCCTAAATCCTTTTCTTGGAATTTAAATAATAAACTGGGTCATTTACTGTTGTCATACATTGTGTTGCTGAATTTTCCATTGCTTAAATTCCTTTTAATACATTTTCCTAAAGCATTTGGCCTTTCTTTTGTTCACCGTCCACAACCTTATTCCAAGGCTGGAATATTTCCCTTGGAGGAAAAAAAAAATCTCATGTTCATTTAACATTCGCTTAAAGTTTTAGGTAAATCTAAAACAAAACGAAAAAAGTCTGATCCATAATACTCAGGCCTATTGGGTACATGTTATCTTAAGATAGCTGAAGATTATTTGTAACATGAGTCCAGAGTTTTATAACTTAAAACCATCCATCTTGCTCATTTCCAGTGCGTTCTACAGAGAACTTCTAGGCTACCAGGTGATTGTGTTGTAGGGGAAGCGGCAACTTCTCTTTAGACCTTTTGAGGTGTGGGTTTGCTCGCTCTGCATATAAAGGAATTCTAGAAGCTGGGATTGCACCACCCACCCCACGCACCCCTTACTTGCAGAAACCTTTTTCTCCCCCCCAAAGCCCCCCCGCGAAAGGGCTCTCCGTGGGGCAGTTGCCAGCTCCAGATACAGCTGCTTGACACCTATTGTCCCAGTTTGGACGTCCAGCGATTTCGCCTGAAGGACCCTAGCTTCGATTTCGCCCCAAACTCAAGCTACCGCTCCGGCAGCCTCCCCGGGGCCCTGCCGACCTGTACCGGGCGGCCGCCCCCTCAGACCAGCGCCTCGGGCAGGGCGGGCGGGCTGCCAGGTGGGCCCTTCCTCGCAGGCGTTCACACCGGGCAGCCCGAGCGGCCACGAAGGCCCCCGCCCGCCGCTTCTCCTGCCCCCTCCGCCCCAGAGGGCTGGCTGCCTAAGTCCCTCCCGCTCCCGGCTCTCCGCCTCACTAGCAGCGGCTCTCGGTGCAGCGGGGACAGGGTGCAGCAGCCTGTGCCCACGGAGCGCACGACACTGCTCGGAACGCACCACCACCCTTGTCCCCTCAGCCGCCCACTCGGGATCTCCAGCAGCCTCCGCGCGTGCACGGTGAGCGCCACCCCGGGCGCTGAAGGGGAAGCGGGTCGCTGCCCCGAGTGTCCTTTACCTCCGGATCGTCTGGACCTGCGCGAGTGGCTTGCTCCTCAAGTCTCCTTTTCCCCACCCCCACCCCCGGTCATTTCCAGTGTCCTTCACCCTACTCCGCCTCTCAGCCCCGACCTCTCTCTTCCCTCCCTTCCTCGCAGGGAGGCGAGGCCCGGCCCTTCCCAGTGGGGACCGTTGCTCTGGCCGTTGGCGGCCGGCGCTGCGAGGCCCCGCCCCCGGCGCGAGTCTTGGTGCCCCGGGGCCGGTAGGCCGAGCCGGAGGCTCGCGCGGGGGAGGGGCGGGGCGGGGGGCGGTGCGAGGCCCGTCCGGGCGCCCCGCTGGCGGGTCGCGCGCGCGCCCGCGGCCCCTTCCTGCCCTGGCGGCGCGCGCCGGCCCCGTCCCCACCCCCACCCGCTCGCGCAGGCTCCCGCCCGCTGCGCGTTTTGTCCCGCGTCTCGCCCCGTCCGCCGACTGACTCGCCGCTCTTGTCCTTCCTCCCGCTTTTTCTTCTCTCCCCTTACGGTCTCAAGATGCCTTCGGCCACCAGCCACAGCGGAAGCGGCAGCAAGTCGTCCGGGCCGCCACCGCCGTCGGGTTCCTCCGGGAATGAGGCGGGGGCCGGGGCCGCCGCGCCGGCTTCCCAACACCCCATGACCGGCACCGGGGCTGTCCAGACCGAGGCCATGAAGCAGATTCTCGGGGTGATCGACAAGAAACTTCGGAACCTGGAGAAGAAAAAGGTGCCAGGAGCTGGCGGGGAAGGGAGGGTTTGGTGCTCGGACCCTGACTTGCTGCAGGCTTTTACCCTCCCAGCCTCGGACGCTTCCCCTTCGCCCAGGCCCGGCCTCCGCAGTTAAGCGGAGCTTCGAGCCCAGAAAACGGGCTCCGCGGGGAGGTGCTTGTCACCTGACGCGGACGCGGCGCTGGCCCCCAGGCCTCTTTATTACCGTCCTCCCGCGGGGGCCAGGCCTCCGGCCTCGGCGACTGGGTTGTGTGAGGGTGGGGGCCTGTCCCGTCGCCAGGCATTTAACTGTGATGCCCTGCTCTCGCTGGCGGAAGCCCTTTTTCTGTGACGGGTGTCAGCGGGGGGAAAGGAAGAGGTCCCGGGGCGGGGGCGTTCAGGGTCCAACCGACTGCCTCGTGGAGTCGGGGCGGCCTGCGTCCTGGAGCCTTGGGGCTGGTCGGCTCCGTTGCCGTGTACTTGAGGCCTGCGCAGCGGCCCCTCTGCTCCCTCGGGAGGGAAGTGCTTGGGGTTCTTAAACGAGAGTCGCTTCTCCCTCTCAGGTCCCTCTCAGGCAGGCCTTGGATTTGCTACCCCCGCCCCCCTCTGACGGGCGCCCCTTCCTCCTTTGTTTCAATTGTCCGGGTGTCCCCCCGAGCCTCACGCTTCACCCGACCCCTAGAAGATTTTCTGCAGCCGCTCTTTGCCCCTTGGGGACGCACTCAAGAGGGCTGGGAGGGAGACTGCACGGGTTGAGACTCGCGGGGGGTGGGGGAGGGTGGGTCCGGGTTGGACGGAGGGGCTCGCTAGGTCTCTGGGCACATGGAGAGCGCGTCTAACATGGCGGCGGCTGCGGGGAGAGGGAAGCGCTGTACGGGAGCTGCATTGTGAGCACAAAGCGAAAGAGGGGGAGGGCAGAGACCAGGCAGTCGCCCGGCTGGCCTCCCTCGGTCCCCCCTCCAAAAGAAAAATCGAGCCACACCCACAAATTTTGGATTGAATATTTAACCATTCCTAGGTCACACTGTGAGGTTTATCTTCAAGTTAGCCTTTTGTTTTATGCTTTCAGCGCAGGACTGTGCCAGCTCTGTTTAGAGGGACACGTGTGTGTGTGTGTGTGTGTGTGTGTGTGTGTGCGTGCGCGCGCGCCTGTGTGTGTACGTGTAGAGAAAGGGTCTTAGCAGAATGAATAATTCAGCCTTCAGTAAGATTGGAGGTGGAAAGGGAAAACAAATCAGTAGTACAAAAAAAAAATGGAGTAGTTACATCTGTAACTATTATGCAAACTTTTGCCTTTTACCTTAAAAAGGAAATAACTTGGTTTCAAACAGAATAAATCGTTTAGTAGTTTTTGTTTATCTGCTTTTAGTAAAACATTTATTGTAACATCTTGAATTTTGAAGAAGTTACTTTAAAATGTTTATTTTGCCAGCCACCAAATAGTGTTAAGATGTAATGGTAAGTACTTGGCTAAAATTTGGGCTGTGGGAAATAACTTGAAAACTGGTTATATTTAGGCCTTCATTATTTTGATCGCTTGTTTAATGATTCATTTTACATTTTTCGGGGGAGTTTTAAAGCATTTTTAGAGTTTTAAAGACTGTCTTCTATGTTTGGAAATTTACTTGAACTTTATTTGAAATTGAGAGATGTGCTAGTTGTGGATTTCTACCTTTTGCTGATCCTTTATTTTGATTAAATAAGTGTGATTTATTAAATAAGTGTGAAATAATAGTTTTATCAATGCTACCAAAGCAACAAAAGCATTTTTATTGTTAAGGAGCTACATTCAAGTATGTAATAAGATAAGCGTGCTCAAGACCAGTGTCGTTTGAGTCTGCCATCTTTGTAAACTGTATTTGAAATTGAGACTTAGCTACATTATAAAAACCTCTTAATTCAGTAAATAACCCTGTCAATCTGGTATTTAATACCCAAATGAAGAACAGTATTAATGATGTAATATTTTAAGATATCTTAATATAGATATTTATGTTTTAATGACTGAAAAATGATTCTTGAAAGACATTTATAATATAAAGTCATGCACTGATTACCACGTAACTTGGTTGTGAGGTAGGTTGGATTCTAGTGTTCAAGTGTATCTGAAAAAATTAGTAAGCTAGTTTTATGAATCCTATGAGGGCCTGAGCTGTGACAGGTCTTTCCTGTGTATAGGTTTGTAGTACTAGACATTGCCTACCCCCTTTCCCCCAATTATAAAGGAGAAAATAATGTAGTTATTATTACAGAGATTATAGACAAGGCTAGCAAGTAGTGAAAAATTCCCTTGTAATGATGGAGATTTAGTACACTACACAAAGCAACAAATGCTTTTTCTTTTTTCCCTGTCTTCCCAGTGTTAGGGTGTTAGGTAGCAGAAAGGTCAAATTTCAGTTACGTGAGGCTTTTTGGTAACTCAGAGACTGAGCTACCTATTTGTTAAATAGTTGAGTTGGTAGTACCAATGTTGTGACTTACTATTAAAACTGTAGGTTTTAATTTTTGAGAAACTCGGGGCATTCGGGTTTTCCTCTATAATTTAATCACATCTAGTTTCTAGTTTAAATAGAAATTTTTCTATATCTAGATGATTACTATATGAATGGATTTAACTAGGATCCGTTTTTTAATAGTGTTTCTAATACACCTAAAGTAGGATTTACGTTACAAATCAGTTTTCAGTCTTCAGCTTCTTGAGCAAGTTAGATTTGAGTCGTATTTTAGTTTTGACCTTTTCATAGGTGCCTTCTGGACAAAATGGCTGTTTCCAGGGATTCTGAAATTAAGTATCCCGATAAAAATTAATGCTTCATAGGTAATACCACAAAACATAGAGAATTGAAATAATTTTATTGTACTTCAATGAAAAAACAAAGTTATTTGGTGGAAAGCTAAGCATCTGTTTAGTGAGAATGCATACTTAACTTTGAAATATGATCCTATTATGTAATGCAACTAAATGGCCTGGTGGTTTTTTGAAATTTGGGCTTTTAAACTATGTGAGTGTTCAGCAAAGAGAAGAAACACAGCTATAATAAACAGAATCGTGTCAAATTCCATTTACCAATCTTTCAACTGATTAAAGCACAAGTAACAATGAACTGAGTGATTGTCTAGTTCATCAGTTGGCATAGAACTGGGCCCTAGGCTATGCAAGATGATATTTTAACTCAAGGTGGTGGGTTTAGTCACTAAGTTGTGTACAACCCTTGCAACCTCATGGACTGTAGCCTGCCAGGCTCCTCTGTTCATGAGATTTTCCAGGCAAGAATACTGGAGTGGATTGCCATTTCCTTCTTCAGGGGATCTTCCAGACCCAGGAATTGAACCCTGGTCTCCTGCATTGCAGGCAGATTCTTTACCAACTGAACTACCAGGGAAGCTGCTTTAACTCAAGGGAGAGCTCTTTTCTATGGTAACAGGTAATCATTTTTGAGATAGAATAAAGGATGTTTTAATAGATGACATTTAAAATTGTTAAACTCCATTGCAGGTATAGTAAGTTTAGACAGTAGTGACTTTGGTAGGTGAAAGATTAATCAGTGCTGTCTAGCAAAATGACCTGGCAGTTTTTAACCAATATGACCAGAAGTGATAGACAAGTATACTGTTTTTCATACCTCCTAAAGTCTTTTTGTTCTGTGTTTCTTTGCAGTTCATATTATTCTGAAAAAAGGATTGCTTATTGTTAGGATAACATTTCTTTACAGAGCAATGCAGTGTGCCTCTCTTAAGGATTTTCAGTGCAGATGTTGTACAGAATTCTCAGTCTTTTGAAATAAAAATGTTTATAACTTGTATAAGCAGACCCTTTTCTTGGGGATAACATATGAAGTTTTTCTTGACAGTTAAAATCTCTGAAGTGCTAGTTTTCCCATTGGTTGCATGGACTATTCCTCTGCAATGCAGAGAGCAAGATTACTTTGTTTTGCATTCACCTTGTCACAGAAGAAAAAGTATAACGCTTTGTTTGTTTCCCTCTGCTTGTCTGGGTGTGCTCTGTGAGTATTTAAAAATTGAGTTTGAAAAGAAAATGATGTGAATTATCTCATGTGATGATGCAAATACCTTTTTCTGGAATGAGAGTAGAATCCTAAGTATGATAATAAGAATGTGTTGTTTTAAGCTGGCCATATTTTATTCTAGGATAATTCCTATGTTTGTATCAGAATATTTGTATCGGATATTTATATCAGAATAAGTTTTGTCTGAGTTAGAGGTTAAGCATACAGTTTGTCATAATTTTATGTAATTTCTTAGTTTATGTTTAGAACTAGACGAGGACTAACCTAGTACTATTTCATCTTTTAAAAAATTAATATTTGCA
Organism: Bubalus bubalis; assembly: GCF_019923935.1. Lineage (NCBI taxonomy): Eukaryota > Metazoa > Chordata > Mammalia > Artiodactyla > Bovidae > Bubalus > Bubalus bubalis. The sequence continues at coordinate 20,221,681 of NC_059172.1, read as the reverse complement.
AAAGTTTAAACTTAAAAAACAGTGTGGTCTTACTTTTATTATCATACTGTTATAGAATCTTTGAAATATGTTAAGAGCTTAAAGCCATTTTAGAATTTATTCCAATTCATTTTACAGAGGAAGAAATTGAGATGCTCATGTGAAATGACCCAGGTTAAATAGGTGAATTCCAAGGTCTCTTGTAATGTTTTAGAGGGGTAATTAGAATTTGTAATGCTTTGCAACATAGTGTACTTTTTCAAGTTACAGCTGATCCTGTGGAACCAAGCCTTTTACTTCAAATAACTGAATTTTATTATGTTTTAAAAAATTTTTATTTATTTTTTGGCCACACTGTGACATGCCAAATCTTAGTTCCCAATGGGATCGAACCCTTTCCTCTTGATTTGGGATCATGGAGTCTAAATCACTGGATTGCCAGAGAAGTCCCCCCACATACTTTAATTTTAGAGTTTCTCTATTTAAAAAAGGTGAAAGCAAAAGAAAAAGGCTTTTTTATTCTTCTGTAGACCTATATAGTAACATCTCATTGCTAAATTTGTGTTTGTAGGCTGTCTAGGTAATGGCCTCCAGCGACTAGCAGTACAGGTGAAGTTCCATTTAAAGTTTGTCTTCATGCTTACTTAAGCCCCAGATGCACATTTGCTAGTCTCTACTCAAGCTTGGTATGTTATAGGCCAGAAAATCTGGGGATAACATTACCAGTAGAGAGAAGTAGGAGATGTGTCAATATTTACATCTTAATTCTCGTATTCCAAGTTTCTAGATTTTTTTTTTTTAAATAATTTGTTCCTTTTGGGAGAGGAAATAAATAGTATGAATGCAGTAGAGGAGAATGAGAGGAGTAGCAGAAGAGAAAGTCAGTCAAAGTTGAAATTGTAGGTGCTTGACTTCTCATCTTTTTATTTCTCCCAGTAGCTGTATACTAGTGCTTTAGTTGGATAGAGTATAAGTGTAAACACACAGATGACAGAGACCTTATTGCGCCTCTGCTCAATTGCTATTTCTGAGGAAAGAGTAAGGTGTGCTTCTTGACCATGCAGTCTGTTTCCTTTAACTTCTTGTGCTACCCGTTGTCTGTACATTTTCTTTGCATTTTTATATTGTCTTATGTTCTGACCTTATGCATTTTTTCTAATAGGTAGTAAACTGCTGGAGGGCAGAGACTATTACTAGTATCATACTGTGCCTTGCACATGGGGTGTGCTAAATAAATATTTGATAGATTGACTAAATCATTACATAGCAATACTTGTATTTTCATCAATAAAATCTTGTTAAAATGGATTAATCCATGAGGGGGAAAATGCTTTTTTGTATAGAGCTGTTTACTTGCACTGTGTTTTTTTTTTTTTTTTAATTGGGTTTTTTTCCTGAAGGATTTTTTTTTTTTTTAAGTGAGTAGAGTTGATGAATAAGCAATTAGAAAACTCCTATCTTAAAATCTAGGTAGTGTAAACAAGATTTGTTAATAGTCTTTAGGAAGGAGGACAGATGATTTTTGGTATTTGAACCATTGTAGATTATTAGAAATTTCACTGCATTCCCCTTAATACTCTTATCCAAATATAGACATAGCTGAAATATACTAATCATTGGGGAAGAAAATTTTTGGTCTCCATTTTAAATGAATTAAAAGGTTCACATCTTTCTATCAATAATTGAAGTCCCTGCGGAGTATATAAACCATTTAGTTGTACCAACTCATTGGCTGAAGCAACTAACAATTCAAAAGACACTTGTTAAGATTATCTCTGGTCAATTGTTTCTTTCTTTTTTGGATCATTTGTTTTTCAAGTTCACAAGCTTTAGACTTTATAAGAATATAAATCAAAGTAGGTGATGTTGGAACTCTAAACTTTTTCATTTTCTTACTAAGGTTAGGTGCATTCTTTCATTCAGACTTAACTACATAATTACTGCCATGGACAAGGAATAAGTTTTTATAGGATTGTCGTTTTTCCCCCTCCAGTTGAACAAGTGAAAGTGAAAGTTGCTCAGTCATGTCCGATTCTTTGCGACCCCGAGGATTATATAGTCCATGGAATTCTCTAGGACAGAATACTGGAGTGGGTAGACTTTCTTTTCTCCCGGTGATCTTCCCATCCCAGGGATAGAACCCAGGTCTGCTGCACTGCAGGCAGATTGTTTACCAGCAGAGCCACAAGGGAAGCCCAGTTGGACAAAAGTCTTGTCAGATTATAACTCCTGGTTAGGTACTTGCCTAAAAAATTATCTTACAATGGGACATTAGATAACAACTGATTTAGCATCCTTTTACTGTTCTTCAGTGTTCAGGAATCCTGCAGTCTTGATACTCAGTGAGCTTCTGTATTAATCAGTCTTCTAGGGCCTGGTAAATGCTCATTTCTCAGTGAAAGTCTGTTTCATTTTTGGACAACTCTTAAGTTCATGATGTTGGAGTTACATCCCTGACACCACTGTTAAATATTTTTTCTGTAACAGCTCAGACTCCTGCAACATGTGAAGGCTTCTAGCATTTGGAGAGAGCTGCTATGAATCTTCTATGAATTGTACTCTATGTTATCTATACCCTCCTTTTAAAAGTTGAAGGAACTTGATTCTTGATGCCTTTCCTGTCTGCTGTGAATTTTACTAGCAACTCAGTCTCAGTTGAATTGAGGAACGTTTGCTGGAGGCAGTCAGGTGCCTACCACTATGTAGGCAAAGTCAGAACTCATGTTTTTAGATGAAGAACAGGAATGCAGGGATTGGGGACTTGAAATGTCTAGAAAGGGCCACTGAGGATTATGGAAAGATAAGAGGAAAAGAAATCTTTCTCTTGTTGTATTTACATTATCATTCTACAAGGTCTTTCAGTACTACAGAAGTGATTTATTTGGCCTGGAGAGAAAGTAATTTGAGATATAGCTAGGTATTACTACTATTTTTGTTATTTTAAGCTTCATTTTTAAGTATTTCCCCACAGTTTAGAGATTTCCTTAATTGAGAATGAGAGTTACATAGTTTCCTAGGTAGTCAAGCTAAAGATGTCTCTGCTAATTTTTCTTGTTGTTATTGTTTACTAGTTGTCTATTAGTAACTAGTTGTTACTGTTTACTAATTGTCTACTAGTAACTAGTTGTTAACTGTTGTCTAGTTGGTAAAGAATCTGCCTGTAATGCAGGAGATCCGAGTTAGATTTCTGGGTTGGGAAGATCTCCTAGAGAAGGGAATGGCAACCCACTCCAGTGTTCTTGCCTGGAGAATCCTCAGGGACAGAGGAGCCGGGGGGGCTACAGTCTATAGGGTTAGAGAGTCTAACACGACTGAGCGACTTAGCACATAGCCCTGTAGCACCTAGTGAATTTTTAAAAAATGTTTAGATAAAGCAGCTTTGGTGATGAAAAAAATCTTGGAGGGGGAGGGATGGAAGATCTGGGTGTACTGCAGTTCTGGAGAAAGGAAGAAGACAGCAGCAGGAGGGCAGAAATGAAGTGTAGCAATAGCTGGAATAGAGTGGAAATACAGTGCTGAGGCACAAGTGATTTTTCTGGGATAGGTGACCTTCAGTTCAGTTCAGTTCAGTCGCTCGGTTGTGTCCGACTCTGCGACCCCATGGACTGCAACACGCCAGACTTGCCTGTCTTATTATCACCAACTCCTGGAGCTTGCTCAAACTCATATCCATAGAGTTGGTGATGTCATCCAACCATCTCATCTCATAGATGACCTTAGGCAAGTTATTTAATTGCCCTTTCAGTTTCCATTTAAATGAAATGTGATTGATAATAGTGCCTGCATGATAGTTTAAATTTGAATGCCTGTCATAACAAATACTCTGAACTGTTACAGGCAACAAAGAAACCAAGAGTGGGACTGGTTTCTCGGTACTACATGACAGTATAGTCTTAGTCTTTGACATGTACTGGGTAGTGTCTAATTCCATGGTTCTGCTTTAGAGATTCTGATTATGAGTAACCTGGAAAATGGCCCGATTTTTATCTTGCTCATGTGTGCTGTGCTCAGTCACTCAGTTGTGTCCAACTTGTTGGAGCCCCATGGGCTCTCTGTCTGTGGAATTTTCCAGGCAAGAATACTGGAGCGGGTTGCCATTTCCTATTCCAGGGGATCTTCCTGACCCAGGGATCAAACCTCCATCTCTTATGTCTCCTGCATTGGCAGGCAAATTCTTCACCACTGCGCCATCTTGCTCATATGTGGTGCTATAAATGAATTTTTAACACATTAGGGATGCTCAGTTGAAAAAGGAACCCTGAATTGAATTTTCAAGATGGATATTTCAAGATAGAATCTAAGAGGGCAGGTTTCAGTTATATCAATATTGTGGTAGGCTTTCTGACGAAGATATCTGATGCTAGAAAAACAACTCCATTCTGCTGGGAAAAAAACTTAATATTCATTTTATGTGAATGATACGAATATCTAACAAATTTGTAACACTATGTTAGAAACTGTCTTCGAGTTTAGGGAATGAAAAAGCTGTGTTTGTCTAGAGTACTTTATTCCTGTCTTTGCCCCTCTGTTTTTGTGGGGGTTAATGTTGGACCTGTCAGTTTGACAAGCAAATCCTTATTTATGTAATGATCTTAGTTTGTACTGCAAATTTTAACCCCAAGTGGGCAATTTTTCTACTTGTATTTAATGCATAGATCTTTATTTTGGCTACACAGAGATCCTGCGGGTGACAGTATTTCAAGAATTTGTGTACCATGAAGCCCAGTTTCACATAGTAGCTGCTTTCTCTTGTCATTGACCTCTTAACCGTCCAGTTATTGCTGTGTGACAGATTACTCCGGGACTTACCTCATTTCGTCATGCGCACAGATGATGCCTGTTAGGGATTCAGGGCATACAGTGGAGTTGACCTGCTCTGTGATGCCTGGGGTCTCAGCTGGGAAGACTCAACCTTGTTTCCTCACATGTCTCATGCTTGGGCTCGGATGACGTAATGCTAGAATTGCTGACCAGAATTCTTACCTGAGACCTCTCTTCAGAGTTTAGCTTCCTCATAGCATGGCAATCCCAGGGTTATTGGACTTGTTAAATGATGGCTCAGGGCTCCAAACATGATTGGTTTTAGTGACCAGCAAACAGGGCAGAGATGCATTGTTATTATGACTCAACCCTGGAAGTCACATAGGATCATCTCCACTGTTCTCTTGGTTGAAGCCCGCTCAGTACTATGGCAGAGGAATTAGACTAGTTTTTAATGAGAAGTGCCAAGGTCACATTGTAGAACAGTACAACGTGAGTCGTCTTTAGAAAATGTAATCTGACATAGATCTTGGGGTTGGATGAAAAGCAAATTTCCTGCCATGTAGAAAATTGTAGCTTTTCTGCCGTATCTCGTCCTAGGATAATATAGATGCATACTCAGGGATTCTTGTAGGTGGACGTCCTGACAGTATCCTGAAATCTGACAATCTTAACATTTTTGTGTAGCACAAGATTTTAATTTTTTTATCACTATTATATAAGCTATGTCTTTGCAAAATAAGTGTACAAAACAGAAGGAAAAGATTCTACCTGTAATTCTACCACTCAGGTACCATTCTTAACACCTTAAAAAATATTTATATATATGTGTACATATACACACACACATACACACACAGTTTTTAGGAGTTTTAAGTTCTCCAGACATTTAATGATAAAGCTAGGTATGTGAAACCATCCCCTGTGGATTTGTAGAACATTCATTATGTGCTAATGTCCTGATTTAGCAACAGTTTTCTTGAAAAATGTATAATGCCATTAAAAGGGGGAGATAATATATGTATAAGCTAACAGCAGTTTTTCTTTTGCCTAGTGGCTAGAACTTGAACTGTGTACTGGCACTAAATTTCAGGCATTCCTGTTGGCATATCTTTATTTGTATATTTCTAAGTACTGGAATGCAGAGTATAATGCTATTATTACATCATAAATCATAATTAAAAGCAAATCTTTAACTTGTTTAGTTTTGTTTTTTTTTAAAGTAGCCTGTCCTTTTAAAAACATGAACTGTCTCTGTTCATCCTCAGTGTTTAAGGCAGTTTAACTTCTCTCTTAGGGGTTAGGTGTACCGTATCAGTGTAAAAATCTTGATTCATTTTCTTAAAGACTAAGGTTTCCTTTTAAACAGAGTAAGTACCACAAAGTCTCTCATGGTTGGAAGAAATTCAGAATAATATGGTTCACTTTCCTAAAGTGTCAGATTTTTTTAGGTAATACATGGACATGTATTAGTCAAGTTTTCTTTCGTCTGATTACTAAAGAAAATCTCAAATTGTTGACATTGTTATTCTAGACTTGAATTTTATATGAACTTAGTTGGAGGCTTATTTTTTTAATGTATATATTTAATGTTTTAATTATTATAAACGTATTTATTTTTGGCTATGCTGGGTCTTCATTGCTGTGCAGGGGCTTATCTAGTTGTGGAGAGCAAGCTTTCCTCAGTTGCTGAGAGCAGAGGCTGCCCCTAATTGTGGTGTGTAGGCTTCTCCTGTTGCAGAGCATAGGCTCTAGGGTGCAGGTTCAGTAGTTGTGGTGCCTAGGCTTGGATGCCCTGGGGCATGTGGGATCTTTCTGGACCAGAGATTGAACTGGTATCCCTTGCATTGCAAAATGGATTCTTAATAACCGATGGGCCACCAGGGAAGCCCTGGGGGCTTACTGTTGTGTAAATAGTTCACCTAAGTAAGATTGAATAGTTTCATCATCCATTAATGTTTCAATGATTGTACTGATTTTATTTATTTACCTTTAGTATATCTAAAGTGTGATAAACTTTAATTTAAGGTAAAATGATTATGAAAGTTGAATACTGTTTGTGGTACAAACAAAATGGATCATTTGAAAACAACTTTCTAACACTGCTTTTAAGCTTGTTTCTGTGCCTCTGAGTTTTATCAGAACCTTAGTTTGTATCTGTTTTCTTGATTTTTTTTTTTTTTGTTGTTGCCAAGGGTAAGGAATAACTATGTATGTTTGTAATTTATTGTGATTATTTAAGATTTTTCTTCCTTAACTTATATTTCTATTTATTTCTCCTCTGACCCTTAAAACAATTGAATTTTTGACTATACCTTATTACCTAAGTATGTTTGTGGTGGAGTTTTTTAAATTTAAGAATAGTAGCCTAGGAAACCTCCAACTTTGGGCGGGTGGAGGGATGAGAGAATGATCTTAAACCAGAGGCTTAATTTTCTTCCCCCACTCTTGCTCATTTAGTTACGTTTGTGAGAACATAAAGAGCAAAGCTGATGACTAGTGTACTGTGACTGTAAGTGATAGCTTGAATTTACTTCATTTTTAAGGGAAATGAGTGGGGCACATCAAAGACAGTATGCACATGTGTTTATTGAGAAAAACAAATACACAACGTACATGAATTCTTTGGCGAGGATAAGAACAAAAATTTAACACTTAGTAAAATAAGGTATCTGATATGGTCACTTGAGTGTAAGTGGAATCCTCATTGAATTGTGGCTGTCACTCATGTAGATGGGTATCATAAGCTTGGGCCATCTGGTGCACATCTTTTTTGAGAAGCCCAAGGATGGGGAGGGACACACGTATACCTGTGGTGATTCATGTTGATGTATGGCAAAAATCATAACATTGTAAAGTAATTACTCTCCAATTAAAATAATTTTTAAAATAAGCAGTAACTTATCATTGACTTATAATACAATATTTGGTATCAGCATGGCAGAGATATTTAAATTCATTTTTTAAATTCACAATTAAACTAATGCTATTTTACATACTAACTTAAACTGTAGTTTATCTAAAAAGTATGTAAAAAGTACGTTTAGGGCAAGATTTCAGACAAACTTTTAAAGAATTATATGGGTTTGTTATTTTAGCATTGTTAAGCTGGTATATACTTCCAGTATGGAATATAATTATTTTTTTCTTTTAATATAGGGCAAGCTTGATGATTATCAGGAACGAATGAACAAAGGGGAAAGGCTTAATCAAGATCAGCTGGTAAAGATGTTATATTTTATTTAGATTTTATGTTACTTATTTTAATAAGATTAATTTTGTGTTTCTTTGTGTTTCCAGTAAAAGTTGGATTTTCTTTTTGTTATTTTAGGATGCCGTGTCTAAGTACCAGGAAGTCACAAATAACTTGGAGTTTGCAAAAGAATTACAGAGGAGTTTCATGGCATTAAGCCAAGATGTAAGTAAAAGGCATATCTGTTTATAAAATATTAAAAATGAAGGCAGAAAATTTTGTTGTATTTCTTGAGTTTTAGTTTTTGCATTACTGTTGATAAGTTCTCTGCAAAGCGGAGAGGATTGGATCCAATTATATCTAAGTTTCTTTACAATTCTGTAAAGTTTAATGTAACAGCCTTGAAGATGCCCTTTAAAAGGACTGAATTTCATATATGGCGGACATGTATCATTGGTCTAAAAAATTATCTGTGCAAATATATACAGTCAGCCTTCTGTATCTGCAGGGGTCTGGATCCGAGGATTGAAATCCTAGGTTGGTTGAATCTACAGATACAGAGGGTGTACTGTAAGGTACTTGGAACATCTATAGATATTTTGGCATCCATGAGGTGTGGAGTAGTGTGTCCTGGAGTTGAGTCCCCTTGGATACCAAGAGATGGTTGTATAAATGTGATAGACTTCTATCTTCCATGTATTCCCTTATGCCTCAGGACTATCTTACAATACTGTTAACCATCAGAAAATAAAGAGGCTTGTTTATATAATTGGTTACTACTTTCTCCATTAGGGATCTTAAGGTATGTGGCCGGCTGATATGTTGCACTTGTTTCAGCTCTTGATCCAACGAAGGGGTGTGTTTTTCCCCAACATCTTTTGATGTGACCAAAGTCTTTGGGAACAGGATAAAAAATACTAGCAAAGTCAAATACTTTTCTTGACATTTGAGACCAGAAAGTTAATATCCTTCTGAATTAGTGTTGGCTTCTTGGAGAAGGGCTTGCAAAAACTTTGAAATATAAAGTTGCCTCTGATTTGTTGAAATAAACAGTTTATTATGTGATGAGAGACAATGTAGTACATAGATGAAAAGTTCTGATTCTGGAACCAAGCTGCCTGGTTTGAATCCTGATTCTGCCACTTTTACTTAATAGTTGTAAGACTTTAGAGAAAGGATTACTTAACTTTCCTATACCTGTATCAGTCAGGGTTTTCCAGAGAAAGAGCCAGTAGTTTAGAAAGGAAAGGGAGAAAGAGGGATGAGGCTGTCACATTGCTTCAGTTTTCTTATCTGTAAACAAAACAAAACAATTAGTGCCTACCTCATTATAGGGTTGTGCTTAGAACAGTATTTGAAGCGTAACTAATGGTTCATGCACTTAATATAATGGTTCATGCACTTAATATTATTGTTACTTATTAAATTTGATTGAAGGTGGGAAATATTGATGATACTCCTGAAAATGGAGTAGGAGTTATTTGATTTACATCCAAGTAGGGATTTGTTCCATTTAGTTTAGGTCAGAGCCTCAGGCTTGAAGAACCCTGCCCAATTTCCCAATTTCTTGTTTCTGATTTTTTTTTTTAATGAGTCATAGAAGTAGAATTACCATATACAATTTAATATAGAGTATCTATTTCTGAAGCTCCTGTCACAGTGTAAATGAAGATACTTGTATCTTCCTTTGATTTTTTTTTTTTTAACACTGGTTAAAAAAGGAACTTTTCACTGGGCCCTTAACTTCGTTGGCAGTCTTTTAACTCTGATCCTTTGTTGCATTTTCCACAGTTACTAAACACATTTTTTGTTTTGTATTCAAGAGCTTCTTTAACCTAGTTCAAGCCTACCTTTTCTAGTCTTCATATTCTTCCCTACTTCTCATTTCATCCAAAGTGGTTTTCTTTATTGTCATACTTCTTTTGCTTTGTCAACTTATTTTCTCATTCCTAACTTTCTTCCTAGAATGGAAGTGGTGGATTATTTGGGATAAGAGGGTAGTAGTGTGTTTGACATCTCCTTTTAAGTCAGTAGTAGGCAATTGAAATTAGAATTTCGAACCATTTTCTATTAAAGATAGACATAAATTTTTTTTTTTAATTGTGGCTGTGGTAGGGTTTCTTTTTTAAAATTGACTCTGAACCTTAATGAAAATTTTTAGTTTTTATACTTTTTATAATGGAAAATTTTAAGAACTAAAGACTATAATGAACTTACATTTACCTATGCCTAGCTTCTACAGTTAGCATCATTTCATGAGCAATTATATTTTACCTATACGCACACTTATGTCCTCATTTCCTGTCTGCTAGATTATTTTGAAGCAAATATTTGTTTCATTGGTACCATTTCTGTAGTGTAATACCTTCTAGGAAAACATGTGTTTTGAATTTCTAATAAATAACTACTTAAAACAGTTCCATTTATTAAACTTTTAATGTTGGGAGTCATTCTTTTGTATGTCAGAATCACATCTAACTCAGTGAGTGAAATGTGTCTTATTTACTTTGGACCTGAAATTGAAGTAAAAGTTTTTATAAAATTTATTTCTATGTCTTATGTTTATGTCTTTATGCAGATTCAGAAAACAATAAAGAAGACAGCACGTCGGGAGCAGCTTATGAGAGAGGAAGCTGAACAGAAACGTTTAAAAACAGTACTTGAGCTGCAGTATGTTTTGGATAAACTGGGAGATGATGAAGTGAGAACTGACCTGAAGCAAGGTTTGAATGGAGTGCCAATATTGTCTGAAGAGGAATTGTCGTTGTTAGATGAGTTCTACAAATTAGCAGACCCTGAACGAGACATGAGCTTGAGGTATAGTGGTATAATAGAAACTTCTAAATGTTGTGTTGACAACTGAAAAGTAATTAACCAGATGTTTTATTATTATTAGGTTGAATGAGCAGTATGAACATGCCTCCATTCACCTGTGGGACTTGTTGGAAGGAAAGGAAAAACCTGTATGTGGAACAACTTGTGAGTATCACTGACAACTTTTGATTTTTGTGACTAAGAACCTTTAAAGTTTAATTTCCTATTTAAAAGTAATGTTAATTGAAGAAAACTTTAGAAATATGTAAGTAATATTCATCCACTGTTTACTTTTTTACTTTTTTGTTTTGTTTCCTTTTTGTATGTTTTTATTTTTTGCAATTTTTTTTGTGTGTATATAAATCAAAACATCAGCTCAAACAACCAAAAATCGGTAAAGATGGGAGTCCTAAATTAACATAGTTTTGTTCTTAACGTATTCTGTTTCAGGGGGACAGATTAACACCAAATTGGCTTTCATTGTTTTTGGTGTTAAATGGAGACTGGTTTTTCCTTATGGATGAAATCTTGTGAAAAACATTTACTCCACCCCATGCATTCTATCCATGGTCATTGCCTTAGTTTTTTTTTTTTTTTTTTTTTCTTCTTAGACTTCTGCTAATTTCGGATATTCTTTTGTTTGTATTTTGAAAAAGCTAATTAATTATCTAGACCAACAATCTATATATGAGCTCCTTAACTGTAAATATGTAGGTTTTTTTTTTTTTTTTAAGATATTTTTAAGTTATACTGCTGCTGCTGCTGCTAAGTCGTTTCAGTCGTGTCCAATTCTGTGCAACCCCATAGACGGCAGCCCACCAGACTCCCCCATCCCTGGGATTCTCCAGGCAAGAACACTGGAGTGGGTTGCCATTTCCTTCTCCAATGCATGAAAATGAAAAGGGAAAGTGAAGTCGCTCAGTCATGTCTGACTCTTAGCGACCCCATGGACTGCAGCCTATCAGGCTCCTCCGTCCATGGGATTCTCCAGGCAAGAGTACTGGAGTAAGGTGCCATTGCCTTCTCTTACTTCAGTAAATTAGGAATTTTAGATTTTAACCACTTAGTAAAGGGGACTGGATTGTTAGCAGTTTTTAATGTTGATTTACGGAAGTAGATATTTGAATATACTTAGGAGAAGGAAATGGCAAGCCACTCCAGTATCCTTGCCTGGAGAATCCCAGGGATGGGGAAGCCTGGTGGGCTGCCGTCTATGGGGTTGCACAGAATTGGACACGACTGAAGCGACTTAGCAGCAGCAGCAAGGCAAAAGTATCTGTATGCCTTGTTTTTTAGCTTTTATGATTGAAAAGAAATTACAAGAGTTTTTGGCAAAACTGTATGATATAATTTGGGACTTAAGGAAATGGGTAAATCAAATATGAGGAGCCAATGCTTGTGTATCTTTTCATGTAAGAAATCCGTTTTCTTGATTTGTTGACCTATGTTGTTTGTATTTCTTGGTTAAAAAAAAAAAAAACAACTTCTTGATTTAGTTTTGCTACAAATATGTCCTGAATTCCCCACTTGATTAGAAAGTAATTGACATGGGTGTAAATTTGTTAGATTCAAAAGTAGCTTTTGGTCATGTCTGATAAAATTTTCATGAACTCTGTTGAGTAATAAGGGTTAAAGTCTAAGCCTGTCCCTTGTTTGATGTTATTTTCTACCTAGCCTCATTCTTGCATCTTAGGAATGTACAGTTAATAGAAAGGTGTAATTTACTCAAATTAGTGTGGTTTTTGCATTCAGCTTTCATAGGTTTTTAAAACGGCTCTGAGGCAGGAGATTCTGAAGGAGAGGGAGAGAGAGCACATGAAGTGTTCTGTTCGGTATTCAAAAAATTGTTAAATAGTTTATTTGGTTATGCTGCGCATCTTGTGGGATTTTAGTTCCCGTCCAGGGATTGAACCCACGCCTTTGGCAGTGAGAGCACAGAGTCCTATCCACTGTATGGCCAGGAAATTCCCAATAGTTTTATACCAAAGGAGTATAGGATTAACTTTATACTCCTTTGATATAATGTCTCTGAAGTTTCATTTTTATGTATAGTTACCTATTAATAGTTCTTGATCTACATCTACTATACAAGGCCAGGAAATTAACTCCTGACATAGACCTTCACTTGCTGCCCTGACAGCTTTATGTACCAAGTTCTGACAGTTATATTTGCCTTTTAAATATCTTTTGAATCTACTTCTTTCTCTACTTTTCTGCTTTTTCTCTTCTGCAATGCTCTTACCTGAATTCACCATCCATCCCTTTTTAGAATCTTTTAATGGTTTTATTTTAATTACATTTTTTATATATATAGTTTGTAAGACCTTGCAAATTCTGGCCCTTAACAGTCTTTAGACTTATATCTTCCTTATGCTTTTTCCTTGTTTCCTTTGCTTCAGCCTCAATGCATACTTAAATTGACTTGTATTTGGCACCCTTCTTTGTACAGGGCTTTGTAAATGCTGTTGCCTCTGCCTTGAAATACTTTTTCCCTCTCTACGACTCATCTTCCAGATCTCTTGTAATCCTTACACCAGGAAAGCCTCTTGTAATCCTTACACCAAGAAAGCCTCTCATGGTCTCTGCTTGATTAGGTCCAGTGCATGTACTTCTGTGTAGTTCTTTTCACAGATGGTATTTTACTGTTTTTGTGAGTAGTTGAGAGCTCTTCTCTATTGGACTGTTAGCTTAGGGAAGGCAAATACTACATGTTTCACATACCTTTCTGTAGCCCCAGTGCCTAGTACACTTTTTAACATATAGTTAGGTGCTAAATAAATGCTTAATGAATGAATAAATGATAATCGGGAGGGCAGATACTGTGTCTTTTACATACCTTTCTGTAGTGCCAGTGCCTAGTACATTGAGTAACGTATAGTTAGGTGCTAAATATATGGTTATTGAAAGAATTAATGATTTTATTTTGGACTTTTTTTTGGACTAACTTATTTAAAATGCTTAAAATTTAATACAAATAATTTCTTGTTCACTTATTCTGTAATAAATTTCTTTTGGAATTTAATGTTTTAATTTTTTAAGTAACAGTTGATGGGTTTTTTTTTTTTTTTTTTTTACTATATCTTGTAGAATGTTTAATCTTTTAAGTCAGATAGTCTTAAGATTATAATTCATAATGTGTTTTTAGATAAAGCTCTAAAGGAAATTGTTGAGCGTGTTTTCCAGTCAAACTACTTTGACAGCACCCACAACCACCAGAATGGTCTGTGTGAGGAAGAGGAGGCAGCCTCAGCACCTACGGTTGAAGACCAGGCAGCCGAAGCTGGTGAGTACTCAGGTGGCTATGAACTTTAGTTTAGGGTCTTGGTTTTACTTTCCTCTGCCACAGCTTCAAGCTAGACATTTATTTAGTTACATTTGTACACTTAGATTTTTAGAGAAACTTGAAGCATTACTAAATATTGACAAAACACATTAAGAGTAATTCCCAGAGGTATTAAATATCAGTTATTTATCTTATTGCTCTTTATCCCTGTTACAAATGTCTTTCTCTTGCTACATTATTGGTCGGTTGGAATATGGATAAGGGGGCAACTATTGTATATATGGCTTTTCAAATAGATTTTTGACTAATGTGTGCTCATTTATTGTGGCTTATTACCATGCCAGTATTTGAGGAGAATGGTATGAGGTTTTGTTGTTGTTGTTTTCTATGATGGAGAGTTACAACTATAAATGTCTCAGGCACCAGAGATCTATTCTAGCACCCAGTGTATCACTAATATATAGGTAAACAGTTACTATGAGGACTTTTATGTTACATTGATGAATAAAATTTTGAGTACTATTGGAAGCATTGTCTAAGGAGTATTAGTTTTGTTGTGATAGGTAAAAGCATGGATTCTAGAGTCAGATTGCCTGGATAAGATCTTGGCTACAACACGTGTTAGCTATGTAAAACTTGGGCAACTTACTGAACTTGTGTAAGTTCAGTATTCTCAGGTTCTTCATTTAGGAAGTAATATGTATACGATGGTAAGCATTTCATACAAGTGTTAGCTATTAGGTTGAAACTAGACAGGAACATTGCAGATTGGTGGAATTTACAGTTGCAGATACATATAAAGCAATTTAAGTCAGGGTTTTTTGTTTTTGTTTGAGGGGAAGGGGCTTGCAAGATCTTGATTCCCTGAGGAGGGATTGAACCTGGGCCCTGGCAGTGAAAGCACTGAGTCCTAACCACTGGACTGCCAGGAAATTCCTAAGTAGTCTTTCCCACCCCACCACCACCACTTTTACGAAGTAGATAAGTGTGGAGACTAGGGTGCTGGTTTATTGGCATCATATTTGATCCAGAATAATTACTGTTGAAATAAGCCTGGAATACATGGTAAAAAAAATGTTTTCTACTATTGTAAGAGTAATAAAATACAGAAACTTACTATTAACTAACTTTGTAAATTCAGACTATATGATGGGGAACTGGATTTAAATGAATTGTTAACTTTTAAAAATATATTTTACACTCTTTTGTATCATTTTTTAACCTTTTAGAACCTGAGCCAGTGGAAGAATACACTGAACAAAATGAGGTTGAATCAACAGAGGTATGATTTTTATTTTATGCTAGCTTTTTCTTTCTGTCTTTCAAACAGAGGTCTCAAACATTTACTTTGCTTTGCAGTATGTAAATAGACAATTTATGGCAGAAACACAGTTCAGCAGTGGTGAAAAGGAGCAGGTAGATGATTGGACAGTTGAAACAGTTGAGGTAAGAGTTCTCGGTTACAAGGTTGTCTTTTGTCTTTAATTAGTACTTTTTATCTCTCTTAAGAACAAATTTAGATTTTTAAGTATTTTGCATTATAAGTACACTTATTATAATAACAGACTCATTATATAAGACTATTCTATTTAAAAGGTGATTTGTTTCTGTTGATATTTAATATAATCACCGCTTTACTGTTCCAATTACAAGAAAATATACAAATATCTATGTGGTTTATGTGCTCAATCTATTAAAGTACACAACCTGTTAATCAGGTTGCACCATGAAAATCTAGTCTCCTGCATGGATAGCCTTCAGAAAGACTACGTGACGGGATACATTGATGTGTCATCTCAGACTCTTCCTTCACCCTGATGCTGTTGATTACCAAGTTCTGTTAGCTCAGTATTGCGTATAAAGGAACTAAGGTTTTGACTTGCCCAATGGCACCCCACTCCAGTACTCTTGCCTGGAAAATCCCATGGATGGGGGAGCCTGGTGGGCCACAGTCCATGGGGTCGCACAGAGTCGGACACGACTGAAGCGACTTAGCAGCAGCAGCAACAGCCAGGCAGAGAATTTTGTAAATTTGAAATAATAATAATTAGTGAGATTTCTTAGCAGAGCAGGGAATTACTTAAAACAATAATTAGGAGAAATTATTAGGAAGATGATAGGTAGAGTGAAATTTGGCTTCTGTAACAATTTAGACAAGGTGGGATAGAGCTTGATCCTATGGTACTGGTGGAGAGTGAAATGATAGGAACTCAAGTTTAATGATAATAATAGCTAACATTTTATTGAATGCTTAGTATATATCAGGTACTGAGATAGATATATGTTTATATATAGGTGTATAGGTTACTTACTGTAGAAGGGTTAATAGTTTAAGCAAAATACTTGGTTTTAGGACATAGACACAGTAGTCTTTTTTTTTTTTTTTAAAGCTGTTTACAAGGTAAACCTGAAATGCTATTAATATGTGGCAACCCTGTGGAATTGGAAACACTGTAGAAGTGAGAGCATTGATCCGAATGTTAACTTCGACTTAATTTGGTCAGGTTGACGACATTCAAATCTATTATTCTGTTTATAGTATACATGGTATGTGTAATTTGGGGACCAGTCATGACGGTGATGGATGTAGCTCTGTCATTCTACCAACCTGTCTTCCTCTTCTGCTTTAGGTGGTAAATTCACTCCAGCAGCAACCTCAGGCTGCATCTCCTTCAGTACCAGAACCCCACTCTTTGACCCCAGTGGCTCAAGCCGATCCCCTCGTGAGAAGACAGCGAGTACAGGACCTTATGGCACAGATGCAGGGGCCCTATAATTTCATACAGGTAGGTACTAGTCAAACACTGTGATAGATAGGTTAAGTGTTTACGTTAACTTAATTACATTATATCCTACCTAAACTTTATATATTATATCCTACTTAAATATCAATTGCATTATATCCTAGGATTCAATGCTGGATTTTGAAAACCAGACACTTGATCCTGCCATTGTATCTGCACAGCCAATGAATCCAGCACAGAACATGGACATACCCCAGCTGGTTTGCCCTCCAGGTTGGTAGTGACATGTTTATGTGAGAAATATAGAACCAGTGTTTTTAGGTTATGTAAAGTTTGTGAAAATTAATCTTTTTATTTTTAATGTTTACTTTCAGATCTTGTGTCTTTTAATTTGGTAAGAAATGGTAACTCTTTTTTCCTATAATATGAACCATAAATGTAGTTCCATTGTTATTAGTGGTGGATTTTTTTTTTTTGGTAACTTTATTGGCATGTGGACATACAGAAACATACATGCAAATTTAAAGTGTGATGAGTTTTTACAAATTTGAACTCACCAGCACCCAGAAGTGGAAGATTACTAATACCCCAAAAGCCTACTTGTGTTCCCTTGTAGTCTAGTTACTACCTCTTCCCTTGCCCTATAGCAGCCACATCCTGACTTGTACAACTATAGATGTGTTATACCTGGTTGGTTTTTGTTTTGTTTTGTTTTTTTTTTGGTATGATGAAATTTTGCTTGGCTTTTTAAATTTCAAAATTAACCTAGGAATGGACTTCCCTAGTGGTCTTGTGGTTAAGACTCTATGTACCCAATACAGGGGGTGCGGGTTTGATCCCTGGCAAGGCAACTAGGATCCCACATGCTGTGTGACAAAAAAACATTATCTGTATTTGAAAAAAGGAAAGACCAAATGACTTTTAAAAAATTAATCTAAAAAAGATAGGTGTCTTTCTCTGAAGGATGATTGCAGCTTTTTAGGAGGATATCTGAACATTTTATTACTTAAAAATGAGATGGAGTAGTGAGTGGGTAAGGAAATGCTTAAGAGGAAAGTAGAAGAGATGGACTAGAAGACAGCTGAAGTTTCCATTTCTCACTAGTCTTATATACAATTATTTGAAACAGCAGCACAATAAATAGGGTTGGTGCTTTTGTATTGGGTTAAGTGGAGCATCTCTTAAAGACCATTAGCAATTTTGAGTCTTGTTTTTTTCCTACAACATGTCAGCATTAAGGGCATAAACATGGAACAATATGAAGTAACATATTTATTGTTGATCTTAAATGTTATAAAAGGAGTTGCTGGTGAAAGCAACTAGTAAACTATGTTTAATGCTGGTAAGTCACCTCAGTCGTGTCCGACTCTGTGCAACCCCATAGACAGCAGCCCATCGGGCTTCCCCATCCCTGGGATTCTCAGGCAAGAACAACTGGAGTGGGTTGCCATTTCCTTCTCCAATGAAAGTGAAAAGTGAAAGTGAAGTCGCTCAGTTGTGTCCGACTCTGTGCGACCCCATGGACTGCCGCCTATCAGGCTCCTCCGTCCATGGGATTTTCCAGGCAAGAGTACTGGAGTGGGGTGCCATTGCCTTCTCCGAAACTATGTTTAATAAACATAGTTAATATGATAAGTTAGGATTTTTCTAAAGGAAAGGGAGCTCTTATCTCTACCAAGAGTTAGAAAACAGATGAGGGACTCACAAAGTTATTAGTGTTCACTTTTTGAGCTCTACCAGAGGAAGAAAATACATAGTTTTCTTAGCTATGCCAGTCAACACATGCACCACTGATGTAACCTGTAAAGCTATTTAGAATTTTCAGGTGGTGGTAAGTCAACTAGACTCTCCAGTGAAAATGGATGATTTCCAAATGACTAACCAAAGATACTGTATTTTTGATTATCTGTTTAACCATGATTTGGAAGAGTAGTGGAAGAATGATGAAAGTTGACAATAACATGCACACTGAATTGAATATAGGCTTTTTAAAGATAAATTTTTATTTTTTCCAGTGGAAGCATTTGAAATTATATTGAAAGTAGATAGTTAAAATACTTCTGAATATTATCTATCTCAAAATATTGACTATGCTCCTTTGTAGTTAACGGCTTTAAAAAGCTCTTTTTTAGGGATAATTCTAGCATTGATTCTTACTCTGCTTTATACCTATTTGCTGGTATTGTTTCACTAACACTCCAAAAAAAAAAGGGAAAGGCATGTGGTAGTTGATTAATAATAATGAGTATCAGTTAATTGAAAATGCTCACTTGAAAGCTAAAATCCTTCCTGTACTTCCCCATTTATTTTCCTAATTGCTAAATAGTTTATTTAGGATTTGGCTATAGAAAATTGACTTTAGAGACTAAGTAAAAGATATTTATACATCTCTGAAGAAATTTGATTTTGTATGACAGTATTTTTTTGGTCAATTTTACAGTTCATTCTGAATCTAGACTTGCTCAACCTAATCAAGTTTCTGTACAGCCAGAAGCTACACAGGTAAGACATATTTTTGCAGTTTTTGTTTTTAATCAGTTCTTAGGTCTCTTTCTTAGCTAGCTTATGAAAACCAAGTGTGAGTTTGATCACTGTCAAGTCTGGCATGAGTAGCTATCAACTTTTATTTCCATGTTTACATTTATTTTTCTTTCAATAAACTGATAAAAACAATGTATTTGTTAAACCTTATGGTTTTTAATTATAATGAAGTTTTTAAATTTCAAACTGAGAATTGGAGATGACATAATTTAGATTTCATAATTTTAAAATTTAGTGTAGATATTATCTGTATTTATAGGGAACTTCGTAATTGGGCTTGGGTTTATTAACTTTGAGCTTTAATAATATATGTATTTTTCCAGTTGTTAGGTTTTATAGTCTCTTTAACATGACTGTCTATTTCTTAGCCCTGTATGTAATGAAGTTGGTTTATAACAGAATGAAGCTTTGATTTCTTTACTTCTTTGTTAGGTTCCTTTGGTTTCATCCACAAGTGAGGGATATACAGCATCTCAACCCTTGTACCAACCTTCTCATGCTACTGAGCAACGACCACAAAAGGAACCGATTGACCAGATTCAGGCAAGTTTTGTTTTGAATTGGGTGGAGGCAAATAACTGTTAATACAGTATCTCTTTGTTTTGGACCTAACGCATTCACTATATTATTTTTATTTCATAAGATAGTTGAGTTTATTAACATACGTATGGGTCTTAGTTCACTGCATCTGTTAAAGTGCATCTGTTCACTTTGTGTTTAGGCAACGATCTCTTTAAATACAGACCAGACTACAGCATCATCATCCCTTCCTGCTGCTTCTCAGCCTCAAGTGTTCCAGGCTGGGACAAGCAAACCTTTACATAGCAGTGGAATCAATGTAAATGCAGCTCCATTCCAATCCATGCAAACGGTAAGCAGATTAAGTCAGTTGACATTAAGTGCCTGGTGTGTACTATCTTAATGTAAGAGTCTCAGCAAAATGACACAAAAACTTTGTGCTTGAATCTGCATCTACTGTAACTTTAGGTTATGTTTAATTGAACATGAAACTCATTTTTTTCTGTTCACAGAGATAAACTTGAATCTTAGGAGTTATGTGCCTACATCTTGTTTTGTAGTTTCACCGTTTAACAGAATTTTAAATTTGAAAAAAGTAGACTGATATATATCATTGGTCTTCCCTTGTGGCACGGTGGTAAAGAATCTGCCCCCCAATACAGAAGATGTGTGGGTTCGGTCCCTGGGTCAGAAAGATCCTCTGAAGAAGGAAATGGCAAATCACTCCAGTATTCTTGCTTGGAAAATTCCACGGATAGGAGCCTGGTGGGCTACAGTTCATAGAGTCCTAAAGAGTAGGACACGGTGGAGCATACACACAACACAGATCATTACCTAGAGATTAATTGTTTACACTTTATCATATTTACTGAATCTTTTAATTTACTGAATTATATCTCAGAGTAATAGATGTTATGATACTACTCTTTGGTTCTTCAGTGAGCATCTCTAAATTGCAGGATTTCTAGAAAATAATGATAATGAAAATACTGTGATCAATGGAATATAGCTAGAACAGTGCTCACAGGAAGATTCATAGTCAAATGCTTAAAATACTAATTTTCGATTAAAATATAATGAAATACTCAAAGTTCATAGATTTAATTTATCAAAGTGATAATGTATCAGGGGTTTGCATCGTTTAAGATTTCTCATTTATAATAGCATTTCCAAGGATTCTGATCCTGTGTCTTCTCAGATTTTTAATCCCTGTTTATACTCTGCTAAAAAGTGCTTTATGACGTGTGTGTGTGTGTGTGTGTGTGTGTGTATGAGAGAGAAATAAATGTCTTGAGACTTTTGTGATACTTGTTGTTTACATCTCAGTTAAAACCAGCATTGAGATCTGCCATTTTAAAAGTAGGAAAATGATTAGCATAAAGGGAAGAACTAATCATTTACTTTATTTACTTATAGGTATTCAATATGAATGCCCCAGTTCCTCCTGTTAATGAACCAGAAACTTTAAAACAGCAAAATCAGTACCAGGCCAGTTACAACCAGAGCTTTTCCAGTCAGCCTCACCAAGTAGAACAAGCAGAGCTTCAGCAAGAACAGCTTCAAACAGGTAGGAAAACCAGTGTCACCTCATTGGCTTCTTGCTTTCCACTGGAGTGATTGACATTGTTAGGTGAGTTTGGACTTGACAGTGGCAGTTACCAAGAGTTTTTATTTTGGTAGTAGTCCAAAACAAATTAATTTTTCATTGCTGATTCTGAGTACAATCAAGTCCATATTTGCTGTATGTGAATTATGTGCAGGTTTTGGAGACCATATGCCCATTTTCCTTTGGTCAGTGAGTTTTCATAATAGCCTATGTCATTGGTGATTTTAGTGGAATTAAACTTGCTATTTGAATTAGGATCAACTTTGGTTTTAATTGCTAATAATTGAAGCCTGGTAGCATGATATCTGGCAGCAAGTCAGTTATACAAAGTTAAGCAGTAAAGGCATGGTAAGGCTACATTTAATAGACTAGGTTAAAACAAAGTCCTTGCCAGCAAATAAGGTCATAATTTGGCCGGTTACCATATCTCTCACAATAGTAGGTTTCTTATATTTGTAAGACATACATATATATATTTTTTAGGTCTTTGCTAATTCAATTCAAATAATTAGAGATTTAATTTGAATCTCACAGCAAACTAGTAAACCTGACTGATGTGAATAACTCTTCTGATTTCTTGACAGACTTGGGTCAACATAATTTTTCTTACATATCCCTGTGGTAGTTAGCATCGCTAATCAGTAGAGTTTGAATCAACCCTACTCTGATAGAAATTTGGCAGTTATGCAGTCTATGCTTCTGAATGATAAAATTGGACTTCTCATTCTCAGGCTTCTTTAATTATTCAGTGCCATGTAAAGGCATACCTTGAGGAGATTGCAGGTTTGGTTCCAGACCACTGCAATAAAGCAAATACCTCAAAGTGAGTCATATGAATGTTTTGGTTTCCTAGTACATATAAAAATTCTCTTAACACTATACTATAGTTTATTAAGTGTGCAGTAATAGCATCATGCCTAAAAAACAGTGTACATGCCTTAATTAAAAAATACTTTATTGCCCCAAAATGCTAACCATCCTCCAAGACCTCAGAGTTGTAACATCAAAGATTGCTGACTGCAGATCACCATAACTTATCTAATAATGAAACAGTTTGAAATATTGTGACAATTACCAATATGTGATTTATCATATTGATAAATTTATCAATTTGATCTATCATTTGATTTGGTTAGTTTTGCCTTTTGTGCCAGTTGAGTTCAAGTTATCTTATATTCTACTCAGCTTCACTAATTGACTATGAAGCATTGATGCTAGATAATCTTTTTTTACCATGTCAAAATATATGTTATTGATGAAAATTAACTTCAGTACATTTACAGAGATTTTCAATACAAAATAAATCAGCCCATATGCTTTGCTCAAATACATCCACACTACCACTAGGTAGCCATCAACTCTTATCTAGAATATTGCAACTCTATCCCTTGACTCTTACGTTAGCCCAGTCTGTTTTCCACACAGTAGCTAGAGTGATTTTAAAATGTAAATCAGATGTCTCTCTTCCTGTTCAGAGCCTCCCAGTGACTTTCAATTATATTTAGAAAAGAAACCCAGTCTTTACCTTAGTTTACGAGATCCATGATCTAGGTCCCTGCCTTGATCCTGTTGTATGTCCTATTTTCTTCGTTATGTGCCCAAACAAACAGCCACAGACACAAATTCTCTTCTTTCTTTAATGTAAAGAAAAAGTCGTTTATGCTTTGTTTTCTTTTTGCCTGAAACTTTATTCCACTGTTTGCATACCTTGCTTTGTGACTTTTAAGCCTGTGCTCAGATACCACCTCACAGAGACCTCCCTTCATTGCCTTGTCCAAATATAATGTGCTTACTTTAGTCATTCACTTACCCTACTTGGTGTTTTCCTTAATCTCTTATTACCTGAAATAATATAGATGTTTTTACTTGTATGTATATTTTATTTACTTATTATTTCCTACTATTAAAACTTCCTTATGGGCAAGGATTATGCGTCAGAAACTATCTCATCCCTTGTGTCTAGGACCTGGCTTGGCATGTTGAGGGCGTTAAACGATATTCATTGATTAAGTCAGTGTATCCCATCGTTTTAGACATTTTTTTTTTTTTAATATTTATTTGGCCACACCGGGTCTTAGCTGTGGCATGTGGATCTTTAGTGGCAACATGTTGGATCCAGTTCCCTAACCAGGTGGCTGGCCCCCAACATTTGGAGCGTGGCGTCTTAGCCACTGGACCACCAGGAAAGTCCCCTATCATTCCAGAAGTTTTGGATTAATATCTCATCAAGGATGACCTGAAAAAAAGATCTGGCAAGGATATTTGACTTTTTTATTATGGACTAAAAGTGCGTGCTTATGCTTTATGTGCATGTAACTAGGATCTTTAAAATAAAGATCACACTTTAATTGTTCTGCTTTGAGTTTCTTGCAGTGAGATTTGACCAAGGATAATAAAGTTCTTACTGACAAAGTTGAAAATTCACTTCTTCTGACCATTTTCTTCCTGCCTATGAATGAATCTTTTTATTAAAAAAAAAAAAAAAATTTTTATAGCCACACCATGTGTCATGGCAGGATCTTAGTTCCCCCACTAGGGATCAAACCCGTGTCCTAACCGCTGGATCGCCAGGGAATTTCCTGAGTGAATCTTTATGGATAGAAAATGTTACTGGTACTTGTGATATTTGTTTTATAATTATGTTTTGAGAATGTAGTAAAAGATAATTTATATAGAAAGATCATATTGTGCTTAGGTGTATTTGGTCCATTACATAGTTCAAAAAAAAAGAGCCTTTTCTTCCTAGGCATTCTCTATAGTTTTTTCATTGCAAAATAGCATTCTGAGAACTCATAAACATGGATTTCTTAAAGATACAAAGTAGGTCAGATAAATTTTCAAGACTCACACTACCTTTTCTCTCTGCCCAAACATACGAGATTTGGGCTGACTGGAGGCTGCTGACTTTTTCTTCCTTGAGTATGGCTCTTCCTTTGGTCTATACCTTCCTTATCTCCCTAAGTTACTGTTAGCATTGTTTTTTCTCTCCTGTGAATTATGAACATTGGGGTAATACCAGGAATGTACCTTGCTATTTTATTTTTGAAGGTTTCTAGATTTTAGGCTTCTCCCCAGTGTGGAAGGAGGAGGGATCTAAGAGTATGGACAACCTTCCATACTAGAATACTTCCATACTTCCAATAATAGAACCTTCACTTCAGGGGGTTAAGTGCCAGTGTGAGTACTATTTAATTCTTTTCTAAATTGGCTGTGCATTAAAGATACTTGAAATGTACTCAAGTATTATGATAGGGTATATGTTGAAGGCCTCTGCTGATTTATCTTTGTAACTGAGTATTCTAGCTATAGCTGCTTAACTATGGGGAAGGTATGTTTTTGTATGTTTTAACAAATATCAAGAGAAATTTTGAGGAATAAGAAAACTAGCAATAGGAGCTTTATTATAATGAAAAGAATTAAATGGTACAGAATCTAAGTATTTCAGTACATAAAATCTTTTGATTATTGTAGGTCATTTGTGCTATACAGAGGTGCCTCTCAGAAGATGTTTAAATAATACAGCTCTTCAAGTCACTTGGAAGGGTAGAACGGTGTGCTTTCACACAATGCGTGCTCTCAGAGATCTGGAATTATTGTTGGAGAATTTCATTCTCTTAGCTTAGTACAGGGGTAGGAGCAAGACAGGGATTTCATTAATGTGTAGTTTTCTCTGTTATTAATATGAAAATTTAAGGACAGAATTAAACTTTGAGGAGACTGTAAGACATTTCTTAAGCGAGAAAGCATATAGGAAATCAGGCAGATTGTAATGGTGTGTGTATTTGTGTGTGTATACATGTATATATGTATTTTTTTCTTTCTGTTATAGTGGTTGGCACTTATCATGGTTCTCAGGACCAGCCCCATCAAGTGACTGGTAACCACCAGCAGCCTCCTCAGCAGAACACTGGATTTCCACGTAGCAGTCAGCCCTATTACAACAGTCGTGGTGTGTCTCGTGGAGGTTCCCGTGGTGCTAGAGGCTTGATGAATGGATACAGAGGACCTGCTAATGGATTCAGAGGTAAAGACAAAACCCCCCAAAAGAAAGTTCATATTCTTTTATGATTTGCACAGTATATAGAAATATGTCATGTTTTTTATGAAAAAATTGTATCTCTGCATTTGCTTCTTAGGTACAGTGTAAACCTTTTTTTTTTTTTTTTTTTTTGTATGTGTTGATAAGAGTTATTTAAGTTGGCAGAATTGGGACTGAGTATTTTGTATCTATTAAACCCATATCTACCACTGTCCTGTAAGGGATAGTGCTTTCTATAAATTACGAGACCTTATGGAGATTTGTTGTTTTTTGTGTGTGTATGTGCAAGGATGGGTAACTAGTTGTTTCATCTTCTAAGGCAATAGAGACAAATTAGATCAGGGTAGGAAATTAGAAATTAGTTTGAATAACTAGCATGGCTTACAGTTTTTCAGTTCTTCCTTGGTCAGTAGTGAGAAGGTAAAAACTCCTTAAGATAAAAAAAAAAAAAATTATTTTTTTTCGTCTTGTCCTAAATTTTAGGAGGATATGATGGTTACCGCCCTTCATTCTCTACTAACACTCCAAACAGTGGTTATACACAATCTCAATTCAGTGCTCCCCGGGACTACTCTGGCTATCAGCGGGTAGGTGAAATTGTTTAAAAATATAAACCTGACCTAAGTACCGCAGTGAAAGGAACTAATGTAGTTGCTTGACGAACTAGAATAAGTAATTTGGGGCTAATTTTGAACCTCTGTACAAGATACTTCTTTGTGGAGAATGATGACTTTTGCTTTCCTTAGCACTCAGTATAGGGATTCATTTAATAGTTTTCTAAACACAGTGATTTTTATGAGCAAAGAAGTGTATCTCGTTGATCTTGAAAATCAAAGAAGTACTACTACGGAATATCTTACAGCAATGCTATGTTTAAATGTCTAAAAGAATAACAAAGAATTTTGTATGCTATAAAAGACTGTAAGAATAGAGTAAGCATTAAAAATTACCTTTTCTTCAGTACTAACTAGCTTGTCTTTTAGGATGGATATCAGCAGAATTTCAAGCGAGGCTCTGGGCAGAGTGGACCACGGGGAGCCCCACGAGGTAATATTTTGTGGTGGTGATCCTAGCTCCTAAGTGGAGCTTCTGTTCTGGCCTTGGAAGAGCTGTTCATAGTCTGCATGTAGGTTACATGTTAGGAATACATTTATCATTTCCAGAGTTGTTGCTAGGGATTAAATGAAATGCTCTGTTTCTAAAACTTATCTTGAACCCAAATTTAATTTTTTGAATGATTATCCCTGTTACTATATAAACTGTCTTGAAAACTAGAACATTTCTCCTCCTCAAGAAAGTGTTTTTCCAACTGCAAATTATTTTTCAGGTCCTAAAACCTGCTAAATGTTTTTAGGAAGTACTTAAACCGAAACATTTTTGTAAGACATTTTTGGAATGAGATTGAACATTTATATAAATTTATTATTCCTCTTTCATTTTTGAAACATGCTTATTATATTTTAGGGCCAGAAACCCTTTAATGGCCGGATAAGCCATAGTTACATTTAGAGAACCATTTAGAAGTGATAGAAAATTGAAATTTCAATGACTTTTGGACCACTATTAGTGATATAAATGTCATTATTTCTGAGTTTTAAACAAAGCCTCCAAATTCATAACCAACTTGCAGGACTATACTTAAAAATTACATGTTTAAGAGTTTTTTGTTTTGTCTCTTAATATAGGAAAACTACTTCCTATTTGGGTAGGAAGTCAATCTGTGTAACAATTAGAGGTAGCATTTCATACGATCTGAAGTTCTAAATGGTTCTCTGATTTGAGGGAAGTTGAATTGATTTCCTCTAGATATTGGCCATAATATGTATACAAATGTATATTAAGGAGGAATTACAAAATTCTTTAATTTCAATGCTAGTAGAAACTGGCCAGCAAAAAAGGTGCATTTTTTTTTTTTAAATTATGGATCACTTGGGAATTACTGACTTGAAGTATCAAAGGATATTTGCATGTGAATGTGGGTTATGTTCTTTCTCACCTTGTAGCATATTCAATGAAAGTTGAGTTGACTGGTAGCTAAAAATCTGTTTTAACAGCATGTAAAAAGTTACTTTTTCTGTTACAAGTCATTATACAATTTTGAATGTTATGTAGTTTCTTTATAACAGTTTAGGTAATAAGGTCTGTTTTTCATTCTGGTGCTTTTATTAATTTTGATAGTATGATGTTACCACTGAAATGTAAGCTAGCGTGTGTACTAGAATGTAAGCTCCATGAGAGCAGGTACTTTGTCTGTCTTCACTGCTGTATCTATTTCCAACGCCTGGTGACAGTGCCTGGCACATAGTAGGCACTCAATAAATACTTGTTGAATGAATGAATGAATGAGTACTGGTGGAATACTCCATTAGCTCTACTCTTCTTTTAACTAGAGAACATGAGCAAATTTGCGCATGACAACTTCCAGGACAGGTGAAACTTGAACACTGAAGAATTGACCTCTTAAACCTAATAATATGACAAGCTGCCCACATGCTTCTTGACTTCAGATGAAAATCTGCTTGAAGGCAAAACAAATAATATTTGAAAGAAAAACCAAATGCCATTTTTGTCTTCTAGGTCGTGGAGGGCCCCCAAGACCCAACAGAGGGATGCCGCAAATGAACACTCAGCAAGTGAATTAATCTGATTCACAGGATTATGTTTAATCGCCAAAAACACACTGGCCAGTGTACCATAATATGTTACCAGAAGAGTTATTATCTATTTGTTCTCCCTTTCAGGAACCTTATTGTAAAGGGACTGTTTTCATCCCATAAAGACAGGACTACAATTGTCAGCTTTATATTACCTGGATATGGAAGGAAACTATTTTTACTCTGCATGTTCTGTCCTAAGCGTCATCTTGAGCCTTGCACATGATACTCAGATTCCTCACCCTTGCTTAGGAGTAAAACATAATATACTTTAATGGGGTGATATCTCCATAGTTATTTGAAGTGGCTTGGATAAAGCAAGATTGACTTCTGACATTGGATAAAATCTACAAATCAGCCCTAGAGTCATTCAATGGTAACTGACAAAACTAAAATATTTCCCTTGAAAGGAAGATGGAAGGAGTGGAGTGTGGTTTGGCAGAACAACTGCATTTCACAGCTTTTCCACTTAAACTGGAGCACTGAACATTTAGATGCATACCAAATTATGCACGGGCCCTAATCACACAGACAAGGCTGGTGCCAGCCTTAGGCTTGACACGGCACTGTTCACCCTCTGGCCAGACAACTGTGGTTTAAGACACATGTAAATTGCTTTTTAACAGCTGATACTGTATAAGACAAAGCCAAAATGCAAAATTAGGCTTTGATTGGCACTTTTTGAAAAATATGCAACAATTAAGGGATATAATCTTGATGGCCGCTTCTGTACTTAATGTGAAATATTTAGATACCTTTCAAACACTTAACCGTTTCTTTGACAATGAGTTTTGTAAGGATTGGTAGTATATATCATTCCTTATGACGTACATTGTCTGTCACTAATCCTTGGATCTTGCTGTATTGTCACCTAAATTGGTACAGGTACTGATGAAAATCTAATGGATAATCATAACACTCTTGGTTACATGTTTTTCCTGCAGCCTGAAAGTTTTTAAAAGAAAAAGACATCAAATGCCTGCTGCTGCCACCCTTTTAAATTGCTATCTTTTGAAAAGCACCAGTATGTGTTTTAGATTGATTTCCCTATTTTAGGGAAATGACAGTCAATAGTTTCACTTCTGATGGTATAAGCAAACAAATAAAACATGTTTATAAAAGTTGTATCTTGAAACACTGGTGTTCAACAGTTAGCAGCTTATGTGGTTCACCCCATGCAGTTTAGTGTTACAAATTTTATGGTTATCTCCAGCAGCTATTTCTACAGTACTTGCACTTATCTTTTGTCTAACCCTAACTGAATTATCTGTTTCACATGGAGGTATTTATATTCAAAGTGGTGATTCCCTCCCATAGATGTATAGAGAGAGTCCCAAGCCTGATGACGATGGACAGTTTAGTAATTTATGTATGATGTTGAAATTTGTGCTAGCAGTTGGAGCACTAGTTCTGTGTGCCTATGAACTTAATGCTGCTTGTTGTATCCCACTTGACTTCATGGGAAATTAATCCCACCTTATATTAAGCAAAGGCTACTAAGTTAATGGTATTTTCTGTGCAGAAATTGAATTTAGTTTTCAGCCTTTAGCTAAGGACTTTTTCCAGTAGGTGCTCAGCTACTTAAACCCATAAAACTATTCTCAAACATTCATCATTAGACAACTGGAGTTTTTGCTGGTTTTGTAACCTTCTAAAATGGATAGGCTATTGAACATTCCACATTCAAAGTTTTGTAGGGTGGTGGGGAAGGGGGGAATCTTCAATGTTTATTTTAAAATAAAAGAAGTTCTTGACTTTTCTCATGTGTGGTTGTGGTACATCATATTGGAAGGGTTATCTGTTTACTTTTGCAAATAAGTATTTCTTCTGCTAGCACCTCCCCTTGTGTGCTTTAAATGACATCTGCCTGGGATGTACCACAACCATATGTTTGTTTTGTTTTAGGCAGATAGATAAAATATTTGTGGTTTACTGGGTAATCCCTAGATGATGTGTGCATACAATCTTTCTATATATAAAACTAACTTTGCTATCTGTGTAGAAAATAATTTCATGACATTTAAAATCAGAATTGAAATAAGTTCTTTATACAGTGATCTCTATGAATCAGTTCAGAGATGGGATGGGGGAAAAATGCTTTCTAGGTTTCAAACTTCTATGCATTAGTGCAGATGTCGTGAATGTGTAAAGGTATTAGTAGTTTGATTATTTCTATGTATGTTTTTAAAAGAATCGTTTGTTCTTTTTGAGAGATTATACCTCTTTTTTGGCATTCTACCATTGTAGTCTAAATCTAAAATTTTTATGCCTCAATTCAGACTATATTTTTTAAAGGAGCACCTCTCTGTGGGGCAGAGAACTTTTTAAAAAGTCCCATTAAGATCTGAGTCTTGGTACTAAGTGTTCTGTATAATTCGTGGATGCTTGATGCTTGTCCTCCCTGCAGGAGGCCTTGTGTGGGCAAATGCATATTCTAGCAGAGTTGAAAAGAGATGGTTGTCACATGTGGCACTGTGGCTTGGTATAGCAAGATGCCATATATAAAGTACTTTCATTTAAATGCACAGTATCAATCATCTCATGAGAATAATGAGACTTCTGTTTTAAAGCTTTACAGTGTCATTGATTACCTTGGCTAGGGCAATTTTATTTTCAGATCTTAATATCCCTAAAGAATATTACTGAAAGAGGTTTTCTGATCATCGTTATCTTCATATTAAAACAAAATCCGTTAAGTATTTTTTTTTAATCAGCTAGCTTCTGCTGTTCTTAATCTCCTATGTATATATATATATATATATATGACTCCGTGATGTGGGAGACGTCAGAGACATGAGAATGTGTATTTATTCTCAGAAGGTTAATTAACAGATGTTCTGTTAACAACCAGTTCATAAAATGTAGAAAGTAGTTGAATATTCAGCCTCCTAAGTGTCTTAGGAAATTTGTATTGTTCATTATATTTTCAATAATCTATCTTAGGGGGAATTGGATACAGGTAAGCACAAAGTTAAAACCCATCATTTCATCTCATCTGAGTTTTTGAATCTCATCCCATTTGAGTTCTTATTAAGCACTCTTTGAAGTTTTATTGACTGTAAGTTATATTAAAAAAATCAGTATTGCTCTTAAGCTTATTATCCCTTCTAAAGAGTTAATGGGGGGAGGGAAAACCCTCAGGAATATGAAAATAATTTGTTAAGGTTCATTCTATACCCTTTCCCATTTTGAATTCTACAAATATACTGGAAAAGACTAGTGAATGTTTTAAATTACATTAGATTAAATCATATTAAAACCTGATACCTTAATTGTCCTTGAGTGAAGTTTGCTTTAGTTGTTTATACCACTGAGCAAAGCTCTAAGTGAAGAAGTGCTACTTGTGAGAAGAGAGGATAAAACCTTAATTTCTGTTAGTCTCACCTTGTTAGACTACTACAATTCTTCTCAATTGGGATCTTAATACCTTAAACAGCGGTTCTGAAGCCTAATCCAGTCTCATGCAGAAGACTGACTCCTTGAGTATGTAAGTAGTGAAAGATAACCTGATTCAGTGAAGGCAATTTTTACTGTTCTTTTAGTACTGGTTTTCTGTAAGTACTGTATTTAGATTAGGGAGTCACTGTATTAAGTCAGTACACCAAAGCTTCATTCAGCAAATTTGGGTCCTCTTTGCCAGGTCACCATTCCAAGCACTAAGCATTCAGTGGTGACAGAATCGCTGGTTCCTGCTCTTATCAATCTGATCAAAGATGTTGATGTGATGATACTAAAATACAGCAAAAGCCATGATGCAGCAACATGGTTGACGATATAGATATTAAGGCTGTGATAGGATATGACCTAGTCAGAATTATCAGGAAAGACATTTTTGATGTGAATAAGACTTGAAGGATGAGGAGTAGTAAACTGGTAAAGAACGGGAGAGAACTGCATGTCCAAGTCCAATCGCCAATGACTGAGAAACTGGCTAGAGTGAAGTATAGGTTTTATAGAGCTAGAGAGGCTGAAGCAACAGGTAAGGACTACTGAGAACAGCTTTGTAGTTCTATTCCATGGTAAGTTTTGTTTCTTGGGAGTTGGAAACAGGTAAGTTTTAAGCTGCGTGTATAGTGGTTGGGATTGGGGGAGGCGAGGATGGTGGGTCACCTAATAAAATTGCCATTTAATAACACTCAAGGCAGGGGATTTCCTGGCAGTCCAGTGGCAAAAGCAAAGACAACAGTGTTGAGAGCAAAATATTATGGTGCAAGAGATGACTTGGTGTAGCCCGTGTAAGAAATGATTACAACATAAAGTGCAGGGTGGTTGTGAATGGGTTCTACACATTTCTATCTGGCCACTGCTCAGTATCCTTTACTGAGTTTTCCAGGACTTGGTTGCAGACTCCATCCCTAGCAAATATTCTTCCCTAGTTGATCTTAACCAATCCCATTACTGACTACAGTCATCATTTTAGTCACTCAGAAGTATTTCTAGGTCCTAAACTCCCTCAAACACACCCAAACTTCATGTCTTGATTTTGAATGTCATGAGTATTTCAGATTTATCTGTTCATGGACGTATATCCAGTGGCTCAGAGCAAATACCTTGATATCATTGGTTTCCTTTCATACCTTGTATCTATAGTCCTTAAGCAAATGCATATGATTCTACCTTAAAAACAGGATATATCCTAAGTCAGCGAGCACTTGAGACCACCACCACTATCAGAACAGGTAACAATAGTAGCTTATGATGGTTCTGTTTCTACTCTTGCTCTCCTGTAGTACAGTTTTCTTGCAGAGCAGTCAGATTGAGCCTTAGAGGGCAAATCAGGTTTTGTCACTTCCCTGTTATTCAGACTCCAGTTGTTTCCCTAGAAACCATGCCACACTTAGAATCCTAAATCTGGCCCATGTGCCTAATGTGTCAGGCCTAATTTCCTACCGTTTTCTATCTTGGCTACTGTACTCTGGCCACACTGAATGCTTTGCTGAGACTTTCACCGTCCTGGAAACTTCATGTGTGGAAAGCTTTCCACTCAACTATTAAAAAGAATGTTAAGGCTCATTCTCTAAATTAAGGTCTTTGCTCCAGGTCACCATTTCACAGTACTTCCATGTCTTCTGTGTGCGTTAGTTTTTACTCACTGAATATTTTTTTCTGATCACCTTTTTCTTACCAAGACTATGTTAAACTTCAAAAGGGATAGGAAAATTTTGATCATTTTTATCTTGTCTAGCATATTGACATTTTGTTCAGGGAATTATGAAATTATGGTTGTTGGACCTCATGGGTGGTGCTGATTAGGTCTGTAGCTACAGAATTACATTTTGATTTGACGGAGTTGAAGGTAGAAAGGGAAATTAGTTTGGCTGATAGAGGCATCAGAGAAAAGCTGAGCAGAATGTGTTTAATTCAACCTTCTGGCCCCCCAAATTCATGACTATATATGGCCTTTAAAGTGAACTGCTTGACAGTTCGCTTAGGGGTGGGGTAGAGGGAAGTAACTAAACAGAGCAGAACCCCAGAGCTGGTTTTCATAAGAACTCCAGCATTTGACAGCCAGGTACAGGCCTAAAGAGCCTGCAAAGTACAGTGGCAATAATATTGGGTAGAAAACTTACGGACTCCCAGACAAATCTACGAGGTCATGACTGAGGATGAGGAGGGTCAAGTGAGCTGAACGAGAAAGGTCTGCTGATTGAGTTTCCCTATCTTGTCACATTAGGACGTTATTTAAAATAAGAGGACTCAAAATTATGCGCACATCTTGGGAGCCAGTCATCTCGCATAACCAGGCTAACACTCAAAACCTGGGCCTGTCTGGGAACCCGAGCTAGCTCCACGCAGTGACAGGCCATGCGGGTGCGAACATCTACTTATTCTGCCCTCCGTAGCCACGGTATCTTAATTCTGACCTGGAGAGGCAAACGACACCCAGCACCACTGCTACAGCCAGCGGAGACGAACCGTACAGCTGCGGTTGATACAGCTCCGCCCCGCGAGCTCTGACGTCATCACTCAGCGACCGGGTTGAAAAGCTCTGTTCTCGCCGTCGCCGCTCCTTTAGTGCGTCGGCGCACGCCCCGCCTTCAAGCGCCCGAGCGAGACGCTCGTCGCGGAGGGGTGATCTGTGAGAGCCGGCAGCCAGACATCCGTTAGGCTGCGCCCGCCTCTTCCGCAAAAGTTCGGTGTCCCCACGTGCTTCCGCTTTGCTCTTGGCTGGAGTCCGCCGGGCTCGGGGCGCAGGTATCCTTCACGGGATGGCTGGGGGCGGGTGCCGAGGTCGGCGTCGGCGTCGGCGTCCTTTTTGGGCCCGATGAGACTGGCTCCAGGACGAAGGCTTTGCATTAGTGCTGGTGCCCGACACATGCCGACTGCCGCTCTATCACGACTGCCACCTCATCCGGGTGCTCCTAGATGACAGGACCCTCTGCTTCTAAGCACTCTTGAGGGTTGCATGACTTGATCGCTTCCCTCTAGGGGCTCTAGTTGGGGTGGAGTGGGGTAGGTTGAGTGGGTGAGTGACAACACTTTTGGTTTCCGCGGAGCTTGTCCACAGTTCCTGATGGCAGCACCTGGCATTGAACAGAAACTATCTCATTTCATCCAGATCCTCCCAAGCTGGTAGCTGCATCACTATGCTCATTCGTTTATACTCTGTATTCAGCAGGAACACTCAGGACTTTATTTTGTTTACCAGTGCACCTAGAATGATGGCCTGGTGCATAGATAATATGTATATTTGTTTGGCTGATAAATGAATACTGAAGAATAACTATCCTTCTCTGCCATCAAGGCCTTCCTCATCCATTAAGCCTTCCTTGGCAACTGCAGCCCACAGTAATCTCAGACTTTCACCTGTCTGTAACAATTAGTGTTACATCTAATTTTATCTGTCTTTAGGCAGATTATCCCTCATTTCTTTCTCTTAAATATTTTCTCTAAGGAAAATGAAAACTCTGAAGTCAGGACTTTATTTGGTACTACTTCGGGGACTCCCACAGTAACTAGAACAAAAAGTAATAATTGGTTGTTGGTTGGTGGTGGGGTTTTTTGTGTGGCTGGCAACTGAGCTCACAAGCTGGTTGGTGAACTGGAAACAGTTCATACTTTGAAATCAGGAGGGCACCTGAATGTGAATCATGTCTCCATCATTTTTCTTCCTTGGTGGTATTTGAGTATTTATACTGGGTCCTTTCTTTATAAAATAAGAGCCATTGGTTGTGACATAGTGTTTTACAGTAAGAAAGAACTGCTAAAATCCATGTTTGGATTGAGAGTTTAGGAAGACAGTACAGGGTTAAGTTTCAGTTAATGAGCTTTGTGTGTAGAATGCAGCTAACACTGGAGAGTCTAAGTGACATGTCATTTCTATTTTTAATTGTAGAAACAATTGATATTTCTGGTGTTTTTTGGTGTATCTATTATGGTAATGATGCAATGTTCTATCATATGTAATCACAATAACTTGAAATCTCTTTGTACAGGCTTAGGTATAGTTTTCCTTCCCTTGAGGAAGCAATTGTACGCATTCCATCATAGTAATATTCATTGATTTCTTCTTCTGATTTTGTTAGTAATATATGTTAATTAGAAGAAAAAAAAAACAAACTCCCCAAAAGAACAAAATAAGAATCATCCATTATCTCACTGTCCATTAATAACTACATTTAAGGTTTTTTTTAAATGTGTATTTAAGATATATACATATACATATCTTGCCATGTTTTCCTCTAATAAGCATCTATATCCATATCCTTAGATAAATCTTGAAAGTGATTTTGAACAAATATTTTTGAAAACTTCCTTATTTTCCCATGGATATATCATAGGTTTTAATTCTTTTCTTTTTGTTTTTTAACTTTGTTTCTGATTTTTAAAAAACTCCTCCAGAGGGGTGTGAATTATAGCTTTCCATGCCCATGGGAACATTTTCTTCACCTTTCAAGCCTAAGTGAAGTGAAAGTTGCTCAGTCGTGTCCAACTCTTTGCCACCCCATGGACTTTGCCAGTCCATGGAATTCTCTAGGTTAGAATACTGGAGTGGGTAGCCTTTCCCTTCTCCAGGGGATCTTCCCAACCCAGGGATCAAACTCAGGTCTCCTGCATTGCAGGCGGATTCTGTACCAGCTGAGCCATGAGGGAAGCCCAAGAATACTGGAGTGGGTAGCCTAACCCTTCTCCAGCGGATCTTCTTGACCTGGGAATCGAACCTGGGTTTCCTGCATTGCAGGAGGTTTCTTTACCTACTGAGCTATCAGGGAAGCCCAAGGGGACATACCCTAGGTCAACTATTTGGTAATGTTTTTAAGCCAAATCTTAAATGACTTATTATTAAGACTATCAAAACAGCTATTTCAAAACAATGTTATCAGAATGTCCTTAGCATTGTGATTAAGATTAAAAGCATGAAAATGTACAAAAGATACATAGCAAAGTCACACAGTTCTTTTAATCTATACATTTCTTGAGGTATTTTTAGAAGTTCTGTTTCCTGAATTTTTCTTCCTTCATCTCTTTTTTTTCTGAGCCTCAGTCATGCTGTGATAGAGTCAGATTACACGTTTGCAGTTACAAGCTTAAGTTTCCTAATACAAAAAAGGAGGCTGATGTCTTCCCTAGGGAGTTGTTTGAGGGTTAAAAAAATACTTTTAAATGTGTGTAGTTCAGCTCCTGTCCCACAGGAGGCAGCCAACTAATGGTTTTCACCCAGAACCTGGATGTTCATGTCCAGTTGTGTTTCCTTTCCTTCTGTTTTAGTGATAATTTTTCACCATGCATCGGAAGAAAGTGGATAACCGAATCCGGATTCTCATTGAGAATGGGGTAGCTGAGCGGCAAAGGTCTCTTTTTGTTGTGGTTGGAGATCGAGGGAAGGATCAGGTAAGACCTGGTAAATGCTTCCTGGCTTTTTGTCCTGTTCCAGAGAGTCAGCATGTTACGGACCATCTGGGGTTTTACACATAATGACATTAAGGTCTCTTTGGTGTTTTCTTTAAGTGAAATGCCTAGTGGGAACGTTCCTTTGTTTCTTGAAAGTGATGAATAGGTATTTAGAGTTATTAGCAGATAGGTTAACAGCTTTTGATACTGAGCACAAGAGTAAGTGTATGTGATCTGGTTTCTAGTCCCAACCTGGGTGCTGCTTGCCTTGTGGTCTTGGGCCTGGCCATCCCAGAGGTCTCTTTTGTCCCTAAGAGTCTGTGGCTTTTTTCTTTGGCAGGTAGTCATACTCCATCACATGTTGTCCAAAGCAACTGTGAAAGCTCGGCCTTCGGTGCTGTGGTGCTATAAGAAAGAGCTGGGCTTTAGCAGGTAAGTCATGCCCCTTTGAGTGTCCCATCCCATTTCCCATCCCTGCTCCTTAGTTAAATGCCAGGAAATGATTCTTTGACCTAGGTTTTAAGGGATTGTTAGTAAAGGCGCTGTCTCTGAGGACACTTCCCAGTAGAGAAAATAATAGAACTGATGTTCATTCTTAATTTCTGACAATAAATTTCAAAATCTTTTCATGCTTTTTTATGTTCCCAGCCCAGTTCCTTGCTTTCTGCATGCCATTTTTCTTCCTAGTTTTCTCAGCTGATCGAGCTCATCTAATAATGCTGGTTCCACCTGATACCTAATGCAGCAGCTTTTCTCTTCTTCTTTTCAGAGCTCTTCTACTAGTCTGCTGTCTGACAATTGGCTAGTTTTTTTTTTTTAATTGTTGAACTTAAGACTTCTTATACTAAATATGAGACCTCTAACACAAACATACTTAGGCACAAATGGAATCTGTTGAAGTACAGTTGTCCCTTGAACAGTGTGGGTTTGAACTGCAGGACTCCACTTACGTGTGGATGTGTTTCAGTAGTAAGCTCTACAGTACTCTGTGGTCTGTGGTTGGTTGAATTCTCTGATACAGAGGAGCTATGGTTACAGAGGGGCCGACTCTAAGTCAGACATAGGTTAACCCTCAGGTTTTTCAAGGGTCAGCAGTATTCGGGTTAGCTACTGAAGCCTACGGGGGTGAGATTTCAGCTTTGCCTTGGGGGTGCTGAACAGCCGCGGTGCTGACACCCTGGTCCTTGCTCTGTCCCCAGTCTTTGTGTCATCCCTCGTGTCTGCTCTGTTCTTTCCCACTTCAGGACAGCTCTCTGCCTTCTGTGGTCCCCATTGCAGAAATCGCCCTTGAGGTTTACATGGTTTGGGTTCAACAGCACAGAAATCCATCTTTCTCCCAAATTCTTTTGGAAAGATATCCAGCCCTGGGCCAGAGGCAATGGGGTGGGCCACCGAGTAGGAGCCTGGCAGTTCTACCTACGCCCGTATGTGGGGAGGAGTTTGGTGTGCGGGGTGCTGATCCTTGGCAGATACACCACTATAGCACGACGTCAGAAACGCTCTCCTTTTACTCCGACCACCTTCCTAAACGCTTCCCTCTCTCTGATCTCATCTCCCCCCCCACAACCCGTTCACCTGTGTGGTTCTGTCCTTGGGCCTCTTTCCCCTCCATTATCCCCAGATGTAAAGCTTGTCTCTGGGGTGGACTCCGAGGGTGCGTCTCCAGCCCCGGCTGCTCTCTGCTCTGGTGAAACCCCCTGCCTTTTGCCCCTGCTCCCTCCTCCACTTGGGGTGCCACTTCCACCTCTCTGTACTCACCTGCTGAGATGCTCCCCTCGGGTGCTCCCCTTTGTTCAGGGCCTGCGTCCTGCAGGAAGCTTTTCCTAAGGCCCTCAGACTTAGCGCATGGCCCCTCTGCCCTCTTTAGCCCTTGTCTCTTTGTACAGTGCTTGGCACCTTACCTTCTCTCTCCCTCAAGATGTGATCACTTGCCCACTGGTAAGTAAGTTCATTTAGCGAGGAGGCCTCTCCTGCTTATCTTTATATTTTCATACTTTCAAAGGATCTGCCATATTTTACTAGGTGCTCAGTTACTATTTGTTGAGTGTATTGTTAACAGGCTCTAACATTTTAATTTTACTTAAGTACCAAAGGCTATATTTGATTAGTTCTTATCCTTTGGTCTTTAAGAGACTTGATTCTGCTTAAAAGAAACTCGATTTTGAATTAGATAGTTTTGCTTTAAAAACATTACAGAAGCTTTATTGTAAGAATATGAAAAATACAGAAAAATCTTAAAGGTGAAAATAAAAAGCACCATATTTTCAATACTTAGGCATTGTTAGCATTTAGCTGTATATGCAGTATGTATTTTTAAGACATAATTGGCATATTCTTTCATAATTGGGCAGGTAACCATTTTTAATACAGATTGAGAATAAGGCCTGTTGCCTCTCAGCAGAATTTTAAGTTTCTGGTGCTCTGATTCTCATTGCTGTACACTTGGTAAATGTCAGAATGGCAATTCAGGGTATTCTGGGCAGATTTGCCTTTCAACTTAACCCACCTGATCTCACTTTTAAAAAAAAATCCCTCCTGTGCCTCTTATAGCTCTCCCAGCCCTGTCTAGATGTGGCAGAGCATCAGGTTAAAGCTGATGCTAAGTCACAGGCTGAGGAACTGGAGGCCCAGGGGGAAGGCCTTGGCCTTACTCTTCAGTTAGAAAACTGTGATAAAATTTTGGTCTGCTGTACCTCTTGGTTCTGGAGTTTTCTTGTTCTCTGTTTTCTCTGAAAGAAAGAGTTGGGACTTCCTGGCGGTCCAGTGGTTAAGACTTTGTCTTCCAGTGCAAGGGCTGGGGGTTCATAGCCCGTGGTCCAGCAGCTAGGATCCCATGTGCCTGGAGGCTAAAAAAAACAAAATGTAAAGCAGAAGCGGTATTGTAACTGATTCAGTAAAGACTTTAAAAACGGTCCACAGCAGAAAAAGTCTTAAAGAAGTTAACTGACACTTGGGTATTCAGAGATGTTTAGGATGAGAGAGAAGTTCAGGGATGTCTGGGAGATGTCCAGATTCCACTCTAACCCGTGTATCCTCTGTTGGTGTTGTCTTCAATTAGAACTGCCCTTGAGGACTTGATCCAACCATCTGGGAAGGAAGTGGATGAATTCATTTAGGAAAAATGAATAAAATAACCCACCATCATGATGCCTCTCCTAGGTTCTCTGGGAAGGAGTGCCGTGAAATTGAAGTATGGGCTTGAGACTGAGATAATGAGTCCACCAGGGTTTAGGTTCAAGCTCTGGCTAAATGTGGGGTTTAGGGACTCCCATTACCCTTCTTGTTAAGTGAAGTATCAAAATGGCAGGGTTCACAAACAGACTTATACTATCTCCTCTGAAGCCCTTCTCTTCTAATGCTTCTCCAGTTTTGTTTTTTCTTTTTTTTTTTTTAGCTTTAAAGCAAGGGAATTAGCCCTACAATTTCCAAGTTCCCTTCTAGCTCTGAAAGTCTTAAGTGGGGGATTGTTGAGTCTATTCCCTTCTCCCAACTCTAGCCTCTCCAGTTAACTGGCTCTCATGGGGTTGGGGGTGGGGTGGGGTGATTACAGTCATCGGAAGAAAAGAATGCGACAGCTGCAGAAAAAAATAAAGAACGGGACGCTGAACATAAAGCAAGATGACCCCTTTGAACTCTTCGTAGCTGCCACCAACATTCGCTACTGCTACTACAGCGAGACCCACAAGATCCTGGGCAACACGTTTGGCATGTGTGTTCTCCAGGTGGGTGACTTCCCCCAGCCCGCACCCGGGGGCAGAGCACTGAGGGGTGCTCGGGCTGCCTGGTTACCCACGAGAACAGAGGGACAGAGAGGAGAGAAGATGCCTGTGTATTCTCCTTCCCCCAGAATTTATCAGTGGAAAACTTGGCCATTTTCCCAAGGAACTTGATAACTCACCACCATAAAAAGAGCGTTTTCTATCTAAAGCAGCACTTGTCCAGAGGTACCCAGACTGGTAGTGATGCTCCATCACACCTGGGTCTAAC
Organism: Bubalus bubalis; assembly: GCF_019923935.1. Classification (NCBI taxonomy): domain Eukaryota; kingdom Metazoa; phylum Chordata; class Mammalia; order Artiodactyla; family Bovidae; genus Bubalus; species Bubalus bubalis. The sequence goes on along the minus strand of NC_059172.1, from coordinate 20,180,729 downwards.
CAGCTTGATAGAGCACAGAACTTTGCATGACCCTAGAACCCCAGACCTTGTTAGATCCAACTGAAGGCTTTTATTAGAACTTACTGTCTTCTTAGAACTAACTGAAGACCAGACAGGAGTCAGACTTGTTTTAACTCACTGGGTACAGACCTGAGCACTCTTACATCCTGTCCAAAGTGCTTGACTGAACAACCAGCCCCCACAATCAACCGTCTAATTCTTAAAGTCCCCTCACTCCACCCCCTCACCCCCAACCCCCCCGCAGAAAACTCTGGTGAGTTTCTTCACTGGCATATATTTTCTCTTGCCTGGCAAGTTCATAGATTGTTTCACATTTTTGTTTTGAGCTCTGGTGGTCTTTGTTTTATTCTTTGATTTTTTGACACCTGGGATTTCATCCATTGCCCCCTCTCCTGCCCCCGAAAGAAAACATTTAAGCACAAATCTCCACATTTAAGCTCAGGTTCCCACTGTTTCATCATGTATTTATTATATGCATGCACTGCTATAATTACATGTATTATAAAACATACCTTATAAAACATAGATTAAGAAATGAGATGGGAAATTCTGAATAGAAGTTCTGGTTTTTTCTTTCTGCAGTCCAGTGGGTTGTCCATGCATTTTTGGGTTACATCCCACCTTGGAGGCTGAGGAGAGCGTTTTGCCTGTTCTCACCCCATCACTGACTGCTAGGGAGTTGCTTCTGCTCGCCAGTTACCAGATGCAGTGATGATGGCTCCTTTAGGCAGTGGCTCCCCCGTGTGGTACAGTAGAGTTTTGTCAATTTCTGCCTATGAACATAGAAAATGAATGTGAGATATTTCTGAAATTCTTGTGAGAATTAATGAAGACTGGAGAACTTCTTTCCAAATAAGATTTTATCAGGGATTATGGGAAACACTTTGACATATAAAACCAGATACACCTGTTCTAAATAAGTCCTAAATAAGGACTGTGTGTGTGTATGGGGGTCCTGGTGAGTTGGTAGGGGGTATCATCTTGAGTTTGTACTCTAAAGCCTTCTTTGCCTCCTGGTTAAGCTTCCCTGCCATGCTCTTTGCATCATCAGCTAGTTCTAAGGTCTCCTCCTTCCAGGATTTTGAAGCTTTGACTCCAAACTTGCTGGCCAGGACTGTAGAAACAGTGGAAGGCGGTGGGTTGGTGGTTGTCCTCCTGCGGACCATGAACTCACTCAAGCAGTTGTACACAATGACCATGGTAAGGCCCTGCTTTTTTAAACTTGATTATGGGGGTTCAAGTTAATCTGTGTTTTTCTACTTTCTTTTAAGAATTCTTACTGAGCAACTCCAGTGGACAGTCAGCATCATCTCTGGGCTGGGAGCTGTAACTGCAACTAAGGAAAAAGTGACTGCAGAGATGTCTCACTGGCCCTGGGTCTACTGGGGAATGTGAATTGTGCCTTTGCTCTCAGGCATTTGCAAATATTACACCAGTGAGATGCAGATAGGATGCGGCTGTTGTGTAGTTAAATTTCTGAAGCAGTATTCAACAGAGAGCCACGCCAGGGCCTGCACTTGTGTGCTATGAAAAGGGGACCATGTCCTGACATCCTCCCCTGCCCTCTCCCTAGTAGGTGATGAAGGAACACTGCCATTCCACTCCCAGGTTGGCTGAAACTTCGACTCCAAGTGGTGGGGTGGGGGGAATATTTTCTGCCCAAGCTTTGGACCTGGCTGTAAGTGAGGAAAGTGTCCCCCTGGATGCACAGCTGGTCTCTGACTCATCGGCTCTGCCACGTGGGTGTCGTGTTCTTCGAGGCAGGTTTTGAATCATGTCCATGGCCAGCTGCTCGGGAACTGTTAGGATTGGCCTCGGGGTTTCGTGAGCTGCCTTCATCTGGTGAAATGGGCTTTCTTCAGATCTAGAGCCTGCTTCTTGTCGCATTCCCCCACCACCGCTTCTCCTCACCCCAGCCCCTCTGGCCTCCTTAGAGGTCCTCAGATGTGCCCTCTCCCCTCAGCACATTCTCACCTGAGGGCCTTCCCACTGGCTCTTCTCATGGGAATGTCTGCTGGCTCACTTCCTCACTGCAGTCCAGTCCCTGCCCAGATACCACCTCCTCAGCGTGGCCCTCTCTCTCACCCCCTGTAGAATATGTGTTTCTCCCATCACTCATCAACCTGTTTTATTTGGCTTCAAAGCATGTTACAGACCTCTAAAGTCAGACAGTACTTGCTTATCATCTGGCTTCCTGTGCTAGTCTCCAGACTTCATGGGAGCAGGGACTGTTTTCCTCCCTTGTATATTCCTCGATCCTGGAAGAGTGCCTGGCCTTTAGTAAGCCCTCCTTAAAATATCTGTGAACAAAGCTGTCTCTTTATTCTCCCCCTGCTCTTACTTGGCCGCCTGCTTACCACCTCAGAGGGCCTTCCGTCACTACCCTGTGTAAGGAGTCCCCCTTCCCACCCCACCCCATTAGCTGTCACTATGCCCTGTTTCTCATTCGTAGCATTTCCCAAAATTTCTATCTATTGATTTGTCTCCATCCAACCATTTGATGATAAGCTTCATGAGAGTAGGGGTCATGCTTTACCAAACTCCAGCGTGTACCCCTCATGTCTGGTGTTGGCATGTGCATTTTGAGCAAATGAATATATTTTGAGATGCTAGATAAAATGTGGGAAAAGCTAAAGATGAAGTGAGGGGATGTTTGTTGTGATGAGAAACACTGCATTTAGCGTCTGATTCCAGCTCCAGCAAATCGCATTCAGCCAGGTTAGCACAGCAGGTTAGGTGGGAATGGATTTCGATCCTAGCAGCATCGCTGGTGCCTCTTTTATCCCAGGGCTGCTTGCTGAAACTTCGTCACATCTGGACGCTGAGCCTCAGTGCCATTAGCTTCTACTAATGTACGTTGTCTCTTTTAGGATGTGCATTCAAGATACAGGACAGAGGCCCATCAGGATGTGGTGGGAAGATTTAATGAGAGGTTGGTCTGAACACATTTTCCACTTCCTCACCTGTGGGAGACACGGGGGTTGGGGGGGTGGCGCGTTTTTGTCTTGGACACAGCTGAAAGCCATGCTCTATGTGAGGGAGGGTGGTGCAAGAGCCCCAGACAGTGAGGTCCCCAATCACAGCGGTAGTCGTGCCGCTCACTGGAAGCGGTAGAGTGAGTGGAAGGCTGGGGCCTGGATTCTGTCTTGCTTCTGGCCCTCACCAAGTCACTGTCCACTCTGGCTTTTCGCCTGCGCAGCTGTCAAAGGGGTAATCTGTCTGGATCCTGTTTCCCCAAATGTGTTTCACAGAACATTGGTGTTTAAGAGGGATCTTATGACAAAAGGGTTTTCTGGCACACTATGTCTAGGAAATGGCTGATACAGTTTTTCCTTTCTGAAGACTCATGTGAGCCTGTTGTAGCCTCTGAAAAGTCTCACAGCACGAGGGACCCCAGTTTATTTGACCCAGAGCCCCGTTTAGGGAATACCAGTTAGCAACTTTTGACAGCTTTAAGAAGGAAGAAGCCATGGCCTAGAGCAGTGGTTCTCACCCTGAGCAGTCTTGCCCTTGGAGAGACTTGGCAGTATCTGGAGACACTTGGATAGTCAGGACCTGGCTGGGCGGGGTGGGGCGGGGCGGGGGTGTTGGGAGGTACAGGCCAACGATGCTGCTAAAAAGCTGAAAGGGGGCCAAAAAGCACCACCACCACCCCCTAAGAAAAATGATCTGGCCCACAGTGTCAGTGCTACTGCAGTTTAGGAATTGGCCTGGGGGAATTGTGGGGCCTGGTTTCAACCCCTCTGAAGCTGCTCAGTGGAAGGTGCGGGTCTGGAAGTCACCCGGTGCTGCCGGATGGGAGTGAAGCCCGTGAAAGTAGAGCAGGAGGCCCTTTTCTTGCAGCTGTGGGACAAGCTTAGATTTTACAGCCAAACATGTTTTTCTACACGCAGAAATGTTTGTGCACTACAGCTAAAGGGAACTGTCCTCTCCACCCTTTTCTTTGTTTTTCCCTCACTGTGGCAGAAGGGTGTCCATTTGTGTGTGTGTGTTTGCCTCTATGGTTGGTGAGAAGATGTGGGGTGGCTTTGGGGTGGGCTCAAGGAGACACCTAGTGCTAGAGGGTAAACCTGGAGGATGTGGGAAGGGCCAGGGGACCCGGAGCTGAGGGACTCTGCACAGAAAGAGCACTCATAATCAGTCTCTCAAGAGAGTTCCCCGTAACTGGTCTCCTCTGCAAATCATGTTCAGGTGCCTTGTAAAGGAGGCAGGAATCATCCAGCCCTGTTCTACAGATGATGGTTTAGAGACGTGGGCTGGATAATTTTCCTAAAGAAAAGCCCTTACTTGTGTTGACATTGCTCCCAGCACCTCACAACGGTGGTTTTGTTCCTCAGGTTTATTCTTTCTCTGGCCTCGTGTAAGAAGTGTCTTGTCATCGATGACCAGCTCAACATCCTGCCCATCTCCTCCCACGCCGCCAGCATTGAGGCCCTGCCTCCCCAGACGCCGGTGAGCTGCCAGGGCCCGGGAATCTGGGGAGGCTGTGTTTCCTGGGCTGACCCTCCGACGGCAGTGGTGAACCTTCTCCTCCTCCTCTCTGTTAGGATGAGAGTCTTGGTCCCTCTGATCTGGAGCTGAAGGAGCTGAAGGAGAGCTTGCAGGACACCCAGCCTGTGGGCGTGTTGGTGGACTGCTGCAAGACCCTCGACCAGGTGACATGTGTTCGGAACACCCCCATCCCTGTCTGAACCACACAGAGGGAAAAGACAGCGAGCAGAAAACAACAGAAGCCAAGTTAGGATGAGGCTTGGCTCTCTGTGGGGCAGGGGCCTTTTCTTTTGCTCACACGTGGGCACGCAGCACCAGCATAGCACAGAAGTCTGGGATTATCTGCCCCTTCCCCCTGGTTTGTTGTTTGTAGCTGTTGTTCAGGAAGCTGGGGTCGGGAGGAGACGGGTTGCGTTTAAAGAGGAACCCCTCCAGCACAGGCTGATGGACCTGCGTTCTTTCATTCTCACTGAGTTTTGATGACATAGGTTTTTGTTTATGCCTTGTTCTTAAGTGAGGAGGGCTGGAGGCACCTAGTACTCAGCCCCGCTCCAATGTGAGTGCTGAGGAGGGCCCTGTGATGAGGGTACCCGGTCCACCTGGTCTCTAGGTACAGACAGCAGGCTGGGAGGGAGCTTCCAGGATGCATTTCTGTGCTCCAAGTGACCGGGGCTGGTAAACTTGGCTTCTCTGGTGGTTCCTGGATGGTGATGGGAGCTGAATAGACATGGCCCGGAGACCTGCAAGCTGTCAGGTGTGTGCAGAGTTCTGATCCAGCCTGAGCAGACAAGCAGCACAGGCCTGTCAGCCCTGGGATCTTCCCTCGTGATGGAAAACAGCTGCAGTGACGCCGCCCACTCGGGGCTGAATCCCAACAGGCTGGTTTCCCTTTTCTTTCTGGAAATAGAATCACCAGCTACACAGCGCTCTCTGCAGCCCAGGCTGCAGGCTCCAGGTTGCTTTTCAGCTACTTCCTGGTACTTTCTTTATCATCAGAGAGGGGGAGTGAGAGAGAGGATGGGGAGAGGGCAGAAGTGACCACGACTGGTAGTGCCCTCCCTTCTCCTGGCGCCCCTGCCCTCCGTGCTGCTCTTCATGTCTGCCCATGGCCACCTTCTACGTTCATGACTGGGCAGTGACACTTAGGCCCAGGCAGGAGGAAGGGGCGGGGCTCGAGGAAGCTCAAGTCTCTCCAGCTGGAAACACTCAGAGGGGATCCAGGTCCTACTCACCGTAACCTGGCCTTTGCTGAACCCTGTATCATATCCTTTTCTTGTTGCTCTAGAGTAGAGAAGTGAAGCACTCTGATAAAATGTACATGGAAAAATCCATGAACATAATAAAAGGGTATGAAATTTGGACTAAATATGTACTCTAAAATAATATTCTAAAATAAATGAAAAACCAGTCCAAAAAAGCACATAATTTACAAACAAAATAGATAGCCAGTAATTATATCGATTTGAAAAAGTGCCTGCTTTCTGTCATAACTGAAGTAACACAAACTGAAACAATGATCCTAAGTTCCCATTTTGGGTTGGTCAAGACTTAAAAGTTTAGCAGTACCCAGTGTTGGCAAGTGTGGGGAGAGAGCAGATTAACCAAGATGGTGGTCGTCAGACCCCTCTTGCCCACAGCCTCTCGCTCTCGCCCCACGTTTTGTAAATACACGGTTATGTAACAGCTGAGCTCACTCACAGCACTGCACATGCGTGTCATGGTGTATCTGCTTGGCCACAGGCCACTTTTGCTCTGTAAACATACATGAGCTTGGAGAACGCAATGGCACCCCACTCCACTACTCTTGCCTGGAAATCCCATGGGCGGAGGAGCCTGGTAGGCTACAGTCCATGGGGTCGCTAAGAGTCGGACATGACTGAGCGACTTCACTTTCCCTTTTCATTTTCATGCATTGGAGAAGGACATGGCAACCCACTTCAGTGTTCTTGCCTGGAGAATCCCAGGGATGGGGAAGCCTGGTGGGCTGCCGTCTATGGGGTTGCACAGAGTCGGACATGACTGAAGAGACTTAGCAGCAGCAGCATACATAAGCTCCACCTGAAAAGCCTTTGCCACTCCGTTGCCTCTGTATTATGGCTGTCTTATGGCTGTGTCCACTGGGTCAACCATAAGAGGAGAGCTTAGCGAGTCTGCTGCTAGGCTGCCGTGCCAGTCAGAAGAGAATAAACATATTTGCAGTTCCTATGACTCCTTGAGTTTTCTTCCAGCTTCTCTGCTCACGCCTTGCCGACCGCGGGCTCAGCAAACAGTGTGAACAGTGAGATAGTTGGCGTAGTTGGCAGGATTATACAGCAAGACAGCAAGGCTGCAGAGAAGGCCTTTCGTACATGGGTGGGGGTTCCATAACTTGGCATGACACCCATTTTAATGCACACATACTCTAACTCAGCAGCTCTTCTCCTGGAAATGTATCCTAGAGATAATGCCCACTGCTGTATCTGTACAAATGGTGGCAGGACACAGTGTTGGCTTCGACCATAGTGGTGGAGGAAGAGGATAGTGAGGAATGTGGGATTTTTATGTTTTGAAGGACAGGATTTGTTGATGAATCGGGTATGAGGAGAAAATGGAGGTGACTTTTGGCCTGAACAGTTGGACACTAGCTGAGCTGGGGAAGGTGGTAGGTGGAGGAGGACTGGGGGGACATTAGGTGTTGAGCGTGAGACAGGTAGTGGACGTAGAGGGGGCAGTTGGGTGTATGGAAGAGTCTGGTGTGGGGGAAGAGGTCTGGATGGAGATGTGAACTGGGGGTTTATCAGCATCTGGTTGGTGTTCAAAGCCTGGAGACTGAGAGGAGATGATCACGGGAGTAAGAGTCTAGGCTGTTGGTCGGCGAGAGCGGCCCCGTGTCCCCTGCTCCCCCCCAACTCCAGTTTAAATGGCTGAACCTCGGCCTTTCTCACAGCTCACCCAATATGTTTCTCTTGCCACAGGCCAAAGCTGTCTTGAAATTCATTGAGGGGATCTCAGAAAAGACCCTGAGGAGTACTGTTGCGCTCACGGCTGCCCGAGGAAGGGGGAAATCTGCAGCCCTGGGACTGGCTATTGCTGGGGCGGTGGCTTTCGGGTAAGGGGGATCCCGGGCTTCAGGCACCCTGAGCTCTGCGGGAGCCGTGTGCAGGACTAGGGGTCAGAGGGGCTGCTCCCAGTGTAAGCGAGCTCCTGAGTGATTTCGCTAGATCTTGGGCACCTATCTAGAGAGAGCAGGTGTCCCTGGGGGCTAAGTGGTAAAGAATCCACTTGCCAGTGCAGGAGATGCGGGTTCAGTCCCTGGGTTGGGAAGAGCCCCTGGAGAAGGAAATGGCAACCCACTCCAGTGTTCTTGCCTGTGAAATCCTAGAGAAGCCTGGCGGGCTACAGTCCATGGGGTTACAAAAGAGTTGGATACAACTTAGTGACTTGTTCAGTTGTTGTTCAGTCGCTAAGTCGTGCCCAGCTCTTTGCGACCCCATGGACTGCAGCACGCCAGGCTTCCCTGTCTTCACAACCTCCCAGAGTTTGCTCACACTCATGTCCATTGAGTTGATGATGCCATCCATCCATCTCATCCTCTGTCACCACCCCCTTTTCCTCCTGCCCTCAATCTTTCCCTCAGTCTTTCCTAGCATCAACTTAGTGATTAAACAGCAACAGCTAGAAAGAACAATGCTGTTATCCCCAGATCCCAAAGGTACACGTATATGTGTCCTGGCACACAGATACCAGGGCCTTTGTGATAACTATTTAGAGTTGAACAAACACACAAGAGCAAAGAAATGGTGGTAAGGAACTTTAAAACTCTCAGGAACTGAGCCTGTGTATGACCAGCTTTGCTGACCGAGAAAAATACAGGTTTGTCATTTTAATGATTTGATCAATAGACAGTCTTGTTTGCATTGAGGAGCTGCCTTTGAGAATGACATCACTTGCCATTCTTTTGTCCTGGACTGAAGATTTATGAGCTGCCAGGAGAGCATGTGTTTACAGCTTCACAGATACAAATAATGGACTGTAGGATTTACCGTGTCCTATATACATGATCTTCCTTGGTGCTCCTGAGAGCAACGTTAGTGTTTCATAGATGGATAAACCCAGGCTCAGGGAGTTTCAGTGACTCACCCAAGGTTCCCCCAAGTCAGTGCTGGTTGTGCTGGGACTGAACTCGGCTCCTAACTGTTACTCTGGCTGCTCTAGTGGTACCACCTGGCCCTCTGCCTTTAGCATCCTTTATACTCAACAAGGATCCCTCAGAGGCTCACTGTGGCCTTCGCCTGCTCACGACGGAGCACTTTGGCTTCATGATTTGAAAACCTGTCAGCATAGCTAGTGATGAGAGTGAAGCCCCCTCTGGGCCAGGGGTGCAGGGCTGGGGAGCTGGTGCCGTCTCTGACACTCTTGTTCAGTCGCTCAGTTGTGTCTGACTCACTAAGTTGTATGCGACCTCATGCACTGCAGCACACCAGGCTCCTCTGTCCTCCCCTGTCTCCTGGAGTTTGCTCAAATTCATGTCCATTGAGTCGGTGATTCTCTCTAACCATCTCATCCTCTACCACCCTCTTTTCCTTTCGCCTTCAATCTTGCCCAACATCAGGGTCTTTTCCAGTGAGTCGGCTCTTCGCATCAGGTGGCCAAAATATTGGAGCTTCAGCATCAGTCCTTCTCATGCGTATTCAGGGTTGATTTCCTTTAGGACTGATGGGTTGGATCTCCTTGCAGTCTAGGGCTGTCTCGGGAATCTTTCCCAGGACCACAGTTTGAAAGCATTGTGCCCTCAGCAGTGTGCTTTCATGGATGCTGGTAGCTAATTGCTGGGGTGTGCTCCCTTCAAATTGGCAACTTGTTTTCATTAGTTTGGGAGCAAAAATACCCTCAGGTCTGCAGTTGTTTTACTTTTCCTCCTCAAAATGTGTGTCCTGATTTTTTTATCTCCCACCACTGTCTCTTGTTATCACCTGTGTAACAGGGGCAAACAAAAATATTTTCTTTTTTTTAAATTCTCTTAACATTTCTTCAATTTCCTAATTACTTAAAAGCAAAAAAATCCTCCTTTTGTTCAACAGGTACTCCAATATCTTTGTTACCTCCCCGAGCCCGGATAACCTCCACACTCTGTTTGAATTTGTGTTTAAAGGATTTGATGCTCTGCAGTATCAGGTAGGAAGTTAGGATAAGAGATTATTTTGATTCCATGCTGAGTATAAATCCAGGTGAAGTCTGTAGAATGCAAACTTATTTTTGTTTCGAAAGCTTGTTTCTGATGTTTGGTATTGGTTTGGCTTTTTCCCCGTCAGGAGCATCTGGATTACGAGATCATTCAGTCTCTCAATCCTGAATTTAACAAAGCAGTGATTAGAGTGAACGTGTTCCGGGAACACCGGCAGACCATTCAGGTGAGGCGTGTTCCAAATCCTGCCACGTGGGGCCAGTGTGCTGCTGTGTATAAATGTTCTAAGATGTCTCTATTATAGCTGTTTTATGTGATGTGTAATTACGTATCTTTTAGACAGTGTTGTTGCTTTACAGTAAACCTGTTCCATATTTTCAGCCTCTTCTAAAGAAAAACATTCAAGCGAACTAACAAATGTATGTAAGCCAGATTGAAAAGTTGTAGTTTTGTCCCTTGAAAACTGAGTATGCTAATCAACTAAGAGAAATGGAATCATTTTCTCTGACGTCATTTCTAATTCTGCTTAGTTACAGCAGGTTTTGAAACCATGCATCTATAGCTAGAACAATAACCTTACCGTTTGAAAGAAGAAAAGGTCTTTGTGAGATGTACTCGGAATCTTTGTGGTTTAGTCAGTGGCCTACTTTCCTTTTTAAACAGTGTTTCCCCGAAAGCTCTATAAATCTCCTGTGCTTTGTAAGCCTGAATGGTCTGTACTTGTCCAAAGGCTACAATTTTGTTAAATCATGACAGGCTTGCAGAAGGGATGGGGCCCTATGGGCTCCTAATGGAGTAGGTCTATTGAGAATTTTTTGGAGCTGGGCTGGGGTGGGAAGCGGGCCAGGTAAATGTGGCAGGTTACACCCTTGACCTTTGTGTATATGTCTGTCAAGTAGGTATACCTTTCATCAAAGATCTAGGCTATAAGTAATGTTAAGTGCTCATGCCTTTTTCCTCAAGGACTGTAATTTTTTTTCTTGCTGAGTCTCTAGACTGTTCTTTCTGTAATTTCTTCCTACTTTGGTCTGGTTCTCTCAGCTTCAAGGAGGAAAGGCCAGTGTTGGGGTAGGGGTGAGGGGCAGGCTGCAGGCCGTGAGAATACAGAGATCTGTTGAAACTTAAGAGAAATACACAAACCAGAGAAGGGAAGCCTTGCCCTGAAATGCCTGGCTCAGCCCTCGCTGCTCCTGGGGTCTGTCTTCAGAGACCCTCTCATATTACCAGAGTCATTTTGTCTCTAGGCTAGAGTTGAAGTGTAGAAGAGGTGACCTGATTTTATGAGGCTACATTTATGTTCCTTTGAGGCCTCCTCTTGTTGGAAATTGAGATATAGAAGAATATTAGGTTTAAAGTCAGCTCCGCCTCTCCAGGGTCTGCTGCTTTTATGAGGTGCTTGTTTAGTTCTTCTCTGTAAAAATCCAAGACATGGGGCCCCATTGAGGGCATGTATCCTACTGTTGGAAATGAGAGGGGTCTCTGCCTCTTTGATCCCTCAACTTCTTGCAAAACAGTTACAAAATCTTATTTGTAATGAAATAGTTCAGACTACAGAAAAGCACAGAGACCGATGTAACACAATACTGAGGTGCCCAGCACTCAAGCCTAAGAAATGCTGGTATTTTGCTGCTTGCTGTGTTTGTTTCATATCTTAAAAGCCATTTATATTTGTGTTTTAAAGATCTAAAACCTCAGTGTGGAAGTCCCTCTTGTACCCTTCCCCATCCGTTCCCTTTTTTCGCTCCCCTTAGATAACTCTGCTCTGAGATTGTGTATCTCCTTTCAATTCATGTGTTTATATTTTCCTACGTAATTATGTATCCATAAATGGTAGCATACCGTATAGGCATACTTTTTCAGCATGCCTTTTTTCACTCAACACTTGTTTTTGGGTTTGTCCAGATTGAAGCTTGAGATCTGATTCATTTTTAAGCACTGTGTGAGTACATTAGAGTTTATATGTGTCTAGAATTGGAATTGTTGGGTTTTGGAATATGCATAGCTTTCCATCTTTCTCGGATTTTGCCAAATTCTCCTTTCAAGTGTTTGTGCGGGATTACCTTCACCCCAGCACTTTCCTGAGTTCTTGTTTCCCCATGTCCTCACAAACATTGGTGTTTTACTACTAATTAAATTTTGCCCGCATGCATAGGAAATAGGATCTCCTTGTCTTCAGCATTGTGCTAATTACTAGTGAGGTTGAATACTGTTGTTAATGTTAATTGGCTCTTCAGGTTTCCTCCCCTGTAAAATACCTCTTCGTGGTCTTTTGCAAACTTGAAAGAAGCAGGAACCCCTGAAGGGACTGAAGAGGTTGTTGATGCGCGTAAGGGAGCCAAGTTCATGGCGAGTTTGTGACAGGCTAGTAACACAAGTGTGTGAGCACTAAGAAGACCATGGGTTTTAGAAGTGCCCCCACCAGTGCGGGGAGAACTGGGCTTAACAGAGACGGTGTCACAGCAGGGCACACAGTGCGCAGCGTGCCGGAGATGCTTGGAACCTGAAGTCTTCCTCTTCAGCCATCGCTGGGGCCAAGCTTGCCTCTGGCCCACAGGTCAGAGTGCGGCTGGGGGAAGCATGAGAAAGAGGGGAGAGAAAGGAAGTGGGGGCATCACCTGTCACTCGCCAGGTCCTAGGCAGAGCATTGGTGCAGATTTACTTAATTTTACCTAATTTACCTAATTTTTTTCTCAAGCAGCCATCAGTATTTCCTCCATTTTCTGGAGAGGAATCTGAGGCTCTGAGAAGAAGGGCCGCACAGTCAGTGGTTGAACTGTTAGGCCCCAGGCATCTGACTCTAAGCTGTCCCTGCTTTGTCCTACCAGGGAAGGAAGAATGAGAGAAAGAAGACAGAGGACGGGGGAGAGCGGAAAGAGAGGGCCTTTATGGTGACTCACCAGCGACTGCAGCCATGGTATCGGCGGCCAAGCTAACAATGTACATTTTTCCTTCCCGCAGTACATACATCCTGCAGATGCTGTGAAACTGGGCCAGGCTGAGCTCGTTGTGATTGATGAAGCTGCTGCCATCCCCCTTCCCCTGGTGAAGAGTCTTCTGGGCCCCTACCTTGTTTTCATGGCATCCACCATCAATGGGTGAGCACCGGGGCAGGAGCCGTTGCCCCCTTTACAGGGTGTTGCCAGTTAGGTGGGATTTAGTGAACGTGACCTGGGCCTGGGTGGATAGGGCTGATACCTAAAGTTTGAGTCTTTGGGCCCGCTTCACTCTCTCATCGGCCTTCTCTTTTACCCCTTCATAGTAAACTATAGCTCCCTCTGGTGTGAGCTATAGCCCACCAGAACAGGCAACACCAGACTGAGGAATTTCATTACCCAGTTGATGAATGTCTCCTGTCTAGGTCTGACCAGGTTCTAGGGAGCACATGGATGGCAATACCAATGTCTTGGGCTTCCCAGGTGGCGCTAGTGGTAAGAACCCGCCTGCCAGTGCAGGAGACATAAGAGACTTAGGTTCGATCCCTGGGTTGGGAAGATTCCCTGGAGGAGGGCATGGGCAACCCACTCTAGTATTTTCGCCTGGAGAATCCCATGGACAGCGGAGCCTGGTGGGCTGCAGTCCATAGGGGCACAAAGAGTCGGACATGACCCGAGTGACTTAGCACACACACGCACCACTGTCTTATCCCCTAGAATTATGTGAAAATGTAGTATTAAAGTAACTGTGTAATTATCATAAGAAAGCAGACTCAGGAGCTTTTTCAAAATTTTGAAATATTTAGTTGTTTGCTATGGGAAAGGGAGAAGGGGAAGGTAAGCAAAAAGAAATCCAGTGATCTGACTCTCTAGAGATAGCTTGTTAGAATTTTGGTGTACATTTATTTTACTTTTTCATTTTGAATAAGAACATAAGCATAGTTTCCATAATGTTTTGCGTTTGCTTTTTCATGTAAAAATATACTGGGAATTCTTTGGTGGTTCAGTGGTTAGGAATCTGAACTTCCTCTGCTGGTGGCCTGGGTTTGATCCCTGGTCAAGGAGCCAAGATCCCACAAACTACACAGTGTGGCCAGAAAAAAAAAAAAGAATATACTGTGAAATCGTCCCAGGTCAACGTGTACTTGCCTTCATTGTTGATTTCTATATGGAGGTCACATTTTGAAGAAATGATTCTATATTTTAGATTTATTATTTGACTGCTTTACTTACACTGAAAATAGTTAAATAAGATGGATTTTACTTTTTCTGGTAACATCTTTATTGAGATATTATTCACACTATACAATTTACTCATTTAAAGTGTGAAATTCAGTGATTTTTAGTATATTCATAGAGTTGTGCAGCCATCACGACAATTTAGAACATTTTCATTTTCCCGGAAAGAAACCCCATACCCTTTAATTATCATCCTCCAATTCCTTCCTTTTCCTCAGTTCTAGGGAATCACTAATCAACTTCCTATATGTATGGATTTGCCTAGTGTGAACTCTTGATATAAGTGGAATCTTTGAATATGTGGTCTTTTGTGATTCTAACTATAATGTTTGCAAGGTTCTTTCATGTAGCTTATATCAGTACTTCATTCCTTTTCTTGGCCAAGCAACATTCCGGTGTGTGTTTATGTACATCTTGTTTTTCCATTCGTCTGTTGATCATTTATTTCTCTCTTGGCTAGTACAGTGCTGCTGCGAACATTCACATGCAGGTTTTGTGTAGACACGTTTTCTGTTCTCTTGAGGGTATACCTAGAAGTCAAACTAGTGGGTCAAATGGTAACTTTCTAACTGAAGAACTGCCAGCTTGTTTTCCAAAGCAACAGTACCATTTTACATTCCCACCAGTAGTGTGTAAGGGTTCCATATCTTTGCTAGTATTTGTATGACCTTTTTGACTGTAGCCGTCCTAGTGAGCATGAATGGTGGCTCGTGTGACCTTCCTTTGCGTGCCCCTGTTAGTTGGCTGATGTGGGGCGTCCTGTCATGTGCTTTTTGGCCACAGTGTATCTTCTTTGGAGAAGTATCTATTCAGGTCCTCTGTTCATTTTTCTAATTCAAAATTAGAAAAATTTTCTAGTTTATGTCCTCTTTCAAGGGAAAGTAGTCATGAAAAAAATTACTTAGATGGTGGCTTTGTTTAATCTTGATTTTTCCAAACTGGAAATGCTCTCTGTTCATCTTTCAAGCATGCAACTTCTCATTAATCGACCATTCATCTTTGTTCCAGTTCCATTATACTACAGGCTTTGGTCATGTCATCTTTTTGGTCTTTGTCTTTTAGTTCGTAGTACAGCCCTGTGAGTTGTGTACACTAGTCCCCTTTTGAGGAGGAGGCTGAGAGAGGTTCAGTTCCTGGCCCAGGGGTACTAAATGGACATGCCAGGACTTGAGCCCAGGCCTAGATGGCTCAGAGCTGAGCCACCATGCAGCCCAGCTTCCTTTGGGTGTGCACATGCCCTGCTGGAAGTTCAGAGGTGAAGGGCTGTTCTCAGCAAGCAGGAGTCTGGGGTTTCATCAGGTTGAGGACAGAGAACTACTTTCTCAGTCCCCTCCTGGAGAGGTGATTTGGCAGCTCGAGCCTAACTGCCTTTGCTTTTTCTCCTAGCTACGAGGGCACTGGCCGGTCCCTGTCCCTCAAGCTAATTCAGCAGCTCCGCCAACAGAGTGCCCAGAGCCAGGTCAGCACCACCGCTGAGAACAAGACCACGGCGACGGCCAGGCTGGCATCAGGTACCCCCGGAGCTCTGGATGGGCCTGCGTTGCACAGCAAGTCACGTCACACTTTTCCTGGATCCTTCCCCTCATGACATTATGGGTGATAGCAGACCTTCTGACGATCAGGCAGAGAGGCTGAGTCCCCAAGAGATGACGTTGCTTTTCTCTGAGGAACAGCAAACTAGTGAGCAGACGGGAGGCTGACCTGGGCTTCTGGTGACTGGATTCCTGTTTGTCACCATCTTGGGGCATTGGTTGCCTTGACGTAGTGAGACCTTTGGGGATTGGTGTCCAGACGAGTTGAACATCCACCGGAACAATTTAAAACCACTCAGTTTAAATTCTTGAGCCATATTTATGTGGGTACCACATGACAGAGATAAAGTAGAACATTTGCCTTGATCTCCTGGACAAAACGTATTTAGTCTTGTGTGTGTTTTGAACAGTGCGAACCCTGCATGAGGTTTCCCTGCAGGAGTCGATCCGATACGCCCCTGGGGACGCCGTGGAGAAGTGGCTGAACGACTTGCTGTGCCTGGATTGCCTCAACATCACTCGGATCGTCTCCGGCTGCCCCTTGCCTGAAGCGTGTGAGCTGTATCCTCCTGGGTTCCATTCGTCCTGTGAAAGGGAGAGATGATGGGAGAGTTAAACTGAAGGTTCTGGCCCTTTGCCTCATAGGCTGCTGCTCTGGGAAGAGGAGAAGGTGGAATGTTCTTGATTTTCCTTCTCTTCCTTCCCTGCTATGTTTCTGCTTAGAACCAGGGCCTCCTCTTCCCAGACTGAGGGAACCCACGTATCCAGGTTGTCCTTGGAAGTAGCGTGTCTTGTTTGGGGCTCTCTTTGATATGTTTTGGTTGCTTAACCTCAAATCCAGCTACTATGTTAATAGAGATACCCTCTTTTGCTACCATAAGGCCTCCGAGGTTTTCCTCCAACGGCTTATGGCTCTCTACGTGGCTTCTCATTACAAGGTAACTGAAACCAGCCCTCAAGTGGACTTCAGCAGTGAATTCCAGCTCTTGGCAGTGCCTTTTTACTTGACTTTTTTCATCTTGTGTTACCCAGTGGCTCAGGTGACCATTCCACTGGGACTAGAATGTCCTGATGTTGGCAGGGGCCGGGGGTTCTACTTCAGGGTTGCATTTCCTATTGTTCAGGCTTGTCTTTTGCTCCAGCTTTGTATACGGAGCATGGGATTTCTGCATGTAGCTCCGTGTGTGGTGGCTGGAGAGGGTGGTAAGTGTTGCCCATTTTAAAAGGGGTACTTATATTTCTTGCCACTTGGCTGAATGGATGGGCTGAGATGACATAGCATTTGTAATCTGGGGGGTGCTCTGTGACCTGAGACCAGCCTTACACCCCCCCGGCTATTTTCAGGGATCAGTGAGTGAGAATTTAGAAAATTTGGAAGTCTTAAAAACTAAAAAGATAACATTGGAAGGGACACTTTGTGTGTGTCTAGGTAGCATTTTTATGAATAATAGCCTTTAATAGAAGGCTGAAGGATTGGTGTTAGAAGCCCTGAGAGGTTTTCCTAAAATAGCAGCCTCTTATCAAGAGGACCTTCACTTCCCAGCTGTGAGGTGCGTAGTGCTGACTAAGCAGTCCTCCGCCCCCGCTCTGCAGCCTCAGCGCGCGTGGTGAGGTGACTGCGAACATAGGAGGCGCGTCGCACTGAAGCCCTTATGGAGAGTGTCAGGCTGCCCAGCCGAGATGCTGGCATGTGCTTTCCTGGGCATCAGCACTTCACTCAGCTTCGGGAAGGCAGTTCTCCAGTCGTGATTCTGGAGTAGCCGCTCGAATAAGGACGGGATGAGGAGTGGTTCTCACTGACCGAGTTTGTGCTCCACAGAACTCTCCCAACGACCTTCAGATGCTTTCTGATGCCCCTGCTCACCATCTCTTCTGCCTCCTGCCTCCTGTGCCCCCCACCCAGAATGCCCTTCCAGAAGTGCTTGCCGTCATCCAGGTACAGAAGCTGAGGTGTCCTTGTGGCATCAATTTGGGAACCGCTTAGGCAGTCAAGGATTAGTGGCTCAGTAACGGGAGTGCAGAAGTAGAAGCTGTTGATTCCTGGGCTGGAGCCAAGTGACTGGGTGTATCCAGGCAGGCAGTTAGGGTGCAAAGGAAACCACCACCCTAACACACACCCAAAGCTTCACTGTTCACGGATGGCTGAAAGGCAGAACTGGCTTTGCATATTTTGACTTACAGCTCCTGAAACAGAACTTTGTTTTCCTGTCTATTTCAAAAGCAACCCATGGTACTTGTAAAATTAAAAGGCAGATTGGAAACATGTTTTTAGTGCCTGGCACGTATTTATGCATTTCTTTATTGTTTTTCTTATTCACAAACATGGGATCATAGTATTTGGCAATCTTTTTTTCCAACATGTCAAATATTCATAATTTGCATAATTTTTAAGGGTTACTGTTGTATTTCGTTATATGCACATACCGTGTTTAACTGTGTTTACCCATGCATGAGTCATTGTGAATTTGCACGGTTCTGTACAGAGCCATATGACCCTCCCGAGTCTTAATTGATGAGCTCACGTGTACACCGTGTGTGGAGACCCTCGTCTAGTGTGGTTTTGCTTTCTGGGCCAGGAGGATGTCAGTATTCTGCCTCCTTAGGTGACGGTGTCAGGATGCCCACAGGACATAGTAATGAAACTTCCCTTAGAAACAGATGAGTTGGTTACAGGGTTAAGTGTGAGCGGGAGTGGAAACAGCTGGCCTGGGCAGAGCAAGGGGAGGGCGCAGGTGAGGTTCTATGGGTGGGTGCTCTACCTGGAGCCAGCCTCTCTCTCTGCACCATCCTGCTTTCCCCACAGGTGTGCCTTGAGGGGGAGATTTCTCGCCAGTCTATCTTGAACAGCCTGTCTCGGGGCAAGAAGGCTTCAGGTGACCTGATTCCATGGACAGTGTCAGAACAGGTGAAGTGCTTTCCCTGGTGTGTCTCGGGGGGCTAAGCTGGCGATGTTGGAGTCTGTCTTTGTTGCTAAGTTACTGGCTTGTGCCTCCCTCACAGTTCCAAGACCCAGACTTCGGCGGTCTCTCAGGTGGAAGGGTGGTTCGCATTGCTGTTCACCCGGATTATCAAGGGGTAACGTGTCCTCGTGCCTTCAAACCTGGTGCTATTATTAGTTGCAGGCGTGTTGCTGGCCGCTCAATGGGCCAGGTGTACTTGGTTATTTAAATAGGAAGCTGCTCAAGGAGTAGCAGACCCAGGTGCTGTGGGTGGTTTGCCCGGGGCTGGATGGGCAGGTGGGATGGTTGTATATGGTTGCTCTTCCCTTTGTGAGGACAGAGAGCTGGGGAACCAGATCTTACTGTCATGACTGCCTGTCTTGGAAGTCTCCAGTGAGGAGTTAGCTGGAGAGTCATCAGTTTGGGGCTGGCTGAGCCGTGGATCAGAAAGCGTGGCCGGCTGGCCTCCCACTTGGGTGGCAGATGGGCGGGCTAGATGGTACAAGAGCGAGGGTCTTGCTACATGAGGTCTTGAGGGTCTCTGCTTTGACCTTGTTGGGGGGTTTCATTGGTTCTCTTTGCCAAGGGCAGGGTGACCTGGAGTAAGGCTTTCTAGAAGCGGTACGGGGTGCAGAAGTGCGTGGACACTGAGGACATCTCTGCTCCCCTCGCCCGTTTCCCTCGTGTGTGCTCACAGATGGGCTACGGCAGCCGAGCCCTGCAGCTGCTGCAGATGTACTACGAGGGCAGGTTCCCTTGTCTTGAGGAGAAGGTCCTGGAGACGTCGCAGGAGATTCACACCGTCAGCAGTGAGGTAAGCATCTTCTGGCCGGGTTCCTGGCTCCTGGCAGAGACCAGGTTTCTCTCTGGGTCTTCGGGATCATCCTCAAGAGCAGTCTCATGGTCTGGGCTACCATGGGCCACAGCAGCTGAGCTCCTCTCTGGCTTTGGAGACGCTTCTCTCTCTCCAGCTAACACTGAAACCGAGGCCCTCGGGTCAGCGTCATCAGCTTCATCTGGAGACATGTTAAGTCTATCACCGCTGAATCGAGGCTCTGGGGCAGGACCCAGTAGTCTGGGTCTTCACAAGCTCGCAGGTGATGCTGATGCACTTTTGAGCTTGAAGCCCTGGCTCTGCAGTCTCCTCCCCTCAGACTGAAGCCAGACGCAGGGAAGCTCTGTCTTTCTGGACATAACACTAGGAACTGGGGCGGCTTTTCATGCGGGTTCATTTGATTTTTCACAACGTGCCTGTTCAGGAGGTGGGGAGGGCTTGTATTTAAGGTCAGGCTCAGAGGTTTGTCACTTCCAAGACACTGCAGCCATCTGGTGGCAGACCTGCGTCGTCAGCCCATCTTGAGAACCCTGCCTCTATGTGTTCGGTGTTTCTAAACATGTGGCTGTTTCCTGAATTCTGGGTTCTGAGGAGTGTGATTCCAGGCTCGTCTAGGGGTTTGGGATTCTTGGGAATGATCACTGGGCTTAGTGGTGTGTTTCCATTTTTAAAACCATGGGAACAAACCTAGAAACCCGCCCCAGTTTTTGGTGTGTTCGTCCAGAGCCTGGTGTGGCTGGGGTGCTTGGGCATGTCGCTAACCTTCCTCCTCCTCTGCTGGGTGGGCATGCCCTCCCCCGACGTCCGCCAGGCCGTCAGCTTGTTGGAAGAAGTCGTCACTCCCCGGAAGGACCTGCCTCCCTTACTTCTCAAGCTGAACGAGAGGCCTGCTGAACACCTGGACTACCTGGGGGTGTCCTACGGCCTGACCCCTAGGCTCCTCAAGTAAGTGTCCTCTGGGCCCTGGTGTCCTGAGAACTCGCGCTCTATGGGCTGTGGCTGTCTGTCTTGGGGCAACAGCCATCGAAGATTCCCCGTGGCCCTTCCCAGCCTTGTATGCCAGCCGCTCCCAGAAGGCACACATGGCGACCTGCTGTCTCGGTCTTTTGCAGGTTCTGGAAACGAGCTGGGTTTGTTCCTGTTTATCTGCGACAGACCCCGGTGAGTGAGGCATGTGGCAAAGAAGGGGCTGGCGACAGGTGTGTCCTTGCAGAGCCCTGGCTCCTCTGGCTGCGCTCTGAGCAGGCGCCCCTGTGCTGCCAGGAGGTTGGCTCTGATGGCCCAGGGCAGCCGGCCTCACTGAGACGCCACGTGGTCACACTCATTCCTGCCCCATCTCCGCCTCACGCAGTTGAGCGGCTTTGTGTTCGACTGAGATGGCAGAGGTGCAGATGGACTTGTTCCCCTGGTTCTGGAATCCTGTCACTGGGGGCCTTCTCGAATATGTACTTTTTAAAAAAACAGGAAGGAAAGTGGTTTTAGCAGTGCTTGGGGTAAGTTGGCATCTGAAGGAGGGATGCGATTGTGTGGTCAACAGAGCCATAGAGAATAAAGTGTTAAGCTGGGAGAGCTAGTGAGTCAGGTTATTAGAAAAAATATTTAGCACCTGTGGTGAATCAGGCAGTGAGTAAGATAAGCCAGGAAAGCTTGCTTTCTGATGAGTGGAAATTGGCAGCACAAAGTGAGCAAGCAAGAAATGCTCAGGTGGCGATGGCGTGGTCAGTGGCCAGGCTTCCGGGGTGACCTTTCACACTGCAGCCTGAACGGCCAGAGTGGGCCAGCCGTGTGACAGCCCTGCCCGCAGAGAAGAGCATTTCCAAGCAGAGGGCACAGCAAATGTGAGGACCTGAGGTGGAAAGGACATGGGTGATTTGAAGGAGATACAAGGCCGGTGTGGCTGGAGGACCCTTGAAAGGATGGTGGTTCATGGTCCCTGTTCTGGTGGAGGGAGGGGTTAGAGGGAAGGTTCTGGGGCTGCCATGTGGACACTGGACCACAGTTGAGGCAGGGAGATGAGCGGATGAGAGGGGTGGCGTGGCTCAGGGGGACATAGGGGAGAGAAGGGGCCAGATGCCAGGGGTGTTTGGAAGGTGAACTGAGTAAGAGTCGAAGGGTGGAGATGTGGAAGATGAGTGAACAGAAGGCTTGAGGGTAGTGCTTTGATTTTTGGCTTGAGACACTGGGTGTTGGAAGTGCTGTTTGCTGACATAAGACTCAATGGGGAGGACCAGATTTGGAGGTGGAAGTGAGAACTGTTTTGGGGTCTAATAAGACCTCCAAGTGGACATAGGGAATAGGCAGTTGACCACAGGAATCTGGAATTTGAAGAAGAGGCTAGGCCTGGAGACAGAGATTTGAGTCATCAGTGTGTTCTTAATAGAATATACTCCTGGATAAAGGATCTTGGAGGGGGTCAGTGTCTGTTTTCTTCACAGCTGTAGCCCCAGCGCTTAACAGCGTCTGCTGTGTATAGTGTGCGTTCAGTACATACTTTTGTTCAGTGAGTAAGTTTTTAAAGCTGTTGAAAGTAGGGGCTGAGAATAAAGGTGAGTCCTTGGACGTTCCAGCATTTAGAGGAATGAGTTGGAAAATACATCAAGGTGGGGGGCTGAGGAGGAAGAGCTGTGAGATGTAGGAGAAGGGCAGGGTCTGTGGCTTAAGGAAGGGGAGTCATTGCCCTCAAGACAATGAATAAGTTGAGGACATTTGACCAGTGGACTCGGGCACTGGTGGTTGGAGTGAAGGTGGCTTCTGTGGAGGGGTTACCCTGACAGGAGAAGAGAAGGAGGGGAGGAGATAGACTGAATAGGTGGTTCCTACACGAGGCAGAGGGGCCAGAGGAATAGGTTGCTGGAGGGAGATTGGAGTTGGGGTGGGCTCGTCAGCCGGGAGATTCCAAACATGCTCGTCGGCTGCAGACGGTGGTCCTGCAGAGCTCATGCAGACACAGGTGAGGGGGCTGATGACAGGACTGCAAGCCCGGAAGAGGCCGGAGGGCAGGAGAGGGGCCAGCGCATCCCCCACAATTGGAGGGCAGTGAAGAGTGTGGGCACAGAGGGCGTAGGGCGGCTGGTGGAGGTCGTGCCAGGAGGGTGATGTTTTCTTGATTGCTCTGTTTGGCCGGAGAGGGGAGGCCAGCAGCTCAGAGGGAGTGTGGGAGGTGTGGTTTTGGAGAGCTCAAGGTCAGTATCCAAGGGAGATGCTCATTTGAGAGTTCAGAGCTGGACTGGTGAGGAACACGGGGTATGGCTGCTTCCACGGGGCAGGGGCGGCTGTGGAGGGGCTGGGTCCTCATCAGCAAGGCTGGTCGAGGCTGGGGTGTGCCTTGGCCGTCGACTGCAGGGAGCACACAGGAGCCAGCGAGTCCAGCACAGTCCGCAGTGCGTGCCTGTGTTCTGGTGCCGTGCCCTGCTTGCTTGTGACTTGGTGGTGGCGTTTTGTTACTTGAATGCCCTTCAGTTGAAATCTGTTAGATATTTTTATGGTGTTGGGCTGTGTGGTTGTTGTGTAGTAAAAAATCTTAAAACCTGTGGCCACTGTTTTAGAACCTAGAGGAGCCTGCCCCGTAAACCTGTTGCCAGCATGAGAGCCCTCGCCGTGCTGTTTGCTGGCCATGGAGTCTTTGCTGTGAGCGCCCAAAACATGTTGACTGGGTCATGTGGTGTTTAAGCTGTAATGCCTCTCGGCTCATAGTCTGACCTGCTGTGAGCCAGGGGCTCACAGCAGAAGGCATGCTCTGAAGGTTTGAGCAGCTTTGCTCCATCGCGGGGGCCACCAGGACAGAGTAGCCTCTGGAAGCTGTCATGTAGGCAGTGGGCCCTGCGAGAATGAGGGCGAAGCCGCCCCTCCCTCTGGGGAGGAAGCAAGGGTCCGTAGAGCGTACTTATCCATGCGCGTTGACAGGGGCTTCATAAAAGGGGGCCTTGGTGCCAGTCAGGGATCTGTGTTCCCCAGAATGACCTGACCGGAGAACACTCGTGCATCATGCTGAAGACACTGATGGACGAGGAGGAGGCAGACCAGGGCGCCTGGCTCTCCGCCTTTTGGAAAGGTGAGTGGGGAGTGGACACAGGGAGCAGCCAGGTGACGGGCCCCGGGCTCTGCAGACCTCTGACTCCATCTGGTTGGACCCACAGATTTCCGAAGGCGGTTCCTAGCCCTGCTGTCTTACCAGTTCAGCACCTTCTCTCCTCCCCTGGCTTTGAACATCCTTCAGAACAGAAACATTGGGAAACCTGTGCAGCCGGGTGAGCTGGCCGGGCGGCTGGAGGGGCTTGGTCGTGCGGAACGTATGGGAGGCGGGCGTGTGGTCCAGGACGCAGGCTAGACTAGGCTTGGAGAGACCAGCTGCAGGCCTGTATCCCCCGCCGCCACCTCCACTTAGCAGTCCTTGCCCCATCCCAGGGCATCTGTCATGCGCTGTGCCTGTCATCCCCACGACAGGACTAGAGGCACGTGTGACTTGGCTTCAGAGACATATGTAAGGCCTGCAGCTAGTCAGTTCTGGAACCTGTTCTAAATTCCATGAGCTAGGGCAACTAGCTCGATTCTGAGGCTCCATTTCCTCATTCATGAAATTGTAATAAGAATCTGCTGCCAACCTTCTGTAGCCAACACACAGAAGTGCTTTGGGCACACAGATTCTGTTTGAATACTTAAAATATAAAAAAGGTGTAAAGGATCATTAGTGCTAACAGCTGTGGGGATTTTTCCCCCTGTTGGTTGTTATGTGAATGTGTGTCTCTTTTGGAATCAATTATATTTGGGTGGAAAAATCTATTTCTGGAGCTGGGGGTGGGAGCCTGTGTGCTGCCTGCGAAGCTGGGTCCTGAAGAGAAGTGACTAAGTGGGGAAAATGCTGGGGTCCTCTAACCCCAGGGCACTGATGCTCAGAGTCCCATGCCAACACGAGGGTCACACACCACCCACCCCCGTCACACAGCCTGGACTGCCTCCCCTCTGCATGAGGAGGTCAGGGCTGCCTGAGGCGGGGTGTTGTATGGGTGGGCAGGCACTTGCGGGTGGTCCTCCCCTGCTCTGGCTGAAGACTAGTAGAGAAACAGCTGCTGGGTGCCACCCGGGGACCCTTGTGCGTTCCGTGTGGGAATTCCGGCAAGGGTGTCAGGCTGCCCTGACCTGTCTGGCTCTGTTGCATGTCCAGCCCTACGCCGGGAGGAGCTGGAAGCACTCTTCCTCCCCTACGATCTGAAGAGGCTGGAGATGTATTCACGGAACATGGTTGACTATCACCTCATCATGGACATGATCCCAGCCATTTCCCGGCTGTATTTCCTGAACCAGCTGGGGGACCTGGCCCTGTCTGCGGCCCAGTCGGTAGGTTACCCGCTGCTCGTGTGCTGGCTTTGTGGAGCAGTTTATATGCTGGGAGTTGATCGGCTGCTATGACATAACTTTGGGCATTTAGTTCTTCGTGGTTCTGATAGCATTTACGTCTTCATGGTTCTGATGAGGGGGTAGGGGTCCCCTTTTGCAGGTAGGGGACCCTTGGGCTCTCCAGTCAAGCCGTGCACCCAGAAAAACAGTTAGTAGAAGAGCTGCTGTCTGAATCCACATTCTTCTACCCCACCATCTGCCTCGATTCTTTCTCTGCTTATCAGAGGTCCAGGAGCACCCTGTATAGTCACACAGCTATGAAGCGGCTGTTTGCCGGGATAAGAAGTTAGTCTGGGGATTTCAGGAGGAAGGCGTGCTTCCTGGTAGATGAGCGGGAAGATTTCCTAGTGCCAGTCGACGTTTTGACCAAGGGAGAGTAACTCTGGTTCTCGGTGCCATTTTAACGGATAAAAGCCTGTTCTGGCAGCCACTCCAACAGATTTCCTGTCCCCAGGCTCTTCTCTTGGGGATTGGCCTGCAGCACAAGTCTGTGGACCAGCTGGAAAAGGAGATCGAGCTGCCCTCGGGCCAATTGATGGGACTTTTCAACCGGATCATCCGCAAGGTTGTGAAGGTAACCTCAGCCAAGGGCAGGGTTTTGGCCCATTTTCTGCCCAAAGATGCAGAAATGTTAACATTTGGTTCTGATTGCCTCGGATCTTCTCTCTCTCACACACACGCAGAAATGGGGGGCTTCAGCTGTAATATTCTCTCCCAGAGGCACCCCTGATTGGAGTGTACCTTGTCTCCACTCTGTTTTCCTGCTCCCCCACGAGTGCATGGACTCCTAAACCACGCGGAGTGTGTGCTAAATGGTTTAGTAACTAGTGGCTGGGTCTCGGCTGCTCCTTCATCTTCTGCTTCTCGGCCTTGGTCTTTTGTAGCTGTTTAATGAAGTGCAGGAGAAGGCCATCGAGGAGCAGATGGTGGCAGTGAAGGATGTGGTTATGGAGCCCACGATGAAGACGCTGAGCGACGACCTGGTACAAACACCGAACCTCCTCTCTCTGCCCTGGAGGAAGAGCCCTCGGCACTGGCCCGGCTCAGGGGCGCTGGGGTCCTAGGGGTGTGAGGAGCGCAGTCCTCAAGTTTCCCTGCCTTTGTATGTGCTCCCCGCCCTGGACAAGGCCTCCCGCTGAGTGTGTGTGAGAGCCGGCAGTCAGGCCACTTCTGTTGCGATACTTGTTTGTCCTTTTAGATTTTTCAGAAGGCACGTTTTAACGTTCGTGTACACTTCAGTAAGAGCTTCCTCGGCAGGGGTGGGAAGTGGTGCACGTGGTGAAGGAGAGGTGTGACGGTGTTCCTCCCCCTCACCTCTGATTATCCCCTGCCTGACTCTGACCACAGGATGAAGCGGCCAAGGAGTTTCAGGAGAAACACAGGAAAGAAGTGGGGAAGCTGAAGGACATGGACCTCTCTCAGTAAGGCCCCTCGGCTGCTTGCGGGAAGCACAGAGACTCTGCTCCTTTCTTCTGATTCACATCCTGGGTGCCCCGGAAGTTGTGTTTCATGGGATTGTTCTTAGAAGCACTAATAGCTAAAAACCTCCGCATTCACTATTTGCATAATTTTGAAAGATTTGTTTTCCCCATATCTGCTCTGCCACTTTGTAAGTCACGACTTGCAAATGGTGTTGTGTCCCAGGCCCCTTAGGGGAGGGGGCTGCTGATCCATAAGCACCCACTTTCAGTGGCTACTTTTTAATACTTGGCTTTTGATGTGAATTTGAAGAAAGGGTTCTATGGCCAACATTCCAACAAAACTCCCTTGTTCTCCAGCCTTCTATGCCCTGGAAGTTACAGCTCTTTTTGAGCTTCAGCTACAATGGTGGTGTCTGCCCCATAGATTGTGAATAATGCTCCAGAATTGGGTAGCCTCTGAGCCTTTTTGACCCTTAGTCCTGTTGCTGGGTCATTAGGGATGGTGGTTGGACATCAAATGGAGGCAGCCTGGAGGTCCGAGAGCAGGGTATTGAGCTTTGCCCTTGGCTTTGCAGCATCAGACCCTTGACTTGCCAGGACTGCTAGATCCCAGAGGTGGGGGGGGCAAGGCGCAGTCCAGGGGCTTGTGGGCTGTGGAGGTGGGGGCGAGCAGGGAGATGGTGGGGGTGATAGGAGGCTTCTCCTGGTTGGTTGCTGAGTCAGCTAGAAGTCGGGTGGCTGCCTTCCGTGCCCATGACCCCTGCTGGCCCTGCTTGCTCCGGTGACGTTCCCGTCCCCTGCTCTCTGATGTACAGACGCTGGCATATCTCAGCCTGGCTTTCATGGCAGGACATGTGTGATGAGAACGTCACCACCCTCTTACTTTCTTTTAAGCTGTCTTTTCTTCCTTTGAGCAGGCTTTGATATTTCCTTTTACTTTTTTAGATATGTAATCCGTGGGGATGATGAAGAATGGAATGAAGTTTTGAACAAAGCTGGGCAGAATGCATCAATCGTCAGCCTGAAAAGGTGAGGGCCCGGCATCCACCAGGCAGGGGAGGCCTTCTGGCCTTCTCTCTGCTTCCCTAGTAGCTTTCACTTGGGAAAGGAGGCTGGAGCAGGTGCTTTGAGGAGTCACTGTTCTCTCCTTTGAGGGTTGCTCCTTTTGTATCGTATGTCCTACTGATCAGTTGGAGGCTTGGATCTCTGCGTCCCTCATGTTCCTAGACAGTCAGGGAGCTGGGCTTGAACAGCCCTGGAGTTGCTGCTGACTGAGCACTTCCTGGGGGCTTTAATGCTGCTTTCCCTTCATGCTCAGGACAGCAGAGGTGGCTTTGTTCTTACATCACTGCTTTTCTTGTATTGAAGTGTAATTGACTTGCAGCATTGCTGTGCCGCAGTGAAATGACTCGGTTATACACACATGTACTTTTCATGTTCTTTTCCGTTCTGGCTCGTCACAGGTTGTCGACTGTAGTTCCCTGTGCTGTATAGTGGGACCTTACTTATCCATTCTGTATGAACCAGTTCGCACCTGCTAATCCCAGGCTCCCACGCCATCCCTCTCCTGCCTCCCTCCCCCTTGGCAACCGCAAGTCTGTTCTGTTTCTGTGACTGTCTCAGAGAGAGGTTCATTTGCGTCACATTTTAGATTCCAGATATCAGTGATGTCATATGGTATTTGTCATTCTTCTGACTTATTTCACTTAGTATGATAATCTCTGGTTGCATCCATGTTGCTGCAAATGGCATTATTCCATTCTCTCTGCGGCTGAGTTACTTCATTGTGGATGCGTACCGCATCTTCTCTACCCACTCATCTCTCAGTGGGCATGTAGCTGCTTCCAGATCTCGGCTGTTGTGAGTAGTGCTGCTGTACACATAGAGGTGCATATACGCTTTTGAATTGTAGTTTTATCTAGCTATATACCCAGGAGTGGGATTGCTGCATCATTTGGTAATTTTTAATTTGCCGAGGAACCTCCATGCTGGTTTCCGTTGTTGTTCAGTCTGTCTCTCTGCGACCCCATGGACTGCAGCACTCGAGCCTTCCCTGTCTTTCGTCATCTGGTGGAGTTTGCTCAGATTCATGTCCATTGAGTCTGTGATGCCATCCAATCATCTCATCCTGTTTTCCATATTGATTGCACTAACTCACATTCCCACCAACAGTGTAGGAGGGTTCTCTCTCCACATTCGCTCTGGCATTTGTTAATTGTAGACTTTTTAATGATGCCCTTCTGACCAGCATGAGGTAGTACCTCTGTGCTTTTGACTCGCGTTTCTCGAATACTTGGCGGTGTTGGGCATACTTTCGTGTGTCTGTTGGCCATTTGTACTTCGTCTTTGGAGAAGGGTCTCTAGGTCTTCTGCCCATTTTTTGTTTTGTTTTGGTTTTTTTAAATTGAGCTATATGAACTGTTTGTATATTTTGGAAATGGAAATTAA
Organism: Bubalus bubalis; assembly: GCF_019923935.1. Taxonomy (NCBI): domain Eukaryota; kingdom Metazoa; phylum Chordata; class Mammalia; order Artiodactyla; family Bovidae; genus Bubalus; species Bubalus bubalis. The sequence goes on along the minus strand of NC_059172.1, from coordinate 20,152,312 downwards.
ACCCTGGTTGATTGCATCATTTGCAAATTTTTCTCCTATTCTGTAGGTTTCTTTTTGTTTATGGTTTCCTTTGCTGTGTGAAAGCTTGTAAGTGCGATTAGATCCCATTTATTTATTTTTGTTTTTATTTCTATTTGGGAGACTAACCTATGAAAACATTGGTATGATATTTGTCACAATGTTTTGCCCATGTTCTCTTCTAGGAGTTTTATGCTTATATCAGTGCTTTAAAGATGAAGTAATAACCAAGGCTCTCTGGTGTTAAGTGGCCTCCCAAGAAGCATATAACTAGTAAGAGATAAAGCCAGAATCAGGACCAGGTCTTTCCACTGCAAAGCCCGTAGTTTTACCTGCTGTACTCTCCTTCCTCTAAGCCAGTGGTTCTCAACGTTTTGCGTTGTAGACCCCAAATGGCTTTTGTGCATGTTGGTTGTATCAATATTTCCCACTTTAGAAATGAAATACTGAGAAGTTTAAAAAAAAGTTTTCTCATTCAAAATTAACAGTCATGGACTCATTATGGGTTTAAAATTTTTTTTTTAAATAATCTTTTCATAAGAATTTCAGTGAGAAGAGTGGGAATGTTTTACATTTATGTTTTTCCAAATCTCTTTAATATTTGGGAAACTAGAAAGCAGCTGGATTCTCTAGTCTGCTTCTGCCTTCAATCTGCTGTGCTATCATACGGCTGGTAGCCTCTGCACGTTATGTATTAGGATTGTCTTGAAAATAGTTTTGACTTTGGGGCCCACCTGGAGGGATCTTGGGGAGCTCCAGGACTCCCTGGACTGCTTTTTGATAAACCTTTGCCCCAGCTACTTCTCTGCGGAGCCATGTGTCTGAGGATGGAGTAGTTCCGTGGGCCAGAACCTTCACTGGAGTTTCCCTGGGGAGCATGTGAGGCCTCCCCTGCCCTGGGCCTCTGGAGGTGAGGCTTCCAGGCTTGGCTTGGGGGTTCGTGGAGAGGGTGCGTTGTTGGCATTGCCATCAACAGGGTCCGCTGAAGAGTTTATTTGGAAAGAGGACATCTTGTGACTCTAGGAGCCATAGACCCCCCCAAATCAGGATATCCTCTTCTGCCATCTCCATGAATCACTGTGCTGCCTGGAAGCTTCCACCGTCAGTGCTGGCCTCGTTTTCCTGATGGTCTCTGTTGTGGCACAAAAGCCCACTGTCGGTGCGTCCTAATTTCTGGCTTGGATGAAAAAGCAGACGTGGCCCAGGGCTGATGGTGGCTGCCGCCTCGACTGTGGTGGCTTTGGAGTGAGGCTGGCTGAGCACGCGGTGTCTGACAGCCTAGTCCCGTGCTCCGCCTCTCCTGCCTCTGGGTCGGCTGTCACTGCCTGGAAGAGCCTTCCGCATTACTATCCAGCCTGTGCGGCTGTTCGTGCATCCACGGTTCAGTGTTGACGTCAAAGCTTGTGCTTTTGGAGGTGAAAACGCTGACTGTCATTATGTATGCATCTGAGGCATCTTTTCTTTGTTTTATTAGCAGTCATTTCATTCAGGTGATGTTAATGGTCTCCGGACAGAATTGTTCACCCTCTTCTTCTAAGGAGGTGTTTGTTTCCAGGGCAGAATGAGACTGGAGAGAAATTTGTAACCTGTAACCTGTCAGGAAGGTGGCCGTTTCTAGCCATTCTCTTGTTAATCTGTCAGCGAGGACCAGTAGCCAGCTGAAGTGTGTCCCTATGCCTTTGGGTTTTCTTCTCACGTAGGAGAGGTTAACAGCACATCAAGAAGAACTGTATGGCTTTTCTGGGAATTTCATGCTCTGTATTATATTGGGGACTGTCCTCACGGTCACTGGGATAATATGGCTGGTTTCCAGGGTAATCCTCAGTGGTAATTGATGGGAATGAATTTTTCTTGTGATGCCTTGGATTTTTCTTAAGTTTTAGGAGGGGAAATTTCAGGAGTTCAGGTGTAGGTTTTTTCCCCTCCACAGACTAGGCCTGGTCAGGGCGGGAACTGGGTTGGTGCGTTGTGTCCTCAGCCCCCAGCACAGCGCCCCGTAGGCCTGCAGAGAACACGTCTGTGTAACTGCACATTCTTACATCAAGTTTCAGATGACGGAAACCCTTTTTCAGACAAAGCAGAGCAATCTGAAAGAGGTAACAGATCCAGCCTGTTTTTCTTTCGACTCTTGTTTTTTCTTTTCTAGTGACAAGAAAAGGAAGCCGGAGGCCAAACAAGAACCCAAACAGAACAAAAAGTTGAAGAAAAACAGAGATATGAAGAACAAAAAAGATATGAAACTGAAGCGGAAGAAATAGTGGAGAGACACTTGGGCGTCGGCGGCTGACTCGTAAGGAAATACCCTGACTTGCGGGACTGAGTGGCAGCTGACTGGACTATTAAAAGCAACAGGATCCCCAGGAAACCCAGGAGCTGGCCAGGAATTCAGTCTGTGGGCTGAACATGGCTTAAGGCAGAGTCGCTTCCGAGGGGGTCTGCTTAGAGCTCGACGGTTGGCACACCGTCCGTGCCGTCTCTCTTCCCCCCAGTCCAGGCCTGCCTTTCCCATGCGTTCATATTTCGCTTTGGGCCCAGCTTTCTCCATTCCTTCCTGCACGTGTTGAAGCCGTGCTGGCTCTCGTCTCTTCTCAAGCATCAAGTACACGGCTGTCTGGAGACCCCAGAGGCGGTGGGGGGAGCATCAAGGCCTGTCGTCATGAACTTGCCCAGGCTCCCTGAAGCCTGGAGTCCCAGGAGCTCTAGTCCAGCCGTATGGCCGTGTCAGCCACGTTTAAGCACCGGGACCCACACTGCCATGTTCCGACCCTTTCCTCCCCCAGCAGTGACCCAGAAAAGCTTGACTTCTCAACTTAGGGAACGATATGATATCTGAGTCCTGGAAACCTGTTATTTCATCCATTTGGGGAAAAAATGTTGGGAAAGACCCTTTTGCTAGCATGGATGAGGGGAGATAGAGAATCTATTTTTAATAAATAACATCCTAGAAAGACCAGCGGCCTGTGTGCTCGTCAACTGCACCTAGATGGGAGTTGACTTTGCCCGTTTCTTCTGGTGGATCTTGGCTGCAGGTGCACTTGGGAGGGTGCTGGCATCGAGGCTCAGGGTGGCTGGGGCTTACCAAGCTGGGAGCCTGTGGGAGAATTGGCCGCGCTGACCCGTGCTTCCTGTGGTCATTCCGTAGGGCTTGGTGCGGCACCTGGAAGCCAGCCAGAGGGGCCTCTCTTCATCGCTAGCTCCTGTCAGGTCATTTGGTTCCCTCGTTTCTTGTGGACAGGAGTGCGGTGGCTTCATGTGTACTTTGGAATGTTTGGTATCTATTTTCCAGTCCTAAATCCGATACCATTGTTACTGAAACCTGGACCCTACCATCCTTGACCAGGGATCGAACCCGGGCCCTCGGCAGTGGAAGCTTGGAGTCCTAACCACTGGAGCACCATGGAACTCCCCCTCTGCTGATTCTGTACAGTCGTTCCCTATTCATGTCACCAAGTGCAGGGAGAGTTCAGAGTGGAAGTTGGCTCCGACGTGCTCTGGTTCTGATCTACCTTTCTCCTCGCCTCTGCGTGTGAGTTGCTGGTCATCTTTCCGAGTTCCCTGAGTCAAATTTCAGCTTCTGTATTTTTTATTTTTATCTAAAAAATTCCTGCGGTGGCCTTGGTTACTGTTCCTCCTTGGTTTTTCATAGACTTTAAAAGGACTGTCTTCTGTGAATCCAAATAGATCCTTTCCTCAGCCCTGGTAGATTATCTGGTTCCTAGAAGTCTAGTCTGTGGACAGGGAAGGAAGAGAGGAGCTTCTGGAGCAAAGAGGATTAAATGTGCAGCTCCCAGGACAGATGGCCACAGGGAGGAGAGCAGATTCTGACCGCCTGTGCCTGGGACCACCATGCCCTCTCCCTACAGGAAAGTTCAATGAGATGAAAAAATTTTTTGATCCATTTTTCTCAGGTGAGTGCCTGAGCCTGCCTTTTAGAGAGGATTTTTTAAAAACTTAATTTCTTTGGCTGTGCTGGGTCCTTGCAGTGAGTGCTTTCCTCTAGTTGTACAAGGGCTGCTCATTGCAGTGGCGTCTCTCGTTGCGGAGCTCAGGCTCGAGGCGTGTGAGCTTTTAGTCTCCCGGGCTCGAGAAGAGCAGATTCAGTAGTTGTGATGCATGGGCTTAGTTGTTTCGCAGCATGTGGGATCTTCCCAGATCAGAGATTGAACCCACGTCTTCTGTGTTGGTGGGTGGATTCTTTACCATGGAGCCACAAGGGAAGCCCATCAAAGAGGGTTTTCTTCAAGAGAGTGGCTAAAATGCAGGCACAGCCCGAAACGATCTGAGCTGGCTGGTGTGTGAAAACCTCTCCAGCCACATCATCTTACAGGTGCAGGACCCAGGTTGGCCTAGTCCTGGCTCAGCACCTCTAGCGTCAAAGCCTGTCCTCTGCTCTTCCGTGGACTCGCTCTAGCCTTGATGCCGGCTCTGCCTGGCCCTTGCTGTGACCTGGAGCACACTTCTTCCACCCAGGCCCACGTGTGTGTAAACTGCAGGTGGCAGTGACAGCACCTCCCTGAAGGGCTGTGGTGAGGAGCAGGCGTTCACCACGGCTCTCTGTGTTCTGTGGCACGTGTAACCCGGGGGAGCTGCTCTGTTACCCACAAGCGCTACGATGGACTGAATGAGGCCGGGCTTTGTTCTAAAACCACAGCCTGTGCTCTGGCCTTTCTCTGTGCGCATGAAAAGGAAGTGAGCATTCCACCTACTGTGTACAGTCTTGGTGCTTATGTGCAAAGTGTGTGTTCCTGAACAGGCCTCTGCCCTTGGTGGCTGTGATCTTGGGTTCTCCTCCAAACCTGAAAAAGCACGCCTCCCCCAGACCTCACCATCTGGCCTCCAGACAGAGGGACATCTGTAAAGCTCGCTGTCTCAGGAAATCTCACTTGCAAAATGAATTCAGATAGGCCGCCGATGAATGCTGTCACCAGGCTGAGGAAGGGGCCGAAAAAGCCTGAACAAAGAAGATTCCTCAACGGTCTCATCCCCCCGCCACTCCGCCGAGCCGCAAGGGGGCTGGTGCTGGCCCGCTTCAGTGCTTCCACTGCTCATCTGTCCCCCACAGTCCCAGAGGACCCTCGAGTGACCAGGAGTGACACAAAGGGGGCTGCTGAGGCTGGGGGAGGGGAGGAGAGGAGTGACCGTCACCTTGGATAAATGTAGGCTCATTATCTGAGGCCATCACACCAGCCGCCAGTCCCCTGGCCCGGAGAGGGTGGGACTGGCCTCCCTGGGGCCTGAATAGGCGACTCCAGACGCTGCCCTCCATTCTCTAAACAACTGGTGAAAGCCGAAAGGTGGTGAGATTCTGCAGAAGGCAGGGGGTGGCGGGAGAGGGAGATGCTGAGGTTTTTCTTGGGCTTTCAGTGGTTCAGCTGAGGAGAAAGCTGTGATAATCCCGACATCTGGCTGCTGTGGGCCAACCGACAGGAGCAGAAGGGAAAGGAAAGTATCAGGAGCTGGGGGCAGACTTGGCTTTAGCCTTGGTGGCCTGTCGGGATGAGTTTCCTGTGGAGACTCTGGCCGAATCAGCCCAGCTTCTCAACTGCCTGCAGGGCAACTGGAGTAGAAGGAAACCACCCCCTCATTTCCCTTAGCAGGGTCCCCTGCTAAGGAGAAGTTCACCGTCCTCTCCCCAGCCTGCCTTTGGCTGCTAACAGCCTGAAGTGGGCAGCAGAGGAGAGAAGCCCCCACGCTCCTGAGCGGTGGCTGGAGGAGGAAGCCTGGTCACTGGGGCAAGGTAAGGTGACAAGACAGTCCTGTTTCCATGCTAGTTTCTCCTGGCTCCTTGGAGAATGATTTTTTTTCTAATTATTATTTAAGTGCTTGCTTTGAACATGTTTCTGCTACACGCAGGCTTGAAGAGGCCTTGCTCCTCTTATGTTACCTTCCCTTCAATCTTCTGCCCCCTAAAAAGAGAAAATACGGCTGAGCTCCTGTATGGAGCCAGCTGGTGACTAGACCTTGCTTCTTAGGCTGTATACTTGACTGAGGCATCTCCTGCAGGGATGGGGGAGCTTGTAGGGAGGGTGGGCACAGACCTCTTAAGGGGAGCCCCTGGAGATGGTGAGTGCTGGGAGGGACAACCCACCCCAAACCACCTTTGCAGCAGCCTCTGCCCAGGAGGATGGTGCCAAGGGGTGTGCCTCCCACCTGAGGCCACCAGAGGGCGCCATGGGTCCATGGCGAGCCCTCTCCCCACAGAGGCCAGGGCCCCAGCCTGGGCCTCAGGCTGCCACCCCTGAGCCCCCATCTAGCAAAGCCCACAGTGGGTCTGTCTTCATGTTGTCCCCCAAATCCAGAGTCCTGGCCTGTTGGTCACTGAACCACAGCCACTCCTGAATTTCTCCTCCTGCTTCAGACGGGAAACATTTTAAAAACCTTTATTTCTACCTGGACTTTGCACCTAAGACAAACTACCACCTACTCCAGAAAGCCTTTGGGCCTGAGTCACTGGCTTCCGGTCTTCTGTCCATTAACAGGTGACACAGCCAGCAAGCGCTCAGCAGGGCCTGAAGGCGGCAGCCATCAAAGGGCAGGGGGTCCCTCATCAGGCCCCCCTCCTCCCTGTGCTGGGCCACACAGAATTGGATCGTGGAAGGATTTGCAAACAACTTCTGACAGCCTAGCAGTAGTTCTGCACATCAGGGCGGTGGGGCCCAGGACACAGCAGGAAAGTCCCTGACAGCTGTCTTTTAAAAAATTGTATTGTAGTTGTACAATGTTATGTTAATTTCTGCTATGCAGCAAAGTGATTAAGTTTTAAATATATTCTTTTTCATATTTTTCATTATGATCTATCATAGGATACTGAATATAGTTCCCTGTGGTATATGGTAGGATCTAATTTTTTATCCATTCTATATATAATAGTCTGCATCTGGGAATCCCAAACTCCCAATCTATTCCCCGCCTGCACTGCTTGGCAGCCACAGTTCTGTTCTGAGTCTGTTTCATAAATATGTTCATTTGTGTCATATTTTAGATTCCACATGTAAGTGATATCATATGGTATTTGTCTCTCTGACTGACTTAGTATGATAATCTCTAGGTCCATCCGTGTTGCTGCAAATGGCTTTATTTCATCCTTTTTTATGGCTGAGTAGCGTTTCATTGCATACGTGCACCGCATCTCCCCCACCCGTCCCTCTGTTGATGGCGTTCAGGCCGTCTCCATGTCTTGGCTGTTGTAAACAGTGCTGCTGTGAACATGGGGGTGAAAGTACCTTTTCAAATTAAAGTTTTGTCTGGATATATGCCCAGGAGTGGGATTACTGGATCATATGGCAACTCTCTTTAATTTTTTGAGGAACTCCATACTGTTTTCCATCGTGATTGTGCCAACTTACATTGCTACCAACAGTGTAGGAGAGTTCCCTTTTCTTCATATCCTGTCCAGCATTTATTTGTAGACTTTTTGATGGTCATTCTAACTGGGGTGAGGTGGTATACCTCATTGTAGTTTTGATTTGCATTTCGCTAATGAGTGATGATGAGCATCTTTTCTTGTGCCTATGTCTTCTTTAGAGAAATGTCTCTTTAGGTCTTACTCATTTTTTGATTGGGTTTTTTTGCTTTTGTTTTGATGTTGAGCTGTGACAGCTCTTTCTGTATTTTGGAAATTAAGCCCTTGTCAGTTTCATTTGCAAATAATTTTTCTCCCAGTCTGTAGGTTGTCCTTTTGTTAATGGTTTCCTTTGCTTTACAAAAGCCTGTAAGTTTGATTAGGTCCTGTTTGTTTTTGCTTTTATTTCTATTGCCTTGGGAAACGGACCTAAGAAAACATTGGTATGATTTATGTCAGAGAATATTTTGCTTATGTTTTTGTCTAGGAGTTTTATGGTGTTATGTCTTATATATTTAAGTCTTTAAGGCACTTTGATTTTTTGTGTATGTTGGAAGGGAGTGATCTATTGATTTACATGTGGTTGTCTGGCTTTCCCACCACTTGCTGAAGAGACTATCATTTTTCCACTTTTCTTTTTTCCATTATTCCTGCCTCCTTTGACGAAGATTAATTGACCATAGGTAAGTGGGTTTGTTTGAGTTCTCCTCTTCCACTGATGAATATGTCTGTTTATATGATAAGCGCCAGTGCTGTGCTGTTTTGATTACTGTGGCTTTGTAGTATTGTCTGAAGTCTGGGAAAGTTTTGCCTCCTACTTTCTTTTTTTGCAGGATTGCTTTGGCAATTCGGGGTCTTTTGTGGTTCCATTATAAATTTTAGGATTATTTGTTCTAGTTCTGTGAACTAGATGTCTGGATATCCCCAAAATCTGACAGCTTTTTCCTGGCATTGGGCTCCTGTCCTTCCAGTCCAGCTCAGCGCCATGTAAGTACTTAACGAATGGGAACACACCTACCCCATTTGACAGAACAGGAAGACTCAGGCCCAGTGAGGGTTGGATCCAGGCTCAAGTCCTGGGTGGGGCAGGGCAGGGGTTAGCGGCTGGCCACGCACAGCTTCCGGTAGAGGCTTTGTTCCCTCTGAGACACAGGTGTCTCAAGTAACAGGGAATCAGCTCTGGGTTCTCTTCCTGGTCCTTAAGGGCTCCTCCCTAGCTCTGAACTTTGGGTAACCCTCTATAAGGAGCCATGAGGCCAAGGTCATTGTTAACAAGTGTTTATTGTTAATAAAACCATAGTACATTTACAATAAGTGACAACATTAATATATAGTTACAGTATCATACAATATTACAGCAATAAAATAACACCTATTCCTTTGTACATCCAGCTCAAGCAGCTAGTTGAAAATATTTTCCAGGGTTGTAAACCCCCAGGGTTTTTCAAGGTGACTGAAAGGACACCTCCTAAAGTGCCTGGGGCTTCTGGTGAATAAATAGTTTCTAAGGTACGGCCAGACAGCCAAAGGGGACATCCGGCACAAGCTGTTCCGGAAGACGCCTCGGATGTCTGGTACATAAATACGACAAGGGCCCAGGCCCAGCGATGCGTCCCCACCCCGGAGAGCCTGGAGCCTACAGGATGGCAGGGTCAGGTAGCAGGGAAGTAGGACCTCTTCTCCCAGTCCTTCCCGTCTACCAATGCCCCGACCTTTAAGTTCCCAGTGGGAAGTCTGGGCCCTGCTCTCTAGTCCAAGTTAAAGGACTCTTTCACTGGAGAGACTGGACTGGCGGGATGTTTAGGGCTCTGCCTAATTCTAGGCTTGGGATTTTCAGAATCAACCCTTTTACATTGGCCCCTGAAAACAGCAGCAGCAACACAAGCTGAGGCCACCAGGCTCCTCCACTGTGGCCGTGCCACCCTTGGCTCAGACCAAAGCTTTGAAGACGCTGGCGGGGGAACTAACCGCCTGCACTACTACTCATTGAGCAGGCCGGCGGTCCCTCTGCGCCAAGGAGCCCAGACACCAAGGAAATAGACTGAAAAGGACCCTCTTCGCAGGATCCCCAGGCCCCCTGGAGGCCACATCGGGTCTTTCAAAGGCACAGCCTTAAGTTCAGGTTTGTCTGTCATGACACTGAGGGAAAAACAAACACCAGCTTTTGACTGAAATGGCCTGGGGCCCAGATAGAACATACACTCTCTACATTCATAAGAATGCCCACACCCCCCCAGGAGCCCCACTTAGGACAGTCTGAGCTGCCCGAGGCCCTGGGGGTGGGCTGGTTAGAGCCCGGAGGGCATGACGAGAAGCTGTGCAGAGCGGGATCAGCGCGGGCCTCCAGGAGGGGCACACGAGGGTGAGTGCACGGCAGCCCTCTGGTGCAAGCAGGCGGCAGGTGTGGGGAAGGGCCACTTGTGGCCACACCTGCCCTTGGCTCATCACTGGTTGAGCAAATGGTTAGGCTCTGGGCCTGCCCGAGTCTGGCTCCAAGAGTGCCGGTAACCAGTCTCAGCCCAGCAGGGCCCCAGCGTGTCCACTGGTCCTGGCTATGTGCTGACCCAGACACCCCCAGGAAGCTCCCAGCCTTCCTTCCCACCGGGAGGCCTAGTGACAGAGCCAGCCGCCCCCACACGTCACACCCGAGAGGTGACGTAGAGCGAGTGCACGCGCTCGGCCAGGGTGCTCTGCAGGTCCTGCAGTGGGTCCAGGCCCTGCACCTTGCTGCTGCGGCCGTAGATGAGCTGCCGGAAGGAGTCCTGCTCCAGCAGGGCCTTCATGTGCTTGAGGAAGAAGCCCTCACAGAACAGGGCCAGTTCGGGGGCGTTGTGGATCTGTGGGGGCAGGGAGAGGGGTGAGACCCACAGCTTCAGCATAGCCCTGCCCAAAACTACCCCCAAGCAGTCCTCATGGGCAAAGGTCCAGCTCCAAGCCCCAGACCTGGGGAGGCAGGCAGGCCCTATATCTGCATCTTAGAGCAACTGAATTCCTCATCTGAAGTCCTTCCATGAGCATCTCCTCAGGTTAGACTGATCTGGGTTCAAATCCCAGCTGTGCTGCCAGGAACATCCTGGCATCTTGTTCTCGGCCTGGGTCCTGCTGGTGACGGCTTGTTGAGGGGCGGTCGTCATCCCCATGGGATTGGAAGCTCCCTCCCTAAGGGCAGGGGCTGTCCTGGTGGGATGTGCAGCATAAGGCCCAGCACACGAGTGTTCACGTGGTAAGCACTCACTGAGCACTGAGTGCCCTCTCTGGGCCAGGCACCGGGTGCAGGCCCTGAGGCCCAGGTCTGTGAGGCTCGTTCAGAGCTGATGTTCAGATCAGGGGGACAAGAGAAGCCAAGGAACCAACCAGGCCAGGTGACCATGGACAGTAGTCAGTGCTCTGAGGCAGTGGGAGTGGGTATGGGGCAGAGAGCTGTGTGACTTGGGGGCAGCTGGGGGAGGAGACTTGCTGGGGGACTGCAGCAGTCCTGGGGTGGAAACGAGAAAGAGATGGGGGCCATGTGGCCGGTGAAGAGAGAGGGAGGCATTGGAAGGGGAGATGGGAGAGGGTCCTGGGGGCCTCGTAAGGGGTGACAGATAAGGGCTGGGTCTTTACTTTGCAATGGGAAACCTTTGAAGAGTTTCAGTAGGGGAGTGGCAGGGTCTTCACACTTTTCAAAGAGCCTTGTGGACTGCAGGGCGAAAGCCAGGAAGTATTGGAGGCCAGGCCAACGCGATCGTCCAAGAGCAGGGAGAGTGGAGGTAGCGGGACGGGGAGGGGTGGCGGATGCATTGCGGGTGTGGGAGGTGACCGTGGCATCTGCTGCAAGGAGGAAGACTAAGGAGGACCAAGCTGGGGAGAAACTCGAGTAGTGTTGAGAACTGATCTGACTTGGAGGGGCTCTGCTCTTTGCTGCCCCAGGTCTCACTGCCCAGTGTGGCACAGCTGGCACGGGACCTGGGGTCCACCCGGCTCAGAGCTCAGCTCCCTAGCTGCGGGGCCGCCCTACTGGGCGGCCATGACCTCAGGCCACTGAGAGGGTGACACTGTCCTTCAAAGCTTCCAGGGCACAGCAGGGTGAGTGATGGGGGGCGGGGGCGCAGCGGTGGCCCTCACCTTGGCATACTTGTAGGTGTTCACGGCGCTCTCCACGCTCAGGGTCTGGGAGCACAGGATCTCACAATGCCGCTGCAGGGCGTCCAGCTGGAACAGGCTGGCAGCTGACAATAGCTGGCAGGAGGAAGACAGGCCGTGGGTAAGCGGGGCCAGGCCCGTGGCCCTGGCATCACGGAACAGAGAGCCCCTGACCCCCAGGACCCTCCCTGCCCACCTGCCAGTTAAGTCCAATGGCCTTGATTTATTTCTACCCCAGGCCATCTAGGTATTTGCTAGGATACCTTGGGAGGTATCCGATAGGTGACAGACACTGGTTGGAATTTCTCATGTTGTAGCCTTCAACTACGAGCTGCCTGCTCATCTGCACGACCTTCTAGGCAGGCGCATGGCCAGCAGCGGGTCCGTTCTCTAAGCAGTAACCTGGTAAGGTGGGGGGGGTACCTGCTGCCTTCTGATCCTCCCGGGCTTTCCATCCTCAGGGGTGGCCCTTCTAACCCTGAGGTGTCACCTGGGAGGTTGGGTTCCACAGGCACACCATTTCCCACGTGCTCAGAAGAGCAAGGACCTGCAGGGAAGCAGGGGGTCCTTGCAGAGGACCCCTTCCTTCCCTCCTCCTGTCTCCAATGATGTGTTTCTGAGAGTGGGGTGGGTGAGACCTGGCAGATGTCTCTGCTGGGCACAGGCATGGTAGATGGCCTCAGGAGCTTCCCGCTCCTCTCCCCGACAGGCCAGGTCCTCACCTCGAGGATGTCACTGGTGGGGATGTCCATGGATTCCGTTCCCCCGTAGTACAGATACTGCATCATCATCTGCAGGAAAAAGGCCCCATGTGAGTGCCAGGTGGACCCACAGCACCAATGTCCCCACCCAGCGCCCCTGGAGTGCCGCTCCAGCCGCTGCCCGCCCCTTGGTGCCCCACGACCTCTGTGTGCCAGCTTCTGCACACCGCCCGACTCTCGTCAGGCATTTTTGTGCTTCCCCTGGAATGCGTATGGCAAGCTGCCTTCAACAGAGAGGCTTTGCTTCAATCCTCACAACAGCCCTGTGAGCCCAGGAGGGCGGATACTCTTCACAGCTGGGGAAACTGAGGCCAGGCAGGGAGGCTGATGAGGCGGACCCGCCTCCTCAGAACCCTTCCAGCATACCAGGCACCTCATGACTCATTTTCTCTTCTTACCGAAATTCTAAACGTGGGGCTCTGAGGGGGAGACTGTCCACCCTCAGAATCCTGACTCCTGACTTCCCCATCCGTGCTAGCCAGACCCCGACCTCCTCCTGGAAGCCAGTGCCGCGCTAGGGCCCGGGGCCTGGCCCAGAGGTCACCCTGCGGACCCCGGGGGCCCTGCGGCACCACATGAGGTGGCCTGGGGAGGGGGCTATGTTTAGTTCTGCTGAGGTCTGACTTACAAGCTCTGCCATCATGCTGGAGACTGGGGAGTTTCCAGCTGGAAGAAGAAAAATGATTCTCCCTGGTTGGCTGAAGAAACGGCCCCAGCAAGGAGCTGGCAAGGGTATAAGTAAACACAGCTCCAGCCGGCACAGTTGGGCTCTGTTAGGACTGGCCCCGAGGCTGGAAGGGTCTAGAGGAAAGGAGCCCGCGCTGGGGCAGGGCGGGGGAGGGAAGAGGCCTGCCAGCCGCGTCCAGGCCCGAGGCCTGTCCAGGAGGCATCAGCCCGCCCCCTCCCCTCAGAGGAGCATGGGCTCCCAGAGGTCTTGCACAGCCCCTGCTGGAGCTCAGGTGGAGATCTTACAGTTACACGGATGTACCTGTCTCCCCCTACTGCAGGCAGTGTGTGCCTCGGGTGGGCCCACGTCTGGCTTCCTCCGCCATCCCCCACCCTGGGAGCTGAGTCCCCAGGACTGGGAGTGGGGCAGCTCCCATCTCCAGGCATTCTTTCCTAGGTGTTAGCCTCAGGGCAGCCCCGAGGTGAGAAGGGGCCCAGCCTGCGGCTCCTCTTCCTGGCCTAGAAGAGGCCTCCTGCCGCTTTTGGAGCTGGTCTGGGCCAGGCCCAACTCTCGTGGCACGTGGATCTCCCTGAGGCACCTGAATGCAGATGAGCCCACAGAAGTGGGACCAGAATTGCTCTCTTGGAGCCTCGCTGGGGGAACCGGGCTGCTAGCAGGCAGCTGTGGACATTAATTTCTCACAGCCCGGCAGCCCCCAGGCAGGATGTGGGTCATCCAAAGCAGGCAGCCTGCAGGGCTGGAGCGGGCAAAGGGCTGCTCCCAGCGGGGCCCCAGGCAGGACCAGCTGCAGGGATGGCCTCGCTTCCTTCTGCCCAGAGTGGGCCACCAGGAGCATGACCACAGGAAGGCCCCCAGTTCTGCAGGGCCAGGACTGGGGCCAAGAGCCATATCAGAACGGCAGGGCTATCCCCCAAAGGCCTAGGTTTAGTCGGCAGTGACCCTGGCAAGAGTCTACACCTGTGATGTCTAATCATAGCCACTGGCTACCTGTGACTTTTGAGCATTTGAAACATGGCTGCTCTGAATTAATACGTGCTGTGTCAAAACTGCATTGCAAACACTTAGTGTGAAAAGAATAAAACATTTTGGCTACATTAAGCTAAATAAGAATAAAATTAATTTCACCTGTTTCTTACTTTTTCCTTCATCTATTAAGCAATTTTACATAACCTCTGTGCCCAGCATTATCTTTCTATTAGAGATAGTATTGCTTAGATCTCCTTGGGCCTCTGTTTCCTGTTTTAGAAAACAAAGATCTCAAGTTCTCTTTGTGTCGTGAGAGCCAATGAGATGTCTGGGGGCTGCTCTGAAACTTAGGCTTTTTTAGGAGGCCTCGGACCTGGATCGATGGCTTCAGCCGCACGCCGCCGCCCCCCTCTCCCACACCCCGCCCCGAACACTGCGGGATGGCAGAGCTTTGTTCCCAGAGAACCCACAGGGCCAGGCCAGTGGCTAACGTGCCCCAGGCCCACGTGTGCCCTGAGGTTAGACCTGTTGTCTCTGTTTACCCCGTGACAACCCTGAGAAGTCATCAAGGGCTGCCCAGCCTCCCCGGCCTCGGGCGTCAGCCCCTGTTGAGCAGATGCTGCCTCGATGGCAGGGGGGTCACCCTTGTCCCACGTGCACCCTCACCCCACCTCCCGCCCAATCCCCTCTGCCCTTCTCAGATCCGCCTCCTGGGTCGGGTCGTGAACCCACCTCATGCTCCAACTCACCTGGACTTTGGGCTTCTTGGCCAAGCAACTTTCTAGAGTTGCTCCCCTCCCCAGGGAGTTTGGCTCAAGGGATGGGAAGAGGGGAGGGTGGACACCCTACGCCCGACCCTGGGCCGCCTCCAACGCCTGTCATCAGTTGCTGCCAAGTCCCCCATTCTCCCCTAATCCACACCCCTCTACCCTGCTGCCTCTACCAGTTGCCATCATCACTCAGCTGGATTTCTCACCTGTTCCCCTGGCTGCAGTCCTGCCCATCCTCCCCTCACCCTCCAGAGTGTATGAGGTCACGCAAACTGGACCATTCCACACGTCCTAAGATTGAACCCTGGCTCTATCATCTCCCAGCTTTGTGACCTTGGACAAGTTACTGAACTTATCCGTGCCTGCGACACCTCATGGACCAAGGGGGATAATAACATGTGTGCACCTTTCTGGGCTGTGCTGTGACTGATAAATGCACTTAGAACCATGCCTGGCTAAGTGTCAGCGATGGCGGCGACCTCACAGCAGCTTCTAACTATCCTTGGGTTAAAGCGCAAGCCCTTCATGCGATGGCTCCTCGGGGGCAGCCTCAGCCTCATTTCTGGATGTTCTTCTGAATGGCTGCCACGACTTGACCAGAGAGCATTTCCTGAACAGGTTGTGGTCTCTGGTGGTCGTGGTCTCTGCATGCATTGCTCTGTCTACCTGGAGCTCCCGATACCTGGCTGACTACCCTGGTCCCCAGGAAATTTCCTCCTCCACAGCTTCAGTGCCCTTTCCTGCACTGCCGCTGCCTCCCCCACCACTTCCAGTCACATTCATTCATAATCCTGTCTCCTGGAGGCCAGGGTCCCTGTCCTGTTTACTGCTGCCTCCATGGTACCCATAAGTGACTAAATGCTAAACAGATGACTGCTGGGAACGAGAGAGAGGGACTAAACCCTTTTAGATGGTGGCTCCTCACGCTTCTGTGAGGCTATGATCTCCCCATTAGGTCACAAGCCTGTCCCGGGCAAGGCCAGGTCCTGGGCTCACATACCAACTGCCTCTTAGCCTCTGTCTCAGCCCCTAAGGGTCACCCCTACAGCCTGAAGATCACTTTCTAGAAAGGAGCTCCCCACTGGGGATCAGCTTAGACCCCAGCCAGTCCCTTCCAGACCTCGCCTGCCACTCCCGGCGGCCAGCCTGTGGAGCTTCCATCACGCAACCTCTGACGTTCAAGGCCTGACCTTGATGATCTCTCAGGACCAGGATGGGCTCCCCGTGGCTCTTTCTGCTTAGCCAGCACGGCTAGGGTCTGATGCCGGGGAAGAGTGATGGGCCTACACCGGTGCACGTGCACGTCGCTCTCCACCCACCTGGGGTCTTGTTAAACTGTGGGGAGTCCCGGCATGGGGCCTGAGGCTCTGCATTCCCAACAAGTGCTCAGGCAAGTCTGTACACTGGGAGCTCACTCAGGACAAGGGCTCACAGGTTGCATGTGTGGTGTGCGCCTGTCTTTACATGCCCGTCAGGCTGCCCAGACCCCTCACCCAGTGGTTAAAGCTCAGGGCCCATGAAACAGACTCTGAAGCTGCAAACTCACAAGGGAAAGGCTACCCTGGCTGGGAAAAGCCTAGATGCTCCAACCTGACCACTGAGTCAGCAAAACACAGAAGGCATTAGGGATGGAGGGGAAGACTATGACTGACTCACAGCTGACCCCGCCCAGATGGACCAGCCAGGGTCGGGGTCCTGGTGGGGAGGGGCACCCCTAGAAAAGCCCTCAGCGCTGAGGTACACACACCTGGAAAATGTGGTACTTCATGTCGCCGATCTCGATGGTTTTGCTGCCGTTGCCATCTTGCTCTGATTTATTGGTCATCAGCGTCTTGAACCTGGAGCCAAGGAGATGAGACAAGGAGGGGCTTGAACGTGACTTTTATTCCATCACTGTGTGGCAAAGGCCCCATCCATCGCCTGACTGGTGACCAGGGGACAGGAGCATTTTAAAAATCACTGCTGTGCTCGCAAAGAATTCTGGGCAAGTGACGTTTTACATCGTCCTAGGCTGACAGACGGCTGGGCTGAGCCCCGATCTGTCCCAGCTGCCCTCTAGCTTAGTGACCGTTAACACCTGTGGCTGGAAAACTGACCTTCATGTTAGAACACTCATGATTTCTAATCATCAAAAGCAATGGCTTGACCAGAACAACGACTCAGCTCCTCTTGGAGAACTCTGGGTCCTCTCGTGACTGTCCTTCTGTCCCCTGTGGGTGGGTGGGGTCCCCTGCTCTGTGACCACCCTCTCTGGGGTAGAGGCTCTTCTCCAGCCTACCCGTCACCTCATATCTAAATGAAGCTGCACCCACCCCCCCCCACCCCGCTTCCCAGGGGGGCAGAGAATTCATTATCTGGGCTGCCTACCTGTTAGAAGCCGTCACCAGCAGGACTTTATGTGCATAAAACAGCTTTCCTTCCACGAGGAAGGTCACATCTGACATCTCCTTGTTGTTCAAAAAGTGAGGATCTGTCGGGGGGGAAGGAGAAGGGGATGATGGAGGCGCCCGCCGCCCAGGCACTTGGGAGGGGGAAGGAGGACAGAGATGAGAGGGAGGGGAGAGGGGAGAGGAGGCGGGGAGGCCTCACCGAGCCTGGCCGGCAGCGTCTTGCGGAGCTCAGGGATGCGGGGGATGGGGCTGCTGCCGTAGCAGTGCGTGAAGATGGCTGCTAGCTGCTGCGTGACCGAGTCGTTCTGTGGGGGGAGAGGCGGGGAGGGCCGTCAGCTGGACCCCCATCTGGAGGCCGTGTGTTTACAGCTCCAGGTACGCCAGGCTGGCTTCAAAAGTCCAGGCCAGGATCAGCGCAGCACTGCCCTTCATTCCGCCTGGATCTGGTCTGGCGAGGGAGGCCCGGTCCTTCCACACCGACTCCTCAGACTGCTTTCTTGGCCAGGCTCCGTCCCAAACAGACCCCCGGCCTCTGCAGTCAGGCAACGAGGGTCCGGGCAAGGGCTGGACGTCCACCTGCGGGGTGCCTGTGTCCTTCCGTCCCTGTGAGGGGGGTGTCCCTAAGTCTGTCTGCCTGTGTGTCAGTCTCTGGGTCCGTCCTGTGGTCTGTCTGCGTCCTGCGGTCTGTCTGCCTGTGTGTCAGTCTCCGGGTCTGTCCTGTGGTCTGTCTGCGTCCTGCGGTCTGTCTGCCTAGGTGTCAGTCTCCGGGTCTGTCCTGTGGTCTGTCTGCGTCCTGAGGTCTGCCTGCCTGTCCAGTCTCCGGGTCTGTCCTATGGGCTGTCAGCGCCTCCGGGGCTGTCTCACCTTGCTGGTCTTGAGGATGTCAAACATGAGTGGCAAGCCCTCGGTCACCAGCTCCTCATTGTACTCCTCCTCCTTGATGGAGCTGAAATCCCGCAGGAGGCTCTGCACCACTGAGTACCGAGACTGGGAGAAGGATGTCCTCAGAGACTCGATCCAGACGTGCAGCTTCCAGGGGACGCCTGGGCCAGGAAGAGGTAGGGCAGTCACCCCCCGGGCAGAGTGCTCCCCAAAGGGACCACTGAGCCCACCTCATGACAGCCCCCTTTCTGGCAGGCTAATGCACCTGATGCCTGCCCAACCGGGGGCACCCCCTCTCCCCAGCTCAGCGCAGCCAGTAAGGAAAGCATTCGTTCACCCTGACGGGCCTCCCTGAGACATAAAAGGGTCTCAAAGTTCCCATCAGATGAGGGGGAGGAATGGCTTCAGGCCAAGTGCAGGGAGCCTGAGCTCTGAAAATCCACGGCTCAGCCTGGGAGCCTTCAAGTGCAGGCCTAGCACCCATACTGGCCCCACTGGCTTGTCAGGCCCCGGAATTACCTACTGGGGAGGAACCATTATAATTAGGAGGGGTGGCCCCGGAGACTCGAACGCCCGGAGGATATGCAGGGACCCTGGGGACAAGAGGACCCCATGCCTGTCCAGAAGCCTGAAATGAGCCCTGTTCTGTCGCCGAGGGCTTTTCCCAGCGCCTGGCTCCCTGGTGTGTCTGTGCACACGCAGGGCCGTGTAATTACTGTTTACCAGCTCCCTGGAGTGTGTCACTGGGGCCGCAGAGTAATCCAAAACTGCTCTGTAAAGGTCATGACAAAAACTAGTGATGTTTCCGATAATTAGAGATTGTTTCTTACTCCCCAGCCTCACTGTGGATTTAAAAAGGTCTGACGGCATTCCCTGGGGACATGGTGCCAAGGGTAGCGTCAGCATCCCTGGTTTACTGACTGTGTGCAGGAGTGATAGTCCCATTTCATAGGGAAGAGCACTGAGGCCAGCCCGCCCCCAGAGGGCCGTGTGGCTCCCGCTTCCTTGGCCCAGCGCTGGTGTTCATGTGTCATGGCCCCCAGGGAGAGGAGCGATGCTGGCGTCATGCACCGAACACCCACGGTTAGTGGGCCTGGGCCCTGTGCTGTGTGTGACAACTTCACAACCGTAGGGGAGGAGCACTAGGGAACGTGGCAGGGCTGGGATCTCCCCCAGGTCTGTCCGACCAGCCGCCTGGGAGGAAAGAAGTCTGCAAGCTTGCAGGCCAAGGAGCGGGGAAGGCGGGCTGATGGACTGGAGAGCATCTCATTGACCAGAAATGTGGACTCCTGGTGCTCTAGATGCTCCCACATGCCCAGGCCTCGACCAGGGAAGTTGGGGGCCCTGAGGGCACAAGGCTGGGTGAGGCTTTTGATATGTCCCCACTGAGGACTGTCTGAGGCTCAGGGCACCACCTGTCTTGGTTTGAGAGGATGGAGGCCCTCCCTGCACTCCACTGCCTCCTGGCCTGTCTGGCCTGTGGGCCTGGCCCTCTCGTGTGTGTGTGTGTGTGTACATGCACACTGAGGAGCAGCACAGCATGTGTGTGTGTCTCTGTGTGTGTGTGCCTGTGTCTGTACACGCACACCACGTGGCCTCACCCAGCGCCCTCAGCTCCATGGTGATGTCCACGTAGCCGTGCTCTGCGCTGTAGTACATGGCCTCCTGGAGGGCCTTGGTGCGCGTCCGGCTCAGTCGCATGGGCCCCTCGCTGCCGCTGCCCTGGCTGGACGCATCACTCTCTTCCACGCCCTCAGCCAGGATCTCCTCCAGGGACAGCACGTCTGCTTTGGCCTGCTGTGGCTGCGTCAGGAGCTTCCTCAGGACGTTCCTGCAGGGAAACGGACAAAGAAGGGTGATGTCCAAGGCTCCCGCCATGGATGGTGCCTGCCGAGCTGCCTTTCAGTGTCCTGTGGCCCAGACGGGCCAACTACGGGGCATCTTCGGGCAAAAAGGGCTCATGGTCTTCCCTTCCCAGGCAGGCTGGGCCCCCAGGTGAGCCAGGGAAAGGTGCAGAAGACCTCTCCCTTCTGCCATCCGGGTACTGCTGAGAAGTCATGAGCTCTGGGGCTACGCAGGCTCTGCCATCCTGTGTGATCTGACAGGCTGTTCTGCCTCTTTGAGCCCTGATGGGTTTGTCACTGTAGCATGGGAAATCAGTATCATCCTCTCCCAGTTAATGTCAGGCTCAAGTGACATCACATGCAGAGCCTGATACACAACAATCATCCTAATAGCAGCTGACGTGCATATTCCCACGTTGTTGTTCAGTTGCTCAGTTGTGTCCAAGTCTTTGCGACCCCATGGACTGCAGCACGCCAGGCTTCTCTGTCCTTCCTTCATCATCTCCAGGAGCTTGCTCAAACTCATGTCCATCGAGTCGGTGATGCCATCTAACCATCTTTTCTTCTGTTGTCCCCTTCTCCTCCTGACTTTTATCTTTCCCAGCATCTTTCCAATGAGTCGGCTCTTTGCATCAGGTGACCAAAGTATTGGGAACTTCAGTTTTGGCATCAGTCCTTTCAATGAATATTCAGGATTGATTTCCTTTAGGATTGACTGGTTTGATCTCCTTGCAGTCCAAGGGACTCTCAAGAATCTTCTCCAAAAAAAAAAAAAAAAAAGAATCTTCTCCAACACCATAGTTCAAAAGCATCAATTCTTTGGCACTCAGCCTTCTTTATAGTCCAACTCTCACATCCATACATGACTACTGGAAAAACCAGATCTTGACTAGACAGATCTTTGTTGGCAAAGTAATGCCTCTGCTTTTGAATATGCTGTCTAGGTTGGTCATAACTATCCTTCCAAGGAGTAAGCGTCTTTTAATTTCATGGCTGCAATCACCATGTACAGTGATTTTGGAGCCCAAAAAGATAAAGTCAGCCACTGTTTCCACTGTTTCCCCATCTATTTGCCATGAAGTGGCAGGATGCCAGGATCTTAGTTTTCTCAATGTTGAGCTTTAAGCCAACTTTTCACTCTCCTCTTTCACTTTTATCAATAGGCTCTTTAGTTCTTCATTTTCTGCCGTAAGGGTAGTGTCATCTGCATATCTGAAGTTACTGATATTTCTCCTGGCAATCTTGATGAAGCTTGTGCTTCCTCCAGCCCAGCATTTCTCATGATGTACTCTGCATATAAGTTAAATAAGCAGGGTGATAATATACAGTCTTGACATACTCCTTTCCCAGTTTTGGAACCAGTCTGTTTTTCCATGTTCAATTCTAACTGTTGCTTCTTGACCTGCATACAGATTTCTCAGGAGGCAGGTAAAGTGGTCTGGTATTCCCATCTCTTTCAGAATTTTCCACAGTTTGTTGTGATCCACAGTCAAAGGCTTTGGCATAGTCAATAAAACAGAAGTAGATGTTTTTCTGGAACTCTTTTTTTTTTTTGATGATCCAGCGGATGTCAGCAATTTGATCTCTGGTCCTTCTGCCTTTTCTAAATCCACCTTGAACATCTGTAAGTTCACGGTTCACGTATTGCTGAGGCCTGGCTTGGAGAATTTTGAGCATTACTTTACTAGCGTGCTGCTGCTGCTAAGTCGCTTCAGTCGTGTCCGACTCTGTGCGACCCCATAGACGGCAGCCTACCAGGCTCCCCCGTCCCTGGGATTCTCCAGGCAAGAACACTGGAGTGGGTTGCCATTTCCTTCTCCAATGCATGAAAGTGAAAAGGGAAAGTGAAGTAGCTCAGTCATGTCTGACTCTTTGCAACTCCATGGACTGCAGCCTACCAGGCTCCTCCGTCCATGGGATTTTCCAGGCAAGAGTACTGGAGGGGGGTGCCATTGCCTTCTCCAGGGGTGCCATGAGATGAGTGCAATTGTGCAGTAGCTTGAACATTCTTTGGCATTGGAATGAAAACTGACCTTTTCCAGTCCTATGGCCACTGCAGAGTTTTCCAAATTTGCTGGCATATTGAGTGCAGCACTTTCACACTTTCCATGGAGCAAGCATGTTTTAATTTCATGGCTGCGGTCACCATCCACAGTGACTTTGGAGCCCAAGAAAATAAAGTCTTTCACTGTTTCCATTGTTTCCCCATCTACATGCCATAAAGTGATGGGACTGGATGCCATGATCTTAGTTTTTTGAATGCTGAGTTTCAAGTCAGCTTTTTCACTCTCCTCTTTCACCTTCATCAAGAAGCTCTTTAGTTCTTCTTCACTTTCTGCCATGAGAGTGGTATCATCTGCATATCTGAGGTTATTGATGTTTCTCCCAGCAATCCTGATGTTGCCAGGTACCAGTGCATTTTACCCTCCCTGAGAGAGGAACCTCAGTATTCATGGGTGATGAATACATCTTGCTCATGTCACACCGAGTGGGATGCAGACTCAGAGGGGGTTCCAAGCCCCAGGCTCTTCTGTCGCATCCTGTGGCCTGGGGCTCCAGATGGCTGTCTCATGGGCAGGCCCCAGGCCACTTGGGGGTGGGGCTGTCTCCCTGCAGACCTGCCTGCCCCTCCCCAACCCCTTCCCCACCTTGTGATGGAGGCTGGGCTGTGCAACACTGGGTACTCTGTTAACCCGCTGAGTTGACAGAGCAACAGCGGGATGACCCAGGTCCCTCAAGGGAGTCCCTCTTTGTCTTCTACTCACCTCTTCCCTGTTGCCCTTTGACCCCAGAGCAGCCTAACTCTGGTTAGGTGAGACCAGCTGTTCTGGTCTCACCTCTGCCCTGTCACACCCCCAGAAGGCCTGGCCCCTAAAAAGCAGGGTCCACCACCCGCTCCTGGAGCAGGGTGCGATTGCTAGCAGAGCCATCAGGAGCATCTTCATGGTGGGGCTGAAGTCTGGGTGGAAGCCCCTAGCGCTCCAGGCTGTGGCGGGCAGTGGAGAAGCAGCCCAGGCACAGGAACAGATGGGGTCCTGGGGCAGCCCTGGGTGGCTGCAGGTGGAGGGTCTTACGGGGGAATGGGAGGGCCTGCCCTGGGCACCCACCACCCTGTGTTTCCAGGCCTCCACCCTCTGGGCCCACATGCTGCCTGAAGACCTGTATCTTCTTTCTGGCTGGTGTGCAGGCAGCTACCCTCTATCCACCCCTCCCCTCCATCTCTGGAAAGATCTCCAGGCCTAGCTCTTCTGCTCCTGAGAGCCTGCTTCATGCTCCACAGAACACGGGGTAGGAAGCCCTGGGTGGGTACCTGTGGCCATGGGCGGCCGAGTGGCTGAAGCAGTTCATATCCTCATGGAGGGAGGAGGCCATGCCGTTGGCTTCGAGCATGCTGAGGAGGGGGTCGGCGCCCCGGCTAAGCAGCAAGCTGACCAGCTCGTAGTTCCCTGAAAGAGACGGGCCAGGAATGCTTCCACCACCCACGTCGCTGCCCCTGTGCTGGGCCTGTATGAACACTGAGCACCATAGAAACACTGACGATGGAGTGAGGGGGAGCCCCTGGTGACCTGAAGCAGGGGTTTCAAGGCTTGCCATGGGGGTCTCTGTGTGTGGCTCAGCCAGGCAGGGTGACACTGTGAGGAGGGCCAGGTGGAACCACAGGGCAGTCAGGGACCCTGGCTGGGCAGGGCAGCGGCACACCTACCCGCCGCAGAGGCCAGCTGCAGGGGCGTCTCCGCATAGCTGTCTTCGCCGCCGTTCACTGCAGAGCCCTCCACGTGGGCGCCAGCATCCAGGAGCAACTGCCAAGGCACAGGAAGGGCACTTGAGCATGGAGGGGAGTGTCGCCTGGGTTGGGTGCAGGGGCGGCTTCGGGGAGTGACCTTTAGTTTCCTCCTGGCATGTGACCAAGAGCCAGCTCCCTCAGGCATCCAGAATTGTAGAACTCCTGGTTACCTTCACGGCTCTAAGTGCTCAGAATCTTCCCCTCTGCTTTTTGTGGTCTTGGACCAAGCCCCTGAGCTATAGGGACCTCTGAGCTATCTCCCCCTTTCAAACAGTTTCCTACAAACTGGCCGCAGTGAAGAATAGAAGGTAGGTGTGTGCTAACTCGCTTCAGTCATGTCTGATCCTTTGTGATCCTATGGACCATAGCCTATCAGGCTCCTCTGTCCATGGGCTTCTTCAGGCAAGAATACTGGAGTAGGTTGCCACGCCCTCCTCCAGGGGATCTTCCTGACCCAAGGACTACACCCACATCCTTTACGTCTTCTGCATTGGCAGCCAGGTTCTTGACCACTAACACCACCCGGGGAGCCCAAGAATAGAAGGCAACACCGTCCAATCAACCAGGGGAATCTGAGGCTCTTGACACAGCAGAGGTTGTGGGAAAGACAGAGCCAGTAGGGTCAGAGCTGAGTGGCAGTGCTGGCCGCCAGCGAGTGGGTGATCTGGGGCGGGTATCTCAACTCCCCAATCCTCCGTCTTCCTCATCTAGAAAATGGGAGAGAGGCCTGTCTTGCAACATTGTTGGGGATTAAGTGAAGAGGTGCTCAATTCTCCATAGGGGCTCAGTAACCAGTGGCTTCTAGGGCTCCCTTCAAAGAGGTTCCATGAGCTGCCCAAGGCTGGGCAGTGCAGGGCTGGAACAGAACCTGGCTGTCTGGGACACCAGGTGGCCTCTCCTGGTTCTGGCAAGGGCAGGCCTTGCAGGGGACAGACAGAGCAGGGCTAACAGATACCAAGCGGTGCCCGCTGGGCTGGCTGGCTTTGCCTTGGGCGGGGGTGGTGTCAGCACACCACCAGGTGACTTCAGTCCATCTCACCTTTCCTGACTGGCTGCTCTGGAGGGAGCCGCCTTTCCAACCCTCCCAGGTTTCCAGAGACTGAGCCTCCTCAGAGACCGCGCTTGAGCAATTGGGCCAATCCTACCCACCCCTCACCTGGGACCAGGTGTGAAGGGTCCAGGCTGACCTCTCAGTCTCCCCACAATGTGGGTGTGGGGGTGGCTGTTGGCGGGAGGCTCTCATCAGTCAGCAGCTGCGGCAGCGCTGTCTGAGCCAGAGCATCAAAGCAGCAGAGGAAGACAGAGACCTGCCCGACAGGGTGAAACTGGGCACCAGTCCAGACAAGCCCAGGGCACAGCCCTGCAGGCCGGTCTGGGCCAGGGTGGAACTCTGCTCAAGGTCTCAAGAGGACAGTCACCGAAAAGCGGGCAGGATATGGCAGCCGACCTACTGACCACCGGCTAAGGAATCTCTCGTATAGGCCAGGACTATGTGGACAGCAAACAGGTCGACATGACCCCTGGCCTCGAGGGACCCACAATCCAGCAGATGGCAAGGGTGTCATGCAAACTCCCAGGAAGGAGTTTCTGGAACCCTGCAGGCCTGAGGAGAGAAGGCGTCTAGGAGCCGAGTGGCAGCGTTGCCATGCCCCGTCCATAGCTTCCACTTCCAGGCCTGCCCTGACCCTCGGCCAGCCACAGCTACCGGGGCCGAGGTGGGCACAGTGTGACTTGGCTGAGCAGTGTCAAGTGACAGGCGAGCAGTGTCAATCTGAGTCTTCTGTCAGGAACTGAAATGCTGAGAGACTATGGCTGCTAACGGGGAGGGGCAGAACCAGAAGGACCGCATGGTATAAGCCATAGAATTCATGAAGGAGTAAGAACAGCTCAGGGTTGGAAGGATGGCTGGAGGAAAGAAACACATCTGTGCAGATCTGAGCACATCTGCACAGATTCCAGATTCCAGCACAGCCCAAGACTCACCCACGGATGCAGAGAGGCCAGGCAGGCCTGGTATCATTTGGACCTGCATCTTGTTCCCTAAAATCTCACATTAGAGCCTGCTCACATCCTGCTCACTAGAGCCTGCTCCTTGGGGAAAACCAGTTGAGTATCTGTCCTGCTGACCCAGTGAGCTGGCCTTAACCAGTGTCTCTGGTGTCTCTGATCCCACTCAAGACATGTGAGGCTGGGGCTACGCTTGGGGTTCAGCCCATCTGGCAAGCTGGGCGCATGGCACACCTGGCAGGAGCTCACCTGGACCACAGAGATATGTCCATGCAGCACAGCAAACGTCAGCGAGGTCCAGTGCCGGCTATCCGGGTGGATGGAGGGGTGCCTGGGAGAGTTGCTTGGAACCTGGGAAAATGCCACAAGGGATCAGTGTTTCCAAGGTGAGTGACATTCCTGGGCAGGTGACACGGGGCCTGAGCTAAGGGGGAGCCCTGCAGGGATGGTGGCCAGGAGTCAACTCAAGTGCTTTTTATATTCGATTGGCAACGTCTGCCTGGAGTCCCTTGTGGACAAGGCTCAAAAGGATGTTCAATTAGTGATGTCTGCCCTGGGCAGAGAGATGGCAGAAGGGGAACACTTTATGCCTCGGAAGGAGGTAGAGCAAGAAGTGTCTGGAGATGGTAGGGATGGCTGGGGACTAATTTGATACCAGGGGAAAAGGGCTACAGTAACAGAATCATGGCCATTCTCTCCAGTGGACTCCCCTCTGAGCTCACTTCTCTGGCAGAAAGCCCGAATCTTGAGAAAAAACCGTCTTTGCTAACTATGATCTCTGTGTATCTTATATTTCCAGTTCTCTGAGACACATCTACTCTGTTGTCCAAATCATCACAGCCAGCATGGATGATGAAGACCTTGGGGTGTTCTCTCACTGGGTTGGGGGCCCCGGGCGGCCCTTTGGGGCTTTCTCACCTGGATGTCCAAGTTGGCTCCAGCATCGATCAACATCTGGACCATGGCTTCATCCCCGGCAGCACAGGCATACATCAGTGGCGTCATACCCTATGTGAAGCAAACGCAGATGCTAAACTGTCTGGAAATAGAACATGAGGACACGTGTTCCATAGGTGTCTGCCCTGGAAACCAGATAGAGGTCTCCTGCTTGACCAGCTGCTCATCTGGAACAATCTTGGGTCTTGTGCTGGACAGAAGGGGCTGGGCCTGCCCTTCCCAGGCTCAGGGGACATATGACACCTGAAGGATGAGTAGGGGACATTTCCATGAGCACTACAGGTGAGAGGGGCAAAGGGCACAGGCCCTACAGCCAGACTCCAGTACAAAGGCAACCCCTGCTGTAAACTTTGTACAAGTTACTTGTACTCCTCTCTGCCTCAGTTACTTTATCTTTAAAATGGGAATAACAACAGTATCTACCTCACTGGGTTGCTGTAAAGAGTATGAGTTACTATGTATAAAGTGCTTGGCCCAGCTAACTAAGGATGGGCTAACTAATTAAAATAACACAACACCACCATCACGGCTGCCATGCTACACTGACATATCCACATCCACCCCAGGCCCTGCGCCGGTAAATCACCATGTGAAGTGCTTTACATGCATCATCTCATTTAATGACCATACCTTCCCTATTGGGGAGGTTCTGCTATTATCCCCGCTTCACAGATGAGGAGCGAAGATGGGGACTGACTTGCCCCACAGTCACACAATACGTAAGAGGATGGACTCAGACGGAACCCAGGCCTGCATGAGCCCAGAAGCTCTTCTCCCTGAGGCGTCTCACACAGGGTGGAGGGGTTGACGTGAATGTCTCTTGCTGTGAGCAGTTCTGAGCTTTTCTGAAAGCTGAGGCCCAATCCCTACCCAAATTTAGGTGGGCGGTTAACGGAGCCACCCCCTGGCCGGGAATCTCCTCTGTGGCCAGTAACAGCAAAGGCCGCAGTGGAAAGCACTATTCCACAGCTGGATGCTGGCAAGCGTTTGTCTGGAGCCCCGCGATGTTATTTATTAGGTTATTTGTGTGTAGACAAGATCTCCTTACCTCATAAATCCTTGCCTAGCGCCCAGAGATAAAGAAATGGCCTGAGATTAATCATGGCTGAGAGGTCTATCTACCCCACAGATCATTCTACAAACACCGAGGCTGAGGGAACAAACAGGACTGGGGCATTGAGAGAAAAGCCACTGAATGAGAACCTGACTTTGTTTTATTCCCCTCGGCACAAGCTTGACTTCTTTTTTCTCCACAGGTCTGTATGTGATTCAGACTATAAGCCGTTGACATGTCCTGTAAAGAGAAGCTACTTTTTTTTTGCATGTGGTCCCTCCCCCTAAAGAGGTTGAATCAAGAGACACTGATGAACAGGTTTCAGGGATAATCATCCTATCGACACCAACAGATGTGGAGGCACCTTTATGGAGCATTTACTAGGTGTGATGCAGAAGTCTAGGGGGCAGGCACTATTATCCCACAAGTTGGAGGCGAGGAGACAGGCTCAGGGGTAAAGCAGCTTGTCCGAGCTGCCACAGCTACGATGGGAGGACTAAACTCCAGCCCTGTGAGGCTGGCGTCCATGGTCTTCCCCACCCTGCTGCTGGAGGAGGAAGACATCTCCCCCAGGATGAAAGCCCCGGAGCTCACGTCAACAGAGGCACCTTGGGGAGACACGACACCCAGCCTGTCACCTCCCGGAGCCCTCCTGCAGCAACTCTCTCAGCCTTGTGGTTTCCTGTCCCAGCACATGCCTGACTGTCCCACCCCATGCTCTGGCTCCCAGCATCTCCCTTCCCTGGGATGCCTTCCCCAACTCCTCTCTGCTGCACCCACCCCCCCCCACCCCCTCCCTCCAGCATGACTCAGGAAGAATCCTTCTCTGACTGCTCCTGCCTGACTTGCCAAAGTCCACTCTGGCTTGGGTTCACCAGGCACCTCATCACAGCCTCTGCCATGTCACCATCTCATCCGAGGGTGCCACGTGACCTCTATGTGACCTATGTGACCTCTATGTGACCTCTCAGCTGCTGTTTAACTTCTCCCAACCTTTCTTGTGGACTTCTAAACTACAGTGCCATTACCCTGGGGAAGCTCACGCAACTGCATCAGATAAAAATTGCATCTCCCACAGGTGGGGAAGGGCCTGGGGTCGGCCTGCTTGGATTCTTCTAATCCCAGCTCTGCGCCTCATTAGTTGTGTGAGCTCTGTACCCCAGGCTCCCTATCTATAAAATGGGGATGAATCCTACTTCACAGGGCTGTGGTCAAGATTAAATGAGTTAATCTGTGCAAAGTGCTTAGAACAGTGCCTGGAACACAGGAAGTGCTGTATAAATGCCAGCTATTCACAGCAAAAACAAAAACGAAAGCAGGTCAAAAAACTCCGGTCAAAGTCTGTCTAAAATTCCTCCATCGCCTCCAACACTTCCTATCCCCTTTTCTGGCTTCATTTAATGCATCAGCACTTTTCACTAACACACTCTGCATTTCATGACTTTATGTTTCTTAGCATCTGTCTCCTCCTCTAGCATGTTAACTCATGAAGGCAAGGATTTCTACTGGAGCATGGCACACAGGATGCCCTAATACAAGTCTCAGTGATCATTATCCCTAGCTCGCTATCAAGCTGATTTCTCTGGACGTTCTCCTGGCCCTGCACCATCTGGGACAGCCTCCAGCTTTCCAGTGAGGGGAAGCCGAATGCCTGTTACAAATGATTTACAAGGGGTGCCTGGGAAGTCTCTGAGTGGGTCATCTACGTAGACGGCAGAGTGTGATTCGGGAGGAACCCGCTTCTTAGAAACACAGCTGAGTGGGCGGGTCTCAGGCCTGGGGCAGAACAGACTGAACCACCAGTTACCGCAGTCGCACATCACTGCGGACTCTGGTCCTGAGCCTACCTGGCGGAGCACTCGGAACGCACCTGGTCGTCCATGGTGTTCACCCCGTCGGGGCCCAGGGCTTCGATCGCCTGGCTGATGAGGTCGGTCCTTCCGCAGTTGAGCATGCGGAAGCCCAGGTCCTGGTTGAATTTTTCAGTAGCCGCTCGGGCATCCAGCCTTCGGAAGGAACTGAAACAGCATTCGGGTCTGCGCAGAGGAGACCAGGTGTTCAAGCCTGGCTGTTTCTGCTAGGACATGGCCTCGCTACGAGAGGTGACTCTGCGGCGCTAGGCCGATGTGAGGCGTGAGGAGGGCATGGACGGGGAGGACGGGGAATTACCATCTAATCGGCTGTGACTGGCCTTGTCATGCTCGGTGACAGGAAAAGCACATGCTTTAGCTTTTCTATAAACACGCTAAAGAAGTGCTCTGAGCTCTTGGGAGCTGTCAACAATCAGAAATGAAATCCCCCACAAAATGATCTCTCAGGGGACTTTCTGAGGCGGAAGAAGCTCTGGTTGGGGTTTGGGCCACACACAGTACTTGGTTATGTATTTTTTTTGCACGGAGTAGGCTGTACTCGTTCTCGAGAATGGTCATCGAGGCCAAGTTCCAGTCCTCGATGCTCCATCCTCTCCCCTCTGTGCTTCCTGGTGAGGCCCAGAAGCACCAAAGAAACGGCAGAGAGTGGACCAGACTCCCAGGTGCAGCCAAGCCATCCTACCAAGGACAGCCATGGTCTGCAGAGGGTGAGCCATGGGCTTTTGATAGCTGGCTTTTGCCTGGAGCCTTGATTGGGCCACAGAGTAGAAAACACGTGTCATAGGACGAGGTCGTAGCATTTACAATGGAGAGAGAAGAAGGGGAGGGCAAAGCGAGGCTCTCCCAGGTCAAGGATGGCCAGGGGACTGTTCCTCTGGAACAACTTCAAAAGGCCAGTCCAACACAACAGAGGCACACTGGGAAGGAAACTAAGGACCCAGGCTTGGGGCCACATGGGCCTGGCTTCAAATTCGGGCGTGGTCAGCTTGCTAGCTGAGAATCTGTGGGCAAGTTACTGCTCCTCCTGATCCTCAGCTTTTCCATCTGTAAAATGGGCATTAAAGCTCCTTCTTCTCTGAGGTTGTCAAAGGAAATGCACATAAAACAGAAAGAAAATGCACATAAAATAGGAGAGCTCAGCACCGGCCTGCACCTAGGAAGTGCTCCAGAAAGTGGTGGCAATCGCAGGGAGGAGGGCCCACTCTGCTGTGTACCCCAGTAGCCCCACTGTGAGCTCTCTCTCACCCAAAATGCAAATGGGAGTCTGCTCTGTGCCAGACCCGTGCTGCGGAGGACACACTGGAGAGCAGCCCAGGTCCAGAACAGATCAGTTCTAACAGGTGGGGTCACGAAGAGAGCGCCTTAGAGCAGATCCAACGAGTGGACTGCAGCCCCTGCTTTCGGCTCCCTCCTGATCCAAGACAGTGAGGGAGCAGCGGGTTTACCCAGGCCCTCCCCGCCTCACTCCTCCCCGGTTCCATACTTGAGCTGCCGGGGCTCGCAGTCCAGGCCGGGCAGCAGCAGCCGGGCCGCCTGCCGGATGTCACCGCTGTCCACGGTGAGGCTGCGGCGGTGCTCCGCGTACGTGATGGCCACACGCATCCACTCCATCAGCGGTGGCAGCAGCATGAAGGGCCTGGGGGGGCGGCAGAGAGAGATAGAGGGTCAGGCACCCCCTTGAGCACCCCCTCTCACGACAGCCATGGAGGCTGGGCCCACCCCCCATAGAGAGTCATGAGGTGTGGAGGGGACCTGACCTTCTTCCTCAGGGAGACCCCGATCTGTCCCCTTCCACAGGAGCTCTGTCAGGGCTTGGAAGGAATTCCTGTCATGGGCCACGAGCAGAGCCTGAGGGCCTCGGGTGGCCCAAGAGGAACTGGAGACTCCTGCCCCCTCCACAGAATTAAGGCGGGCTCTCCAGGGTGTTCGGGGGCAGAGGAAAGAGTCCCACAGACCCTGGTGTGCTGCTGAGCCCCTTCATCACCACAGACAACACCCCGTGGCTGTTTCCTTCTTTACCTGTGAGACGAGGTGATCCCCACTTCTCAGGACTACTGGAAGGCCCAGTGAGATGACGCATATCACACTATACATGCACGGCTAACAGCTGCTCCCTCAACTGACCCCTGGGCTGAGGTGGATCTAGTCCCTTTCTGCGGCAGGCTGGCGGCCCCGGCCTGGTGCTCCAGGTCCTCCAGGGAGGGAGTCCCGGGGCCTGTGTCGCACCCAGAACCCATGGCCATGGTGTGAGGCAGCTAGGAGGCCGGGAGAGGCAGCTCAGCGAGGCTTCGGAGCTACAAACTCAAGGGGCACCTACCGCGGGTGTTTTGTGGGCCACCAGGGGGCGCCACTCACAGGAAGGTGACTACAGCCCCCTGGTGGAGCAATATGGCGGCTCTGCCCCTCAGGGCCGGTCCCTGCCCTCCCCACCAAGCTGGACTCCTGTCTGTCTGTCGTCTGCCTGTTCTGGTCTCCAACAGTGAGACCTCAGAACGCTCCACAGCCTAGCAGACCTCACGCTGCAGAGGGGCCCTGACAGCTGGTCTTGGCTTCATGCCTGCCGCCCCCTTCCACCACCCCCCACCACTTCCTCTGATATCCTGGGCTCCTCATGCGATAGGTCCCTGCCGTCACCGTCTTTCCCTCAGACAGGCAGAGAGGTATTCTGTCCAGGAGGAAGACCTCCATCCTTTCTCCTCAGCTTCTGAGTAAACCACCTGCAGGGAATGTCCTCACGAGACTTCTCTAAGGTTTCCAAAAGCTTAGGTCATCTTCGAAGTTTTCAAAGCTTCTCTCCTTGAGGGCAAAGGATGCCTTTGATTTATTTATTTAATAAGATAATCAGATGGGGTTTGTAAAAGCGGCTCATGTGGAAGTTATTTTGGTGTCCTGGTTCTGGCATTCTGAAAATACACCTGGATTTGAATCATTTCACTGGTGCACTGTGTGATTAGTCACTCAGTCGTGTCCAGCTCTTTGTGACCCCAGGGACTATAGCCAAGCAGGCTTCTCTGTCCATGGGGATTCTCCAGGCAAGAATACTGGAGTGGATTGCCATACCCTCCTCCAGGGAATCTTCCCAACCCAGCGATCGAACCCAGGTCTCCTGCGTTTTGGGTGGATTCCGTCTGAGGCACCAGGGAAGCCCAAAGTGCGCTTACTGTACCAATTGCTGTGATGACAAGGTGGCCAAAGGCTGGGAAAGGCTTGTAGCCCTGGCCTTCAGGGATGCTCAGATCATCACCCCAACTGACTTTCCAGCCCTGACCCAAATCTTTCATCAGGACACATCAGACCACCAGGCACTCATGGTTCTCAAGCCCACCCTGGCTGTCCCCACCTCCTTGAAAGAATGAACCAGCTCTCACCTCTGCCCATCCAGATCCTCTTTATCCTTCAAGGACTGGTTCCAATGCCACTTCTTTCTAGAAGCCTTCCCACATCCCTTCTCCAATGAAAATACTTCTCCTTCTCCAAGATCCCTTAGAACTCTACTCTAGAATAAATATGTCTCATGTTCCTGACTAGACTATTTCTCTTTAGACAAGAATGATGCCTCCACCATCCCTGGTTCTCCAAAGTATACCCAGCACAGG
The DNA here is from genome assembly GCF_019923935.1 of Bubalus bubalis. Taxonomy (NCBI): domain Eukaryota; kingdom Metazoa; phylum Chordata; class Mammalia; order Artiodactyla; family Bovidae; genus Bubalus; species Bubalus bubalis. The sequence goes on along the minus strand of NC_059172.1, from coordinate 20,119,260 downwards.
GTCTGGACACAGCAGATCCTCAGTTAAGTTGAATACTGAAAGGATGGCTAAGCATTAGGAATGTGACAGAATACACCCAAGTTTTCAGTTCTGAACCAAGTCCTCTTTCTGCCCAGAAAAAAAAAAAAAAGACATATACTTTTCAAGGGCACAGTGTAGACTAGTTAAGAGTGGGAAGCCAGGACCCTTAATGGGGAGCTTGTAGAATCCAGGAAGGAATCGTAATTCATTTCTGAATTACCCTCCTGTTTATTAAGATCTTCCTTGGTTGTGAATGCCCATTTGAATTCCCCCCAAATATTTTGGAATTTTACAGTTCTTATACCACAGCGCTGCAAGGTAAGCTTAGAGAAGCTACGTCTACATATTAGTCCTTCTGATTCAAGGGGAAGGCTTTATTTAATCCACCAGCACTGGAGACTGAAGCGTAAACAAAAAGATAGTTCACGGATGTGCCAGCCATTCTTCCCTATTGTGGCCAACAGCCAAAACAAAGAGCCAAGTGTGGCCACAAACGCTCTCAGCAGCGTCTCCCAGCTGCCCTACGGGAAATCCGAGAGGGAACTCAGGAAACCATGAAGTCTAATCAGATGGTGTCATGATTCATTCCCCAGGCTTGTGCCTCTTACAACTCGGCATGTGAAAAGATAGAATATTGGTAACTGGTGGGCAGATACTGGGGACTGGTTCATTAAGCCTCCAATTTACCAACTTAGCTGGAGAGGTGGAAAACTGAAAACTACATTTCCCAGATTCCTTTGTAATTAGACTTCACCATTAAGATATAGCTGCATGAGATCTGATAAATGGACGTGAGGCGAAGGTCCCCTTTGTGTCTTCTTTGCTTGGTTCTACTAGTAGACCAAGTCATAAAACATGAGGTACTACTTTCCCCCTGTCGAGCATTCCAGTGTCCATTTCCCGACTTCCTGAGTGCTTCAGAGACAGCAGTATTGCTACTGAAGACAACAGCAAAACCTCTTGACTCCAGCTTCAATCCTGAACTGCAGTTTCTGGGGTTACCTCAGAGGGAGAAGCCCCCAATAGCAAGTTTTGTATTGTTCTTGGTTGGAGTCACTCCTGGAGGTTCAGCCTTAGACCTGCTCCTTGAGCCCACACAATGATTCTTTTGGCACACAATTCCCTGCATTAAATCCCTTCCTGTTGAAAACATCCTAGGTGTTTTCTCTTCCCTGTATTGCACACTGATTAATATTCTCAACATACAAAAATACTCCAGGGTTAAGGCTATCACTATGCCTCTGACTGGTGCCCACTTGTGCACATCCAAGGCCATTGCAGCCCCCCAAATAATCCTTTTGGGCCTTTCTCCTGGGCCTACCCACCGGCTGACCTGTGGCCCATAGGAAAGTAAAATGACGTGCAATTCATGGACTTTCTCAGTAACATCCTTCCCTTGGCCTGTGGGCTCCAGGCTACTATTTCCTTTCAGGTTATTTCATCTAGCCCATTGGGCATGCTGAGAAGCTGGTCTTTATTACTGGACATTCTGGAAAATCCCTATAAAAACTCCCATCTGTACTGGCCACGGCTGTGTTCTAACACGGGGTGAAAGCGCTCCAGAGGAGCAAGGCTGGGAATGATTGGCTATGCACCATCCCCAGGGTCTCTCTGGTTCCAGAGAAAAAGGCCCGCTTCCCTCTTTTTGCCTTTTCGCCAGGCTGTGGTTGGCCGCAAGCCACTGCCTGTCCTGTGCTGGGCCTGGCACCTTGGACTAGTAGTTCTCGAGTGCTTTGGTCTCAGGATCCCCTTTGTACTCTTACAGATTATTCATGCCCTCAAAGAGCTTTTGTTTATGTGTGTTGTTCTATCGCTAATTACTGTATCCGAAATTAAAACAGAGAACTTCAAACCTCTGAACACATAGGTTCACATTCTGTCAGCCATCAGAGTGATACTATGCTTGTATGTCACACAGTCTCTCAGAAACTCCCCAAGAACTTGTGAGAAAATGAGTGAAAAGGCAAATAACATCTCATTGTTATGAAAATAATGCTGACCCTGGGGCCTCCTGAGAAGCCTCTGGGACCCAGAGGGTCCCCAGACCACACTTTGAGAACTGCTGCCTCAGGCAAATGCAGCCTTGCCCTGGGGCAATGCTGCTCTCAGGCGTGGGGCTGGCATCCCCCCCCAGTCCAGTCAATTCTAGAATGGTGTGTGGTGAACATGCACACTCCTGGCTTAAGGATCTGAGGATTCCACACCGAATCTTCACTGGGAGAAAGTCCTAGTTTCTAGAAGCCACTGAACTGAGTCTATAACCTTGGGCATATCATTACCTTCTTTGGGCCTGTTTTTCTTTTAAACATGGGGTTAGGTTGGTGGTTTCTAGACACTTACCATCATGAGAAGCCCTTTTGCTGTTATTTCACAGCCTCCATAAGATAAAAGCTGTACCTTCTGTACAGAGGTCAAGTACACGGGCTCTTGAGGGAGACTGCCCTAGGTTGCAATCCACTGCACTCTTGATGAATTAAATTATAATCCTGTGCAAGTTATCTTCTCTCTCTAGACTCAGCTGTCCCATCAACAAAATGGGTATCGATAATAGGGCCACCTCACAAGACAGCCAGAAGTATGTACATAAAGTGCTTATTAGCACATGGTAAGTTCTTGGTAAAGGTTAGCTGTTACTATCATTTTAGTGTCTGTTGATAGAGAAAATACATAATAGCAGAAAAGGCTGCAAGAATCTATTAAATGCCTCAGCTCCAGCCTTCATCAAGCCCAGCCAATTCCCTCTCCAAACCCCCCAACCTTCCTGCAAGTATAAACATGTAAAGCTTGCAAAAGCCTGCCAGCGAGCTGCCCACCACCCACTCCACCCCAGCTCATAAAACACAGCAACAAACACAACCACTATGTCGAGTGTGATCTGGAGACTGTTTCTGGTGGTGCAGGGCCTTGGCCGTCAAGAACCCTAGACCGGGGAAGGGGCAAGGACAACACAGACCCAGGAACTTTGGGGTCATGAACAAGCGAGGGTGTGAGGGGGTGGGCATGGGATACTGTGAGGGACCTGCAGTCCTTGAGGGCTGCTGGCGGCTTAACCTCGGAAACACCACACATACACTTGCAAACACATCCGGTTGGGCTGCTACTGTGACAAACAAGGCCACTTAAAAGGGTCACCGACTCCAAGCATTTGTCTTTGTGCGCATAAAATAGCAATTCATGTCATGTGGAGAACTCGTAAAATATAGCAAAGAAAGTGGGCCTTTAACAGGAAGTGGGGTGAGGAGGAAACAGAGGCCCCGGGAGGCCCAGTGTCTCGCCTAAGGTCAGAGAACCCTTCAGCAGCAACAGGGAGACCAGCTCCAAGTGTCGTGACTCAGTTTCTCTTCTCCCTCTTTAATCAAACAATTGAGCCTGAGTATATCAAGCTAACAGGCTCACAAGGCCCCTCACCAGGACCAGGCCTGCAAAAGCCATTTTTTCCCATTAAAAAAGAAATGAAAGGGAATAAACTTCTTAAGGCCTTGGTTTTAAGAGGTCCCTGCAGCCCGGAAAAAAAAAAAAAAAAAAAACAAACCCTGCCCCACTCAGCAAGCGTATGATTTATTGGGATTACAGTCCCATAAGCGGTGTCTTAACAACATGAAACAGGAAACGCCTCCGATTTCCAGCTCAAAGCAGGCTCTGTTCTTCCTTGAGGTGGGCAGGGGCCTTGGGGAGAGAGTCAGGTTGGCAGATGGGGCACAAGCCTGGAACTGGAGGCCCAGGCTTGATAAGACCTTGTGCCTCTGTCCCCACCGGGCAGGCCAAGTCTGGGTCTGTTCCTTCTGTGCCCACCCATGAGGACTGGGTTCAAGTATTCAGGCAGGTGGGTCTGGGAGGTGCCCACTGGCTGGGTAGGCCCTCGACACCTGGCCTGAGCTCAGCCCAGGGAAACCTGGGCCTTCCACTGTTGACTGGGAGCAGATGGGGCCTTGGGGCACAGGCCTGGCTCCTGGAGCTGGAAGGGTTTGGGGAGGCCCACAATGCCTTAGGCTAGCTCCATAAGAAGATATCCTCATCACCATCTAAGGTCAGCCCACCCCGAGGTAAGGATCCTTAGTCTAGGAAAGGACTCTCACAAGGACCAGCCACACAGATGATGGTCAAGGGAGGGGCTGGCCAGGAGATCTCCCACCCTCAGCCCTAAATTCTTGCACTGATTTTGCCCTGCCTTTAGTGAGGGTCACTGCTGAGCCCTAGGGTGGAATGGGGTGACCTTCCCTCTAATCCTTCTCTCTTCAGGACCTTGCTCGGAAGCACACTGCTTCTGCACCCCACCCTGCCATGCTGCCTGGGTTGGGCCTGGCAAGTGGCACAGTCAAGAACCTGCAAAGATGCCAACCTTTTCCCAATCAAGTGCCAGCTCTTCAAGCAGAGACTGCTCTGGGTAAGTCAAGGTTGGCTCTACTTTGCCAACTCTGAGGCCCTCAACCCCAGATCCCGCAAGATTTCTGGAGGGCTGCGGTGGCCTAACACCAAGCCAAAACATCCATGGAGAATGAAACCAACATTGTCCCAAATGAAGTCAGATTCCACTCCCAGCACAAAGGACGCGATTCTAGTCTGGCTCACATCTTGGACTAATTATTTTTCTAGAATGGCTTGGTAAACCAGAGTGGTTTGGCTCAGCTTGGAGTCAGAGCTGAGCAGGCATCTCTCTTCTGACTCTGAGGACTATCTTGCCCCCACAGTCCCTTGGCCTCGGACCTGGCAGCTGACCCCTAACAGAATCTCCACCTGGGGTCAGGTGACTTCTGTGAGAGGCAGGGCTTGGGGCTTTCTTCGGGGAAATATGCTTTTCTTATTAAAACCCATCTGGTACAGATTAGAGGCATCAGAAAAACCTCTACTTGCTCAGATATGCATATGGATATAAATTTAGATTACAACCCAGTCATGATTGGCTGTGAACGACTTCCCTGCCTCTTCCTATTGGTTGCCCATCAGGGAACCCCAACATGAGCTACGGATGGGAGGCCAATAGTGTGGCAATAGGGGTATCCTAGCCCAGCTCCTCAGGCAGTCAGGATTACTCGGGAAACACAAACAGCTAGTGTGTACAGAGCATCTGCTAAGCACCTGGCACTGTTTTAAGCCCTTTACATCTATTGACTCATCTCATCCTCATTGCTACTTTAGGAAACAGGTATTATTATTGTCCCCACTTTATACATGGGGAAACTGAGGCCTGTAGAGGTCAAGTACCTTGCTCTAGGTCACACACCTAGTAAGTGGCAGAGCGGGGAGGTAGTCCCAGGCAGGGTACCCCCAAGATCCAAGCTCCCAAATGGTGTACTCCGCCGCCACCTAGCTTAGTAAGTTTACTCTGGCTTCCCATTTTCTGGACCCTACGCCACCGCTTTCATCTTGGGAACGATGAGTATTAAGCACAGTAACTGTGTAATCTGTCACCAAGCCGGACCACATTTGAGAAGGAAGAGGAGTGCTCCTGCCAATAGCTCTGGGACAGCAGGCATAAGAGACAAGGGTCTCAGGCAAACACGAACTCCCGGCCTCCCTAGTGTTTAGCACTTGGGTAAAGCACCTCGCCTGGCTCGTGGGTTCCCTGCAGCAGTGGGAGGCCCTCTCTGCCCACCCGCCCGAGCCTGGTCTCCATTCTGCTCCTGCACGGCACATGCATGCTAACTCGCTTCATTCTTGTCCGACTCTTTGCCACCCCATGGACTGTAGCCCGCCAGGCTCCTCTATCCATGGAATTCTCCAGGCCAGAATACTAGAGCGGGTGGCTATTTTCTCTTTCAAGGGATCTTCCTGACCTAGGGATCGAACCCACATCTCTTATGTCTCCTGCACTGGCAGGCAGGTTCTTTACCACTAGTGCCCCCCGGGAAGCCCCCAAACATACACCAGCTGTAATCATTTTGCTAGCTGGCATTGCCTGCTTTCTCCTCAGACTAAAATTTCTCTGAAGGCAGAGACTGCTGTTGTCCATCCCTCAGGACAGAAGCCCACGTAAGAGACTCAACTTTTGAATTTAGAAATGCACAGCACGCCTCTCACTCCTGGAGGCAGAGCCCTCAAGCTGCAAACATGTTCTCAGGGGTCTGCTCTTACTCTAGTGCTCTTCGCAGGGTCCCTGAGCTCTAAGTCAGCCAGATGAGCTCATGAAATGGGGAAGCACTTCGTCTTCCATGCTTGGAGGCCTGAGCTGACTTGGGTATTAACAAATGGTTCTCTTCAGAAAAGAAAGAAAATATTGCCCTGATAAAAAGATAACCATTTCACAGAATTTTCTACCCAGGAACCGCTTCCTGGGGGAACTCGGCTGACTGGGGCTAAGGCGGTTTTTCTGGGAGGGTGGAGCCGTTCCAGGGAGGCAATGGCAGGTGCGGTTCAGCAGATGTCCATGTGGCCTTGAGCCTCGATTCAGGGGACACAGCCATCTATCTTTGATAACTGGGCCTGACTCCAGGGTGGCTTCTTATGTGGGTGGATGTTACAGATTTCAGTGGAGACTGCACCCCTCCACCCTCTCCCACCCAGCAGGGAGGGCTCCCAGTGCCGCGAGCCTCAAGGCGTCTATCTGGCCTCTCAGGCCAAGGCCCTCCCACATGGTGGCCTGGCTGGTCAGCAGCTGGCCCAGCCAGCCGAGTATCACTGCTTCCCACCCACCTGGAATGCAGCGGGCTGAAAGCAGGCCTCTCTCCACCTGGCTAGGGTGTGGCTCCCTTGGCCTCTCGGCCACACCTCACCCATGGGGCTCACTGCTGCATGAAGGTGTAAGAGATGCAGAATCAGCCGGCTCAGCGTCTGTGATGGCTGACAAGAGACCATAGTTCTTTCACCATGTGAAAGAAGTCAGGCCGGCAAGGGCCTCTAGCCTGCTCAAACACAAGCTCCTTCTTTTGAACACAACGCTTTCAAACCATGGTGAGGATGCTTGTCAACACTCATGGACCTCGGCCAACAAGTCAGGCTGGAGAGGAGCCTATGGCTTGGCTGTCCTGCTCCATTTATCCTGTGGATAACTGCTGAGCATTGGGGTGGGGGTTGGGTCTTTTATTTAGTCTCTGAATAGGTATTCCTGTCTGGACTCAGCTGGTTATCATCACACAGCATCTGCCTTCTCCCATACCCCAAAGTCTAAGGCAGAAAGGGGACCCATTCACACAGTCGGGTGAAGCGTTTCCAGAAGGGACTTTCCTGGTGGCTCAGTGGTTAGTTAAGACTCCATGCTCCCAATACAGGGGCCTGGGTTGGGTCCCTGGTCAGGGAACTAAGATCCCACGTGCCACAGCTAAAACATCTCACACACAGCAATGAAGATCCCAAGTGCTGAAACCAAGACCCGGCACACCCAAATCAATCAATCAATCCAATGGCTCAAGTGGTAAAGAATCCACCTGCAACGCAGGAGACACAAGAGACAAAGAGTTTGATGCCTGGGTAAGAAAGATCTCTTGGAGGAGGAAATGGCAACCCACTCCAGTATTCTTATCTGGAAAATCCCATGGACAGAGGAGCCTGGTTGGCTACAGTCCATGGGGTCACAAAGAGTTGAATGCAACTGAGCACGTGATGAAAGGATTAAAAAAAAAAGTTTACAGAAACTTCTAGGAGGAGGTAGGGGCATGTCTCTTGAGGCCTGGCAGAGAAGCACATGTGTAAGGGTTAGGGTTACCAGTGAATTTGACTTGTACTGTAGAGGCAGTGGACTCCAACTCAGTCAGAGAAAAAGGTTCCCAGCACTTGATCATCCTTTCTGTACCCCCAGCCCAACTGCAGCTTCAGGGAAGATGCTGGCCTGGGTAGTAAAGCAGTAAAGCCACATTGCTAAGATTTGCTGAGGGCCTACTATGTGCCAAGTAAGCAAACTTTACCCTTTAACAGCTACCCTGTAAGGGAGGTATAACTATTAGTCTGCGTTTTACAAATGTGGACACCAAGGCTTTGAGAGTTTTGGATACATGTCCAAGGTCACACAGCTAGCCAGTGGTGAGCTGTCTGGCTCTAAAGTGAAAGACTCCAGGGTCTTTCCAGAGACCAAACTGTCATGCATGAAACGCTCTGAGCCCCTGGCTGGTGGAGAATTGGAAGGCAGGCACGAGGGAGAAAAGAGTTACTGTAGTGTGCCCGCAGGCCTGCTGTGCCCACCTCCAGCCTCTGTGCCCACCGCCTCATCAACACTGAAGGCAGGAGGGACTGGGGTGCTGGGCTGGGGCCCAAAGCCCCAAGGGAACACTCTGGACCCCTTAAGAGCCTTCTGTCCCCAAATCAGAAATATGAAAATAGCCAAGGAGGCGGCAGTCAGAGGCGTTGGGCTTGTGGGAGGAGGGAGGTCTGGGAGCTGGCTGGCAGGCAAGTAGGAGCAGGCCAGAGCCCGCCCATGTGACTGTAGACATTGCCTGAGCTCCTATCCTGCCCCATCCCCAGGGGTCTGGAAAGTCCACACTCAGCCTCGGAAGCTGCCTTCTTTGAGAAAGCAAACTCCATTCCCTGGAGTTGGGACTTCCCAGCACCGAGGCTCTCTCTGGGAGCCTGGCGATGCTGTAGACAAAGGGGATTGTGGCTATGTGTTATAAAAACATCCCCAGGCCCAGCAGTTCCCGGTCCTCTCCTTCCCGGGGGGACCGGTGGTCGCAACAATGGGACAGGAAGTCACACGCAACAGGCAGCCCCCGGGGCGCTTGTCAACGGCTGGGCTGGGATCCTGTCTCCAGCCTCTGTTATCTGGCACTGCTACTTCCTCTGTTTGCCCCCTGGCTCACTCCTTCTCAAAAGCTGGATGGATGCCCCCCTGAGCTGGCCACCCAGAGCCAGCAAACTCAAGCCTGTGGGGGAAGAGGCCCCAAGAAATTGAGAGCGAGCAGCTCAAGTCACAGGAGGTGCTGATGGAGGGACCAGCTTCCAGGGTCTTGTTCTTTCTCCCCTGGAAGGCGGGAGGGAGGTATTGCCTGTGACACCGTGAATTCACTGTAGCTGTATCATTGGCTTTCCCTGTCTAAGCTCTGAGCTGTTCCTTTCTAGCTGTGACTTTGGGTGATTTTGGGTGTTCGTCTTGCTTTCTGCTGTGGGAGAAGGCCTCAGTCTGCGCCTTCCTTCAAGAGCTTCCCTTGAGAGCTTGTGAGGAACTGCTAGACAGCTGTGGTTATAAAGTGCTTTATAAGCCATAAAACTGTCCAGGACTTCCTTGGCAGTCCAGTGGTTAAGAATTTGCCTGCCAATGCAGGGGACACAGGTTTGATCCCTGGTCCTGGAAGATCCCACATGCCATGGGGCAACTAAGCCTGTGAGCTGCAGCTACTGAAGCCCATCACACCCTAGAGCCTGTGCTCTGCAGCAAGAGAAACCACCACAAGAAGCAGCCCCGGCTTGCCGCAACTAGAGAGAGCTTGAACACAGCAACAAAGAGCCAGTGCAGCCAAAAATAATAAAGATTAAAAAAAAAATAAAAAACTTTTGTCCAGATGTTTGTGACGTGAAAGTCACTCAGTCGTGTCCGACTCTTTGTCACCCCATGGACTACACAGTCCATGGAATTCTCCAGGCCAGAATACTGGAGTGGGTAGCCTTTCCCTTCTCCAAGGGGTCTTCCCAACCCAGGGATTGAACCCAGGTCTCCCGCATTGCAGGCAGATTCTTTACCAGCTGAGCCACCAGGGAAGCCCCCGGATGCTTACAGCCCATGTAAATATATATCAGTTCATACCACTCCCACACTTAACACTGGACCAAACCAGCAAGCGAGGGGCCTGGGACACAAGCACACCACTGACTTTGGAGCATTTGACTTGCTGCTCGGTTTGCGAACCAATGGGTGGATGAAATCCAGTTTTTAGAGTTCTTTGAGATTCTTGGACGGTGGGTTGTGATAAATCCAAAGTTTGTACATATTTCTGTTCAAAATGGTCTTCACTGAGCTAGTCCTTTGGTCCATCTGGTCTACCAAATCTTTGTCACTTGCCTGGTTCGCTGGCTACTGTCAGGGTGAGATAAGATGGAATTAAAGGGAGAGACTGAAGGAGGTATATATGAGAGAAAAAGAAAACAAGCATTTTGAGTTGATGTGATTTTTAAAATCACCATTGTTTTGGGTTATTTAAGCATTAAACACGATTTCGTTATGAGTCCTTTCACAGGTTTATGAAAACAGTAATTACACAGCTAATAGCAGCTACCATGTATGAAGAGCTTATTCTGTGCTCAGTCCTTTCAATGGATTGCCTCATTTGATCCCTACAAAAACCTTGGCGAGAAGATCAAGCCATTTTTCATGAAAATCTGGGGAAACTGAGGCCTGATAAATCAACGTGCCCATAGTCACACAGCCCATCAACGGCAGAGCAGAGATCCCAGGGATGGTCTTTCTGACTCCGTAAGTCCAACCTTTAGGCTCTATAGCCTATCTCACTGAACAAAATACTTAACTGCTTACTCTGTGCCAGGGAATGTTCTATGTGGAGTCACAGTGGATACACTGACCCTTGGCGTTTACCTTCTAGAGGGGTGAGAAGAGGGCAGAAAAGGAAGTAAGCAAATCCATAGACAAGGTAGCTTCAGACAGAGGAGGGTGCTTGGAGGAAAATAAAAAGGAGATAGAAGGATGGGGAATGACTAGGGGTGGGAGGGATGGCTCCCTGTGTGCAGTGCAGACCACAGACAAGTGGCTTCAGAGGTCCCTGGACACACCAGCCTGAGGAGTGCATGGAAAAAAGTACTTAATCCACCCAATAGCTATTTTTATTTCTTTTACTTCCATTCTGGTAAACAGATGGAAATTTAATGCACAAAAGGGGGGAGTAGAAAGAAAAGAGCTTAACACTGCAAATCTTCTTGAAATGGTATTTAAGGGAGCCACAAGTCAGGAGTACAAAGCCGTCACTGCCGTCATCTCTATTATTTGATAAGAAAACACTTTCGCAAGCTGAGCAAAAGATTAATGAGCCCATTTCTTCAGACTGAACACTCAGCCTGTCTGCGGGTGCCTCCTATTTATGTAAAGTGCTCATCCGAGGGGGAACAGCCCCCTCCTGCATCCGGGCTGGAACAAAGAAGGGCCTCTCCTCACTGTGGGTTTCATGTGTGTTGGGAGCCCTGCCCCAGGATTTTGAGGCTCCCCCAGGAAGCAAGTACTGCTGGGATCTTCACTCTCCACAGGAGGAAACCAGGGCTCAGAAGGTAAGGAGACGTGTTCGGATCACGTGGCTGGAGGAGGAAGGGCTGGCTTGAGCCTCATACACCTTTGAGAAGGCAGGTCTCCATGGGAAAACCACTCAAGTCCCACTTAGAAGCATCTACCTAGACAAACAACAACCAGTGATGACTTAAAAACACACACATACACCTATTCTGTGTTTGAAAAAAATGTAGATCTGGACTTCCCTGGTTGTCCAGGTCCTAGTGGTTAAGAATCCACCTGCCAATCTAGGGGCCACAGGTTCGATCCCTGGTCTGGAAAGATCCCATGCGCCACAGAGCCGCTAAGCCTGTGCACAAAATCTACCAAAGCTAGCACGCTCTAGAGCCTGAGGGCTGCAATGACTGAGTCTGTGTGCCCACCTACTGCTTGTGGCTGCAGCCAGAGAAGCCACTGCAACGAGAAGCCCGCGCACTCCAACGAAGAGTAGCCCCCATGTGCCGCAACTAGAGAAAGCCTACACACAGCAGTGAAAGCCCAGTGTAGGGGAAAAAAAAAAGGAGATCCATGTCGGTCACAAAATACACACTGTGAAGCAACAAAATCCCTCTGTGACTTCTGCTGCTCACACCCCATCTGTCCCAGTGTCTTGTGGCTGGTCTTTAAGGCCCAGTTAGAAGCCCAGTCTGTTCTAACATGCCCACCCCACTCCAAGGATGCCAGCCTTCTCCAAGATCCTCTGGAACAGGATGTTGAGTATGATGAAAAAGAAGAAGGAAAAGAACATGATGATGACTGACACATACTGTGTGCCAAGCATGAATACTTTGCACATACTAACTCAATCCCCACGACACTTCTATGCAGTCTGCACTCATGGTCCTGTGCTGAGAAGAAACTGAGGCATAGAGGCTAAATGACCGAGGCCACCAGCTCGTAAGTAACACAGCTGGGATTGAATCCAGGCCAGTGGCAGGGCCTGAGAGCTGACCTAACGAAGTACCAGACAATCAAGCTTCCTGTAACATTATCTGCCGGCTCATGCTCAGTTTTTCCCCCTTGCCTTGTTTTTGCCTCTCTTATTAGGCAAGAGACTCAATCACATGAGGCACTCCTTTGTGATTCTCTTATATCCCTTCCCTGCTGATCAACAGAAGTATAGCGAGAAATGTGAGTTAATAAGTGAAGTGCTTAAGATGGTATCGTATCTGTCACTTAATACGTGCTGTATAATGCTAGCTATAATCAGTAGGGGTGTTTGTAAGTAGGAGTAATATTAGGAGTTGCATTATTATTATTATTGGTAGTGGCAGTAGTTATCTTAGTAGTATCAATAGTAGTTAGTAGTAGTATTAACTGTATGAGTTGTAGTCATATTACTAACCCAGATGCTGCTTGAGAACTGCTTTTAAAGAGACATCATCCTAAAGAAACATTCATCATCAATGAAGAGAGACTATTCTCAATGTCAACCATGTCATCTAAGAATGCTGATGACCATAATGCGGGCGGGGGGAGGGCGGGCAGGGTGACGGCCGCTGTTTATTCTTATGGACCAGGCACAGCTTTACTGCACTCAACTCATTTAATCCCAGTAGATCTTATTATCTTCACCATTTTACCATTAAGGAAACTGGAGGCCTAGAAAGATGGGCTGACATGTCACGCTGCAAGAACATAGTAGAGATGACACCTCCAGGATGACCCTGGAGGCTGGTGGAGCCCCCAGCCTTGGGCAGTACCTGAGGTCATAGTATGCACTTTAAGTAGAGTTGGCCAGAACCCTGTGGGCTCACATCTTTGCTAACTCCAGCTTTTCTGAGTTCTGTCCACATACTTTCAGGAACCCCCTTGGCCAGCAAGACATGGATTAGGGCACCCAAGGGCTGGGCTGGACAAAGAGTACCTTCTTCTGGGATCCCACCTGGAAAAAGACTTTGAGCAAAAATAGCTCCATGGGAACTGGGGACTATGTCTGGTATCAAACCAGCATTCCGGGCCCCATGTCACTTCTGACCCTGCCGGGGGTGAAGGACCACGTACCAGACAGCTCTGGGGTGGCTGCTGGTAGGAGGGCCTCTCCTCATAGCAGCATGGGAAGGGCTTCCTAGCACCTGCATTCTCAGAGCAGTACAGGTGCTGAGAGGGGATGTAGGGGAGAGGGCAAATGGAAACCAGTTGATCCTGAAACCATGGAGTCAGACATCGGGGCAGGGCTTTCTAGGCCACAGGCTCAGCCCTCCGCTTGCCTTGGCCCCTGAGGTCCCAGCCCCCTCGGGCATCATTCTGGACTGTATTTCTTTGTTCTTACACAGTTTCTCTCTCTCACCCCCAGGTCCCCCCTCTATCTCCTGCCACATGGTCTTGGCATTCACTTGTTCCTTCTGCCTGATACTAATCATCATAGTAGCTAATACTGAGCATTCACGGTGTCCAGGTCCTGCTCTAAAAAAGTCCTGTCTGCATTAGCTCCCTAGCACTCATAACTTATGGGTGGCTGTGAGGCGTACATGTTACTTGTTTACAGAACTCACGCTTTGCAGAGACTAAGGGACAGGTTGAAGGTTCTAAAATCAGACAGTGAGAAGTGAGATCTCTTTGAATTGCAGTTTTCCCCTCCAATTGCACTCCGTTGGCTAAGAAACAGGACACCAGATGTTTCTAAGCTGCATCTCAAATCAGACGCTCCTCCTGGCTCAGTGTCCTGAACACCAGCAGGGCCTGAGCTTTTGGAGCGTGCTTCTCTCCACAGAGGGGCACCGTGCAGGGCTGGGGTGGGGAGAGGGGAGCCAGGGGCCAGGGCGTGAAGCTCAAGCAAATGAACTGGGGTGTAGACAAGCGGCCCACCTTCGTTCCCAGTATTCCGCAGGTGTCTGGCTTCTCCAGGCTGCTGGCAGCACTTCTTGGGGAGTCTGAGCACCCCCAGTGCCCAAGGTTCTGAGGCAGAAAGCCAGATTTCTGCCCCCCTCCACCTCCGCCCCCTCTGCCTCTCTAGCTGTATCTGTCTCCCTCCATGTGCTCTGCTATATGATGTTCTCGTCCAGCAACTCACTGGTGAGACAGCAGACCTCCCTCCGCTCCTGCATGTCTCCACAACCTCCCTCCCCACTTCCCCAAACTCCTCATTCCCAGGAGGACCATGCCCTCTGTTCTGGCTCCCCGTCCCTCTGCCTCCAGGCACAGTGAGTGAGGACCATGCTGAGCCAGATGGCTGTCCATTCTCCTCCAGACCACGGAGCGGGGGGAAGCAGGCTCCCCCCATCTCCCTGGGTAACCCTGGATCTCTGACAGCAAGTGCTTTCACTTTCTGAGCTTGGTCACGGGTGATGATGTGCCCTGCAGGGTGGCAGCTGGGACTAATCCTGTGTTTTAGACCCTGCCGTATGCCTCGCTGGTGCCTGTGATGCAAAGCTGCCAGCAAGAAAGGGATCCTGGGAGGGTGCAGGGAGGTTTCAGCTGCAGCGGTCCTCCCCAGGAGGCGAGGAAGGTGTCCTGGGAGAGGAGAGGCTGGTGGGGCTGAAACAGCCCTGGAGGAGGTGGGTCCCCAGGGCTGGGACCCACCTAGATTTTCTTAGAGCTTTAGGATTGGCTTTCAGCCGGGGCTGGGAATGCTGTAGCCTGGCTGGTGGAGGGCGAGGGCCTTCAGATCAGAGACCTGATTTGAATCCTTGCCCAGGTACTCAGCAGCTCGGTGCCCCCCAGCCCTGTGCCCCCATTTGTAATGTTAGCACGCACCTTGCTGATTCACTGTGGGGCATGGAAGTAGCAGAAGTAGGTAGAGCTGCCCCTTTAAAGGGAAGAGGCGGCTCCTTTCACGTGTGTTATCTCACAGCCCCATTTTACAGATAGGGAGCCTGAGGCGTGGAGGGGCCTGTGTGGGAGGCTGGATCTGAGCTCAGGCTCTGTCTGAAGCCTGTGCCCCCTTCCCCACTGCTTCCCGGCTCACCGTGCTGGCAGATGCAAGCACGTAAGAGTGCCTCCTTGTGCCCCTGCAAAGCTGCCCCCTTGCAGTCCCTACTTCCCTCCTCCCTCCAAACCCAGGGCAGGAGGCCATGGGGAGGATGGTCCTCATGGAGAGATACTGGAGCCCCATCGACTGGTGTAGAGGCGGCCTGTGGCATAGCAGGGACCCAGGATGAGCTTCGTGGACAGATGAGTGCATGACCCACCCGGCCCTTGTCAGCATCATCGTGGTCACACACAGCACCCAGAGGGAAGGCAGAAGGGCAGTTTCTTCAAAGCGGAAACCTACGAGCACCGGCTGCAGTGGTACCATCTATGGTGTCATGGGCCAAACCCAAGTTACTGAACTGAGCTCCTTAGCCTACGCGTGCGAGGTCATGGAAGAGGTCCCTTAATCCCAACAGAGCCAGACATCCCCAAACCATCGAATCCCCAAGCAGACCCAGAGGTTCTGCCCTATTCTGGTTGCAAGACCTGACCCCATGTTCCAGACCCGGGACAGAGGGAGGAACCTCAAGGGAATGAAGTGGGGGACGGGAGAGGACAGAGACACTGCCAGACTCACAGAAGCAAAGGGTGTCTCCCTGGAGCCCTAGCAAGCTCCAGCCTCTGTGCACAGGAGTGAAGAGGGTCCCCAGAGCTCTGCTGAGGGTGTCAGAGCGGCAGTGCCTCACAGGGACATGTGGCCTGGCCTGCGGCGGGAAGGCCAGCCTGGCTCTCCAAGGGCGGCAGGGCCTCCCTTGGGCGGCAGGGCTCCCAGAGGGAGCCCAAGTCCAGCAGGACTGCTTAGCAGCCCCAAGGTGGGCCATCAGAGAGCTGTTGGGCCGTCCACCCGCCTGGGTATTCTTAAGGTGTCCTCCTTACCGTGCCCAAATCTGACATTTGGGGATTCTTTTTGCCTCCTGGTGGTTCCAATTTTCCATGTGTCTAACACTCATTTGAAATGATTCATGGAAAAATGCCTTTGCGTCCAATTTCTTTGTGCCACAGACAGTGCGGTTTGTAAATAATGGGCTATCTAAACACACACTGGTGTGTGTGTTACCACTCCAGCGCAGCTGCGACCATCACACGCAGACAAGCGGCTTGGGTCACACAGGAACCCTGATGCCATGTTTCGGAACATCAGGCCCTGGGAATCCTCCCGGGAGGAAAGCCAGAGGGTGGCCACAAAGACATCCCAGGGATTCTGGGCACAGTGCCTGCAGAAGAGCACCTCCCCGGCCAACGCCGCAGCCAATGGCCATGGTCACAGCCCAAGGGCCAAGCCGCCCAGCCTGGGGCAGCGGGTCCCAGGGAGGTACTTCCGCCTCCTCTCCCAGTCACCTTTGCTTGTGTGACCCAGCCTCAGGCACCCTTGGGGACCTCACCGACCAATAAGCAAGCCCCCTCTCTCCCCATCCCCACCCTCTCCAGATGTTTTCTTGGCCCTTTCACCCTCCCAGCCAAGCTCTGACAACCACAACAATTTCTCCGCAAAGCAGAAACAGCTGGGGCGGAGGGCCCGTGCTCTGACCCCACCTCCCTGCTGGTGCTTCCTTCAGGGAAGCAGGGGCCTCCACCTGCCACCTTCTCACTCTGTGTCAGGCCCTGCCTGCCTCGGCTCTGCATTCGCTAGATAGCTCCCAGAGGATTAAGATGATGATGATCCAATTCCATCAGTTGGGAAAGGGCTGGGCCCCTACAGGAGAGCACTAGACTGAAGCCAGCAGGCCTGGGCCCTCAGGCTGTTCATCCACTAAGTTGCTGGAGATCAGATAATCCGCCAGAGCCATGATGTTCCCATCCGTAAAATGAGTGGACGGGGCAAAACATGCCTGAGATTTCTAACAAGAATTATGGTAACAGTGACATCGCGGTCATCAACAGGTGACGGCTACCACTGATGGAGGGCCAGTTACCACCCAGACGTTGTCCTAAGTGCTTTTTCTGAGAGCATGAGCTCACACGCGTCTTACCACCCACCTTTCTAGGTAGGAGTGAATACCTCATTTTATAAAAGAGGTAAATGAATTTCTGAGAGCCCAGGTGATGAGTGCTAGAGCTGAGAGGGGCCAAAGCCCAACTTCGGAGCCTCAGCAACCCACAATACATCAGTCCAGGGTCAACAAGCCCCGCTGCACTCCAGGGCCAGACCTTCCTCCATCTGAATGCACAGCGCCGTGTCAGGCCACCTCCCCACAGGCAAACAGGCCAGGGTCAGGGCTCTTCGGCCACCTTGTTGGTCACTCCACACGCACACGGGGTCGCGTGGCCCACCAGGTACACAGCCCAAGGCAGAGCCCTACCGCTCATTGTTCAGCGCCATCCTCGGGGGGTCCAGGTTGGGGTTCTCCATGGACTCCATCTGTGGACATCGCAGGAAGTAGTACAGTGTGTGGAGGGCGTCGGGGGACCAGGTGATGGGCTGGGGCGGCTGGCGGGCCTGGCGGGCGGGGCTGGAGCCTGGACACAGCGGGTGGCGCCCCTGCATGTGGTGCATGGCGCGCGAGACCAGGTCACCTGGCGGGGAGGAGGGCAGGAGAGAGCGGGAGAAAAAGAAAACGTTTGAGTGGCCAGTGCACATTCTTCCAAGGATCCTTGCTGGCTAGAGGAACAGTGCCTAAGCCGGCATGCATAATTACTGTTTACCCAGAGGCAGCAGGCGGAGCTGGCAACTGTCACCCAGACGCACAATAGCGATCTAGAGTCCCTTTCACTTGCAGTCCTGCCCTAACAGTTCAATGAAACACTTGGCAGGGCCCGGCCCCACCAGCCCTTATGCTAATACAGTTTCTTTTTCAACATCCCCACTCTCTCCACCATCCCACGGGCCTGCTCCCGGCTCCGACCATGGGAATCTCTCTGGGCCTCTCCTCTCAGCCTCTAATTCCCGTGCCAGGCTGTGTGGTGGTTCTTTCCCGTGCTGTCTGGGGCAGTTCAAGTACTTCTTTTTTTGTTAATTATTTTTAAAGTTTTTGGCTGCGTGGGCCCTTTGCTGTGGTGTGTGGGCTTTCTCTAGATGCAATGGGGGGCTTCTCTCCAGTTGCGGCCCTCGGGTTTTTGTTGCAGAACATGGGCTCTACAGCATATGGGCTCAGTAGTTGAGGAGTGAGGGGTTAGCAGCCCCGTGGCATGTAGGATCTTAGTTTCCTGGCCAAAGATGGAACCCACATCCTCAGCACTGGAAGGTGGATTCTTAATTACCAGACCACCAGTGAAAGCGAAGTTGCTCAGTCGTGTCCGACTCTGTGATCCCGTGGACTGTAGCCCACCAGGCTCCTCCATCCATGGGACTCTCCAGGCAAGAATACTGGAGTGGTTTACCATTTCCTTCTCCAGGGGATCTTCCCGACCCAGGGATTGAACTCCAGTCTCCCGCACTGCAGGCAGATGCTTTACCCTCTGGGCCACCAAGGGAGTCCCCAAAGTGCAGGTTCTTCTGCAGAAAAGGGCTTCCCTTTCCAATGGCCCCAAGGAAAACTCTTACCACCACTGTCCACTATGCTTACTATGTGCTGGGTGTTCCATTTTTCTAGAAAAAGGATTTAATTTGATTTGTACACTGCTGGGGTCCAAGTATATCCCCATTTTACAGATGAAGAAACTGAGGTTCATCTAGTAAGTAAATATTTACTAATCTCATGCATTTCCCTGGTCACAGGGATGCCCCGGTGTCCAGAGGTTAAGTAAATGGTGGAGTCTAGATTTGAATCCACATCTGTGTGTCTCCAAAGTCCATGAACT
Source organism: Bubalus bubalis (assembly GCF_019923935.1). Lineage (NCBI taxonomy): Eukaryota > Metazoa > Chordata > Mammalia > Artiodactyla > Bovidae > Bubalus > Bubalus bubalis. Next base: position 20,100,455 of record NC_059172.1, on the reverse strand, counting down.
GAGAGGAGGCCCAGGCCACGGCCTGCCCTCCTGAAGGTTGTGGGGTCCTCAGGTTCCTATATCCTGTGCTGTGATTCTTCCCCAGTCAAGTCTTTTCAACACCCCACCAGCTTAGGACAGGAAACATGCCATCATTGTGTGAGGCCACAATGCTGAGAAAGGATGGTGAAACAACCCCAGGCACCCGCGGGCCCCTCGCTCTAGGAGAAGTGGCGCCTTCCGTTCTTCTCAGGCCTGAGAACTCAGAGGAGCGTCCCCTGAGGGTCAGCTTCCTACACCCCCATGCAGTTCCTCACAGATAGCCCCTTGGATAGAAAGCCTCTGCGCAAAGCTGAACCTATGGAGGGAGAAACCAGCAGGTTTTATTATGGCAGGAAAAGTGTCATTTGATGTTGGCAGGACCAAATAAATCATTCACTTATTCCCTTAAACTTCCCTGCGGAGCATCTGGGTCCAGTACCCTGTTCCATGTATCCCTGGGGCCCTGTACAGGTTCTACTGCACAATAGGTGCTCAGCAAACATTTGAAGAATGAAAACGTAGCCTTACACATTCACTTCATTCTGAAACATTTCTGGTGGTACTTGACTTGAGCTCATCAGATGCCAAGTCCTCCCATGACCGCCAGAGTGACAACATTTGGTTTCCAAGTAGGGACAGTGGCAGTCCTGGAACTAGAGCCCTCCACGCATGGAAAGAGCCCTCCATGCCCCCTCACCCCTGGGTCCTCACTCCTCTATATACAGCGGACCCTGCTCAGCCCACAGCTGTAGCTTGGGTGCCTCCTGCCAGATCCCAGGGCCAAGAGGGCTGAGAGCCCAGAGTCCCTGATACCTGCCTGGTTCCATCCCCAAAACTGACTTAATTGGCCTGGGGCAGGACCCACGTGTCTATAGTTTGTAAAACTTCCCTTGCTGAATCTAATGTCCAGTCAGATTTGAGAATCATCAGGTAAGCGGATTAAAAGCGTAGATTCCAGAGTCAGACCTGCCTGGGTTTCAAACTGTGTGCCTTCTGTAAGTTACTTATCAAAGCCTCAGTTTCCTTATCTGTAAAATAATTGCTTCTAACCAGAAGTTCTGAGAATTCAAATAAATAACCAATGTGAAGGACTTAACATCATGCTTGGCACAAAGGGCTTGGTAAAGTTAAAAACATCACCATTATTATTACTGTCTTTTGTTGTTGTTATTCTTCTAGACTACAGGCCACCTTGTCATGCTCTTCCTCCTGGGACCTCTGCCTGCAGTCAAGAGCTGCTCCACCTTTCCCAGGACAGGAGGAGTCCAGCCCTGCAATGTCAGATCCCAGCTCTGCCCTCAGGTCCTGGGCGGTAGAAACTGGTCCCAATAACCCCAGGCCAAGCCACCTCCCAGAAGCTACTTGCAGAGCTACGTTGGCTGCAATAAGTTGAAACCTGGCTCCCGTATCTCCAGGTCTGAATGTCATAACCGTTGGCACGACCACAGGACCATGAGGAGGAGAATTCAGAGTCCCTGATAGCATCAAAGAAACCTTGGTGAAATATCATTTCAAAGTTTGATAAGGTAGAAGTCGTTACCATTCATTACATTTAAGATTATTGCGCTGTTACTGGTGTAGACCCCGTGGCAGCACGTTTCCAGCCAGAATGCAGGCAAGAAAGTCAAGGAAGGGACAGAGGTGCCTCCTAAGGGTTCCCTAAAAGGGAAGCCAGGAAGAGAGAGGCTTTCCGAAAGTTCGGAAAACCATGAAGGCATGGGAACTAGAGATGGAGACCCTGGATACTTCGCTCCAAGCCAAGCTGCAGGCGACCAGTCTCTCTCAAAGACCAAAAAGACAGATGCCTGCAGACAACTCTGATCAGGCATCTAAAGACTTAAGCTGCGTTAACAGGCAAAGATAGCCGCATGCTCTGGATGCTCTCCCTGAGAGACTGTCCTCCCTGCCACTTTCTATTTTCTAGGCTTTGTGACAGACATGAAAAGATACGACAAAATCTCTAGTCAACCACCCCATCAGTGAGGCATTTCCATTTCACAGATGAGGACACAGGCTTACACAAGTTAAATGTGTCCAGGGGTACAAGCAGCAAGGGGACCAGCCAGGATTTGAACTGTGGTCCCTGTGTACCAAACACATGCTCTCGAGCATTGCAACATTGCTTACTCGAAGGGCGGTCTGCAGACTGGAACAGGTCTGTGAAACTGGTGGTTACTGGTTCAGAAGTTCAATTCAGAAACTGAAAGTGAGCTTGAAAAAATTTCCAGAGCAGTCTGACAGAGTGATTTTTATACCTATTTAATCTAGTAATAAAATAAGATGACTTGCATCTGACCTGCACTTTATTTTGTGTTTCTAGACATTCCTTTTTATTTTATAAAAGTTTCAGCTTGCAATAGAGCTATGCTAAGTCGCTTCGGTTATCTCCAACTCTGCGACCCCATGGACTGTAGCCTGCCAGGCTCCTCTGTCCATGGGATTCTCTAGGAAGAATACTGGAGTGGGATGTCATACCCTCCCTCCAGGGGATCTTCCCAACCCAGGGATCTAACCCACATCTCTTGCATCTCCTGCATTGGCAGGCAGGTTCTTTACCACTAGTACCACCTGGGAAGCCCAACAGAGCTGAGGATATACCACTCCTGGCCCATCACCACAGTGAGTTTGAGAAGCTGCAGCCCGACGGGGCTATGCTATTGGTTTGGCACAACTGGGCTCTCAGAGCTGCTTCTGAAATGTCTTTGTACTAGAGAATCAATTGACCCTAAGCTTGATGAGACTTCAGTCTAAAGCCCAGGAACACCCAGGAACACCCAGGAGCAGGGAGAAACACCCTTTCTGCTTGCTAGTCATGAGAGCCTTGATCAGAGGTGCTATGGGTTCCCTCTGGGCTGTCTAACACCCTTCTGGAGCCATTGGATAAAAAGAGCAGGGGAGAGACTTCCCTGGTGGCCCAGTGCCTAACACTTTGCACTCCCAATGCAGGGGGTCGGGTTCAACCCCTGGTCAAGGAACTAGATCCCACATACCACAACTAAGGGTCTGCAAACTGTACCTAAAGATCCCACAGGCTGCAACTAAGATCTGGTGCAATAAAAAAAAAAAAAAAAAAAAAAGAGCAGGGGTAACCTGGGATTTAACACTGTCTCCAAAATGAGGCCCACACCACCTGGTTCCCTTTAAAAAAGTGTTTCATTTCTTTCTTATTCCCTCCCATTTACATTCTCATAAGTAGAGAGGGACAGAGGAAAAGACAAGTGGCTGGAGCTCCCTGTGCAGCAGATACAAGAGTGAGACTTCCTGACCTACCTGGCAGGCTGGTCCTGGCAAGGTGCAGTGAGAGGATGCATGTGAAACCCGGGCTAAACTCTCAGGGACAAGGTACTCAGTGCCAAGTATCACTAGCCTCATTAAGTTCTTTAGTCTCGGAGGGAAAAACTGCAATATCTGCCTCCACCTTCAGCTTCTTCCTCTTTCATGATGATTAGCAAAAACACTGGTTTCAGAGTGAGAGAGCTTGGGAGTTGTGCAACATGACACAGCCAGTTGGGTTGCTGGTGAAAGATGCTCTGGGCATCCTTCTTACCTTTGGCCTGAGGAATGGCTGAGCCAGGATAAGGACCAATCCTAGGTGGGCTTTAGGAGGCAAAAACTGGATGACAGACGATTCACTGGGCTTCCCAGGTGGCACTAGTGGTAAAGAACCTGCCTGCCAACACAGGACAGACAGGTTCAGTCTCTGGGCTGGGAAGATCTCCTGCAGGAGGGCATGGTAACCCACTCCAGCATTCTTGCCTGGAGAATCCCATGGACAGAGAAGCCTGGTGGTTTACAGCCCATAGGGTCGCCAAGAGTTGGACACAACTGGAGTGACTCAGCATGCAGCGAATTCATTTCTACACACACACAAACACAGGGCTCAGATACTGTCCTCAACACTAGTGATATGTACTCCAGGGGTACAACAGAGAAAGTCTGCATTCTTGTGATGGTGATTTTCTAATCACATGGGAGAGATGACCAACTATTCACCTGCCAAGTGTCCATTAGTGCTTGGAATAAACCAAAGCCATAAGATGGGACACAGAGGAATGAGGGTGGGACCTTGAGTCTCTGCAGGGTCTGTGGGGAAGGCCTGTCTAGTAAGTGTTATTTGGCAGAAATTTGAAGAACGTGCCATGATTGGGCACCTGGGGGAAACGGTCACGGGCAGAGGAATGACTAGTGCAAAGGCCCTGGGGTAGGAGGATTTTGGCCAGGAGACCAGGGTGGTTTGCAGGGCGGTCAGCAAGAGAAGAATAGTAGGTGATGAAGCCAGATGGATGACATGTCCAGTCCTGGATTTCATGAGTGTGTTGGAAAGCCATGGGGAGAATGGAGGGGATACTGAGCAGCGGAGTGACATGATCCAATTTGGGTTTTAAATAGCCCTGGTTTGGGCTGAGTTGTTGGACGTGAAGGTGGTAAAAGGAGAAAACCAAAAATCAGGATAGTTTTAGAAGGTAGAAACAACAGGACTTGGTCCCTGGGCTGAGTGACAAGGACAGAAAGATGACAAGCCTGTCCCCTGAGAGTAGTTTCTGAATGCCCCCCTTGTGTTTGACTGTGGTTTGTAACAGGCATGGAGACTACTACAATAAAAGGCTCTATGATAAAAGTCAAGATCAGATTCCAATCTTGACCTCAGCTGCCTTGAGATGCTGGTGGCTGGGCTGCTAGCCACGTCTAGGAAGCCCATGCGTGAGTGTGTGCTAAGTCACTTGAGTCGACTCTTTGCAACCCTATGGGCTGTAGCAAATCATAGCCCTAAGTAATTCAGAGCTTTGCTAAAGCTAGACACAGCAGGAGTCAAGCCCTCACTTGGATTCTTCCAATCAGCAGTCTGACTTGGGGGCAATGACTTTTCCTCTCTAAGCCTCAGTTCCCTCACCAGGACTGCTGAGCTGTTCTGCAGAGTAAATGAGATCATGTGAGTAAGGTGCTTTATACAATGCCTTGCATACACTAAGTGCTCACAATGTTCCGAATGCGAAACAAAACCCAAGTGCTCTCCAGTGGACTGAAGCCTACATATGTTTCCCATTGTCCTCGGGCCAGAAGAGTTCATCACACAGACTCTGCGTAGCTCCAAAGACAGCCCACACACCCAAGCCCACTTCCTGCAGGGGCCCCAAGGGGCAGGGGACCCAGGTGGCCATGCTGGAATGCCCCTAGGAGACAAAGAGCCTGAAGTCCCGCTTTCCGAACCAGCCCTTTTACCAATCTGCTCTGTGACCTTGAACCAGGCACCTTCACTTCCTGTCCTGGGGAGGGAAGGAAGGCTGGGGGCAGGAAGGGAGGAAGCTGTGTCCTAAAGAAGCAGAAAGGCTCGCCATTCACTATTCAGGGGCCAGAAACCTCAGAGAAATCACAAGCGGAAAAGGCGGGAGCAGAGTGAAACTCCATCTGTTTCCACGCTGTGTGCTACGACCCCGGGCGGGTGTGCCCACCCTCTGCTGGGTGGGCTTATGACACAGAAAGGGAGAACTAAGGAAGCTGAGAGTGCAGTCTGATTGCTCAAATAATCGGGATAACGAGAGGGAGAGACTGGGGGCACAGGGATCTCTGGCCTCCTAACACACTTTTTTGAAGCAGCTGTCAAGCAGTAATGACCTAGACCCAGGGGTTTCCCAGTGTGTTTCAGAGAGCCCCGAGGTCCTGGGGGATGCCCAGGGCGCTGCAGGGCTGAGTCCGCAGACCACACCCGCCTTCTGCAGCCAGAGAAGTTCTGCTTTTTTCTTTCTTTTTTTATGTTGAGGCTTCAGTACATGTGTTCTTTCTAACACTGGCTATAAATTCAGAGTCTTTGGGGCCAGGCAGGTAAAATAAATGCATGAGACAGGTCAGCTATGAGATACCGAGGTATGTAACAATGAAGGGAACGCCTGCTGTCCCCTTAGCTGCCGCTCAGCTCCCCTGATCACCGGCATTCAGGGCTGGGGCACAGTGGTGTCAGATGGTCTGATTTCTCTAGAGAAACCAGAGATCTGGGTTTGGATGTGATTAAAGGTACCTGCTGGTCAATCCATGCATGTGAGTGGGCCACTGGTTTGCAACCTCTGGCCTTAAAGGATGGACAGTTTTCAGAGAAGGCAGGACACGGGCAGAGGAGGAGGAAGCCAGGACCCAGAAGGTGGGCTCTTCCCCACCTCTCCCTCGGGGCCAGTGGGCTGTGGGGGCTCCACTCACTCAGCTCAGAGATGCTCCCTACACAGGTGGCCAGGAGGGACTGCTCCAGGGTCCGGAGCTCCAGCTGCGCATAGGCGTCGGCTCGCTCGTCGTGGCCCAGAGATCCCCCGTTGTAGGGGCTGAAGTACGCGGGGAGGGAGAGGACACCTGTGGGGAGACAAGGTGGATGTCAGTGAGTATAATCAATAAACAATCGATGATAAGAATAAAATAGTTTTATTTGAGCCAAACGGAGGACTAGCCTAGAAGTGTGCTGCCCAGATTACTCTGAGAAACTGCTTCAGAGAAGCAGTCTTCAGCACAGTTTTGTATCTTGTCAGAATAAAGGATATTAAACAAGTCAGTGTTACATCTTTTCAAAGTTTGAAAAGAAAAAGAAAAGAACAGACCGGCACGTACACAGAGAGTCATTAAGGCCTTCGCACCTGGGAAGGGAATCTTTATCATCCAGGGAGAGACAGTAGCAGCATCCCAGGAAGAGGGGCGTTTCATCTTTATTTTTCCATTTTTTAAAAAAGATTTTTTTGGCTGTGGACCAGTTTTAAAGTCTTCATTGAATTTGTTACAACACTGCTTCCATTTTATGTTTCAGTTTTTTAGCATGTGGGATCTTAGTTCCACAACCAGGGATCGAACCCCCACCCCGGCACTGGAAGGTGAACTCTTAACCACTGGACTGCCAGGGAAGTCCTTAAACTTTATTTTTAACATAGACATTATTTGCTTCCGGTCAATGTGCCCTTTTCTTCAGCAATTAAAGCAGATGTACAGTGTATGTTTGATAGGCCACCGGTTATTTTGGTTAGCATAAAATTCAAGTTAGGGACTTTCCTGGTGGCCCAGTGGCTAAGACACCAAGCTTCCAATGCAGGGGGCCTGGGTTCGACCTCTGGTCGGGAAACTGGATCCTGCATGCTGCAAGAACTAAAGATCCCACATGCCAAAATGAAAACCCAGAGCTGCCAAATAAATAAACAAACAGCAACAAAAAAATCAAATTAACTCATGTATAAGCCAGAATGACTTCCTTATATCTCAGTATGTGAAAATGTCTTTTATCAACAAGTCGCCTGAGGAAGGAAGCAAAGCTGGAAAACCACAGCCCTGTTTCCCATCTGGTGGAGTGGGCCAATTGCAAGGTTCCACTTAGGATAGCTGACTTTTAACTGTGGCCGGTGCTGTGAGAGCCAGAATGCGGGGTGGCCCACCTGCATATGTGGTTTAAAGCGGTGGAGACCACCCCTTCTTGAAGCTGCACAAGGTACTGGCCTCCAGAAACCCGTGGGCCACACATTCCTTCCCCTCTTCACTCGCTGAATATTCAGAGTGCTTCCCAGGCATTGTGCGGTCTTCAGGATTCCAGGGTGACAAAGAGACTGGCGTTGTCCTCACATTGCTCAGGGAATGGGGCATCAGATACAAAGGTCCACCCGCCCACCCAAAGGCCAGCATCACCCCCGGAGTCCTCTCACTTCCTCATGCTGCCCACACACCACCCCCTTCTCCTTCTCCAAGCCAAGAACAGGACTAAGAGAAACCAGAAAAAAGGATGCTGGCTTCCCCCACTCCAGCCACTGGCCAAGGCCAATTAGTGTTTTTCATTAGCACTTCAACAACAGAGGAGCCGAGCTGTCAGAATCAATCCCAGAGGGTGACAGCGTGTAAATTTCTTCAACTCTCTGTGTGGCTTCTTAGAAAACACCAGAAAAGCAAAATCAGACTGGCTTAAAATTGAGGCGTTGGTTGTTGAGGCATGTAGCCACAGAGATTCCCAGTTTTTGATAACCACTATTTCTTTGATCAAGGCATCTTTGTCCAACCCCCTTGAACTTTTTTTTTTTTTGAAAAAGCAAAATACCCACAGGAATTTAATCAGTCACTTTTGGGAAAAATCTCTTAAAATTCCTTGAGATAATGGGAGAGCCCCTGGAATGTGGCCAAATCCGGGCTAGGATTCCCTATCCTGCCCACAGAAATTGTCACAAGGATGACAACAGCCATGGGCCCCCAGCAGAGAGCTCAAGACAGGGCCTTGGAGCTGGAGCCTTTGGGCTCATGATTCTGGCTCTGTCACTGAACCAGCTGTGTGACCTTGGGCAAGTTACTTCACTTCTCTGTGCCTCAGATTCCTCATGTAACTACAGATAACAAAGGCTACTGAGCTTACAGTGTGGCAGTGAGAAATGACTTGAGTTGCTGAATGTCAATGCTTGGACTGCTGTGTGGTTCAGAGTTAAAGGCTCTTCAGTTGCTATTACAGGTATTTTTCCTATGTGCTGGGAACGCAGACTTCATGTATTATTCTTTCAACAAGGTAGGGACCTCTGTCTCCATTTTAGATACTGTGCAGAGAGTTTTAATAACTTGCTCTACCAAGTGGCAGAGCTGGGATTCAAATCCAGGTCTGACTGGCCCTAGAATATATGCATTTCATCCCTCTGTGAGCCCAGATTCACACCTCCAAGCTCACCTATGGCTGTCCTGATTCAGGGCTGTTATCCCTGCTTGGTTCACTCCAGAAGTCCCTGTGCTGGGCCTCACACACAGAGCAGTCTTCCTCCTGCCCAGATCCTGGCAGCGGACTTTGACCAGTCTCAAGGTTCAGCTGCTGTGCAGCCCTGCCCCACTAGCCTGCCCTTCCCCCAACCCCGCCTCCAAGCCGCCTCTGTGCTCCCTCTCTGCCCTGCTGTGTGCCTGAGACCTGCGCCCTGAGTCTCCCTTCGACCCTTCCAGGATGGCAGTGGTGACTGGCCTGGCAAAGCTGGGCATCAAAGCACTTTCTCAAAGCTCTGTCTCCAGTGGGAGGAGGAGGGTATGACTGGGTCCCCAAAGCGGAACCTCTCCCTGACAGCTGAGGACCCAAACACATTAGGAAGGGCTGGCTCTGGGCATTAAAACAAGTAAAACAAAAGACAACCCCCACCCACCCACCCCCTCAACTAAAAAAGCTCAACCCCACGGACAGCCCAAACATTTGGGAGGGTCTCTATGCAACGAGAGGTCCTAATGCAGGCCTCACTCTCCCCCTTCTCTTCATTATTAATCCACAGAAACAATGCCTGGGACATGTGGATCAAATTTACAGTGCTTAGGGCAAGGGAATAGGAAGGTCAGCTGATTTGTCAAAGGATTCCCAGAGAGAAATATTATGTCAGTGGATCTAGTAACAAGAGCTGGCAGCTCCATTAATAATTGTTCCCACTTTCCCAGTCATCACCCACCCAAAGGGGCTTTCACTTAATACTGTGGCAAAGGTAATTACAAGCCTCTTATTAATAATAGTAACTGATGGCATCACAGCTTTTGCATAGTACCTTTTGCTTTTAAGAGACTTCTAACACCGAGTACGTAATTTATTCTCCTTGCAAGGGAGGTAGGGTGGTCATTATCAGTAATAGCCACTGCTGACTTTTATAGCAGGCTCGCTACCCAGGATTGTGGTAACTTTGTATGCAAGATCACATTCAATTCCCAAGGCTTTATGAGGTAATGTTTGCACCCATCTTATAGATGAGAAAACCAAGGCCCCCGCCCCCAAAGTTAAGTGATCTTCCCAAGGTTATTGAGGGTCAGGAACTGAACTGGGGCTAGATGTCAATCTCTTGAGTCTCAAGATGTTGAAATAAAAACGATGTCCTAACTTTGACCACCTTGTCCTTTAGTTAGAGAATGAGGATGTGTGCGAGAAAAGGGGTTCTGTTCTGTTTGGGCCTGGAGTCTGAGAGGAGGAAATATAAAGATCCGGAAATACGACTTTCTTTTTTTAATGTGTCTCCAGGCACCACCTGCCAAGGATCCCCGGAGGCCTCACATGAAGCTCTACGGACAGAAGGCCATCTCTCATTCCCCTTGATTTTTCCAGGATGCAGTTCCACAGCTTGCCTTCTGAATCTGCTGAGTCTGTCCCCCTAAGAAAGGTTTTTTTTTTGGTCAATGTGAAATTCTTCTCTCTCCCACACAAGCCTGTTCTTCAGCCGTTCTCACTGGAGATGGAAAACGTTTGCCTTAAGTTCTCTCAATACTGTGCCTTCTTTGCCCACAGAAATTCCCAGCTTTATGACATGGGCCTGGGGCAAGGTTATTTTGGAAAAAGGGCTTTCCAAAAACAAAACAAAAAAACAAAACAAAAGAAAGGCAAAGCATCCCCCTTCCCTTTACTAAAATCCTTAGAAAAAACTGTTTATTTCAGTCATGATGGAAAAGAAAGCAAGTCCGAGTAAAATCTTTATTCCTTTACTAGTTAATAAGGACACCCAAATCAATCCCTATTGAACACTGTAAAAGTTACAGAGAAAACCCACATGCATGGCTCAGATCATTGCCGTGAAATGAACTACTGCGTGAGAACCAGGGAAGAAGTAGACAAGATCCAAGCATCCGCTGCCTCTCTCTTCTCCAAAATCAGCATTTCTGTTGAAACAAGGTTCCACCCCATCTGCTTTGGCTCTATGTGAAGCCTCTAGGTTTCTCAATCTACACACACAACCACAATCTTCTGTCACTCCATTTTTCTCAAGCAGGTTGCCCAACCCTTGAATCTCAGAACTCATTATCTCATTCCCCAAAGCTGTCAGTCCCTTCTCTGAATACAGCACAGCATCCACCCAGTTGCCCAAGGACAGACCTATGAGTCATTCTTATCAACTCTCTCCCTCCTCCCCCACACATCCAACCAACCACCAAGCCCTGCTGCTCTCACACCTTCCTATCTTAAAACTCTGTCACTGCTGGTTCGGGCTTCCCTCTGGATCCTGCAAGCGGCCCCTCCCCTGTCTCCCACCTCCATCTCACCCTGACATCCCTCACTCTGGCCGTGGGTGCTAAGTCGCTTCGGTCATGTCCCCATGGACTGTAGCCCACCAGGCTCCCTTGTCCATGGGATTCTCCAGGCAAGAATACTGGAGTGGGTTGCCATACCCCCTCCAGGAGATCTTCCCGACCCAGGGATAGAATCCCCTGTGTCTCTAACATCTCCTGGACTGGCAGGTGGGGTCTTTACCACTAGCGCCACCTGGAAAGCCCAAGTAACTAGCGTTACTCTGGATACACACTCTTCTCTTCTCTGGCTTTAAACTCTTCAATGACTCCCCAGCTCCTGAATAGGTTCAAAGGCCTTTCCACAGATAAGAATAGATAATATTCTTCTCTCTATGATACTTAGGCATGAAAATAATTCTGCCAGTAAAGGGGGAAATTCCCAGCACTTCTCAAGAAATCAGCAGAGTTAAGAAGCCTACGCACACCTGATCCTGGTTTCTCAAGCTGTTTTCCGGGTTTGGTCACTTGGCTCTGCTTCAGTCTCAGGTTCCTTCCCAGATGATTCTCCACCAGTCCCCAGAGAGGGCGCCATAGAGTCAGATGGGAAATCCAGGGCCTAGAAGACGAGTCCTGCCTTCTTTCTGGTAGTCAACCAGGAATTCAAGCTGGGTTTCAGATTGCAGAGGTGCTGGTTCCTCCAAGCAAGCAAGCAACAAGGCAGAAGCCAGTGGACTGCACACTGGGTTGACAGACCAGACTTGCAGTGCTAAGGATTTTCAGAAGCAGGACTCAGCCCAAACACCAAATCAAAGGGGATTTCATTCTCTTCTCTGTAAGATAAGGTGGTCAGTTGGATGGCCTCTTAAGTCTGATGCAGCACTCAAGTATACACTTCAAAACCTTTTCCCCTACTTTCATTTCACTATTTAACTTCTGAATTGTCAACAGTGGAAACAAATAGGCCCTGATAGCATTATTTCCTATGATTTCATTCTCCCCCAGTTATAACAACACTCTCTCCCCATACATACATATACACACAAAATTGTAATGTAAAAATAAGCTTTTTTGGTGAAAACCAGATAGATTTACAGTTCAGTTTTTATGACCAGTCATCAACAGGCCATCAAGATGAATCGATTCACAGGGCAGCAATGGAGACGCAGACATAGAGGAACAGACTTCTGGACAAGGGTAGGTGAGAGGAAGGAGAGGGTGAGATGAATGGAGACAGTAGCACGGAAGTATATACTAACATATATAAAATAAATAGCCAATAGAAATTTGCTGTATAACTCAGTGAACTCAAACGGGGGCTCTGTAACAACCTAGAGGGGTGGGAAAGGGTGGGAGGTGGGAGGGAGGTTCAAGAGGGACACCAATGGCTAATCCATGTTGATGTATGACAGATATCAAACCAATATTGGAATGGAATCAATTAAAAATAAATAATAATAATAAAATTAAAAGTGGGAAAATTTTTAAAAGGCCATCAAGACTGTAACTGAATTGTCCCCTCAACTCGACATGGCATTCCTAGAGCTCTGTGCAGACTTGCGAATGTTGTTTCCAGGGAGCTGTGACTCTGGTGCAGCCAGAGGCCTGTGCAAGCCCGTGTGCCTAGTGCACGCCGTGTGCCTAGTGCTAGCCCGTGTGCCTAGTGCAAGCCCGTGTGCCTAGCACCCTGTCCTGTCCCCGGCTCCTACACACGTCCCCTGACTCGCTAGCCGCCTCAGGGAAGCTTATTTGTGAAGACAGCAAAGGCCACCGTCTGTCTCCTGCTTCTTTAAAATGAAACCCAGGATGCAGAGGATTGCTCTTTTACTGCCCTTGAGAGGAAACTTGGCAGGGCATCTTTTTGCCAGTTTTCTTAGGAGCTGGAAGCTTGGGTGGGGTTCGATCCATAAGCTTCTGAAAATAAAAATTATATTGCCCCACTGAACAGTTCCCAAATAGCTCACATAATCCAGCCATTTTTACTTTTTTTAAAAAGTGTTTCCATTCTCCGATCTGGAATGTTATATATAGTACGTTTAATGCCCAGTTTTTGTATATTAGTCACACTGAACAAAGTGCTGAAGAGTTAAAGCCGGAATATTTTCCAGAGAGACCCAAATGGAATATAAGGACAATTGATTAAAAAGAAACAACCCACTTCATGGAATGGTGTCTCTCCTGATAGTCCAAGTTCAAAGAGATTGGGGGAGGAGTATTGAAAAAGGGGAAAGATGAAGGAAATAAGGAGGAAAACCTAGAACTGGAATGAAATCTGCTGACTTGATGAACTATCAGTCTTCCCTGTAAAAATGGTTCCTTAAGAGAAATCAAATACTCATGTCATTCTCAGCCAGCACCCACCTAAAGATGAGAGCACCATACTGTGAGACCCAAGAGTTCAAGTGAGGAGCAAAGGTGGGGAGACGGGAAGAGAGAAGAGTGCGGGTCCCAGTTGAGTTTGGGAAGCAGGTTTGAACCACGAGGTAGTAATGGAGATGGCTGACCCCACACTGGGCAGCACTACCACTCAGATGAAGCAGCATTTGAGCCCCTGTGAAGACCCTGGGAGTGGTCTCATTACTATCGGCCAGTACTGTTACTCGCCCCTTTTTACCAGTCAGGGACACTGTGGTTTGGATGGCACTGGTCACTTGGCGAAGGTCACCAAGTTAGTGGCAGAAGTGGGATTCAGACTCAGCCTGCCCATCCTTCGAGTCCACACTGCCTCTCCCACGGGCTCCGTCCACAAGCTCAGGGACAGGAGATTTCTTCACCACTTACCAGTCCAATTAGGACTGCCCTTTCCCCTTCTTCCTCAAGGTCAGGAAATTAAAAGCAAACATAGCCGTGCTCTGGTTAACACTCCACTCTAAGTTATCAGAACGCCACCAGGGCTGAAGGTGGTCTTCTGGTTAAGAGAGGCCCAGAGGGCTGGGAGCTTGCCATTAAACCATGAAATAATAACGGTTTATGACTGCCCAGGGAGCCAGGGGCCAGAGGACCCAGGGCAAGATCAAAGGCTGATGAAGTGCAACATGCTTGTTGCCAGAATCAAATTCTCTTTAAAAAGATGATTAAAAAAAAAAATGGTAAAAAGCAAACCTCACAGTGAATACTGGGCTGGAATTCATCTCTCTTTGGAATCCTTGACAGTCTTGGGCCTGCTGGTGGGGCTCCAGCTTGGGGAGCTGGCCCTGGGCTGCCTCTCTTCCCTCCAGTTGGCAGCAGCACCTCTGAACTCAGGACTGGCTCACCCAATTCCCAGGCGGCTCCAAGCGGGGTGAAGATTTAGATGGAGAGAGGGGCCACCAGAGAAAAAAAACAACAGACCAACAAAGTGGGGCGGGGCGGGGTGCGGGGGCAGAACTTGAAATCTCCGCTAGGAATGCCACCTCACAGGCATTTTGGTGATTTGTTTAATTAAAGTTCGTATCAGTTCCATCCCAGACCCAGAGGACGAATATGCCTCTAAAAGAACGAGTTAAGATCATGACTGGCTGCTTAATTGTTTTGAAGTAAAGATGTAACAAAATGCAGCCTGTTCATTGCCATTTCCCTCCTTTGCAAGAGAGTAAAGCCAGAGTAACCGAGCAGATCAATTTCAGGAAATTAAACCTAAAGGTGAACTCTGGAAAACTCAGCACCAGTCACAACACGGGGCAGTATGGAGCGCAGAACTCACACGCGGACCACTGAGCTTTTTCCTGTGGAATAAGATATCTGTGGTGTTTAGAGTACTTTTTAAGAGATTCTGGGTGGCCTATCTCCAAAGTATTGATGTAACCCATCAAGAACTTGAGTGACCCAGGAAGCCTGAATCTTGCAACTGCCGCCTCTTAAAAAAAAAGGAAAACCCACCACGTGACCATGGTCCTTTGTCAAATGCCGTCCTTGACCCATGGTGACTGAGCACGCCAGTTCCTGTGAGCCAAGGACAACATCCATCCACACTTGTATAAAGGCAACAGCACATTTAACATGCAGACACACAGTCATCACCCTGAAATATCAACCCTTCCCCCAGCTCACGCACACACCACCACGGCGAGAGTGGTTCTCTCTATGCTAGGGCTATAAAAATGTTTTGAACTACTACACTTTCTAAACTTTATACAAATTTGATTTATTGGTGTTGTAAAAAGTGACTGTTATAAGAGAAATAGGGGACAAGATGGGGGAGATAGAAGGAGAAGGATGACAGATCATTTCTTCTGAGTACAGGAATATCTATAATTTCAAATATGGCAGAAAGTTAACAGAAATTAAGTTTTTATATAAGAAAACAAATGAATGTTTTGGAAAAAAAACAAAACTATGATCTAATTACTTATAAAGAGCCCAGAACAAAGGTCATTTAACGTAAAAGTTATTCCTGCACGGGAGAATTTGAGGTGGTTTTTTTCCCTCCATTAGTCATCATACTTTTTTTTCTACTGATTAAAAAATGAACATACATATTTTAATAAACATAAAACCATTATTACAACTGTTGTGAGCTCATGGAGGCACAAAAAGCAAATAGAAAAAAACCTAATTGTTTTACATAAATGTTAATCAAAAAAATAAGGAAAAGAAACTCAGAAGTTGTTCTATATGCCTAAGCAGGAAGTGAGATTTTGTCTGCAAGTCTCATTCCAAGAATCAGCCTCGCTAAAGGCCAGCTCCTTTACCTGGCCAGATGGTGGTGACGGAGGAGCCATCTCCTGTGGCATCCTGCTGACACTCGGTCCAGCCGTGTACACACTGAACCTGTGTGATCATGACGCACCTACCTACACAGTGGCCTCAGCCGCCAGTAGAAGCTGCAATGTGCCGGGACTGAGAGGTCCCAGAGCTGGGGGGAGAGCTGGGGGAAATCTTAATGTCACAGGAATCACCAAGCTTGAAAAGGGGGGCTTGCCACTGCCATTGCTGGGGTGGGGGCAAAGGCGGGCGCACGGATGGGAGGGAAGGCAAAGCTCCTCCTGGGAGTGATCCCTGAGCTACATCCCCAGCGAGAGCAGTCCTGCAGCAGGTAAAAGAGGCGGGTGGAAGACGTCTCCATGTGTCAGCCCAAAGGAAGGAGAGGGATAAATCAGCCTGAGCACAAGTCATTCCTTGGGGATTAAGAAAAAAGAGGCAAGCATCATAAAGTCCAGGGCAGATGGCCAAGATATTTATTAATAGAACATGAGCACATTAGTCAGAAACGTACTGTTGCTAGAGTCCTTCTAAAAATATAACCTGCTTTGGTTTAGATCTTTCAGGTGATTTAAGAACATGAATCAGAGGGAAGAGGTTTAAAACTCAGCTATGAATCTTATTAACTGTGTAACTTTGGACTAGTTACTTAACTTCTCTGAGCCTCAATTTGTTCATCTGTATATAGGTCCATCTAGTTAAAGCTATGGTTTTCCCAGTAATCATGTATGGATGTGAGAGTTGGACCATAAAGAAAGCTGAGCACCAAAGAATTGATGCTTTTGAACTGTGGTGTTGGAGAAGACTCTTGAGAGTCCCTGTGGATTGCAAGGAGATCCAACCAGTCAATCTTAAAGGAAATCAACCCTGAATATTCGTTGGAAGGGCTGATGCTGAAGCTGAAACTCCAATACTTTGGCCACCTGATGTGAAGAACTGACTCACTGAAAAAGACCCTGATGCGGAGACAGATTGAAGACAGGAGAAGGGGACAACAGAGGATGAGATGGCTGGATGGCATCACCAACTAGATGGACATGAACTTTAGCAAGCTCTGGGAGTTGGTGATGGACAGGGAAGCCCCACATGCTGCAGTCCATGGGGTTGCAAAGAATCGGACACAACTGAGCAACTGAACTGAACTGATATAGGCCTAATAATAGCTCCTAGTTCACAGGATTATTTGAGAATTAGAAGTTATGTAAGAATTTAGCAAAATGCCTGAAACATAGCAAACATGTAATAAATGGGAATATTCTTATAAAAGACTTCACTGATTCCCAGGGCCAACGGCTTTGGGATAAAGCCATCAGATTCCATATAAAAGCAATATCACTATTTGCAGGAAGTAAGGGACCCGAGGCCAACCTATCCCATTAAGTTCCTAAAGGCCTGTGCTGATAAAGAGTCATGCTTTACTCACCACAGATGGATCATTTACTCTGCATTCATCTACTCCCTTCTTCTGTTTACTGATGACCTAATAATCTGCCAGAAGTGGCTAAGTTCTGGGGATTGGAAAGTAAACAGGACATTGTCTCGACCTCTTGACGTTTGCAGTCTAGTGAAGAAGGGCAGACAGTAAACCAGCCAAGTCAATAATATGTGAAAAGGGCTACATGGAGTTGGACCAAAGAGCCCAGAGGAGGGAATCTAAGTGGACTATGTAGGCCAAGTAGTCAAGGAAGGCTTCCTGAAGGAAGAGACATAGCTGGTGAGTAGACATCAGTTGGATGGGGCTTTCAAGCAGAGGAAGGGCCTGTATAGGGAGGATCTGGGGCAGTGATAGGCTGGGGAGGGGTCCCCTGGGACTTGTCATGAGGCTGTATTTGTAGAGTCAGCATGTTATTCATACTTAGACTATGTGTTTATTTGGGGCAGCCTGGGAGGTGGCTAAGGGAGATCACTGTCCTCCCTCCACCCACCCTTGGAGCCAATATGAAGCTGGGATCAGTGAACTTTTCCCACAAAGGGTCAGAGAGTAAATATTTTTGGCTGTGCGGGTCTCGGCTACAACCGCTCAACTCTGCCAGTGTAATGCGCGTACACATAAACAGATGGGCACAGATTTTTAAAAGAAGTAATTAAAAAAAAAAAAAACAAAAACCTATTTGGCTGCTCTAGGCCTCAGTTGCAGCATTCAAACTCTTAGTTGTGGCATGTGGGGTCTAGTTTCCTCATCAAGGATCAACCTGGGCTCCCTGCATTTGGGAGTGTGGAGTCTTAGCCACTGGACACCAGGGAAGTCTCCACATGGGCATAGATGTGGAATTTTATATCACCTTCATGTGTCACAAACTAGTCTTTTAATAGTTTTTCAAACATTTAAAAATATAAAACTAATTACTGGCTTGCAGGCTATACAAAAAAACAGGTGTCAGGTGGGATCAGGGCCCAGGTCTGCGCTTGTCCACCTCACTACTAATCCAGAGCCCCTCAGAGGGATGCAGAGGGTAACTCGAAGGGATGGGCGAGTGTAACAGGCCTCCTGGGGAGGAACCAGGGAGGTGGACACTGGTCACCTCCAGTGACCAGGAATCTAAGGGGCTGGGACTCTGTCCTGAGAGCAAGGAGGACTCATTGAAGGGGGTTCACCAAGTGAATGATAGGGTCATACACACAGTGAGACAGATAAATCGGGCAGCAGTGTGGAAAGGGGTGGGAAGGAGTTAGATTAGAGAACCCCACTGAAGGCTGAAGACATCTTCTTTGTCAGGGAATTCACAGTATAAAAATCCACCTGGGCTACTGCTTTGACTCTTATTTCAACAAAGCTGCTCATTCCTTTTAAGCTTTCGCACTAAGCACTTAAACATCAAAGACGGAGGTAAAATTTTGGAACTAAAATTCATTAAGGAATCATTTTTAAGACCAGAGAAGTGAAAAACATGTTGGACTACTTTTAAAATTGGTGATGTTTCCGGATGAAATTAAACCAGTTAGCAAATTTCAGTCCCAGTTGTTATGGCTCCAAAAGGTAATTCACAAAGAATGAGAGAATTCAACACATGCTTTAAAATCTGGGCCAACAAAAGACATCCCCATGCCAAGTGGGTTGGGGACACCAGAGCCCAGAGTTGAAGTCACTCCCTTCATCAGCTCATATATGGCACAAATGGACATACCCATGTACCACCCTGCCTTCCCGCCCCCAGAAAGGGCAGCTTGCAGGTAGTTAAAACCCACAGACTGAGAACACATACTCTAAGGCCATGGGACCTTCTGTCCCAAGGTGGACTGATGACTTCAAATAAGGAACAAGTATCTAAGTAGGCTCAGGGCATGTTAGCACTGTGCTTTTCCCATCACTCATTCACCCACTCAAACCTTCATCACATGTCTATTAATTACACTGAGCTTAGTGCTAGAAATACAGAGGTAAGACCCAGGTCCCTGACGCTAGAGGAGAGGAAAAACATGTAGACAGATAGCAAAAGGCACCGTAATAAATGGTAGAGGAGAGGGCTCTGCAGTAGGTACTAGAAGCTTATAAGGAATTTGAAGAGAGGGCTTTTGCTATGTGCCGTCATCATCAGCAAGGGAAGAAAAATAACAGGATGTTTCACAAAGCCCCTGCTTACTCCAAGAACCCTAAAGGCACTGAACAGACTTTATGAGTTGCAAACAGTCCCTGGTCATCTCGTGTCTGGGCAACATCACACAACACGGGGTGGGCTGAAGGTGGGGAGGAGGTGCAGGGAAGGATGTCCCCACAGAATGCTCATTCTCAGGATGGGGACACCCAGACCTCACTGGCTCTCTCCCAGGAGCCCATGATCTTCCTATCTTCAAGATGCATGAAAACTTTCAGCTTATTATCCGGATACTTGAAATTGCCTGATGTTCTCAGTGACCTATTCAATGCTGTCCTTCTCCCTGGCTAAGAGAACCCTGATACTGCCCAGGATGACTTGCAGTACAAGCCCTGGGGGCCCCCTTCCCAGACTCCTTTACAGCTGTGCAACATGATTTTGGACAATGAGACACAAACTCAGGACATCGGGGGTTCTGGAGAGCGCTGCTTTTCCTTATCTAAAAGGACAGGCTGTCCAGCTGGCAGGACCTTCGTGTTTTTCCTGGTCTTAAATGTGACACGCTGTCTGAAGAAGGACAGCAGCAGCCGTTATGCCTCCGGGAGGCAGGCCACCATGCAGGGCGTGGAGCTACAGGAAGGGACAAGACCAGAGCCTACGTGCTAAGGATGGCAGAGCAGAAAGTAGAAAGAGCCTGGGTCTCTGACCATCTCGCTGAGCAAGCTAGCTACCACCAGCAACTGCCAATCTCTGAACTTGTTACAGGAGAAAAATACCACAGAGCAGGTGGCGTGAACAACAGAAACTTGTTTTCTCACAGTTCTGGAGGGTAGACGTCTGAGATCGAGGTGTGGGGAGGGCTGCTTTCTTCCTCTGACGCCTCTCTCCTGGGCTGTCTTCGCCCTGGGTCTTTATGTGGTCTTCCCTGTGTGTCTGTGCCCTGATCACCCCTTATAAGAACACCAGTCAGGCTGGATTCGGGCCCACTCACAGGACTTCATTTTTACCTTAATTACCTTAAATAGAGTCACATTCTGATGTGCTGGGGGTAGAACTTCAACCTATGAATTTTGTGTGCATGCGTGTGTGCTAAGTCGCTACTGTCATGTCCAACTCATTGCAACCCCATGGACTGTAGCCCACCAGGCCTCCTCTGTCCATGGGATTCTGCAGGCAAGAATACTGGAGTGGGTTGCCAAGCCCTCCTCTATGGGATCTTCTCGCCCCAGGGATTGAACCTGTGTCTCTTATGTCTCTTGCCCTGGCAGGCGGCTTCTTTACCACTAGCACCTGGGAAGCCCCAGTGAATTTTGGAGGGTCACAATTCAGATCACCATAGTAGTTTTCTCTGACTTGCAGATGAAGTAACTTTTCTAGTACAGATGGTTTCTGCAAATCATTAGTTTGCAAAAAAAAATTTTTTTTAAACCATGGAACTGTTTGTTCAAATGAAATCATATCGTGAGTCTGATGATAAAGCCATCTCCCCACTCCCAGGGCCCCTGCATCTCTATAGAGATTGAAAATGTGAGCTCACCGCCTCCTCTCTGTGGCACTGACCGTGCACATGCCAGACAGGAACTCTGCTAAGAACAGAGTATTCTGGCCCATGTGGTCTAGTTCCCCATGAGCCTGACATGACTGCAGCAACTTGAGCTCTCATTTTGTTCAGCATAAGGGCTGGCATCTCCCTTCACCGGGGAATCTTCCTGGCAGACCATCTATCAGCAGAACGCCACTCACAGACTTTTTTTCTTTTCTTTTGGCCATGCTGCATGGCTTGTGGGATCTTAGTTTCCCAACCAGGGATTGAACCCGGGCCCTCGGGCATGAGAGCATGGAGTCCTACCACGGCAGAATCCCCACAGCTTATTTCCATTTAAAAAAAATGCAGAAAGGCAAAGGAAGAGAATAAAAATAGTAATTTTACCGCCCTGAAATAATCACCATTGACATTATAGTTTAATATCTTTTCGCACTTTGCTTTGGAGTGTGCGTGCATATTTTTCTGCATGCTTGCATACTTTTAAGAAGTTAATATTTTAATCACCCTTTTCCACTTAATATTTCACAGACATCTTTCCAAGGCCCCAAATATGGTTTCACGTTATCCCTTTCAATGGCTACAGCACACTCCATTCTAAAGGCTCACAGTACCAAGTGCTGTTATTTTAGGTAAGTCAGGAGAGTCCCACAATATGACTTCACCGTGGGCAGTGGCCTCCTGTCACATCAAACCCCAGCGCTCGAGCACTGACAGGACCCCTGCTTGTGGTCCCAGCCCTAGAACTGAGCCCCGAATATCCACATGGAACCTGCCAGAGAGAGGTGACTCTAACGGCCTCATAATAGACATCGGCATCATCTCATTCTGAATTTGAGGACCGGGTGTCACAAAAACTGAACTAAAGCAGCAGGAAAAGGTGGCATTTCCTCACAGGTGTCTGTGGGTTGCAGACTCTGGCTTCCAGAGGCCTTGGAGGGCTGACTATGGGTCTGTCATTCAGTCAGGGAGCAACCAGGCCATCTGGTCTACCGACATCCAGCTCTGGAGGTGCACCACAGGCCCGCTCCTTTCCTCCTGCCAGGAAAGCTGGGACCCTCTGTGCTTTCCACGCAGAAGCCAAATGGGAAGGTCTTGCTAAGCCCCCAGGGGTTTCTGCGGCATGCTGCCTGGGAAGAGAGGCCTGTCCTTGGGGAGTGCGTTTGTCCGCTGCCCTGGGTGCCTAGAGCCGTGGCCCGTCTGCAGAGCTGGAGGTGACCCTGTGCACTTCTTCAGGCTTTGGCCGGAGTCCCTCCCTGTTTGTTTTACAAACTCCTACTCAGAGTTTCAAATTAGGCTCATTAAAAAGCCAGCTCCCCACGGGGCTATAAACGTCACATAGACAAACAGAGCGTTAGTTTACAAGGCTGGCGAGTGATCCGCCCACCACGATGGCCTGGACCTGGTGGATACAGTGAATCAGCCTGATCGGGCAGTACCCCCTCCTCCACTAAGGCTGTGTCAGCCACCGGCCAGAGAAGAGGCAGGCCAAGGACGGCCTTCCTGGCCAGCTGGGCTGGATCGCACTTGGATTTGAGCAACATAACTAACAGCAGGGAAAGAACTGCCTCTCTGACACCCTCTGCGGCTCTCAGCTTTTTCTCACTTTCTTTGCAGCACCCCAAGTCTGCGTCCAAACCCCTATAACCATTCTTACAGGCAGAGGCGGTTGCCAACAACATAGCTCCCCACATTCTCACTCACGCCTTGAGCAGATTAACCTTATCTTTCTGTGGGGGTGTTTCTCCTGCCTGGGTGGCTCTGGTGGGCTCCTGTTCTAGCTCCGGCAGATCTGCTTTGCAGCTCATGCCCCTGTGAGGGGTTGTGCCCTGCAGGCGGAAGGCTGCAGTGAATGGAGGGCAGAGAAAAGTAGACTCCTGCTTCCCAGCATCAACCTCATTATTCGAGTCACTGACCAGTCAGCATGCCGCAGATGACTCTGAGGTGGAAGCAATGTCACCTTAGAGACCTTACTGTCCACCCCCAGGCTCCCTGCCAGATGGTCGAGGTGAGAAAGCATCAAAATCTTAACTGCCTAGACTAAAATTTCAAAAGATCACTTTTTTGTCCCTGGGCTTTACTATAACACACATGGCATCTCCTCCTTCCAAACTCAGAAGAGCCTGACATGTATTTATTAACAGCCAAGGCTGGAAAGGACTACAGAAACCACAAAGCCTCTCATTTTGCACATCCCCATGATTCGTCTTTATTTAATATGCTGCCACTATGGTATCAATATTCACCACACCCCCCAGTACAGATGGCACTGTCTGATCAGTCCCTGATGTTTGACATTCCCACACGACACCCTGAGTAGCTGCCTGAGGACTCAGTTCTGGTGATCAGGAGCTCGTGTGCAGCCCCAGCTGCTAGAAAGTTTTCATTTAATCCCACCTGTCTTGTTGCAGCTTCCGCCTCTTGTCTTGTGTCCACACCAGTAAACTGACTCCCCTTTCCATGTGGGGGCCCCTCCCTCCATCACAGGTCCTCACCTGGTGTGATTCTAGCCCATTGAGATCTGGGAGCCCAGGACTCAAGCACACCCCCGGAATAGGTTATATGCGTCTATCCCGACTGGTTCAGAAGAGCAGAGGATGGTCCACTCCCCTCTTTCCAGATTCTGAAATACTCATGATTGCAGTCTCTGCACTGGCGGCAACCCCCGTTCCTGTCCTTCCTCTTTCTACCCAGTGACTGCTCAACACCTTCTTCCCAGAGCTGTTGCAGACCATGGCACAGTGGTCACGAGTAGAAGCTTACGGGTTGGGCAGACCCAGCCTCAAATCTGGCTCTATCACTTACTCACCCTGTGGCCTTGGACATGTGACACCTTGTCAGAGCCTCAGTTTCCCCATCTGTAGAATGGGGATAACACCTGCTCTCAGAGAGCACCCGTGACAGTTGAGGCCCCAGGAATGCACAGTGCTGGGCACGTGATACAAGGACAGTGTCCCTGTCTGTGCCATCGTCCCCATCAGTGAGGATGTGGCCTTTTACCACCATCGCCCTCGGCCCTCTCCCAGGGTTCTCGGGCTCCCACAGGAGCTACTGTGATATCGACAACCCTTTTACCAGAAGCTTATAAAGGGCAGAGGCTATGCTTTTCGCCTTACTACTTCCCTCCCTCTGTCATCTCTGCAGTTCCAAGAACATGATCGATGCTTCATAAGTAGGAAAAACCCATGTTCAGAGAACACGAATTTATTTTAACTTTAAGCCTTAGTGAAAACATTGGACCCTCTCACTAGTAAAGCAAACCACAGAATAGCTTTGGCTTCAGAATAGCTTTCTCTTGACTGCGCCTCCTCCCTTTGCCTGGTCTGTTAGGAGATGGCTGTCTTGGGGACAGATGTCAGAGGGTCGGGCGCTGACTGCAGACCCAGGCACTCAAGCAGGATGGAAAGAGAGAGGGCAAGTCAGTCTGCCCTCCACCTTCCCACTCCAGGTCCTGGTCCTGGTCCACAGACAAGCTGGAGGGGAGCACGGAGGTGCGGGTTCGGAGGCTCTGAGTGGTCATAGTGACATCATAGCTCTAACAGCACTCTGACTCCACGCTGTGTGTGCAGACTACAGAGCCCACCCTCAGCTCCTGGTTCTCCTACTCCCTTCCCTTAGAAAGAGAGAGAAAAGGAGGGAAGAGGGAGAAAGGGAGGGAAGAAAGTGTGTCTGAAAAATAAACATGAGCTATATGAGTGCCTTGAGCTCAGAAGCCCCGTGACGTTTCAGAAGAAGTCACCTACACGTAGATGACTTTTATTTCTTCAAACAAACACCGGAAACGGAAACGGCTTGGTAGGATAAGCCATCCCTCTGGCCCCTACCTAGAAGCCCCGTCTCTTGAAAGAGGTAGTTTTAATGCAGGGGCTTTCCTGGGGAAATGGGAAGCAAAACCCAAGGTCCCCTTACATGAATGACGACCCTGTCTCCTTAGGGAGTCATTAACAGTGGCAGACTAGAAGAGGATATGGAAGGGGAGTATGGGGTCCACACAAAATGCCCAAGACCCCTTGGTAATGTAACGGGCCCCATTTACTCTAAGAAAACTGACACTGGGACTTCCCTGGTGATCCAGTGGTTGAGAATCTGCCTGCCGATGCGGGGGACGCACTTTCTGGTCCAGGAAGATTACACAGGCTGTGGGGCAGCTAAGCCCACATGCTGCAACCACTGAAGCCCGGGCACCTAGAGCCTGTGCCCTGCAACAAGAGAAGCCACCGCAATGAGGAGCTTGTGCACCACAATGAAAAGTGCCCCAGCTCGCAGCAACGAGAGAAAGGCTGCACAGCAACGAAGATCCACCACAACCACAAATAAATAAATAAAAGAAAACCGACACTGCAGGAGGTTAAGCAACTTGCCCAGGATCCCACTTCCAAGCCAGGAAGCAACAGGATCCACGCTCTACACTGCTCCACTGTAGGGAGTCTGGGCCCAGCACTGATAAATCAAAACTGAAGACGTCACATATCATTAAATCTACCCTTTGAATACGTACAACTCAGTGGCTTTTAGTATATTCACAGAATTGTAAAACCATAACGACTGTTTAATTCCAGAACATTTTTAATAGCCCCCCAAAGACACCCCCATTCCCTGTCTTCCCCACCCCTGCCCAGCCCTGGCAACTAGTAATCTACTTTGTCTCTATAAATTTGCCTACCCTAGGCAGGTTATGTTAATGGTATCATACAACATGTAGCCTTTTGTGCCTGGCTTCTTTTACATATGTGGCACAGTATTTTTAAGGGTCATCCACGTCATGCTGTATCAGTGCTTTACTTCCTTTTGTGGCTCAACGATCTTGCGGTGTATGGCTAGACCACACTTTACCTTTGCAACAGTTGATGGACATTTGGATTCTTTCCACTGTTCAGCTATTACAGATAATGCTATTGTGAGCATGTACTTACAAGTTTTGTGAGCACATGTATTTTCATTTCTTGTACATCTACACCCAGGAGTGGAATTGCTGAGTCATATGGTAATTTTACATTTGACTTTTTGAGGAAGTACCAGAATATTTTATCACATTGCCTGCATCACTACATTTCTGCCAACAAACAGTACGTGAGGGTTTCGATTTCTGTACGTCCTGGCCAGTACTCGTTACTGTCTGTTTGGTTACTAGGGTGCATGAAGCAGCATCTCATTATGTGATAATCTTTTAAAAAATTATTTATTCTTTGACAGTGATTCCATGCCAAAATGGAATTCCTTGAGGGCCATTACAAAAGACATGAAAGAAACACCTAACACATAAGACAAACATAGCCAACAAAAAATCAGTCACGGGAGATTAGATGACCCTAAGAATGAAACTCACTCACTGGATTCACATTAAATTACTCTTATCATTATAATCAATGCATGTTGACTGCAGAAAAATACAGAAAATACAATCAGGTCTAACGTAGAAAATAAAAATCACCCACAATCCCATCACTTAGAGGTACTGATATATTTTTTAAACATACAGTGTTGCTTCATTTTACTTACTACACACTATTTTCTTGACATTAAATGTCTTTGAAAAAGTCTTTAAGTGTCTACGCAGTAATTGCCACCTGCTTCAGGTTCTACTACTTTGCCTGACATTTGCTCTTCTACCTGTGTCCACTTTCTTGTAAAACTTCCCAATATTCAGTTCACAAAGCAGAGCCTCTGCTTGCCCCTGGAGAGTTCATGGGATGGACAGCTACATACCTGTGTGAGAGTGCACATACATGCCCGAGAGTACACACACACACACACACACGGCCTTCCCATTTTCCTGGGATGCTGGGCAAGTCTTTAGTCTTTCATCAGTAAAATGGGACTGGCTTGCGACTTCACTTTCATGCATTGGAGAAGGAAATGGCAACCCACTCCAGTGTTCTTGCTGGAGAATCCCAGGGACGGGGGAGACTGGTGGGCTGCCATCTCTGGGGTCACACAGAGTTGGACACGACTGAAGTGACTTAGCAGCAGCAGCAGTGTCTACCTCAAGCTGCTGATTTGGCAGAAGGCTTAGTTAGTGACCACCTCTTCCAGCCCCTTCCCTGTTATTCTCATCACAAAACTATTGTACAGATTTGGCTGTTATTTCCCCAGTAGCAACCAGTACATCCCATACCCAGATCCTGGTTGCCAATACCACCGAAAGGACCCAGAGCTCCCTGGAGAAATGGCAGATTCTAGGAATGGGGCAGGAAATACACAAGATGAAACTGAAGCATCTTGTAATGCCGGAAAGTAAGACAGTGCTAAAAAAAAACCAAAAGCCAGAATGATGGGGCATGTCAAAGGGATGCAGGGGCCAAAGAAAAGAGCTCTCAATGACCCAGGATGGAACAATTTCAGCAATCGAGGATTACAATCCAAAGTGTAAACTAAATATCTGTGTATCATATGATTAACAATAATTGAACAAATGATCAAATGGATAATTGAGGGGAAAACAGACAAACCTTCCACTACATCACAGCAGAGAAACCTGACAAACGTCCCAGGGGGCAAGGTGAGCCTCATCAGTGGTAAATCATGTTGACAGCATGTACCCTGGGCACGATGTGATGAGAAGGGCACTTTGCTTCTGTGGTCTTCCCCCGCAAGAACCCACAATCCCAACCTAATTATGCGAAAAACCTCAGTCAAACCCAAACTGAGGGACCTTCTAAAAAACACCTAAGAACAGCAGCAAGGAAAGGCTTAGATGCCAAACTATCACAGCGGAGAGGACTCTAAGATGATAGGGTGACTAAATGTAGTAACAGGGTCCTGGAAACAGAAAAAGGACAACAGGTGAAAACCCAGGAAATACTAATGAAGTACGGACTTCAGTTAATAACACTGTATCAAACTGAGATACTTGTTGAGACAAATGTACATGTGACAAACGTAAGATGATAAGAGGGAAAACTGGGTTTGAGGCATCTGGGGACTTACTGTAATATTCCTGCAACTTTTCTCTAAATCTAAAACTATTCTTTAAAATTCATTCAGTTCAGTTCAGTTCAGTCACTCAGTCGTGTCCGACTCTTTGTGACCCCATGAATCGCAGCACGCCAGGCCTCCCTGTCCATCACCAACTCCCGGAGTTTACCCAAACTCATGTCCATGGAGTCAGTGATGCCATCCAGCCACCTCATCCTCTGTCGTCCCCTTCTCCTCCTGCCTCCAATCCCTCTCAGCATCAGGGTCTTTTCCAATGAGTCAACTCTTTGCATGAGGTGGCCAAAGTACTGGAGTTTCAGCTTCAGCATCAGTCCTTCCAATGAACACCATAAATGTTAATAAATAAGTAAATCCTACAAACAAACAACAAAAGGAATGTCCCAGAAATGGCATCATGTGGACTTCCCTAATTCCTAGTGAGGGGAAGAGCACTGAATCTGCTGGGATTTTTTAATTTTTTTGGCTGCAACATGAGACTTGTGGGATCTTAGTTACCCGACCACGGATTGAACCTAGACCCTTGGCAGTGAAAGCTCAGAGTCTTAACTACGGGACTGACAGGGAATTAGCACAGTATATCTATTGTTGACATAACTTTCTGGGCCCCAGATGGAGCCACTCCAGCCCAAAGTACCACATCAGCACACTGAAACTTTGATAACTTTTACATCCCTTTCAACACTCCACTTGATCAGAAATGCAATATGGATCCAGTCATTTGATCCCCAAGTGCCAAGCCAACTCTGGGCTTTTCCACCCAAACAAGGCTGACCATGTGGCTCTGGCCAATCAGCTATTTTTTCTTCCCCTCCTCCTTGTTCTTTATTCCATAAAAGCTCTTGCCTTCCACCCTATTTTGCAGTTCTCCAAAAGGAGCCCGTCCACTTCATCAAGCGTTAAAGTTTGTATTAGCTAAATCGTCTTCTTCAATCCTTTTTTAAACACTATTTATTCATGCGTCCATTCCAAATAAAACATTTCTACTGAGCCCTTACTGGAGGCCAGGCACCGTGCTGGGCCTCGAGGATGTACTGGTCCAGAGAACAGGTGTTTTTTTCTCTCTGCTCTGCTGGGACCATGAGGGGAGATGCCCTGGGGAACTGACTTGGTCCTTCTGTAGCTAGGGAGGCAGCTGAAGCTTGCTGGGTGAATGTTAAGTTCACCCCAGTCACTTGCATATAATGGTCACCCTTGGCTCACTGTTAGGCATTTAACAAGGCTGTTATGTTTTAGGATACTTGGGTTTGGTTTATTTGGATTTTTTTCCTCCAGATCTTTGTTTCTGATTATAATGATAAATATGATTATTATTTAAAAACTAGAAAGGCAAACAAATATAGAAAAAGAAAGTTTTCTGTACTCTTACCTCCATAGATAATTGCTGTATATTTTTTTCTTCAAATAGCATTTCTTTTGGTGCATAAATTAACCATATCAATATTCCCTCCTCTCACCACAAATGGGATTTTTTTTTTTAAGGCCATGCCCCTCGGTATGTAAGATCTTAGTTACCAGACCAAGGATCGAACCTGTGCCCCCTGCATTGGGAGCTCAGAGTCTTTAACTACTGGAGCGCCAGGGAGGAATCTCACAGATAAGATCTGCAGTGTTCTGCTGTAAATGCCTCCCCAAATCTGAACTGTGCCTGCCACCCCCTGCCCCCAGTCTCACAGGCATCTAGTGAAGCTGCCAGCTCCAGGGCACCTGAAGCAGAGCCAAGCTGGGGCTGCAGGTATTTTCCACAACAGGTGCCCTAGTGAGGGATTTTCCCCTTTTCCTGGCTCTTCCCCTGCGGGGGTAGGGCAGAGCCAGGAGCCTCTCCCCAGGGAGATGCCCATAGCAGGCCATGAGTCAGGCAGATGAGCTTCCGGTGTGAAGTCACACTGAGGCGCTATTTGTGGACACCCAGCAGGGCCAGCTGAGTGTGACTCAGAAAGGCAGGAGTGAATGGAGGAGGTTCGGCGTCAGGCGAGAACAGGTATCAGCTGAGAATGAGAGCTGTTGGGCTCACCTCTCCCTGCCCTTCCTAGAGCAGAGGCTGTAACCAGAACTTCAGAACCACAGTAAATTCCCCAGGCTTTTCCCATCAGGGGGATTCCTGGGTTACTTTCACTGAGAACAAGGCCATCTATGTCCAGGGTGAGGCTGGTAAGTGTGACTCCAGACTCGCAGAGGAGAGATGCAATTCAGAGTGCCAGCATCATGAGAACTTCACTTTTTATGCCAGTTCTGGCTCTGCCTCTCACAAAACAAGGCACACAATCGTTTCCTAATGCAAACACACAGCTACCAGGGAGGGCGAAGCACTGTGGACATGCAGGTGAGTTAAGTCTGCCTTGTGAATTAAATCTGCCTTGAGATTACCAGGTGATGCTGCCTGCTCTTCTCAGCCTGAGAGCTCTGGGGATACTGACTCTGCCGTCCTTTTAGTTCCCCGGAAGCATTTACACAGAGCTTCTTGTGTCTGAGTATTTGCTCAGCTGTTCAATGTCTGGTGCTTCCCTCCAAAATGTAAACTCCTTCCGGCAGGGGTTACCTGAACAATGTCAGGTACATAGTAGATGTTCAATAAACACTTTCGGGGTGGGGGGGGAATGATTGCCATCAACCTGCTGTTTGACCATGACCCTGCATTAGCTACTTGACCTCTAGGACCTCAGTTTCTTCCTCTGTAAAATGAAGGTGGTTTCTTCTCTAGTGGTTAGGGTGAATACTAAAAAGGGCAAATGCACACAAAGCCCTAATGCCTGACACGTGGCAAGAGTTTGCCAATGAGCCAATAAGTGGGCTCTGTTCTGTTATTATCATCAGAGGTAAGGAACAGATCTGGGCCCCTTCAATATATGCCACGTTTCCAATATTTAATGAGCTAGTCTTTGTTCAACCAGCCACACAGGAAGTGAAAGATCAAAAGGACCTGGTCCCTGGGATCCCACCTTCCTAAATGGGTTTGCCCATCAGAGTCATCCAGGACTCTGTTGAGGGGCGACCCCAAAGTTTGGGGGCCCCAAAGCTGGTGAGCCACAAGTCATGGGTCCTGCTGACACGACCCCTAGGAAGCAGCAACAGGCAATCCATCACTAATTGTCACAAAGCTTGTCCTGATTCAGGCTGCTCAGGCTGGTTAACAGCACTAATCAGCCGCAAGAGGCCAGCCATTAGCTAACTTAACAATCTTTGTGCCCCAGATAACAAAGACAGGAAGGCAGAGTGGAACTCGTCTCCCCTTGACATGAACTTTCCAGGTAGCAAAGCCCTAAACCGAGAGAGCGGTTTGGTGGAGGCAAACGCAGCACCTGTCTTCTCAGCTGCCCAGACCCAGGGCAGGTCCATCTCCAGGACGGGAAAGAGGAGCTGCAGGGAGAGATGAGGGCTAGGAGACTGCTCTGCCATGGAGAGGAGAGCTTCCAGTTGGGAAATCCCTGGAGACTCTTGTTGGGAGAGGGGAAAGTGGAAAAAGACAGAGGCTGGAGAAAAAGGGGGAGGAAAAATAATCAAAATAGAGCAAGTTATATCCCTTGAAAGAAGAGGTCCTTTGGAACAATCCCTTCATCTGAATGCTTAAAAATACATTTTGAAACAGCTGAGAAAATGTGGAAATTTTCTCCTTCCTTAGCTCTGACAGTTGAAGTTTAGAAAATTCACGCTTGCCTTCCACCTTGGCCTTGTGTAAAGGGCGGAAAACACAGGATTCAGTTTAATATGCTTTTTAAGAACAGAATTCTCCCTGACTTGGGTTTCTTCGTCTGATGGGTTTCAGAGACCTAATTTCTAGGGCTGGAGAAGGACCTTTTCCCTCCAGATTTTCCCGAGGGCAGCTCCTTCTCTTCCTCCCCCGCGCCTGGGAGAAGCGGCACATGACAGGTAGCTGGCAGCAGAAAGGACCCCACTTTCTTTTGATCCCTTCTCTGCCCTTCTCCTCCCAATTTACTGATTTACTCTGGGAGGCCTCAGGGCCCAAGGCCGGGCCTTGATCTCTAGGGGAAGCAGAAGTGATTGAGATGCCGATACATCAGGCCTGTGTGCAGGGCTGGGAGCAGGAGGCAGGATAAAGAGACAAAGAGGAGGAAGGGGGATAAACGAATTCACATCAGCGGCAAAGTGCCTCTCCTTGATGGATGAGCCCCTTACTCTGCCCTAATCACTCTGGATGGCCTCGGCATCTCGGACCCGCCAGAGCCATCTGGGAACCCTCAGGGATCCGGACTCTCGGTTCCCTGGGAATGTTTTGGCAGTTATGATCTGTGATCCTCAAGTTTATGATAAAGTTGAATGTAAACACAAAGACAAAATTCATCATTTAAATTGTAAGAAGGAAGCAAGCTGTTTAGAGGTATCTTAAGGAGTTGTGGCCAAGAGCATAGGCTCTGGGGATAGATCATCTACCTCTGAATTATTCTGGGCAAGTTACTGAATCCGTGTGTGTGTGTCTCCTTGTGTGTATCCATTTGTGTGTGTGGTTTTACTGAATCCGTGTGTGTGTGTGTGTGTCTCCTTGTGTGTATCCATTTGTGTGTGTGGTTTTCCCCATCTGTAAAACAGAGTCCACAACACCACCTCTATGGGGTTGCTATGAAGAGTAAATGGGCTAATGGATAAAGTAAACACTCAGTATTAGCCGTTTTTTAACCATTACCCTGGCTATACCCTCACGTTCTTTTTTTTTTTTCCTTTTTGCAGCACCTAGAAGCATGTGGGATCTTATTAATAGTCCCCCAACCAGGGATCGGACCCATGCCCCCTGCCGTGGAAGTGTGGAGTCTTAACCACTGAACCACCAGGAAAGGCCCTATTTCTGCATGTTCTGATTTCAAATTGATTTCCTGTTATCTCTAAAACCCCTCTGCCAGATTACTTGTAATTGCTATTGTGATTAGAATCTGCTCTTTGTGAAGAATCTTCTTACTCTTTGAACTATCATTTGTGTAAATGTGAACTTGCCCACTTAACACTGTGAAAGGGGGCCCCAACTCAAGAAGAGCCTGAGGCCACATAGTAAAGAAGCCAGCGGTGCTCAGAGAAGTATGGATAATTCAGGATCTGCATCCCCTTCTAGAGAGGACAGCTACTGGTAGGGAAAGGACAGGACCACAGGCATAAACAACTGTGAAGGCTCAAAGATACCTCAGTGAAAACAAAGCCCCAGCCAAAGGAACGAAATCCTGGAAACACCCACTTTCCGAGGCCAGATCTGGTCCAGCCCACCTGTATTTCTGTAGCTCTTTTCTTTTTTGGGGAGAAAAAGTCTGGTCTTGACTTTCTGAGCTCCTCTGGTTTCCTCAAGGCAAACTGGCAGGAAGCCAGGGCACCCTAGGGTCAGGGCACTGTGGTTATCATCAACTTCCTCTGGCATCTAAGAAGGAAGGTCGGGACGGGATGGGGCAGACACTTCTATCCAGAAATGTACTCTCCTCCCCTATGAGGCCAAGCTCCCTCTTCCAGCCTTCCCTGATGCCACGTGGTCCAGGAAACCATTCTTGCTCACCTGGCTTTCTGTAATAGCCTAGCTGATCTCCCTGCTTCACTCTCTGTGCTCCACTCCCAAGAGAGGGATCCTGCTCAGACCCAAGAAGCCAAGTCTGATTACGGCACTCTTCTATTCAAAGCCCTCGGGGGCCCCACCCTCTGCATGTCCACCCTTCACCCAGCACAGCTCTCTCAATGAGTCTTTAAATTGACCTCAAAACTCTTTGTCACCCTCCATACCCCCACCTCTCTGGCCATATCACACTGGCTTCTTTGCTGTATTCAAACACACCAGGCATGCTATGGTCACAGGGCAGCTAAACTTGCTGTTCCTTTTCTTGAAATGCTTCCCAGGGATCTGCACTGGCTAGCTCCCTCACCCCTTTCAGGACTTTTCACAAAAGCTGCCTTTCGGTGAGGTTTTCCCTGCCCTTTATCTGCCCGCTTCCGTCTCCCCCTGTTCACATTCCTGGTAGTACTTGTTGCCATCAGCTCAGTCACTCAGTCAGGTCCAAGTCTTTGCGACCCCATGGACTGCAGCATGCCAGGCTTCCATCTCCATCACCAACTCCCGGAGCTTACTCAAACTCATGTCCATTGAGTCGGTGTTGCCATCCAACCATCTCATCCTCTGTCATCCCCTTCTCCTCTTGCCTTCAATCTTTCCCAGCATCAGGGTCTTTTCTAATGAGTCAGTTCTTCACATCTTGTCGCCATAACACCAAGCATACTATGCTTTCTACTTAATTATTGTATTGTTTTATCTGTCTTTTCCGAACACAGCATAATCTTCAAGAGGCAGGGCTTTTATCTATTTAATTCATATTTTAAACATCCAGAACAATGCCTGGAATATAGGAGGTGCTTGAATGAAGCTGTTGAATGGAGATTTGCTATGACCATATTCATCTTCATCCATTGTTGTTGCCGTTTAGTTGCTAAATTGTATCCGACTCTTCTGTGATCCCATGGATTGCAGCCCACCAGGCTCCTCTGTCCAACTTCCTAGGCAAGAATACTGGAGTGGGTTGCCATTTCCTTTTCCAGGGGATCTTCCCAGACCAGGGATGGAACCTGCGTCTCCTGGTTGGCAGTCGGATTCTTTACCACTGAGACACCAGGAAAGCCTGGATATTCATCCATGGGTTTGTATAAATATTAATCCAGTACCTACCATACAGCAATTACTTAACATCTACAATCCCAGTTAGCCTTGCAACAGCCTGTGAGGGGAGATCTGGCCCCCACTTTATAAATGATGAGACTGACAAGTGGAAGCTAAGTGACTTGCCTGAGCTGGGCTGCTCTCTTCCATTGCATCTGATCTCATTACTCATTATGTTCCCTTGTGATCACTGGCATCTATTTTCCCTGCTGGATTTGAAGCTCCATGAAGGCCAGGGCTGCATCTGGCCTGTTCAGCAGTCCATCTCTGGCACTCAGGAAGTATCTGAATGAATCCCTTTGATAAGGAGTGGAGGGGATTCACTGCCAGCTCCTTGGGTTTCCCTTCCTATCTACAGTTTTTCAGCAGCATGTAAAGCAGTTTACCCTGAGGCTGAGCCAAGCCAAGAATTCACTCTCAGGCCTCTACCTCTTTCCTATCCTGCCCACCCCCACCCTGGGCTCTCTGCCAGCAAAGAACAACTACCCAAACAGACTGTAAGACAGGCTGTAACTCTGACTTTGCAGTAGTACAAGGTAAGTCCCTTTGACAAGTCTATGGGAAGAACTGACCTTTGGGCGGCTGACTGCAGTTGCTCCTCTCCTCTGGCCCTGTCCCCCTCCCCCATCACCTCCCAACCACTTGGCAAGGATCCACCAGAGACCCACCGCCATCCGAGGAGCAGGACGGCATTCTAATTTGAGTTGACCATTTTTCCAGAGAAGCAAGTTGTCTACTGTCATGAACACTGCCCACTCCCACTCCCACCCTCCACGGCATAAAGAGCCAAGAGCCTGGGGGACTGAGCTATCATTTAACAGTCCTCTGGAGTTTCTTCTTCCAGTTACACAATCAACTTCCTCACCACAAAAGATAGTTAATGGACACAGAAGATCTGACAATTCATATGAAAATCATCATAACCTCAATTGCTACTCATTACAGACCTTTCCGGTTGCGTGTGTGTGACTCCCCCTGACCCCCCATCCTAAAGCCAAGTGAACTCTTAAAGAGCATCTGCCTTTTCACAGTTTCCAAAACGTCTCCATCTGATGAACTGACTCCATTAGCCGGCAGGGAAGCCAAGCTGCTGACAGGAACAGCTCAAAGGCTGGAAACCACAATTCTAGGGACTTTCTGATGATCCAACCCAGCCAAGGCATAAGGGGTGATCTCATCACTGAGGGGGTCCCAAGAAAGGGTTTCACTTTCTTCATTGCCAACCAGCTCCCAAAGAGGGGCCCCCCGGATCAGCACTAGGTAATCAGAGATAGGAGAGATTTTCTCATAATAAACGAATAACGCAACCACTGATGTTCCCGGCTCTCCCCTGCCCCATCCCAACAGAGGAGTCTGCCCGTGACTATTTGGGCTGAAATCTTCAGGGAGGCCAAGTTCTCAAGGTTTGGGGGATAGGAGGGGGAGGGAGTTGGAGACTTTTCAGGTCAGAGTTGCCCTTTTTCTAGAAGCGGTGCATTATGGCATGGTGGTTAAAAGGGTTTGACAGCCAGCTGAGTTTCAGTCTCAGCTCTACCAATTACTATCTGACTTTGGGCAAATTACTTAATCCTTCTATGCCTCAGTTTCCTCATCTGTACAAGCAGTGAGTAACACTTTTTCATGGAGTGTTATGAGGATTAACACTTCTGCTTCTAAAGCATAACAGGGGTGGGGGACAGAGAATCTAACTAGGCATTTCTGGAATGAGGCAGGAAGGTGGAGACAGGAGGCAGCGTTTGCCCAGGGCAGTCCAAGGCTGTCCACCTCATCCTCTGGATTTCCAGCCAGCTGACATCGGTGCTGCCCAAGAACCACGAAAGGGGTGAAGAAATGGGAAGGTACTGGAAGGACACCATGAACCACACAGCTGTCTCTGGGAGTCTAGGACTGAGAGGCGAAAAGAACCACTGACTGATGGCAAACTTTTAGGATCCAAGGCTGCTGTGGGAGTTAAACCCATCTGCAGTGTCTGATGAAGGTCCTACCTTGATCTTACCTCCCAGGCCCTCGTTTGCTTTAACAAACCAGAGAATCACAAAGCAGAGTGAACTTACCCACACTGGCATCTGAATCTCTCTGCAGAGTCACTATTCACCTTAACTGTCCTCTTGGGGCCCCCTGCCACCCTCCTCCCTACTCAACTGCCAAGACTGCACAACGACTCTGTGCAGAAAGAGTGAGTCTTGGCTTTTGTACATGAAACGGGAATCCACAGGGGCTTGGCTACTGACTCCTGGTTAGGACTGCAGGGCTGTGACGTGCCTCGGTGTCACCCACGAGTCAGACCTTGCCACGCCCTCCCGAACTAAGGCTTTATTACTGAACCAACGGGGCCAAGAGGACACTGCTTCCCAATGGTAGGAACTCTCAGGCTTACGCTTTCCCAGTGGTAGGAACTCCCAGGCTTATGCTTTCCCAATGGTAGGAACTCCCAGGCTTATGACTCAAAGAATTATGTGGTCTGATCTTCAAACAAGACGATGACTTTCAGGTTCCTGATACGCAGAATCTGACACACTGTCCCTAAGGCAATGGGTGGTGAGGCAGACACCTGCCCACTGCAAACACCTCTGCACACAGCCCTCAGTGAGTGGAAGCTCCTGCTGGACTGTGGCTTTTCTTTCTGGGGGACGAGGTAGCAGGAGGGGTAGGGACAGTAAGTGGACTCTGTAGCAGGTGTACTTGTACTTTTTTTTTTTTAATAGCTTATGGACTTCCCTGGTGGCTCAGATGATAAAGAATCTGCCTGTAATGAAGGAGACCTGGGTTCAATCCCTGGGTCAGGAAGATCCCCTGGAGAAGGAAATGGCAACCCCCTACAGTCTTCTTGCCTGGAGAATCCCATGGACAGAGAAGCCTGGCAGGCTATAGTCTACAGGGCCACAAAGAGTCGGACAGGACTGAGCAACTAACTTCACTTTCACCAGATTTTATTTCCCTGACCAGGGATTGAACCTAGGTCCTCAGCATGAGAACATGAGGTCCTAACCACTGAACTTCCAAAGAATTCCCCAGGTGTTCCTGTCTTAACTCTGAGGAAAGAGAGGCATTGGTGTCCTGGGGGAGTGTGGATTTGTGGGAAAAAATGGCCAGGTGGGGTCTTCTGTCCTAACGCATGTGGTGTGGTGGAGCTAGGTGGAGCTAGCTAGTCCCCGCAGGCTTCTGAGCACCTCTGCATTGAGCTGAGCCATTCTCGGGTTCGTCCCCTCAGTGACTCCTCACCAAAGTCTCCATAGGACAGGCACCACAGTGTCTTCACTTTCTGGAAGAGCGAACTGGAGCCTGGAGGTCAAACAACCCTCCCACTTCCTGGCCCCTGAGTGGAGAACTTCAAGTGCTTACTGAGGGTTTACCCCAGGCATGGCCCCAGGTGAACCAAGAATTATGACTGAACCAAGGGGGCCAAGAGTACACCATTTCCTACTAGTAGGAACTCCCAGGCTTATGACTGTTAAGAATTCTTAAGAATTATGCAGTTTTCAAATTGATATTCAAACAAGATCATCTTGATGATCTTTGATGAAGATCATCTTGATGATCTTTGATGAAGATCATCAAAGCTGATCTTCAAACAAGACTGTCCTACCCCTCTTCAGTCAGTTCAGTTCACTCGCTCAGTCGTGTCCGACTCTTTGCGACCCCTTGAATCGCAGCACGCCAGGCCTCCCTGTCCATCACCAACTCCCGGAGTTCACTCAGACTCATGTCCATCGAGTCAGTGATGCCATCCAGCCATCTCATCCTCTGTTGTCCCCTTCTCCTCCTTCCCCCAATCCCTCCCAGCATCAGAGTCTTTTCCAATGAGTCAACTCTTCGCGAGAGGTGGCCAAAGTACCCCTCTTAGCCCTCCTCTTTCCCTTACCATCTCTCTTCCTCTACCCGGCTCACAGGCAGCCTGCTGAGAAGAAGCAGAGGACTGAGGAGGGGAAATGGCTGTTGGTGGAAGTTTCCACCTTTCCTATCACACCCAAGATAACCTCGGCTTCTCAAGAACACTCTGCAGCTGCAGGAGGGGAGGCTGTCACTGCCCATTGAAAGAAAGGAGACGTGTGAGACATAGCCCCTGTCAAATCCTGTTTGTGCTGAGGACAAGTCACTTAACCCTTCTAGATCCCACTTTCATAACCTCATCCATAACCACCACTCTCTCCCTCCACCTCCAACCACAGAAATCACCAACTCCGGATGAGTCCATTCTAGAACTCTTGCTCAATATGCCCTGTTAAGTATCTCATTTAATCCTTAAAAATAATCCTAGCCTTAATCGTATATTGTGGTGGTTTAGTCATTAAGTCGTGTCCAACTCTTGCAACCCCAGGGACTGTAGCCTGCATGGCTCCTCTGTCCATGGGATTCTTCAGGCAAGAATACTGGAGTGGGTTGCCATTTCCTTCTCGGGGGATCTTCCCAACGCAGGGATCGAACCTGGGTCTCCTGCATTGCAGGTAGATTCTTTACCTACTGAGCTATGAGGGAAGCCCCTATATTACAGATGGTTACTATTTATAAGAATGAGAGCGGAAATATTGATCCTCTTAGATGGTTACCATGAAGACCTGATAAGATCTTGCATGGAACGCACTTAGCACAGACTTCAGTGTTTGAAAGGTGAAAATTGGAAGTCCAGGGACAGCCCTGAGGTCAAGCGTCAGGCTGGACAAGAATGGAGCCCTGAGAGGGTACAGACAGAGCCCCTCAGGTTACAGCCCCAAGGGGCTCTTTCTTCAAGAGCCCCCCATGCCCCAAGTGCAGTGACTCAGAGGAGGGCATTCTACTACTGATAGGAAACTGGAAAACCCCACCTGCCTGCGACCAAGACCCTTTATTACTAGAGGAGATGAGTGGACGTGTCTGGAGAATGGATGGAATTTGAAGCTTTGGGTCCTGAGTCTAATGCTGCTATTTGGGGTCATAATTTGCAAATCACCTGTTTCCTTCTTGCCAATGCCATGCCAGGCCCTGCACTAGCCCTGGAGATACAAAGAGAAATCAGAGTGGCTACTCTCTGAGCAGCCATCCTGGGTACTGGCAGGCCACAGCAGGCCTGTCCTGGGGACTTAGATGCTCACCTCTGGAGATGTCACTGTTGGCTAAAAGAGGTGCTTTCTTTCTTTTTAAAAATCACTTCTAGTCGTTAAACAAATAAACAGCTCTAAAACACTTAGGAGATAAGACGACACTCCATCAGGACTTGCCTGACCTTTGACAGCTCAAAGTGAAAATGCCAGGAAGCCTCAGCTGGCTGGCTGAGGGAAAAGCAGATAACCAGCAGTTTCACCAGCAACAAAGAGACTGAAAATCCTGCACATTTTTAGCATGTGACTAGAATAATCCACAGCTGGGCCCCTAGCACAAATGCAGGATAATAAAGCTTGCAGAAATCAGGGACAGCCTTCCTTAGGACTAAGTGAGGCTGGCTGTATTAAGCCTTTCAAGCAGATCATCTCATTTAAACTTATCAAGTTTTCACTGTAAAGGCCAAGTTGGGTTTAGAGCTAGTCTAGCTGTGTTACTCTCAATATTCACCCCCATTCACCCTCCCCACCCCCACCCTCACGACCTTGGTGGTGGTGGTTTAGTCGCTAAGTCGTGTCCGACTCTTGCAACCCCATGGACTGCAGCCCGCCAGGCTTCTCTGTCTATGGGCTTTCCCAGGAAAGAATACTGAAGTGGGTTGCCATTTCCTTCTCCAGGGGATCTTCCTGACCCAGGGACTGAACCTGACAGGGAAGCCTGGTGGGCTGCTGTCCACAGGGGTCACAAAGAGTCGGCCACGACCGAGAGAATTCACGACAACTCCTGCGTTGTAGGCAGATTCTTTACCATTGAGCCACCAGGGGTGATGTTGGGCACCTTGTTTAATAACTTCTTTAGGCCTCAGTTTCTTTGTCTGTAAAACTGGGATACTAGA
Organism: Bubalus bubalis; assembly: GCF_019923935.1. Classification (NCBI taxonomy): domain Eukaryota; kingdom Metazoa; phylum Chordata; class Mammalia; order Artiodactyla; family Bovidae; genus Bubalus; species Bubalus bubalis. Next base: position 20,060,256 of record NC_059172.1, on the reverse strand, counting down.
ACTTATAAAATTGTTCTAAACATTAAATAAATAAATCCATTATAAAATAAAGAACTCAACTTAGGATCTGGGACACAGTCCTCCAAAAATATTAGCTTTTGCGATTATTCTGATGACTGCAAACAGCCCGATGACAAGCTATGTGTCATCTCTGTATTTTACACGTGATACAACTGAAACTTCCTAAGGTCAGAACCAACTCACATTTGTGTAGTTTCCTGACACTCGCACCCTGCTCACCACACGGCCTCCCTGGGGACAGTGGGCGAGACCACTGAGGCCACCTCCCCCAAAACCTGCTTCAAGGCCAGAAGCCTGTAGATTCTTTGGGTTTTCCCATTGGGAAATCACCTCCTGAATAGGAATGCATTTTGGGGTCTGTGGAAGCAGACTGCAAACCAATCACTGGAAACGTGTGCTGGGCAGACCCGAGGTGCCGAGACAGCTGAGGAGCCAGTGGTATCTGAGAGCAATTTGTCTCCGGCTGTATTGGTTTCTGTTTGTTTCCTCCTCTGATCCAAAGTGGGCTGGGAGAGGGCAGGGTGAACAGGAGCTGACGTCGGGGTTACTCACAGGGAGGCTGTCTTCTGGCCACAGCCCACCTCCTCCCTGTGGCTCTTCATACACGTCTGCACACCCTGGGCTCCTTTCCAACACGCCGAGTCTCATAATGAAGACAAACAGATGCTTTTTGGTGGACTGCTTCCTCTACTCTGAGCTGGAGGCCATAGCTTGGCTGCCACTGGCAGAACCCAGCCAGAGCCTTGATCTTAAGCGTGAAAGCCCACGCCTCCCTCTGATGCTATCACACCTGGGACCAAAGGCCCCAGTACAGCCTTCCTTGATTCATTCATTGAGAACAGATGATGGTCTACTGGGCTTAGAGCAGGACAACAAGACCACAGCCTGTGCCCACAGAGGGTGTACGATCCAAGTGGCAAGAGATTTGGATCAAGAAATGCCGGTGAGGGACTTCCCGGGTGGTTGCGTGACTAGACCTCACACTCCCAATGCAGGGGATCTGGGCTTGATCCCTGGTCAGGCAACTAGATCCCCCATACTGCAACTAAAGATCCCGCATGCTTCAACTAAGACCCAGTGTAGCCAAATATTTTAAAAAAGAAATGCCAATGAAGTCACTTCCTATCGAGATAATCTTTCATTAAACACCTCAGATGATGTCACTCCTCTGCTCAAAGCCCTCGGAGGGTCCCCCATCTCTCTGAGTCAAAGGTGAGGCCTGAAGATGTCCTCTCAGGCCCTACAGGGCTGCCCTGAAACGCCCCAGATCTTACTGCCCGTGTCCCCACTGGAACTCATCAGGCCTGTGGGCTGTCAGACAGGCTGTCCTCTATGCCTGGAATATTCCTCTTCCATTTTTCCAAGTGCAAAAATCTCTCTTCTCCCTCCAGCCTGCGTTTTAACAGTCATAAGACCCACTTTGAGCAACCTATCTCAAACTCCAACTTCACTCCATGAACCCCTGTGACCGCCCCTGTTCCCCGTCCACCTCAGCTTGCTCATTCCCTCTTTCCGCCTTCTGGTGTATACTTCCTGTGTCACGGTGTACCATCTTCCCGTCTCCCCCCAGCCCCCCTAGGATGTATGTGTTTTATTTCCTGACATGTCCTGAGCACCCAAAAGTGTCTGGCACCTCACAGGCACTTGGTAAATATTTACTGAATGGGTGAAAGAATGAATGAACACATGAGAGGGGAGGCAGAGGTGCTGCGAGCACTCAGAAGAAGAGCTAATTCCATCTGGGGAGTCAGGGAAAGCCTCTCTCCCCACACCCCAGATGGTGAGGGGCACAGTGGAAGGGGAGAAGAGGGGAGGGAATGGCTTCCTACCAATCCTGCCTGAGGGAGGGTGAATGCGATGCTGCCGGCCCCTCCCCCGAGAGATAATCCCACCCGTGGGCGGGAGTCACTAGGCCTGACAATGGCCATCCCAGGTACTACTGGTTGCCTTGAGCATCTCCACTTCAGTCTGAAGACTCCATCGGAGACAGCTGCTCTCTGAAGCCTGGATCTCTAAAAGTTCTTATCAGTCAAATCCTTGCTGAGGTTTCTTAAGAAATAGTCTAACCCTAGCTATGAGGCTGAAGGGCAGAACAGAAGCACCCAACAGAAAATTAAAAATAAATGATATTTATTGAAAGCACATTTTGACCCAGGCACTATTATAAATTGTTAACCTGCTTAATTGCTGATAAATTGTGTACCTTCAATATGGTGATAGGTAGACCCACCTCACAAGGTGATTGTGAGCAATGCAGGAATTAGAGTATGAAGTATAATACTTAGAACGTATAGAAAGTGCTCTTCAACTATTTGCTACTCCATCCCAGGTGGCACTGTTGGTAAAGAATCTGCCTGCTAATGCAAGAGACACAAAAGATGCGGGTTGGATCCCTGGGTCAGGAAGATCCCTTGGAGAAGGGAATGGCTACCTCACTCCAGTATCCCTGCCTGGAGAATCCTATGGACCGAGGAGCCTGGCAGGCTATGGTCCATGGGGTCACAAAGAATCAGACATGACTGAGCACACACACACACTCCAGCACTATCTTCAGCTTACAGGTGAGAAACTGAGGCACAGAAAGATGACATAACCTGGACCAATCTTGCCAGCTACCCAGAGGCCAAGCCAGATCCAAACACTAGCCGTCTGTGTTCAAGGCTGATACTCTGCCTGTATCACAGGGTCCTCACAGAATGCTTCTTCCTAAGAGAGGGTCCTCCAAGCAGATTTTTTTTTTTTTTTTCTGAAAATTAAATTGTGCTTGCCCTTACTTGTAGGAAGTTGGCTAAAAGATCCAGCAGCTAGGTACGGCTGAGATGCCCAGGACCCACCAGCTGCTTCCAAGGCTGTCCTCTCCTAGTGTCTAGAGCCAGAGTGTTGTTCTGGACAGTATTGTACACTGAGGATGGATCCTAGCCCTCAATGCTGCAGACACAGAAACACACAAACCCCAGCAGAGGAGAGAGGTCTTCCTCATCCTGGGGCCACAGATGTCCGTCATTTATGGACTGGTCATTGCTGTCAGTTCCTGGCAATATGTGTCCACCAGCAGTGCCCCATACAAATGCCAGTGGAGGGGCTGTGGGGTTGGCTAGGAGCCTGGGTTTCTTGCTCCCCTATCCCCAACAATCTTAGTCAGTTGCCCCTGCAACTCCCGGAGCACCTCCTTCCTAAGGCTGCCTTGGTCATATCCACACCCTCGGGGTCAGCCCTGGTGTGGACGATTCCCCACCAGACACACTGGCAACCAGGTGCGAGTGAGCCTTCCCCTTGGCCCAATTCCCCCAGCAGGACTGGCACAAGCCCCAAGGAGGACTTGAGGGCTGTGGGCAGGGTGCGCGGGACCACTCGGGACTGAGAGCCCAAGCCACAGGAGCCACCATCTGGTTCTCAATCCCTACCTCCCCTCCTAAATGGAGAGAATTCTGTTCAAATGAAGGCTCTTCAGCCAAACAAGAAACCAGTCAGGCCATCAAGTGGGTTTCTTAAGTTCAGCAAGAGTGGCCAAGGTTAGGCAGCCTCTTGTCCAATCTGTGACAAAAGAGCTTTCTGTTGGTTATTTAGAAGATGAATCTGGCCTCCCTAAACCTTCTTCTCAATATCTACACACCCAGCATTCCAACTTGCTCTGTACCCTCGTACAACAGAAAACCCTACTTATTTCTATAGGTTCATGCTTTTTTTAAAAAAATAAAGTTCATATTGATTTTACACAAATGAATTTCTTTATATTCGGGCTAGAAAGGCTCAACAGATCACTTTTTGCCAGAAGTTGTTTCTTAAAAAGTTGGGCCAGTGTCTCCTGTATGAATCTGCCTTGGCCTGTTGACCAGTTGGTGCTGTGGGCACCAACAGGCTGCCAAGTGGGCTTCGCCCCCCACCACTGCCTCTGCCTCAGCAGCTCTGAAAGAAGTGCTCTAGATCCATCCACTGTGGAACCAAGGACCACCAGGGCCACAGAGCAGGCCCAGAAGTCTCAGCAAACCAGCCACTTTCACCTCTTGTGTCAGCAAAGGCTGGTGGCGATTGGACATTTACTGCAAACCAGACGCCCTGCTAAAAACTTCACAAGCATCCTATCATTTAACCTCCCGACAGCTCTGTGAGATAAGCTATTATGGGCACTATTTTGTACAGGAAGAACTAGGTCCAGAGGTGTAGGGGAGAACAAAACTTAAATTGGAGTATCTCAGGGCTTTATGTTGGGTGAAAGGCATGTGTGTGTTTAGTGTATACATGGCCATGGGAGAAAGGGCCGCACCGGGGCTGGGGTCCCGCTCAGCTGGGAACCCACCATGGAAAAACCCACATTTACACAGAGGAATGCCACGGAGTAACGGTTCATTCTTTCAAAGGGTTAACTGCAAGTCTCCTATTTAAGAAAGAGACTTCCTCACAATCTTTAATTACCACTCCATTCTCATTCTGCTTTCCTAGACTCCAGGGCAGCTGTCACCCAAAGCGGGAAGGATTTGTGAAGCAGGATTTCCACCCAGTCTGCTTCAGAGGCGGCTCCGCCTTTGGAGAAGGACCTGAAGGATCGTTCAGGCTCCTGACGTGATCACCACACCCTCTCCTCAGTTCACTCGTGTGTGTGTAAAAAGAGTGAATTAGTTCACGAGTGTGGTTTTCATCAATGAATCCAAATGTACAACTTTTAAAAAGAAGGATATGTTGAGCTTGGGGGCAGGATTTCAACTGCAAAATCCACCCATATCATGTTTACTTAAATCATGATATGACATTTATTTTAAGGCCTAAAACTTTGTATGTATTATAGAAATGACACTTGCAACACAAACCCACTGCAAAGGTGACCATGACCTGCATTTCTGTGGATGCTGGCCAGAGGTGGGACCCAAGGACCAGCGCTGACTCAGTGATGGGAGCTCAGCAGTGCCTTGCACGTGTGTGGACCCTTAGCGACAAGTCTGAGTCTGGCCCCTGAGCTACAGTGGATGTGTTGATATTATCACATAGGTATCAGAGAGCAATTGAAAACATTGCAAAGAAGTGGTGAAACACTAGGCATGCTCAGTCGCTAAGTCATGCCTGCCTCTTTGAGAGCCCATGGACTGTAGTTCACCAGGTTCTTCTTCCATGGGCTTTCCCAGGCAGGAATACTGGAGTAAGTTGCCATTTCCTCCTCCAGGGGATCTTCCCAACTCAGGGATTGAACCCATGTCTCTTGCATCTCCGGCATTGGCAGGCAGATTCTTTATCACTGAGCCACCAGAGAAGCCCAAACTAACCATAATTGAATGGAAATTTAAATCAGATTCTACAAAAGCAAACAGCTTAAACCATCTTTGACCAGAAAAATCCCTGAGGCTTCTCAGAGAGTCAGAAGCACTTTGGCATCATCCCCTAATAGCACAAGGCCTTAAATGCTGAGGCCCAGAACACTGGCTAGAGGGCAGGCCACCTGCTAGGTCACTCCATGACCTTCTGAGAAAGGCAAGGCCGTTTGAATCTGACCCCACCTGAAACCTAGCTCAGAGCTTTGTCCTGGTCAGGAAGATATTTCTTCAGCACCGTCTCTTCACACCATCAGCAGAGCGGAAGAGACACAGCAAGGTTTTGGCCAACTGAGACAACTCCTCAAATGACCTGGAGGGTCAGCCCTCTGCTTATGTGAGATGAAACTCAGTGCAGGGAGAGGACAGATGGATGCGGAAAGTGAACAGTCACGGCACAAAGAAACTACAATCTTTCAGTCTCCACACCAGCTCCTTCCACATCCTCAGCAGCCTTGACTGAAATTCCCTCTCAAGAGGGACGGCATCAACTCCAAACTTCTTTCTGCAGCACGTGGATCAGGTGTCCCCTTTAAAGAAACTGCAGCTGCCGTTACTGCGACCTTGCCACGTGGCAGTAGTGTGTGTTAGCTGCTCCGTTGTGTCCGACTCTTTGAGACCCCATGGACTCTATCCTGCCAGGCTCCTCTGTCCATGGGATTCTCCAGGCAAGAATACTGGACTGGGATGCCATGCCCTCCCTCCGGGGGATTGTCCCTCCAGGGATCAAATCCACATTTCCTGCATTGCAGGCAGATTCTTGACTGACTGAGCTACAGGGAAGTCCCATACCATATGTTGGGCACTATGCAAACCAGTTTCGGCTCATTTAACCCTCAGGATGATGCAGAGAGGTAGGCACCACATCCCCATTTTACAGATGAGAAAACTGAGATTCAGAGAGGTTAAAGTAACTCTGAAGGTCACACAGCTGGTTAGGGGCAGAGCAGGACTAATACTGGTCTGACATCAAAGTACATGTCTTGGATCGCTATACTTATCCCTCCTGAATCTCTGACATTACACCAAAGAGGAAAGGAAGGAGGGCAGGTGCCCGAGCACTGGCAAGGAAAAGTTGGCGGCAAAGAGGTGGACATTCCCACTGGCTTAGGAGCAGGGCTCAGCCTGGTTGTGGGACAGAGAAGGTAGGAGAGGCCTCTCAGAGGCAAGGAGGGTGGCTCCTCCCTTCTCCTATGACAACCACACCAAAATAGACAGGGAGAGGCTGCTGGGGGCGTGGGAGCGCATCGCTCCCAAGTGAATCATGCCTGTGAAGGGCGAGGTGCTGCTCAGACAGTAGACACTATTTCTACTCTGCCAGCCTGAGGGCTGGAGGGTGAGAGGCAGGCGCTTTGTTAAATAGAGAAATACGGCATCCCCTCCCCCAAGCACCAAAGGGATGTTGGGGTGACTGGCTTTGTGGAAGACCCTGTCCGCCTCTTTCCCCTCCGTCACTGCTGACCAGGGGCCCACGGCCACGCCCAGCAGGGTGTTAGGTGCTGGGGCTGGGGGAGCCACATACCATCCATGAGTTGCAAGAGATACTGGAGGGATAAAAGGAGAATTCTTCACTTACTTTTATCTCATATTACACACATCTCTGTAAGAATCCTTAGCATTCCACCACCACCCCCAGCCGCCCCTGGGACCAAGCGCAATGCTAACAGGTTAAAATGTTCTTCCAGTCAGACCACTGCCCAGACAGACACAAGGTATACGCAAAGGAACTATAATGGAGTTCTCACAACTGTCCCTCGTGAAGTAACTAAAGGACAACACAAGGGTATTGACAGGAAAATGAGAAGTGACCCATAGCAGCGTTAGCTGTAGTCGGGAAGATGGAAGAAGAGTGTGCAAGCTCCTGGTTACCGTCGTTCTGCTTGTGTTCAGGGAACTTGGGAGCTGATGGAGGACTCTCCTCACCCATCCCACCCGGAGTGCTCCCGGAGTGGGGTGTGCAGGGCGCATGCAGAGCTAAGAGTCCCGGGTCATCCCTTCCTCCTGCCCCAGCCTCTTCCCCCAAGGAGCTCCCAGCTCAGCTGGGGAGGAGGAGACTTTCCTGAGAGAAGGAAAGCCTGAGTTCAGGTTCCGGGGCTCAGAAAAGGGGGGTGAGCCACCTGACATGGCCTGGTGCCCACGCCGGAGCCCTACGATGCCACACCTGGGAAGGTGACAGCTGGGGCCACAGCGAGGGGCCAGGTGCACAGGCCCCTTCCTGAATCTTCACGTTTCCCCGCTTGTTTTTGGTTTGTTCCTTGAAACGGCCACATCTGTGCCCCTGCTAGGCAGACCCCCCTCAGGAGTAGCACATTTTGGGGTGTGCGGGCAGCTCGTAGTGACCACTGCTTAACTAGTCCTCCTCATCACAGTGGGAAGATGGAGTATGGGGAGCGGGACCCCAGCCCCGCTGGACCACGGGAGGGCTGCCGACTCCTTCCCAGAGAACGCAGAACAGGGCTGAGCGAGGGAGAGTGACTGGGTTCCTAAGAGTGTGTTTAGAGCACTCCCTGACCCCACCCTGCAGTCGATCCCTTTGTTATTGAAGAAGCTGTCTCTGGAAGACAGGAAAGCAGAAAGGAGAAGAGGAGGCCAGAGGAGAAAGGGGGCGTTATCCTCCCAATCCTGGGTCCCAGGACTGTCCCGAGGCTCAGATCTCCTGCCCTTGGGCTCCACCTGCTTCTAATAAACCTCCTTTTAAATTTCCACCTTATACTCCAGTATGTTTCTTATAACTTGCAACCACAAGAGTCCTTCCTAACCTAGTGCCAGGGCCAATGAAACTACCAACTGGGCCAGAGGAGGCGGGGTGGTCTCCAGGAGCCATAAGGCGACTGGACATCTGGCCTTCTCCTGGCCTGGGCCCAGCTCAAGGCCTGACTCCATCCCTCCATCCACAGAAGAGCTGCTTCCACAAGCTGCCTTGAGTAGAAAAACCACCACCTGTTAGTGCCGGCCCTGTGCTCCCTGCCCACCCCTCCGCTAATCCCCAGGTCCACCCTGGGGAAGACTCAGCTCTGTTATCTCCTCAGCATTCTTCCCTGATGACATCAGGACTTGCTCACTCTAAGTCAAACACCCGGGTCCCTTCCAGGCTGGGAGCATCACCTCCACCTCTCTCATCTCAGTACCTGCATCTGGGTCACTTGCATGCCTAGAGGCCTCACCTGGGCCAGGAGACCCAGGTAACTGGGATTTTTTGCTTCCTTCCTTCAGAAAGACCAGGGGTACCACTCATGATACAGCCCTCCCCTTGCCCAGCCCCTCCACCTAACCGCCACCCTCTGCAGCCACCACTCCACAGGAGCCCCGGTTATCTCAGCCTCTTCCTACCTGGGATCAGGGCCCTCCTCCCAGACCCACCCTGGAAGGGAGCTCAGTGCCACCTTCTGTGCCCGAAGGATGGGCTCCTTCTCTGCTTCAGGGCACTTGAGACAAAACCACCTTGTCTGGCCATCACCCCTTGGGCTTAAAACTACCACTCCCCTCTTTCAATCTCCCACAGTGAAGTGTGCTGTTCTCCCCTGGGGAAGGTGTAAGGGCAGTGAACGCGCTGACCTGTATTTTCCCATATGCTACAGTATTAGAGGGACAGTAGCAGCCACAGCTCAACAAGTCATGATGTCAATGATTCAAGAAATTATCCGAGCACTTAGGACATGCCAGGTACTGAGCTGACTGCTAGGCAGACACGGTTTCATGAAACCCCCACAAGCACCTTGGGAGGAAGGGACTGTTATGTTTTCTGTGTTATAATGAGGAAGTGGGGGCTCAGATAGTCGAGGTAGCCTCTCGTGGCTTATGGTTGGTGCCTGGCAGAGAATGGAATCAAACCCCTTCCTCCCTTGCTGAACTTTCCTCATGACTACAAGCTCCCAAGCCCCTATTTCTTCTGATCCCAGAATGAAGGAAAGCTTCTATTTCCACCCCTTCCTTACATTCCTCTACGATGCACTAGTGGATGTGGTAGTCACCCACCACTTAAAATAAGGCCAGTGAGTTATCAGGAACCACGTATTTATTTTTATTTAATTTTAATAGCCACATGTGGCTAGTGGCTACCACACTGGAGAACACAGGTATAGAATTGTATTTTGTATAAAGTACTTCCATCCATATCATAACATTCAATTTTCAGGTGAGCAGGGTAAGTGCTATGCACCCCACTTACAGATGAGAAAACTGAAACTGAGATTTGCTCAAGTGAAGCTGAATCCTTCACTCTCTAAGTTCCCAAACTATTTCCATTACATGACCTTTATACCCAAACTTGACCTCTGATCTGAGGGCCAGTGGGATGGTCCTGATGGAGGCCCAGTCTGGCTCCATCATTAACCTGACAAGTCGCTTCTGCACCATTCTCTGTACTGAGAGGCACAGGATGGAGGGTTTCAGAGAGCCTGGGGCATGGTCTCCTCAGACCAGAGGGACCACTAGGTGGTCAAGATTCAAGATCCTTCTAAAGTTGCTGTGTGGTTCCAAGTGACTTTTCTAAAAATGAGGAGAGGGAGGGAGAAATTAGATTAATTATTTTCCCTCTTCCAATAGTCTTGTCGCAATAGTATGACCCTGTGCTGGCCTCCAAAGCCCCCTTAAATGAAATTAAATTCCTGATCATTTCCTTTAGGATCAATCCAATCCTTAGGATATGGCCATTTCATCAAAAATGGTATAATGCACTGGGTGGGCATTCGGTCCTTACCAAACACCCCAGCACTAAACTAATATTCATTCCCATTCCTGTTCCTTCGTGAAATCCAACTGATGAGTCTTAGCTAACTGTGACGCCTACATTATCATCAGCTTATAATCTCTTGGTGGGGGTAGGGCTGGAGAAAATCTAGAAGCAGAAATAAATCACACAAGGAAAAGTCAAATGGAAAACACAAATTTAATAAAACACAGACAGAAAATAAACCATCAGCCCAGCCACTGGTGACCAGTGCAATGTTATTTTTTTCCCCTCTGGTCCCTGGTGAATGCCCCCTAATTCTGGGAAAGGCTCCTTTTCGTTTTCTGAGTCAGGCTTGAAGGCATACTGCAGTATTTCAGCCTTGGGTTTCTAGCAGAGGAACAGACCCAGTCTTGTCATATGATTTTCGGCACCTCTACTATAATAACACATCGTTTGTGGATCTATGCTAAAGCAAACACCATCTGGTGGCTGCATAAAAATCTGTCCGGGGTTCTGACCTTCACGATGTAAGGGGTTTGTTTGGGGAAAGGAGGCCGAGTGTGGGGAGGACCAAGTCAGTAATGAGACACGGTGTCGGCAACCTGCACGGTGTGACATGTGGAGGCTCAGTGGAGGAAAACGAGGCTGGTGTCAGGTTCCAGACACTCAAGGCAAAATCGCCAACGATTCTTTTTTTGTTTTTTCTTTCCCAAGTGAAAAAGGTTTCAAGAAGTCTCTTTTCTCGGTGTCAGGCCCCAACACACACATACACACTCAGTCACTTGAGAGTGGGTGGTCCAGGAGAGCCCTGGGCTACCCCAAAGTAAAACTATCTTCTGCAGAACCTAGCTGGGGAGTTCTCCATTTCTGTGGACTGTCCCAGTTGCACAGCTGCAGGAGTGAGACAGAATTTGCCTTGTCTGCAGCCCCGCATATCTTGTCGCTCTGAATTACTAACATACCACGGTTCACCCAGATACAGGGCACTCATTAGACTCAAATGCCTTTTCAGGTGTTTAGCTGCTTAAACAAGAACATATTTAAAAATTCTAACTATGCAATAAAATCCCATTATTCCTCACATATGAAATTATGAAGGGCAGCAAGTCCTGGTCCTGTAAGTTGACTTCTCATGAAAATAGGTCTTGACATTGACCTCTGACCTGTCCGTTCTGACTTGAATAAATGGAGTCTGTTCTGAGCACATGCAGAGGACAACTGCTCCAGAATGAATGAATATCCCTTGATCCCTCAACATGGGATGAAGAAATGAAAAGAAAATGAAGCTGGGAGTCATTTGAGGCTCAGGAAGACCTGGTTCTACAGCACCAGAGAAAAAAAACACATGACTGAAACATTTAGAACCGGTCAAAAGCAACTCAGACCAACCAAGTCTTCAAGGGATTTCTGGACTGTAAGACATAAAGAAGAGTTTTTAGTCTAAGGGCTTCCCTGGTGGCTCAGCTGATAAAGAATCCACTTGCAATGTGAGAGACCTGGGTTCGATCCCTGGGTTCAAAAGACCCCCTGGAGAAGGGAAAGGCTACCCACTCCAGTATTCTGGCCTGGAGAATTCCATGGACCGTATAGTCCATCAGGTCACAAAGAGTTGGACACGACTGAGCGCCTTTGACTTCACTTTTAGACTAAAAGGGGCCACAGAATTCAGCCTGGGAAAGAGCAGACTTGCTGACATATACCCAGAAGAAGCAGGTAACTGCTAGAACTTTCCGTAACGATGAAAATGCTCTATCCCTGTGCTGCCCTACGCAGGGGTCACTAGTCACATCTGACTCTGGGCCCTTGAAATGCAACTCATGGACTGAAGAACTGAAGTTTAATTTACTATTAATTAAAATGTAAACTTAGATAGTCTTGCAAGTTGAGCAGCACAGTAAGATCAAATCACGAAGCACTATTTATGGAAAAGTCCAAGAACCGTCTCCAGCAAAGTTATCTGACGGTTATTCTTTTTCTTTCCTTTTTATAGCCCCTGGCCCTTCAGGGCCTCTCAAAATCACATCTTCTCACGCCAGGACACAGAGCAACAACACCCAGGAGGCTGACTAGGGAGAAACCATCTTCTAGCCATAATGGACACCTAAGCATGCCCTGGAGGAGACATTCTCCACTTGAGGGTTGTTATCAATCACTTGACACCGCCAAATCTCTCCAGAGCACATCCCAGCCATGGACCACGCTGCCTGGCTCTCTTCTGCCCCTCACCCCAGAGTCCCTGGGAGACAAGGCTGGAATAAAGGCAGTACCCCAGCTCCCTTTTGGGGTCTGCAGGCAGAGTGCTCTAATGAGCCCCAAAACTCCACTGTCCATCAGAAACCCAACCTGTTTTGCCCCACAAAAACCTCCAAGATGAAGTCCCATGGCATACTTTATGGATTGTCATAAGCTTTATGCCACTCATTTCAGAAGTTACTGATCATTACAGTATACCTCTCACCTGCTTTCCCTGCAGCTCATTTGAATAAAGGGAAACTTACCAATTTCTGTCTCACTTTATTTTCTTCCCCCATTTGATCCTCACAATGAGAGAGGCAGAGGGAGGTAAGATCACACCTGTTTTAAGCACACCTGTCAAGGGTTCACAGAGGTGGAGTTAACGACCAAGCGAAACACTGAGGATGGTCTCGGGTTGCTCTGGGCAAGTCACTGAACCTCTTCTTGCTTCCGAGTCATCTGTAAAAGGGGAAGAACCACAGGGCCTGCCCCTTCGGATCGCTGTGAGTCAGAGTATGTACGCTGCTCGGCCATGCGCCCAGCACAGGGAAAGCGCTACTGAGGCGTCTGTTCTTGGTGAGAAGGCTGGTATGTGTGTGTGTACATGCGTGGGGAACATAACTGTATGCTTATACACCTGGTTGTAGAAAGCCTCTGAGGCTTCCCCAGAGGCACCAAGAGCCGAGGATGAGGACCTGGTCGAGTGGACAGGGAGAAACAAGCCAAATAAAAAACGAGGATTTTCTGAACGCCATAACCCACCTGATCCCAGCCGATAAAGCACCTGCCCTCATGGAGCGGTGTGCTGCCTCCTGAATAATCCATGCACGAGGTCCCCACTGCTGATGACGGTGTAATTCAATGAGGGGTCTCCGGAGAGGACACGCCACTGAGCACTGAGGTTCTGGGGCTTCGAGAAGGCAGAATTCCCAGATCAAGTTTCTCCCCAGACCTCTGTCTAGAAACAAGCCTGTATCTTCCAGGGATAAACCTGTACTGATAACTGGGAGTAACACAGTTTTTTCTAAACTGACATTTGGCCCGGCACTGCCTCATAGGAAGAACTCCACAATAGTTTCTTATCTCATCTTTTCTTAAATATTCAAATCCCTTTATTACATATATAAAAGCTGATGCCCAATGAGACCGAGCATCCTGCCCAAGGCCAGCCAAAGGTGACGGCAGAGCCGAGGGGACACTGAAGCTCAGAATTTCTTCTCCAAGCCTCCCACCACCCTCTTCACAGCCACACGTCCTCCAAATGCCTTTTCCTGTCCTGTCTGGCTTCACAGCATCTTTACATTTAAATGATACTTCATAAGGCACATTCATACCTTCTGCTTCAGTTACCCTCACCTAGGTTTAATAACCTGAAAGATTTTTTCACAGAAAAGATGCAAGTTGATAGGAAAAGAGAAATGCTGCTTGGAATGGATAGCCACTTGAGTACACACTGTAGCAACTGTGGATGTGAAAAATCCAGATTTACCTAAAAGATAAATATGCATTTGCTTCTTTGCTTGATGAAACTATTTACCATAGGATTCTAATAAGTGGCCTGTTTTTCTCATGCACTTGAAAGAGGATTTACCTACAAAACCCTCCTCCCTCCAACATTTTTGGGTTTATACCAAGTGTATTATGTGAAAAATGTACATTTTTCTCCTGCCTGGCTTTTATTTCTGAGAAACCAAGGTGGTGATAAAAGGACTTAGAAGGAAGGTGATGATTACTGACAACAATGATTCGATTCCCATCTTCTAGATTAATAGAGAAGTCTGAAGAGAATTATAAACCCCGGAAGAGAGGTCTCACGGAAACCTGGAGCCTACTCAGCTGTAATGAGTTAATCCACGCAGACCTCATGCAGAATGGGCATTATGATACATTTATAATTATCAGCATTTTCACTCTTTTAAAATGCTCTCACCCATTCTCTTCTGGCTCCCCACCCACCCAAGGCACAGCCATTTTCACAGATTGGTGAATAAGCTGCATTCTTCTGGTTTTTAACAAACACTGCACAGTGCTGTCTGTACCACCCCCCAAATTAAATCAGACTTGTTGCCACACAGCTGCAACGACCGGCTGCCAGCATCTCTGGGGGACAGCGGGACTTCCGACTTGGCAGGGTGGTCTGCTGGTTTTCACAGAGCCCGTCCAGTCCCCAAATGCCACCACACCCCCTGGTACGGTGAGCGCAGCACCCAGCAAGAAAACAACACGGCCTCACATCGCCGTCTGAACAGCGGGAAGGCCATCACTGTCAAGACCGTTCTCTCACCAAGAAGCAAATGAGTCCAGCAATGCAGCAGGCTCGGCGCTTGGCACACGGCTCTCAGTAACGGTGCTGTTAGCTAGCTGTCAGCACTGCAAATGGGTTCTCTCTTTTAGGGGTGCAAAGGCACTTCCAGCAAGTCCTCTTTTGTACCACTCTTGCCACCGGCTCTGGGCAGCTAGTATTCCCTGAGCGAGGCATCATCTCCAATCGGGGCGCCCCCCTGAAGGTGGGAATCAGACTGAGAAATAAAGGAACCTACCCAAAGTCACCCTGCTGTATCAGAGGCAAGATGTAGACCTGAGTTGGCTCAGTGTTATCCTCTCTCTTCTCAAAGCCTTGGAGGGGCTCAGATCTAGTGAAATAAAGACAAAGGAGGGGCTGGAGACGCTCCTGTGACAAAGTGGCCGGGATGCACAGTACGGCCAGGGGCATCGTCTAATTACACCTCCAGCAACTAGAGAATCTATCCACCCCACCCCCACAAGCTGCCCCAGCGGATCTGTCTTTCTCCACCAGCCTTGATAAATTATAAGGCCCCACAGCAGGGATTGTTTCTTCCTCTCAGCTTTGTTTGGAGCATTGTCCTAGCAAGGCTCAAATAAAGGGCCATTATTAATAGTGACAATAACGCAATACTGTTTTCTCAAGGGCCTCCGCGAGGGCCGGCCAGACCAGCGCCAGGCCGCTCCCCACCGCCTTTCGCTGGTGGTTCTCATCTGCAAACCCTCAGCTGCCTGGGGCCCTGTTACACAGTGCGGCCCTCTCCACGTGGCATTGCCTGAACTACACCTTTACAGGTTCTCCAGGGCCCTGAAACCCTGACAGGAGAGAAGGGCCCAGCACAGCACGCCAGAGGCCCGGCAGAGGAATGGACGAGGCAGCCGCGGGGACAGCATCAGGCCAAGGAGATAATGCGACCCCGGTTTGTTTGAACTGAGCCCACGTGCAGCCCAGGGCCTAGCGCTGAACGGCTCTGGGATGGCTGAGCGTCAGGAACGCTCTGGGGGAACTCTGGTTTGCATTAGACACCTGGGCCAGCGGCATCTATGACAAGGGTGCATCTCTGGAGAAGCTGTGCTGATGGAGAGGACACAGAGGGCAACCACTGCGCATCGGGGCTCCTGTGTGGGAGGCCCCATGTGCACATTTGCACGAGAGCCTGTGTTCTCAAGATTTCAGAGAGAATCATTGGAGTTCTACTAGAAATTCATTAATACAGGTTCAGTGGGGGAAACCAGAGGCTTTTACAGCCACGAAGGCCACCAGCAGAAGGAGGCAGAGTGAATGTGAAGGGTGGGGAGGATTTGAACAAAAGTTCTTTCACAGGTACTCAACTGTTCATGAGCATAGCTCTGTATGAGCACTGTAGACAGTACTCACCTCCACTCTCGCGCTGACAAATGTAAGGTCTCCTCATGCTTTGCTTTTACTGTCACCTGGGACAGGCCCAGGTAACCAAGTTTATCTGAGTCAGAAGAGCTTTGCTCTTCCCTGAGGGTCTCCTAGGTGTGAGTTGGCGTGTTCTTGAGGAGGCTGGAAGGCAGGCGGGCGGGGCACACACCTGCCCAAGACTAATATACTCCCGCTCGTTCCCTATGAATGAGCACTTGCTGTGGACAGAGCTCATCTCCCTCCAGGCCCAGTGGGGAAACAAAGACACACGCGCCTACATCGGACCTCAGGAGTCCTCCAAGTCCAAAGGGCGAGATCTTAGTCAGAAATTAGAGGCACATCTAATATGCACAACACAGCCGCCACTCTGCTCCTCCCCAGCCTTCCTGCTGACGTGTGTGTGTGCGTGTGTGTGTGTGTGTGTGTGTGTGTGTGTGGAGGGAGGTGGGGGAGGGGAGGGCTGTGATCTGGGGGCCTGGGAGGTAGACCTCGAAACGGCCTGCCAGTAAGGCTGGTGCGGGGCTTGCTGCAGGCCCAGGCAGCTCTCCTTTCCACATTGACAACTTTATAGATTCTGTCAGTTGATTGGTTTTGCTCTGTCAGAGAAAGTCTCCCAGCATCTCCTCTGAGGGAAGCGATCCAGGCAGGCCTTACCTGGCTTCTCCAGCAGGACAAAATGGGAGGGAGTCCCAGCTCCATTAGGAGGGTCCCCAGGCCCACCTGATCTTTGAGGAACAGCTTGGAGGGAAGCACTGGATGGGGAGCCCAGTGAGCAGGGCCCAAGGCTGGGATTCTAACCTCAACTCTCCCTTGGTACCATCCTCTCTGGCTCTCTGTCCTAATTTCTCCCTCTGTGAAATGAGTGCTTCGATTTCTGCTGCCCATACGACTAAATGGCAGTACATCGAAACCACATCAAGAGTATAGTCAAAGCTATGGTTTTTTCCAGTAGTCATGTATGGATGTGAGAGTTAGACCATAAAGAAAGCTGAGTGCCAAGAATTGATGCTTTCTAACTGTGGTGTTGGAGAAGACTCTTGAGAGTCCTTGGACTGCAAGGAGATACAACCAGTCAATCTTAAAGGAAGTCAATCCTGAATATTCATTGGAAGGACTGATGCTGTAGCTGAAGCTCCAACACTTTGGCCACCCAATGCAAAAATCTGACTCACAGGAAAAGACCCTGATGCTGGGAAAGATTGAAGGCAGGAGAAGGGGACGACAGAGGATGAAATGGTTGGAAGGCATCACTGACTCAATGGACATGAGTTTGAGTAAGCTCTGGGAGATAGTGAAGGACAGGGAAGCCTGGCATGCTGCAGTCCATGGGGTCACAAAGAGTCAGATATGAATGAACAACTAAACAACACCAGGCATACCTTGAGGATACTGCAGGTTCAGTTCCAGGTCATTGCAATAAAGTAAATATCTTAATAAAGTGAGTCACCATATCTTCTTTATCCATCCCTCTGTTAATGGACATTTAGGTTGCTTCCATGTCTTGGCTTGTCAGTAATCATTCAGAGTGCTGCTATGAACACTGAGGTGAACGTATCTTTCTGAACTATGGTTTTATCTAGATATATGCCCAGGAGTGGGACTGCTGGAAAGTAACAGTATTAGTTGCTCAGTTGTGTCTGACTCTTTGCAACCCCATGGATTGCAGCCTGCCAGGCTCCTCTGTCCATGAAATTCTCCAGGCAAGAATACTGGAGTGCGTATCTATTCCCTTCCCCATGGGATCTTCCCGATTTAGGGATCATACCCGGGTTTTCCATGTTGCAGGCAGATTCTTTAACATCTGAGCCACAAGGGAAGACCAGGGATTGCTGGATCAAATGTCAACTCTATTTTTAGTTTCTTGAGGAACCTCGACACTGTTTTCCATAGTGGCCGCACCAATTTGCATTCCCGTCAACAGTGTAGGCAGGTTCCCTTTTCTCTATACTGTTAGGAAAATACTCTTTGAATGGAGGGGGCAGGGGGGATACTCTGACCATGAGGTGCCAAGGCCTGGGATCTGGTCTTACCTCTGCCACTAATTCATTCTAGGACTGTGCAGAAGTCACATTCCCTACCCAGCCTCAGTTTCCCCATTTGAGAGCCGAGCTATTTGATCAGAGCGGTCCCTTCTTGCCGACACTGTGCGCTCCTCTATGGGGCAGGAAAACAGTAGCGTGTCTTGTTGTTTCTGAGCAAAGGCCTTAATTGTTCTCTGCAGCATGAGCTCCTCTATCACAAAACCACAACCTCTCCCCTCCCTCCCTCCCCACGGCCACCCCCTTCCTCTGAGATCCACAAGACTGCTACAGAACATTCATTTATTTTTCTTCGGTGCTGGGGCTGAAAACTCTGATGACTAAGCCATTGAATTTTAATATGCTACTGTGCTCCTTGGAGGATTCCTTCAGTTCTCAGCTCCCCCTCTCCCTGCCCCCTGCGCCCTCTGCGGACATGTGGTAGTCGTTAGGAACAGTTTGATGAAGTTTAGATTCACAGAGTAAAGGAGAGACCCGGGGAGAGCTGGGAGGGAGGCATGATAAATGGACACAACAGTCCAGAGAGCCACTCAAAAAATAAACAGAAGGCTCCTTTTGAGTGAGTCCACTAAAAACAAATTCCAGAAAAGCTCTTTCCTCCTTTTCGGGGGGTAGGTGGGATGGTAGAGGTAGGAGAGAAAAGTTCTCTTGATGTTAAAAAACCACGTTCGGAGAAAGAAACAATTCTCTTTCAGTGCAGCCGCCAGAAGGCACAGGGACTGCCACAGCCATAGGTCACGAATGCTAAGCCCTCCAAAGCTGAAGCTGGGCAACTAACTCTCCAGTGTCCAAGAGGCAGTGACCCTCACGAGAGCCAGCCAGGGCTAGCAGAACTCTACGGAGAAACCTGGGTCACCACGGCCAAGTGGGAAACACCCAATGGCCAGGAATGCCCTGCCTGGCCTCAGTCTTGCACACTTTCTGAAAACCCCTGCAGTCCAAGAGGACTTGCCTCCTACCTGTCCCATGGGCATCACTCCCTGCCCCTCAGCCCACATTTCCATTCACGTAATTTAAAAACTACTGACTTGAACTCTGGACATGACCTGGGTAACACTGGCTCCAGAGAATCCCTGTTAATATGATTAGGCACAAAGATGAAATTGTAGTTATAAAAATGCGATTTTTTTTTAAAGAGATGCTCACTCCAGTAGGAGGGGGAAAGATGGCATGATATGGGACATGCTTTCAAATACTTAAGCAACAACAAGGACAAAGCAATAGGTGAAGTGGGTAAAAAATAGGAGAAGTGGGAGTTTGATCCTGGGCAGTGGGAACATGGGGAATTTTTCATACAACTCTTGACGCTTCTCTGTACATTTGAAAATAGTCGCAATAGAGACAAAGACCATCTTAAACAAATCCCAGACTTTCAACAGTAAGATTTCCTTCTCAACCTGAGTTTCTTTGTGTGAGCTGCGCGTTTTCAAGCAATCACCCTTGTACAGAGAAGCCCAGCATCTCGGGAGCTTTGGGTGCTGATTTCATTTGTTTGCCATACAAACGAGCTTGGCCAACTAGACGCTACCTAAGAAGGAAGTATCAGTGCTCTTATGCTTTCCAGGAGGTCCCTGGAGACTTCCCTTATTAAATCGCCTTCCTCACTGGTGTTTTATGTGGGTTATCTCCCCAGGGATCTCTCAGGCACATTCTTCAGATGCTCTGAAAGTTGGTTATGAAAATGATAATTCACTCTTCTTCCAATTTTACAACTGTAAAAAGCACACAGATGCATGCAAAACATATCTTCACTTTCATTTTATTTACTGGCCATGCTATGAGGCAGATAGGATCTAAATTCCCCAACCAGGGGTTGAACATGCACCCCCTGCATTGGAAACATGGAGTCTTAACCACCGGACTACCAAGGAAGTCTCCTTTTTTTTTTTAAGCTAGTGACTAATTTTTCCTCTTACCCATTTGAGAGCCCAAGTGAACAAGCTCGGATAACCCAGTAAAGAAATACTCTCTGCAGAGCTCCTGGAATGAGAAACGCAAGGCAGGAGGCTCCATGATTCTGAGGACCTGCCCTTCCCTCCACTAGAAAGCTGTGGACCAGGCAGAGGACGGCCATTCCCAGAAGCTTGGAATCAGAAGGCCTGGGTTTGTATCCTGCTCTGCCACCAGGCAAAATCTCAGGCAGGTCATTGAAACCTGCAGTGCCTCTACAGCCCCGTTTGTAGAATGTGGATAGTGCCAAGAGCTTTGAATGGCATTAGAAGGTGGCACCAAGGGTGGGTGAGCTGCCTGCATGAGTTTCCTAGGGCTGCTGTAACAAAATGCCACACATGGGGTGGCTTTAAACAACAGAAATGTATTCTCTTACACTTCTGGAGACTAGAAATTGGAGATTAAGGTATTAGCTGGGCCATGCTTTCTCTGAGACCCTGGGGAGAGGTCTTTCTGGCTCATTCCTAGCTTCTGCTGGTGGCCACCAATCCTCGGCCTTCCTTGGTGTACTGATGTACCACTGTAATTTCTGCCTCCACTTTCAAAGGTTCAAATTTCCCTCTTACTATAAAGATGCTGGTCCCACTTTGGTAGGACCTTGTTTTACTTAATTACATCTGCAACAACCCTATTTCCAAATCAGGTCACATTCTGAAGCGACAGGGGTTAGGATTTCAACCCATCTTTTGGGGGACTTAAGCCCTGGGCTTCCCAGGTAGTTCAACAGTAAAGAATCTGCCTCCAATGCAGGAGACACAGGAGACCTGGGTTCTATCCCTGGGTTGGGAAGATCCTCTGGAGGAGGAAATGGCAACCCACTCCAGTATTCTTGCCTGGAAAATTCCACGGACAGAGGAGCCTGGTGGGCTAGTCCATGGGGTCGTCTTAAAGAGTCAGACACGGCTGAGCACATGAG
Organism: Bubalus bubalis; assembly: GCF_019923935.1. NCBI lineage: Eukaryota > Metazoa > Chordata > Mammalia > Artiodactyla > Bovidae > Bubalus > Bubalus bubalis. The sequence goes on along the minus strand of NC_059172.1, from coordinate 20,039,450 downwards.
CAATTTGTCCTTAACACTACCCTCACGAGCCTATCAGAGCTGTGGCTGCCCTCTTTGCGTCCTGTCAGTCCCAGGCTGAGGGAAACTCTGCAGACCAGGCCTGCTGGATGGTTCATACGCTGGAGAAATGCCCACTGTGACAGGAACAGCCTCTTCTCTTTTTGCGGTTATTGCTGAAACGGAGATTGGTTTAAGAAAAATACTGTGGTTTTCACCAGGAAGTACCCCTAGCTGGAGCCCAGATGGAAGTGTTCCTCTATGGCAGTTAAATGGAGAGAAATTCTTGGTTTTACATCTGAAAATATCCTTGGGCCACCCATTTGCAATAGCACCTGCGTCTGGGTGGGAGAAGAAGTGAGGGAAAGAGGAGGAGGGTCTGAGTCACTGCCCCTCCACCATCTACAGTAGGGGGTGGCCAACTTTTTCTGTAAAGAGTCAGAGGGCCTTCTGGTCACTGTCGTCACTACCCAGCTCTGCCAATGCGTGCAGAAAGCAGCCACAGATAATACCTAAACCCATGGGTGTGGCTGTGTTCCGGTGAAACTTGATATGGACAGAGAAACTGGAACTGCATAGAAATTCTGCCCACCGTGAAATGCTATTTGTCTTTCGATTATTTTTCAAGCTTTCCATATAGAGGGCAGAATGTGTCCTGTGGGTCACAGCTTGCTGATCCCTGATCTACAAATAGCACAATCCTCTACAAATAGAGGTTGTGTACTGTGCGTTCATCCATAGCACACCATTCTGTCATATCACCTGACTTTTCAATACAGTTTTACATTTTCATAGGATCACATAACCTGATCCTCTTATCTACCCTGTTGCAAGGCACACTTGACATTGTTCCCATTTCACCAATGAGAAAACAGACTCCAAGAAGTCAAGTGCTCAGTTAGCAAGTGGTAAAGCCAGACTGTAACTTATGTCTTCCAACTCCTCGTCTGGTACCCCCATGAATATTTCACATCATAGAACTATACTCCAAGTCAGCTACTTCCCCACAGATACAAGTACACACCCACAACTCCCCAAGTCTGTGTGTGTCATCCTTCAGATCACTTTTCCTAATCTTTCCACAATTAGGGAGTTGGTACAGTGCTGAGAATTCTCCTTGAGAATTCCAGCTTCCTACCTAAGACGGTCAGACATGACACTGACTTCACAGAAGGAAGGACAATGAGCAGCTGCCTACTGCTTCTACTGTATCCACATACAGTAAGAAGCAGAGTCTCGGGATCAACTGTGGACCAATTAACTCCCAAAGCATCAATAGGCTGCACCTTTGGAAACAGAGTTCCTTCATCTACGTCAAGAGTTGACAACTAGATGCTTGTGAACACTGAGAATGTAAGGTAAATGAGTGACCTTGGTGGGGGGGTGGGGGTGGGAGGGGTGGAGGCTTACAGCAAATTGGATAACATTTGCTCCTTGCTCCACCCAAAGGAGGTAGATGCTACTCAGCTTTAGCCAATGGTTGCCAGATCTGGAAATCTAATATTTTAATGATAGCATACGAATTTTTCTTTTAAGAGTATCAGGTCGAAAGATATCCATAGGCCACCGTGTGCATCCTTTGCCCTGAGGCTGGTCTCTAGACTTTGAGCAGCTATTGCCATCTTGCAGTACATATAAGAAGATGATTCTTTTTCCTAACAACACTCATTACTGGCAGCCAGAGAGGGGAGGATGCATGCATTTTTTTGAGAAACAAGCAACCACATGACCCTGAATAAAGCAGGATGGAAGCTAGGAGGCGTGGAAGCTTAGAATAGATAGAGACTGAATTATTCAAGACAGGTTCAGCCCAGGGCAGAAATAAAAAATATATCCTTGCTGGATCCTGATTCAGACTAAATTGAACTTGACGATCCCCTGTCACAAGACACCTTTGATGGAAATGAAGATGATAATCACAGATGCCCTCCAACATGGTGATTGATAATGTTCCCTCTTCCAAATCACAGCAATGTCCTTGAGTCCCAGGAAGGTGCCTGGCTTGGGTCCAATACCCAGACTCTGTCTGGATCAAGAGGAAGGCATTCTAGGCTGGATAGGTACCCTCTCCCCAGTTCACACTCTGTAGCACCTGGCAGGGCTCCATGTTTGCTGAGCAAGCGTGTGGAAATCAACACTATGGAACACCCGTGCACTGGGTATTTTATCTCATTTGATATTTGCAAAACAAAAAACAAGGAGGAAGGGACTGCTATTATTCCTGTTTTATTCTAGGAGTTTAACTGTCTCAAGGTAAAAAAAAGCTAGTGGGAAGTCAGACTAGAACGTGAATCCAGGTCTGAACCCAAAGCCTGCTCTCTCACTGAGATGTGAAAAGCACTTGCAATTCAGACCCTAAAACATACATCTAGGGTGGCTGAGCTCGTATGGCTCCTTCATGGAAAGGAAGGGATGATGGGGAAAGAGAAAAGATGATGGTGACCGACAGGTGTGATTCCTTACAGGGCTGCCACAGACCAAACAAGGTTGCAAGGCTGCTGTCACCTGGGGAGCTCGACACAGAGCCAGGCCCCCACATCACACGCCTTCTAAGTATTCTTACATCCAAAAAAGCATTATGAGTTTATGCTCTGAAGTCAGAAAGACTCAGGGGCCTTGCAGCTTTCTCCTGAATTTATGCAACTTGTTTAACTTTGTCATCCTTTGATTTTCTCATCTGTACCTAAAGATAATAAAAGCACCTGTACCTCACTGGGCTGCTGGGAGGATTAAACAGTGAGTGTAAAGTGCATATTAGCATGGTGCTTGGCATAAAATCCTAGTTCAATACAATGTTGGCCATAGTCTATTTGCTGGAACCTCTTGTTTTGAAACAACTATAGATTCACAGGAAGCTGCAAAAATCATACAGAAAGATCCTATGTATCCTTCACCCAATTCTCCTAGATGGTTATGTCTTGCAGTGCAACAGCAAAACTAGGAAACCAACACTGGAAAAGTATTACAGTTTTAGGCCATATTATCACACGTGTATATGGTTTATTTTTATAATAACAACTATTTTTTTAACTATTATGAGAGGCAGTAGAGGACTGTGGGTAGTGTGAAGCATCCAACGCCAGGCTGGATTCTCAGACTGATTTGGCCTTTCCCAGCTGTGTGACCTTCAGCAAGTTAATTCACTGCTTTGTGCCATGGGCCCCCTTCTCTGTAAAAGGGAAGCAACAATAACAGTACTTCTCTGACTGGGATACTAGGAGGATTAAATAACCTAATATATGTAACATGCTTAAACAGTAGCAGACAGGCACTTAATTAAAACTCCACGATTCTTTAAGCTACTATTACGTTCACTAGTTTCACCATTCCTGGGAGCCAGGAAGGGAGTGGGAAGAATAATTTTGGTCTAACGTCTGTCTGTTGCAAGCCTCAGATCTTTTTTTCCTTTGTTTAATGGTCACGATGCTTTACAGAAGTGAGCCAAGGAAACACCAGGGGTCTGCTTTTGTTATTTTGGAATAAACCCATGTTGTAACTTGAATAGAAAACTCGGGCCTGAGGAGCCTGCCTTTGGAAGGGTGGGGTCTCTATTGGGGAGCCTCGGTTGACTCCAGGTTCACTGCTTTGGAGGGTAAACTGGCAAGGGACGTGGGAGGGGCAGAGCCGGCAAAGGCCAGCACTTGACCCTGGATTAACACCAACGCAGAGTGCTCTCGCTTCCTCTTAAAGACTCCTTCATCCATCTGGATGGTGGTCCCCTAGATGGGCTTTACAGCTGAGCAGCACTAGCCCACCTCAGAGGAGACTGATGACATAGGACCTGATCCTGACAACAGCTCCCATGGGAGGGGAACTGGTCCTGGCCACAAGGTCTGGCTTCAAGGTCAAAGTCCCTAAGAACTTACATCCCCTTATGCACTAGTATTAGAGCAATGAGGTAGAAAAGAGGAAGGAAATCACACACATCCAGCTGCATGGAGGGCTTCACCCCAAAACAGGCTGTTGCTATGGGCGAAGGGATGACAACCATCATGCTAACACCTCCCACTTAGTAAGCACTCAGTTCTCAGGCCAATTTTTGGTGTATTACCATCTTCCCATCTTTTAATTTCTGTATTAAAAATCTTTTTCAATTGAAGTATAGTTGTGGTACAATGTTACAGAAGTTATAGGTGTACACTACAGTGAATTCAGTTTTTAAGGGTTATACTTCATTTATAGTTATTTTAAAATATTGGCTACATTTCACACTGTACAATATATCCTCATAGCTTATTTTCCTACCTAATAGTTTGTACCTCTTACCCTTACCTCTGTATTATCCCTCCCCACCTTCCTATCTTATAGGAAGAGAACAGGAGACTGGAGAGGCCAAGGTCACAGCTAAATATGCCGCAGGGCCAGGATCCAAACCCAGGATCACAAACTCCCAGACTGGAGCTCTTAGCCACCAGGCTGCACTCCCTGTTTCATGACCACAGCTCCTCCTGGCTGGGCTCTCATTTTGTCCTTTATTAATGCTATGGTTCAGTTCTGGTTAGCCTTTCTACAATGACCTTATGCATCCATCTTTGCATTAACTAGTGCATTGAAATGGTTATACTACATCTTTAAAATGAATAAACAACAACAAAACAATGCACACCTCAGATAACATTAAGAAAAGGAAGAAGAATATTTTCTTTTCTGGCCAAGCAGGTCTCAGTCTGCAAGCTGAGAGGTACAAAATCAGACCAGTGGCTTTGCAGAACCCCATTTCTGTCCTGGGATCCCATTAGATACGTGGGTCAGTTCACATCGGCTGGGCCTGGAGCTATACTGTACAAACGTGCCTTAAAACCTGCCTTGAAACGTTCCTGTCCCGGAAGTTCCTGCTTCTCCACTTCCAGTCTGCTCTCATCCCCCGTCCTTCTAGAACTACACGAGGTGATGACGCCAGTGGAGAGAACTGAACCAGCAGCTTTGACCGTCTACTTCCTGCCTGGGCCCCATTCCCAGGCTGCTGAGCCTTGCAGAGTGAACTGCGATGACTCACCTGCGCTCCGTGCCGGTCCCGCTCACGGCTCTGCCCCACTCTGTCCGGAGCCCCAGTCTGCACCTGAACGTCAGATAAACAAACCATGGAGGCCTGATCACATCCCACACTGACTCCTTTACTTCAAAACCCAACGGGAAAAATCAGATTCCATCATTTGGAATCTGTTTGGCTTGGAGCCACGGCCGCATGCCTTACCCAAGACCTGAGTCAGAACGGGGCTGCAGCCCACAGATCGAGGCTCAGCTCGGGAGAGCCCCAGAGGCAGGCATCGTCCTCCCAGCCCTCCCGGAACCAGGGCTCTAAGTTATGGCCAAAGCAAAGCTGGTGCGCCCAGTGGAGAATGTTCCACTCCTGCTGCGGGGACAGTACCCACTAGCCTTTCTCCAGAGCCGTTCAGTGAGGGGGAAGCAGCAGCAGGCCACAAGCTCCCCCTGAATCTTGGACATTGTTTTCCTTTTATTCTGCCTTCAAAGGGAGCTAAAAGAACAACCGGATCTCAGATTTCTCACCTAGAAATAACCACAGATGGCATGGGTACCAACCGCAGCCTTGGTTTCCATGAATATCCAGGTCCTCCGGAAGCCACCCCACTAATGTGGATCCCAGCTCTCTGCTTCCCTCTCTGTATCATTGTCATCTGCTACTAGCTGGCATGACCAGTTCTCCCTGGGCTTCTGGTTAAGGGCAGATGTTAATTACACACAACGAGCATAGGACTAACAATACGTTCTACTCTCCTTCCGTGTCTAGAACACTAAAGCTTACACCCCAGGTCTCCCTGTCAGGCGAGCAATGTGAAGTAGTTCTATCAGCTGGACAAAACCCCACGGTGGTCTGCACAGGTGGGCAAGGCTGTGGTTAGGGAAGGTGCCTGTTCTGCTGGAGATGGTACAAGGGGCCCCTGATGGGGGGTGGAGAAGGGAGATGCTGGACAAGCACTTCAAGCAAGCCCACCATCAAACATCTGAACAGAGACCTTTCTACAATTTAGTTCAGCTACTCAATGAGATTCCGGAAAATAGAAATGGCAACTGGGCCTTACCAATGTTGGGGGCTCAGAACTGACAACTCAGGGGTCAAAGCCCTTGTGTCTAAGCAGGGGACTCCGAATTACCCCTCCAAATGGCCAAAGGCCCTCCAGTGAGAAAAACAGTACATTAAAATAGAAAACATTTGACGCTAAAGAGAGCCACGTCAAAAATCCTGACTCGGCGTGACTAACCATTCTCAAGACCACACTGCTGAAGGGTCCTGACCAATTTAAGAGTGTTTAAAAAGCACTTAAAATAGATCACCTTCCTGCTCCCCCAAACTTAATCAGTTATTCTTGGCTGTGAATAAAACCGATGGTGGGACTTACTTAAAGCTATACTTCGTAATCCAGTTATTATTCTTAAGGGAAAATATTAATGCATAAAATCCTTCTTGGCTATATACCATGTGGAAAAAATATAGAGCAACAAGATTCTTCCGCGCATGCACACACACACTCCCCCACCTCCCAACCCACTCCGACCCAAGCCTGCCATCTCATCTCTGCTCTATTGGCAGGCACATCTGGATTATATAAATTTCAAGTACGGTTTTCAATATTAGTACCGCTTAGGGTTACAATACTTGACAAATCTCGAATGCCAGGACGTCAAATCAAATTAGCTTGACCAGCCACAGGAGTGAGGGAGTGAGAAGGATGGACGATTGGAGAACTGTAAAAACAAACAAGAGCTTGCAATGGATCCACTGTTTCTTGTTGGGCCGGCGCAGAGGTTTCAGAGGTGACCTAATCAACTCTCAGATCCAGGATCGTGGTAATCTGCAGGCCCACACTTCCATTTCTTACCAGAACAATCAGAGTAAGCAAGCAACGAGGCTCAGGGAGGCCTGACGGTGGGGGTCAGGGGAAGGGGGGGTCCGGTCATCCATCCTGATTTCCATGGTCCAGCATTGTGAGGACACTGACATTTTCAAATGATTCTTGTTAAAGCAGTTCCATTGTGAGGCAGTTTTGTGGATGAATGCTATCCTCCAAAGACACAAAGTATATGAAAAACACTTTTCAGGATAAATTGATGACTCCAGATCTTTCATAGTGTTCCAGTCTCATACTTCTGGATCAAGCTGAAACAGTTAGACCAAGGGCAGGCTCAGGAGATGCTCAGTTGTCTGAAAATATGTGTTTAAAGTTAAAGAAGCTACTCGAATGAACAGCCCTAATTAATCCAGTGTCTCATAAAGAGCATCTTTGAAATGTCAGAATTTACCTCCATCACTCAAGTTAAAGTCTTACTCCCATTGGAGGCATCTCCTAGCAAGTCATGATCCTGCTATTTCAAGAGGGCCGTGGGTCGGTGAAATACTGAGTATTTTATGCTCAAATCTAAAAGTGACCGGTTACCAAAACAAAATACTTTTGCCAAGTACTTTTAATTCTACCACTTTCTAAATGTCTTATTTAAAAAATAACAGATTCTCCTTTCTTAATGTTCATATAATTGCTTGTTATAAACTCTTGTAGGATAATTAGATATCTTCAGTGTTTTTACCTAGCCTCTAGGGATGCTAACATTAATAAAATGCCAAGAAGGAAAGGCCAAGCAATTCATTTCCCAAACATATTTGGCCGTGGAACCTTTTCCTGTGGTCTGTTTCACATGACCAGTATTCTGAGAATTACTCTGGGGATCAGTTGAGGCTGAAGTAAGTCCTCTACTTAATCATCATCATCCTAAGCTCACAGATAAGGAAACTAAAGCTGTCCAGTGTGCTGGCTTCCATTCTGATGCATTGAGGGAATGGCTGAGTGTCATCAGGCCCTGGGGGACAGAACTATGTCTTCTTTCTGACTCCCTATAGCAGCCTGTAGGGTCTGAGCTTGTCAGTAACACAGCTTACTAGTTGCCGTTTGTGGTTGTCTAGTCGCTAAGTCGTGTCTGACTTGTTTGCGACCCCATGGACTATGGCCCACCAGGCACCTCTGTCCATTCCCTTCTTCCTGACCCTGGGGATCTTTCCGACCCAAGGATCAAACCCACCCCTCCTGCATTGGCAGGCGGATTCTTTATCACTGAGCTACCAGGGAAACCGGCTGCTGCTGCTGCTAAGTTGCTTCAGTCGTGTCCGACTCTGTGCGACCCTATAGATGGCAGCCCACCAGGCTCCGCCGTCCCTGGGATTCTCCAGGCAAGAACACTGGAGTGGGTTGCCATTTCCTTTTCCAATGCATGAAAGTGAAAAGTGCAAGTGAAGTCGCTCACTCATGTCCGACTCTTCGAGACCCAGTGGACTGCAGCCTACCAGGCTCCTCCATCCATGGGATTTTCCAGGCAAGAGTACTGGAGTGGGTTGCCATTGCCTTCTCCGGGGAAGCCGGCTAAGTCTCCCAAATTTCCAATATCCTTCTGGGAATGGATATGGCCAAGTTCATGAGAACTAAATCACTATACACACAAAGCCGTGTGCTAGCATGTCCAAGCACCAGCTAGGAAACCAGAGATGTGCTCCACGCCAGGCCACCACCACGGAGAGGCTGGGAAGATGCCCAGTGATCTTGGCCACTATGGACAGAGTGGACTCCGAAGGCCACAGTGAACCTCCAGGGTGGTCTAATGTCTGATACTGGCTTGTGTAGGGAAAGAGCATCCAGAAAAGCAGGTCTATGGGTACAGCTGTGGGAGGTGGGAAAGGGTGCCTATGCACTGGTGTCCTGTTTTCCTTCCTGCGTCTGACAGTCACTGGGGAAAACGATACAGAAACCAGAAATCACTTTCCTACTTCAAAATGAAACCTGAAAATATGCAGGAACCACCTACTCAGTGTGGTAGAATGAGCCTTACTGAGGCACTACTTCACTCATCAGCATCGGTGCCACCGTTTCCGGAAAGCTCATGCTGTCACGGGCTTTGCATGTGTTCTTTAATCCTTTATACAGTCCTAGGACGAGCCTCTTCTATCCCATTTTACAAATGAAGTAATGAGGTCAGCAAAGTCAGAGGTCCACAGATGGGGCAAAGTCAGAATGTGAAGCTGGGTTGATCTGGTATCATAGCTTGAGCCTCCCCTTCATCCATCCAACGAATATTTAGGAATCCCTATTAAGATGGGGTTAAATGGATCAGACAGGACTTCTGCTCTCAGGAAGAAAGAAGAGGTTAAGATGAAAGGCCCAAGGCCGACAGAGTCACTGGCAAACACTGATAAACAAAATGCCTTCTGTATCCAGTCACTATTCTAAATCTTTTTGTATAAATAAACTCATTTGACCCTCATGAAAACCCTATGGGGTGAGTACTATTATTCCCATTGTACAGATGAGAACATTGAGTTACAAAATGGTTAAGAACCTGCCCAAGGTCACACAAACAGAAAGGATGGAGCTGGGATGGGACCCTGGCACGTGTGGACTTGACCACTGCACTACTCGGCATAGCAAAGAGAGGCCAGGGGCAAGCCTGGAGCTGAGCTGATGAGACTAGGCCAAGCTCCTGGACAGTGGCTCTGCAGCCTGCCTGCTAGGCTGTTCTGGCTGCAGTCATCCAGGTCGGAGAGGAGACTCTGTGCCAGGTCAGAATGCCCTTCTCAAGCTTCAACCACCCGGCCCAGGGCCCCTCTTCCTCTCTCTCTGCCTTGTCAGAAAGGCACAGCTCAATCATCTGCTGGCAGTGATTGTTTTTCCCCAGCCCTGTCCTAAGCCTTTTGACCTCAAGGCCCCTATTACTAACCTAACAGGCATGTCTAGTGCGATCTGCCCACAGACAATGATCCATCAACCCTTACAGACTATGTTAAGCCCTCAATAAAAACAGGCAATTTAAGCACTTACTATCCAGCTAGCTACTAAGGGATACTTTCTATGTTATTACTTCTAATTCTTACAATCACCCTATTTTATAAATAGGACCCTTAGGCTTAGAGAAGTAACTCACCCAAGGGTGACCCAGGAGGCAAAATGGTAAGTAAAAAGCTTGGGGGATTTGTAATCCCTGGGAGATCCCACCACATGGTGCTGCTTTTCCCAAGACATGCATGAAACAACTACAGCATAAAGGAGAAAATGGGAAAGGCCCTGGTAGTGACACAGATAAAGCAATACTGGAGAGGTTGCCTCCAGCCAGGAGGACGTGGTGGCATTGAAGTGGCTGCAGCTGCCTCTCACAGTGGAACATGCTGGGTTGAACAGCTAAGTTCTTGGCACTCCAGGAACAAGAACCTCCACCCCAAACCACAGTCTCAGCTATGGCATGACACCCAGCAGACTGTCTCCCATGCCAGAAGTATGCACTGAGGTTCCAATGTCCCTTGAGCATTCATCTGGCAGGAGATCTCCAACACCTGCTCCCCAGATAGCGTATCCTGGTTCTACCCAGGCTGCCTGGCAAATCCTTATCTGCCCCTTGGTGTTGAGGCCACTCCCCTCTCCAATGCTGGCTCCCAGCTCCATCCTGGCTAGAAACTACCTCTAGTTCCCCTTTTAAGCACAGCTGCCCACACCCAAGCCTCAAGCTCTTCTGGCTCCTGCTAAAATCCAGGGTGTGGCCCCAATATACACATACAGCGTCATGCTTCCCACTCACTCGCAGGAGCCTCCATACCTCCCCTGCGTCTTTCTGTTGAGACTATCACCAATGCCTTGCCAACCAGACTTCGGAATTCTAGCACAGCCTTCTGTGGCTGCCTGGTAGGTGGCCCACTGCACTGCAGAGCCCAAATAATTTGTTATCTTCAGAAAGCCCAAAGAATCCCCTGTGGTCCAATAGTTAGGACTCCATGCACTTACTGCCAAGGGCCCGGGTTCGATCCCTGCTAGGGGAACTAAGATCCCACGTGCTACAAGGTGCGTGGCCAAAAAAACACACAAAATACCCAAGAAACAAAAAAAGAAAAGCTAGATGATTCCACAGTGAAGCTGCACCACATTGTTTTGGCATATTGATGGCTTATCACCCGATGTCGCCATTAAGACACAAAGCTACATCCCAGGACGGAGTCAAGACTCACAGTCCACCCTCTCATTCTTGGAGCACTGTCTTTCTTTTTATATTTATTTGAAAAGTTATTCTATATAAATCATTAACACCATGTGCAAATAAATAGCTGCAGATGGCAATGCTGATATAACAGAAAACACTGTAAATGAAAATGTCCAGAAATAGGTGATGGATTACATAAATTCATTATACAGAACATTCCATAAGAAATAATTTGTAAGGTATTTTAAATGAATATGTAGAAAAGCTCTATTTACTGACTTGGAAAGATATCACTAACTATTGAATTGAAAGCAGGTTATAAACTGCGTGAAAAAGTTCAAGTGTTCGTGGCTCAGTCGTGTCCAACTCTTTGTGACCCCATAGACTGTATCCCACCAGGCTCCTCTGTCCATGGGACTCTCCAGGCAAGAATACAGGAGGGGGTTGCCATTCCCTTCTACAGGGGATCTTCTCAATCCAGGGATGGAACCTGGGTCTCCCGCGTTGCAGGTGGATTCTTTACTGTCTGAACCACCAGGGAAGCCCAATTGTGTGGAAAAGAAAAGAAATCTCTGTATGTGAAACAAAGCTCTTAATACGTGAATCAACATCTTGAAGATATAATCTCCAAACAATAAGAATACAGACGGTTTTATCTTCTTTTTTGATGACCCATATTTAAAAATTATGTCTACATTAAACATATTGGCTGTACAATAAAATTATAAAAACATTTTGTCTTGATTCAAGAAGCAAGCAATATGTGTTCACTTAGCAAATGTAAAAATATACACTGAAGGGAAAAAAAAAAATCTCATAAGTCCAAACTTCAAAGTTTCAAATTTGACCCACGATAAGCAGTAGTTAATTTAGGGCACAGATCAAGACAGAAAAACTGTCACTAAATACTAGCCAACCTAGAGGGTACCATCCAAGGTGGCTTGAGAGGACACTTTTTCAGTCTTTCAATACCAAAATATTTCCTTGAGAATAAGGAGAGGCTGCTGCCAAGAAACTTAGTCCCAGGGGCCCAAGACCCACACTTAGTTTCTTAGTCTTGGCAAACATGCTTTAAACTGGTTTTCTTATTTCCTGACAAGGTCCTTCACCAGGCCAGAAGGAAGGGAGACTGTTTCAAGAACTGGCTTGATGGATGTTGCTGAGTTCTCTTACTTCTTGGCAAATCCACAGGAGGGTTTCCCTCTCAGATTCATGTCCTGGTACAGAGTTTCTCAAACTGCACTGTACACAATCCTACGGGTCTTGTCACAACCCAGACTCTGACTCAGGAGGTCTGGGGTGGCGCCTGAGATTCTGCATTTCTAACAAGCTCCCAGGTGAGGCTGAAACTGGTCCAGAGATCAAGTTTGGAGCAGTAAAGCCCTCGCCGTGCCTCTCACATAGGAGAACTTGGCTCAGCCCAGGGAAGCTGAAGTTAAGCGACAAACCCCATCACTCAAGAGGGGAGAAATGGCCTGGCTTTTGGAAAACTCTTACCTTCTCAGGATACTAGCAATCAATTAGCAAATGGAACCCTAAAAGACCTTGGTGATTCAATGTTCCTATCAAAACAGGTCATTTACCACAGTTACCAGAGAGAGCAGCCCCAGTGTCTGGGCTGCCTTCCAGGAACTCTGTGATTAACCAGAAACAGGCTTGGGTGCCTGAAAAAGATTGGCAACCCCAAAGTTCCCTTCAGAAACAGAAGGCTCATGACCCCAGTGAATCAACCCCAAATAGGAATTCTGACTGGCTGCTCTGAGAGCTGACACTGGAAGGAAGGTAGGGGGGGTGAAAGACCAACTTCTCCTGTGGCAGGAGAAAGGTCACAGGTAGGATGGATTAGAGAAGGATGAAAAGGAAGCGGAGAATGGGTAATGGGAACAGGAAAGGTGGAGAAAGCCGAGGACAATGAAAACGTTAAGAGATGGACCCGAGAACACTGCTGCAGCTGGACACCTGTCCCCAAGGGCCGTGTACAATGGCAGCAGGCACTCAGCTTGCACACATCCCACTTGATACTGTCTGGACCCCGAGGGGCGTTAATGAGGCTGGGTGGTGTGGCTGACTCCATTTTTCATCACTGACACTCAGACAGGCTGTTCCCAGCCCAGGACCCTGGCCAGTCAATCAGCCCTGTGTATAAACACCTTCCATCCTCAATCAGCAAGGAAGGCAGGTGCTGGAGATCTGGTCACGGTCAGTTGGACAATCTGATAAAGCCTTCCTGGGGTCGCCATGGCCCGAGAATAGGCCTAGCATAATTAGACCAGGCTGAGAGTCTGTCAGGCAGCCCAGGCGGAAATAACAGGGCCTCTGCCAATCAAAGGGAACCGCGACTGGGGTGGCGGGTGGGGAGGGGACGTTTGCTGTAGAAGTGGACGCTGGGGGAGGGGAGGTTTCCCTGAGACTGGCCGGTGACTCTGGTGGGGCTGCGCAGCTCATTATGCGAGCCCTGGAGCTAGGCGGGCGCTATCGATCACTATCGGGGGTCTCTGGGGGCTCGTCATTTTGCAGCATGACCCAGTGTGCGCTTTGCTCCGGCGGTAACCAGAGGAACATGGCAATGCATCCTTGCTAATGGAAAAACAGGTTGGCCTTTTTTTCCACTTCCCCCCCTTTAATTATCTGGCATGCCTCTTATCCATGAAGGTGCAGAAATGGACAGTAACAATGAAAAGGCCACAATAGGTTGGTAGTTTACAAAGTCTTTCTACACAGGTGATCTCAGAGAAGCCAGGGAAGGGTTGATGCTTGAGAAGGCAGGGGCTCATGCCCCTGCCCTTGGGTCCTGTTACATTCACCCCATCACACGTGTGCACAAACTGCTTCATTTATTCGGGGATGCAGGCTTTGTCAAGAACTGGGCGGAGCGCACCAGCCCCTCTCCCAGCCTGAGACTGCAGCGTCCGGCCAGCCTGCCTCTCACTGCCTTCAGGAACGTGGACCCAGGACACAGTGAGACACCCTCTCCCCTATCCTTTTATTCCACTGTTTCCTGTTTAAGCCGAAAGTTGCCCCCCTGCAGCTTGGAACACAGTGGGCAGCGTCTGTCCTTGATCCATGTGTACCTGGCAGGAGTCAGCCAAAAAGCCCCAAATAAATTCAACTCCATAGCCCAACCTCCAGTACTGAAGGTCTCTTGGGGAAAATCAAAGGCGATTTACATTGCACGTTTATAGAAGATAGCTCGATACGATCTCCCTTTACATACCCGGTTAATTCCTTAACCATCCTTTCCCTGAGCCCTCCTCTCTGTCCCCCACTCTGTCCTCAGTTTTCTCCATCCATTGCCATTTTCATGCTGCTTCCTCCCCCTTCTCTCACTCCCAGGAAAACAAAAGCCATTTGATTACTATTCTCAACATGTCCTCTTGGAAGCTTAAAAACATATTCATGGGCATTATGCTACATGAAAGAAGCCAGTCTCAAAAAGTTATATACTGCAAGATTCCATGTGTATGATCCTCTCAAAGACAGAACTATACTGATGGAGAACAGATCAGTGGTTGTCAGGGGGTGGGGGAGGGGATGAGTGACTATTAAGTATAGACAGGGGGAGCTTTTTGGGGTGATGGAACTGCTCTATATCTTGACTGTGACCGTGGTTACTCAAATGTGTACAACAGAACTGTATAAACATTCCGCAGAGCTAATGTTGCCTGCTCAGACGTTTAGTCGTATCCGACTTGTTTGCGACCCCATTGACTGCAGCCTGCCAGGCTCCTCTGTCCATGGGCTTTCCCAGTCAAGAATACTGGAGAAGGTTGCCATTTCATTCTCCATGGGATCTTCCTGACCCACGGACTGAACCCATGTCTCCTGCATCTCCTGCATTGGCAGGCAGATTGTTTACCGCTGAGCCACCAAGGAAGCCCAAAGCTGATTTTACTGTACTATAATTACAGATATATATTATATACATGCATCAACAGAACTGAATTCCTGGGATGGGGGTGGGAACATTCTGCAGTTATGAATGATCAACTGAGCCTAGTCACCAAATAGATCCACTTCTTCAAAACTCTTCCAGTTTCTGAAGATAGCTTGTATACAACACGCACAGCCTCTCTGCCCAAGCCAGGGCCTCTGCATGCATGACTTGACTTTTGGGGACCCCCTTTCATCATATGTAATGTAGATGTAGACATCCCCACAGGATGCCTCCCCCATCTTGACTGCTTCTTACAATCAGAGGAACATTCTAGGCCTATCTTGTAAGACTTTGGCTACGCCCCACCCTCCCACCTGCCTCTCAGCCACTCCATATCTCATGCACTGGCTTTCTTTCCTTTCCTCCCATCCACCCAGTGTCTGTCCATTGCCATGCCTGTGGCAGCTTCTCCCCACCAGAACTGCTCCTTCCTTCATCCTTGCACAGCCTTCGGCTCACTGGGGTCTCAGCTCAGATGCCTCCTCAGAGGTGAGAGGCCTTCCTGAGCCCTCAGTATACAGCAGCTCTGCTCGCTCCTCTGTGTTTCCACGGCTGTTTTTAACATTTTTTCTTTTTATAGAACTTTTTACTCTCGCTTGTCTGACCTCCCCGTGAAAGAATGAAAGGGTGTGTGTTCCACAGTCAGAGGAACACCTTGCTCACTGTTGAATCCACATCACCAAGAACAGGCCCCTGAACGCCCCAAACGGAGTGAACAGGCCATGAAGAAAGAGCTTGAAAAAAATTAGAAAACCATTTCGGGGGAGTAAACGGAGAGGTGGAATTCCAAATCCATGAATTCTCTTATGCCATTTTCCAAAGGTTTTATACTCAGATACTTCATCTCATTTCCCATGACACTTAACTATTAAAATCTTCAAACAGACTGCAACATTGAAAGTGTTTTATAGTGAACACCTGTATAGCCACCATTTAGAGGCTATCACTAACATTTTGCTATTCTTATTTATCACCTATCTAGACATCTGTCTGTCTCACTGTCCATCCTTTCTCCACCAATTTCTATTCAGTCATCTAAAAATGCCCATTGCATAATCAAAGTAAACAAACCAGAGAGGAGGACACTCTTGGAGGCAATCCTAAGCGCAAGAATCATCCAAGATTTCCAATAACGGCTCCCCTAGAAGCCGGGCAGCCCTCCCAAGTTTCATGAGTGCTCTGAACTGGATCTGAAAGAACAAGACAGAAGGACAGAGCACGAGATGTGTCATTATCCCATTATCTCATGAGTCTTTTAAGTGGTGTTTCCAGCTGGGGGATGAGGGGGGTGCAGGATGGGGTGGTTAGGGACTCACAGGTCCACCAGGGGTGCCAGTGAAGAATGGCCCCAGCCACATAGCCAAGACCCTACCCTAGAAAGCCAGGTTTCCGTCTTGCTGCAGAAACTTGTCCCCAGCTGCATGAGGAAGGCGGAGAGAGGTGTTGAGGCAAGGGTGTACCGCGAGAAGTTCCACCTTATTGGCCCGACATGCAGCACAGCCTTCCTCAGCTGGACACTCCTGCATCTGGTCCCAACATCAGCAGTGACCATCACAGTCCCTCTGGGGTTATTCGTCCCATTCCCTCACCCCTACCCCTGCCTTCAAATGGAAACCCAGCCCCACGGCCATTTTTACGGAGGTCACGTTGGCTGACTGAGAATCTGCTTTTCCAGTTTTGGCGTCGGCACTGCCTGGAAACTGGCTCTGCCCTTGGAGAAAGTGGGTCAGTGGCATAAATCAGTCAAACCCTGCCTGACAGCGATGGAAAGAGCGAATCAAACTCGACTTTGTGCTTCCAGGCCCAGGAGGACCTGCATGCCAGTTCTCCAACATCCAAGTCCTGTGACTTTTCCTCAGCATCCCTGAGCATCGGGGGTCCCTATTCTACCATGGCTGAAGTTTAGAATCTGATGGAAGGTAATGGATCTTCTCTCCAGGAGAAATAAAGTGTTCAACAACACAACATTTTGCAATTACTTTTAGGGTTCACCATGGTACATCCGCGAGGCCTCTATATCCCCAAAGTCATGGTTAAGGCTAATGTAGCATGATATGACCATGTGCTGGATGCTTTTCCTATATTGTCTTATTCAGTCTCACGAACATCTTTTATCATTCTATCATTCTCAGAGGTAGATCATGAGGCTTAGATAGGCAAAGCAATAGCCTCCTAGAAACACGAACTGGTAGAACTGGTACACAAACTCCAGAAACTGGTAAGTGACTGAGTTGGAACCTACCCAAACCTGACTCTAGAACCACAACACTCATGGCATCTGGAGACTCCCATAAACCAACTCTGCTCAGGCTATAACTTGCAGCTACCCCTGGCCTCAACTCTTCCTTCCCATCCAGATGGTTTACTAAGGTCAACTGATGAGATGGTCCTTCTGGCAGGGGGCAGTGTGGGGCCCGGGCCATGAGCCAGGAGTGCAGCCTAGGGCCTAAACAAGGGAGGCCTGGGGGCAGGTAACTAAGACCTGAGAGATGGTGAACCAACCCCCAAGGCAAACTATATCCCATAAAGAACCACAATCCACAGCAGATGTCAAATTGCACCCACGAGCCCAATTTAAACCAGATGTATATTGTTTGGCCCACACAGCTTTGCTTTCGTTAAACCTGAAGTTTGAACAGTCTTCAGGCAGGACCTGCAACTGACTGCAGTCCCCACTATTCCCAACTGCCTCACTTCCAACATCTTCATTAAAACAAATCAACAGAGATGAATGTCCTAGCCCTGAAAAGACATTTGAATGGAACTGCTAAATCACAGCAAATCAGCTGTATTGACCCTACCATGGAAATCTGATACAGGCCTCCAAATGCTCCTCTTAGTGTCTTGAATTCTACATATCCCAAAGCTCCTACCTTGGACTTTCTCAGAACACCAATTTCTATGTCAGCTCACAAGCTAACACTTCTCTAGTAAGCCAATTGTTGTTGCTGTTTAGCTGCTTCAGTCGTGTCCAACTCTGTGTGATGCCATGGACTACAGCCCTACAGTCTCTTCCGTCCATGGGATTGTCTGGGTAAGAATACTGGAGCGGTTTGCCATTTCCTCCTCCAGGCGATCTTCCTGACCCAGGGATCAAACCCACGTCTCTTGTGTCTCCTGCATTGGCAGGTGGATTCTTTACCACTGAGTCATCTGGGAAGCCCCAAGTAAGTAAACCAACAAAAGTCCTCAAACAAGCAGATACTAGCTCACTCCAATTTTTGTTCTCCTAAAGTCAGAAAAAATGTGAATTAATAAAAACATTGGGGTGTTAAAATTTTTTATTATAAAAAATTTCATACATGAAAATGGAATTAAAAGATGATTTCAAATGGATCCATTATAACTGTGGTTAAAAAAAATACCTGGTCACAAACCAAAACAAAATCCAACCTAGTCTTCTGCTTTAGCTTCTGTTATTCATTTGACGCAAAATATTTACGTAAGTTAATAGGTTTCTACAAAAATATAGTGGGAGAGAGAGGCCATTTTCTACAGACAAAGTACATACAATTATGATCACGTTTATGTTTCAAAGGTGCATCTATACAGACACATAAAGACAGGAAGGGTACACGACATACCACCTCACACTCATCAAAATATGGCTCTGATGCAAAAATCAGAAAATAGCAAGTGTTGGAGAGGATGTGGGGAAACTGCAACCCTGGCACACTGTGGTGGGACTGTATAATGGTACAACCACTGTGGAAAACAGCATGGAGGTGCCTCAAAATATTAAAAACAGAACAACCATGTGGCCCAGCGATCCTACTTCTGAGTATGTAGCCAAAAGAACTGAAAGCAGTGTCTGAAGAGACTATTTGCATTTCCATGTTCTCAGCAGTATTATTCTCAATAGCCAAGAGACTGATGCAACCCAACGTGCATCGATGGATGAATGGATAAACAAGCTATGGTCCATACATACAATGGAATGTTCAGTTCAGTTCAGTTACTCAGTCGTGTCCAACTCTTTTTCACCCCATGAATCACAGCACGCCAGGCCTCCCTGTCCATCACCTACTCCCGGAGTTCACTCAGACTCACGTCCATGGAATGTTATTCAGCCTTAAAAAGGAAGGATTCTGTCACATGCTACAGCATGGACGAACCTTGAGGACATCATGCTGAGAGACATGATCTAGTTACAGAAAGACAAATACTGTGTGATTCCACTTACATGAGGTATCTAAAGCAGTAAAATTCATAGAAGCAGAAAGTAGAGTATCAGGGGCTGGAGGTAGGAGGGCAAAGGGGACTTGTTTAATGTGTACAGAGTTTCAGATACGCAAGATGAAAAATCTGGGGGATATGTTTTACAACAATTCAAATATATTTAACACTACTGAATTAAACACTTAAAACTGGTTAAGAAGGCAAATGCTAGGTTTTTGCTGCTGCTAAGTCGCTTCAGTCGTGTCCGACTCTGTGTGACCCCAGAGACTGCAGCCCACCAGGATCCCCCGTCCCTGGGATTCTCTAGGCAAGAAAGTGAAATCGCTCAGTCGTGTCCGACTCTTAGCGACCCCATGGACTGCAGCCCACCAGGCTCCTCCACCCATGGGATTTTCCAGGCAAGAGTACTGGAGTGGGTGCCATCGCCTTCCCCGCTAGGTTTTTACCACACTTTAAAAAACATTAAAAATGAAAAAAGCAATTACAGACGATAAGAAGGATGAATACTGCTCATGTCTGGGAGTCCCTGGAGGTAGGATCATTGAACCCATTTGTACCCTCAGTTCAGTTCAGTTGCTCAGTCGTGTCCGACTCTTTGCAACCCCATGAATTGCAGCACGCCAGGCCTCCCTGTCCATCACCAACTCCTGGAGTTGACTCAAACTCACGTCCATCGAGTCGGTGATGCCATCCATCCATCTCATCCTCTGTAGTCCCCTTCTCCTCCTGCCCCCAATCCCTCCCAGCATCAGAGTCTTCTCCAATGAGTCAACTCTTCACATGAGGTGGCCAAAGTACTGGAGTTTCAGCTTTAGCATCATTCCTTCCAAAGAACACCCAGGCCTGATCTCCTTTAGAATGGACTGGTTGGATCTCCTTGCAGCCCAAGGGACTCTCAAGAGTCTTGTCCAACACCACAGTTCAAAAGCATCAATTCTTCGGTGCTCAGCTTTCTTCATAGTCCAACTCTCACATCCATACATGACTACTGGAAAAACCATAGCCTTGACTAGACGGACCTTTGTTGGCAAAGTAATGTCTCTGCTTTTCAATATGCTACCTAGGTTGGTCATAACTTTCCTTCCAAGGAGTAAGTGTCTTTTAATTTCATGGCTGCAGTCACCATCTGCAGTGATTTTGGAGCCCCAAAAAATAAAGTCTGACACTGTTTCCCCATCTAACTCCCATGAAGTGATGGGACCAGATGCCATGATCTTAGTTTTCTAAATGTTGAGCTTTAAGCCAACTTTTTCACTCTCCTCTTTCACTTTCATCAAGAGGCTTTTTAATTCCTCTTCACTTTCTGCCATAAGAGTGGTGTCATCTGCATATCTGAGGTTATTGATATTTCTCCTGGCAATCTTGATTCCAGCTTGTGCTTCTCCCAGCCCAGTGTTTCTCATGATGTACTCTGCATAGAAATTAAATAAGCAGAGTGACAATATACAGCCTTGACATATTCCTTTTCCTATTTGGAACCAGTCTGTTGTTCCAGGTCCAGTTCTAACTGTAGCTTCCTCACCTGCATATAGGTTTCTCAAGAGGCAGGTCAGGTGGTCTGGTATTCCCATCCCTTTCAGAATTTTCCACAGTTTATTGTGATCCACACAGTCAAATCAACCCTGAGGGTACAAATTTGGCATTTTATTGCCAAATTTGTACCCTCAGGGTTGGTTTAATTTTTTTTTCTTTCCTTTTAACAATGATTGGATATTATCAGACAAAAATAAGTAGAGATAACGCTTTAAAAAAAATAAAAAGAAAGAATGTCATGTTTAACAGGGTTCTAAGGATCGGAGAAGGCAAAGGCACCCCACTCCAGTACTCTTGCCTGGAAAATCCCATGGATGGAGGCGGCTGGTAGGCTGCAGTCCATGGGGTCGCTAAGAGTCAGACATGACTGAGCGACTTCACTTTCACTTTTCACTTTCATGCATTGGAGAAGGAAATGGCAACCCACTCCAGTGTTCTTGCCTGGAGGATCCCAGGGACGGCGGAGCCTGGTGGGCTGCCATCTATGGGGTCGCACAGAGTCGGACATGACTGAAGTGATTTAGCAGCAGCAAGGATAGGATATGGGATTATTCATTAATAAGAATTACCTGGGTGATGTACTACTCTAGAATAGTTGGCAAAAAGGCTCCATCTGAGATATCTGGGCCAGGGTGCTGGCCATTGAAGTTATGCTTATTTGAAACAGAGTGTGAGCAAGAGAGATCCAAAAACACCCATATAAACGCTTCTCTCTTGAACCATGCTTCTAAAAGCTCTGTTTTTTATATTTAGAGAGGGCTCTGCAAATTCCTGACTTTTGTATAGAACCATATTGTGTTTTTCCAGTGGTCATGTATGGATGTGAGTGTTGGACTGTGAAGAAAGCTGAGTGCCGAAGAATTGATGCTTTTGAACTGTGGTGTTGGGGAAGACTCTTGAGAGTCCCTTGGACTGCAAGGAGATCCATCAGTCCATTCTGAAGGAGATCAGCCCTGGGATTTCTTTGGAGGGAATGACGCTAAAGCTGAAACTCCAGTACTTTGGCCACCTCATGCGAAGAGTTGACTCATTGGAGAAGACTCTGATGCTGGGAGGGATTGGGGGCAGGAGGAGAAGGGGACGACAGAGGATGAGATGGCTGGATGGCATCACTGACTCAATGGATGTGAGTCTGAGTGAACTCGGGGAGTTGGTGATGGATAGGGAGGCCTGGCGTGCTGCAATTCATGGGGTTGCAAAGAGTCCGACACGACTGAGCGACTGAACTGAACTGAACTGATATTGTGTTTATGCACATGACTCCTTGAGTTTCTGCATTTCTGAAATCAGAATGGAGATTATCATCTAGGTATAGTCTAAACATAGACTTTCTGATTTCCCCCAAGTAATATATAAATCATTATTTCAGAAAAACAGCTCATATACTAAAGAAATACTTCTTCAACTGCAGTGCTGAGAAATTTAGTGGTACTTGGATTAACATGAAACAGAAAATTTTAATGTGTTAGGAAAAAACAATAAGCCCATCAAAAACTCAGTGTTATGGATAGTATTACTCAGAACAAAGCTGGATTTTAAAAAATTGATATCAATAGAAATATTGAGTAGAAGAATGTAGTTATGTGGTATTTAGATATAGACAAAATGATTGTGAAATCATTAGAGGATTAAAGTATAGAAACGACTGGACGAGGCATGTGTCTTTGCAGAGGGAGATTGAATTTGGGTGGAAATATAATAGCTACCCTCCCTTGCTCAGTCCCATTTAAGGTCCATAATCTGCATTTTCAAGATGGCAGCTGGAGTTAGGGGTTACACAGTGGACTGGGAGCAGAGAAGACTCAACTTTCTCTTGTCAAGAATATATCCAATTCCTCCCTGACCTCAGCAATCGATACGAACCCAAGTTACCCCAGGAAAACACTTTCTAAACTTTATGAGTGTAGTTCTTCTCTATAATAGGTGGCCGCCTATTACAAAGAAAGATATTTTAAGCAGCTCATCAGTCACACATGGCAGATATGAAAATCATCTAAACATCATCAAGGACAGGCGGCCTTCAGAAAAGCTTCTGAGGGGGAAATAAAAGTAGAACAAAAGAAAAGTGTGTGCCAGAGAGGGCAGAAAAATTGTGACTTGAACACAGATGGATAAGTGTCTCCGGGAATTCCACAGTCAGGACTAACGGCTAAAATTACCAGCTTAAACTGTTTCCCATGCTCCTTCTCTGAAGTGCTATAAATGGAAACAGTTATAAATTTTTTTCTCTAATAAAGTGTTCATATTCTCCTTTCTAAGACGCAAGAGACTAACACTCGCCTAAGACCAACTGAGGGAAAACAGCATTTTACAGCCACCGTACAAACTCTGAAAACCTTGATCTGGCGAGCGGAGAGGAAGCCGTGGTGCCGGGCTTCCCAGGCTCCCTGCACACAGCAGAGACTGGGGTCTGTTGAGATGTGTGCATATCAATGAGCTTCGGATCTAAGTCAATGCCACAGCAATCCCCAAGGAAACGGGCTAAGTGTTCATAACAGCCTGCTAACTTTGGGAATTCAGAGGACAATAGTATCTTTTTCTAATTGGATCAGAATCCGCTTTGATGTCTTCATCCCGAGTGGACCAGTTTCTGCTTCCCAGCCAGCCTTTCGCTGGCGGGTGAGGGGTCTGTAAGCACACTGTCAGCCTGGAGGGAGCCAGAGCTGGAGACTCCTTTGTTGGCTGAACACACAGGCTGCAGAACTGGTGGATCTGCTTGGTCAGATCACAGGCTGAGACAGAGATGGCTCCATGCTCTCTGTGGGGGGACACTGGACTGAAGACTGTTTCATTAGCTGATCTTGATTATATCTGCTTTCGAAAATTGTTTTTAATATTATTTAATGCAAATGGGCTTTTAGTTGGGCAAAATGGTCTGCACAGCACCATCCCTACTAGTAACTAGAGTTGGGTTTTTTCCAAGGTTTTGAGTGGCTTACACAAATAACAAAAAGGTACATTGAAATGAATGCAGTAGGAATCTGAGCTTGACTGATTTATACATCTAAAACTTAGGCCATAAATACTAATTTGCTGAGTCCCAACCCCAGTCCATATATTTTCTAGATCTAATGAACTGGGGAAGGTGGGAGGTACATCTAAGAAGGCCTTAAAGCAAATAGATACTTCAATCTGTATGAAGCCTTATCTAAAGTCCACCGGATTCCTTCTGTTCATCCAATAACCCCACTCCCTCCCCAGTAATGAAGGCAGGGAAAGCCACAGCGTTCTGAGAGAGGACTGGGAACAATTTAGTGAAGACTTACTTGGAAACTTTTTAAAACAGCTGCAAGAATCTACATGTCTTGTGGCACAAAGATGATCTTTCCGACTCTGCATTGGTAAAACGTTAGCCTCGACTGAAACCAGCCAGTTTCCTTGAGGATATTTTTAGTCATGGTCTGTGAAGACGGCAACCAGGCCAGGGTCGCTGGTCGTTACTCTTCTCAGAGACCAGTCAGTCATTTGCCTTCACTCCTCTGGAACACAGAATATTTCTATGTGCCAGGGCATTTGCTAGTAAACAGAGCAACATTCCACCTCAAGGGTCTGATAGACAATAAGCAAATACATATGGCAGTTAGCAGCTGCTGAAACAAAGAAAAATTAAGCAGACAAAGAATGGAAGGGATGAGAGCATGGAGCTCTCTTAAGGGGAGGTCAAGGAAGGCTTCCTGGAGCAGGTGGCAGTGAAGCCAAGACCTGCCACCAAGAAGGGGAGCCTGGCATGGGGCCACTTGAGTGACGGTAACAGTACGTACACAGCCCTGAGGGGTGGTAACAAAGGGGTCACCCAGGAAGGCAAGGGCCAGATCACAAAGGGCACAGAGGTCACCAAAGGACTTCGGATTTTATTCAAAGTGTGAGGAGAGGCCTGTGGCCAGTGGAGGGCCATGGTCTGAGCTGGTTTCAGGGAGCAAGAGTGGGGGCAGGGAGACAGGTTAGGAGAATGCAGCGGAGGAGGAAGAAGACATGGTGTAGCTGAGAGAGACCAGAGGAGACAGACGATCCTTTGAAGGCAGAGCCAAGAGGCTGGCTGATGGGCTGGCTGTGCAATGAGAAAGAAGAATGGGGCACCACTGCTGGGGTTTTGGCAGTGAGACCAGAATATTCCATTGATACAGGGAGGCCCTGGGCTGGAAGCAGGGTCTGGGAAGGTGAAATCAGGACCTGTTTTGGGCGTGGAACATTTGATGGAGGAAGGAGGAGAGTCCGGGGTGAGGGAAGCAGTCCAGGCTGCAGGTATAAAATGAGATCTCAGAACCAAATGAGATTACCCCAGGGATCAGGTCTCAGGGCTGAGTGCCAGAGAGCTCCCTCGGGAGGAGGAGGAAGAAGTCACGAAAGGGACTGTGAGGCAAGAGTGTGGGGCCCCAGAGGCCATATGGGAAGGAACTGTTTCAAGAAGGAACGAGTAACCAGCTGTATCAAATGTTGCTGAGACACCCTCGAAAGGTGGGGGAAGAAATCTGCGTGTGTGCGTGCACATACATGTGCAGTGAGAGATGGACGGAGGTAAGGACACAGGAAACGTGGTAAAATATTAATTAACAGCCGGAGATCTGGATGAAGGATGTATGGGGATTTTTTAATTCTGTTCTTGCCATTTTCTCTATATGTGAAATTTTGTCAAAATAAAAGTTAAAAGAAAAAAAAAATGATGCTTCTGAGAGAGCCAGTAAGATGAGGACTGAGAAGGGATCAGAGTCTGACAAGGCAGAAGTTGCTGATACCTTAACAAGGCAACTCCAATGGGGTGCTGCTGCGGAATCTTGCTTGCTGCTGCTGCTGCTGCTGCTAAGTCACTTCAGTCGTGTCCGACTCCGTGCAATGCCAGAGACGGCAGCCCACCAGGCTCCCCCGTCCCTGGGATTCTCCAGGCAAGAACACTGGAGTGGGTTGCCATTTCCTTCTCCAATGCATGAAAGTGAAAAGTGAAAGTGAAGTCGCTCAGTCGTGTCTGATTCTTCGAGACCCCATGGACTGCAGCCTACCAGGCTCCCCCATCCATGGGATTTTCCAGGCAAGAGTACTGGAGTGGGGTGCCATCGCCTTCTCTGATCTTGCTTGCTATGGGTCCTACAAAGAATGAGAACTGAGAAACTAACAACACTAACTACAGACAGCACTTCCTAGAGGTTTCCTTATACACTGGAAAACAGAAATGGAAGGGGACAGTGAGCAAGGGGTCAGAGAAAAAAAATTAAAGGTGGTACTTATCTAAGATGGTGTATTTGTCTGCTGATGAGAATGACCCAGCAGCGATGGTAGAACCACAGAAGCAAAGCTCTTCCATAGGCTACAGGGGTTGGGGTGCTGATCTACAAGCAGAGGGTTGGCACTAGTTATGAGGAGAGAGAGGTCAACCACTGGAGGCGGGGCAGAGTGTGGGGGTTCAGAGGTTCCGACACAGGGGGATCTTCAATTTGGCAAAGGAAAAATAAGGAGATCTCCTCCTGATGACTTCCATTTTCTCAGTGACGTATAAAACAAAGTCAGCAGTTGAACATGAAAGAGAGTAGGTGTTTAAAGTTTCAGAGAGAAGAGGAGGTGTGGGAAAATAAGAGAGTGAACTGACTATGGAATGTAGTAGGTGTGCCAAGCAAAGCAGAAGGCTCAGCTGAAGTATGTGGCCATAAATTTAACGTGAATCTAATCATCATGGTGTGTACATGTTCTTCTGAGCCACGTTCAGCTGCTTGGGTGATGGCATGGAGAAGGCAAATTTGGGTTCAACCAGGGTTCGAATTTTCCAGAGAGTGTAAGATAGAGTGAAAGGAAAGGCAGTAATTATGATGATGAAATCTAAGGTGAGTAGGGAGAGAAAAAGGGTGAAGGCTGTTCATAGCACAGTCAATATGGGTTGGAGGTCCTCCTGGAATGGAGGAATCACTTGAGTTGTTGGGACCAAGAGAATGAGGCTAGAAAGACAGGACGCGGTGGTCAGAGGGAAGGAAGCTTAAAAAGATAATTTCAAAGATGTTGTAGTTATTCTTGGTCATTAAAAAGCCCTGAGTCTGACCCTGGGAGCAGGTGACTGAAGTCAGATAAAGGGCAAGACCATTGGAAGTGAGGGAGTGAAGGAACCAGCATCCTTTGTGAATGTTAACGCTGCCCACAAAGAGGCGGGAGTTACTGTCAAGAGAGAGGCAGTGAGGCTGGCGTGGGGTCTGAAGACATGAACAGAATTGAAGGAGGGAAAGCAGGTGACATAACCTGAAGTGCTATATGCTTCAAAGAAACTGGATGTTCTTTTCTTTTTCAGGAGAAAATAAGGGAGAAATGGTCTGGAAATGACAATAAGGAACAAAGGAGAGTCCTGACCTGTATCCAAACTCTGTATACAGGTTGTGAAAGAAAGAAATAGCCATGAATTCAGAAGGCTGTCGAGATAATGCACTCCAGATTCATGCAGATTTCCATACAGCAAGATGGAAAAGGAACTTTTTTTTTTTTTTAAGCCCTAGATTTCTGGATAACTTTCTCAAAGACCTTGAAAAATTTACCACCATTCATAATGAGTTTGAAGAAGACTTTTAGTAAGTTAGGCTATTATTCATATATACAATTTAGCTTTGTGTATATGGCATATTATGCAAAGGAAGGAAAAGAAAAAAGCAAACAAAAAATGCACTTTGTAAAAGTATTTAGCTAAGGAAAATAAGATTTAGCTTTAGCCACTTGTGTATACATTCATTTTATATCTCAACTTGTTACCCTTGTACCTGGCACACAGCAAATGCTCTGTGAATTTAGGAATATATTTGCTTTTCCTTAAAGGTCCCCGCCCCTCTGAAGCTTTTGTGTCTTGTGCTTATTCTTTCTCTCCAGTCTTTTAAGTAGTTAAAGACAGATGGCCAAATTCTGGTAACTTTTTCTAATGTGCTGTCGAGCAGAAGAATATCTTAGTGTGAAAACAAAACCACACTAGAGAATTTTCAAGCTGAGTGTAAATAGACAATTTGTCCTATTTTTATCATCTCACTCAGACTCAGAGAGGCTAAGTGACTTACCCAAGATCACACATGGTGTGTAAGAAATAGAACCAGAACCCAGGACTCCTGGCTACCAACCACCCCAACATACATCATAAAACACATGCTTACATTTCACCACAACATTACCGATCAGACTCAATCACTCATGGTGTACCTTTGGCATAAAACTCAGGTCTTAATTTCTACCTTTAAAATACAGAAGATTACAGAAAAAAAAATTGGGGGTGGTGGTGGAATCTCACTTCTTTTCTCTTTTAAACCAATTACTTTAAAAAACCATTGTAGTTTCTGGTCTTTCCATTAAAAAGCACAGCATTCGGCTTGGGTACACCAAAGCAAAAAAGTTTATAGGGTTTCCTACACACAACTGGACCTGCACAAATGTTTAAGTTAATAAAGCTCCTTGTTCTAATTTTATTCTTGGTGCTTCTTCACTCTCTTTCAAATTCTGGTCCTTGAAAGGTTTGAGTGATTGAAGACGCAGCTTAACGTTTCATAGAAGCTTCTCAGGGACATTTGCATTAATCCTCTGCTCGGTGCAATGTAGAAAACATTAAGTAAAATTGTCTGAAGTTAAAATATGTACTTAATTCCCACTACAGTGGATGAATCTTTTTAGCAGATGTTTTTCTGGAATGGCTGGTGATTATAAAATAGGAAGACCTAAAAGACTTTGAATCAAAGTAGGTAAAGAGACTGGATTGGGCAAGGGTTTGGACCAGGGGGCAGGAATGGCACATCAATTAAATTTCCAGATGATTGCTTATAAAAAAGAAGCTGTCTTCAGATTGTTTCTAGGACACGGCTATAGACAGTGGCCATGGACCAGAGAAAGTGAACCTAAATTGATGTCAAAAAAAAATCTTTTAAGCAAGATGTTCCTGTGATGTTTAAGCCAAGATCTCTGAGGGTATTATTGGGTTCCCTGGTTTAGAAGGACCATGTGTTTGGGAAGTTGACAGTGTAACCCTCATGGCAAACAATGAAGGCCGAGTCTGCAAAGCCCAGGGAGGCTGCAGGTCCACCAGGGACCTGCCAGCCCACTGCTCCTGGTGGGAGTTTTTGGCCAGCAAATGAACCCTGCCTGAGCCTAGGAGATGGGCCTTTCCATTTGAAACTGGCATTATTTTTCCCAGGCTCAAACTGACAGCAGCTACTTTAGGTCCTCCTGTCAAGAGTGGGCTCATCTGGGGATCCCACTCTGCATGGCTCTTCCATCAGAAGGAAGATAGAAGCAGGGCCATCTGGGCAGGGTGGCAGAGTATGGCCAAGGTTGGCATCCTGGCTCTACCACTCACCAGCTCAAAGATCTGGGGTCAGCTACTTAACCCCTGTGTTTCAGCTTTGTCTCTGTTAAATGGGAATAATATTACTTCCTACTTCATAGAGTCATTGGAAAGATTAAATGAGACAAGAATAAAGTAGGTGGTACAGTGCCCAACGGGCTTCCCGGGTGGCGCTAGAGTAAAGAACCCAGCTGCCAATGCAGGAGGCATAAGAGACATGGGTTCAATCCCTGGGTCAGGGAGATCCCCTGGAGAAAGGAATCGCAATCCACTCCAGTATTCTTGCCTGGAGAATCCCATGGACAGAGGAGCCTGGTGGGCTACAGTCCATAGGGCTGCACAGAGTCAGACACGACTGAAGTGACTTAGCACACGCAGTGCCTGGCACCCAGTTAGTGCTCCCTGCCTCTTATTCATGAGGGGTGGGCAGGGAGGGATGGGAGTTGAAGGTGATGGATGCCTGCACCTCCAAGGTAAGGAAGGGGTTTCCTGTATGGCTCTTAAAAATACATTGTTTTCTTTAGAGGAGCACTGAATCTAACTGCCAGGCTAGCTCAGCATGAATACCCCTACATTAAGAATCATGTCACACTCTTGTTTCACAAGTCACGGAAACCCGAATCAGACTGCATTCAGCTTTGGGTGGTGGGAGACACAAGGCTTTTCAATTTCCCAAGCCATGATCAGAATGAAATGTTCTCGCATCAGGCGTTCCACGTTTTAGAATTCAATTACAAAACCCTACCATTTAGCTTGTTAGGCTGGCTGCCCCACCCCAGAAACAGTGACAAAAAGACAATCTTTATAGCCAGGCTCCAAGTTCCAAAGCTATAAATCACTGGTTATCGGATGGAGTGGAACTCATTAATATAAACGAGAAGCCTGAAAGGCACCTATTAGCATGCTATTAATTTGTTTGATGATCTACGGCATGGCCAGAGCTAAAATCGTTAGGCTGGGCAACATGGCATCTCGCGTTGAAGAATAATCCGGTCCCATTAATTCTGGTCTTGGGCTTGCCAAATGTAATTGGGCATAATCAGAGCTCATACATCTCCTCATAGCTTTTTCATCCTTTCTTTCAAAAGAAAATTGGGGGTGGGGAATCAAACTCTGGGTGTTCAACAAAGGTAACCAACGAGAAGAGGTTGCCACAGCCCCACGAGGACTAAATGCTTCTTTCCACCCTTCTGTTTCCGTTCCTTTGCTCTGCCTTTCTTGCATGTTCCGTTCTCATGAAATGACTGTGAATCATAAACATTTCAAGTTGGTTTGTGTACATTTCCTGTCCATCAGAAAGCTAGAATAAAATAAGCTACAAGGATATACTTTACAATGTAGGAAATACAGCCAGTATTTTGCAAAAACTATAAATGGAGTATAACTTTAAAAATTGTGAAAATCACCGTGTTGCACACCTGTAACATATAATACTGTATATCAACTGTACTTCAAGTTTAAAAAATCTAAAGGGGAAAAAAAGTTAGCATAAACAAGCTTAAATTGGAATAATCACATCAACCAGCAGAGCATGAAGGCCTAGCCTCAAAGCTGAAAGGGAGAGAAGGGGGGAAAGGCCTGTGAACTTTGTTGCACACGTAAGTTTTAGCACCAATCTCTCTGTCTACAACCCAAAGAGGGATCCACCTCTGAGGATTCAGAAGTCTTCCGTTTCTCCTCAGTTTGGAACCCTTAACATTAGAAAACATTTCAACATGTTTGTATGCTCAGAGCATAAAGTTTGGCAAATCACAGAAAGTATAGGGAAGAAAACAAAAACTATGTGTGTTTCCCCCATCCTGAGATAATCACTGATAACACTTTGGCCTAGTTTCATACATAAGACATTCATGTATATTTTCCTAGAACTGGACCACGGCATACAGGGTCCTGTCTCTGCCCTCTTGTCTCCCATCTCTGGACATTCAGGGAGCATTTTCCTATGCCATGCGGCGTCCATCAAAAATATAATCTTTAATGGATGGTGGTCACAGCTGTACATCATTGAGTGCACCTAATGCTACCAAATTGTACACCTGAAAATGTTTATGTTTAAAATGCTAAATTTTATGTTATGTACGTTTTACTACAATAACAAAAATACATAATCTCTCCCTGACTTTACTAAAATTAAACTCTTACCTTCCTATCGGAAACCCATGACTAGATAAATTCAAACCTGTCAATGGACATTCTACTGGGGAAACTTGACAGCAGGCATTCCTGCATAAACATCTCTGGCGTGAGAAGGCCTGCTGATTCTCCACGCCCCAGAGAGGGGCTGACTGCAGCCATAAAGATTACCAAGGCCTGAAATCAACTTGGTCTGCTTGCTATTTCTGTCACCAACTTGTGCCAGTGTTTGTAAAAACCTGGGTGCAGCAAGCAAAGCAAGATGCTCCCTGTGACCAGCTAATGCTATGGAGCCTCCAGCCCTCAGAAACCAGACCTACTGAAGC
Source organism: Bubalus bubalis (assembly GCF_019923935.1). Lineage (NCBI taxonomy): Eukaryota > Metazoa > Chordata > Mammalia > Artiodactyla > Bovidae > Bubalus > Bubalus bubalis. Next base: position 20,008,099 of record NC_059172.1, on the reverse strand, counting down.
CTGGTACCCAGAGCCCCAATCAGGAGAGCTGGGACATTCCTGGCAGTTGGTTTATTACCCAGACACATTACAGATTCACCAGGGGGTTCTAAGCTACCCAGGGGTCTGGAGCTATCAAGCCTCCAGTTGTAAATGGAACCTTATCTGCAGATCTGTATCTTGGGTTGTTGGTGCTTCTCTTTGAGGGTTAAGATGGGCATCTGATAAGGCACCTCCAATTCAATTTCCTGTCTCTGGCAGATATATTCCTGATGGGTTTCACTCTCAACATTCTTGTCCTCTGATTTCAGGCAGAGACCCCAGGACACTTTCTCAGGTCCTTCCCAAATAGACAGACCACACACTTAGCATCTCCCCTTTCCCACAATCTTACTGGACTGTGGTATTTATGAATATGACAGTGTCAACTCACTTCATTGGTCAAGAGGGAGAGCCACAGGAAGGGGTACAAAGGTCACTTCCTGTGCTGAGTGCTTCCTCGGAGTGGCACCCAACCACAGCCAGCCAACCATCAACCAAGGATGCTTACAAACGTTTCCATCTTCCTTTTCTATCAACCAGTCAAGCACTGTCCCCATGATAAGAGGATTGGAAACAGCCTCCCTACATCCAAGGCGATAGGAATCGACAGCAAGGAAGATGTGAGTGGCATGGTGTGCAAGCTTCCTGTCGAGAGGAGGAAGAGATCAAATGCTTTCATTTTCAATTGCCAGCGCCAATGCACACTCTATCCTTTTCAGTGGAGTTGCACTTTAAACGCATTTAACATACATGAATGCAAATATAAACACGTGAAGGAAAAAACACTAGTGGAAAATACTTACATGAATCTAATGGGGTGCCAGCACTGCTCCAAGCACTTCCTATACGTGAATTCATTTAATCTTCCTAATAACTTATTAGGTAGGCATGATTCCCATTTCACAGATGAAAAAACAACATAGAGGTCAAGTAACCTATCCATGGACACGTAGATCGGAGGTGGCGGGGCCAGGATTTGAACCCAGCAATGCAATTGCAGAGGATTCTTAACCAACCACATGGCCACAGAGGCCCTTGTCGACAGGCGTTTGCACCGCCCTCCCCTTCAAAGGGCATAGGCCCCAGGGTGAACATGGACAGGACCATGAACCTGTGCTCCCTGTTGGTCCAGTTTCCAGGTGCCTCAGGTAGTATACCAGAGAAGGCAATGGCACCCCACTTCAGTACTCTTGCCTGGAAAATCCCATGGATAGGGGAGCCTGGTGGGCTGCCGTCTATGGGGTTGCACAGAGTTGGACACAACTGAAGCGACTTAGCAGCAGCAGCATGTAGTATACATTCCAAGCCACTGAAAAAATTTTCTGCAGAAAAATGTTGGCCACGTATGATTTTTGCTGTGTCCACTGACATCGGAGCCTCACCCCTGAGTAAGGTTAGGACTCGTGGGAGAGCATCTGAGACATCTACTGCTGCTGCTGCTGCTGCTGCTGCTAAGTTGCTTCAGTCATGTCTGACTCTGCGCGACCCCAAGGACGGCAGCCCACCAGGCTGCCCTGTCCCTAGGATTCTCCAGGCAAAGATACTGGAGTGGGTTGCCATTGCCTTCTCCAATGCATGAAAATGAAAAGTGAAAGTGAAGTTGCTCAGTCCGACTCTTAGCGACCCCATGGACTGCAGCCTACCACGCTCCTCCGCCCATGGGATTTTCCAGGCAAGAGTACTGGAGTGGGGTGCCATCGCAGAGTTAGGACTAACTGCAGAGCACCCATATCGGAACACACATCTCAGGCTCAAGAAAACGTGGACTTTGGTGCACTTGATCTGGAAGAGCTCCTTGCATCTGCAAGTTAATATCAAAATGTCTAAGTCTCCACACTAAACTCAGCGACACACCCAAGAGACCTCTGGGGCCATTGGTTAATGGCAGTGTTTTCCTGAAACATGTGAGAGGGGAAGCCCTTATCAGACAAGCTGATCTGTCTCGCACTTAGCTGTCTTCTCTCCGAAAAAGAACACCCTGCAACATTTGACATGATACTCACAAAAGCATCACCACTGAAGTAGTAATACCACATGGACCTCTTTTCCAGCAAACTGAAAAAGTGAGTCAACAGAGCAGTTGGTTGTTTTGTTTTTTTTTTGCCTTCCTGGCAGAAAATAATCTTGCAAGTCACATAAATGAATATTCTACTGGTGGCTTTGAGGCTTCACCGGAAATGAATGAAGTAAAAGAAGATGAGGCTTATGATAAAGACCTGCTATCTCAGTATATTTCATTCATGATGATTTCTGCCTTCAGAGACAGTTAAAGGACGGGGCAAAGGACTAGAATGTTACTTACCCACATACCCTTCACCTAGATTCACAAGTTGTTAATAGGTTGCCATGTTTACTTTTCCTTTTTTGCTGAACCATTTGAAAGGTGAAGACACCCGGCTTCCTCTACTGATAATTTAGCATGTATCACTTAACATGAGAGACATTCTTCTATATAAGACTGCCAGGACTTCCCTGGTGGCCCAGTGGTTAAGTACCTGCACTTCCACTGCAGGAAGCATGGGTTCAAACCCTGGCTGAGAAACTAAGATCCCCGCATGCTGCACAGTACAGCTGGAAAAATAGACCACCATTCTCAAGAAAGTGCATATTGACACAGTAATGTTATCTAATGTTTATTTTTACATTATGTTGACGTGTGATACAATTACAATTAATGATATATTAATGTTATAAGGTAAATATATGTACTTGGAATATAATTATATTTACTTCTGAGAGTCAGTAAAATCTCATTTAAATAAAACAAAACAACTTGGATTCACTATTAGAGGGAAAAATAATTCTATAATGTACCAGAGCGCACTAAGTATAACAATGCTGCGAGTAAAATAACTTTCATACGATGGATAAATATTTGCATGATATTAAACTAATTTTCTCATTATTCAACACTGTAGACCCCACACGGGGATAAGCTCAACGCACCTGGACCCCAGCACACATCTGGGAGATTGTTTTTAAAAGGCATTCCATCCTTTGCTTGTGTCCCTGCCTTTTGCCATGTGGTTCAAAAGTACTTCTCCTTCAGGGAAAATAAGACTGGAAGGTGAACTGTTTCCTTTAGTTGTTGCTTTTTTTCCTTTTCATAAATAAATATTACTTTATAATATTTAGGAAATCTCGCTATATGAGAGTTTGGATGAGCTCAACACATAGGAGTACTCAGAAGGGCCTCATGACTGACTCACAGCTTGCGTGCCTAGTTTTCCAGCCACAGCAATAAATGACAACTAACATGTTAATAGCATGAGAAGATGAGAGAGGACTTTAAAAAAAAGGAAAAAGCAGAACAAAGCTTTAATCAGGACTCTACGGGGCCACTGAGAGTGAGATTGACTTTCCTGTAGGCAGCCCTGAATGATCCACTTATTCAGAGCTTGGTAGCCTAAGAACTCGTACAATGACATCCCGAGTCAGCAGGTATCATCCCCCAGACTTCCTCCTGGTGCTGCCAGAACAGTGTACAGCATCCCATGCTCGCTCTGCTTCAAAAGGGTCTCCAACAGAAGTTCAAAACAACTAGGTCATTTCTCTAAAGTACCCACAAGATCAGGACCAAGAAATGACTAATGCTGTTCTCTCACCCAGGTCACACGTTTATCCCTCTGTCTTCCCTAATCTCCTCATGTGCATGACCCACATTACCTCTACACCCTAAAACTCTTGCATAACTCCACACCCCACGTACCTAGAACCCAGCTCTTCAGCAATCTTCACCACCCAGCACCCAGCCATGATCAGGAAACGATGGAAAAGAGTCTAAGCTATCAACAGAAATGCCATAACCAGACTTCCCTGGTGGTCCAGTGGTTAAGAATCTGCCTGCCAATGCAGCAGACATGGGTTTGATCCCTGGTCTGGGAAGATTCCACATACCATGGGACAACTCAACCTGTGTGCTATAACTATTGAGCATACACTCTAGAAATGCCATGACCCCCATTCATGGCTCTGAGAAAGCTCTTCAGACTCACACCACAATTCTTTCCTTTCACATATGTTCAAGAGTGCGATTTCCTTGGGGACACAGATCATGCTCTCTGGGTCTGAGTCTTAGATTATCAATGGTTATGAGTCTGGCTCCACAGGAGACGAATCTCTAGGAATTACAACACAGTGAAATTAAAAAGCTGGGTCTTTGGGAATTGACGTTGTCAGGAAAGTTACTTCACTACTCTGAGTTTTCATTTCTTTATTCTTAAAATACAGTCTAAAACTTTCTTCTAGGGGTATTGTGAGATAAGAGATTATACACTGAGCCACTGGGCACTGTGGTTAAGACTGGTTCTGGAGCCAGACTACCCGCCGGGGACTGAATATCAGCCCAGCACCTTTTGCTCTGTGACCCTGGACAAGTCGCTTTACTTCTCTGTGCCTCAGCGTCCTCTCCGGCAGGATGGGGATAATAACAGCACCTACCTCATAGATGACTATGAGGATTACCTGAGTGGACACATGTGATGAGATGAGATCACCTAGTGTAGAGCAAGCAATCAATGAATGCTATTACTAACCACTGTGAGTACATGTGGCCTTCCCTGGAGGTGCAGCAGTAAAGAATCTGCCTGCCAATGCAGGAGGTGCGGGTTCAATCCCTGGATCACAGAGATCCCCAGGAACAGGAAATGGCAACCCACTCTTTTTAGTATTCTTGCCTGGGAAATCCCATGCACAGAGGAGACTGGTGGGCTACAGTCCATGGTGTTGCAAAGAGTCAGACTCAACTTAGCAACTAAAAAACAACAACTAGTACACAGTACGTGTACACTTCCCAGTCGCTTATCACCCAACACATAGCAGATATTCAAAAGAGTCTATTAACTGAAAGGAAGCTGGCTGGTTTTGTTTCTCAGACCACAGCTTGTTCACAGCTGCCAGAAGTGGTAGCTAACAGCTTTATAAAGGCTGAAAAATGAGAAAGCTAGTATAAAAAACGTAAAACAAGACTGAATGTGGGGCTGTTTAGTATTGGAGTCAACCCCAGGTCACATCTTGGGGTGCCTGAGTGAATCACTCCCTTACAGCAAGCACAGGGCTGTACAAATACTCATACAACAACCTTGAGTCATCGAGAACACTCACATCTGCTCTGCTCAGTCTGTTCAAGAAAACAAAACTGTGTGAAATGCTTTAAAAAGCCTCTGGCCCTCAAGAGTTAAGCAGTTTTACTATTAACGATGAAGTGCAGGCACTTATAAGACATGACTGTTCAGTTGCCCTGGATGATGGGCACCCCTATGGTCTCCTTGGAGAAGGCAATGGCAGCCCACTCCAGTACTCTTGCCTGGGAAATCCCATGGATGGAGGAGCCTGGAAGGCTGCAGTCCATGGAGTTGCTGAGGGTCGGACATGACTGAGCGACTTCACTTTCACTTTTCACTTTCATGCATTGGAGAAGGAAATGGCAACCCACTCCAGTGTTCTTGCCGGGAGAATCCCAGGGACGGGGGAGCCTGGTGGGCTGCCGTCTATGGGGTCACATAGAGTCGGACACGGCTGAAGTGACTTAGCTTAGCTTAGCTTATGTTCTCCTGGGTGGACATTTCAAGCTGAGGAAGAATGAAGATTTACTGCAACGCTGAGGCAGCTTCAACGTCGGGCAGCACCTACTTGTGGCAGTCCCCTCCAAAACCTTGAGGGGGGGTCTAGCAATGTGTTCAGGTGAACATGTGCTTTCATAACTTGTGACCAATGTAAGACTAGGGCTTAGGTAACATAAGGTTAGCTACATCAGTTAGGGCTGCCATGTCTCCCCACTCCAACTGACCCTCCTTTACACGTCCCTGAACATCAGGAACGCATTTCTGGGAGCTGCTTGAAGGGAAGCTGAGCTGGGGAGACAGTGAGTTGAGTTTAGTGGTTAGTAAGCAGTCATTTCCAAGTATAGTTAATATATTCTCATGGAAAACAGTCAATTCTATTGATTGTCTAGGCAATAGTATATTCTATTCATTGTCATATAACAAAGGCGACCAAAGCTCCCCAAAAGGAGGGGGAAAATATTGTTGAAATTGCCATGCAGTTTAATAAAATGATTTTTCTTGATTTTGTGACACATGTCAGCTTTTGAAAATGTGTTGGGGGATTTTCTGGTGGATCAGTAATTGAGACTCCACCCTCCTCCACCCTCCCACTGCAGGGGGCACAGGTTTGATCCCTGACTGGAGAACTTAAGATTCCACATGCTGCATGTGGCCAGGCCAAAAAAAAAAAAAAAAAAAACCCAAAGTGTGTTGCAATATTTTTCTCATTCTAAATAAATATTTACTTTTACGTCTCCCCTTGCATTGCAATTTTGGATTATTTTTCTCAACTGGATAAACTTTAGATCTCACAAAATCTGAATTGCCCGACAGTCGAAGAGCGTGAGCCTGACCCGGAGACTGACTGACCATGTGGTGTGAGAGGTACCTCCCTCCACGGAACTGTGCCTCCACTCTCTTTACTAAAAGGGGGATAAGCACAATGAGTGCCTGACGCTTGTCAGTGAAATGAGATAAAGCACAGAAAGGGCTGAGAGCCAGGATGGACTCCAGAAGTACCTTTAAATGTGGCTCATCTAAACGCTGACGCTTTTCCAGGCATGATCTGCAGATTCAACTTGTTAGTTACAGCTGACTTAAATATGTCACAGACACCCGACTCTGGACATGGCCCAAAACTGCTCCTCTCCCTAGCTGCTGCTCCCACCCCCATCTCACACCCCTGTCTTGCGAGAAGAATCGCTTCCTCACTCTGCCTGTCAGCTTGCTCCAGGACCCTGGTCTTCATTCCAGTGGACCCAGCCAGGCCTCACACACACCCTGGTTTGTCAGGCCCCAGAAGGGCTGCCTTGTGCCTGAGAGTGGAGACCTGTGAAGTGAGGCTGGACAGCAGCACAGTATTTCCAGGCTACAAACCCAGAGAGGCACACTGCAAGTGCTCCCAAATTTATCTGCTGCCGAGAGGTCTAAAAATACCAAAGGCGAAGCTTAATCATGTGAGTTTCAGAGTGGCTTGAACAAGGCCTCAGTCCTCATGGTTCTCCTTACCTCCAAACCAAACCATACTGATTTACCAAGAAAGAAAACTATAGGCTCCCGATGCACACAAGCTTCACACCGATCCCTCAATCACACCCTAAAACCAAGTTAAGGCCGAGACCTCACCTAAGTAGAAATTCTGGAGCTGCCAGTGACATTTTAACTGAGGACAGAAAATGTTTCTCTAAGGGTAATAGCTGACATCATTCTCCAGGGCTGAGTATTTTTTTAAAGTTTTTTTCCCAATAGGATGCAATTATTTAAACACATGACTTAGGGTGTGTTGAGAGGTGTGGTGTGACTGTTGTTCAGTCACTAAGTTGTGTCTGACTCTTTGTGATCCCATGGAATGCAGCATTCCAGGCTTCCCTGTCCTCCACTATTTCCTGGAGTTTTCTCAAATTCATGTCTATTGAGTCAGTGATGCTATCTAACCATCCATCCTCTGCCACCCCCTTCTCCTTTTGCCTTTAATCTTTCCCAGCATCAGAGTCTTTTCCAATAAGTCGGTTGTTCTTCGCATCAGGTGGTCAAAGTATTGGAGCTTTAACTTCAGCAAGTGCAGCCCTAGTTACTAGCTTTCTGTCTCAGGGTAATTTCTCATTTGAGAGGAAGCATAAAGGAAGGATAATCAACCCCTACCTTGTGCTGAGACAGGACTTCTGTCAGTTCATTCAGAGAAAGTGACTCACCCAGAAGGGCATCTTCAAATGGACGGTACACATCCAGATGGACAGTAAACACTCCCCTGTTTGGTTCAACACTGGCATCCCAGGAGAACCTGTACTGTCCACCCACTTTCAGAGGATCTCGGAAGCGAGAAACACTGGACTTGAGGGGCAGAAGCTTCTGGTTCAAATCTGCAAACGGGGCAAGAGTGCTGAGCTCTAACTGGGGGCAGTGACTGCCCTCAGGGGGTTGCTGCAAGGGACAGTGGTGACCTACAAACAGTGCACATGCATGCGTGCCGAGTTGCTCAGGTGTGTCCCCTTTGCAACCCCATGGACTGTAGCCCACCAGGCTCCTCTGTCCATGGGATTCTCTAGCCTGCACAGGGTTGAGCAAATATCTGCTACATTGGAACCAAGTCTCTGGCTTTTGTTTCCAGTACAGTGTTCGGTACTTTAGACCAAAAAGACCACTCCAAAACACTCCCTGCTCCCAAGTGGTTTGCAATCCTCAGAGTTCTCATTGTTGTCCTTTCCTCTCTCAACTGATTTAAGAAAAATAAGCCTCCCCAAGAATAGTCCTTTATCTCAGACTATGCTTTGCAGCAGCAGCAACTCATGTACACTGAGCACTTACCAATGGCCATTAGCTATGTAGGTGTGTTCTGTGCATTATAACATTCAGTCCCCTTGACAGTCCCTGTCTCATAGCTTTTATTATTTTCATTTTGTGGGAGGAAACAGCCTCTGAGAGAGTATGGAACTTGTGTTGGATTACAGGGCAGGCAAGTGGCAGAGTGGGGCCACAAACACAAGCTTAAGTGACTATAAAATCCGTGTTCTTAAAAAAAAAAAAAAAACCAACTCTCTCCTAGTGAAAGATGCACAATCAAGTCAAACCTATACCCTTGATTTGGAAACAGGCCAGGAACCAAAAGGGTTAATAGCAGCTTGTCATTGTCAGCGGGGCAATGTATATAGAAGCCCGCGTGCATTTCTTGCTCAAGAGGTTCTGGAGCCTTCTGTGGAGTGAGCTCAGCTTCTGGAGAGCAAGCAGCTGGCAGAGAAAGGAGTGCAGGGATGGCCAGACGCTCGTCACAGGCGCTGCTCCGAGGGCCGGCTCCCAGACGACCGCCCTGTTGGCCGGCTCCTGGGCACACCAGCTGTGTCCTGGGGAGGATGTGGTCTGACCACATTCTTTCAAGTGTCTGGTAGCTCCTTGCAGGCCACCTGGCTCAGAAGGCGAGCCAGCACCTGAGCGGCAGCCTGGGTCACTGGGAGACTCACTCACCTCTTGCCCCAGTGGGGCCAGTGTTTCCTGGTTAAGCCAAGGCCCTTCCTTTCCCTCATAAACAAGCTCGTCATTGTGACCAGCAGCATCTGACAGGTGCATGTCTGGAGAAGTCATCTCAAACACCCAAAGAGACAGGGGAGCTGGTACTGCACACACAGGATGATATCAGCCATCCCATGTAAGTGAGAGCAATGCCACTGGGAGGACTCATCTACCTGTTTCTTCCTCTTTAACAGGCTTAAGAGTAAGGCTTCACTCTCTGTGGCAAAATGTGTTAAGCCCTCGCTCAGAACAGTGCCTCTGTTTACTATAACATTCATCAAGTGTTGCTAGCAATTGTTACTACTCTTATTACCCTTGGGATGGGTAGCAAGAATTTATAGATTCACTATGGAAAAACTGCAACCCCTGCTGCCCTTGGAGAGGGACTTGCCCCAGCACCATCTCAGGAAGTTCTCCTCCAAGCTGCGGGCAGATCACAAGGGCACGACCTGGTTGCCACACAGTGCAGGGGAGGGTGGGTAAAAGGGAGAAGGGGAAGGATGAATGGCTCAACATGCTCAGAAACAGAGCGGACCCCAAATCTACAATAGCAAAGGGGACTGACGCCAGCGACAGAGTGACGGTGGAAAACACTGCCTGGAATGGTCCCACGCATATGGCTTTGTTTAATTCTTGGATATCTAGCATCCCTAACTCAGCAAGGGCACCCTGGAGGGCTAGGGAAGGCTGGATGAACAGCCGTTCCGCATGCCCTGAGGTCCCATGGACCAGCTGGTCCCATCAGACTTCAAAGCTGTTCTTCTTGGAAATATTGAGATAGAACAGAGACTTCTGCGATCTGTTCAGAGACGGAGGTGGGGTCTGAGTTTATACTTCAGTCCTGATGAAGGCAAGGACCACGTATGTTTTCTTTAATGAGTCTGACCCAGTGCCTGGCACACATGTGCTTTATTAGTCAGCCAGGGCTGCTATAACAGAACACCACAGATCAGGCGGCTTAGACAACAGAATTCAGTTCCTCTCAGTTCTGCAGGCTGGCAAATCCAGGATCAAAGTCCAGCAGGGTTTGGTTTCTGATGAGCGCTTTCTTCCTGCCTCGCAGATGACTGCCTTCTTGCTGTGACCTCACATGGCAGGTCTCGCTTATCCTCCGTCTCATTCTCTCTCCATATCTGTCTCTCATCAGCTCTCTCTCACCCCCCTACCCCCCGCCTCCTCTTATAAGGTCACCAATCCTATTGGATGAGAGCCCCACCTCATGGCCTCATTTAACCTTAATGACCTTCTCAAGACCATATCTCCACATTGAGTCATTTTGAGGGTTAGGGCTTCAGCACATGCACTGGGAGTGGAGGGACTCGCAGTTCAGTCTAGAGCATATGTATTCAATAGTACTTGTTGCATGGAGAAAGGAATAACTAGAAAGGCAGGCCAAATATGTGCTTTCCAGGGCCTACTATGCCACACACCATGCTCGGCGCTACAGGGTACAATCTCTTCTCTCCCCCAGCAGCTCTAGGGCAGAGGTGCCAGGTGGTTCTCATTTGAAAGGAGGGAATTGAGGCTAAAGAGATCAGGGTTGCCTTAGCGCAAGACACCTGGCTGATGAATGGCAGAGTCCAGCCTTCATCCCAGATACCCACCCTTGAAGCCTGAACCCTCTTGACAAGGCTGACTATGTGCCTGTGGGGCCCAGGGCAAAATGAAAATGGGGATCCCCCTCATTCAAATATTAAGTATTTCACAAGAACTCAGACAGCAATGACAGGTCACTGGGCTGAGTGCGCACGACCTGTGAGGCCCCACAGGCTGTATACCCGTGAGGCCGGCCCTGCCTCTTGGTGCTGGTGCTGAGAAGTTGAGGGCGACATGGAGTTTACAAGGCTAATGAACCCCCTAATGGTCCCAACGTTCATTTTGCCAAGTTCCAGCCCATCTCTCCAAATGACTTCTCCAGAAAGGCTGCCACGTATTATCTTACCCTCCTTTGAAAAAGGGAAGACTGGAAAATTCCCGGCCAGAAGACTTGGAAATTCCACATTAAGAAGAGGCTTGCACTTGGGCGAGTCTGTCTTCTGGAGAGTCTGCGTTCACAGGAGGCCACGTGAGCAGCAGACACTCTATCTGTAAAAACCAGCCTGCCTGGCATTTGGAAGCCTAAGTGGGACCAGAGCCTCGAGGCCTGAGGAGCCTCGGTTACCACAAAGCGAGCGGTGTCCTGATTAAAACCAGGGGCCTGAGGTTGCTGGAGTTCACTGAGTAAACACACCCAGTTCAGGGTTGCCTGGTTTCTGCTGACGGAGAGAAATGAGTATCGGAAATCACCTGTGTGCGGGCCCTTCCTGACCCCGGGCCCTGAGGGGTCTGGAGTTTGACTCCCTGGGGTTCAAAAATGCATCTCTGGGAAATTTTGAAATAAACTCCAAAAAGCTCTGGGGAACACAGCTCCAAAATTCAGAAGGAGGAATGGAAACAATTAGGCTGATTCCAGAGCTGAGTTCTGGGTTCCTGTTCACCCCTTTTTCCACCACCCAGCTCCCTCCTACTCCATCCTCCTCCCCCAAACCCCAGATCACAGCCCTCCCACAGCCAAGTGAGGGCTTGACTCCCTGGCTGGCCTTGGCCCAGAGACTTTTCTTCACCAAGAGTTCAGTTCTTAAGTGCACAGGTATCCTCAAATTCAATTTCTCTTTTCCAGGTAGGAGCAGCTACCCTGCATGGTTTAGACCATCCTTCGTGGCAGAATTTCAGTGGTCCTGACACACAGGCAGAACCCCCAAACCCCCGAGGGGCTCAGCCCCTTTACAGAGAAGGGACTCGCAGTGGCGTAGGAGAATTTGTCCCAGGCCAGCTTACACAGCAGTTTCTAACCAACCCATGTCCAGCTGCTAAGTAAACACGTGCAATTCAAGTTCAAAGGGAAGGGAAAAAAAAAAAATCTTCCTTCATCCTACAACTTGACATGATCAGAACCAACTCTGGGACCAAGTGGCCGGATTTGTTAGAACAGGGCTAAAAATGTCACCAGCATTCTGTTTTACCTGCCCAGCAGGATGGAAATGACTTCCAGCCTCCAAAGGGTGAGCCCTGGGGCAGGGTGTGAAACCAACCCAGGGCACTGAACTTGAGGCTGTGTTCTGCGGTCAGCCCCAGACCCTGCCCCTCACAGGACCACTTGTCACATGAATAGTCGAAAAGCTGCAAACTGCTCCCTTTTATCCTTTTTGGGAAGCAAAGATACTCTTTGGATTAACTCCTACAGTCTTCTCATTTGCTCCCCTAAAACCCACAGGCTTAAGTCAGTGACCAAGGGCAAACATGTGTTTGCCACAAATATTTCATCAACTACAGACACACCAGGCCAGAGTGGTGAAAATAGCAAGGCCAAGCTACTATTTCCACTGGTACTGGGTTGCTAAAACCCAACTTAACAGATAATCTGTGAGCTTCAGAATATACATATATAGACACAGATGTAGTTTTGTTTCTTCAAACACACTGTGTGCTCAAATATGACAAAACTGTAACAATAAAAACCACACACAAAACATTTCCAAAAGTAAAGCTGGATTGGGCCTTTGCTACCTGACCATATGATGGGTATATGTGCAGCGTGCTCCATCATGTCCAACTCTTTGCAACCCTATGAACTGTAGCCCGCCAGGATTCTCTGTCCATGAGGATTCTCCAGGCAAGAATACTGGAGTGGGTTGCTATGCCCGTCTCCAGGGGATCTTCCCAACCCAGGGATTGAACCCATGTCTCCTGTGTCTCCTACATTGCAGGCAGATTCTTCATCCACTGAGCCACCTGGGAACCCCCTATGATGGGTATACCAAGGACCGATATGGGGCAGTGGGCCCAAGGATAGGTGAGCAGCTTATGACATAGTTTCCACAGTTTCTTGATACACTAATGACTTCTTTGGGAGAAGCTCAGAAAGGCACAAGGGATAGAAAGATCTGGGCAGAACACCCAGACCCAATCAGCATTAATTCCAGAATTCTTATGCAGGAGGTGCTTAGGGCACGAGAGGCATAAAGGCCTGTTTGCTTCTCTGACACTAGCAGCCAATTCCAGAACCAACAGAGCTGGAGCAACTGCACTTAGGAGTGTAGGGGAGAATCCTCGATTATGCAGAGTGGATTTTCAGGTGTTTCATAAAACATGATCCGTCTTGGGCAGGTTAAATGTGTCACCCATGAGATTGGTTTCTATTCTAGCTCAGCTTGACACAGCCTAGCTCAGGGAAACTTTACCCTTTGATTCTGCTGCCTTCGGCTTAGACGGTCATCAGAGTTACTACCGCATTGCTCACAGCCCTGTCTACCCCAGAGACTACAGTCTTCCTGTGGGAAAGGGGGCTGGGACATGTGGCCTCTCCCCTATACTGTATTCTTCCTTCCCAGGACAGCACTTGGCCACAGGTGGCTCCATGGGGAGGTGCTGACTGGGTGGACACACGCAGCCCTCACTAGTAAGGAGAAGAGCTCATCAACAAGATTAAGAATCACTGAGACTTCCCTCATGGTCCAGTGGCTAAGATTCTGTGCTCCCAATGCAGGAGGCCCAGGTTTGATTCCTGGTCAGGAACTAGATCCCACATACCACAGGAGTTTGCATGCCAGAAGGAAGATCAAAGATCCTGAGAGCCACAAGTTAAGACCCACCACAGTCAAATAAATATTAAAAAAAAAAAAAAAGAATTGCTGATTTTAAAGGTAACCAGAGACCACCTAGAAAAGTCACAGCCCAACACTTCCCCAAGAAGGAAACACAGGCTCTGAGGGGTCAAGGGACTGGTAGAGATCACTCAAGTCAGCTGGTGGTGGGGCCAGGACATGACTCTGAGTCTCAGCCACTAACAGGACGGAGCAGTCATCAAAATCCAACTTAGATTTCTGGGCAGTCCGAAAGAAGGTGGTTTTTCTGGATTGTGAGTCACCAAGTAAATAGAGAGTCCAACAGCCCAGGGGACTATTTTGCATTCAGTGCCAGCTGAGGAGTCAGAATTCAGTGTTCTGAGTTGGGAGGTGACCCATAATGTGATAAGGATCCAACAAGCTGCTCTCAGGTCTTCTTGAGAAATCCATAAACCCCACTGTTTAGAGAAACAAGATGCTTTGATGAAGGAATACCAAGTATCTTGTGGTCAAGGAAAAAAGCTGGCACGCCTTTCAAAGGACCGTCCCAGTTATTAGTCTTGAGTCAGCTCAGCTGCCAAAGGCACCTCTTCCCAGGCTCTCATTCCAGAGTCAGACACTGCACAGCAAAGGCTCCTGAAGCTGGGGCCATCTTGTCAGCCTCGCAGAGGAGCAGATCATCACTGGAGTAGAGATCACCCCAAACTCCAGGAGCACACAGCAAGGAGCAAGGCAGTACAGTGTAGCTCTACTGCCTGGGCCCGGCAGATAGGAAGCCTTGATTCAAGCCATCTTTCTCACCATCCCACTGACATCAGGTGGTCATTCCACAGCCAAGTGGAGAAAGTCACAGAGTCCTCAGCCAAGGCTCATTTGAGCTTTCTTACAACCTTGTCATAGAGGAGCAGGTCCAATCAGGACCAGTTGACGCCTGGGCTGGTCAGTGTCTAGGAGGTAGGGCAGGGAAAACCTAAATTTGAGACAGCTCCAAGCCAAAGATGGGCTTTGGGCAAGAAGGGAATGGCCAACACAAACCAAGTAGTTGCCATGCTGCCATCTTTGGGAAGTGGTTAATAAGGTGGGTTCTGGAGTTAGCTGGACCTGGGCATGAATCCCCTCACCATCACTCATCACCTTGTGATAAGTTAATTAACTTCTCCAAGCCTCAGTTTTGTCCTCTGGAAAATGAGACACTTGATCTTAGAAAGCAAGTACATTACAATGGATTAATAGGCATAAAACATTTAATCCATTACCTGGAACATAGAAAGCCTTTAACACATTACTTATTTTATTTTTATCCTTAATACCTAGCTTCTTCCTGGAGATCTCTAACCAACAGAGTTGGATCTGATTCAGTCTCCCTGTGTGTGTGCATAGGTGACCCAAACAGGAATTATTAATAGTTCTAGCTTTGGAAGGCACTGGTGTTTTCATTGGATGAAGGAACAGATTTTCTTTCTTAAGGATGTTAGACTTGAGCTAACATTTAAATATTTTGCATTTCCTGGACAAGCCATGTCAGAAGACCGAGTCTTAGATAGAAATGTACCCAGTGACTGAAGCAGTTCTAGCAGATGATGAGAAATGAATTTTCCCTGGATGATTCCCCAACTGGAAAGGCCATGGGCCATTGCAACTCTGCACAGATATAGAGATTTATGACAACAGGTCACTTGAATGGACATGCCTCATTACAGCAGAATCTTTTCTTTGTAAAGCAGAGTACAACCTAGAAACCCAAGGGGTCATTTTTGGTAGACTGAGTTGAATGCCTTTCCCATTCACTCACCTTCCTTTCACCAAGTACTTATTCCACAAGCGCCATGTGTCCACAGTAGAGCGCTGCCAAATTCTAACTTTATTTCCTCTGGATAAGCCCTAACTGTTGCCTGCTGTCTCCTGAGGACACCTCACTCTATCGGCAAGTGGTACACGCTAGTTTAACCAATCTCCAACATGGTATTTTATCTTTCTTGCAGCCATCTGTGCTAAAATCTTCCATAAAGTTTTACTTTGCACTATATAAAGATATTTCACTTCGGGTTAAGTCTTTGCAAGGAGAGAAGGAACACACTTCCCATTCCCAGATAAGTCAAACCTTCATAAATGTTTCTGGACAAATCACAGAGCACCATGTGCCAGGAATTCAAAGAAAAAGGGGAAACATTAACCAACCAATTTGAAAATAAATAGTAAATAAATAGGCTTAAGCAGGAGGGTACAGATAGAGTGTGAAGGTCAATCCCCCTTTTCTGATCCAAAGAAAATCAAACATTTTGGAGATGATATTTCTTTTTCTAGAAAGATGCCTGTGAATAGGATGCTTCTGAGCACAAAAAAATGGTCTTACTGTCTCATAAAAAGACATCCCTGGAAGAGTGGCTTCAAGATGGTTAGTTGTGTCATCAAGGACTCAAGTTATTCCCCTTTTGACCCCTCAGTTTGCATCAGGATAGTGCAAGAGAAACTGTTAGTCACTCAGGTGTGTCTCTTTGTGACCCCAGGGACTAGCCTGCCAGGCTCCTCTGTCCATGGAATTCTCCAGGCAAGAATACTGGAGAGGGTAGCCATCCCTTCTCCAGGGGATCTTCCCGACCCCAGGACTGAACCTGGGTCCCCCACATCGGAGGCAGATTCTTTACCGCCTGAGCCCCCAGGGAGGCCCCAGGATGATGGCTTCTCCAACTCCCCTGCACAGTCATCAGATGACTGCTGCCACGGCTCTAGACAGCCCCACACGACACCAGAAGTCTGAAAAGATGACCTCAAACTCGGGTCACCCCTTTAAGAGAGGAAAGTCCTCCAAGAAGCCCCACCTAGCAGACGTCCCTCAACGGCCTGAGCTGGGTCACGGGCCCATTCTTCAGTCAGTCACTATCAAGGGTCACGGGCCCCTTCTTCAGTCAGTCACTATCAAGGGTCACGGGCCCCTTCTTCAGTCAGTCACTATCAAGGGTCACGGGCCCATTCTTCAGTCAGTCACTATCAAGGGTCACGGGCCCATTCTTCAGTCAGTCACTATCAAGGGCACAAGAGCCACAGCTGCCAAGGTAGTCAGGTCTCACGTCTGGGTCAGGAGCAAAGGCCCAGACTCATGAGGCGCATGGCTTCTCATTCCGGAGCAGAGCCACGGCTCCATTAGCAAGAACAAAGGATGGAGCAGGGGCTTCTGATGCCGGTTTTGGAGACAATCCAACGATATCTACAGTAGTTCAAGGTCCTCTGGGGCTCCTCACAATTTAAAGTACATATTGAGCCAGTAAGACATGCAAAAACCATCCCACTCCTGCAGGTCTGATGTCAAATACCTTTCCCTTTGTGCTCATCATGAAAATACATCTAAATGAACAACGATTTACAATGTGAAGAACATTTTTGGAATCTGATTCAAACTAATCAACTCATCTAAGATATTTCTGAGGCAAGCAGGTAAATGTTAATATGGACTAGGTCCTATAGATTATATGAAGGAATTATTACTAGTATGACAATGGCATTGTGAGAATTAAACATGAGAAATTACATTAGCACATAAACAAATCTTGTTTTAAAGGATGCATACTGCAGGAGACCTGGGTTTGATCCCTGGGTTGGCAAGGTCCCCTGGAGAAGGGAATGGCTGCCCACTCCAGAATTCTTGCCTGGAGAATTCCATGGACAAAGGAGCCTGGCGACTTATACTCTATGGGGTCACAGAGAGTCAAACATGATTGAGTGACTAATACTTTCACTTTCATATTATATTTATATCATACATCTATATAGATAATATATCTATATTCCAATAAATTTCCTACTCTGTTAAAGTGAATGAATACAATTTCTTTACCCAGTTAAAAAAAAAAAAAAGGATGCATACTGACGTATTTAGGGATAAAAATACCACAACGTCTAGGATTTGCTTTAACCTATTTCAGACAAAGAAAGGAAACAATGAAGAAAGCATCAAAATGGTAGTAACTGTTGCATCTGAGTGATGGATATACAGTTGTTCATTACTTACATCTCTACTCTTTTTTTTAAACTTATTTATTTTTGGCTGTGCTGGGTCTTTGGGCTTTCTCTAGTTGTGGTGAGTGGGCTTCTCATTGTGCTGGCTTCTCTTGTTGTGGAGCAAGGTCTCTAGGGCACAGTTGCTCTGACGCATGTGAGATCAGGGACCCCATGTCTCCTGCACGGGCAACCAGATTCTTTACCACTGAGCCACCAGGGAAATCCCTCTACTCTTTTTAATGTTTGAAAATTTTTCATAATAAAAAATTTTAAAGTATTTCATAAGTAAGGAAAGATATCTCTGAGCTTACCTCCTGAAAGCTTACCAAGCCTTTACGTTGTTCGTCCTTGAGACCCTTTACACATTTTCTTCCATCTTCCTAGAATGTTTTTGCCCAGATCTTTTCATTAGTCAGCCCTCAGTATCCATGGATCAAAAATATTAAGAAAAATTCCAGAAAGTTCCAAAAAGCGAAACTTGAATTTGCCACATTGGTAACTATTTACATAGCATTTACATTGTATTAGGCGTTACAGTCATCCAGAGCATCCTCCGATTCTGGTGTCCAATCGGATCCCGGAACCAGTCCCCTGCACACCCCGAGGGATGACTGTACTGCTTCCTCCTCAGATTCAGGACTTGGTCCACTTACCATCTTCTGATTTTACCAGCTCTGCATTCCTTCTCTACCTTAGTCTGATTTTGTAGTCACTGTGTTTCAACACTCTTACCACTACTTGAAATCGTCCCACTTGTCTATTTATTAGTTATTGTCTATTTCTTCCCTATAGAACAATCTCCATGAGAAGAGTGACCTTGTATATCTTATATAATCTTTCCCCAGTGCCAAACCAGCACCTGGCATAGAGTAGGTACTCAAATACTCCTAAGAATACACTGAACTTTCTTTCCACTGAGCCTGGATTCATCAAGGGCTCCAGGAAGTGATTATCTTTTGATTAGGTGTGGCCCATGAAGTGGTATCTACTTGTCACTCTCATGCTAGGTTTCACTATTAAAAAGCAGGTGCCAGTGTGACAGAGTTGCCCCTCCAATAGTTCTTCCTGGGGTCCATTCCTGCCTATTCAGGAAATGCAAAACCTAAGGCTCCAATTAAACCTCAGCCTTGGTAAGCAATACTGCCAGACCACTGGATCAGCTTCCAGAAGGTTATTAAATAGCAGAGCCCAGCTGCCAAAGTCTTCTGAGGCTTGGCATGCAGGGAAGGGCTCCCTGTGGGGACCGCTGGCTGTCCCTGTCAGTTACAGATCAGAATTTCCAGCTCTGCTGCTCTTCGGCTTCCCACACCCTCCTGCCAAGAAAGCACACGGAGGCACAAAGACCAAAAGCTGGAGTCAGGAGGCCTACATCCAGCCCAGGCTCTGCTTCTACTGGCGTGCCCGCGGGGAGCCCGCTTCACCACCTCCCACCTCGGATTCCATGTCTGAAAAGTGCACTGCTTAGGCCATAGTCGGAGACCCTTATAGTTCTAACCTCAGATTCAAGGTCCATTTTCAGAGCTTTGGTATTATGGGCATGCATCCTGGCAAAGAGAAGGTCTCCTATCAGCATTCACAGGAGGATGGGGAAGTGGACCAGGCTGGAAACAAAGGAGGCTCTGAAGTGGACCATTAGTGGGCTCCAGCAGAAGGACTGAAGATGGTGGAGAGTACAGGATCCTCAAGACAGATTAGGAGCTCCTATACCTTCTGCTATGTTCTTCCCCCATGAGACCTTCTGATAATGGGATAAAACCAATGGGTCCAAAATCTGCTATTTATTGGCTAGGTGACCCTGGGCAAATTAAACTCTCGATGCCCTAGTTTCCTCATTTATAAGATGCAAATAATTATAGTACCGACAGTATATGGTGGTTGGAATATAACATAATGCCTGTAAAGAACTTATTTAGAACAGTAACATTCAGAAAACGAAGATCATGGCATCCGGTCCCATCACTTCATGGGAAATAGATGGGGAAACAGTGGAAACAGAGTCAGACTTTATTTTTTTGGGCTCCAAAATCACTGCAGATGGTGACTGCAGCCATGAAATTAAAAGACGCTTACTCCTTGGAAGGAAAGTTATGACCAACCTAGATAGCATATTCAAAAGCAGAGACATTACTTTGCCAACAAAGATTCGTCTAGTCAAGGCTATGGTTTTTCCTGTGGTCATGAATGGATGTGAGAGTTGGACTGTGAAGAAGGCTGAGCGCCGAAGAATTGATGCTTTTGAACTGTGGTATTGGAAAAGACTTTTGAGAGTCCCTTGGACTGCAAGGAGATCCAACCAGTCCATTCTGAAGGTGATCAGCCCTGGGATTTCTTTGGAAGGAATGATGCTAAAGCTGAAACTCCAGTACTTTGGCCACCTCATGCAAAGAGTTGACTCATTGGAAAAGACTCTGATGCTGGGAGGGATTGGGGGCAGGAGGAGAAGGGGATGACAGAGGATGAGATGGCTGGATGGCATCACTGACTCGATGGACGTGAGTCTGGGTGAACTCCGGGAGTTGGTGATGGACAGGGAGGCCTGGCATGTTGCGAGTCATGGGGTCGGACACTACTGAGCGACTGAACTGAACTGAACTGATGACTCACAGTAAGTGCTCAAAGCTAGCTATTACTACTGATGAAATAAAATTCATATTTTATGGCAAGACAAGAAAAAATTTTTCCCTGCCTGTTTGGGCCTCCTCCCTCCCCTTCGGCATGTATTGTGCATCTGTATTAACCAGACCTTCTTAGGAGATAACCTTGCCTCTTAATCCCATCCGGGGTCACCACCCTTTAGGAGATAACCTTCCTTCTTAATTTTGTAAGGGGCCATGACCCACTACTCTCTGTACGTGTAGATCTGGATTGTGTAATCTGTCAATAACATGTCATTTAATGTACCTTCCCCTCTTTCAAAAACTTATATAATTGCTTTGACCTCTAATAGGCAGAACAGTTCTCAAAGCTTTCTGAAAGGCTGTTCCAGGGTTTTAATCCTCAGTTTGGCTTGAGCAACATTTTCCATTTCTTTCTTAGATTGACTGATTAGTTTTTTCTTCAACATTATTAATACTCTCACTGTTAATACTAGTCCAACTACATACTAGACTACCCAACCCAGAAGGGAGAAGATTCTGTTGCCTGCTGGATAAATGAATGAATGAATGAGATAAAAACAAACTTCATTCCTTCCAGGTTTGCCTCCCCTCTCTACACTGTCTGATGGGTTAGGACAGTTTCCTCCCAAACAGATTTTATATGGAGCAACCTACATGGTGGTAAGCATTCCACACCACTCTTAAAGTAGGAAAATATTAATTCCAAGTTGATTGTGAAAACATACTTCTTAAACCTTAGAGCACCTAATTAAAAAGAAAAAAAAAAACCTACACAATACAATCAAAGAGGAAAAACAGAACAAACAAAAAATGGTAGAAGCTAGATCCAAATATATCAAAAGTTATGTTAAATAGCCTAAATGCACCAATTAAGAAAGAGATTATAAGAGTAGATAAAAAAAGAATATGCAACTCTACGCTGTTTACCAGAAACTCACTTCGTAAATTATATAAACGAATAATATTAAATGTATGGAAAAATACACTAGGGAAACATGTACCAAGAGCAAAGGGGAGTGGCTATAATACCAGATAAAGTAGACCAGGGCAAAGACAATTATTAGGGACAGAGATGGACACGACAGCTCTAGCGTTTATATAAAGCATCAGAGAAGATGAAGTTTCTACAGAATGGGGTGGGAGCATGCAGAAAGGTCCTCTTCTCCCCATTGGACACTCCCAGCCCCCCGAGGACCCAGGAGCAGAGACGCCAGCTCTCCCTCTGCGGCCTCCGGCACATTCACTCATCTTCACTTGCCCCAGATTCCCTTCCAAACTCAATTACCTTTAGAGGGATGCATGCATGTGTGCTCAGTCATGTCTGACTCTTTGCAACCCATGGGCTGTAGCCCGCCAGGCTCCCCTATCCATGAAATTTTCCAGGCAAGAATCCTGGAGTGGGTTGCCATTTCCTCCTCCAGGGGATTTTCCTGATCCAGGGATTGAACCTCTTTGTCTCCTGCATTGGCAGATGGGTTCTTTACCACTAAGCCACCTAGGAAGCCCACCTTTAGAGAGAAAGCAATGCCAAAAGGGATAGGAGTCAGTGGCTTTGTTGAAAAAGTCATCCCATTCCCAGAATTATCTATCCCCTCATTCCTAGCGGTAAATTCTCAACTCTATAGCATCATATTATTCACAGGGCTCTGCATCCCTATTGATAACAATGGGGGGGGGGGGCAAAAAAATTCCCTCACTTCTACTCTTCCCCCCTCCCAGATATATTTCTCCCAAGTGAAACTAGACAGGGGGCAAAAAAGAAAGAAAGAAAAAAAAAAAAACCTTCAAAACTCAACTGATCCAGCCCAGGAGAAAGGGTTCTGGATTATGTTTTCTGCTTCCAAGACCTTGGCAGGGTTAGTTTCAACAAGCCCCCGGCAGCGTGCTGCACGGGCAGGGTGTGCTCTGTCTGCCGTCTGGCTTCCAGACCCAACCCCTTGCAGTCTGTTTAACACCTTCAATCCCCAGACTGCTTGAGACCTCAGATGTGTCATCCACCCGTGTGCGAAAATCCGAAGATCACGGGGGCCTCTGCCACTCTGGAGAACTCTGATTCCGCCCGATTCCAGAAATAGAGATTTAGTTTGTACTCAGACTGGTCTTGCTGTCCTGGCTGCAGACAGGCTGGACTGGCAGCTCAGAGTCAAAAGTCAGACAGATGGAAGTGTCACGTGAGTCAGACAGGCTGGCAGGAGGCCCACCCAGTATCTTCCTTCTGGAAAGGCACTGGTCTCAGTCGTGAGGCAATCTTCTGTCTTTCCAGGCCTGCAGTTTCACGAGTGATGAAATCTGCTATCGGGGGAGAACTCAGTTTTTTGACTGTGAAAAATCCTGCAATGACAGTCTCCGTCCACAGTACTGGGTGAGGGATGTGTGATTTGCAGCTGGAGAGAGCTGGTGTGTGAGTCTGGCTTTGCAGTTTGCTTGCTGTGTGACTTGGGGCTGGTGGCTTAACCTCTCCAAGCCTACATTGCTTCCTCTGCAAACCAAGGACTTAGCATCTGCTCTCCTATTGGTGTTATGAGGACTGAAAGAAATGATGTATGCAAAATCCTTAGCATGGGGCCTTCTCAGAGTAACTGTTGAATAAACAGCAGCAGGCTCATTCATTCCTCCAGGGCAGAGACCACTCCTTCTGTGTCCACCATGATGGCTACAGGATGCCTGCCAAGGGACAGGCACTCAGGCAACGCTCATCAGCTAAACGTTCCCACTATCTGGATCCAGTTAGCTGTAGGTACTTCCAAAGGAACATTTGATAACACCTCTCCTTGTCTGGTCTTCCCTGGTGGCTCAGATGGTAAAGCATCTGCCTACAATGCGGGAGACCCAGGTTTGATCCCTGGGTTGGGAAGATACTCTGGAGAAGGAAATGGCAACCCACTCTGGTACCCTTGCCTGGAAAATCCCATGGACGGAGGAGCACTGTAGGCTACAGTCCATGGGGTCACAAAGAGTCAGACACGACTGAGCGCCTTTACTACTTGTCTGGTTTAGTTCTGAAATGAAAAGCAAGTGAGCCACCAAGCCATCTAGGATCCTGAAAGCATGTGGTCTCTCATATTATCACACCTTCCATTTGCATCCGCAGCTGATTAAAAACAATCTGTGAGATGAACCCATCTGTAACACTTGACAACAAGCCACTCAGACCAAACATTCTCACTAGACCTTGAAGCACAGCAAGGTGGCATCAAGTTGGAGACAGACTGAAGCAGACAAGTGGCACTCAACTCATTTGGCATGATTTGAAGATACCATTAAGACAGAAACAAGCCTAGTCACCAGCTATTCAGGACCTAAATGGCTCTCTCCCCCAAAGCTATAATCTGAATATTTAAGAGGTACTCCAAAGAAGCACTTTTCTTCCAGAGAGGAAAGGTTACATTAGAACAAATATATACTGAAGTCAGTGGATATAATAAATAATAATTGCCCTAATAGCTGCAACAAAAAGCTACTTGTAAGCTTCCCGTTCTCATTAATGGTCTGTTGAAACTCACCAAATAAAAAATTTACCCTTCCCAGCCTTAAGTGGCAGATGTCTTTCTCTCTAAAACTGGTTTTTTCCATTATACTTTTCCCTCCGGATCTCACTGCTCATCTTCCCCCTGCTGTACCCCCAGGTCTCCCAATGTCTCATCTCCACTACATCCACTCTTCACTCCTCTGCTGCTGCTGCTAAGTCGCTTCAGTCGTGTCCAACTCTGTGCAACCCCATAGACGGCAGCCCACCAGGCCCCGTTGTCCCTGGGATTCTCCAGGCAAGAATAGTCGAGTGGGTTGCCATTTCCTCCTCCAATGCATGAAAGTGAAAAGTGAAAGTGAAGTCGCTCAGTCGTGTTTGACTCTTAGCAACCCCATGGACTGCAGCCTACCAGGCTCCTCCGTCCATGGCAGGAGAAGCATTTTCATTTCCTCCGTCCATTTTCTAGGCAAGAGTACTGGAGTGGGTTGCCATTGCCTTCTCCACCTTCCCTCCTCTAGAGCCCACTTATAGTTCTTGGACCGCGGCGGGGAGGCGGGGGCGGCGCCCAGCATGGGGCAGGACTACAGTGATTGGTTCAATGGTGGGCATGTGACCTAAATCAGGCCAATCAAAGCTCATACAGTTTTGTTTGAGCTGTTGGGGAAGCTGCCCTGTCCCCTTTGCTATTAGGCTTTGAAGCTTAAGCTGCTGCAGACAGTTTATAATCACAAGAGAAAAGAGACTGGATAATGGAGCCAACCCAGGAGCAGAATCCAGAGGAGCCAGCCAGCAAGAGCAAACAGGGTCCCAAAGACACCACTGAGGCCCTGAATCACACCCATGTGGCCAACGCTACCTTCAGAACTTTCAAAAAAGCCAGCAAATGTTTTCTTGCTTTAATCGGTTTGAAATGTGTCTGCAACCTGCAGAGTCCCGATGTAGAAATTTTAAATGGAAGCGCACTTATAAGTAGCAGCGTTATGACTTCTTAGCATCAGTGAAATTACTTAGAATGTAAGCATAATCCACTAGATTCCCAGAATTCCTTCCCATCTGCCTGCCCTGAAGAATGAATATAGGACTGGCCATTTCTGACCAAGTGGTGGCTGACTTGGAAATAGGATCGTCTCAATTGGATAATATATTTCAGGTTAACAGGCCTTGGGTAATGACAAAGCACTGGTCTCTCAGGAAACCTGACTTCTGGTCCCCACTGGGTTGCTTTTGGCTCTAGGATCTCAAACAAGCCTTTTCTATGGAGAATGAAGCCATCTGCCTCTAACACCAGGAGAATGGGAGGCAGTGCTACCTGGTACTTAACAACATGGGCTTTAAGTCAGGAAGCTTGGGGTTCAAATCCCCAGTCCACTCTCAACTAACTAAGTGATCTCAGGTAAGATGTTTCTTTATCTGTGAAAGGGAAACAATCAGTATTATTATGCAGGGTCATTTTAGGATTAAATAAGGTAAAATGCTTTTGAACTGTGATGTGGAGAAGACTCTTGAGGGTCCCTTGGACTGCAAGGAGATCAAACCAGTCACTCCTAAAGGAAATCAACCCTGAATGTTCTTTGGAAGGACTGATGCTAAAGCTGAAGCTCTAATACTTTGGCCACCTGATATGAAGAGCCGATTCATTAGAAAAGACCCTGATGCTGGAGACTATTGAAGGCAAAAGGTGATGCTTAGATAGCATCACTGACTCAGTGGACACAAGCTTAAGCAAACTCCGGGAGATAGTGGAGGACAGGGAAGCCTGGTGTGCTGCAGTCCATGGGGCCGCAAAGAGTCAGACACAACTTAGCAACTGAATAACAACAAGATAAAGTTTGTGAAATGTTTAGCAATGTGCCTGGTATAAAGACTCAATAAGTGTTAGCTATAATAGCTGTAAGACCAAATGAGAAAGACTGCGAAGTACTTTGTAAAAACCATTAAGCGCTATACCCATGTTAGGGATTATCATCATCACGTCCCCTCACTCCTAAACTAGTCATGGTTATAAGGTCACAGTGTGGGATAAAAGCAATAAACTCAATAAAATGAATTCAACTGATAAATTATACCCGATCCAGGAAAGAGAGGGAGAGCGAGCGTGCTGTCAGTGGGGCCTGAGGGTGCCAACTGCTTGCTCTGTCATTTTGTCAACAGGGTAGCACACTCCCCAAGAAACACATGGGGGCAGTTCATGGAAAATGCAATCAATAGCGACCTGTTAAACGTTCCTCTGGAGGCCTGGAACTGTTCCCGGGCTAGAAACAGTCTGGCCTGTGCTGAACTTTTCCAGAACTACATCTGCAAAAAGAACAAGATCCCCTTCCTGATTTTTCAATTTAACAGCTTCACGGGCGGGATGAAAATGTGCTTCTTTATGAATGAGAAATTTCAGTTGCTGGTCTTGGCAGCACTGATTTCCAAGAATCCCAACCGTGAGGAGGGCTTCCTTACAGAGGACCCCTCCCATTTTCCACTGGCACATCCCATAAAGCAGGTGAGGGCTGGGTATACCAGGGCTGCTCACAGAAAAGAGACAGCCCTGGTAAAACCAGAAAGATATTCCTTTCAGGTGTTAGAGGAACAAGTTCCCCCCCTAGACCAAAGGGACGCTGGTTCTTTTGCAGTTTGGGAGCTTCAAACACACACACACACACACACACACACAACAAGCCTAAGAAGTACTCACTAGGAACATACAAAAGAGTCACTGCAAATAACCTAAGTATTGCTTAATGTGGAAAAAATTAAAGCTTGAAAATCAGGTCCATAAAATGTTAAGGAGTCTTAGAAAAACAACCTCATTTGATTTTGCAGTACGCGTTCAGGAAAATAGATAGATTGTTCTCTGACTCTCTTTTCTAACTGCAGCCTGTATACCCGCCGTGTGTATTTTGGACTCTTTCCCACCCTGCCATGATTTCCTGTCTAAGTCTGGGTCCCATGGTAACTGGAGAAATTTGGCGTGTTGGCTCCGTTCGCAAGGACTGGCCCCTCGAGGGATGCCAAGTGGGTATCTTCTTCCATAACAAACACATCTCTCATCTGGTTCTGTGGCAGGGTTACTCTCTTACTCATAAAACCTTACTAATAAAGTCTTCAGTTTGCAGATGGATCTCCCCACCCAGACTTTCTCACTCACCTCGAAGGGAAATGAAAATCTTGTGCAGAATCAGAAGACCTGTGGATGCAAAATTCTATAGCACAGAAGAGAGGGGCTATAAGATTGCTGACAGGAAAAAGAAAATCAATGGCCTGGCCACCAGCAAAAGAGTCAAACAGTTCAGTAAAAACAAAATCTCATTCATCGGGTAGGCACAAGTTACCCTTAGAAATGTATTTCCTGAGAGTCCCAAGGATGCACTGATGTGGGTCAAGCGTTTTGAGGGCTAACTTCTGTTTATCTTTCAGATCTCAATGCAAATGACACCACCTCCAGAACTGCAATAACCCTGTGGCTCCCCCACCCCCATCTGGATTAGGGGCCAGGGTCTTCCAAGTATAGTACATAACAAACTGTTACAAATGCCCCTTTAATTCTTTCTACCCAACTCAAAGCTTCTCCCTGAAGGGCAGGGACTGTAACTTTTCACCTGCCTTCTGACACAACACTTGATGTGATGTAGGTATCCTGTAAATGTGTGTACAGGTTCCTGTGGCCAGACCGAGCCCTAGACCACATCATAAGTACAGGGAATTTGCCCTCAAAGCTCTCTTTGCCTCCTGTGTCATCACTGCACCCACCAACTGCACAGTGCTACCTCCTCCTTCATAAAGACCTCCCCTGAGGAAATGACACAATAAAAACCATTCAGATCAAATGGAATCATACGTCATTAAAGTTATGACCCCCACAACACGCAACTCCCCACCCCCAGACCTTGACACCTCTGCTTCCCTCCATGTCCCCCACCCTAGAACTAAGGAAATAAATTATAATTGTTGAATTTCAGGTAGTCACAGTGGTAGATTGTTTGGGGTGCTTTGCTCTTTAACAGATGAGCTGGAAAAGGTGGCTCTTCCTCTTGCTTCTGAAACCTTACCGATGACCCCTGACTCCCGGCACTTGGGTGAGCCTGGCATCCGGGGACCCAAGGACATCTGTCCAGTGCAGCCCTTGCCAGTAACACCTCTGTTGATTTTGCTAATAGAGCAAACAGACCCTCTTTTAAAAAGAGGCAGAAGCAGCAGAACTCCCCTTTCTTGCCCATTTCCTCTGCTTATTAAGCGAGAAGGACTTGTTTTACTATGAAATGCTGAAAGCTGCAGAGGGCACAATCTCAGAAGTGTGTTGGGGGGGGGTGGGGGGTGGTCCCAGGGTGTGATGGATCAGAGGGCAGAAGGAGCACGGGAATTGCAGTGAGACCCAGGGAAGGGCCTATGTCCCTGGGTGAAGAACAGGCAAAGGCTTAAGTCAGCCACACAATAATCCACCATCACCAGCTCTACCTGACTGTCCACTGTTTTACAAATGTTTCACTAATGGCTTTACACATGTTGCCTCATTTAATTCTTTCAACTCAAAACAACAACACAAGTTCTACAATTTCAGTTTTAAAAATGAAGAGACTGAGCTGGGGCTCAGAAAGATTTCTTAACGTACATAGCCCCCCAGAAGTTCAAGAACAGGCAAGCTCATGGATGGTGACAAAAGTCCAAATAATGGATACTTACGGGGAAGGGAATAGAAACTGACAGGGAAGAGTCCCAGAGGCACCTCCTGGGGTGGGAGCATCTTGAATCTTGATCTTGACATGGAATGGGCTACACAGGTGTGTGCCTGGCAAAGATTTCATCAAATTGTACACTAAGATTCTACCCTTCATGTACCTCCATTTAAAACTAGGGAGAAAAACAGAATGCCTCAATCTCAAATCACACAGTGAAGATCCCCACATTGAAGCCAGGTGTCTTTACCTCCAAAGCCTACGCTCTCATCTCCTCCACTTTCACAGATTCAGAGGAGAGGGGTAAGACGTAGGATCTTTAATGCCCAGAGGCCAGGGACTTACAAGCACATGACTGGGGTGTCTCACAAGCCCCCCCGACAATGCTTCCCCTTTCCCTTAAGAGAGGGAGCCACAGGCAAAGAAAAGCCACAGGCAAAGGTCATGATGCTCAGGGGTGGCAATGGAAGCAGAGAGGTCTCAGATCATACCAAGGCAAATACCATGAGGTCCAACCCAAACATTTCCTTCCCTCGGAAAGAAAATCTCCTGGCTAGCATGAGTGCTCAAGTGGTTCCAGTGAAAGCCTCTGTATCTAGCATAGCATGGGCAGAAACAAACCTGTCTTTGTCCAGCTGCTTTAGACACACATGGGAGCTCATGTCCAAGACCGGCCCAGAAAACCTAAGAAGCAAGGCAGCTTAAATACCCACTCTGTTCCGTGTCACCATGTGGAAGCCACTGTGGCTGGAGGCGGAAAAGCATGGTTCTCGGGGTATTTTGCACAGATGACAGGCAATCTCAGGTGGTATTAATGGTGGTCTGTGCCATGAGGTGCTTCACAGGGTCAGGATAATAGTTACCACCTATTGAGAACCCACTATTATTTTAGCCTCAGTTACACAAATTGAGTGTATTCTAATGCTTGGTTCATGACCATTTTTAGTGAGGTACAATAATGTGAATTCACCTCTAAAACAAAAGCTAGAGCCTTGACAATCGCTTCCCTCCCCCTCACCATCAGTTCATCCCTTTCCTTCTCTAGACCCAGTGTGACCATCATTCTATCACCTGTGTTTTCCATTCCTCACTTCCTCCTTTGGGGCTTCCCCGGTGGCTCACAGGAGCCGCAGGTTTGCACTCTGGGTCATGTAGATCCCCTGGAGGAGGGAATGGCAACCCACTCCAGTATTCTTGCCTGGAGAATCCCATGGACAGAGGATGTAGCAGGCTACAGTCCACAGCGTCTCAAAGAGCCTGGCATGACAGAAGTGACTAAGTATGCACGCACCAACTTCTGCTTTATGCAGTATTTATATAGCTGTGATGACCTTCTCCACTACATTTTAAAAATTTAACTTTGTAAAACGTGTACCGGACTGTATGTAATCTTTTGAGGCTAATTTTTATCTTCACTTATTATATTTCTAAGGTTCATTCAGCTCCGAGTTTCCCCCTATTGTCAGCTAAGCCCATGCACCTTGTCAGAAGCTTTGCTTACATTTTTGCATTTCACCTTTACAACAGCACAAGGCAGCTACTGTAGTCTCTACTTTATAGATTAAAAAGCAAAATAAACAGGAAGAGGGGCTTCACATTAAAAAAAAAAATCAGCTTAGTTGAGATTAAACCCAGATTTGTCTCCCAAGCCCTTGATCTTTCCACCATAATGCTCAGCATGTGCTCATGGGTGAGCGGGCTCCCCATCACAGTACAGAAAGGGGCACCAAAGACGTCTCACCCAAACAGTCACTGCCATCAGCATTA
Source organism: Bubalus bubalis (assembly GCF_019923935.1). Lineage (NCBI taxonomy): Eukaryota > Metazoa > Chordata > Mammalia > Artiodactyla > Bovidae > Bubalus > Bubalus bubalis. The sequence goes on along the minus strand of NC_059172.1, from coordinate 19,977,916 downwards.
TAATGGCCACTGCACTGGGCACTTCCATGCCAGGCACTGATTTCAGGCATCTTAGAAGGTAGAATTCCTTTAATTCCTGCACCTATCACACGAGGTAGGTAGTATTATTTCCATTTTACAGACAAGTAAACTGAGGCAAGGAGATGTGAAGCAATTTGTCAAGGAAGCAGTGGATCTAGGATTTGAATCCAGGCAGCCCAGCTGTACATCCAAGCCCTCAATCACAAAGCTGTATGCTTCTCAGTCTAGACAGGAGGATGGCCATCTGAGTACAAGTGACTAGGAAGGATGCTGGCAAAGAGGGGCCTGTGCTGAGTCTGCATCTGGGTGGTAAGTATGGCACACCCAGACCTGACTGACTTGTCTATGGAGGCAGGCCCTGACCCCAGGCCGCCTTCCCAAAAGAGCTGCATGCAGGGGCCAAGTAGGGAAGAAGGAAATGGGGGGGGGGGAGTGGCGGGGAGGGGGTGGCAGCTGATGACCAACCTCTGAAAACCAGGGCTAGCAAGGCCAAAGGACAGGGTCTTAAAGAGATGGCACAGAGAATCCCTATGGAAAACCTGACATTCTACTTATAAGATTCTTATTCGATATACTCTCAATAACCTAAGGATTATGTTTAAAACTCTAGCCAGCTTTCAGAAATGGAAATTATAGGCTCTGAGGTCTGGTCACACTAACCTCAACCTCCAGTTCTGTCACATGCTGTGTGTGACCCTGGAAGTCAAGTGAAGTGAATTGAAAGTTTCTCAATCATGTCCGACTCTTTGCAACTGTAGCCATGGACTGCAGCCTACCAGGCTCCTCTGTCCATGGAATCATCCAGGCAAGAAAACTGGAGTGTGTTGCCATTTCCTTCTCCAGGGGATCTTCCAGACGCAGGAATCGAATTCGGGTCTCCTGCATTGCAGGTGGACTCCTGCATGGCAGCAGATTCTACCAACTGAGCTACCAAAGAGGGAAGCCCAAGTCATGTAAACTGTCTCCAGGCCTCAGTTTTCCTTATCTGTAGAGTGGAAATAAGTAATAGAACCTACACCTTTAGGCTATTGTGGGGATTGCATGAGATAATCCAGGCAAATCATTTAGAATTGTCCTGTCTCATAGCCAAAGATAAATAAATATCAGCTTAAGATGACTATCAGCCTGTGTTCTTATCTCCATCACCTCACAGCTCAGTTGATAATGATTAAACAAGATGGTATCCCACAACTGTTGGCTCTCTTTTCCAAGGCAACACCCTTCCCCACCTCCTCCTGCTCAGGGACCTAAATCTCCATCCCACTGCTCCCAGAGGAGCAGCCTCACTTGCCAGCTCTAAGGGAGCTTTGGCCCAGTTGCTGCTGTTGTTGTTTAGCTGCTCAGTCTGTTGCTCAGGTTGCCATTTGCCCACTGCATGTTCTTAAAGGAGCCTCGAAGGCAAAACCCAAGTCTAAGTGACAGAAGATGGGATTCACCTGAGGCGCATCTTAAAAACACAGACATCCTGGTCCCACTTCTAGAGATTTTTACTTAATACATCCAAGGTGGGTTCCAGGTGAATTTTTAAAGTATTTCAGCAATAAGCCAGGCCTGGAAATGACTGATTTAAGTGGTTTCTGTATCTTAGGAAGGAGGGGAGCATGTGTGGACTCGTGCTTTACACACATGTACACACACCCCACTGGGTTCTTTTGAGGTTTGAGGGGCCCCAGTACTAATGGAGGGCTTTTCTTGGTGACTCAGCAGTAAAGAATCTGCCTGCAATGCAGGAGATGCAGGAGACACAGGTTCAGTCCCTGAGCCAGCAAAAACCCCTGGAGGAGGCATGGCAACCCTCTCCAGTATTCTTGCCTGGAGAATTCCATGGCCATAGGAGCTTGGCAGGCCATAGGCCATGGGATCGTAAAGAGTCAGACACAAATGAGTGACTAAGTGGACAGTGGAAGACATCACAGTACAGATAACTAACAAGGCCACTATTTGCCAAGAAGAGTCTGAGTTAGCCATTAACCAGAGGTGATCTATCAGTGCCTGGAAGTCACACAAAGGACAAGGGTTCGGTCAGCCTGGGAGGGCCCACGATGGGGCCCACGTTAAAGAAATGTCAACACAGTGATGTAATATCCTGGCCCCCAACTTCCTTCCCTTGGAAGCTTCCGGTTGAGAGTGGTGCCTCCCCCAGTAGAGCCATGAGCAGAAGGAAAGCAGGGATGTCACCGCGGCTAGTGGCATCTGGATCCCCCTGATTTTAAACCCATCTCTTGTAACAATTGTGATGAAAATTACTCGATTCCCCACATACGGTTCCAAGCCATTTGGATTTTGTTACAAGAGGCAGATTTAGCACATGCTGGATGTGGGCAAATGAGTGGTAATTGCATAACTCCCTGGGCATTTCACACCACAAATTAATCCTATAGAAAGAATCCACTTCTCTCAGATTATACCGGTTGGCTGGTGGTGCTGGTCATACCACCAGCAGTAAGGAAGCAGGCTGCTGGGTAGCAGCTGAGGTACAGAAATGACAATTGCAGAGTCATGCTGTTTACCCCTACCATCTGAAAGACAGACAGACAAGGAAAGGAGGGAGGGAAGAAGGGAGTGAGAAAAATACAAAGAGAAAAAGACCACAAAGAGACCCATGGTATGCAAATTTAACTTAAGACACTCAAAGAGCTAAGATTCACCTAAAGACCACTTCAGAGTAGACAGCTAATATGCCCTCAAGCAGAAAATGCAAACAGCCCCTTAAAGTGAAAGCACACCAAATGCCACTGCCTGGACTCAACGAGGATGAGGACGGCAGAGATGGCGATGGGCGGCATCGGCCGTGGCACCTGGAGGTCGCACAGTGTCAGGCACCAGGCTAGGTGCTTTATCCTCACCACCACCATGCCAGGTAAACTCGTACACTGTTCCCATTTTAAGGATGCAGAAACTGAGGTGCAGAAAGGTTAACTAACGGGCTATATTGTAGGGAATATGCTATGCACAGGCCTGTACTATAATTAACAGGGCTTCTTTGAAAAACAAGAATGACTTTCTCATCACCCCCAAGCAAAGGGCTGGGAGCAGTAAAAAGTACATCATGGAAAGACATCTGGTCCCAACACTATATGATTTGTGCAAGTGAGTAGTAGAGTCAGGGGTTGAACCCAGGCTTCAGAGGTGAGCAAACATCCTCTCAGACCCGTTCTATTCATCACATCAGAGAGGCCTCTCCTGGTCCTACTCTTTACAGGGGATGTTCCTTTCAAAGTCATCCTCGGCCAGAATTCCACTGAGGGCTCTCTCAGGCCCAGTCCTCATATAGCAAAGGGCACAAAAGGACCACAGGGCAGGTAGAGCACTAACAGCCTTAATCTCTTGGATAAACGTCAACCTCCAAGAAGCCAAAGACTCTGGAAGGAGCTCACCTGGTGGCAGTTCTCCAAGTGGACATGACGGGTGGGCTTTAGGCAAAACACCTCTGAAAAGAGCTCACCTCAAATGGTAGAAGGAATAGGCAGTTCCTGAATGAGAGGTTCTAGTTCAGACAGACCTCTTCTGACTGATGACAAAGGGTTACCCAACCAGCCCTGGAGCAAAGAAGAGACTTGGAGGAGAAAAAGCAGACCTCAAGTTCAAGTCCCACTGCTTGGTACTAGGAGCACCAGCAGGGCCAGCAGCAATAGTGTTCCCCCAAGCCTGTTTCGTTGTCTTGAAAATAACAGTGAAGTCGCTCAGTCGTGTCCGACTCTTTGGGACCTCATGGACTGTAGCCTACCAGGCTCCTCCGTCCATGGGATTTTTCAGGCAAGAATACTGGAGTGGGTTGCCATTTCCTTCTCCAGGGGATCTTCCTGACTCAGGGATTGAACCCGGGTCTTCGGCACTGTAGGCAGTCGCTTTACCATCTGAGCCACCAGGGAAGTCAACAACTCATTTGAGTCGTTGAAAATGACAACAACGACTCAAATGAGAAAACCTATGAACAACTTTGTAACACATGTAAGTTGTTACCATGTGTCAAGCATTCTGCTAAGGGTTGTATGTGTACTTTTTAATTTTGTTTAACCCTCACAAAACCCCTACAGGGTACTTTAAGATCACCAGTTCACTGATAAGGGACAGTGATAACTTCAGAGGCTAACTTGCTCCAGGCCAGGCAGCTTGGAAATCATAAAAGCTGACCCTGTGGTCAAGGGTCTAGAGGTTAGAGCCACACAACTCCATGGCCTTACTCTCCACATCTATGAATCTTGTTTCTGCACACAGATGGCTTCAGAGAGGCTGGATAATGGTAAAAATTTTGAGACCTGTAAAAACTCAGCTGGCCGCAAGTGACCAACCAATGGCCACTTTGGTGGCCACATGCCCCATGGAATGTCTGCGGTGATGGAGATGGTCCATACCTGCTTTGTCTAATCCGATAGCCACCTGCCTCCCATGACCAGTGATCACTGGAAATGTCACGTGCACGATGTTTTAACCATATTGAATTTTATTAAATTTCAATAGCTTCACAAGTCTACTGGCTGCTGTGTTGAGTAGAGCAATTCCTCTCCCTCTCAGTATGTCAGGTGTCCTGGCCCCCACGCTGGGAAGACTGTAAGAAAACATGCGCTTCCCAGGGCAGACCTTAGTGTGAAGGAATAAAACAAATTCTTCCTGCCCCAGAATAAACATCATCGCTATGATTTTGGAACCTCTGCAGCTGGAAGAGAGAAATGACGGACTGGAAAACAAATGGCCTCGCCTCATTTTTTATTTTTTTCCTTTTAAAAGAAAAAAAAAAAACCTGTATTGAGCCTCTAATTAAATTACTTAGGAAAGGTTGTCACTTTTTTGGGTGACAAACTCTTTCATCTTATGATGACACAAGAGCTAAAATATGGTAGAAAGAAAAAACCAGAGGGTAAACAAGAAGAGGCCCAGCACCCTCTAAGGTGTCATAAATCAGGAGGAAATAGACTTGAGAAGCTAACCGCTTCCAAACTCTCTTCCTCTGAAACTATTTTAAGCAACCCACACAATCTCTCAGAGGTTATTTCATTCACAGCAACAGAAGAGAAGTACCGTGCCTCGCAGAATATGGCTTTAAACTCCCAGAGAAACAAGTATCTCCACCACAGCCCTCAGGCGGGTCAGGCTGGTCACCCCTCTGAGCGATGTTGCTATTTTAAGGCACCTAAATGGCTCGGTCCTTCGGAAGCCATGAGGGATGCTTTTCCTCTAGCCCTCGTGGACCAACCCATTCATTTCTTGGCTCAGGAAATCTCTGCATGTGCTTCACCCCTACCCGGGCTGCCGCTGAGGACAGAGGCAGTCTGGTGAATGAAGACCTCCGAGCCCAGCTGATCTGCCAGCTATGCTATCTTGACCTCTCTGAGCCCCAGTCTCTTCAGCTGTCAAATGAGATTAGTGAAGTGAAGTGAAGTTGCTCAGTCGTGTCCAACTCTTTGCGACCCCATGGACTGTAGCCCACTAGACTCCTCCGTCCATGGGATTCTCTAGGCAAGAATACTGGAGTGGGTTGCCATTTCCTTCTCCAGGGGATCTTTCCGACCCAGGGATCGAACCCAGGTCTCCCGCATTGCAGGCAGACGCTTTAACCTCTGAGCCACCAGGGAAGCCCCAAATGAGATTAAGAAGACTACAAACCTCACTGGGCAATCATAGACTACTCAACACCATACATGTGAAGCATGTGGCAAGGGCTGGGACTTTGTAAAGGCTCAACACGTAGCAGGCATGTGCTGGAGATCGGAGCTGAGCATTGAGTTTCTCAGCTTCTCTGGGTTGGGAGGCAACAGGGTGTGACTGAGTGGGGAATCAGGGGTGAGGATGCTGGCGTTTGATTATCGTTCCTACCTGTCATTAGCTGTATGACTTTGAACAAGAGACTGAAATTCCCTGAGCCTTGGTTTCCTCCTCTGAAAGATGGGATTAATCTCCCTCTTTCAGCAGCGGGCTGGGTAACGTCATTACATGGTGCCACTGCCATTCTAGATCTAACCGTGCTCTTTTCATGCGGACCTCACAGCTCAAGCTTCTCTTGGGTGTGTTTTGGTGATCCCGCCAGAGGAGCAAGCCAAATCAGCATGGCTGGGAAGTGAAGGGAAGTCACCATCCTGGGTGGGGCAGACTCGAATGCTCTAGAACAATGATTTTGTTTTACCATGAATAATAGGTAATGTCTGAGTGCTCATAGAGCATCAGACTCTCCCAAGAACTACCACCCACACAGTCTGGTTCCTATTCCAGATCATTTATGTCAGAATTTCTGGAGATGGGGCCTTCACACACACACACACTTTTTCTTATTAAAAGCTCTTCAGGTGATTCTAGTGTGAATCCAGGGTTAAGAGTCCCTGAAACAACTCTAAGTTAGGAACCATGGTATACCCATTAAACAGAAGAGGAAGACTGAGGTTCAGAGACGAAGTAACCAGTTGGCTATCAGGCAATGGTGACTCTCAGATTCCATCTCTTAGCCACCGATGTCACCTGAGCAGCAGGGGTCAAGTCATCTCACTGACACCTGGTTACTCCCAAGGTCTTTCTGAGACCCCTCTGGGCCCCTGTGCCCTCTCAAATCACCCCCAGTGATTCTCTTTCCGGCTAAATTTCTGACCCAGACTTGACCTCCAGGAATCCAAAGCTGCTTGGAAATGGAAACTCGCTTTCCCAGAACCGAAGGACACATGTTCAAAGTCACAACAATCCATAGAACAACTGGGCCTAATTAAACAGACTTCACACTAATGACAGGAAACAATGGATCTGACGATCTTCATTAAAGGCTGCTGGCTGCCTGTGAAGACGCTAGAAGACAAAATTTAGGGGGGCTCTTAAAGCCATCAACCAAAGAATGATAAGACTGAAAATTAAATCTGCACTGCCTGACGTCCTAACCGGCCCTGCTGCGCAGTGCCTATCCTCCGGGAAGGCAAAGGAGGGCAGCGAGTCAATCCACAGTGACTATAGATGTTTGCCGTGGCCTTTCCTCCCAGTCAAGGGGACAGGCGGCCACCCTCCTGCTTGATCTCTCTCTGTATCAAGTTTGAGACAAGCAACCAAAACCACACCTGGGTCTCTGGCTCAGCCCTGCTTTTTCCATATAGAGCTGCTCCTCTTTCAATCCACGGCCACTCTCTCCTTTCAGTTGCTCAGACCATACACCTTGGGGGTCACACGGATTCCTCACTCATCCCTCACATCCAAGCTATTGGCAAGTCCCGCTGGCTCGGACTTCAAAATGCACCACTAGGGACTTCCCTGGAGGTCCGAGGGTTAAGACTTCGCCTTCCAATACAGGCGGTGCGGGTTCAGTCCCTGGTCAGGGAGCTAGGATCCCGCATGCCTTGCAGCCAAACACCCAAAACATAAAACAGAAGCAGTATCGAAACAAATTCAATACAGACTTTGAAAACGGCCCACATGAAAAACATCTTAAACAAACAAACAAAACATACATCAATAACCTCCTCCACTGACACCCAAGCCACCATCCTCTCACCTGGATCACCACCAAAGGGTCCTGAGCAGTCATGCTGCGCCCCTGCTTGATGCTCCAGTTCATTTCCAACATGGCAGAGAGCGTGATCTTGTTAAAATATACATCAGACCATGTCATTCCTGGGCCTCGGCCCCTCCAGGGGCTCCCAGCAGACTTAGAATTGGAAGCCAAGGTGCCACGCAGTGGCCTCCAAGGCCCTACCTGGCTGACCACTCCCTCCCTCCCATCTCTGATCACATCTCCTTAATACGTATATACCCAGCTCCTGTCACGTGTCCCCTGGCCTCCAGGGCCTCACCCCACACTTGCTGCTCCCTCGGCCCAGAACTGCCTTTCCCAGCCTGGCAGGCCTCACTGGGTCTCCTCCAGCAGGCTTTCTTCCTCCTCATGATCCTCTGGGCCTGCACCCTCCCCTCCTTCGAGTCTCTCATATTCATTTGTTCTAACACTGCACACAGGAAATCCTCAATACATACATGCTGAACAAAAAAGTTGATGCACTCGAAACCGAACTCTTAGCGTCTTCCTGGATCCCAATCCCCAGACCCTCCCACCGTAACCACCCTGTGTCCTGCAAGACCAACACGGTAGAAACCATTGCAGCTTCTCCCAGGATAGTTACAAGCATCCGTGGGACAGGTGGTGGCGGCAGGGGGGTGGGGCGTCTCTGTCATCTTTCCAGGGGTAGCTCTACCCCGGAGGCCCTCTCACCTGCTACTGAACTGGGTCTCGGCACAGCCCTGGCCTGCCTGGCTTGTCCTGGAGAGATCGCACATCCAGGAGAACAGCTGTGAGCAACTTGCTTCCAAATGGTGTCCCCACATACAACGTGTTTTCCCGGCTGCTGAAATGAGTTAAAGCAGCAGCACCGGGTCTCTCTTTTCACAGGAGCCACTTTTTTTCAGTCATGACTGCTGCTTCTCCAGCACATTTGATTCACCTTGAACTTGGGAATTCATAGAGTAGACGGGCCGGGGTGGGGAGAGGGACAAGCCGCCCCGCTCACCCGGCTCTGGTGGGGACCTCCCCAAGCCCTGCTCAAACTCTGCGACTGAAGGAAATTGGGGTTCAGAACCCGTACCCCTTGGGCTGCCGAGCTGCCCGTCTCAATTTCAGAATTCCTGGCAGCCTGTCATCCTCACTTACTCTCACTTTCCCTGCCTTTGAAGAACCGGCCCTGCCAACGGCAACAAACAGCATTTAAAAATATCTTGCTGGATTATACTGCCCTGCCTTCTAAATTCCTCACAATGCCTGTCTCTGTCCCACACAGTATAAAGAAGGGTGTACCATATTTAATTTTTTTTCCCTAGCTGCTCCCTGCTATAAATATCTGAGGCCGGGTAGGCAGGCTGCAGACACCAGCTGCATGAAGTCACCTCGGGGCTGATCCCACCACCCAGCAGGCCAGCCAGGACCTGGACGCAGCTGCCGAGCGCTGGAGGGGTGGGTCAGCCAAGAGTAGACAGAACTCACCTTCTGAAGAAAGTGGGGGAAGAAAACTCTAAGCAGAGTAATCACAGTTAATCCTAATATACAAAGGATGGTGTTTGGTCCTACTACCCGGGCCGTCTTTTCGAGAGCTTGGCCAGCCTCATCCCGGGCCATTTCTTTTCCAAGGATACTAATTACAGGGCTCGACCTTAGGAAAGTGACTTCACAATATCCACGTGGGGTCTAGAAACATTGTCGGAGACAGAGGGGCCCTTGGAGAATCTAGTCCAACCTCTTCAGGCCACAGATAAGTAACAGAGAGCCAAGAAGATGGAGTGATTCACTCCAGGTCATGGAGAGGCCAAGCTCCAACCCAGAATATTCTGGATCCACAGCCTTCACTCTCTGAACCGGATGGTCCACAATGCTTGTGCGTATACACTTGCTTGGTCTGTGAAACGTGTGTTCATGAACAGCTCTCACTGCAAATAATGCTTTCACTATCTTAAAAGACACAGGAGAAAAGTTGTAAAAATTTCAACAAAACTTTGCTGCCTCAATTTTAGGGACAATTTTCATGCACTAAAAGACCTGTTTCACTCTCCTCGTGGTCCTCTTTAATCTCTCCCCACCCCTAACCTTCTACCTCTGGTACTTCCAAATTCAGCTCTCCTATGTAATTTTTTCATCATGAAACTGACCACCCCCTACCCCTAACCTCTTGCCTAACTCAATTTTAGAAAACAATGGACTAAAACCATTAACCATAAATGATTGTATGTGTGTGTGTATATATATATATTGTGTGTATGTATATATATATACACAGAGAGAGTGCGCAAAATATTCAAGAGAATTCTCTTTCAAGTGACAAATTCCTTTGTAACACTGGGGTCAGGAAAAGGTCTAACACCCGAGTCATGGGCTAAGCCATTGATCTATCTCATTTCACTACTGTCAGAGGACTTCAGGTGGACTCTAGGAGTTCAGTCCAGGTGGCACTGAGCTCGAAGGTGGTTTCTACAGTATCAAACAGTTAACAGGACTGAAATCTTGATTATCAGTGCTCTGGAAACACCTTCAGCAAGAATGAGAAGGTGACTAAATCTCTCAGAATTGAGCTGTTGTTTTCAAAATGATATGCTCCAATCTGGAAGCTGAACATACCAAGCACAAATCTAAAGTTCTGGGACCCTCTTATCCTGTTTTCTGTCCCTCTCTGCCTCTATGTTTGAGAATCCTGCCTTGGCAAGAGTCAGGCCAACAGCCTCATTTAACAGGTGTGCCAGCCCCAATCTTCATTCCCTATTGGGACTGCTTTGGCTTGAAATGCTACATTCAGGGCCTTGCAAGAAATGCCAGGTCAGAAGTCAAATTGCATGAGGGAAGTAAAGTTGATGGCAGCCTTGCTCTTCAGGCCCTCTCAGACCAGGTCTGCTGGGGTAAACATCTTCTTTCCTTACTTGTAGTCTTAGGACAGAGGCCGGGGGGCATTTCTGAGGTCAAGCTTTCAATCAACAAGAAGGGTAATGGGAGGTCTGAGGCTGTGGTTACGATGCGCTGGGGAGCAGACACACTCCATTTCTGAATTATAAAAATGAGTTTTGGAAAACTCTCTTCCTGAGCTCTGGCAGGCTCCTTAACATCTGGATAGAAGATGTGGGAAAGTTTTCCTCTCTGCTGTGTTATCTGCCCTGCTCCTCCTCGTCATGCGTCTGAACCTTCCAGCCAAAGAGGGTCACTTTTCCAACACACACACACTGGCTTCCAGGTCTTTGCTCACACTGTTCCCTCTGCCTGGAAGCCTGCATGCTCTCAGCACCACTTCCCCTTCCCCATCACAGCCCGGCCCGCCCAAGTGCCCCTGGACCACATGCTACATCCTCCACAAAGCAGCCCCGACTCCCTCCCTCCCACCCAGCCAGGGCTCACCTCTCCCCTTTGAGCTCTGCAGTCACCCAAAGCTTCAAGGTCCCCATCTATGGGGTGGACAGTATATCTGTCTTACAGAGTGGCTTGGGAGGATTAAGTAAAATGGCTTATGAAAAACACCCCTAATGGGAAGTGGGGAAGATGTGGCTTTAGCATCACCTGTCATTTGAATGTAAGGACCCTAAACATCCTTGGAAGGATCCATAGACATGCTTTGCTTTCCCGGCGTGTGTGCATGGTCACTCTGTCATGCCTGACTCTTTGCGACCCCATGGGCTGTAACCTGCTAGGCTCCCCTGTCCCTGGGATTTCCCAGGCAGGGAAACTGGAGTGGGTAGCCATACCCTTCTCCAGGGGATCTTCTCAACCCAAGGGACGAACCCAGGTCTCCTGCATTGCAGGAGGATTCTTTACCGTATGGACCACCAGGGAAGCCCCTTGCCATCTCTACTAGATTCTAAACTTCTTGATGGGCAAGATCCATTCCCGTCCTCCTCCCATCTGTCTCCGTGGCCTTGGATGTAGCTGGCGCTCGGCAAGCAGCTGATTAACGAGGCCGGCGTGGCATTCCTCAGGCTTACTCGGGTGGTGTTTCTGAAGCTTCTCCTCCCAATTCGGGAAGCTGCTCCAAGCCTACCGCCAAAGTTGCAAAACCATTTAGGCCTTTTTTAAAACAAGCAAGAAGACCACAAAGTATGTTTACATGACAGGCCGGCAAACACAAAACACCTGCTGTCCTGTGGCTCAGGGCTTGGCAGCTGCACGAGGCGGGGTCCCAGACACAGCAGAGTGACTCCCCAGCAGAACGCGCGCAGCTTTGAGCCTGCGCCATCACTGTCCTCCGGCAGGGTCAGCCTGGAGCTCAGGAAGGAGGGTCGGCTCTCACTGCCAGCCCTCTTCATCTTGAGGCCAAGAGGAGCCATAACCAAGCAGGGTGCAAAGGTGCCTTTTCCAGATTCCGTGACTTCCTCCTCCCAATTAGTCACCCAGGAAAGCTGTGTGACTCATCCTCGTCACCCTGGGATTTGGGTCACGGTCCTCCCCTGCACTACCAATGTCCACTTCGGCAAAAAGTGAACTCGACGGGTGCATGCAATACAGTTTGCAAAAAAATGTAACAGTGATTAGAATGATTATTTTATGTGCAGGCCCAGTGCAAAGTCCCTTGCAGAGACCTTTAGTAAATCCTCCCAAACATCCTACGAGTTGTGTACTCTTTTTAGCTCTACTACAGAGCAGTATTTCTCAACCAGGGGCAATTCTGCACCCCCTAACAGACATCTGTCAGTGTCTAGAGACATTTTTGATTGTCACAACTGGCCAGCTGGGGTGGGGAGAGTGGGGCAGGGAGGATGCTACTTGGCATCTAGTGGGTGGGGGCTGGGATGCTGCTAAGTATACTTCAGGGCACAAGACAGCCCTGCAACACAATGTACCCAGTCCAGGGACTTCCCTGGTGGTCCAGCAGTTAAGAATCCGCCTCCCAAGGCAGGGTATGCAGGCTTGATCCCTGGTTGGGGAACAAAGATCCCAAATGTTGCACAGTAACAAAGCCCTTGTGTCACAACTAGAGAAACCCCCACGTGTGGCAACTAGAGAAAAGCTCGTGCACCACAACCAAGATTCAGTGAAGCCAAAATTAAAAAAAAAAAAAAAAAAAGCGATGCGGTCCAAATCCTGTTATGGAGGAAGAAACCAAAGCATAGCAGTGACCCTGCCTGGGATCACGCAACTCACAAGGGAGGGAGCCAGGAATGACACCCAGGCCGCCCCACCCTGGGCAAGTTCTCAATGCTCAACCCAGCGTCAGCTCTGACGTCCTGGGAGCAGTGAGTATTCACGGGGCATAACCGCCTGTGGATGAGAGCCGGCCCCACGCTTTATAGTCGGGGACTTGAAGTGACTTGCTCCAGGCCCTGGTAAGAGGCAAGGCAATTTGGGACCCAGCTCAGACTTCAAAGCCGGAGCATCTCCGCGCTTGCTACGCCGATTCCTTCTCTCCCTGTGCTCCCAGCTCTGACGTTTCACCAACGGCCCAACACTGTAGGGGACTCAGAGGAAATCAAAGGCCCCTTCACAGAAGACTTTCTGCCGGCTCCAGAGCAAATGAGTTGCGTGTCCTGAGGCCAGTGGCCTAAACATGGGCTCCCTTTGGGTTCTCTCCCGCTGGGTGTCCTCCTCCAAGCTGGCTCTGCCTGCTCTTGGAAGATGGAGGCGGCAGCTTTTCCATTCGGCTAAACTTGTTGATCACTCAGCAGCTGACACTTGTAAAGCCCTCCCTGGGCAGCAGAGTTCCCTGCCCCTCAGGAGTAGCAATAAAGGCGCCTTAAAATAGATGCCACCTGCGGGACACTCTGGGCCCACCAGCAAGCAGCGTTTAAACAGCATAACACATCTTCTGGAGGGAGATCCATTCTTGGGCCTTGATGCCTGGTTTTCACCTTGGTTGTGAAGATTCTCTGGCCTAAAGGATGTAAAGTGCCTGGACACAGCAGGCCATTAACAAGCAAGATCTACGATAGGGACCACTGAGTCTGTGAGTCTGACCCTCGCCTCCACTGGCAGAGGGGCAAATACTGCCCTGTCCCTCTCTACCTTTGTTTCTGGGACTCTTCACAGGCCTAGGGCGTGAGTGACATGGGGCTTGGCCCTGGCTCGGCTGTCACCAAGCTGTGAATCCTGTGTTCCCAGAGACCCTCCTGTGAAAGAGCATCCCACTCGATGGGTTTTTATAGGCAGTGGGCAAGATCCCAGATGAAAAGGTTTCTGAGCTGTGCAGAGGTCAGGCCTGTTATTACAGCTGGAGGAGTGTGGCAACAGAGACAGAGCACTCGCCCACAGCCCCAGCTGGGGGAAGGACAGGTACTGATGGGGAAATGGGGTAAGGACCAGCCTGAGGATTTGCAGCCCAGTGTCCCTGGCTTATTTTCAGACCTGAGACATTGTCCATGCATCCCTGGATGAGGAGGTAGTTGAATGCCTTAGTGCCATCCTCAGACTGGAGGCAGATGAGGTGCAACACAGAGGCAACCTCTTCTGAGCAGTGCTGCGCTATGCTCACTCAGTTGTGAATGATTCTTTGTGACCCCATAGCCTATAGCCCACCAGGCTCCTCTGTCCATGGGATTCTCCAGGCAAGCATACTGAATGGGGTTGCCATTTCCTTCTCCAGGGGATCTTCCTGACCCAGGGATCGAACCTGGGTCTCCTGCATTAGCAGGTGGGTGCTTTACCACTGAGCCATCCGGGAAGCCCTTTGAGCAATAGTCATCCACAGACAGCCCTCTAGGGCAGCTCTGCATGCAAGATGGGATTGGTAATGCTATTCTTAGGGGAACTGAGTGCCTCTTTGAACTCGGTCTTCCTGTGGATCTATCTGTGGCCAGTTAGACGGCTGCTGTGAAACCCCCACTGTGGGTGCTGCACACTGAAGGAAGCCCCTGTGACGCGAAATCCTTATTTACACTGACTCATCACAGTGTAGGGAACCCTGCTCATGATTAGAGGATCAAAAGATTGAATGATGTCCCCATGGTTTGGGTACCCTCCAAAATGCTGCCTCTCTTCACCGAGAACTTGAATTTCTCCACCACGGTAGAAAGCGGGGAAGAGTCTTCTGAGGGCGTCAAAGGATTTCAAATGAAGTTCTGGAATTAAACATTTTGCATGGTGGGATCAATCATTTGTCTGACTGCCACTCCTGGAGTGTCGCTGTGTGCCAGACCCCGTGGGAGGCACAGGGGAGGCACGGATGCCCATGAGCCCACAGAGTGATGGGGTGACACGCGCAGGAAACGACTCAGGAACCTGCCCTGGGTGTGGGGAAATTCACAGAAAGGTGGCCCTTCCACTGGTGTGGAGGCAGGTAAACCTCCTGGAGGAGGCCGAACAACCCCACTTTGTTCTTCTAACAACTTAAAGCTGGGCTGCATTTCTCAGGCATTCAAGGGGGAGTAAAAAAAAGTCTGTGTTTCCACAAGCTTGCTTTGTTTCAGTTTTACTAGCTCTCTTGGCTTCAATAAAACAGTTAAAAAGGAGGGTAGCTGCTCCCCCTCCCCAAACTACGCAGGTGTGGAAACTGATTAAACAGCAACTAGTGGCTCAATTAACCCTTGCTCCTGGAGTTGATTATCACGACGGAAACCCATCCTAGAAGCTCAGTGTTAAATGAGTTCCACAACTAGAAGAGCTTTCTAGATGCAGCCCTTTCATTTCTCCGCTGCAAATGAGATTGTTGGGATTTGCCTCACCTGATAAATAAGCAAATAATTCAGAAAGGTCCTCACTTTTTTTTTTTTTCCTTTGAGATCCTTAGACAGCAGCGGTATTGATATATTATCTATTCCTAATGAAATTTCAGAAAGGCCTTCCTTGGCCATCATTTAAATTAGCCCCAGTCATACTATCCCATTACTTTGCTTTTGGTGGTTGTTAATAACAGTTACTGCTAAAAGTAAATCCCTATTTGTTCACTTTTTCCTTGTCTCCTCCATTAGTTCACTTCATGAGAGGAGGATCCTCCCCCTCCCCCAATTAATCCACAGTACTTTTAATAGTGGTGCAGGGTCCGTGGTCAATAAATATTTGTTGAATGAACCACAACTATTTATTAAGCATTTACTATGTGATTCAATATTTACATCTATGATATCATCCAGTCCTCACACCAACCTGAGGAGTTAAGTGCTGTTATTATCCCCCATTTTACAGATAACAAAATTGAGGCTTAGAATGGTTAAGAAATATGGCCCAGGTCACTCATAGAAATAGCAGAGGTGAGCTTCAAATCCTTACTGCGATTCCAAAGTTTTCGCTCCTTACCATTATGATGGAGCTCCTTTCATGTACATCCTGGTTACTGCTTTGGAGTAGGAATATTCTCATCAAAACCCTATCATTTAACCTAGCATCTCCGAATGGAAGGAAATTATCTCCAAGGCCATGGACATTCGTGAACATTTAGTAAGAAAAATGGCCAGTGAGAAACCCCAAGCGATGCTCAGCATCAAACTGACATACAACAATGAGCGAGGGAGGGAAGAAGGGAGGTGTGGATGAGAGAAGCTTCTATTTTCTGCCAGCTCCCTGTTTATAAATACCACTCTATTAAAGTGGTTTCTCTACCTCTCTTAAGGAAGCCACGAAGATAGCATCACTTAATGACACTGCCCTGGGAACAGGCACATCGATACCAAATGAGCAAGCGAGATATAACTCGTGGTGAGCTATGAAGCTGAGATCATGTTTTATAAACACCATAGAACTTTTATCATCCATCTGGGGTTGAGCAAAACCATATTTGCCCAGTACTCTGAGTAATGGACTGGACTAGATGGATTAGGGTTCTTGAATTCCCAGCTGGAAGACATTAAAAGTTTAAGAGCCCTATATACCTGACTCAAATGCGTGTGCCCTTGCTGTATAATTAGCAGGCATAACAACAATAAATATATAATTTGAAGGGAAGACCTGCAAGACAAGACTGTGAGCCAGCAACTCTCCCATGTGCGGCCATCTGCCAATTAGACTTCAGCTGTGTAGACGGTAACCTTGCTGGCCTTGGCTTATTTTGGTACAACAAAGGTTTAGGTTCTCTCCACTTCCTTCCTAAGCAGTTTGTGCTTCCCTCTGAAGTCAGCTCTCAGGCATAAGTAATTCATTGCCTCTCTACTAGACATTCATTTCACTTTGTCTAAAGGGACTTAATAAATGAGCCTGGTTATTGTTTCCTGGGGCCACCCTCAGGTTTTCATGTATAAAAAATGAGCATCCATATTACTCAGGGGAAGCAAATGGTCACCTGTCTCACTGGAGAGCTCCCTGGAGACTGAGGAGTGAGTCGAGGGACACGCTTGCTCGGGGCATCCTGGACATGTGTCGTCTGTCACACAAGAGCCCTGCCGTCTCAACTACCATGGCTTAAGAAGGATTGTTTGGGGTGTCGGATGGAGGGGAAGAGGTCAAATCACGGGGTCAAAACCCCACCCTGTAAAGAAAATCCCAAGGAGTGATGACCCTAGATAGGAAATAAGCCCGTTCACGGAAAACACCTGTGTTCTAGCCACTTCTCACATTCTGAATTTTCAGAGGGCCCCGAGGAGGCAGCTGCTCTTAACAGCTTCAATTCACAGTTAGAAAAACCGAGAAGCCTCTCAACCTGAGGGGCACCAGTTCTGTGTGAAGGGCATGTTTTGTTTGTTTGTCACCTATTATCCACCTTAGGGCCTTGTTTTTTTCTCCTAGGAGTCTTCCTTCTTTGAGTTCAGACTGGGCCTCCCCTCAGCCAAAAGTTCAGGCTGCTTCCCCTGGGCTCTGACAACCGTATGGAAATCCCCCTGCCCTCCACTTCCTGTCCTGGAGCCTGTGTTCCCCCTGCTGATGCCACAAACCTGCAGGGCAAAGCACAATTATCAGCTGTGACATCATCAGCTGAGATTCTGGACTGACCTCAACTCTGACCTAAGAGGAGGAAAATTAAAAGGCAAGTGCTCTTCTTGCCATTCCTGGCATCTCCTTTCAGTTGTGCCAGAATTAAAAACAAAACCCAAGAAAGTCAAAGTCAGCCATGCTGGTAGAGACAGACTGTCTTCAAAATGAAGTCTTTAGTTGTCAACTGCTCCCCTTGGAAATTGGATCAATGAAAACAAAGCTGCTTCCTCTCCTCCGGTGGCTAAAAGCTTGACCTCTGGAGCCTGACTGGGTTCGAATTCTTGTCACTTAATATCCGTGTAAGCTTGGGTTAATCACTTGACTGCTGGGTACCTCAGTTTCCCCATCTATCTAATGGGGATAATACTATAGGTACCTACCTAATAGGGGGGCTGGGATTACTTAAGTTTATATATTAAAGTGCTAGAAACAGAGACTGACACACTGTTGAGTGCTAATTTAAGATTTTCGCTATTACGATTATGTAGAACCACACTTAAATATGACTCCCTTTATGCCTTTTCCATACCCCCTGGCCTCTTCCTCTGTACCACTTACTTGCCACTGAATGCAGCCCCTAAAATCACCCTCCGATCAGACTGTAAGGATGTTTAGCCAAAGTATCATTCTAGAGAACTGATGGTTTGCTGACTCCTGAAGTTGGAGTCTGGTAGGCAGTTTACTGTTGAACCCAGGTCACACCGTAACCTTTCTAGTGAAAAGGTCAAGTGCTTTGCTTCCCTATCACTCTGCACTGAAGCTATGTCCTCTTTCAGAGAAAGGCAACTACCCAAAGGTTTCTTTCTGGCACTTGACACAGTGCTGTCTGCCCATCCCCCACCCCAGTTCCCCCTAGCTTGGTTGATGACTATGGGGTCATACTTTCTTTCAGCAAAGTCTAGAAGGTCATGCACTTAATACCAACATAGGGTTTTAATTAATTGCTCACTTGGTTGGTGACAGCTTGGAAAGTCAGGTCTGGGAACTGGCATGTGATTCCCTTTACCGGGAAGGGGGTTCAGAAGTCACCATGTTCCATCACCCTGGGCTCAGAGTCAAGAACCCACCACTACCTCTCCACCTTTCCCCAGAGGGCCCTGAAAGGCATCCTTCAACCCAGCAAAGCTCAAGGTGGCAGGGCCAGGTCCCGGGCATCCACTTCCCCTCCTTCCATCCCACTTAGCCAAGACTTCGCAGCCCAGACCCTCTGGCTGCTGCTACTGTACTCGACAGAATTAGGACCGAACCGTAGTTGATCTACCCAGTGGTCGGGGAAAGAGGCCAACTACAGACCCATCAAGGCAGAGGGCCACAAGGCAGTCCGCTTCGCGCCAAGAGAGGTTCAGGGATGGCTTCATCAAGAGGTTCAATCAGTGAATGGCCCCCAACAGCGACAACACGACGCAGAACAGGAAGCAGAAGATCAACCACTACTTTGCCCTCCGAAAGTCAGTCGCCGAAAGAACCACCTCGGGAAAGACTCCTTAATGAACTCCTCTACCCAACGACCAAACGCTTTTTCTCAGGTCTTGAATCTCCTTGGTCCTAGGAAATTCACCCCCTGCGTAGCCCAGGTTGGACTCCCCCCCCAACCCGGTCCACGGGCCCGGAGCCCGCGAGCTTACCATTGGCGTTCTTGCCGCAGATGAGATGCTCATAGGGCTGCAGGACGCCCCAGAGCTCGGCGTCATTGTTGATGACCATCTCCAGGGCCTCAGCGGACACGTCCCCGCCTCCGGCCCCTCCGCCGTCGGGGCTCTGGCTGGCGAGCACCCTGGCCCGGATCTCTTCCACCAGATTCTCCATGCAGGCGGTGAGCGAGATGGCCGCGTACTCGTGGATTCGCACGGAGATGCGGGTGTCCACCATCCAGCGAAAGAAGCGGCCCACTGAGAAGGTGAGGCCGCAGCGCGCCGACTTGCCCCGGCGCAGCCCGTCGCCCGCGCTCATGCTGTATAGGGACAGGGCCTTGACCGCGGCCAGCGCGCAGCTCTCGGCCAGTGCCCAGCTGTGCACCAGGCGCACGGCGCTTTGCACCTCGAAGCGGGTGCACTTGGCGTGCAGCACGCTCAGGCGCTGCGCCTCGCGGGCCACCCGGATGAGCGCCCGGCGGAGCAGCCCCGCCAGGCGCCTGACCGCTTCGGCGGAGAACAGGGGCTGCCGCCGGCCGCTGGCACCTTTGCGAAGGACCCGGGCCACGTCTCCCTCGGTCCAGGGGAACTCCTCCAGTTCGGGCAGGCGCGGGCAGCGCGAGAAGAGGTCTGCCACTTCGGGGTCCTCGGGCAGCACCGTGTTCACCGTGTCCCAGCTGTTGTGGCGGCTGTTCATGGAGCCGGAGTAGCACCACCAGGCCGCCCCGCGGTGTTGCTGCGCCGAAGAGTTGAGCGCCTGCGAGTTGGACTTGGAGGACGAGAGGCTGAGCGAGCGGCACGAGTCCCCGGCCCCATACCCGGAGTCCAAGGTCAAGTCCTCCAGCGTCTTCAAAGTGGAGCTGTACGTCCCGGCCATGGGGAGCCTGCCCGGGGCGGCCTCGCCGAGCGAGGGGCGCTCACAACTCCATGCGCCCTTCCCCAAGTGGGCAGAAACAAGCTCTAGGCTCTCCGGGGCGCCCTCCTTTCTCTCGGCACCGCGGGGCTCGGCGGCCGCATCGCCTGCCCGCCTACCCGGCGGCCGCAGGAAGGTGGGCGAGATTCGCGGCGGCCAGAGCCCCACGCTCCCGGCGTCCCGACTCTGAGCTGTCACTGGAACGATCCTCCGCTGCTCCTCCTCCGCAACCCCCCTGGTCCACCTCAACTTTCCTGAAGCAGAGCGTCTATTCTCCGCAGAGAAGGGATCCCGAGAGAACAGGGCGGCGGCGATCGAGGGAGGCGGCTCCCGGCGTTGCGCGAGTCCGGGACCGACCTGCGAGAAAGCTCTCTGCAAACTTCTGCGCGGAGCCAGCCGCCTGCACAGCTGGGTACTCGGCTGCCGCCAGCATGCAAATAACCCGGGCGGCCCACCAATCATCGGCCGCGACGGGCAGGGGCTACACCAATGATCTCCCAGAGGGGCGGTCACTTTGCTGATTTCACTCCGCCGCGGGTGAAACCCAGCGCAGGCAGAGGCGGGGCTGGAGGCGGAGGGTCTGGAGGAGCCGCCGAGGGAGCGGTGGAGGAGGGGGAAAGAGATGGCGAGTGAGCGACCTGGCGGGTGGGAAAGCGGGGATCGAAACGTTAGGCTCGGAAGCTGACGAATTAAAGAAAGAGGTAAAGGAAAAGCCACTGTGCGTTGCCACCTTCCCGCCGTCCAGGCTTTGGGCGTCCGCAGCTCCTTTTCAAACCCTTTTGGTGTCGAACACCAAAGCCAGCGAGGCGAGTATGGGTAGGGGAGCAGGAGGGGTTGGGACTAGAGGAGGGAACCGAGGCCTGGGGGAGGGGACCCAAGTCAGACGCCCCACCTCTCTCTCAAGACTTTCTGCTAAGCCCCTCCCCCTTTCCCGAGACGAAACTCCAGTTGTATTTGGAGGGAGGAGTTTGCTCGTGTTTTCTTCTCTTCCCAAATCCGTCCGGTTTTCTTTACGTTGTTTTCTAGGCTCCAATCAGAATAGAAATTCTTAATCTGGCATCTGATAAATGGACAGCCTCCAGAGGGCTGCGATTCCTCCCTCACCTCTCCCCGCCACTTGAAATATAACACACGCAGTAGTCTGAGTACTACTCCAGGGAGAAGGCCGTAACTGATCAGATTTGCAGGAGTCGGTGACTTTCCTGTTAAACTGTACAACGCCGCTTGCTGTGTTGGATCCTTCTTGTGCCTCAGTGTCCGAGTGTGTGTGCTGGGGGCGGGGGGGCGGTGTGGGGGTGGGGGGCGGGTATTACACACGTGCGTAATGGGTGTGCGAAAACGAAAAACGTCCCTAGTTGTGGCCTGCGCTTGGAACATCTGGCTGAACGCTCCTCTTCCTAACGGTGTGCCCTCAGGCGAGCTCTCTGCCCGGCTCAGGACCCGCTTTCCTTCAGGGGTAAAATGAGAGCTGACCTCCAAGCAGCACCGTTGTAAACCTGTCTCATGCACTTGTCCAGAGGCGGTATATCCAGCAGATCCATGCCCTGTCCTACCCAGGCCGGCAGCTGTCCTGTAACTATTCACAGACACGTGCACGAACGTGGACACGCCTCCTCCTGTGGAGCCACAAAAGCAAGGAGGAGATTGTGCAAGCATTTCCCCCAGGTCAGCCTCCTCCTGCGCTCTTGAATAGCTGCTTTGTACTATATCTCACAGGGTTTTGACCTTGGGCTGTGAGTTGCATACGAACTAGAAATGTCTGGTTTCTCTCTCTCCTTCTTAAATTAATTGCCCTTTCCCGGTGAAACTCCTTTTGCTTTGGCGGTTTTAACTTAATTTTGCCTTCCAGCGCATCTTTCTTTATGCAATACCGCCGCCTGGTGGTTACAACTGGGAATGGCGTCAAGGCTGGAAGTATTGATACTAATGAACGATGTTAAGTCCGCAGGAACCAAATCAAAAGAGGACACAAGATGTGACTACATCTTCTATAACAGAGATAGGAAGTCAAAGTAGGTAAGGATATTCAATTTGCTTAAAAATGTGAAAAGAAATTTGATACGATTTAAATCTTACTCAGTTCAGTCTCTCAGTCGTGTCCGACTCTTTGCGACCCCATGAATCGCAGCATGCCAGGCCTCCCTGTCCATCACCAACTCCCGGAGTTCACTCAGACCCACGTCCATCGAGTCGGTGATGCCATCCAGCCATCTCATCCTCTGTCATCCCCTTCTCCTCTTGCCCCCAGTCCCTCCCAGCATCAGAGTCTTTTCCAATGAGTCAACTCTTCGCATGAAGTGGCCAAAGTACTGGAGTTTCAGCTTTAACATCATTCCTTCCAAAGAACACCCAGGCCTGATCTCCTTCAGAATGGACTGGTTGGATCTCCTTACAGTCCAAGGGACTCTCAAGGGTCTTCTCCAACACCACAGTTCAAAAGCATCAATTCTTCGGTGCTCAGCTTTCTTCACAGTCCAAGTCTCACATCCATACATGACTACTGGAAAAACCATAGCCTTGACTAGACAGACGTTTGTTGGCAAAGTAATGTCTCTGCTTTTCAATATGCTATCTAGGTTGGTCATAACTTTCCTTCCAAGGAGTAAGAGTCTTTTAATTTCATGGCTGCAGTTACCATCTGCAGTGATTTTGGAGCCCCCAAAAATAAAGTCTGACACTGTTTCCACTGTTTCCCCATCTATTTCCCATGAAGTGATGGGACCAGATGTCATGATCTTCGTTTTCTGAATGTTGAGTTTTAAGCCAACTTTTTCACTCTCCTCTTTCACCTTCATCAAGAGCCTTTTTAGTTCCTCTTCACTTTCTGTCATAAGGGTGGTGTCATCTGCATATCTATAGTTATTGATATTTCTCCTGGCAATCTTGATTCCAGCTTGTGCTTCTTCCAGCCCAGCATTTCTCATGATGTACTCTGCATATAAGTTAAATAAGCAGGGTGACAATATACAGCCTTGACGTACTCCTTTTCCTATTTTGAACCAGTCTGTTGTTCCATGTCCAGTTCTAACTGTTGCTTCCTGACCTGCATACAAATTTCTCAAGAGGCAGGTCATATAATAGTAAAGCCAATGTCTCCCTCTAATGGACATTTAGAGGAAATAAAATCGGCCAAGTTTTTTTTTTTTTCGGGTTTTCTTTTTTTTTTTTTTTTTAATCATTTTGTTGTGCTCCTCCATAAAAAGTTAACCCTAAAATAGGTAACGACTGGGAAGCGGCTATATAACACAAGGAGCCCAGCCTGGAACTCTGTGAGGACCTAGAGGGGTGGGATGGAGAGTGGGGGAGGGAGGATCAAGAGGGAGGGGGCATATGTATATATTCAGACCTCCCAGGCTGCGCATGCACCGAAGACTCAGGCGACATCTAAATGTTGTTGGGGAGGAAGGGGTTCTGACCAAGCCGAATGTGCTCCATAAAAAGGCTATTTTCTATATTTATGTTGGGGAAAAGTCACTTTAAAGACTAGTGCTGTTTGGAAGCAAAGCTTTTTCTTTTTTGTCAATGGAATGCGGTGTTTTTTTTTTTTTTTAACTATTAAATCACAAGGAATAACAGATGCTTCAATCTCCTCTTTGATAAAAGGACAGACTGAGATTTGAAAGACGTTTGCACAAATCTGTGAAACATAACCCTTCGCATTATTTTTTTATAAGCATCAGTTGCCATCATGTTTTGTAGTTTGGGTCTTGATTTCAACATTGTTGGTGAAGAAAATTTTCAACAAATATGCATTACCTGTATGAAGCTAAGGGGCTTCCTAGGTGGCTCAGTGGTAAAGTATCTGCCTGCCAATGCAGGAGACAGGGGTTCAATCCCTGGGTAGAGAAGATTCCCTGGAGAAAGAAATGGCAACCCACTCCAGTATTCTTGCCTGGAAAATTCCATGGATATAGTCCATGGGATTGCAAAGAGTCAGTCACGACTGAAAACACACACATGTGTATATATTTATTTATCACTGATTCTCCTTGTTGTATGGCAGAAACCAGCACAACATTGTAAATTAAACAAAAATTTTTTTAAATTTAAAAAGTAACAAATATGACAACTGGAAATTTGACACAGGGAACTTACTGAATGGAAGGGTTATCTAGGAAACTATCTGGAATGTATCTTGGAGGAAAAGAGCAAATGGATTTATCTTAATATATTCAAGTTACTTGATGATTTGAAGTGTAAAAAGAATAAAACATTTGTTGCTGTTGTTCAGTCGCTAAGTTGTGTCCGACTGTGCGACCACATGGAATACAGCATGCCAGACTCACCTGTCCTTCTCTCTCTCCCAGAGTTTGTTCAGATTCATGTCCATTGAGTCAGTGATACCATCTAACCATCTCATCCTCTGATGCTCCCCACCTCCCTCCTTTTGCCTTCAATCTTTCCCAGCATCAGGGTCTTTTCCAATCAGTCAGCTCTTTGCAACAAGTGGCCAAAGTATTGGAGCTTCAACTTCAGCATCAGTCCTTCTAGTGAATATTCAGGGTTGATTTCCTTTGGGATTGACTGGTTTGATCTCCTTGCTGTCCAAGGGTCTCTCAAGAGTCTTCTCTAACACCACGATTCAAAAACATCAATTCTTTGGCACTCAGCCTTCTTTATGGTTCAAAAGATGTCAAAGCTATAACAAACCTGCTGCTGCTGCTAAGTCGCTTCAGTCGTGTCTGACTCTGCGCGACCCCATAGACAGCAGCCCACCAGGCTCCCCCGTCCCTAGGATTCTCCAGGCAAGAACACTGGAGTGGGTCGCCATTTCCTTCTCCAATGCATGAAAGTGAAGAGTGAAAGTGAAGTCTCTCAGTCGTGTCTGACTCTTAGTGACCCCATGGACTGCAGCCCACAAGGCTCCTCCATCCATGGGATTTTCCAGGCAAGAGTACTGGAGTGGGGTGCCAACCTAGACAGCATATTAAAAAGCAGAGACATTACTTTGCAGTCAAAGGTCCATATAACCAAAGCTATGGTTTTTCCAGCATTCATGGATGGATGTGAGAGTTGAATCATATAGATATTTTTCTTGATTTCCTTGCTTTTCTTTATGATTCAATGAATGCTGGCAATTTGATCTCTGGTTCCTCTCTGTTTTCTAAATCCAGCTTGTACATCTGAAAGTGCTTGGTTCATTTACTGCTGAAGCCTAGCTTGAGGGATTTTGAGCATTACCTTGCTAGCATGTGAAATGAGTGCAATTGTACAGTAGTTTGAACATTCTTTGGCATTGTCTTTCTTTGGAATTGGAATGAAAACTGACCTTTTCCAGTCCTATGGCCACTGCTGAATTTTCCAAATTTGTTGGCATATTGAGTGCAGCACTTTACTAGCATCATCTTTTAGGATTTAAATAGCTCAGCTGGAATTCAATCACCTCCACTAGCTTTGTTTGTTATAATGCTTTCTAAGGCCCACTTGATTTCATACTGCAGGATGTCTCACTCTAGGAGAGTGATGACACCATCATGGTAATCTGGGTCATTAAGACCTTTTTTGTATAATTTTCCTGTGTATTCTTGCCACCTCTTTTTAATCTCTTCTGCTTCTGTTAGGTCCTTACCATTTCTGTCTTTTATTGTGCCTATCCTTGCATGCAGAGTACATCATGAGAAATGCTGGACTGGAAGAAACAGAAGCTGGAATCAAGATTGCCAAGAGAAATATCAATAACCTCAGATATGCAGATGACACCACCCTTATGGCAGAAAGTGAAGAGGAACTAAAAAGCCTCTTGATGAAAGTGAAAGTGGAGAGTGAAAAAGTTGGCTTAAAGCTCAACATTCAGAAAATGAAGATCATGGCATCTGGTCCCACCACTTCATGGGAAATAGATGGGGAAACAGTGGAAACAGTGTCAGACTTTATTTTTCTGGGCTCCAAAATCACTGCAGATGGTGACTGCAGCCATGAAATTAAAAGACACTTACTCCTTGGAAGGAAACTTAAGACCAACCTAGATAGCATATTGAAAAGCAGAGACATTACTTTGCCAACAAAGGTCCATCTAGTCAAGGCTATGGTTTTTCCTGTGGTCATGTATGGATGTGAGAGTTGGACTGTGAAGAAGGCTGAGCGCCAAAGAATAGATGCTTTTGAACTGTGGTGTTGGAGAAGACTCTTGAGAGTCCCTTGGACTGCAAGGAGATCCAACCAGTCCATTCTGAAGGAGACCAGCCCTGGGATTTTTTGGAAGGAATGATGTTAAAGCTGAAACTCCAGTACTTTGGCCACTTCGTGCGAAGAGTTGACTCATTGGAAAAGACTCTGATGCTGGGAGGGATTGGGAGCAGGAGGAGAAGGGGATGACAGAGGATGAGATGGCTGGATGGCATCACTGACTTGATGGACGTGAGTCTGAGTGAACTCCGGGAGTTGGTGATGGACAGGGAGGCCTGGTGTGCTGCGATTCATGGGGTCGCAAAGTCGGACACGACTGAGTGACTGATATGATCTGATCTGATCCTTGCATGAAATATTCCCTTTATATCTCCAATTTTCTTGAGATCTCTATCTTTCCCATTCTGTTGTTTCCCCCTATTTCTCTGCATTGTTCATTTAGGAAGGCCTTCTTATCTCTCCTTGCTATTCTCTAGAATTCTGCATGAAAGTGAAAGTGTTAGCCGCTCAGTCGTGTCTGACTCTTTGCTACCCTACGGATTGTAGCTGCCAGGCTGTCCATGAGGTTCTCCAGGCAAGAATACTGGAGTGGGTAGCCAGACCCTTCTCCAGGGGATTTTCCTGTCCCAGGGATTGAACCCAGGTCTCTTACATGGTAGGCAGATACTTAACAGTCTGAGCCACCAGGGAAACTGCATGCCTACCAGTAAATTTCAGAATCCTGTGAATGTTAAATTGCACTGCAAGGATTTGTTCAGCAAAATTCAGTGGTGGGAAATGATACTGGACAAACAACTGAATTTCATTAGTCAATTAAAAGGAACAGAGATGGATAGGAAACCTGTATACTGAAAGAGACTTAGAAGACATATCAGCCAATCACAATGTGTGGAATTTATTTGTAATTTTTAAAAAATCAATAAAGATTTGACCTTATGAAACAATTGGAAATCAGAAACACTGTCTGGATATTTGCTATTATGAAATCATTGTTAGTTTTTTGATGTGGTAATGGTAGCATGGTTATATTTAAATGTTTTTATCTTTTAGAGACACACACTGAAATGTGTTTTGTAATTTTCACCTTTAAAAAAAAGAGAGAGAGACTTCCCTGGTGGTCCAGTGAGTAAGAATCTACCTTCCCATGTAGGGGATGTGAGTTCTATCCCTGGTTGGGGAAGTAAGATCCCACATGCTGAGGGGCAACGAAGTCTGCACAGGGCAGCAAAGACAAAAAAGAAAGATCTTTCTGGAAACATCTGGTAAAGGGGCTAGAAAGCCAGGACAGACGATTAAGACCGTAGATCTCTTGTCTTTGATATATTCCCCAAGGAGTTCTATAGTCCTCTTGAGGACTGGAGATACAAACTAAGCCCTGTCTGTGTTTGTGTTCTATGTGATGGAGGAGAAAGAAAAAGAGGAAGAAAGATACTGATAGAGAACAAGTACACGGAACCCTCTGAAAAACGAACCAACTGACTGCAGTTAATCTTTCGGGGAGTTGGCAAGCCAGATAAAGTACAAAACTTCAGACTAAGGAAAGAATGGATGCGGCTTCTTATATATGCGTGTGTGTTTAATGAAGGCAATCTGGTAGTAATGTGCTTAATCTTAGGAATGCAAATTATATCAGAAAAAGAGAAAGCAAACCCACGTTCTTAACTCAGGCCTGGCCTAAACATAATCTTCAAAGAAAAACAACTGTCATGTGGCTGGACAAGTTAAAAAGAACATGATGAAACCAAAGCAAATATTGGGAGAATTTCCAGTGGAGTGAGCACTTCGAAAACAGATTTGGGATTACCTATGCAAAAGTTATACAAGGCAAGAGCTTGAAATAAAGTGTGCAAACTTTACCTTGGGCAATCTCTCATATTTGTTACACAATTTCTTACAAAATAAAAAAACAATGTGAAGGTTGTTGTTGCTCAGTAGCTACACTGTGTCCAGCTCTTTGTGACCCCATGGATTGCAGCACACCAGGCTTCCCTGTCCTTCATTATCTTCTGGAATTTGGTCAAGGGGACAAAATACGGTAGAATTTATCTTGAAAGAGAAGAGGTTAATATTATTTAAATACAGAGAGAACTCTCTTGGGCTTCCCTGGTGGCTCAGTGGTAAAAAAAAAAAAAAAAAAATCTGCCTGCCACTGCAGAAAATTTGGGTTTAATCCCTGGGTTTGGAAAATCCCCTGGAGAAGGAAGTGGCAACCTCCTCCAGTGTTCTTGCCTGGGAAATCCCATGGACAGAGGACCCTGGCGGGCTACAGTCCACAGGGTCACAAAAGAGTCGGACATATGTTAAGTACCATGAAGTTACGTTAGACAAGGTCCTTGCCATTAAAAAACCACATGGCTAACATGTAGAAATGGGCGCATGAGAATAACTCTCCTGCATAACAAGCTTTGCGGTGCTTCTCAAAAGCCACTCACCAAGGGCCATTGCCAGTTTATGACTCACCACATGGATTGATGCGTCTAAAGGAGGAATGGGACAACCACAAGGAAGGAAATACCCCCACGGAATGCCAGAAGAGCTGAAAAAGATGCTGGTAGACAGATGAGTGTGCCATGGTTAGCAGAACAGCTTATGGTAGCTGGATTTCAAGCAGAGCACTCAGTTACTCAGAAAGCACGGATGGTGTAGAAACCGTGAGGTAACCCTTCCATTTCTTGAGACCCAAGGTAGCCCATTCCTGACTCAGGTATCATTTTTCTGGACCTCAGTACTAAAGAGACAGACAGGCAACACAGAAACAGACCCACAGACATAGGAAACAATCATGGTTACCAAAGGCGAGGTGAGGGAGGCGTAAATAAAGAGTTTGGGATTAATACATACATACTACTCTATATAAAACAGGTAACCAACAAGGACCTACTGTACATCATGGGGAAGGATATTCAATATTTTGTATAACCTATAAGGGAAAAGGATCTGAAAAAGAATAGATATGTAAGTGTATATAAATGAACCACTTTGCTGTATACCTGAAACTGACATAACTTGACAAATCAACTGTATTTCAATTTAAGAAAAAGTTTGTGTTTTTGTACATGATATTGCCCAAATTTTCCAAATAAAAAGTTCTACTTGTAAAAAATAAAATAGACAAAAAACAGAGAGACAAACAGATCATTTGAAATGAAGAACCCCAAGTTGACTAAGGAAGGGGAAAAATAATACACTTTTCCAAAGCATGTTCTGCTGAAGAGCCTCATGAGATGGTCTGTGAAAAAGGATTCAGTGGTTAAGCTCAGGAAATATTGCACTCTGTTTCTCCCTCTACTATATTCATGATGCAATATTTTGTTTAAGACTCTGTTTATATGGTTTTGACCTAGTATATCCCGGGCTTAACTGGGCAGAGACCTCCAGCCTGCCTACAGAGTTGCTCTAAAGTGACTGGGACTTTTTTTTATTTAACTTGAAGCAGAAAATACAGCTCCATTGTTTATGTATCTGCTCAGGCAGTGGTGGTAGGGCAAGGCCCTTGGAATGAATCCAGATAAATCCCAGAACAGGTCAGTGTTCATCTGACCCCTGCACAAAGCTGGAATTTGATGATTCTGTTGGACGCAAGTACTGTTCCAAAGGTAAATATAAACCTAGGGCACTGGTCCACGGGGGGAAAAG
The DNA here is from genome assembly GCF_019923935.1 of Bubalus bubalis. Classification (NCBI taxonomy): domain Eukaryota; kingdom Metazoa; phylum Chordata; class Mammalia; order Artiodactyla; family Bovidae; genus Bubalus; species Bubalus bubalis. The sequence goes on along the minus strand of NC_059172.1, from coordinate 19,948,332 downwards.
GAGGTGGTGTGCGTGAGCGTGCAGGTGCGAGTAAGAAGTGCACAGAGTAAACAAGATGCGGGGAGGCATCTCTCCAAGAGGGAGTTCTGCCTGTTAGGCAGCTGGTATCTTAGATGTGATAGCTGTTATTAGAGACGCAGCCATTAAGATGTTAAAGGCAAGAATTTTAAGGGATGGGCTGAAACTTAAAGCTACAAGGCTGAATTATAGCTACAGAACAGAAAACCCAGGAACTGTTGCCAAATCCCCATCTGGATGTTGTATACACCAGTTATCAATGAACTGCAATCGTGCTCTTCTGTCTTGGCATGGAAAATAACTACAGTTAAGTAGGACTTTTCAGTAAGTTCAGTCGCTCAGTCGTGTCCGACTCTTTGTGATCCCATGGACTGCAGCATTCCAGGCCTCCCTGTCCATCACCAACTCCTAGAGCTTACTCAAACTCATGTCCATTGAGTCGGTGATGTCATCCAACCATCTCATCCTCTGCCGTCCCCTTCTCCTCCTGCCCTCAATCTTTCCCAGCAGCAGGGTCTTTTCTAATGAGTCAGTTCTTCACATCAGGCGGCCAAAGTATTGGAGTTTCAGCTTCAACATCAGTCCTTCCAATGAATATTCAGGACTAATTTCCTCTAGGATGGACTGGTTGGATCTCCTTGCAGTCCAAGGGACTCTCAAGAGTCTTCTCCAACACCACAGTTCAAAAGCATCAACTCTTTGGCGCTCAGCTTTCTTTATAGTCCAACTCTCACATTCATACATGACTACTGGAAAAACCATAGCTCTGACTAGACAGACCTTCATTGGTGAAGTAATGTCTCTGTTTTTTAATATGCTGTCTAGGTTGGTCATAGCTTTTCTTTCCCATGAACAGTATGAAAATGACGCTTAAATTTGCAATATTTACTAAACATTCATCTCTTAAGATTCATCTGGCATTCTTACTACACATTAAAAGTCTCAGTCGCCTTTCCCGGAGTTCCTGATTCAGTTAGCCTGGAGTGATTTGAAACAAGCTTTCTCAGGTGATTTCCCATTCCCCATACTGTGTAGGTAGGTATGTATTTGAATTGAAGTATATTGACCTGCCATAACACTCTATTAGTCCTGAGTTCACAATCTAGTGACTCAATATTTCTATACATCACCAAACCATCACCATGATAAGTCTAGTTGCCACCTGTCACCATACAAAGTTGTTACAATATTATCGACTGTATTCTCCATGCTGTGCATGTCACCCCCTTGACTCATTTATTTTGTAACTGGATGCTTGTACCACCTAATCTCCCCCACCTATTGCTCTCACCCTCCCACCCCAGATGATTCTTATCAGGGCCTGTTTTGCGTGTCCTGATTCCATAAGCCTGGAGTGTGATTCAGGTGAAAGTATTTTAAACAAGCATTCCCAGATGATTCTTATCAGGCAAGTTTGGAAACTAAGGCATTTGTCTCTTGTATAAAATATAAAAGTTTGAGCCCCACCTTCAGGGACTCTGATACAACAGGTCTAGAGCCTAGGAACATTCCATTTTAACCAGTGGCTCTCAGGTGATTCAAACAGGGTGGGGCCCAGGAAACTCACTCTTCAATACGTGTTAGGAAGTTCTCCTGTTCCCAGCAGGTGGCACTCTCGTTCATTTTGGTAAAAGCTTTCACTTAAAAAGTCTGGTTCTTTAATCATGAACTGGATCTTAATTTTATTTTTTTAAGTTTAAAATCTCCTGAGTGAGTAGATCTGGGACCAAACAGCTATTCCTACTGATGAATTTCTTCCAAAGTTTGAAGATGTCTCTGTTTGCCCTTAAGAAAGGGCAACTCCAAGCCCAGGGATAGCTGATTTGTAGGTGGGACTGGAATAAATGATTTTCAGAGTTCAGACTGGTCTCCTTAGGCTTTTTAATGCTGAATTCATTTTAAGACAATTAAGGCTACAAATGTGATGGGAATATATCTTAACACCAAAGGGTTAAAAAATTGAGCCTCTATTTTAGTCTGTTTTATTTATTTTTTGGCCTCACCGCTCAACTTGCAGGATCTTAGTTCCCCAACCAGAGATTGAACTCAGGCCTTGACAGTGAAATTGCCTAATCACAGCCAGGGAATCCCCTTTTTGAGTCCTCTTAAAAGCACTCTGAACCAAAGTAAGAAACCAACTTAGAATTGAAGAGGTTATTGGATTTTAGGGATGACCCCTGTATTATAGATGAACCCTGAAGCACATAAAATTTCTTGCCTCAATTTGGTCAACAAATCGGGATCAAAAACCTGATGAATAACCAAGATTAATAACCCAGATTTGTGACCTCTACTTGAGTGATCTTCTTTAAACACTTTAAAGAACCTTTTCGTTATTGAAAATCCCAAATATATTAAAAATACAATTTTATAATGAACCCCCATGTACTCATTATCCAACTTTAATAATTTTCCATTTATGATCAACCTTGTTTACACTGTCACCTACTTCCCCATCTCCAGTACTTTTTAAGCAAATCTCAAGTGTCATGACACTGAGTAATGTTCATCTAAGTCTTTGCTGGGCTGACACAGTGGTTTCGGACAGCACTAAAGGGACCATTCTTTTCTTCACATGTTCACGCTGCTCCATTTATTTATTTATTTAGTTTTGGCTACGCTGGGTCTTCATTGCCGCACAAAGACTTTCTCTAGTTGCAGAGAGCAGGGGCCGCTCTCTAGTTGTGATGCGCAGGCTTCTCCTTGTCGTGGCTTCTCTTGGCAGCACAGGCTCCAGAGCTCTGCAGCTGCGGCATACGGGCTTAGCTGCTCCTCAGCATGTGGAATCTTCCCAGACTAGGGACTGAACCTGCGTATCCCCTGCCCTGGCAGTCAGATTCTTATCCCCTGTGCTAACGGGACCATTCTTAGGAGTCTTGCTAGTTTCACATTGAGAAATATCCCCTGGGGTCACAAAATACATCTCTGATGCCAAAAAGACACTTTCACATGTGGGCTCTCCTTAGGTTATGGGGTTCAGAGTACACTTTATTATGTACTCGCTTCCTCTCCGATATGAAAATCTCCATGGTATCAGGATGAACAATTACTGTTACTCTGTTTTCTTAATTTCTGAAATAAAGCCAATACACCCAAACATTTATCAATAGGATATTGAAGGGAGCCACTCTCTAGTAATTATTTTTCCTGTGCATGGGTTTTGGTTTTTAAGTCATCACCACCCCAAGCAAAGCTAGAAGCAAGATGCCTTAAAAGTTTATATTAGCAATTTAGGATAGTGCCTTTTTAAATATTAACATATTTTTCTATATGTAAAATTTGTATTTAGAAAAATAAAATGAAAGTAACAACCGTAAAACCATTACATAAAGTTTACAAAGTAGGAAGTGAAAGTCCTTTGTTTATTCTTTCAAGCTCATGCCTCTTAACTGTTGCACATTCAGAATTTTTCCTTAAGCTTAACACACACCTCTCTACGCACACTCACTACTTTTTCTCTTTTCACAGAAATGGGCTTATGTAATAAGTAAGTTCTGCAAAATATCATGGTCATCTTTACAAGTTAGTCGTGCATTTTACTGCAGTCTTTTAAAATGACTGAATACCATCCATTGCATGGTGTGCCTTACTTTCTTCAGCTAGCCCTTTATTAAGGCTTTCTATTGTGTTTTTTCTTTATTGAGGCTTTTTATTGTGTTCTTTCTTTCTTCATTCCTTCCTCCTTTCTTTTTTCCTTTCTCACTTTTTCTTTTTTTCTCCTTTATTTCCCCCTTTCTTCCCTCCCTCCCTCTTGTCTTTTTCTTTCCTTCCTTCCTTCCTTCTTTCTTTTCTTCTTTTCTTTGTTTCTCCTTGTCTATTTGCTGTACAGACAATGCTGCGAGGAACTTTCCCACCTAAATCTTTCACCAGAGTCCCTACTCCCCGCTTCTCCATGAAACTGTCCCTGGTAGTCTAGCCTATTTTAATTTCCCACATAGTGCTCTTACCTGTTTCATAGGTGACAGTTCTTAAAACAATGTATTGGGTTGGCCAAAAAGTCCATTCAGGTTTTACATCTTATAGAAAAACCGGAATGAACTTTTTGGCCAACCCAATACTTTGTTGGAGGTAGCTAATGAACAGACCTGATACCCTCACCCCCAGGCTCACCTCATACTTTCCCTGCTCCAGGCCTGGCTCAGCCATTTCTCCACAGATCCCCAGTGCCTTTTAGTGGGATCTCCTGGAACCATGTCTTTCATGAAGCTTTCCATCACTTTCCAGACCCCACACACTCTTTGATCCCATTTCTGCTGCAACCATCTTTCCTCTAAGCAGTGCAGCTCTTATTTACTCATCCGGTTTTCCCATTTTATTATCAGCACCTTGAAGGCAGAGATTATTTCATTTAACTGTGTATCCCCAGTAAATACTTCAGTACAGTTCAGTCACTCAGTCGTGTCTGACTGTTTGCAACCCCATGAATAGCAGCATGCCAGGCCTCCCTGTCCATCACCAACTCCTGGAGTTCATTCAGACTCACGTCCATCGAGTCAGTGATGCCATCCAGCCATCTCATCCTCTGTCGTCCCCTTCTCCTCCTGCCCCCAATCCCTCCCAGCATCAGAGTCTTTCCAATGAGTCAACTCTTCGCACGAGGTGGCCTAAGTACTGGAGTTTCAGCTTCAGCATCATTCCCTCCAAAGAAATCCCAGGGCTGGTCTCCTTCAGAATGGACTGGTTGGATCTCCTTGCAGTCCAAGGGACACTCAAGAGTCTTCTCCAACACCACAGTTCAAAAGGATCAATTCTTTGGTGCTCAGCTCTCTTCACAGTCCAACTCTCACATCCATACATGACCACAGGAAAAACCATAGCCTTGACTAGACGGACCTTTGTTGGCAAAGTAATGTCTCTGCTTTTGAATATGCTATCTAGGTTGGTCATAACTTTCCTTCCAAGGAGTAAGCGTCTTTTAATTTCATGGCTGCAGTCACCACTGCAGTGATTTTGGAGCCCCAGAAAAATAAAGTCTGACACTGTTTCCACTGTTTCCCCATCTATTTCCCATGAAGTGATGGGACCAGATGCCATGATCTTCATTTTCTGAATGTTGAGCTTTAAGCCAACTTTTGACTCTCCTCTTTCACTTTCATCAAGAGGCTTTTTAGTTCCTCTTCACTTTCTGCCATAAGGGTGGTGTCATCTACATATCTGAGGTTATTGATATTTCTCCCGGCAATCTTGATTCCAGCTTGTGCTTCTTCCAGCCCAGCATTTCTCATGATGTACTCTGCATAGAAGTTAAATAAGCAGGGTAACTACTTAGTCACATGGAAAACATTCAACATTTTTGTTTTGAACAGATTGATGAATGGCACTCATCATGTATGCCCAATAATGTGATTGAATTGTTTCATGGGTGTATGTCTTTTCTTTCCAACTACATTGCCTATTTCTTTCCAACTACATTGCCTATTTCTGGAAATAAAGAACTCTGATTTATATCTCCAAACCCTTCCCCTTCCACCCAAGAGCAAAGTTTAAATCCCGAATAGGCACTCAATAAATATTTGTTGCATTAAACTCAGTTGAGTTATACTGAATTATGTAACACACATTGCTCAAAACCAGAAAGTTCTATCTCCTTGTAACACATTTTGCTTGTTAAGACTGTATGGCAAAGGATTTGTAAATAGTTACAAAATGCTACAGTGTAGGACATTTAAAACACTCTTTCTCTCTCAGGCAAAGAAGATTCAAGATAGGATGGATTAGCTAGAAAGAAACCAGGATCATAACAAGAAACATCATTTAGGCCAGTGGCTGGGATGAATTACCACAAACTCTTAGTCAACAACTGAAAAATAGTTTAGTGAAATAGCTCTTCCGATTACCTTACAACCCCACACAAAATCTGCACTTATAGGGAGCAGATGAGATAGAATCAATATTCCTTATTCTTCCTTATTGTTGAAGTGACAATTTATAAAGTGATGACTCAGATTGTGACTGTCTTAGCATCCATTCTGGCAGTTTAATAACAAGAGTCAACATCATTCGACTCTTCCACTCATATACAAATCTGTTACAACCTTTCCAAATTTCTGTAGGAACAATTGATTTGATAATTTTGATTAGGGACTCTGTTTTTGCTATCATCCACTTTTGCTTTTTAGAATTTTTTTTTAAGAGGTGTTTTAGGTTCACAGCAGAACTGACAGGAAGGTACAGAGGTTTCCTGCAGACTCCCTGCCCCTGTGCATACACAGCCTTCCTTCCCCATTATCAATGTCCTGCACCCCAGAGGCATATATGTTACAATTAATGAACTTACACATCAGTTCTTCCTTGCTCAGCCTTCTTCATGGTCCAACTCTCACATCCATACATAGCTACTGGAAAGAAGGCTGAGTGCCAAAGAATTGATGCTTTTGAACTGTGGTGCTGGAGAAGACTCTTGAGAGTCCCTTGGACTGCCAGAAGATCCAACTAGTCAATCCTAAAGGAAATCAACCCTGAATACTCCTTGGAAGGACTGATGCTGAAGCTCCAATACTTAGGTCACCTGATGCAAAGAGCCGACTCATTCGAAAAGGCCCTGATGCTGGGAAAGACAGAAGGCAGGAGGAGAAGGAGACGACAGAGGATGAGATGGTTGGATGGCATCACCAACTCAATGGACATGAGTTTGAGCAAACTCTGGGAGATGGTGAAGGACAGGGGAGCCTGGTGTGCTGCAGTCCACATGACTGAGTGACTGAGCAGCAACAACGCTGACACAGCATCGTCCCCCAGAGTTCATAGTTTACATCCAAGTTCACTCTTGGTGGTGCACGTCCTGTGGGTTTGGATAAACCCACATGTATCCACCACTTTAGTATCACACAGAATAGTTTCACTGCCCTGAAAGTTCTCTGTTCTCCACTTTTTCGTTCTTTATTCTCCTTCCCCAGTCTCTAGCAGCCACTGATTTTTTTTATCATCTCCACAGGTTTGCCTTTTCCAGAATGCTGTGCAGTTGAAATTCATCTGCCTTTTTGGAGTGTTGGAGAGGGAATACAATTTGCTCTTGTTCAGACTTAGTCTGGAAACTGGTGGCTTAGGAGGACCCAGTGGAACTCTTGGGGCATAATCTTGGGGATCGTGTCTTTTAGTTCTCTGTAATCTGACTCCTCGGTTGTTTCTCATAGTTTATAACTGGGGTCTTGTGTTACATCTAGTAATAATACCTCAGATACCCTGGAAACTAGAAGAGCCAGATAAGCTGTGTTGGAATCATCCTACCTCATGCCCTGGGGGCTCAATTGGTAAAGAATCTTCCTACAATGTGGGAGACCTGGGTTCAGTTCCTGGGTTGGGAAGATCCCCTGGAGAAGGGAACGGCTACCCTCTCCGGTACTGTGGCCTGGAGAATTCTGTGGACTGTATATGGGGTCACAAAGAGTTGGACGTGACTGAGCTACTCTCACTTCCCTTCACTTCACTTCACCCTCATGCCCACATTGTGCCCGCTACAGAGTTCCTGGCTCAATGCTTCTCAATGAAGGAATCTCCTACCTCATTATTCTGCTTCTCATTTTCTTTTAATAAAAAGATGAGCCCCAGAGAGCAAGCTGCTCTTTATTTGAGCAAAGTTAACATGCTGACAGTCAGCTTGGAGTGGACCAAGATCGCATACAAGTTTACAGCAGGAAATATACCCATGGTTTTGGCAAGCCACAGTTTAATGTAGCCCAAGCAGAATCTTGCCAAGGGTGCACTTAGGTAGTTTGAGATACAAACACTGACATCAGAAAAAAGATATCTTGGGAAAAAAGAAACCCAAACAAATGGGGTGGTAGCCTTCAAGTTATCCTAGGCAACTTGCCAATCAGGCTTCAGGAAAACATTACATTCAGAACTAATCATCTTCCTATGTTTTGTAGCAACGTGATGCCCTCCAGCCTGCTGCGGCAGTAAATGCCACTGAACTTTGGCCCATGGTACATGCCTCTTTGATCGTGTTTAATTTACAGCAGCTAGGACTAAAATCCAAGAGGGCAAAAAGCAACTGAGCTGGGAGATATCTAATGTGGCTGTTTGTCTCTAAATGTGACTACAGGTGAAGCATTTCAAATATTACGTGACTTTACTTCTTAAGTTTGTGCTGAGGAAATAGGAATGAGCACAGATATTTAGCAACAAAAAAAATTCATCATAGTATTGTTCAGTCAGTTCAGTCACTCAGTCGTGTCTAACTCTTTGCAACCCCATGGACTGCAGCACACCAGGCTTCTCTGTCCAGCACCAACTCCTGGAGCTTACTCAAATTCATGTCCGTCGAGCTGGTGATGCCATCCAACCACCTTATGGATGAGGTGTGTTGTAGTACTGTTAGTGATTGTGAAAAGATAGAAACACTATAAATGTCTAACAGAAGCAGATTGCTAAAATAATAGACTATCCATATAGTAGAATATGGAGCCATTTAAAATAGTGCTGTAGAAATATATCTTTTATCTTGAAATATGTTTACCATATATTCAATGAAAAACGTTTATAATGTTTTGATCCTACTTTTGTTTAAAAAGAACAGAAAGCAACCTAGAACACTAAAGTTTGGGAATTCCCTGGCATCCCAGTGGTTAGGACTTGGGGCATTCACTGCCGGGGCCTAGGTTCTATCCCTGGTCAGGGAAGGAAGATTCCACAAGCTTTGTGGCAAAAAAAAAAAAAAACAACAACAAAAAAAAGTAGATGAAATTACAGTTTCAAAGTATCTTTTTGGGAGGGGCCCTTGTCTATATTATTTGATCCTTCCAAAATCAGTATGTATTACTTTGTTACAATAAAAGCAATGCATTTGGAAAATGAAGGTATGGGGCCTGAACTTCCCTGGCAGTCCAGGAGTTAAGACTCCAAGCTGCCAGTGCAAGAGGTACAGACTTGATCCCTGGATGGGGAGCTATTATTAAGATCCCACATGCTTGTAGTGCGGCCAAAAGATGTTTTTTAAAAAAGTACAAGGCAGAACTCTAGGAAGTATTATGGAAGTAAATAGATGAACCAAAAGTTATAGAATGTTCAGTTTTCCCCCACATGGCAATTTGTGCCCTGCTGAGATGTAATGAATATGTTTCAACAGCATATTTCACATCCCTTTGTGATTTGTCTGTTCGCCTATCTGCCTCTGCTTCAGCCCAACCATCTCGAGAGCTGGGATTATTATTATTTATCACTGTGTGCCTAGCACATAGGTCAGGAATCTATTATGTGATGAGTAAATGTTGAATAATTGAGTAAACAGCACACTGAGGAGTGTTGAGAGATTTCAGTTTTAGATCCAAGACATGGTGTTGATGATCACACCATCTGTCTTGCTTTAACCTAGGAATGTAGTCAATGTATTTATTTATATTAGAACATTGAAAAAAGCAGTGGTTCTCACACTTAGACGATGATCAAAAATATGTGGGAGCTCTATTCCCAAACAAACAAATCAGAGCTTGACATAAAGAACTGTAAATATCACCAAGGCAAAAATCTAGCCCACCACAGAAGTCCTCGAGGCAAAGTTAACAGAAAGGGTCAGGGGCCATGGGCTAAAGGTAAATAATTCATAGAAATCACACATATGTGTTGTGGGTACTACAGCAAAGAATATCAGGTTTGGGGATCTTAGAAAGTATTGCTGGAAAATGGCAAACCAAACAATAATAATACTCAGTGCTTTCAAGGGTAAGGAAAGGCGGGACTTCCCTGGTGGTCCAGTGGTTAAGCCTCGGAGCTTCCTCTGCAGGGCGTGCAGGTTCCATCCCTGGTTAAGGAAGTAAGATCCCGCATGCTTCACTATGCACTGACACCTCCCCCCAAAGGGTAAGGAAATGAAAATATACTTGGATGCATTTTTTTCTGGAGATAACCAAAGCATACCCATCAAAAGCCTTACAAATAAGCACAACTTTTGACCTGGCTATTTCACTTCTGAGGATTTATCCTACAGAAATTATCATGGATGTGCACAAAAAAGTAGCTGTAAGGATGTTCAACACAGTGCCATCTATAACAGGAAAAAATCAACAAAACAAACTGTATCAGTGCCCAATGGCAGAGAACTGGCAAGGATAATAATCATGGAACACCCATTAGCATTCTGTTAAGAATAACTCATGACAACTAAAAAGATACTAGATGCTGTACAAATGTATTTCTAGGTATGAAAAAATGTGTCTAATATGTTATTACATTTTAAAAATAAGTCATATTATAGGGCAGTATGCAAAGCAGACCTAATTTTTATAAGTGAAAATATACATGTATATCAAATATAATTGGTAATGGTTTTCTCTGAAGGAGGGAGATTACTGACTCAAAATTTTCTTTTTTTTCTCTTTTCTAAGTTTTTTGGAGTAAACCTCAGAGAAGGCAATGGCACCCCACTCCAGTGCTCTTGCCTGGAAAATCCCATGGACGGAGGAGCCTGGTAGGCTGCAGTCCATGGGGTCGCTAAGAGTCGGACATGACTGAGCGACTTTACTTTCACTTTTCACTTTCATGCATTGGAGAAGGAAATGGCAGCCCACTCTAGTATTCTTGCCTAGTGAATCCCAGGGACAGAGGAGCCTGTTGGGTGCCGTCTACGGGGTCACAAAGAGTCGGACACGACTGACATGACTTAGCAGCAGCAGCAGCAGCAGCTCTTATAAGAAAAAAAGAAAAAGACTTCAGAAAAAAATATACATATATTAAAGCATCATACAAATAAGATCAAAGGACAAAGGGTTTATTTTTATTTTTTGAAGCCAGCTCTTATATAGCACTTACTATACACAACTCATGATTTCAAGAAAGTTACATGTATTAACTGTTTAATCCTCCTGAACACCCTATGATTAAGTCACAGAGCTAATAGAGCTAGGATCTGGTCCCTGCAAGCCTAACTCTGGAGTCTGTCCTCCTAATGAACACCCTACCACTAGGGAACAAATCTAGGTCTGTGTCTGTCTCTCTTCTGACATACCTTAATGATGTCTGTTTTTCATGTCTCATTGATTCTTGGCAGCTTGGAAGGAGCACATACTGGAGAGGATCTGCCTTGCTTTTAGGAATTGACTTTGAGAATGACTCTAGGCAAGGAACAATGGGTAAACTTTCTCACTGCCTCTTGCCCTATTTGCCGCACTGGTTAGGTGTAGTGCCTACTCCTGATTATTGATACAAAAGATTCACTCTCAGTGTCGAGAGTTTTCCTGATAGATTTCTCCTATGAAAAGCCTACTTTCCCTAGTCTTTTAGCACTTGGTGGCATACTCAGCAACTCCTAGCAAATCTTCAGAAACCAATTATTGCTAATAGGATAAGGGACATAATGTGTTGATGATACGTCACCCTTCCAGGCAACATGTACATACACAGGCCTTCTAGAAATTATTCCTGCAACCAAAGAATTCTCATTTTCTTGGTAGGTATTTTGGACATTGCAGGAGACATAACTCAGGCATTAAGAGTTCAGCAGGCTGAGCTAACAGCTGTTTCCGGTTCCCTCATCCCCGTCAGCTTCCCTATAAAGTTTGCAAAAGCGAAAAACTCCTGTTCCCAACCTCTTTCCATCCAGGGGTGGCCAGGCAGCACAGTGCTAGCCAGTAAGTTGTAGGTGGTAGTCTGTTGGGGGTTTGGAAAGATTTTTCTTTTCTTTCTTTCAAGTTCTCTTTGAGTGCAGATCTTTATTGGGTCTTGTGGGATCTTTGGTTGTCCAGCTAGGGATTGAACCCACGTCCCCTGCATTGCAAGGCAGATTCTTAACCACTGGGTCACCAGGGAAGTCCCAGATTTTGCATTTATGATAAAAGCAAAAGGTTAATGTTTGTGTGCTCCAAAGCCTCCTCTCACCCCTCAACAAGTACCTTCAACTTGATACCTGGAGCTTTTTTTTACTCATTTGTGATGGGAAGGAAAAGGTCAGAAGATGCCAGTCCAGAAATGACTGAGTCACTGAACCGTCACCAGCAGCTGCTCAAGTCCAGACTTTTGTCTAAATGTGTGAAATACAATCTCTATGTGTTTAAACCACAGTTAACCAGTTGTCTTTCTCTGTCAGCCAAAGCATTCCTAACTGATCCACACATCTTTAAAAACAGACCGCAGTTCCATTTCACAGCTCTAGTTTTACCCAGAACCTTGAAGGGCAGTCCCACTATTGTAGGAAGACAAACAGAATAAAAATTCCACACAATTGTGGGGTTTGTCCACAACATTTCTGGGCATGTTACATGTCTATTTAATTTGCGGTTACTTTAAACAGAAAGATATTAATGTTTAAAGATCGAAGCTACTGTCTAAGGCTCATCATGGGTTCAGAAATACTATACACAGCTTTAAAAATTCTGCTGTTTTACTGACTTGATAAAAATATTTGATAAAGTGAATTTACTCAGATATTTGATTACTATTTTTCAGTTTAGTTAAATCCAGTGCATAACACAGGTGCTAGCTGGTCAGGCCTGGTTCTTTTCTTTCTTACTCATCTTTCGTTTATCTTTCCTCATTTCTTCCCCTCCCCACCTCCTTCTCTTCCTCTTTTAATTTTTTTGGTAAACTGTATTCCCATACCAGAAAAAAAAAAGTATAGCATATAAAAATACAGGAAATTCCCTGTCAATTCAGTGGTTAGAACTCTGAGCTTTCACTGCCGAGGGCTGGGTTCAACCTCTGGTCGAGGAGCAAAGATCCCACAAGCGTAGCCTAAATAAATAAATAAAATAAAGGTACAGTGTAATAAATAATAACGAAGCAAACAGGTCAAGATTGAGGTGCTGAACAGACTTAGAGAATGAACTTATGGTTGCTGAGGCGGAAGGATGGGGGGACGAGATAGTTTGGGATGGATAGGTACTCAGTGCTATATTTAAAATGGATAATCAATAAAGACCTATTGTATAGCACATAGAACTCTGCTCAGTGGTATCTGGCAGCTTGGACGGGAGGGGAGTTTGGGGGAGAATGGATGATGTATATGGATGGTTGAGTCCCTTTTCTGTCCACCTGAAACTATCACAACATTGTTAATCAGCTATACTCCAGTATAAAATAAAAAGTTGTTTGTTTGTTTGTTTGTTTTTAAGAGTCACCTGGTGGAGATCTTCTGTTTATCCCCACAGATCCACTTTCTATCTGCTGTTTGCCTGGAGGCTGACCTGTGTTACCAGTGAGCAATTTGGCCTTCTTGGCTGTCTCTTGGGTCTGCCCGAGGGGAAGCCATGGCAGGAAACCCTTCGGAGAGACACTGGGAGTTGGGCCTCTATTCCTTTGGCTCCTAATGGGAGGTCATCTCAGGCTGGCTGTGTCTTTCCACTCCTTTTAACTTGGTAGACTCTACTTAATTTTCTATCCCTTCAGCCCCAGGGATTATGCCCTCCCCTTATCCCTTCAGGCTCAGGGTGGTAACAGCGTGGCTGCCACTAACTCCAGTTGCGAAAGCATCTCCTGTGCTTCCCTATACCTGCCCCTTTGTAATTATCGTCTTTTTAATGAGCCCTCTTCAAATTATGCTGTTTTGAGTAAACCCTCTGTTTTCCAATGAAAACTTGATCCAGTACAGTGACTACTGACAGCTTGTAACTATTTAAAGTTTATTTTATTTTTAGGGGCTTGCCATTTTTACACTTTTTTATTTTGTATTGGGGTATAGCCAATCAGGGCTTCCCTGTTGACTCAGATGGTAAAGAATCTGCCTGGAATGCAGAAGACCCGGGTTCAATCCCTGGGTAGGAAAGATCCCTTGGAGAAGGGAATGGCTACCCACTCCAACTGTAGAAGGAAATAGCAACCCACTCCAGTATTCTTGCCTGGAGAATCCCATGTACAGAGGAGCCTGGTGGGCTACAGTCCATGGGGTTGCAGAGTCAGACATGACTGAGCAACTAACACACACAAACATACACACAAAGCCAATTTTAACAATGTTGTGGTAGTTTCAGCTATACATATACATGTACCCATTCTCCCCCAAGTAGCTATTTAAATTTTAAATGAAATAGTTTTAGATTCTAAAATGAAATAAAATTAAAATTCAGCTCTTCGATTACACTAGCCACAGTTCAAGTGCTGGATAGCAACACATGACTAAAGACTATGGTATTGGCCAGCTCAGATGTAGAGAATTTCTGTCATCCCAGGAAGTCCTGCTGAATGGCACCAACAGAATATTGACAGTCCCCAGAGTCCCCAGAGGCTCTTTCTCCATCATACTTCTTTTATTCCACCCTTGCTTTTCTTTATAATTTTACAACCTTTGTAAACTTTCTAAACAATACATTTTGGGTTTGCCTAGTTTCAACTTTAAAATGTAATTTTACAGCATGTATTTTTGTTGTCTGGCTTCTTGACTATTTTGAACACCCGCTTGTGTGGTAGATAGCTAATGCTTGTTCATTCTCCTTGCTATATAGGGAGATAGTGAAGGATGGCATGCTGCAGTCCATGGGGTTGCAAAGAGTCGGACACAACTGAGTGACTGAACAATGACAACTTTCCATTGTACAAATACATCACACTTGGGAAAAAACCCATCTCTTCTACTGTTGCTGGATGCTTGAGAACATGGACACATTCCTGGAGTGGAATTGAATGTTTGGGTCATAGGGTGTGCATTTGTGCCTTTAATGGATCATTCCAATCTGTTTTCCAATGTAATTGAACCAATTCATGCTCCCACAAACAGTGTAGGAAAATATCTGTTACTTCACTCCCTCTCTAGCACTTGGTACTTCAGATGTTTGCATTTCAGGCATCCTGATGAGTATGGAGTAGTATCTCCTTGTGATTTTTAAACTGCATTTTCCTGTTTACCAATGAGGTCAGTATTTTTCAATTTCATTTTTTCCCCTATATATAGTTAAGTGTCTCAGCATCATTATTAAAAAATACAGTCCTTCTTCTATGCTCTGTATTGCCACTTCTGTCCAATCAAGTTCCACATATATGTGGGTGCTATTTTTTTTTTAGGATATCCTTTTCTTATCTATTGGTTTCTTTGTCTATGACTGTATCAATTCCACACTGTTTTAATTATCATAGCTTTGATATCTTGATATCTGTTGAAATAAATCCTTGTTCATTTTTCTTATTTAAGAATGTCTTAGGGATTTTTGGCCCTTTGCATTACCACATATGTTTTAAAATTAGCTTGTCAAGTTCTAAAAACAAAACAACATGAAACTGCCCAAATTCCATTGAAAGTTTTGGTTAATGAATATAGTATAACTCCTCATTTAATCAGACTTTCTTCAATGTATCTCAATATTATTTTATCATTTTGCCTATAGAAGTCTCTTTTTCCTGTGGTCATGTATGGATGTGAGAGTTGGACTGTGAAGAAGGCTGAGCGCTGAAGAATTGATGCTTTTGAACTGTGGTGTTGGGGAAGACTCTTGAGAGTCCCTTGGACTGCAAGGAGATCCAACCAGTCCATTCTAAAGGAGATCAGCCCTGGGATTTCTTTGGAAGGAATGATGCTAAAGCTGAAACTCCAGTACTTTGGCCACCTCATGAGAAGAGTTGACTCATTGGAAAAGACTCTGATGCTGGGAGGGATTGGGGGCAAGAGGAGAAGGGGACGACAGAGGATGAGATGGCTGGATGGCATCACTGACTGGATGGACGTGAGTCTGAGTGAACTCCGGGAGTTGGTGATGGACAGGGAGGCCTGGCGTGCTGTGATTCATGGGGTCACAAAGAGTTGGACACGACTGAGTGACTGATCTGATCTGATAGAAGTCTGTTATGCCTTTTAAAAACAATTTATTTCTAGGTACTCAATATTATTAATGCTGTTCACTTTTCAAATTTCATTTTCTAATTTTGGGAGGAGTGTGAAAATGCTATTGATTTTTCTGTATGGACTTTGTATCCTAGGAACCTTGCTAAGATCTCCTACTGCCCTAATAATGTATGAATAGATTCTTTTGGATTTTTTCCATTATTGTATAATCTGAAAATGACATTTTTTCCCCTTCTTTTTTCAATTGCTGTATCTTGTATTTCCTTTCTTCCTTTATTGCACAATCTAGGGCCTCCAGCATACCCAACAAAGTTAAGCAAAGGCTATGATTGGAAATGTCTTTGTCTTTGCAACCTCCAGAGGAAAGATTTAACTGATTCACTCAGTTAATTATTTGCCTTCTTCCCCCGATACCTTTTATCTGAATAAGGAAGATTTCTTCTATTCCTATTTTAAAGCATTCCTTATTATTATTTTTTAAAAATCATCAATGGATATTGAATTTTATCAAGTCCCTCCTTTTGTTGCATCCATGGAAATGATCTTAGGCCTTCCCCCCTCTAATTCATTTATATGGTGTGTGTATACTAAGTTGCTTCAGTTGTGTCTGACTCTTTGAGACACTGTGAACTGTAGCCCGCCAAGCTCCTCTGTCCATGGGATTTTCCAGGCAAGAACACTGGAGTGGGTTGCTATGCCCTCCTCCAGGGAATCTTCCTGACCCAGGGATTGAACCTGCGTCTCTCATGTCTCCTGTATTGGCAGGCGGGTTCTTTACCACTAGTGCCATCGGGATGAGTTGCCAGTCTATTTCCTAATACAAATATCTTAAAATATGTATCTCCAGGTATATCAGTTTAGGCTCTTTTGATTGCAAAAGTAGTGTAAGCCAACAAGGGAACTTATTGTTTGATTTAATGATAATTTTAGCACAGGTGAATTTAGGCATCCACTTATGTCATTAGGCCTCTGTTTCTTGCTGCCACTGTGTCTGCTTTCCTCTGTACTGGCTCCCCTGCTTCCCATGCCCCACCCCCTTATCTGGGGCAGGACGACTGCCAAAAGCTACAAGGCATCTTCTTCAAGCTTAAGACCTACCAGAATAAGGTTAGACTTCTTTCTTTCCGTTTTCCCAGCAAAACTGTCATTATACGTGACTGGGTCATGTTCCCATCCCTAAAGCCATTACTAAGCCAGTGGAATACAGTGACCTGATTGCTTAGGTTTTAGTCATGAGTCCAGTCCTGCAGCTGGGATGACATCAAGTTATCCTGAAGCATGTGGATGGGGGCAAGGGCAGGATATAGGGGATTCCTCAGAGGAAAACTGGATGGCTACCAGAATTAGCATAAAAGGATGTCTCCTTCAATAACCTAGATCTTTACTGCTACCGGTACCCTGCTACATCTTAATTTGATGATTTTATTTGGCTTATGTAATTTAATTTATTAAGTGCTAGGCATCGTGTAAGTGTTACAGATAAATTGCTTCTATAATTCTCACAACAACCCTAGGAAGCAAGTCCAAATATTACATTTATAAAATGTAGCCCAAGTGACACAGTTGAAGGGACAGAGCTGAGATTGGAACTCATATATATTTATCTCCAGGTTTGGATTTTTTTATATTCCTTAGCACTGTTTCTCTGATCATCTAACTCTAAATTATAACGATACTGAAGTGGCGAATCTAGTTTTCTAGATGTAAGACCCTTCAAGACCCTTTACCTCATTTCTACAGAACTTTGAAACATCATCCATGAACAATGTCTTGTAATTTAACATAACCCCAGAGGAACATACAAGCGGAATGTTACACAATTCATCACATAGGATGGACATCAACCAGAGAGCTATATGAAACATGGGTTAGTGCTAGCTTGACTTGTTGCATAGCATGGGGCCATTTCTGAATTTAGGTTGCCTGTGCATTGGCTGCCTAATCCCAGAGTTTCACATTAGGGAAGTTGAAACACTAAGGAAGCTGTCTGGCTGGTAATCATGGCATAATGAGGATACAGGTCCCTGAGGTCACATAAAATGTTCTTGTTGTGCTTTCCATGCTGCTGAGTGAAGTGCTAAACCTTGGAGTCTCTAGTGCCTTGTGGACACCCAAGGGTGGGATCTCTGTGTGTTCCGGGGTGACCCACCTTCTCTAGTCTCTGGTTGTCACCTTCTGCAGAGATGCTTTGATAACCATTATAATTGGAGAATGAAATTCTATTGCTGTCCAGTTATCAGTACATTGCTTCTTTCTTCAAAATAATCTTACATTAAAAATAGCTGGGCTCCAATTAAAATAGACTACACGTCAGTCTGCTATATTTCCTGTCTCCAACTCATTGCTTCTGTTATTCTCTATACCTAGAATGATGGGAAACTGGTTTAGTTTAGGTTTGCTAGAACAAACTTCGCAAGTGCATAGTTTTTTGTTTTGAGGTGTTGGTCTTTTTACTCTTTTTTTGACCACTGAGCTGTGGAATCAAACCAGCCCTGAAATAGGCCCTGCTTATTTATGGGCCTTCCTGTTATTATGTGACTGATTGTTTCCTTTTATTATTTAGACCAGTTAACATGTATTTTGTGTTACATATGTGCAGCTGAATATATCCTAACAGATATATTAAGATGTTCTAAGATGAGAATTTAAGAATTTTATCTCTCTGTGCTTATTTTTATCATCAGTAACATTAATGGATTGGAATATGTCAGAGGTCATTTAATCTATCTTTAGCAGTGAAATCCATTTTTCAAGCAAAGTCTTGCATGGAACATATAAATATACAAAATACATTTTAAGAAATCAAGAAATGAGCTCCTCATTCAGTAATTCTCATTATTGGTGGCAAATATTTCATTGTTTGTGCAACCTTTCATTTCCTTGGAGTACAATTTAAAACTGACCAGTGTAGATAATAGAATATATGTAATCTATTATGTATAGTAAAGTATGAAATATGTAAATATATATTAAGTAGCTGACATCTCTTGTTCTGACTCCGTGCCAGGGATTGTGCTGAGGTTTCTTTTTTTTTTTTTTTTTCTCCTGAGGGCTTTTTAAATGCATGGTTTTCTTTTAAAGTCATAACTTCATGAAGTAGATATTTGTATTTACTAAACAGAATAATAATACCTACCTCAAGGGATTCTTGGGAAATTAAAAGAAGATCCTAGAAAGCTGAGTGGGCAATTGAGACATCCTGCAATTTCCTTTCATTGAATTTGAACCTGGGAAGAGGTGTCCCTGAAAATGTTGCCTAGCCCTGGACTTTCTGATTCCAAGTCAGGAAATTCCCCCTTTTTGTTTAAGTGACCTTAACTGATATACATTCTTTCTGAAATTTAGTTTCAGTGTTCTCACCAGTAAAAATGAGATTTGATGTGTAGTCTCCTCTGTAATTCTTTGTGATATGTTGGTTCTTCCAGTGGCAGAAAATAATATCAAGAGCAGTACTGTAAGAGGAAAAATAAAGAATGCATTCAGAGATGCCCTAGAATGTGTGCTGAAGCCTACAGAATCAAATTAAAGATGAGTCACAGAGAGGCTTAATGGCTTCCCCGGGTTCTACAAGCTCTAAGAGTCTAGAGTTGAGACTAAAATCCAGAGATCTCCAATTCCTAGGTCCATGCTGTTTATACTTCACGCTGCCCCTAGCCAACTTGCTGATCTTGGTCTCTAATAACACTGAGTTTAGCCAACAGGAAAGGAAATCTGATGGGTATTAAGAGCACGCGTGTTCTGTAGATGAACTTGCTGCACACCATAAACTAGAACAACTCTGTGAACCAACTATTTTCCAGTACAAAATAATTTAAGTCAGAAAATGCAAGTATGCTCTGAATTTGACTGGTCAGGACCTCCTATGGCCGTGTGAAGAAAAGAATGTTAGCACGGTGATTTTCTGTGTCCATAGAAGTGTGCCTGTAATTTTGTACTCTGACTGTAACCCTTCACGTGGAAAGTTCATGTACAGAACCACTGAAATATATTTGGTAATTCTCTCTAGCTTTTGCCGTTTCTCTGTTAGCTGGAAAACTAAAAATGCTGCAATACTCTCAATGTTTTAGATATAATTTAATTCGTTGAGTGGTCACTGGCTTCTCTCATACTTCAACAGATGAAATAAGCTGGCCAAGGTCTTACTTGCCTTTTTCACACGTTCTCTAAGGTTCTTGTAAGTTTTCTGGGAATGAGGTCCCCACCTTTTTATTGAGAACAGCCTTATCGTATTGTGATAACTTCCAAACATTTTAATGTGACCCAGATGTTACCACAAGCCTCCCAAGGCCCCTCCTTGCCAAGATGGGCACTTTTCTGATGAAATTTCCATCGCGCTGGATCCAGCTCCCACACCACTCTTGTTTTGGCTTGAGGCCTGTGCCTTTGCAGGAACCTGCCCCTAACATTTGCAAAGCCCAGGGCAGGGCAGAAATAATAAGAAAAGCTCACATGGCAGTTGTCTACATATTTAATGAACTATTAAATACTAAACTATTAAGTAAAATACTGTCCTCCTACCTTGACAAATATGTCTTCATAACAACACAGAAGGCCAGGTTGCAATTTATTCATTTATTTTGGCCATGCTGGGTCTTTGTGGCTGCACTCAGGCTTTCTGTAGTTGCAGCGAGCAGGGGCTGCTCTTCGTTGCAGTGCAGGGGCTTCTCACTGTGGTGGCGTCTCTTGTTGCGAGCACGGGCTCTAGGCGCACGAGCTTCAGCAGTTGTAGCGCTCTGGCTCAGTAGTTGTGGCTGGGGGGCCTCCAGAGTGTGGGCTCAGGAGTTGTGGGACACAGGCTTAACAGCTCTGCAGCATGTGGAATCTTCCTAGATCAGTATCGAACTCATGTCCCTTGCATTGGCAGGCAGATTCTTACCCACTTATTCTTCCCCATCAGGGAAATCTCAGGTTGCCATTTGGAATTACAATTTAGAATTCTTGGACTTCTGATTCACCCCTGGAATTTGGCAGTGTAGGGAGAGTTGAACCCTGCCAACTGAATCCCTCTGCTCCCTGTCCATCCTCCAGTTTTTTTTTTCCTGTGCCCCCTCCTCCACTATCTCACACCATGAAAAGGTTTCATGTGTAGCCATGGACATTCCAGCATGTCTAAGTTCTGTGTGCTGGTCCTCAAATAGCAACTCTGTGGGGCAAACCTTAGTCCTATTAACATGCACAGCAGCAAGATGGGCTATCATTAGGAGGATGGACCCAGCGATAAAGCTTGTGCAGGTCCTAAGCGTGGGCTGGGGTCCTTTGGGCAGGGTACCGGAGCATGGTCTGGGGAGGTGGAGGGTGTGGTTCTCAGACCAGCTGCATCAATATTAGAAGCTTGTTGGAACTGTAGAATCTCAGCCTTGCTTGAAAACCTAACAAGCCCCATTTGGGGATGCATTCACATCGCAGTGGGATTAGCTCTGCTGTAGAATGGGGCTTGGAGTCTGAAGCTGGATCCCTCTGGCCCAAGTTTAAGGAGAATACTGCCTTTTGCTGTTACCTCTCCCTCGGTTATGACCCCGGCATGTGACTCGGTCATGTTTTTCTTGATTCCTATTATCCCCCATGAGAAAAAAAATGTTATTTGTGGAATCAAATGTGTGATGAGGATTTGGAGAAAGGGCCAAGGAGGATTATGCAGCAGTGCTATCCAAGCCTATAACAAAACGGAATCAGATTCTCTTGTTCTTCAAAATTTCCTTGGTGATTTCTAGGTCTCTTCCCTTCCGACCTCCATATTACTGGATCTCAACAGCTTAAAATCTCTTTTGCTTTACCATGCAGCTCACTCTCTTGCCCCCAAACTCAGCTTCAGGATCCCTTTACTTAGTTAAGGACTTGATGATATTTTTGCTAAACCCTGGACTTAATTTCCCTGTAACTCTCTGCAAAGGGGTGGGTATAGTATAAAGATATTTGTATTTTATAATTCATGGATACAAGTTATGCCTCCCCCCAAACAATCTTACAGATGAAAGAGAGGACAGTTAAGTTCTTAAATACTAATTGTTTTTCCCTTTACCAGGTAAGGCTAAGTAATTGTTGTCGTCTAGTCACTAAGTTGTGTCTGACTCTTTTGAGACCCCATGGGCTTGTGTAGCCTACCAGGCTCCTCTGTCTGGGGGATTTCCCAGGCAAGAACAGTGGAGTGGGTTGCTATTTCCTTCTCCAGGGGATCTTCCCAACCCAGGGCTCAAACCCATTACTCCTGCATTGGCAAGTGGATTATTTCCTAGTGAGACACCTGGAGAGCCCAAGGCTGAGTAGACTTCTTCAAATTGACCGCGTCTTCATAGCTTGCAATTTTTTTTTCATGCAATCATTCACCATTAAAGGTTCACCTAATTGCTAAAATCTCCTCTTTGTATTGGAGAAATATTCCCCTTTTGAATCTCAATATGTATATGGTTTCCCACTATCATCCTTAATTTTAATTGCATTTCTAGATATACTATATTTAAATGCCATTGGTATAAATGGTTTCTTCTCTCACTTCAGGACCAAATGACTCTGTTTTCAAGACAAGTTAAAGAGAAACAAAAAGAAACTGTGGAGGAAATGTTGATCTCTGTTTTCTCATGGAATGAATAGCATCGGTCAGTATTGTTTCTTGGTTCCATGGGTGAGACTTCTTCTAAGGACAAAGAACTTTGGGGGACATGTTTTATTCTTTATAAAATTATCCTTTGCTATCCAAATGAACTCAGTTCCTGGGTTCAGAGAGTCTGGTGAATGAATTTGGATAACAAGGGGAACCTTGTATGTTATAGCTCTGAAATCAAAAGGTCTACATAGCTAACTGTGATTTTAGCTATTAAAAATCTATACTATTTCTAAGTCATTTGGCAGTCCAGACTCAATGCTGGTTTAACTCCTGAGAGCAAAGCTGTGATCAGCGCCATATACATGGCATCTGGTTAAGAATTTCCAGAGTTTCTTACATTTAAATTAAGCAATCAGAAAAGACACAAAGTTACTAGAGCAAAGGAATTACATCAGGCTAAGGGGGAAATGAACTTTATTTTAAACAAATGCAGGAGTGAAAGACATTACATAGTAATCGAAAAATGACCATTTTATGAAAATGTTAAAAGAGTTTCCTGGAGAGAGCTATGCTCTGTAGAGGACTCAATTTTATTTTTAGAAAACCATTTCCTTGTCAATAAAGCTTTAGGACAGCTCCTGTTGCTCCTAATGCCAATCCACTAGAGTCATTAAAGGGCTTCCCAGGCTGTGTTAGTGGTACAGAACCCTCCTGCCAATGCAGGAGATGTAAGGGATGCAGTTTCAATCTCTGGGTCGGGAAGATCTCATGGAGGAAGGCATGACAAGCCCTCCAGTATTCTTGCCTGGAGAAATCCATGGACAGAGGAGCCTAGCAGGCTATATTGTCCACGGGGTTGCAAAGACTCAGACATGACTGAAGCAACTTAGCACTCAGCAGAGCCATTAAAGTCTCTCCTACATAGAAACTCCAAAGCTGCAACTGTCTTGATATATCAAATAATGTTCATAGTTTTTCAGTTGGAATTATCATTGCAGAATAGAAGTATGGTCTTATAATTGGTAATAAACTCTTGGTACAAGTGAAGGAGAGTTGTCATTTGACATGAGGACACACCAATCCAGGGGCAAATCCACGTTTGCCAAGACTTTGAAGGTTATGATGATTATAAATGTGAACACAAGTGCCTGCACTGAAATGTCACTGCATGACTTGATGGGGCCTCTGGCAGGCTACCCCGAATTGTCACTTTGGCATGTGGATGATTTCCAGTTGAAAACAATCAAGGCTCAACAGACTCAAGAAGAGCTTTTTATCCCTTCCTCTGCTGCATTAGAGAATTTAGATAGGGGGCTTGTACCAGAGAAAGAGAGACATTAGCAACACTAATTTTTTCATTGGGAGGCTTATCTGCATGATTCAACAAATGTTTGTCTACCAAACATTTGCTCTTCCCATCTTTCTGCGAATTGCCATCCTTCCCTTTCAAGTGCCAGACCCCTACACTCCTCTCCTAAGCTCAAGGATGGCCTATAAGCCTCTATTCCCGGGCTGCAGGGGAAGAGTCTTGTATTTGGGGGGGTTCTTGTATGTATGAAATTAAATCTGTTCTTCTCCTGTTCATCTAAGTCAATACATTAGCCAAAGAACCTAAGAAGGATCTCTATCTATCTAAACCTAGAAGCTATCTAAAATATGCTTCTATTACATCTTAAATATTATCTTGAAAATGAAAAAAAAATTTAAAGTTCTCGCAGAAGATGTTCAGGCCTCTAAAAACAGGTTCACAGACTCTGAGGGTCTGTTCGAGAAACACTGAAATATTAGGGCAGAGGTTTGCACTCACGTGTTT